>NC_142028.1:62304139-63556139 GCF_982192425.1 Myodes glareolus
TACCTTTCTTCTTCTGTGTCTGGCTTGTGACTGACTCTCTGCCCTTCTTCCCAGAATTCTTAGTCTGGTTGTCCCACCTATACTTCCTACCTGGCTACTGGTCAATCATCATTTTATTAAATCAATATGAGTGACAAATCTTTACAGTGTACAAGAGCATTATCCCACAGCAGCTAACCTCCTTCTTCAGTCTTTGAAGTGTTTGAATTATAAGCATGTATCATCATGGCCAACTTCTATTGTGTGGGTTTTTTTTTAAATTATTTTATGTGCATTTATGCCATGGGTGTCGAGTCCCCTGGAACTGGAATTGCAGATAGTTGTGAGCTGCCATGTGGTTGCTGGGAATTGAACCTGGGTCCTCTGGAAGAGCAACTAGTGCTCTTAACTGATAACCCAGCTCTTCAGCCCCTCTAGTGTTTTTTTTATTTAATTTATTACTTTATTTTAGGTATTTAGTTATTTTGGGGCAGGGAGCATCCTTTATGCCATGGCATGTGTGTGGAGGTCAGTTTGAAGGAGTAGGCTCTCTTCCCACCACAGGTTCCGAGAATGAATTCATCCCTTAAGGCTTGCACAGCCAATTCCTTCTTCTGCTGACTATCCTGACAGCCTGTCTTTGCTTAAAAATAAATGTGTGTATGTGTGTGTGCTCACACATGCGAATGCACACCTTCAGTCCCTGCACTCAGGAAGCAGAGGCAGGTTGATCTCTGAGTTGAGTTCAAGGCCTGCCTGGTCTACAAAGCAAGTTTTAGGACAGCCAAGAGCTACACAGAGAAATCCTGTCTTCCAAAACAAAACAAATAAACAAACAAACAAACAAACAAAAAACACCGCTGGTCATTGGTGGCACATACTTTTAATCCCAGCACTTGGGAGGCAGAGGCAGATGAATCTCTGTGAGTTCCAGACCAACCTGCTCTACATAGCAAGTTCCAGGGCAGGTAGGGCTGCATGTGTGACCTTGTCTACAGGAAAAAAGAAAAGAAAAGGGACCAGAGAAATGGTTAAGGGCACTTGCTGCTCTTCCTGAGGACCCAGGTTTGATTCCCAGCACCCATATTGTAGCTACTAGTCATCTATGAGTCTAGTTCCAGGAGAATCCAATGCCGTCTTTTGGCTTCTTCAGGTACAGAGCATGCATATCATGTACAGATAAATATACAGGCAAAACATTCATACACATCAACTAAAATAAAAGTAATAAAAAAGGGGGCTGGAGAGATGGCTCAGAGGTTAAGAGCATTGCCTGCTCTTCCGAAGGTTCTGAGTTCAATTCCCAGCAACCACATGGTGGCTCACAACCATCTGTAATGGAGTCTGGTGCCCTCTTCTGGCCTGCAGGCATACATGTAGACAGAATATTGTATACATAATAAATAAATAAATAAAATTTTTTTAAGAAAGTAAAAAATAAAGTGAATGGCTTCTGGGCAATGATTCTCCGGCCTCCATGCATACCTACATAAACAAATAACAAAATAAACCTTCTTTAGATACATGAATAAAGACATGTTAAAGTATCACTGGCCATTTGAATGACTTATAACTGGATGACAAATTAGTTTGTAAAAAGAATTTAATTTGAATCTAACTTCATAATTTAGACCTTTTAAATTGAAAATTTAATTTAGACCTTTTAAATTAAAAACTTATTTATTTATGTGTGTCTATGTGCACATGTACATTGTGCCTGTGACGGTCAGAAGACAACTTACCGAAGTCTATGATCTCCTACCATGTGGGTCTCAGGGATCAAACTCAGGTCGTCAGCCTTATCAGCAAGTGCCTATACCTGCTAAACAATCTTTTCCTCCCCTTTATAAAATTTGATATTATATAGAACTTGAGATTAATAACCTATGTAGGTAGTTGTGAAAACAAGAATTATATAATGTTATATATATTACATTTTGGTGTGTGTTTTGTTGTTGCTGTTTAGTTTTTGTTTTTTGAGATATGGTTTCATATACCCCAGGTGACCTTGGATGTTTGGTCTTACTTTGGCCTCTCAAATGCTGGGATTACAGATGTGTATTACCTTGCCCTCTGTCAACTGTATGCTGCAAGCCTTTGTTATTAAATGAAACAGATGTAAGAAGTTATAATAAGATACAATAAGATTACAGATTTAAAATTAAAATAAAAAGTAGATCTGGGGGAGAGGGAGGAACTGGGAGGAATGGAGGAAGGCAAAACTGCAGTTAGCATGTAATGTTTGTGAAAAGAATAAATATAAAAAATGAAAATAAAAAGCAGCATGATCAAAAAAAGGGCCACAGACTTTGAAGTTAGAGAGATTTCAATGTATATCCCCATTTTGTCACAAATTAGAATTTTTTAATTTTTATATGTATGGGTGTTTCTGTTTTGTTTTAAAGATTTATTTATTTCTTACGTATCCCTGCTGGCCAGAAGAGGGCGCCAGATCATGGTTGTGAGCCATCATGTGGTTGCTGGGAATTGAAATCAGGACCTCTGGAAGAGCACACAGTACTCTTAACCCCTGAGCCATCTCTCTAGTCCATGTATGGTTGTTTTGTCTGCATGTACCTTGTGTGTGTCTGGTACCCAAGCCAAGGAGAGGGCATCAGAGCCCCTGGGACTAGAGATACAGAGAGTTGTGAGCCACCATGTGGGTGCTGGGAATCAAACCTGGGTCCTCTGGAGGAACAGCCAGTGCTCTTAACCTCTGAGCCAACTCTCTAGCCCTGTCACACATTTGTAAAATGCTAAAATTAAACAAAGTAAGGCATAGGTGTAGCTTAGTGATAGGCCACTTAACTAGCAAGCTCAGAGCCCTAGGTTTATTCAATACAACAGAAGAAAAAAGAAAGAACTAAAAGGTAGTATATGCCTGTAATCCTGCTACTTGGAAGGTTGAGGCAAAAGATTCAGGAGTTCAAGGTCAATATCAGCCACTTGAGACCCTGTCTCCAAAAGCCATTTGAATGAAAAAACAAAACCAAAAACGTACAACTGAAAATATCTTCAGAAACAAATTTCTCCTTGATGAAAACAGAATTGCAGAAAGAAAGAGTTCATAAATGATATATAGAAAATACAACAGTATTGTTTGTTAAAACAATAAAATATTTTCTATGGTTTATTGTTACTTGTATTTAGAAGTGAAATATGTGACACTAGCCCAGAAGTTAAAGTTAAATAAGAGTCTTTCATTGTTCAGGAAGCAATAAAGGTCTAAATCCACGTAGATTAATAAGTCAGGGATGTAGAAGACAAGACAAATACAAACAACAGAAATAAAGCCATACTGACAGTGGAAATCTCAAATGTAGGTGGACTAAGTACTCCAGCTAGAGACGGCTGACTAGGTATGGCACTGTGCCCCTGTGATACCAGTGCTTGAGAAGTTGAGCAGAGGAACACGAGTTTGAAGCCAGCCTAGACCTTGTTTTGAGGGAGCAAAAAGTCAGTTATCAAATGAAATAGGAAACTAAAATTGAGGTAAAAGTATTTCTACAATGTATAGGAATTTTCTTCTTAATAAAAATGGGTCCATTCAGGAGGAAATCATCTCGGCTAGAGAGATGGCTTCATGTTAAGTAAGTGCACTGCTCTGCAGAAGATCCAAATTTGGTTCTAAGCATTCACAGGGAGTGGCTCACAACCTCCTATTACTCCAGCTCCAGGGGATCTGATACCTTCCTCTGGGCTCTACAGGTACCTACATAAGCACATATGCACACACACATACACATAATTTTTATTTATTTATTTATTTATTTATTATGTATACAGTGTTCTGTCTAAGTGCTTGCTGGCCAGAAGAGGGCACCAGATCTCATTACAGATGGCTGTGAGCCACCATGTGGTTGCTGGGAATTGAACTCAGGACCTCTGGAAGAGCAGCCAGTGCTCTTAACCTCTGAGCCATCTCTCCAGCCCCACATACACATAATTTTAAAATCTATTAAAGGGGTGAAAAATAGCTCAGTGGTAAAGAGGACCAGGATTAGATCCCAGCTCCCACACAAGAGCTCACAACTGTTGCCACTTCAGTCACCTGGGAGCCAACTCTTTCTAGGCCCCCCAGGCACCAGGCAAACCATGATGCAAACATTTACGAAGACAAAATACCCTTCCATTCCTTTAAATCTAAGGTAATATTAATTTCTTTAAAACATTTGTTTTTTGAGACACCTTTAATCCCAGCACTTGGAAGTAGAGGCAGGTGGATCTCTATGAGTTCAAAGCCAGCCTGGGTTACAGGAGTTCCAGGACAGCCAGAACTGTTACACAGAAACCCTGTCTCAAAAAACCAAAAAGAAAAAAACATTAAAGAAGAAAACATAACTAAATTTACAATTATCCAACGGACCTTGTCACACAGAAAAGCAACCAATTAATTTCATAGCTGAAGATGTCACAGTGCCTCTCCCAACAGTTGTTGGAAAAAGCAGACAGCACACCAGTCAGGGTGTTAATGATTGTGTAACACAGTGAACCAACTTGACCTGATTGGCATATTTGGAACACTGCACTACACCCAACCACGTCACAATGTACATCGTTCTAGGTTTGTCTGTTTTGAGACAAGGCTTGCATATACATAGCCCATGCTGTCCTTAAATTTGTAATCCTCTAGCCTCAATCCCCATAGTGACAGTACTGGGATCATAAGTGTGAGCCACTGGGTCCTGCTCATGATGCACTTGTTTATCACTTTAATTTTTTTAATATTTATTTATTTATTATGTATACAATATTCTGTCTACATGTATGCCTGCAGGCCAGAAGAGGGTACCCGACCTCATTACAGATGGTTGTGAGCCACCATGTAGTTGCTGGGAATTGAACTCAGGACCTTTGGAAAAGCAGGCAATGCTCTTAACCGCTGAGCCATCTCTCTCGCTGCTTATTACTTGGTTTATTGTTAAGTGTGCGGTATATTTTGGGAGGCAGTTAGTCCGTTCTCTCTTCTGTGAGAGAACTCAGGTCATCAGGCTTGCTCAGTAGGCTTTTACCCATAGAACCATCTCTCTGGCTTTTTTACTTTTGAGTTAGGATCTCACTATAGTTCTGTGTCCTGGAGCTCACTCTGTGGCCCAGGCTGGTCTTGAACTTCAAGTAATCCTCCTGTCCAAACCTCCCAAATGCTGAGGTTGCAGGTATGCACCAAGTGTTTGGTATAGTAATATATACTGCTGTGTATCTGAAACGTAGTGTAAGTGTGGTTAGAAGCAGCAGAAGCAGGCAGATCTCTGAGTTTCAGATAAGCTTGATCTACGTCAGTGGTTCTCAACCTTCCTAATGCTTTGGTCCTTTAGTACAGTTCCTCCTGTTGTGGTGACCCCGGCTATAAAATTATTTCTGTTGTTACTTCATGGCTGTAATTTTGGTACTGTTATGAATTGTAATGGAGATACCAGTGTTTTCCAATAGTCTTAGATGGACCCTGTGCAAGAGTTGTTTGACCAACCCCTCTAAAGGGATTGAGACCCATAGGTTGAGAACCACTGGTTCACATAGGTCCTCAACTACAGGGCAATCAGCCCTACACAGAGAGACCCTGTTTCAAAAAACAAGCAAAACCGCCAAACGAACAAGCCTATGCTTCCTTTTGATTTGAACTGTATGTGAGTGAGATGGGACACAGAGGCAGGGGGATCTCACTACCCCACGGGACAGGCTTGGTGAGCAGAGCACTGTGACATGGGATCTTCAGCTTCCTCAACAAAGGCGTCAAGTTTGAGTCAGAACATGTCTGCCTCTGTCTCTTATAACATATGTGAGATTTCCAGATAAGAATCTGGGGCTGGGGTAACAAACTGGGTGGACCTGAGACCCCTGAATATTTGCAGTTTTTCTTTTCTCAGCTGTATGCAGGGCCTAGGGCCAGTGCCACACTCACCTAAGAGCTTGAGACAGCCCTGCCCTTGTTTTTGAGACAGCCCTGCTCATTGAGCTGTCCTGGAACTTTTGATCCTCCTGCTTTTGCCTCTTGGGTGCTAAGATTATAGGCGGATACCATCACACCTAGCTGGAGAGTTTTTGAAAGGATTTATGGTGCCACTTCCTGGGGATCCTGTATATTATAAAAGCAGTTGGACTGATTCTAAATATTTGGACAGATGTGAGTCACTGAAATAATATGCAGTTTGTCACTGAGAGTAGGGAGGGGAGAGGGGAAGAGGAAGAATAGAAATAGGAGGGAAGCCGGGTGTGGCTTGCACCTGTAATCCTGCATTTGAAGGGAAGACCATGGAGGACCAGTTCATGATCATCCTTAGCTACAAATGAATTCAAAGCCAGCCTGGGTAACTTAAGACCCTGTCACATAAAACAAGCAAAAATAAGAATACAAAGATAGACAGATGAGTAGGTAAATATTAATATGGATGAATTGGAAAACTTAAAGTGCAGGAATGGGTGTGACCTTGCCCACTGTATGAAGCAAGGTTCTGGTCTCCTAAAACATTTGACAAAACTCGGTACATATGAAGAGAAAAGCAAAGAAAACACTTTCTACTGGGCGGTGGTGGCGCAGAAGCAGGTGGATCTCTGTGAGTTAAAGACCAGCCTGGTCTACAGAGTGAATTCCAGGGCAGTCAGGACTACACAGAGAAACCCTGTCTTGGGGAGGGAAGGTGGGTGTAATTGAAAAATAACAATAACACAAACATTCACTGTTAAAAAGGAGATCATTTTTTTCTAGTAAATGTGTTAAACTCTTCCTGCCCCCAAACATTGTTTGCTTCCAATATGAAATATTTTACAAATGTGTGGATTGATGCATTCTGTGAAGTAGCGACTGCACCTTAATCCCAGGAGTGAGTCCACAGAGCTTTTTCTTTCCTCTAGACTTCTCCCGAGAACTCTGGGACAGGAGGTGGAGTGCAAGGCTGCATTGTGTTGCTTTCCTGCTTTTTCTGTTGCCTTCCTGCCCCGCCCCTTGGCTGCTACTCTCTTTACCATTAAAGCCCTGCATGTGTTGTCATCACGAGGCCCTCAGGACCTTTGATCTCAGTCCTGAACTTGTAGCGTGTTTTCTGTGTTTTGTGTCAATGCCTTTAATATCAGGACTTTCTCTAAATAATAAGATGATGGCAGAGCAGAATCTCCCCTCTACTCTCCTCTAATTCCCTCCATTTCAAAGCATCTTCTCTCTATTGTCCCTTCCCCACCTCAGTCTCCACCCAGTCTTCCAGTTATTCAGAGCCCTTTTTGTGAGGGGAGAAAATCTGATAAACAGATCCAAGGTGTCAATTCTTGATGAAGTGCCCTTCCCCGAACTGCTTAAATCCTGAAAACTGCTGGGAGGGGGTAATAAATTATTTAACAGTGACTCGTTAGTAGTGGAATTCCCTGCTTCAGGAACACAGAACTCAGAGGATGACTGCATTGTGTGTGCTAAAGATGTAGACCTAGGGGTCCTCATCATCATACTGAATTTTTCTCTTAAATGAAAAATGATTTCTATGGGGATCTAAGTTTTGAGTTTGGGCTTTTGCTGTCCATGTGGTGTCCAGAGTGTGGACTGTCTGCATGATTGTTTATCATTGCTCCATCCTTTCCAATGGGCACAGGAAGAGAGGGGACATTTTTAGAGGTTATACAGGAATAATAAATTGGTTCTTTCTTCCCGTCCTCCTCCATGTACAGAAGAAGCAGAGCAGCCCTCTGGAGACCCAGACATGGTCATGGGCAATGTGGAAGCAGGAGACACAACACCTCCCACCAAAAGAAAAAGCAAGTTCTCAGGTTTTGGCAAGATCTTCAAGCCATGGAAATGGAGGAAAAAAAAAAGTAGTGATAAATTTAAAGAGACGTCAGAAGGTGAGTGCTAAGATTTAGATGTGTGTTCTAACGAGTGAGGGCGGAGTTCTTGCCTGGGCTCTTCTCTGTTAGTACAGAGGACCTGATGTACTTTTGTTCTCCTGAAGTCCCTGCAGAGGAGAGGATCAGAAATCCAAGGACCAGAGCCCAAGGTCATTCTTAGTCATAAACTGAATTTCAGGCCAACTTTGGCACTAACCATGGTTTCAAGACCTTGTCTCAAAAAATAAAAATAAATATGACTTCTAACTTAAGAGTTCCCTGTTTGTACTGAGGATGTAACTGAGCAAGTAAAGAAAACGCTTGATGCAAACATGAGGGCCTGAGTTAGATAAAGCCAGATTCATCACACATGCTATTGTAAGCCAGTGCTTCTGTGGGGAGATGAAAGGCCGAGACAGAGAGTTGCCAGGAACCCGAGGCCAGCTGGCATGCAGTGGGAAAAGAGCAAGCAAACCCAAGAGGCCATCTCAGTCAACCAAAGTAGTGAGAACTGATGCTGGAGGTTGACCTCTGACATTCACACGCATATCATGTCATGCTTATGCCCAAGTGTGCTTGCACACATATATATACAAATTGTACACACACATAAAAAAAGAATAATTGTCTGATTTAGCTGGGTTTGTGGTACAGGCTGTAATCCCAGCACTTGGAAGGTGGAGGCAGGAGGATCAAGAATTTAAGGTTATCCTTGGCCAGGCAGAAAATTCAAAGTCAGTCTGGGTTATCTGAGGCAAACAATTAACAACAAAAGGAGGGGAAGTTCTATTATATAATTAATAGTTGATTAATTTCGCAGACAGTCTCGTGTATCAGGGTGTCCTTGTACCCTTTATAGAGCAAGGGTTATCTTGGAATTGTGTTCTCCTGTCTCTACCTCCTGAGCACTAGGACTACAGGTATGTGCTATACATCTAATTTATAGGATGCTGGAGATGAACCCAGGGCTCTGGGCTTGAAGGCACATATGTCACCAGCTGAGTTTCCTGTTTCAGAAATACCAGGCTTTTTCATCTTTCCCTAAACTTACATAACCTCCTACTCGGAGAATTCATTCTTTTAGATTTAGACCGATGAGTGTTCCTCACTGAGCCTTTGCTTTCATTTGCATTGTGTATTGAGGATTAAATCTATGAACCTAAGGAATGGTACATACGAGACTAGGCAAGTGTGCTACACTGACCTACAACCCCAGCCATCTTTATTTTTTCTTTTTTAATGCAGGGTCTCGTCTGACCTGCTATTTTCTTTCTTGCCTAGGATGGCCTCATTTGTAGCACTCACCCTGCCTCGGCCTCCCAAGTGCTATGGTGGGCCATGGTGTCCAGTTGTTTTAGCCTTCAGTGTGTTTGTTGGGTCAGATCACAGCTCAAGGGGAGGTCTAATACAATTTGCCAAGTCTGTTCTCTCCTTCCACCCTGTGGGTTCCACGAATCAAACTCCATCCATCAGGCTTGGCAACGAGTACCTTTACCCACTGAGCCCTCTTGCCATTTTTTATTTTGATGCAGGTTCTTACTAGATTGCACAGACTGCCTTAAATTAACCATGATAATCCTCCTGCCTCAGCCTTTGGAATAACTGAAATTTACAGGTCTGTTTCATCAAGCCTGGCTTACACTTATATTCTGTAGCCTCCTTCCAAGGTTTGTATTTTGATGGGATTGATTCTGTTCAGTAAAGACAGACTTCATGTTGCACACCTGTTATCTTAGTATGTGAGAGGCAGGAACATGAGGGTTGCCATGAGTAGGGGACTAGCCTGGGCTACATAGTGAGTTCTAGGCCAGTCAGAGCTGCATTGTAAGACCCCCCAAAAAAAATAAATGTGAAAATAAAAGGGCCGGATGGGAATATGCAGACTGGCGCACCTGTACTGTAGCAGATCTAAGGTGCTTCTTTCGCTTAGCGCGTGTCTCAGCAGCATGACTTATCTGTAAACCTTATTATTGAAGCCCTGATTAAGCCAAAGACATGTGAATATGACTTCTTTGGAGAATGACACTGTCCCAGTGCAAATAATAAATAAATTTAGATGCTTTGTTGTTTGGTTTTGTATCTAGTTCTAAGTGTGGAACCCAGGGCCTTGAACATGCTAGGCAATCACTGCTTTTGCTCTCTCAACCCTGCAATTTTGCTTTGTTTTGGTCAGAATCTTGCCATGTCCTAGCTGGCCAAGTACTGTGTAGCATAGACTGGCCTCAAACTCAGCAGTATTCATCATCATGTTCCTCTCAAGTGATGATTTTTGTTTTGTTTGAAGCAGTCTTGTGTAGCCCATGCTAGTCTAGAACTTGCTATGTATCTGAGGCTATCCTAGAACTGATCCTCCTGCTCCCACCTCCCAAGTGCTAGGATTACAGACATATGGTACCATTCTCAGCTACGTTTTTTTAATGTAAAGGTAGTTTTCCTGTCCTCTTTTCCCTTAAGAATACAAAGAAATGTGAACCACTTTATTCTTTTATACTTATAATGCTAAGAGTTATGTTGACCTTCCAACTGCCACATTTCTGAGTTGTGTTTTCCAATTTAATGTTAGTTTTAGAGCGAAAAATATCTATGCGAAAACCAAGAGAAGAGCTGGTTAAAAGAGGGGTTCTGTTGGAAGACCCTGAGCAGGGTGAGTTCCAGACAATCAGCATATGCCTGTCTCTGTACATGTGGTCTTTGGCTGGGTCTCACTAGGGATTGGAATTCTCTGCTTTGCTTTATTCTTTCTGTAGATATGGTGGAGGAACACTTGAAAAAATGATTGCCTATTTCTTCCCAGGTGTCTGCTTCACTCTTAAGCTGAGACATAGGATGATTGGTGAAGGGTCCTGGGAGCAAAAATTCCATGTGTCTTCCTCCAACTTGTCACCTACCATGGTGACAATTACTTCAGATTGCCTGTTGGTGTTTTGACCAAATTGCTTCCAAGCTCATCTTACGGTGATCACTCACTGAGGTTTCCATGCCCACTGCTCGTTAGTGATGCTGAGGCGGTCTTGTATGGCTGTTCTGCAGCAATGGATTATAAATAGTACTGTACCTTGATTTATTCAATTTCTCTTCAGTTTCATATGCGGAACAATCACTACTTTTGCAGAATTCCCATCTTGCTCCCTTCCTCTCTTAAAAATAAGGAAATGGCTCAGTGGTTAAGAGTACTTGCTGCTCTTACAGAGGACCTGGGTTCAATTCTAAGCACCCACATAGTATCTCACAGCCATCCGTAACTCCAGTTCCAGGTGATCTAGCACCCTCTTCTGGCTTCCCCTGGCACCAGGCAAGCATGTGGTGCATATACATGCATATATACAAACAAAACACTAGTACACATAAAAACCAAAAACAAAAGATTTTTAAAAAATTAGCTAGACAGTTGTGGAGCACGCCTTTAATTCCAGCAGAGTAGGTGAAGGCAGAGGCAGGTGGATCTCTGAGTTTGAGGCCAGCCTGGTCTACAGAGTGAGTTCCAGGATATCTAGGGCTACACAGAGAAACTCTGTCTCAAAAAACAAAACAAAAATTTTAAATAATAAAATTAAAAATACATTGCTAGAGAGATGGCTCAGCAAGTAAAGGTACCTACAGAGAACTGTTGTCTTCTGATCTCAGAATGTGTTCTGTGACATATGATCCATGACACATATATGCACATGCATACACCCATAAAAGAATGTAATAATTTTTAAAAATAAATAAAAAGCCAAACATGGTGGCTCACACCTTTAGTCCCAGCACGTGGAAGTCAGAAGCAGGCAGATCTCTGTGGGTTCCAGACTAGCCTGATCTAAGAGTGACTAGACCAACCAGGAATACACAGTGATACCTTGTCTCAAAAAACAAAAGGAAATAAAAACTAAAGTCTACAACTGTACATAGTGATACATACCTATAATCTCAGGAGATGGAGAAAGGAGGATTACTAAATTAAAAGCCAGCCTGGTATTTAGAGAGAACTCTAGGCCAGCCACAGACTCTTTCTGGAAAAGCTAGTTTAATAATTAACCAATTAATTAATTTAATAAAAGTAGACCAAAGTGTGGTATGTCACACCTATAATCCAACACTAGGAGACAGAACCAGCTTGATCCAGTTCAAGGCTAGTCTAGGCTGAGTATGAGCCCTTGCATCAAAACAAATAAGTAGGTAAAAATGCTTTATGATTTCTCTACTTATTGTCTTTTCTTCAATGCTTCTAGTCTAAACTCCACTGCTTACTGGGCACGCTTGAAGGCCGCTGTCTAATCTCTTAGTGGAGGTGATGCATTGGGTGAGAGGAGCTGTGAGAGGTCTGTGAGAACTTACTGGACTAATGCTAAAGATATCAAGAGATGAGCATACATGTGTGTGCACACACAAAAATAAAGCAGATTTTAAATGATGTTACTCTAAGCATTACTGTGGAAGCAAGAAAGGACACTAATACCACCCTGTGACCTGTCTGTCTGTCTTCCTCCCTCCCTCCCTCCCTCCCTCCCTCCCTCCCTCCCTCCCTCCCTCCCTCCCTCCTTCTTTCTTTCTTTCTTTCTTTCTTTCTTTCTTTCTTTCTTTCTTTCTTTCTTTCTTTCTGCCTGTCTTCCTTTCTTTCTGTCTCCTTCCTTCCTTCCTTCCTTCCTTCCTTCCTTCCTTCCTTCCTTTTTCTCTCTTTCTTTTCAATACAGATATATCTATTTACTTATTTACTCATTTATTATACAGTGTTCTGCCTGTATGTATGCCTACATGCCAAAAAAGGGTACTGGATCTCATTAATAGAGGGTTGTGAGCCACTGTGTGGTTGCTGGAAATTGAACTCAGAACCTCTGGAAGAACAGACAGTGTTCTTAACTTCTGAGCAATCTCTCCACCCCTGAGCCATCTCTCCAGCCTCCTCCTCCCTTTTTAAATATAGTTATATTTTTTTGTATATGGGTGTTTTGTTTAATTGTATGTCTGTGCCCTTGGATAACAGAGAAGTACATTGGATCACCTGCAGCTGGAGTAACAGATAGCTGTGAGCTGCCAAGTGGGTGCTTGGTATTGAACTCAGGCCCTCTGGAAGAGCAGCAAGTGTTCTTAACCACTGAGCCAGCTCTCCAGCCCCCGACCTCACTATTTTCAGCTTTGTCTTGTAAATAAGTCTAGGAAAATTTGGGGAGCTGAGGATGTTTGTCTAATTGCTCCTTGAGAGAATTTCACTTTCCTGTAGCAGTGTGTGATAATTGCAGGGCTTCTCGCCACCTCCAGGCTAGTGGCCTTCCTTGGAGTTTAGTGTGTAGGGAATCACTGTGTGTATTGTGTTGTCACGCCCTCAGGCTCCCACTACTACTGCCCTCAGTCACCCCTGCTATTTTTTCATGTGCATCAAAGCAATAGTTTCTCTTGCTCTTCCTGTTCAGTCACTGCCTGTCTATAACCCTCCTAACAGCTTTCAGAGCCAGCCTTCCACAAGGTAATCAACATTATACCTCCCTGGTCCTTCTAGTCCTTGGGCTTTTGGTTTCATCCAGGATTTATTTCTAGCTCCTTTTTGTGTCTTAAATAGTCTTTATAGCCTGGCTCCTAGCTGTCTTTACAGTCCTACCGGTAACCATTACAGTCTACTCATAACTGTGTATACCAAGTCACTACCGTACTGCACTCATTGCCAGTCCCTGATCATAATTTTACCCTTTATATATACTTTATATATACTAGTGCTATTTTTTTGAAGCTTTTTTTTTTTTTTTTTTTTTGGTTTTTCAAAACAGAGTTTCACTGTGTAACAGCCCTGGCTGTTCTGGAACTCACTCTGTAGACCAGACTGGCCTTGAACACACAGAGATCCGCCTGCTTCTGCCTCCCAAGTACTGGGATTAAAGACCTGCACCACCATGACTCAACTAAAATACTTATTTTTTAAATTACATATCTGTGTTTGGTGTATCTGTGTTGTGGAGTGTGCATATAGGAGTGTATAGGTCAGAAGCAAAAGATCCTGGAGCGGAACTGGACAGATGGCTCAGAGGTTAAGAGCACTGGCTGCTCTTCCAGAGGTCCTGAGTTCAATTCCCAGCAACCACATGGTGGCTCACAACTGTCTATCATAGGATCTGGTGTTCTCTTCTGGCCTGCAGGCATACTTGGAGGCAGAATGTTGTATACATAATAAATAAATCTTTCAAAAAAAAAAGTCCACTGGAGCTGTAGTTCCGGGTTGTTGTGAACTGCCTGGCATGGATGCTGGGACCTGAACTGAGGTCCTCTGCTAGAACAGAATGTGCTCTTTAACCACTGAGCCATTTTTCCAACTACCCCTCCCCCATTTTCTTAATTTAAACAGACTATCTTTCATCCACCTGGTAGACTTCTGGAGCCTTTCTATCACAGTGTGCTTTTCTTCCTCAGTGCTGGTGTCAGTCACAGGGCTTTACATATGCTAGGCGAGTATTCTGCCACTGAGCTGTGCCCCCACCTTAACATCGTGATATGTACATATGATAGACTATTTATGTAGCAAGTTACTTGATGTACTTGGTAATAAGTTACCTTTTGGAAGAAGAACTCTATTTCTGTTAATACTGCGAGGCTCCAGATAACAGACTTCACAAGAAGCCTATCTATTAGAGAGTGAGGTAAGAGAGATTAGAAACCACCAGCTCTTCCCATCTGACCATGCCAGGTTTATCATGTAGTGTTTTTCTCATTCTTCCTGCAGGTTATGAGGATGCAGGAAAACTGAGCCATGCCACATTAAAGAATGGCCACACCACCCCCATAGGGAGTGCCAGGTCATCTAGCCCAGTCCTAGTGGAGGAAGAGCCAGTGAGAGCATCAAGTCTTTGGAATCTTACTCCAGAAGAGGATTCAAAGAAGAGACTAGGTAAGAGTGGGTTTTTGAGTCTGAAAGCCATAGAATGTTCTCATTTACCTCAGAGGACTGTGGGAGAGAGAAGTCAGATAGGGGAGAGGGATTCATGTTCTTGAGAAACTGCAGTTTTCTGCCCTTGTGAATGCCCAGCCATTCCCCCAAATTCCTAAATTTGTGATTCTTTCCCTGTCCCCCCCCCCTTTTTTTTTCTCTACTTGTTTGTTTCAAGACAGTGTGTCTATGTGTGGACCAGGCTGGCCTTGAACTCACAGAGATCTTCCTGCCTCTGCCTCCCAAGTGCCAGGATTAAGGTTGTGTGCCACCGTGCCCACCTCTCCACCTTCATTCTTTAACACAGAGTCTCACTCTGTAGCTCAAGTTGGTCTCCATCTCATGGTGGTCTCGCTGTCTTAGCCTCCCAGACGCTGGGTTTCGGATGGGAGCCATCACTCTTAGCCTTTCTGTAGGATTTTGTCAAGTTCCACATATGTGTTCTTCCCAAGGAATTTTGCGTGTGCACTTTTATGTGCAGGTCTATACACATGTGGGCACTAGAAGTTGGCATTGTTATTTGCTCTTCACCTTTTTTGGGGGGGGCAGCTAAAATTTAGTTTTATTTGTTGTTTTGTTTTTTTTTTAATTTTGGTTTTCGTTGCGGGGCGCCATCCTGTCCAGCAGGAATGAACCCCACCAAAAACGAGAATTCCTTCTCTGGTCACATCTTTATTTGGAGCATTCCCTTGAGGAAAATTGGGGGAAGGGACGATAGAGCAGGGACGAGAGAAAGCTTAGAGAGAGAGCGTTGGGCCCCGAGGCAGCTGCTTTTAAACGGTGGAGCGGCTTGAACGCTGTCCTGATTGGTTAATGCCATTCTGCTGTTCTGAGCATGTGCAGGCAAGGGTGCAGGCAGGGTTGCTCAGCCCCACGTGGCTACCTCCAAACTGCAGGACCACCTGTGCCTCCAGGTGGCTCCCAACATCTCCCCCTAATTATTGTCTTTAAGAGCAATAAGGCAAAACTATTCTTCAATCTGGTCCCCACCTCACTTGGGCTAGCAGGTAGCACACCAATCAAAGACATACAGCACTTCCACCTAGACACAGCATGCCAAGAATCTTTGCTCCCACCCATTCCTAAGGAGGGAGAAAGGCAGAGTAGAGTCAGTCAGAAAATTGTTAAGAGATAAGAGGTTGCACAGGGTGTTGCTCAAGGCGATAACGTGAGACAGCTGCTCTTGGCACCGCCCAGAAGGTCATCTCTGCTGTCTCCGTACGAATCTTCCACAGCAGGACATTCAGCATCCATTGGGTCATCTTCTTTATCTCTCTGGTCGGTCTCGCTGGCATCCAGATGTATGTCAGCATTCCTAGAAAAACATAAACAAAACTCTCCTCCCAAATTAACATTTAAGAGTATTAAAAACTCTCAGTGTAAAAATTCAGCACAATCAGTACTGGAAGTAGGCTGGTTTTGAACTTAGAGACTTGCATGTCTCCGTTTCAAAGAGCAAATCTTGTTTGCCTGTACCAGCAAAATTTTGAATTAAAATTAAGTGTAAAGAATGCAAGAGAAATCCTTTCTCTGGGGGAAGCTGTCACTGGTAATGTAGTCCCCCTCTATTGTTTAAAAACCAAAGCAGTTGTCACTGGGAATTGAACTTAGGACCTTTGGAAGAGCAGTCAGTGCTCCTAACCTCTGAGCCATCTCTCCAGCTCCCCTATTCAGATGAAAAAACCTCTAGGTAACATTGTTTATTTCATCCGTTGCCAGGGGCAATAGGTAATGATAACCAGGTTGACGCGCCTTTATTATGATAATTAGGACCAGTTCTTTGAGGGAGAATGGACGTCGATCATCTGGCTACTTCCTGCTGACAAAGGGACGTTGTTTAGGGGATAAATGTTTTTATCTGACTAAATTTTTGGCGACAAATGTTTTTATCTGACTAAATTCTTGGCGACCTTGGCTGAGGGCGGCGGCAGCAGCGGACAGCGGCGGCTGCCACAGCTCCGCCTCTGAAGCCCATAATGGCGCGCTCCGCATGGCCCAAAGGCATGGCTCCGCCCCGGGCCGTGGGCGGGCTCGCCGGTTATCCCGTAACTGCGAACTGTACCTCAGCCTCACCTCAGGCATTGAATTCGCACCGCCAAGCTCCGGCGAGGGGGGGCATCCGCCCACCCGTGGGGGGGCTTCTCCTGCCCGGTCCGCCTGCGCGCAGAGCCCCGTTCTCTGGGAACTCACCTCCCCGCTCGCCCATGTTGCTATGGAAACACAGTTTTTCCGCAGAGCCGATTCAGCTCCTCTCTGCTTTCTATGGCGCCGCTGCTCACCACGCAGCTTCCGCCTCAGTCAGGCGAGTCCGCTCAGGTGCTGAAAAAGTCCTCCAAAAACCATAGCCCCGCCAGAAGGCCTCTGATGTCACACGGACTTTAGCCCGCCCGCGACCTGGCTATTCGCAGGCCTCTGCGGACTCCAGCAAATTTCCCGCCAGCAACTGGTTAGCATGGCCACGCCTCCCGAACGAGCTAGCACTGGAGAGTGCAATTTTGCGTCTCCCTCCTGAGTAGCTGGGATTACAGGTGTGCACCACCGTGCCTGGCCCACTTCCGTGTTTCTAATCAGGCATTACCGCTCAAAGGCGGGCCGGCTGCCGCCAGCACTCTCAGCACGATCAAGCAGCTTGTCTTTCTCAGTCAAAAATTAAAGTTTTTTGTACGTGAGAGCCAGAGACTGAGCTCTCTTAACAAAATTAGGCGAAAATCACCTCCAAAAGCTCTGTGGCTCTTTAAGAACAGGGAAGGCAGTGATCAAGTTTGCCTCCCTACGAGACTGTTGCCTCCAGTCTCTATCAGCGAGTACGCAGGTGGACGGAGAGGGAGCGGAAGCCGCGGTCTCCCGTACCCCATCGTCCTCAAAGTCCCGCCTTAGTTACCTCGCCTTTTTTGCTGCTGTTTACATTCCTCCTGCACTGAACTTAAGGGATTTTTCTTCCCCGTTGCTTTCTGTACCTTCTTTCAGATACCTTAACTTTGATTTTTTTTTTTTTTTTTTTTGTATTTTCTTTTCTATTTAGGCCTATCCTTTGAAATTCCTTTTTACATTTCTTTTCCTCCCCTTTCTGGGGATTTCAACCGACGTCACTCACCGCTCCATGTTCTCAGAGTTCTGAAATTCAAGGCTCTCTGTGCTGGTGTCTGATCTTGGCTTTTTCTCCCGGGCTTTCTCAGGGTCCCCCGGCGTAGTTGTCAGGGTCCCTCAGCGTCCGGAGTTTCGAGCACCAGTTGCGGGGCGCCATCCTGTCCAGCAGGAATGAACCCCACCAAAAACGAGAATTCCTTCTCTGGTCACATCTTTATTTGGAGCATTCCCTTGAGGAAAATTGGGGGAAGGGACGATAGAGCAGGGACGAGAGAAAGCTTAGAGAGAGAGCGTTGGGCCCCGAGGCAGCTGCTTTTAAACGGTGGAGCGGCTTGAACGCTGTCCTGATTGGTTAATGCCATTCTGCTGTTCTGAGCATGTGCAGGCAAGGGTGCAGGCAGGGTTGCTCAGCCCCACGTGGCTACCTCCAAACTGCAGGACCACCTGTGCCTCCAGGTGGCTCCCAACATTTCAAGACAGGGTTTTTCTGTTTAACTGTTGTGGGCTGTCCTGAAACTCACTGTATAGAGCACACTGGTCTCAAACTCACAGAGATCTGCCCGCCTCTGCTTCCCGAGTGCTGGGGCTTTTGCCACCACCACGCAGTTTATTTATTTATTTTGAGACAGCATCTCTTACTGAACCCAGAGCTCACTGCTTGGCTAGAATGGATGGCCAGTAAACTCCAGTGGTCTTGTCTCTAACTCCACCTCCAGCACAGCACTAGGGTTAGAGCCTAGCTTTTATGTAAATGTGATTATCTAATTATTCTTTATTAGTAAGAATTCTGGGTAAGAACCTGCATGATTAGAGAAGCATTGGAGAAGCAACCAGTGACTTCCTATCTTTTTTTTTTTTAAAGATTTATTTATTTATTATGTATACAACATTCCTTCCATGTATGCTTGCATGACAGAAGAGGGCGCCAGATCTCATTATAGATGGCTGTGAGCCACCATGTGGTTGCTGGAATTGAACTCAGGACCTCTGGAAGAGCAGTCAGTGCTCTTAACCTCTGAGCCATCTCTTCAGCCCGACTTCCTATCTTTTTCGTTCCTCCATCCAAAAGGGCTGAGACCCTCTCCAAGCCCTGCCTACTACTTTCTGTGTCTATCTTTCCTCCATCCTCTAAAACCTCTATGGTTAAATTTGGTCAGCCCCGCCCTCTAATTCAAAACAAACTTTATTGTCAATCTTGGGAGTGTCAGAATGCAATCAAGGCATCACACAGTAGTGGAGATCTGAACTCCGTCCTCATGCTTGCATGGCAGGCACTTAGCTGAGATGTCTTTGGTAGGAGGCTCTTTAGTGATGTATGAAGCATCACTACCCTTACTGACCTCTCTTATGGACACTCCCTAAGCATGTTGAAGGCATCTGGAACGTGATCTATACACTAATCTGTAAATTCATTGATGACGTTGGTTGTAAATGTGTTCACATTTTCAGTCTCTCTTCCTTTTTAAATCATGTCTTTTGTTACATAGGCTCAACCGGAAGCCAGCCCAACTCTGAAGCCGAGTCTGCCCCTGAGCATGCACCTAAGCAGCCTTTGGTCCCTCCAAGCAGATCCTCGTCCTCTTCTTCCGAAGCAAGTGAAGGGCAAGCAAAGGATGCCATGTCTGGCAGTGCAGCGAGGTCCCTGTCCTCCATTTCTGGCTCTACCACCACCACACCTGCTGTCACCACTGCTGCCACAAACGTGACAAAGACTGCTAATTCCTTTGTCACCCCTACCCCAGCCCCCAGGACTCTGCCTGCTGCTCCTGCCAGCATTAACACTACTGTCACTCATACAGCCCCTGCCAAGCAACCCCCCATCCCACCCCCTAAACCAGCTCACAGAAACAGCAACCCTGTCATTGGTAAGTCTTCAGATTTTGTGTTTGGTTTAGTTTTGAACAGTTATTTTATTGAATAACTACTAGATTCTGATTTGATCTGTGGAAGAGTTTTCTTTTTTTTTTTTTTTTTTTTTTTAAAGATTTATTTATTTATTATGTATACCATGTTCTGTCTGCATGTATGCCCGCACGCCAGAGGAGGGCACCAGATCTCATTACAGATGGTTGTGAGCCACTATATGGTTGCTGGGAATTGAACTCAGGACCTCTGAAAAAGCAGCCAGTGCTCTTAACCACTGAGCCATCTCTCCAGCCCTGTGGAAGAGTTTTCTAATTCATCTCTTTGAATATTCTCAATATAGAAAAGTTTTAGAGCCAGGTGGTGGTGGTGCACACCTTTAATCTTAGCACTTGGGAGGCAAATCTGTGAGTTTGAGGTCAGCCTGGACTACAAAATGAGTTCCAGGACAGCCAGGGCTACACAGAGAAAACCTGTCTCAAGAAGAGAGGAAGAGAGAGAGAAAAGTTTGTTTTGTTTTGTTTTTTAATTTCAAATATATTGTTTTGCCTGCATATGTGTCTATCTGAATATGGGGGTTTATTATATAAGTATTACAAAACTAACTTAAGCACTGCTTGTTCTCTTTACTTGATCATTACAATTTTGAAAATTTAAGAAGAATATCCCCTAGAACTGGGCATTGGGGACACTTGGGAAGTATTCATCTTTGGATATGTGAGTTTGAGGCTAGCCTGGGCCACATGAAACTATCTCAACTCCTCTCTTTCTGATAAAAACAAAAACAGCAATAATGAAAATACATTAAATATAGTAGATGTACTGGATATTGAAGGCAAAACCAAACTTGACCACCATGGAATTGCTTTTGGTTTCACTGAGAAAATGAGAACAGTGGCACAGTGTACAAAGGGCAAGGCAAATGTCTCATCTACTTTAAACTATCAATACTACCTTTAAACATAAGTCTGGTAGCTAAAATGATGGTTTTGTCAGTGTCTTGACTTGTGATTCAGTGTTCAGCATAGTATCTTCATGGGAACTACAGAGGTATTTAAGTTGTACGGATAACATCGTATTTTATCTTGGACAGAGTTAAAGTGCTGCTCTTGCTGGGTGCGGCGGCACACTGTAAACTTGAGCACTCAGGAAGTGGAGACAGGGGAGTTTGCCAAAATTGAGGTTGTCCTGGTCTGCATAGCAAGTTCCAGCTTGGGGGCTGTAGATCCTGCCTCAAAAATAGATGGACAGACAGACAGACTGATAGGTTGATAGATTGATACATTGATTGACTTTTTTTAAAAAATGGTGATAAAGGAAGCCAGACCTGCTAGAACATGCCTATGATCTCAGCTACTCAGGATTGCAAATTCAAGGCCTTCATGGCCAGTCTTGAACTTAGTGAGACCCTATCTTAAAATGTTAAAGAACAGTGAGGGCTAAGGATACAACTGGTGTGCACGCGTGTATCCGTGCGTCCAATGTGTAGTGCTGGACTATCACATGATAGGCCTGGCTTCGCTACTCAGGAGCACTACAAAACGAAAGCAGGGAAGTGTACAGTGCGTGTTTATAGGCTTAGGAAATTACTTTGACTTTTCCTAAAGTCTTGTTTTGGTCTATTTTCCTATCATAATTGCACTTTGTACAAGAATTTTCCAGAAAGGGAGGAAAAAGGAAAAAGCTGTCATTGATAAGAATTTCAGAGATAATGAAATGGTAATTTTTCAGGAAAAATAATATTAGGTTTAACCTGCTTAAAGTTCTTGTTAATGATTTCCCAACTAATGAATAAAAAGTATACTCATTAAGACTCCGATGTCACTCAGCTGGGTGGAGTGACTAGAACCTTAATGAGGCTTCAGGATCGACAGGTTGGTGTAGGAAGAGGATGAAACTCATTGTGATATTGTGGCCTCAATGGACGTTGTCCTGACTTAGCTCTGAGGAGCCTGAGGAGCAGCTTTCACATGGACTCTCAAACCCTCCATGGGTTGCGGTGAACGATGGTGTCCCTTTGCAGAGGCAGTGAGGAGTGCGGACGATGTGACTCACGAGGTGGGACAGAAGCCCACCTCTGATCACCACGCTGTTGGTTGAGTTCACCCTGAAGGATGTGGGGTGGATGAGGGGGCATTGATTCCAGAGGCTGTGATGTCAGCAAGCCCAGCCTAGGGCCTGTGAGCATGTATTTCTGATAGATTCGCAGGGGCTGCTAGTCCAGCATGTTACACACTGCTACTCAGTTATGGCAGCACAAAGAATCACTAGCTGGCTGTGGTACTGCACACCTATCATCTCAGCACTGGGGAAGGAGGAGTTTAGGGTCATCCTCAGCTACATAGTAAGTTCGAGAATTGATAGCCCGGAGCAGTAGGCCCTAAGAATCAACATTGTTCTATGACATGTCTTCACAGAAGAAAAATGGTTAAGTCACAGAGTTTTTATTAAAATTAAATAGGTATGACTTAAAGGTTAGACTTTATTCTAAAATTAGTGACCTTCCTAATGCTTTGATCCTAAAATACCATTTTTGTCACAAAAGGATTATGATCGCAGATGGTTTATTATCAGCTGTTACTTGGAAATCCTTAGGAATGATAGGTTGGGTTGGGGGTGTCTTGGAGAGATGACTCAGCAGTTAAGGTCACCTCCTCTTCTTTGAGACTAGTTGGTTTGATGTCCTGTAATTTTAGCTCCCAGGCATTCAATGCCCTTTCCTGGCCTCTGTAGGCACCCACACATAAACATACATAAAAATAAAATAAAGTTCTAAAAGTAGAAAAAGAAAGATCACTTAGGGCCCAGGAAAGGGCTCAGTCTGTAAAGCACAGCCTGTGTAATCATAAGGACCCGTGTTCGACCCCTAGAATACACATTTTAAAAAAAGTGTGTGTGGTGGTGCACTGTGAGTGCTAGGGAAACAGAGGCAGGTGGATTCTCGGGGTCATAGGTCAGTCAGGCAAGTCTCAGATCTCAGTGAAAGAATATCTTAAAAATCAAGATTAAGACCATGCCAACCTGGTCTACATAGTGAGTTTAGGTCAACCTAGAAGCTACTTAGTGAGACTCTCTTTCAAGAAAAATAAAGCGGGGCTGGAAAGATGGCTCAGTAGTTAAGAGCATTGCCAGCTCTTCCAAAGGTCCTGAGTTCAATTCCTTGACAACCACATGGTGGCTCACAACCATCTGTAATGAGGTCTGGTGCCCTCTTCTGGCTTGTAGGCATACACACAGACAGAATATTGTATACATAATAAATAAATAAATATTTAAAAAAAATAAAGCAATTTACTTCATCAATTAAAAATCAAAATGGTCCGGGTGATGGTGGCGCACGCCTTTAATCCTAGCACTCAGGAGGCAGAGGCGGGCAGATCTCTGTGAGTTCGAGGCCAGCCTGGTCTACAAGAGCCAACTCCAGCATAGGCCTCAAAACTACAGAGAAACCCCATCTCGGGAAAAATAAATTAAAAGTTAAAATTTTCGCCTGGGTGGTGGTGGTGCACACCTTTGATCCCACCTCTCAAGAGGCAGAGGCAGGCAGATCTCTGTGAGTTCAAAGCTAGTTTGGTCTACAGAGCAAGTTGCAGGACAGCCAGAACTGTCATTACAAAGAGAAACTCTGTCTCCAAAAACAAAATCAAAGTGCTCAAATATGGTTCTTGTTGTGATGGTGGACACCTTTAATCCCAGCACTCGGGAGGCAGAGACCAGTGGATCTCTGTGAGTTCGAGGCCAGCCTGATCAACAGAGTAAGTTCCAACACAGCCAGGGCTACACAGAGAAGCCCTATTTTGAAGTCTGTCTAGAGACAGTTTTATTGTAGATGGAGCAGCTAACTGCTGTTCTTACCTTTGCATATCAGGTGCAGTGTTTTCCTAAGCTGTTCTTTTTATTTATTTGTTTGGGGTGAGGTTTATTTGTTAGTTTCTTAATTGATTTTATTTTGTTTTTCTGACTTGGTCTCATCTGTAGTCCAGTCCTTGAGATCACTTTGTAGCAAGGATGATCTTGAACTTCTCATGCTCCTCTCGCTGCTGAGATTGTAGCACGTACTACAGTGCCAACATAAAATGCCCTCTGTGAAGACTGGTTAGGATAAGTGATATGGCAGCCAAGACCAGCTCACTCTTTGAATTTATACATGGAATGAAATTAAGGGCAAATAACATTTTATTTGGGGAAATTTATAGATTTTTTTAAAAAAATATTTATTTATTTATTATATATACAATATTCTGTCTGTGTGTATGCCTGCAGGCCAGAAGAGGGCACCAGACCTCATTACAGATGGTTGGGAGCCACCATGTGGTTGCTGGGAATTGAACTCAGGACCTTTGAAAGAGCAGGCAATGCTCTTAACCACTGAGCCATCTCTTCAGCCCAAATTTAAAGATTCTTTGAGAACATTGGAGAAACAAAAATAAAAGATTCAGATAGATGATTAGAGGTTGCTCATCAAAAGAACGCCTCTTTAATTGGTTCACAGGTTAGCTTCCATATGATGTGCTTCTTACATAGATTAATGCCTGAGTCATGTGGGCTCTGGGAAGATCAATAGGGATATATGCCATCATGCTATGGAGTAAGAACGTCTCATAAACATATATTGAGAGCACCTATGTGTATCCCTGTGAACATGCTACGGATGGAGGCAAGAGTTGTTCTGCCATCAAACCCAGAGTGCAACGCAAAGTGAACATGGTGCACAAAGCATTAAGAGGTGTGCTCACTAATCAGGGTTAGTAGGAAACGGAGGAGCCACAGTCTAACAACATGGGTACCCTGGGTATCAGCTAAAGGCCATGCTTGTTTGTAGTGTGATCTTAGGCAAGCTATCTAGTGTTTAACTTCTAGTTTTCTTTCTGGAAGAAGAAAAAATAAGATGAGACCTTGTTTTCCCTAGTCACCTCAGGTGGTGCTGGTGAGGAAGGCATGGAGATAGGTCTGCTGAAGTGGCCCAGTGTTAAAGGTCCTTATCACCAAGCTTGACAACTCAGTTTGATCCTCATGATTTACTTGGCATAAAAAAAGAACCAGTTACCCCCAAGTTGCTTGGGTTTTTTTTTTTTTTTTTTAGATAGGTTTTTTTTGGTAGCCTTGGCTGTCCTAAAACAAGCTCTGTAGACCAGGCTGACCTCAAACTCACAATGATCTGCCTACCTCTGCCTCCTGAGTGCTGGGATTAAAGGTGTGCGTCACCACTGCCCAGCAGTTTTTTAAAAAAAACATTAAAAAAAAAGTTTAACCAGGCGGTGGGTGGCGCACGCCTTTAATCCCAGCACTCGGGAGGCAGAGGCAGGTGGATCTCTGTGAGTTCGAGGCCAGCCTGATCTACAAGAGCTAGTTCCCGGACAGGCTCCAAAGCCACAGAGAAACCCTGTCTCGAAAAACCAAAAAAAAAAAAAAAAAAAAAAAAAAAAATTTAGTTTCTTTGAAGGGATTTGTATTTGCCATATAAGTCAAGACTTACTAAATAACTTTGTTGAATTTTATTGAACAATATATAATACAAAGCTGAGATATTAAGGTCTCATCATTTAACAGGATAATGTAAGAATGCCCAAGAAATTGGGGTGCTTTTGGTTTTATTTAATTATTAGGGTGTGTGTATACATGCTATGTGTGAGTGTCAATACACACACACCACAGTGTACTGTGAAGGTCAAAAGACAGCTTTCAGGAATTGCTTCTCACCTTCCACTGTGAGTTAAGGATCAAACTCAGGTCATCAGGCTTGGAGGTATGTGCCCTTACCTACTGAGCCATCCTGTCCCACCCAGGTTGGGTTTTTAAGATCAAATTTTGTTAAGCGTTGTTCTACCCTCCCCATCCCCAGCTCCACAGAGAAGACAGTCTTGCCATTTAGCCCTGATTGACCTGGAGCTATGTGTGCAGAGAAGTCTGGTCATGACCTTGTGCTGCTGTTCCTGAGTGCTGGGGTCACGGCGCTGGAGAGATGACACAGCAGTTAAGAGCACTGACTGCTCTTCCAGGGCCTACATTCGGTTCCCAGCACCCGCGTGGCAGCTCACAACTGTCTGTTACTCTAGTTTCAGGGGATCCACTGCCCTCTCTCTGGCCTCTGGAGGCACTGGTCCAGATACATTATGAGGGGCACAGACATACATGTAGGCACAACACTCATACACATAAAATAAAAAAATAAAAAAAGACATTTTTTTTTAGACATGGTTTTTCTATGTAGGCCTGGCTGTCTCTGTAAACCAGGCTAGCCTTGAACTCACAGAGATTCAACTGTTTCTGCTTCCTGGGCACTGGGATCAAAGGCATTTATTACCAATGCCCAGTTACAAACAACTTTTTAGTAAGTTTTTTTTTCTGGATCTATTCTGTTTATTCTTTCAGCTCAGAGAGTTGTCATATGTATCATCATAGTAATTAAATGTTAGTCATCAGATTAACATTCTTACAGCTCTACTACTCATTAGATCTCCTACCTGGATAAATACCAAGTTTCTTTCAGGTATTTAAGAAATTATAAATTTCGGGGCTGGAGAGATGCCTCAGTGATTAAGAGCATTGCCTGCTCTTCCAAAGGTCCTGAGTTCAATTCCCAGCAACCACATGGTGACTCACAACCATCTGTAATGAGATCTGGTGCCCTCTTCTGGCCTGCAGGCATACATGCAGGCAGAATATTGTATACGTAATAAATAAATATTTTTAAAAAATAAATTATAAATTTCAAAGCCATGAAATTATATAATTTGCCTGAAAGCTTAGTTCTGACCTCAACTCTGACCTGGGTGTTCTGTGCCTTGTAAGGCTGTATTAACAATGTGTTGCTCTCTTCTTCCCAGCTGAACTGTCCCAAGCAATAAGCAGTGGTACACTGTTGCCGAAACCGTCCCCACCCTTACCACCCAAAAGAGGCATTCCGTCAGCCTTGGGATCCACCTCAGAGCCTGCTGCTTCACCCACAACAAAAACAGCAAGTGATCAAAGAGAAAAAACTGTCTCTGTGTGGGAACCACCGCTGATGATCCCGCCGTCCTCCCCATCGCCCCCGCTGCCTACCCACATACCTCCAGAGCCACCACGCTCCCCATCGTTCCCTGCTAAGACTTTTCAAATTGTGCCAGAAGTTGAGTTTTCCCCTCCTTTAGATCTATCCCAGGACCTCTCCCAGCAGGAAGATCAGAAAAAGGAAGTCCCCAAGAAGATACAGGACCAGAGTTTTGGGGAGCCCCATATACCCTCCAGGCTGCCCCCACTCCCACTGCATATCCGAATTCAGCAGGCCCTTACTAGCCCCCTTCCCATGACTCCTCCCTTGGAAGGCGCTCACAGAGCTCATTCCCTGCTGTTTGAGAGCAGTGACAGCTTCTCTGAGGACAGTGGTACCCTGGGGCGGACCAGGTCACTTCCCATCACGATTGAAATGCTTAAAGTGTGAGTGTTCATTGCCTGCCTCCTGTTCCTGTGCTTAGTGTACATAGCCTCACATGGGAAACAGCCTCAGAAAATGTGGGCAAATTAAAGTTCAAGAAATGCTCTGCCAGGAGTGTCAGTTCTAGAAACGGCTTTTTTTTACCCTGCTGACTTCTCTCAACTTGTGTTTTTGTAAATGGATTTTTATGATGATTTCTGTGTCAACACCAAAAGTGCCTGTTTGTAGATGTGAATATTAACACTATAAGTTTTACTTGATAGACATGTAATACATGGTGCTTCAAACTTTTGCTGATAATGAAGAAGCCCTGGGTTATCACATCTCTCCAAATCCTAGCTTGTCACTCAGCCTCTCTCTTGTTTAGTATCTCAAACCTAAATAAGGGGAATGTCTACTCTAAAGACTTCTGTGAATGAAATTAGGCAAATTCTGAAATGTATCAGTATCTACTAAGAAACAGCGAAGGATTTGAACCCAGTGCTTTTTAGATTCATGAATACTAAAAAGCTTCTGGGGAAGAATGTTAATGTTTTGTTTGTTTGGTTTTTTTATAACTACTTTTATTTGTATCCTTTAATGTGTATGGGTATTTTGTCTGAGGGCATCCATTACCTATTACAGATGGTTGTGAGCCACCATGTGGTTGCTGGGAATTGAACTCAGGACCTCTGGAAGAGCAGCCAGTGCTCTTAACCTCTGAGTCATTCCTCTAGCCCCGAAGAGTTTTAATGTTAAAACAGGGATTTATGTGTCTTCTACTAATGGACTTTTCGTATATGTTTCTGTCCTTTTGAAAAGCCTCATTGTTTCTGAAAAGGCAAAACCATATTATGTTCATTTGTTAGTCCAGATGATGATGAAGAAGAGCAGACCTGCCCATTGGCATTTGCTGAAGATATGACACCTACCTCGGGCACTCCTAAACTACCACCGTGTCTGCAAGAGGAAGGGAAGGAGAGTGACTCCGATTCAGAGGGCCCCATTCAGTATCGAGACGAAGAAGATGAAGATGATGAAGATGAAAGCCATCAGAGTAAGAAACGGAGGGAAAGTGTGAAAGTTCTTTTGTTTGTCATGCTGGGGGCTGGGCACCACACATGCCAGGCAAACTCTCTGTCCATGAGCTGGATCCCCAGCAAGTGTGGAAAACAGGTATCCTGTTCCGTGGAGTCCTCTGGCTGTTGGAGGCTGGTTGTGAAGGACTCTGTCTCCCTTTTAGCGTGCCTCTGTTGAAGGAAGCCATGAGAGGGAGCCACATTGACAGAATCATTTGGATTTATTTTATTTAATTTGAGATAAACTGTGTAGCCTGGAATTCACTGTATAGACCAGGGTGGCCTTGAACTCACAGACATCTATCTGCCTCTACCTCCTTAGTGCTAGGACTAAAGGTGTGTGCCATCATCATTCAGATTCTTGGTTTATATTTTAGATCTGCTTCCTCAGAGACCAGTGGTATAGTTTAGTTGTGAAGCTTGTGCTAAGCACAGAGCCTGGATTCAGTGCTCAGTACTAAAGCTAAGAATAATAGAGAAAAACTGGAACAGAGATTACACTGAAGAGTGAGGTAAGATGCTGGAGAACAACGGGCTCAGCAGTTAAGAATGGATACTACTCTTGCAGAGGACCTGGGTTTGCTTCCCAACACCCATGTTGGGTAGCTCACAACCACCTGTAACTCCCAACTCGAGGGGATCCAATACCTCTGGCCTCTGAAGGAACCTACACTCAATGTGCACATACCTCCACACAGATATAAACATACATACGTCATTAAAAAAATCTTAAAGGAAAGACTTAAATAAAAGAGATAAATGATGATTTTTCTTATTATAATGAACTTTTTGATAAACTAAACTAAAAAGTGTGTTTTCCTGGATGTGGTAGCTCATACCTATAACCATAGCATTTGAGAGTCTAAAGCAAAAGGATTACATTAGTTGGAGCATAGCCCAAACTGCCAAATTAGCTCAGAAACCAAAAATGGGTTCTGGAGAAATGGGGGCAGGGAAGGGGAGTGTGGGAGTGCCAGCTACATAAAACCCGTCTCCAAACAGCAAAGAAAGCAAGAGTAGGAGGAAAATGACAACCACATTGAACCTGATAGAATAGAAAATGGGAAGTAGTCTACAAGGCATAGGCACAGGAGAGCACTTCCTAGGTAGAGCCCTAGTAGCACAGACAATAAGAGCAACAATGAATAAGTGGGACCTCCTGAAACTGAGAAGCTTCTGTAAAGCAAAGGACACAGTCATTAAGACCAAAAGGCAACCTACTGATTGGGAGAAGATCTTCACCAACCCCTCATCAGACAAAGATCTGATCTCCAAAATATACAAAGAACTCAAGAAACTAGACACTAAAACTCTAATTAACCCAATTAAAAATTGGGGTACTGAATTGAACAGAGAATTCTCAACAGAAGAACTTCGAATGGCCAAAAGACACTTAAGGTCATGCTCAACCTCCTTAGCGATCAGGAAAATGCAAATCAAAACAACTTTGAGATACCATCTTACACCTGTCAGAATAGCTAAACTCAAAAATACCAATGATAGCCTATGCTGGAGAGGATGTGGAGTGAGGGGAACACTCGTCCGTTGGTGGGAATGCAAACTTGTGCAGCCACTGTGGAAATCAGTGTGGCAGTTTCTCAGGAAACTGGGAGTCAACCTACCTCAGGACCCAGCAATTCCACTCTTGGGAATATACCCAAGAGATGCCCTATCATACCACAATAGCATTTGTTCAACTATGTTCATAGCAGCACTATTTGTAATAGCCAGAACCTGGAAACAACCTAGGTGCCCCTCAATAGAAGAATGGTTAAAGAATGTGTGGAACATATACACATTGGAGTTTTACTCAGCAGTAAAAAACAATGACATCTTGAATTTTGCATCCAGTCCACTTTCTAAGGGGCAGCGGTAAGAGATTAAGTGACCCCGGGAGTTTGAGAGCAGCCTGGCAACATAGCAAGACTCTCTCAAAACAGTGATGAAGAGATGACAAGATCTACTAATATAAAAGCTTTCGTGTTTTAAGTCAGAGGACTGTCCCAGAGCAGACTAGATTCCGTCTTTAGAAACTCTCACTGTCAGGGCGGTGATGCACACACCTTTATTTCCAGCATTCAGGATGCAGAGACAGGAAGATCTCTGTAAGTTCAAGACCAGCCTGGTGTAGAATGCAAGTTCCAGGACAGTCAGGACTGTTACACAGAGAAACCCTGTCTTGAAAAACAAACAAAATAAAATAAAATAAAACAAAATAATAAGGGAACTAGAAAAATGGCTCAGTTAAGAGTACTGGCTGCTCTTACAGAGGACCCGGGTTCGTTTCCCAGCACCTACCTGGCAGCTCACAACTGTCTGTAACTCTAGTTCCAGAGAATCTGATACCCTGACTAATGTGCACATAAAATAAAAAAATAAATAAAACTGGGCAGTCATGGTGCACACTTTTAATCTCAGCACTCAGAAGGCAGAGGCAGGTGGATCTCTGTGAGTTCGAGGCCAGTCTGGTCTACAATAGCTAGTTCCAGGACAGGCTCCAAAGCTTCAGAGAAACCCTGTCTCTAGAAACAAGCAAACAAACAAATAAATAAATAAAAATTAAAATAAAAAATTAATTCTCACTAAATGAGGAAAGTGTAGAGTGATTTATATCCTTTATCTGACTCATTCTATTTTGCTGAAAATTATCTTTAAATGCCTTACTGTCTTATGTTGTTCTTTCCTCTGAGTTTGGCTGGATCATTTGAAGCCAGCTGGGCGAATGGGAGTTGTGTTCTCATGCTCTTGCCTGGTTCACATGAGCCTTTGTGCCTTAGCATTTTTTTTTTTCCTGTGTAAAGGTGCTCTGGCCAACAGAGTGAAGAGGAAAGACACGCTGGCAATGAAGCTGAGCAGCAGACCCAGTGAACCAGAGTTGAACCTGAATTCCTGGCCTCGTAAAAGCAAGGAGGAGTGGAATGAAATACGGCACCAGATTGGGAACACGCTGATCCGGTACGCCTTTGCATTTGGGTTTGTGTGTGTCAGACCCTTGGACGTGAAGCATTCATCTGTCTTTTAAAAGAATAATTTTTAACAGTGTGTGTTTGACAGGTGGAGTTACTCTAAGCTTTAGGAGATGGGGAACATCAGAGATGGCACTGGGAGCTTTCAGCCATCACATAACACAGGAGGCTTAGTAAGGGTTGCTAAAGGAGTCAGTCTGGTTTCTAGGACGTGTGACTTATCCAATTGCTGAACCATGAAATGCCAATCTAACTCATCATACCTGTATTTTTTTTAATAAGTACCATGTAGCTGCTTCTTTTCAAAAAGTTAGTATATTTTTTCAAGTCACCTGGAGTCAAAAAGGAGGGAAGTGGAATGCAGGCCAACCTCTTGTTTATGCAGTGAGCATATTTGTGTATGGACAGATGTTTGCATGGCATAGATACTTCTCCTGTCTAAACGGGATAAAAGGAAGAAAAAGCTCTTGGCCTTCTCCCTACAAGAAAAGTTAACTGAGGGCGTCCATCAATTAAGGCCCAGCCTTCTTTCCTACCATAGACATCTAGTTTTTCTTTCTTTCTTTTTTTTTTTTTAATTTAAATTTATTTTATGTGTGTTGGTGTAAAGGTGTCAAATCCCCTGGAACTGGGGTTACAGTTGTGAGCTGCCATGAGGGTGCTGGGAATGGAACCCAAGTCCTCTGGAAGAGCAGCCATCTCTCCAGCTCCACTTTCCTTGTACACAGACTGTGTATTCATTCTGCATCTAGAAACAAGGCAGGCCCTTTGTATACTCTGGCATTTGGGGTACTGAAGCCATTATCTCATACTGTGTTTCAGTTACTTTAGAGGGGGATAGACCCATTTCAAACAAAAAAAAAGTTGTGAGAAAATACACCATTTACCTAGATGTATTAGTGTGCACTGTGCCTTACTGACTATTGTGTACAGTGCCGGTATGCACGCACTTTGGGTTTTTGGGTTTGTTTGTTTCCCCGAGACAGGGTTTCTCTGTGTAGCTCTGGCTGTCCTGGAACTTGCTCTGTAGACCAAGCTGGCCTCAAACTCACAGAGATCCACCTACCTCTATCTCTCAAGTGCTGGGATTAAAGGTGTACACTACCACCTCCTGGCCTAACCCATAATATTTTTAATAGCAGGGTTTTGTGTTCTAAAGTCTAAGTTCCAGTCTGAGCTAATACGTGAAATCTAGTTGCCCTGTCTCTTTGGTTTGCTTTAATCTGAAAGTTATTTTTCGCCATTTTATTCTAAAGGTTTAATAATTGTGTGTGCATGTGTGTGTATATGTTTGTATACATGCATGTGCTTGCATGAGTGAAATGCCCTCAGAGACTAGAAGGGTATAGGATCCCCTGGAACTGGAGTTACAGTTGTGAGCCGCTTTATGTGTGTTTTGAAAATCAGACTTGGGTCCCCTAGAAGAGTATTGTGCTTTTAACCGCTGAGTCATCTCTCTAGGCTCCCCGCCTTGTCATCTCCCCCCCCACCCAAGAACATATTCACCATCAAGAGGCAGAAGTAGTCAGATCTCAGTGAGTTCAAGGCCATCCTGGTTTACATAGTAAGATCAGGACAGCCAAGGCTGCGTAGAAGGAGGCAGTCTTAACAGCAACAAACAAAAAAGAACATGGTTACTTATTTTGTAGAATGCAACTAAATTTGAATTTGTCTGGTTTTCTCATGATGAAATTTCGGTTACTCATCATCTGTTTTTCTTTTCTACTTGTGTCTTAGTGTGCATAGTAGTGTGTGTGCAGTTAGTGTACATAGTGTGTGTGCACACATGAGCATACATCTGGGTATATGCAGAGTGTTTGGATATGTGTGTGTACATCTTTGCATGCATCTGTGTATATACAGAGTGTTTGAATATATGTGTGCACAATTTGTATGAGAAACAATGTGTGTATGTGTTTGTGGCAGAGAGTATGTATGCAGGAAAGTGGAAGGGGAGAAGTGTGCTTCACTCATGTGTGCACATAGAGAGGCCAAAGAGAAGTCATTCAGTGTCTTCCTCTGTCATTCTCAACCTTATAATTTGAGGCAGAGTCTCTCATTGAGCGTGCCAATTTGACTAATGGCTGACCAGAGAGCCTCCAGACCCACCTCTCTCCTTCTCTCAGTGAAGGGCTCGCAGCCCCTTGCTAGCATACCCATGGGTACTAGACTTAGGTCCTTACGCTTACATCGCAAGCACTTTACCCACTGAGTCAGCCTCCTGGCTCTGCCTCCCAAGTGTTAGGATTAAAGGTGTGTGCCACTAGGGCATTATTTTTTGAGTCAGGGACTCACTATGTAGCCCCGGTTGACCTGAAACTTGTTATGTAGATCAAGCTAGCTTTGAACTCACAGACATCCACTTGCCTTTGTATTCCTAATGCTAGGATTAAAGACATGTGCCACCATGACTGACTCAACTGTCTATCAAATTATGATTTGCAAAGATTTTTTTCTCTCCCTATAGTATAAAAATAAGCACGTGTTTATTATAGTCATAATTAGAAAATTACAGGAAAAAGAAAACCTAAGGGCTAACAAGATGGTTTAGTGTGTAAAAGTGCTTGCCACCAAACTCTGCAACTTGAATTAATTCCTGGCACCCATGTAAGAGAAGGAGAGAATCCATTCCCATGAGTTTTCAATGACCCCACCTATATGTTCTGGTTACAGATGTTCCTCCTTCCTCCTAGCACACGTCCAGATGCACAAACACACACAAAAATAAATGTGATTAACATTTTAAAAGAAAAAGCCTGGTACACACCTTTAACCCCCGCTCAGAAGGCAGAGGCAGGTGGACATCTACAGTCCCAGCCAGGGCTACGCAGAGAAACCCCATCTCAAAAGAAAGAAAGAAGAGAAAAAAGAAGAAAATGTTAATTGCTCATAATCTTATGCCTTATAAAATAGGCTTGACAAACTTCTCTAAAGGACTGAAAACAAGTATTTCAGTTGGGTGTGGTAGCACCTGCCATCCCAGAAACAGTGAGATAGCGTTCCAGACCACCTGCAGGCACATAATGAGTTTGAGGGTAATCTAGGACTACCTGAGGCCCCTCTTCCAAAAAATGAGAGAAAACTTTTATGATTTCAAGCCACATACATTCTCTTTTCTGAATTTTGGTTTATAGTTTGTTGGCTTTTTGAGATCAGGTTTCATGGCACTGAGGATGAGGTTACAGGTACATGGCACCATGCCTGGCTACAGGCCCTTTGCCTATATGTATGTATGTATGTATGTATGGTGCTGGAGATAGAGCACAGGTCCTCATGCAGCTAGGCGAATGCCCCATCACTGAACTGTATTGTTTTATATATGTATCTCTGTGTGTGTGTGTATTAAACAATTTTTTTTTAAATCTCAGATGTGCTCTTTCACATCTTTCTTGAATTTGGTCCTCAGCATCCACATCAGGCAGTTTACAGCTGCCTGTAACTCCCACTCCAAGGGACTTAACACCGCTGGTCCCCAGAACACGCACACACACACACAATTAAAAATAATAAAATCGTGCTCGCTTCGGCAGCACATATACTAAAATTGGAATGATACAGAGAAGATTAGCATGGCCCCTGCGCAAGGATGACACGCAAATTCGTGAAGCGTTCCATATTAAAAAATAAAATTTAAAAAAAAATAGAAAAAAATAAAAATAATAAAATCTTTTTTTTTCCCCTTTGGTTATTTGTGTAGCCCTGGCTATTATGGAACTCCTCTGTAGACCAGGCTGGCCTTGAACTCAGAGATCTACTTGCCTCTGCCTCTGTTTTGAAGTAGAGTCTTACTATGTAGCCCTGGCTCTCCTGGAACTTGCTGTGTAGACCAGGCTGACCTCAAACTTTCAGGAGTCCACTTGCCTCTGCTTCCCCAGTGCTAGGATGAAAGACTCAGACAACCACCAGCGACCAAATATATAGTCTTTGTCCTTGTTTCCAATGTGTGTCACTCCACTGAACTGATATAATTAATTGAGTCAGAGCCCTGTTGGTTAGTGTTTACTTCTGATTTTTTTGTTCCTCTAATTAATTCTAGTCAGTGGTTCTCATACTTAAGCATTCATTTGGCAGACTTAACCTACCTGGCAGGCTTGTTTAAAAGCAAATTGTTGAGTTCCACCCAGAGTTTTTGCTTCAGGGCGGTGCCTGGTTTGTATTTCTTGTTTGTTCATACTACTGATCCTGGGGCCACTTTGAAAGTCAGGATTCTATGAGTTCCCACCAGTGCTCACTCACTGCAAAAGTTTTGAGGTTATAGTGTAAACTCTTTTGTGGTTGTTTTGTGAAAGTCTCATGCTGTGGCCTAAGCTGCCCTGAAACTCACTCTGTAGCTGAAGCTGGCCTTGCACTTATGGCAACCTTTCTGCCTCAGCCTCCCATGTGCTGGGACTTGAAATCTTAGTGACTCTGCTCAGCAATGCAGATCCTTCCTAACCTCTGCCTCTGCTCTTGTCAATACATGTAAAATAGCTGGGTGGTGGTGGTACATGCCTTTCATCCCAGCACTCGGGAGGCAGAGGCAGGCAGATCTCTGTGAGTTTGAGGCCAGTGTGGTCTATAAGAGCTAGTTCCAGGACAGGCTCCAAAGCTATAGAGAAACCATGTCTCGAAACCCCCCCACCAAAAAAAATTTTTTTAAATAAATAAATAAAGGTAAGAGCTAGTTAGTAATAAGCCTGAGCTCTTCGGCCAAGCATTTTATAATTAATATTAACCTCTGAGTGATCATTTAGTAGCAACTGTGAGATGGGTCAGAGCAGAGAAACCACGTTTACAAATTAGTGTGTTCATAGTCACAGATGTAACCTTTCCTCTTAAATAACTGCCCTTCCTGAGAGAGTCATCTCTCCCTGTGTCTGTTCATGTAAAGGACATTATTGTTGCCTTACTCTTAATGTTGCAACCAGATGGGATAATGAGTACCTGGAATCCCAACACTCAGGAGACTGATGCAAGAATATTACTTCAAGTTTCAGACCACCTTGATTTACAGTGGGAAACCCTGTTTCCAAAAAGTAAAATAACATATATATATGGCCATCAGGCATATTTTAAAGCACTCAGCATAACCAGGTGTGTGCACCTTTAATCCTATTACTTGGAAGGCAGAGGCAGGTGAATCTTTAAGTTTGATACTATCCTGGTCTACACAGTAAATTCTAGGTCAGTCAGGGCTACACAGTCTCAAAACAAAATATGTTCAGCATCACTAAACCAGAGACATCTTTTCACACAAGATTTATGAGATAGTGAACACCTGTTTTTGAGACAGAGTTTCTCTGTGTTGCCCTGGCTGTCCTGGAAACTCACTATGAAGACCAGACTGGGGTTAAAGGTGTGCACCACCATCACGTCCTGTAAGGGTTCTTTTTGTTAATTGTTTTAAATGTGTGTGAGTGTTCTGACTGTGTGTGTGCAGTGCCCTGGAACTAGAGTTCTAGTTGGTTTTGAGCTGCTACTTGGGTGCTTGGAACCAAAGCCAGGTTCTCTGGTAGAACAACGAGTGCTCTTAACTGCCAAGCTACCTCCACACTTAACTACCTTTCTGTTCTGAAGCAGGATCTTTTACATCTCTCAAGTGCTGGCCTCACACATTCAGCATAATATTTTGTGTGTATGTGTTAGCACTTTCAGTATCAAATTGGTTTCATAATAAAAAAAAATCAGCTACTGAAGTATATGTTAGAAATTTTACTGATTTCTTTGTATTTTATAGGTCAATATAAATCTTTGCCAAAGCAAACAAAAAAGCAAACAAACCCAAAATCCTTAGAAACAGTGGTTGGAGGTTTGCTGTGGACAGTTAAATACCTGTCTCTCTCTCTTGTAGGCGACTGAGTCAAAGACCGACCGCAGAGGAGCTGGAACAACGGAACATACTACAGCGTAAGCCCAGCCTTTGTGCACCATGAGTGTAATATCAGTAGGACAGAAGTATTTGCTGAAAGGACCAAGGAGAGTTAGTTCCTGCTCAGGAAGCCCAGCTTCCCAGGAAGCTGTCACCATGGTCTTGTTTAGTGTACTGTGATAATGTTTCCATAGCTCCTGGGTCTGTGGTGACGTTTGTGACAGTATGTGCAGGCTTGGGCCATGCGTTCTTTGTTCAGGAATCTCAGGTTGTGCTGAGCTGATGTACAGAACATTCCTCTTTCTGGTGGATTCTAAGGATAAGGCCCAGAATATTCCTTCTGCTTTTATTGCTTGACTTGTATTTCTGTAGCCACCAAAGAGGAATGTGTATCTAACTTCCCGCCCATGTGCATAGTTAACTCCCCAGAACAATGTTCTGATCTAAGACTGACTTTGTTTTACCAGTGTTTTGACGTAGAACCTGTGCTCTGTAGCTCCTCCCCTTCCCCTCCCGGGATCTGTAGCTCCTGAGGACAGGTGGCAGTCCTGCCTCCCACTCCATCTCATCGCTGCTTGTCTCCATCCCAGTTACAACCACTAGAAATAGTCCCAGCCAGGTCTTTCCACTGCAGCTCCCTTCGGTCTTCTCACCCCAAGCCATGTTAGTTCCTTCTCACAGCAGGGATTCTCACCCTTTACTCTCAGCACACCCCTGAACTCTGGAGATTAAGCTCTTCCCTTAAGGTCTCTCTGTCTTTGTGCCTTGGAAGTACCCACCTCAGTGAGGAACCTGAGCTGAGCCCCTAGGACAAGGACCAGTCGTATTCTGGAATACCCTGTGTCCTTGTGTCCCAAGTCCCATCCCTCTGGCTGCACCTGCAGTCCTGTTTGCCCCCTCAGAGAGTGATCTCTTCTAGACAGCTTTTATTTATTTCATCCCTGTGGACATGGATGCAGAGGGAAACAGGAGTGAGGAGGAAAGGAAACAAAAGGAAAAGGGGGTAAAGAGATGAAGGATGGGGGTGCCTGTGATAGAGTGGAAAGACCTAGGTTCTCTTGAGAGCCTGTAGGATGAATGAAAGTGTTAATAGCAGAGAAATGGGAGGATCTCCTAGAGCTGCTTCCGAGCATGCTGTCTGACCGTTCCATCGCCTGTTTTCTCGGTGCTTTCTGGATCTACATTCCCAGCCTAGGTACACAGTGAATCTATAATTGAGAACTTTATAGGTGCTACCCTCGACAGGACGCGGTGTCAGTCGCCTATTTTTAGGGATTACTCTGGAAACTTTTTCTTCCCTTTGTTAAGAAAGATTTATGTATTTCATTTGTATATATTTGTGAACATGCATATGAGTGCAGGGGCCCACTGTGACCAGAGGCATCAGATCCCCCCAGAGCCAGAGTCACAGGCACTTGTGTGCCACCCAGTACGGGTGCAGGGAGCTAAACTTGGGTCTTCTGCAAGAGCAGTATGCATTCTTTTTTATGTGTAATTTATTATTTTATTTGTATGTGTTTTGCTTGCATGTATGTCTGTGCAGTACATGAAGAGGGGGCATCAGATCCTCTGGAACTGGAGTTACTCTTCAGCCCCTAGAAACTTTTTTCCCCCAAGAAAAGTTTGTGTTTATTCTACTCATGTGTGTATGTGTGTGTTGTGAGTGTGTGCCATATTTGAGGTGGGGTGATGGTAGGCCAGAAGAGGTAGTGAAATTCCCACACTCAGCTGGAGTTATAGGCAGTCGTGAGCCTCCACTATGGTTTCTAGGAATTGGACTCAGGTCCTCTAGTACAGCAAGTACACTGAACTATCCCCTGCAAATGTCTTCTTCAAGAGCACTGTAGTCAATATTAACAATATGTCCAGCTCTGTAAATCTTTAAACACAGGGAAACCTTTAAGTGCTTCTAAGGTGTTTAAAAATGTGAAAAACTGCTGGGTGGTGGTGGTGGACACCTTTAATCCCAGCACTCAGGAGACAGAGGCAGGCGGATCTCTGTGAGTTTGAGGCCGCCTGGTCTACAGAGCTAGTTCTAGGACTGTTACGCAGAGAAAGCATGTCCCAAATAAAGTGAAAAACATCCTTGGCTCAAGCCTGATGCAATGTCCTGTCTTGCTCTTAAGTATTTTGACTATACAGTGGACAGGAAGGCTGTCCTGCTAGGAAAAGCTTCTTGATTAGCCATGCATAAGTGCAGTATTTCATTCTAGCTTTGACCACTAAGAAGTGTATGTATTGTAAGTACCTAAATGTTTGCTGTGTAAATTGTCATTTGAAGTAATATCCTTTGTTTCTGTCAATTGAAGCTAAAAATGAAGCTGATCGGCAAGCAGAGAAGCGGGAGATTAAGCGTCGGCTCACTAGAAAGGTACGGTGTCCTTGTGTCTGGATGGCCTGTGTGATTAGAATGAAGGAGATGGCTTGTGCCTTAGGTCAGTATGAAAATAGCACGTATACATAGAAAACCGCACCACATTAGCAGGAGTGGCATCTGTTGGTTTATTTTTAATATTTGAGAGGTTGGCACATTTAAACCAAAAGCTTTGAACATGGTGAGATTGTTTGCTTGGTTGTTTTGTGAGACTAGAGAGCAAAAAAAGGTCTTTGTGCATTCTAAACAAGTGTTCTGCTAGTGAGCCCTCTTAGACTAAAATTTTTATTTATATGTAAGTATATATAAATAAATATATATATGAGCAATAATAGGAGAATTTGTAGCATTCCGTTTTGCAAGGCAAACTGGTTGTTTTCAAATCAAGAAAACAATTGAAATAATCCTGAGTCCTAAAAAAATAAGAAAAGACATAATTTTCTCGATCAGTCAGGATAGAACCTTTTCTACACAGGGTCCATGTTGGCGCTGGAGTCGTCTCTTCTCTCTTCCATTGTCCACGACTTCTGTGATGGCTTCCTGCAGATTCAGATGTGCTCTTAGCTCTCTAGATACTTCTTAAAAATCGTCAGAATTGCCGGGCAGTAGTGGCACACACCTTTGATCCCAGCACTCAAGAGGGATTTCTGAGAGGCAGGCGGATCTCTGTGAGTTCGAAGCCAGCCTGATCTACAGAACGAGTTCCAGGACAGGCTCCAAAACTACACAGAGAAGCCCTGTCTTAGGAAAAAAAAAATCATAAGAATTGCCACATCACCCTTACTCACAGCACTGAGGAGGCAGAGGCAGGTGGATCTTTCAGTTCCAGACCAAACTGATCTACACAGGGAGTTCCAGGACAGCCAGAGCTACACAGACAAATCCTATCTTGAAAAACAAAATGAGGGGCTGGAGAGATGGCTCAGAGGTTAAGAGCATTGCCTGTTCTTCCAGAGGTCCTGAGTTCAATTCCCAGCAACCACTTGATGGTTTTGATGGTGGTTTTGATGGTGGCTCAAACCATCTGTAAAGGGGTCTGGTGCCCTCTTCTGGCCTGCAGGCATACACACAGGCAGAATATTGTACACATAATAAAGAAAGAAAGAAAGGAAGGAAGGAAGGAAGGAAGGAAGGAAGGAAGGAAGGATGGAAGGAAGGAAGGAAAGAAAAGAAAAGAAAAGAAAAGAAAAGAAAAGAAAAGAAAGAAAAGAAAAAACAAAATGAGACCAAAAAAATTCCAGTGCAAGTGTGGATATTCTTCCTGGAATTTTTCTATTCCTCTCTAGGAATGGAGGAATTATCCTTGCTTAGTAGAGACTGATTAGTGGTCCTATTGCCTTTTAACATTTAAGGTTACCTAATTGTATAACCTTAAATCTAATTTCTCAGAGCTGGAGAGATGGCTCATAGGTTAAGAGTACTGGCTGCTCCCTCAGAGGTCCTGAGTTCAAACCGAGCAACCACATGATGGTTCACAACCATCTATAATGGGATCTGATGATGTCCTCTTCTGGTGTGCAGGCATACGTGCAGATAAAACACTGAATATATAATAAATAAATAAATAAGTCTTTAGGGAAAAAATCATACTACTTCACAGAATCTGCTATTTTGGTAATATTGACCACGTATTTCCTAGGACATCTCAGAGCTATGTAACTTCAGGTTCTATTCTAGATCCATTTATAATCAGAATCTGTTTTTTCTTAGGGCAGGGCAGTGGGAGGGGGCCAGTGTAGTGGGTGGACTAAGGGTGTCACAGATGCTAACCTGGTGCTTTGCACTGAGTTCTGTCATCAGACAGCATCTACATTGTAACCAGGTCTTCAGGCACTAAGGGTACATATTAAAGTTTGAAGAACATAGGGCATGGCTACGATTCTATACAGAAAACCAAACTCTCACAATTTTTCATACATTTTTATTTATTTTGTGTGAATGGAGTGTTGCATGTTATGGTATGCATGGTGAGGTCAGAGGACAACTTGTGGGTGTCGGCTCTCTCCCCACTGAGTTCCAGGGATTAATTGCAGTTCATTAGTCTTGGTGACAAGTGCTCTTCCCCTCTAAACCACCTTGCCAGCCCAAAAGGAAATTCCCGATACCCCAAGTCCTTGGGGAGCTTTGGGGAGGATGTGACCCAGGGTGGTATAGTTAAAGCTTCTCAGGTTCTCTGGAGGTGGCAGTTCATGCCTGTAATTCTGGCATGCAGGCGACTGAATCAGCAGGAAGATTACCTGCAAGTTTCAGGCTAGCCTGAGCTACAGTGTAAGGCCCTATCTGAAAAGAAAAAGTGTCAATGGTGGTGGCGCACCTTTAATCCCAGCACTTGGGAGGCAAAGGCAGACAGATCTCTGTGAGTTCAAGGCCAACCTGATCTACAGAGTGAGTTCCAGGATGGCCAGAGCTACACAGAGAAACCCTGTCTCAAGAAAATCAAATAAATAAATAAATGAATAATTGGATAGATAGACAGACAGACAGACAAGAGAGGGCTGGAGAGATGACTTAGAGATTAAGAGCACTGGCTGCTCTTCCAGAGGTTCTGAGTTCAATTTCCAACAACTACATGGTGGCTCCCAACCATCTAGAATGAGATTTGGTGCCCTCTTCTGGCATGCAGGCAGGACATGGTATATATAATAAATAAATAAATCTTCAAAATAAATAAATAAATAAATAACAAAAGAAAGAAAGCTTCCCATGTAACTCCATTGTTCAATGAATGATAAAGGCAACTTAATGCATGCTTGGCTCTGTGTGTTTCAGCTCAGTCAAAGACCGACTGTGGCTGAACTACTCGCCAGGAAGATCCTGCGGTTTAATGAGTATGTGGAGGTTACAGATGCTCAAGATTATGACCGGCGAGCAGATAAGCCATGGACCAAACTGACTCCTGCTGATAAGGTAACTCTGAGGATCTCCCTCTTCTCTTCTCTTTCTGTTATTATTGTGAAGCACACTTAGGGTTTATTAAGAGCACTTTGAAACATAGATTTTAAGCATAGAGGTAACAGAAAGGGAGGCATTTGGCAAAGTACAGCCACAGCCCAGTGGAGGGTCTTCAGAATCCGTGTTCTGTTCTTCTTTCTCTGAAGGACACGGTACTGATGAGAAGAGTAAGCCGGCAGCAGAGCTTCTAGTTTTGATAGGATGTTACATTTCAAAGCAAGATACAAAATGCCAAGATGTAAACCGAAGTTTTCTATTAAACATTAAGAAAACAGCTGTTTTGCCAGGCAGTAATAGCACACACCTTTAGTGTTATTTTACTTATGTATTATTAATAAATAAAGCTTTCCTAAAGATCAGAAGCAAAGCTAAGCCACTAGAGGGCAGGCAGTGGTAGCACACACTTTTAATCCCAGGATTTGGAAAACCAAGCCTGAAGGATCTTTGTGAGTTCAAGGCTACCTTGCAAGATCGCTGCAGAAACAGCTGCAGGTGGTGGTGGCTCACACCTTGAATCCCGGTACTAGGAAGTCACATGCCTTTACTCCCAGCACTAGAGAGAATACAAAATGGGAGGAGAGAGAGGCTTAGTCTACTTCCTCTGTGGTCGCCCAGCCTTGGAAAAGGTAAGACTTCTCTAGTGGCTTGGCTGCTTTGCTTTTCTGGTTTTCAGGTTGAACCCCAATATCTGTTTCCGGGTTTTTATTATTTTTGCTACTCACACTTTTAATCCTAACACTAGGGAGGCAGAGGCAGACAGATCGCTAAGTTCGAGGCCAGCTTGGTCTACAGAGTGAGTTCCAGGACAGCCAGGGCTGTTACACAGAGAAACCCTGTCTCAGAAAAAGGGAAAAACAAAAAAGAAGAGGAAGGAAGGGAAGGAGGAAGGGAACAGCTGCATAAGGGTGAGGAAGAAAAAAATAAGCTGTATCATAGAACAAAAATTTGAGATTAAAATTAAATACCCTTCTTTTTTTCTAATTTATGTTTATGGATGCTTTTCTGGCATATATGTCTATTCAGAGAGTCCAGAAGAGGGCATCAAATCCCTTGGAACTGAGTTACAGACAGTTGTGGGCCACTATGTGGTTGCTGGGAATTGAACCCGGGTCACCTGGAAGAGCAGCCAGTGCTCTTAACTACGACCAAGCTATCTCTCCAGTCCCAATAAAACAGATTTTGGGGACTGAAGAGATGGCTCAGTGGTTAAGAGCTGCTGTTCTAAGTACCCAGATTCAATCAATTCACAGCACCCACATGGTGGCTCACAGCTGTCTGTAACTCCAGTTCCAGAGGATCTGGCACCCCCACAGAGATATACATGCAGGCAAAAAAAAAAAAATTGCACATAAAATAAATAAATCTTAAAAAAAAAATCCCCACTTTTTTACCAGCAGCAATTGGAAAAGATTTGGTACTGTGTCTGAGTAATTTTCTCACTTCTATGCCCTGCTTAATGTGCTGTGGAGACGACAAAGGCTATCTTTTTAACGCTTTGATTTAAATAGAGACTTTCGGGTTTACATGAAACTTAGTAGTATCAAGGAGAGTACTCTGTGTCTGGCTCAGCTTGGCTGGATCTCTTAGCCTGACTTTTCTTCCCTCTGGGCTGCACCCAAGATGTGTGGTTCCTCCTAATGATAAGCCCATTAGAGATACATGGCAAGTCACAAGGCTGCCCTTCAAGAGAGAAAAGATGCTTAAATCTTATTTCTATCTTACAGGCTGCCATAAGAAAAGAATTAAATGAATTTAAAAGCTCAGAGATGGAGGTTCATGAAGACAGCAAACATTTTACACGGTAAGACCCAAAGATCCAAATATTTGTAGCTGAGTAAAGTTTCCCCAGCAAACAAACATAACAAAGTCGTTCAGATAGGAGGAACTCTACTGATCTAGAAAGCCAGGCATGGTGCTATAAATCTGTAATTGTAGTCTTGGAAGGTGGGGGCAGAAAGATCAGGAGTTCAAGGCCTACCTAGACTCTACAAGACCTTGTATCAAAAAACAAAGCCAGTGGGGCCGGGGTGATTGCTCTGTGGATGAGTACTGCTGGGGACTGTATAGATGAGTGTGGATCTCAGCACCATGGAAAACAGGGGCAGCTGTGAGTGTCTGACATCCCAGTGCACATGGTGAGATGGAAGGCAGAGATGGGCCAGTCCTCAGCTAGCCTGGTGTCTGTCCACAGCGGTGAACAAGAGACCTTCACTCAAACAAGTGGAAGACAGATACTGACACCCTAAGATGTCATCTGACTCCCGCGTGTCCATTGTAATGTATGTGGGCCTGCACTCACATGCTACACACATATTACAAATGGCATAATACACCAGGCAGTGGTGGAGCACGCCTTTAAACCCAGTACTCAGGAGGCAGAGACAGGCGGATCTCTGAGTTCAAGGCCAACCTGGTCTATAGAGTGAGTTCCAGGACAGTTAGGGCTACACAGGGAAACCCTGCCTTAAGAAACCAACACACCCCCCCCCCGCAAGAAAAGAAAAGGATAATAAATAAATAGGACTGAGGATGTAGCTCAGTTGGTAGAGTGTGTGTCTTGCATGCCCAAAGCCCTGGGTGCCATCCCCGGCACTGCATAACTGCGTGTGGTGGTGTATGCCTGTCATCCCAGCACAGGGAGATCAGGAGTTCAGGATCATCTTCTGCTACATAACAAGTTCCGGAGCCACCTCAGGTAAATCAAACCCATACCAAAGCAACATCAGCAACAGAAGAGAATGAGAACTAAGCCATTCTGAGTTTTGCCATTTTGTGTAGCCCAGACCTAGAATTTATATATAACCAGGGCTGACCTGAAACTCACAGCTGTCTAGCCTCTACCCTTTAAGTATTGGGATTACAGACTTGAGCTATTAAACTCCCAGCTACTACTTCTGATGTTGGTGATTTTGAGACAGGGTCTTGCTGTGTAGTTGTGGCTGTACTGGCTGGATTTTGGCCTGTGCCATCACGCCCAGCTTAGCCTGGGGTTCTTGATAGTCCTATCAGCCTCCTAAGAGCAGAGACTACAGGTGGGAGCCCCACACCTGAGTTCGTCTAATGACGTTTGTGAGGTCTATGAGAGCATAGGCTATAGAGACAGCTTCGTTTAGTTAACAAGTATCTACTGAGCACCTACAACAAGTACATACAATTCTGGGTCTTTAGGTTGCAACAGGGAATCAGGCAGAGCCTCGGGTTTCTGCAAACTCTGTTCTACAGCTGACGGGTGACTGGGAAATGAAGTGCAGCTATTTTAAGACTGACAGCACCTGTGGCATACTGAGGTGGAGCTGCTGGAGTCTCGAGAACAAGCATCCTCAGTCTCGGGCTCTCCTCCTCAGCCTACAATGGAACTGCCACCACGTCAACACCAGATAGTAGATCCTTCAGGGGAAAGCCCATGTTTACTGTTCTGTTTTGATTTGTTTTTGTTCTAGGAGACAAAATCAGGGGATCTTGTTCTTGTTTACTTGGTTTCTAACAAACAGCTGTTTTGCTGCTTGTCTGGAGTGACAAGCACACAGGTCTGACCCATTCCTCCTTTGGGGAGCTTGTCGCCCCCCACTTTGTGTGTTTGTGTGTTTTGAGATAGGATCTCACAGTGTAGCTCAAGCTAGCCTGGAACTCAAAGCAGTCCTCCTGCCTCAAACTCCCAAGTGCTGGAAGTACCGCCCCTCCAACTACAACATAATAGTACTGATACAGCAAAGCCAGACCTGGAATTTACTTACCTTAGTGGCAGAGCATGCACAAGGCCTGGGTTCAGCCCTCAGTACCACTTGAAGTGTATATATTTCTGTAATCAATAAAAGTCCTTTTGACTTTCTGAAACAAATTTCAAGAATAGGAAAGCAGTCTCCATTGTCTAGTAACTTGTCTCTTTCCGACCCTTCTAGCTACCATCGCCCGTGATGCTGATGTGAGAAAGGGACTAAAGGACCATGGGAAAGCAGAGCTGGTGTGTTGCTTATCTCCAGAGCAACCATAGCACTTCCCACAGCACAGCCAGAGCTGCTCTGGGGTCTGGTTCAGAGGTGAACAGCACTTCTGTGAATGTAGCCTTCCACTGTAACGGATTCTCCTGGGCTGCCGATGGAGAGAAATGAGACACCTGACACTTTTGAACCTCCTCACAACACTGCAGCGGGCTTGAGGGCTTTCCTCTCGCCAGCCACCTGAGCTCGGGCACTTGAAGGCTCCAAGTTTTACTGGCGGCAGCACACCCTGTCCCAAGACAACTGCCTGTGCCGAGGCAGTTTGTGCCATTAGCCTTAACCGCCTCCTCATTTGTGTGACCCACTCATGTAGGCGTTAATCCTCTTGTCAGAACAGCCCTGGAGGCTCGACCGTTCTAGCAAAGGGGCCCGCACTCCGGAATGCTTAGACCTCCCTGGCATGGCAGTCGAAAGATCGCGCTGTTTCTCCTGGATGCTTGGCATCTGAGCTGCCCCTGCTTTGACACCTGTCGTCCCAGCTCCTTCCCTTGTTTAGAGGCAAGATCTGAAACCGGCTCAGGCTAGCCTGTACCTTGCTGTGTAGGCCAGACTGACCTCAAACACTGTCTCAGCCTCCCAAGTGATGGGATTACAAGCATGAACCGTGATGCTTGTCTTTCATCCTGGTCCTTATTTTAAAGTTATCTTAATGATGGAAATCTATTCATTAAACAGTCTGAACTGTAATCAGGCTGTTCAATGAGAGTGTCAAGTATAGTTTCCATACAAACCAAGAAAAAGGCCTTAATATTAATGCCGGTTTGGCAGAGCCTGACTCATGTTAGACTCCTTAGACTAATTATACATTCCTTGTACCAAATGATATTGTAAGTCACTTGAGCCAGCGGATGGGGGCACTGTGTGCTGTTGGCCCTCCGTAGCCTGCTGCTTCTCTCCGGCAGCCTTCACCTCACTTGCCTTTTTGAGTCCATGCTGTAGCCAGTGTGGTTAGTGCCTCAGTTTTTAGATCAGGCCTCCCCGTTTGTATTTGTGACGTAAATGTGATTTCCCAAAGCAAATCTGGTCTGTGCCTCAGTTTTCTCTTGAAGCCCATACAGCCTCACTGCTCCCTCCCAATTGCTCTCATGTCCTAGATGGAAAAGAAATACATCCCAGTTTTTCTTTTTTCTTCTTCTTTTAGTCTGCAACTCAGTTTGTAGCTCAGCCAGCCTTTGACTTGAGGTCTCCCTCCCGGCTTCTCGCCTGGGATCGTTGGATCGTAGGCGTCCACAAGCAGCGCCGGCTCCTACTTACCCACCATTTAGTAAATTGTGAGTTTCGAGTGCTTCCTCTCCGTTCCTCGGTCCTGTTTGTGTTCCTTCAGCAGTGTTCTCCTTAACACCACACTTGCGGAAGATTTAGAATATAGGACAAACAAAAAAGCTAAAGTGACCTTAAAATAGGACTTCCTTCTCTGCGGAGGAAAAGGGGGTTTTGTTTTTCCTGTTACTACCAGGTAGTTTCTGGTTATGGAAACAGGACTGTCTCCCCACTTCCCCACCTCCCCACCACCTCACCCTCCACCTCCTCACCACCTCCCCAGCTCCCCTCCTCCCTACTTCTCTACCTTCCCATTTCCCCTCCTCCCCACCTTCTCAAAGCTTGTTAACACTTGGGTTAAGGAAGAGACCAACGACGTTGTTGGAAATCTGGACACAAGGCTGCCGTAATTGCTGACCTGATCGTTCAGCATCCTCTGTTGTGATTGTGTTTTCTTCAGTGTGCTCAGGATGGAATCCAAGTTCTCACAAGCTAGGCCAGTTCTCTCTGCCACTGAGCTGTCCCCAGCCCTGACCCCAACCACATTTGCTTTCTTGTTGGTTTTAGAGACTGCGTATGCCTTCACTGTCTGTGGCTGAGGTGATATTTTCTCTTCTGTTTTATTAGCTATGGTCTCATGTAGCCCAGGCTGGCCTCAAACTCATTATATAGCCAAAGAAGACCTCAACCTTCTGATGGTCCTGCCTCTGCCTCCCAAGTACAGGGATTACACCATGCCCCACCATGCCTGTCAGCAAAACAACCTTTCAGTCGTCTTCCACCACTGCTCCCCCTCACTGTGCCAAGCCTGAGCTACCACCCGTCTGCTCCTGTGCTACCAGGGCTCGGATTCACTCTTCATCTCGGAAACACGTTAGGGCAGTATCTAGTCAGTGGTTCTGTTTCAGTGTATATAAGAGCTGACTTTGTGTTTTCTCTCTGTAATTTGAAGTCACAGTCGTAACGTAAAGGAGCAAAAGCCTAGCATATTGTACGTCAGAATGTCCCCTAATGTACAGAATCATGTAAAATAAATAATTACATTGTATATCAGTCTTCCCACCAGTCTTAATTATTAAAGTATTTTAGAATATCGAAAAAAAACTGGATTTGTTTATTCTTATTTTTTTTTTAGTACTGGAGATTGAGTCTCATTACTCAACCACTAAGCCGAATCCCTGATTTGTGTTTTGTTTTACTTGTTCGTTTGTTTATTGTTTTTGTTTTTCAAGACAGGGTTTCTCTGTGTAGCCCTGGCTATCCTAGAACTCACTCTGTAGACCAGGCTGGCCTCGAACTCACAGAGATTCACCTGCCTCTGCCACCCGAGTGCTAGAATTAAAGGCGTTCGCCACTACCACCCAGTCTTTTTATTTTTATTTTTATTGGTGTTTTACCTGTATGTATGTCTTTGTGAGGGGTGTTGGATCCTGGAGTTACAAACAGTTTTGAGCTGACAGGTGGGTGCTAGGATTTGAACCTGGGTCCTCTTGAGTCAGTCAGTGCTCTTAACTGCTGCACCATCTCTCCAGCCCCTGTTTTGTTTTACTTTATTTGAGAAAATTAAACATCTTAAAAATGATACCCAGATCCCAGCACTTGGAAGGCAGAGGCAGGTAGATCTCTGAGTTCGAGGACAGCCTGGTCTATAAAGTGAGTTCCAGAACAGCCAGAGATATACAGAGAAATCTTGTCTGAGAAAAGAGAGAGAGAGAGAGAAATGATACCCAAAATATTGCTAATGACTCCAAATGAAAAAGAAGATAAATGATTATGTTAAATGTAGCCAGAAGTGAGAATCTGTTATGTTTGTATATTTCTCTGCATAAACAAAAGTCACAGGACTGGGATATAGCTCAGTTGGTAGAGTGCTTGCGTCATGTGCACCAACCCCTGAGTTCAGTCCCACATCATAAAGTAAGGCACACTATATCCCAGAACCTCTGAGGCTGAGACAGAAGGATGAGAAGTTAAAGGTCATCCTGAGTGTAAGCCACTTGAGTCACACAAGTGGCCAGGTCCTTCCCTGATGACCTCTAATGCCAGGCTCCACCCACAGAACACACACTCTTAACTGCCCTAACAGCTAGGCCCCCAGCCTACAGAGTAAAAAGCTGAGTCTCTGGACTTGGAATTCCACCAATCTCCAACCTAAGAAGTTGAAACCTTCACCCTAAGAAGTTCATCCCCCTCCCCAAAAAACTATCTAAGCCCTGCCTTCTGCTCAGTTCTCCACTGTTTCTTGCCCAAGCAGAGGCAGCCACCCTCCTGGTTTTGTTCCTTCCCAGTAAGTCTCTTTTGTGAGGCTTGTTGTGAGGTGTAACTTTGTGGTATTTCTTGGCTCCCTACTGCCTGGATACATTTCCATCCAAATTATAACACTTACATTTATGTCAGAACCCAGGATAGGCTCTCTCCCTGTGCCTGCGGTTCCCCTCGGGTGCCTAAGGTGCACAGACCCTATCCCTTCCTCCCATGCCCTTGCCACAGACTCGCCTTCCTCTCAGCAATCACTCTGCCCCATCCTTCTGCAGCAGTTAGCTAAGTTTTCTCTTTGGTCAGTGTCAACGTTTCCCTGAGTCTGACAAAGTGACCACTGAGTGTCCAGCACCCCTCTGGTACTCTTGGAGGCAGAGGTACCCTCAGCCATGGTCTTTAAGGCCACAGACAGCTGGCCCTTTTGACCTGACCCCATCACCCCACCCTTACAGTTGCAATTCTGCAGTTTCCTTAGGCTGCTGCGTCCCTTGCTGTCCCCTTCTCCGTGGAGTTACCTGTAACCCCACAGCTCCTCTAGGCCCTCATGGCTTTCGTGACCCCATTCCCGACCCTTTCCTGTGGAAGAGAACTTCCTGCTAGAGCTTGGTTTCCTCTCACCTCTCACCTCTACAGAAGCCCTGGTACAGGCACTGAGACTCTCCTCTGGCTTATGACGACCCACTGAATGGCTTGGTCCTTGTTGGTCCTCCCTGAGTCCTAGGTTTGCCCAGGACTACGGGCTACAGTGACATTTTCCTTCCCCTCTCGACCATGGGAACGTGTCTTCCACACCCTCTCATTCCCCCTTGGGATGCCTCTTAGAAAACCTCCAGCTTCTCCACCTGACACCCAACTGAAGGGCTCAAATTTATTCACTTTTGCAATCAAATTTGGCCTCAATACCCCTTAGATAATCAATCCAAAGAATCACCTAAGAGTGCCCTAGATCCTAATATTACTCAGGACCTTTACAAATACTGTGAGCGATCAGGGAAATGGAAAGATTCTCCATTCCCTATTTCTCTTTTCTCTGCTCCAAGCCCTGTTTATTTTTATCTAGTCACACACACACATACACACACGTGTGCGCACACGCACAAAGTATAAATGTCCTGTCTTTTAAGTTACCATAAATAGACCTGTAGAGTGAAAAGGGCCAAGAATAAACACCCTGACCCTGACTTGGGTACACGGATTGAAATCCCACCAATCTCTGAAGTCCCTAAGCACGGTATCTCACTAATCCCAAGTCAACCTGGAAAACTCAACCCACCCCACCACCACCAAGGAACCTTTTATATAAGATCTGTACCCTGTTCAGTTTGCTGCCACCCTACCCTGAAGGTAGTTACCTTCCTGGATTCTTTCCTTTTTTTTTTTTTTTTTTCTTCTTTATTTTTTCTTTTTTTTTTTTTTTTTTTTGGTTTTTTTCTTTTCTTTTATTTTTGGTTTTTCGAGACAGGGTTTCCCTGTGTAACAGTCCAAACTGTCCTGGAACTAGCTCTTGTAGACCAGGCTGGCCTCAAACTCACAGGGATTCACCTGCCTCTGCCTCCTGAGTGCTGGAATTAAAGGCTTACGCCACCACAGCCCGGCCCCCAATAAATTTCTTGAGTGAGGTTTATTGTAGGGTGTGACATTTTCACCAGAGTGAAGCCCAGCTGTAACAATTTTCCCGAGATCAGAGCTCAGCAGAACTATAACATTTTCAAGAGGGAAACCGGCTAGTCCTCTATCCGAGAAGAGTTGTTACACTCTGGGGTATCTGAGCAGAGCTGTAACACTTTTGCTGGGGAATCTTTTCCTTAAGAGGAGCAGAGTTATAACAACTTTGCTGGGGAAGCCCTCCCCTGCCAAAGCAGAATTGTTACACTGGGGAAATCTTTCCCCAGATCACAGTTATAAGCTGCTACACTTACAGTGACTTTGTGGTGTTCCTTGGCTCCAGACTGTGAGGATACCTTTCCATCAGAGTTACAATGCTTGCAGGATCTGTAGGTTTGTTACAAAGTGGGAGCCAGAAGTGAAACCTAGCAGAAGGGGGAGAAAGCAAAGGAGTAGGTCAGTCACAATAGCTGCTCTGTGCACACACCCTGCACACACTCTTCACAACCTGGTGCTTCTCTCAGCTCCCTCCTGCAGCGCCCTCTGTCTATACCCAAGACTCAAAAATTTCCTTTCTCTAAGCCTTTTTTGTTCTCATCCTTTTTTAAAAAAATATTTATTTATTTACTTATTATGTATACAATATTCTGTCTGCAGACCAAAAGAGGACACCAGACCTCATTACAGATGGTTGTGAGCCACCATGTGGTTGCCAGGAATTGAACTCAGGACCTTTGGAAGAGCAGGCAATGCTCTTAACCATCTCTCCAGCCATCTCTTAGCCATCTCTCCAGCCCTTTTGTTCTCATCTTGCTAGATTTAGTATGACAGGGATTCCGATGTCTTTTAGCAGTGAGGGGCTTGAGACTGCTGTTTTATGCTGTTCCACTTGAATTAAAATCTGACTCTGGAATTGGGGTATGGCTCCTTCTCCGCCAGACCCAAGCATGTTTGTTTAAAGGTTTCTTCCAAAATCTCTGTTCCATACCAGGTGATCCACCTGACTATGTGACAGAGAAAAGAGAGTGAAACAAAATTAATGGACAGACCATTCCCAATAGGGACTATTGCTGTTCATCTCATACTATTTTGACTTTGGTTTAAAAACAAAAACAAAAAGCAACTTTTGCTAAGGTATACATCTTCTCTCAAGATTTGTAAAACTATTGTGTAAACTTCCATTACCTCGAGATCTGTATGCATATTGGTTCTGAGTAAAACCCTGTGAAATCTGCGACTGCTGCAGAACAGCCTTTGTAGACTGTAAAGATGTATCACTCTCAGTGTTAATAAAGAGCTGATGGGCAGGAGGCTGGGCAGGGTAAGGTTAGGCAGGAGAAGCAGACTAAGAAAATACTGGGAGGAAGGAGGAGTCTGAGAAGAGACACAGAGCGAGCAGGATCAGAAGTGCGTATATGAGGTAAACAAGCCTCAGGGCAGCACATAGGTTAATAGAAATGGGTTAGTTTAAGTTATAATAGCTAGCTAAAAACAAGTGTAAGTTATTGGCCAAGTATTTATAATTAAGACTTTGTGTGATTATTTGGTTGGACAGAAAAATCTACCTATAAATGGTATTCTAGTATGGGGCCCAAATTTCCACATAAGGCCTGATAAAGCTGAAAAAAAAAGGTAAACAAAAAAGTTAAATTCAAAGATCTCTTTCTAAAGGAAGAAACGGGGAGGGATATGGAGCCTGGAGAGATGGCTAAGAGGTTAAGAGCACTGACTGCCCTTCCAGAGGTCCTGAGTTCAATTCCCAGCAACCACATGGTGGCTCACAACCATCTGTAATGAGATCTGGTGCCCTCTTTTGGCCTGCAGGCATACAGACAGAATATTGTATACATAATAAATAAATAAATCTTTAGAAAAAAAGAAAAATAAATAAATAAAAATGTAATGCATAATTAAGAAATATAGGTGAATATTTAGTCATCTATAATAATCAAACTTGTAGTCATATTAGGTATATTTTCAAGGTTAAACATATATACTTACATAAATAGATGATCTTCAAATACTTCAAAGACTATAGAATTTGGCATTTAGTATGTTTAACAACCTAAGACTTTTCATGATGGTGAGACACGTCTGCTCCTGACAGCACCAATTTACTTCAAAAGATGATGGGCATCAAAGAAACTCTGTGTGGAGATGGAGTTTATTTCTTTCTTTTCTTTCTTTCTTTTTTTGTTTTATTTTGTTTTTGTTTTTCGAGACAGGGTTTCTCTGTGTAACCTGTCCTGGAACTCGCTCTGTAGACCAGGCTGGCCTTGAGCTCACAGTGATCCACCTGCCTCTGCTTCCCCAAGTGCTGGGATTAAAGGTGTGAGTCACCAACATGCCGCGGAATTACATGTAACAAAAGGGCTAATTTAAAACTCATGACACAAGAATTAAAAATCTAAAGCTGGGCAGTGGTGGCCACTCCCAGTCCCCACCACCAAAGACAGAATCCTGTCTTTCCTAGGGATGGCCGGCTTCCTAGCCTCTTGGATTCCTTCTTTCCCTCTCCTTGCCTGTCTGCTGTTTGTGCAGTCTTGGCCAGTCACATGAACCACTTCTTGTACCCATTACTAAGCCATTCATAAGCTTCAACAGGCCCTCCTCCAGCCTCTGGCTCTCTATTTTCTAGATTTAACTCACCCCTTCTTTCTCCAGGTTACAGGAAAGGGGGGGATCTGCCCTCGGGTTCCTGGATCACCGGGGCCTTCCTTTGCACCCCTTGCATATATATATATAAAAAAATCAGAACCTATGGTCCGAGGATGGGCGCCTTGCCTGTGTGCTCTGAGTGCAGCTGAACTTCTGACATTCGAATAAAAAAGGTTAACCTTTGGGTCATCCACCACTGTCTTCTCTTTTCAGCACCTGTCCCATCTCCTAATATACAAGGGTCCCCAAACATTACCGCTTTCCAGAGTTCTCTCTCTTCAGGAAGGAGCTACACTTACCTCTCAGCCACGCCTAGAACTCCACATTTCACACGGACTCAAGCTGCTGGTCTGACTCTCCTAAGCTTTGTACGGATGGATCATTTGCTTCTGCTGCCTTTCACCACCCACCTAACCTGACTCCAGAGTCCGCACTGCTGGCTGCTGCTTCTCTCCACCTTAGCTAACCATCCATCCCTCCTCACTTACTCAGGAAGTGTTCTCTCTCCCTACTACGCCCAAGGGCCGTCTGCCATGGGCATCTCCTTACTGTGACCCTTGGACTGCCTGCCACATGGGCATCCTCCCTGCCATCCCCTTCAGGGCCCCACCACATGGGCATCCTCCCTACCACCGCCTTCAGGGCCCCACCACATGTGCGACTCTACTTTCTAAGACACTTGGGCTTCTCCAGCTGCTTTCTCTTGTGCCCGCTCTAACCCCACCTCTCCCTGTCTACTGGGTAAGTATCACTATGGAGCTCCCTGCTTGGTTACTTTTACACAAAAGCCACCAAGCTGGTGTGCCAGGAAGTTTCCTCTCACCCATCTTATGGAAGGGGCACCTCTGCTCTGTGATTTGGGACATTTCAACCTGACAAGTCTTTCGATCCTCTCGGGGATGGCCTGGATTGAAATTCCTTTTACCACAACACTTAACCCCACCGCTCACCCCCTTGCTCTTATTTCTCCTCTCATCTCCTTCCAGAACTTCCTCACAAGCTCCAGGTTCTGCGATCTTTCCTTGCACCCTTTCCTTAAGAGCTACCTGTCTCTCCTAGAGCCCTCCTGGGCCTCTGTGTTGCGACTTTCCTTGCCTCTCCAAAGGAGCAGCCTGCCGAGTCCTTCTGGGCCTCCGTGACCTTGTCCCTCCGTGACCTTGTCCCTCCTGTCTCTCCGCTCCCTCCTGGAAGTCTGGCAGCTTCTCCATGCCCGTCTGCTTCTCAGCTCACACTTGGAACTTATAGAAACTTTCTCTTCAGAGTTCACTTTGCGACCCTTTCTCCAATCCTCCACTGTCTTGGATCTTATTAAAGCCTCACCCTGCTACAAACAGCTTGTCCTCAGTACACCTCGATGGCCTAAATTGGCATGCTCGATTTTCAGTGGTGCCAACTTCTGCCACTGCACAAACGACCTAAAACTCTTTTATAGCTAAACTTGCTTTCTCCTCCTCTATTTCTTTCTAGTTACACCTGTGCAGGGTAGCTCTTCCATATGGAGACCCACCACCTCTGACCAATAGCCCATAATAGTAGAGTAGGGAGTGCTCTATATCAGGCTGACAACAGCTGGGTCAGTTCCCAGTCACTCACTCCCTTAACCATCTCTCCTCACTGGGGCTTACCCCATGTCCGTTTTCTCTATTTTTCTATGATAATTCCCATCCTGAAATTTAAGATCATAAAAACAGGGTTTATGATAAGATTTTAAAAAGCAATGCTGTCATTAGTGTTTTTGATCTTGGCCATTCTTACCGGTGTAAGATGGCATCTCAGAGTTGTTTCAATTTGAATTTCTCTGATGGCTAAGAATGTTGCGCATTTCCTTAAGCCTTAATGTCTTTCAGCCATTTGAGATTTGTCTGTTGAGAGTTCTCCGTTTAGGTCTGTACCCCATTTTTTTTGTTGGATTATTTGTTCTTTTGATGCCAAGTTTCTTGAATTCTTTGTATGCTTTGGAGATTAGTCCTCTGTCCGATGTGAAGCTCTTTTCCCAATCTGTAGATTGTAGGCTGTCATTTTCTCTTTCAGGAGGTCTTTTCTTTTTTCTTTTTCCTTTTCTTCTTTTTCTTTCTTTCTTTTTTTCCAAGACAAGGTTTCTCTGTAGCTTTGGAGCCTGTCCTAGAACTAGCTCTTGTAAACCAGGCTGGCTTCAGACTCACAGAGATCCTCCTGCCTCTGCCTCCCGAGTGCTGGGATTAAAAGTGTGCACACCACCGCCCAGTTTGAGGTTCCATTTATTAATTGCTGCTCTCAGTGTCTGTGCTACTGTTGCTATATTTAGGAAGTGTCTCCTGTGCCAATGCATTCAAGTGTACTTCCCATTTTCTCTTCTATATAATAAGAAATTTACTCATAAGTGGCTTTTAGACATAATGCAAAGAAAAACCAGCCTACAGGCCACAACCCCAGAGAACCTAGACAACAAAGAAGACCCTAAGAGAGACAGACATGGATCTACATAGGAAGGTGAAAAAGACAAGATCTCCTGAGTGAGTAAATTGGGAGTGTGGGGGTCATGGGAGAGGGTAGAAAGAGAGAGGGGAGGAAGGAAGGGAAGTGCAGAAAAATGTATAGCTCAATAAAAGCAAAAAAGTAACAAAATTAAAAAAAAAATGCTTGCTCAGTAAGGTATTAAAGCTGAGCCTCCACGCATTCATACAAGAATGGACCTCATGCTGGTAGCCAAATTTTGTAATGTCAGGGTCACCTGGGTGGTATGAGTTTTAAAAGGACATGAAGGGGTCATGGAGAGAAACTGAGACTGGGCACTGTGTGGCAGGACTGAGAGACTACAGCGAGCCCAGGGGAGGCCATTGGAAAGCTTCAGTACGTTCTGAGGGCCTGAGAAAGTGTATAAAGGTCTGAGGATACGAAAGCTTATGAACGTTCTGAAGGTATAAGAAAGTTAGCGGGTGGGGGGGGGGGGAGCTGGAGAGATGGCTCAGCGGTTAAGAGCACTGCCTGCTCTTCCAAAGGTCCTGAGTTCAATTCCCAGCAACCACGTGGTGGCTCACAACTATCTGTAATGAGATCTGGTGCCCTCTTCTGGCCTGCAGGCATACATGCAGACAGAATACTGAGAATACTGTACATATAATAAATAAATAAATCTTTAAAAAATATAAAAAAAAGAAAAGAAAAAGAAAGTTAGCCAGGTGGTGGTGACACTAGCATTTAATCTCAGCACTCAGGAGGCAGAGGCAGTTGGATCTCTGTGAGTTTGAGGCCAGCTTAGTCTACAGAGCAAGTTCTAGGACAGCCAGGGTTACACAGAAAAACCCTGCCTGGTAAAAACAACAAAAACAAAACAAAAAACAAAAATGGAAGGAGGAAAAAGAGAGAGAGGGAGATTTAAGATGATGAAAATATTCAGATTTTTTTCCCTCTCTATGTTATTGTTATATTAAGATTTCAAAGTTTCGGGAAACCTATGTTTAATGGTTCTACCCGACCCCTGCCACGGTTGGGTCTAGAGACTGCTCACCAGCATGTTGCCAAGCAGAGATAATTCTCTATATCACCTAAATTGACTTCTAAAACACCTGTCCATGATGCTTGCTTTCTCTGTGATCAAACTAGAGATTACTGGGGGCTGGAGAGATGACTCAGCAGTTAAGAGCACTGGCTATTCCTCCAGAGGTCCTGAGTTCATGTCCCAGGAACCATATGATGGCTCATAACCATCTGTGGTGGGCTCTGATGCCCTCTTCTGGCAACGTCATGCATGCAGTCAGAGTACTTGAATACATAATTAATAATAATAAAAAACCTAGAGATTACTGTCAACATTGGCCAGAGACTTATGGAGGCTGTCCTTATTGGTCCTGTAGGAGACATGATTGCCTATTCAGGATGGCATTCTACCTTTTTATACAAAATGAACCATTTGTATATTCGAATTAAAGACCCATAGCACTTAATCCCAGCACTTGGGAGGCAGAGGCAAGTGGATCTCCGTGAGTTCGAGACCAGCCTGGGCTACAAGAGCTAGTTCCAGGACAGGCTCCAAAGCTACAAAGAAACCCTGTCTCGAAGAGAAAAAAAAAAAAGCAAAAAAACAAAAAACAAACAAACAAACAAAAAAGAGCTGAATGGCCAATAGCAAGGCAAGAGAAAGGAAAGGTGGGGCTGGCAGGCAAAAAGAATAAATGGGAAGAGAACTCTGGGAAGAAAGGATCAACAAGCAAAGAGGAGGAGGAGAAGACTCCAGGGGTCAACCACACAGCCAGACACGGAATAAGAAGGAAAGAAAAGATATACAGAAGTAAAGAAAGGTAAAAGCCCAGAGACAAAAGGTAGATGGGAGGTTGGAGAGATGGCTCAGTAGTTAAAAACACCAAAAGCTTTTCCAGAGGTCCTGAGTTCAATTCCCAGCACCCACATGGTGACTCACAACCATCCATACCTGTAGTCTCGTGGAATCCAATGCCCTCTTCTGATGTGCAGGTGTATGAATAGTAGAAACATTCATATACATAAGACACATAAATAAATAAGTAAATAAATAAATAAATAAATCTTTAAAAAAGAAAGGTAGATGGGATAATTTAAGAAAAACTGACTAGAACTAAGCCAACCTGAGGCCAGGCATTCATAAGTAAGAATAAGTCTCTGTGTGTATATTTACTTGGGAGCTGGGTGGCAGGACCCCCAAAAGAGTAAAGAGCAAAGAGAAAAAAAACAAAACAACCAACAACAGAATACTGGTTGTATGTCCCTCCTGGGTCAAACTCATGTTGCCTTTGCGATCGTACCCACTGTGTTACTAGACTCTCTCACCATGCCTCTCTGTAACATGAGGGGCCGGCTTGTTGGGGTTTCTGTCCCGCCCAGTACCCCAACAGCCGGCAAGCCCAAAGAAAATCACGCACAGGACTCCTTAAGGTTATAAACTGATTGGCCCATTAGGTCAGGCTTCTTGTTAACTCTTATAACTTATGTTACCCCATTATCTTTATCTACATTAGCCACATTGGCTCCGTACCTTTCTCAGCTGGGCAAGTTACATGCTGCCTCTTCGGTGGTCTGTGCAGGAGTGCTGAGGGAGCTCTGCTTCCAGAATACTCCCAGTCTCTTTGCTCCACCCCTACTTCCTGTCTGGCTTTCCCGCCTATACTGCCTGCCTGGCCAATCAGCGTTTTATTAAAATGATTGACAGAATACAGACAATTCTCCCGTATCACCTCTCGTTAGTTGCTCTAAACCCAATATTACTACCATCTCTTCTCCTTTCCACATCTCTCTCTCCTGTATCGTAGACTGCTTTAACTCCAACATGCTTTGTGGGCACACCGGATTCTGAGAATTGCAATACCTTCACCCTTAGTACCACCATCCAGTCCCTGTGCCCAAACATTCCCAATGTCTCCTTTCTCTGTGGCACTCAAGTTTATCACTGCCTACCTGCTGGGTGGTTCGGTCCATGTACCCTGGTGTTCTCTTTCCAAAACTAGGGGCTGGTACCTAGTGAGGAGCCCTTGTGGACGCTCATCATAAGGTTTAGAGCATTCCGGCATGACAAAGGAGCAGCTCGGGTCACACCCTCTCTAGTCAGGCCTGGTGGAACTACTTCCCTAGCTATTTTAGGTTTTCCTCTCAGTTCCTCCAGGATCTCCAATGGGTGCCTCAGACCATCCTTACCTCAAGGGAAATAGACTCGCTGAGTGACTTAAGTGCTACAAGATCATCAAGGATTAACTAACAGCAGAAAGAGGTGGCCTTTGTCAACTAAGTCTGTCCCATCACCTCCCCCCAAGTCCCTCCTCCCAACCCCGTGCCTGGGCTGAGAATGGATTCCATGCTTCATAAAGTCAATTCATGCATTAGAGTTAGATCCTGGTCCCATTGTTAGTGGCCCCATATACTGCCCAAGTCACACTATTGTCACCTGTATTCAGTTCGTTCCTACGCAGGTTCCCCAGGTATCAGTCTGAAGTCAGTGATCCCTCCTTAGTTTGGGTTGGCTACCTTTCTTAACTACTTAGGTTAAGATATTACCCTTCTTAACCCACTTTCTCCTACTGGTTGCACCCTGCCTTGTAAGCTTCTTGCCTACATTTCTTCAACAATAGAGTCAAAAGATTTCTAAGCAGGCTTTTAATCAGTGGTTATTACAGGGTTACCAGCCCCTAGCTTCAGAGCCAGAGGCCAAAGGATACCATGATTCAGCAGGAAGTAGTCTAAGGATAACATCACCCCCGTTCCTGTGACCTGATTGTTTAGTAATAATCTAAAGGGGGGAATGTAAGCCCCTCGAGCCATACAAGTGGTTAGGCCCCTCCCCTGAGGACCTCCAACTGCCAGGTTCCCTGCACAGAACACTCTGACTGCCCTAGCAAGTGGATCCTGCCCCCACCCTACAGAGTAAAAAGCCCAGTCTCTGGACTCCACCAATCTCCACCCCGAAAAGTTCCATCTCCTTCCCCAAGAAACTCTATATAAGCCCCACCTTCTGCTCAGTTCTCTGCTATTTCTCCCCTGAGCAGAGGCAACGACCCTCCTGGTTTTTCCCTCCAATAAATCTCTTGCGTGAGGTTTGTTGTGTGGTGTGACTTTATTTCTTGGCTCCCAACTGCTAGGATACCTTTCCATCCAAACTATAATGCTTACATTGAGTAACATAGCAAATTCAAGGCTAGCCTGGGATAGCCTGGGGTATATGATCCCTCTATTTCAATTTTTTTTTTTCATTTTAGAAATTTTGCAGGTTCTGGAGAGATGGCTAAGAGCACACTGACTGTTCTTCCAGAGATCCTGAGTTCAATTCCCACAACCATATGGTGGCTAACAGCCATCTATAATGAGATCTGATGCCCTCCTCTGGCTTGCAGGCGTACATGCAGACAGAAAGCTGTATTCATACTAGTAAATAAATCTTTAAAAAAAAAAAAGAAAGAAAGAAAAGGAAAGAAAATTTGTAGAGAAAGTATTCGGAGACTCTATGTGCCAAGGACGTCACTAGGTGCCTGTCCTTCCTAACCACCCTTCCCCCGAGTTTGGAAGATGAGATTATACAGGTCAGGTTTTTGCGAGGTCAAAACAAACACCATTTTCGCATTTGCTTGAGCACAAACAAGAACTTGGAGCCCACTCAGTGTCCCTTACAAGGATTTACTGGACATGGACCACGGCTAACTGAACCTCAGCCTGATGTCACACAGAGCAGCTGATGCGGCTCTGCTTTCTGGCAAGCAGCCCAGTTTCAGCCCCGAGCACCCCAGCAATGACTCACCTTCTGCTAATCTCTTAGCACATTACCCTAAGAAGGAAGAGAAACCATGAGTCAGAACTCTCTGCGTGTTTCTTTGTTCCCAGATTGCTGTGGCCCAAATTATCAGGTTTCCAGCTGTAACTACAGCTTTGGGGTTATGTCTCCAGAGGTTGCTCTGTGGTTACTCAGGGCCCAGTATTTCCTAAATGGTGGATGGAACTTGGTTCTTTGTGGATGGAGAATGAGGTCTGGAAGACCAAATCACAAAGGCCAGGGCCAGGGCCAGCAAGATGGCTCAGGGGTATAAATGCATGCCACCAAGCCAAGAGAACAGAGTTAGATCCCAGAAATCTACATAAAGATAGACAGAGGGAGAGAACCACATCCACGCCAGGCAGTGGTGGTGCACGCCTTTAATTCCAGCACTCGGGAGGCAGAGGCAGGCAGATCTCTGTGAGTTCAAGACCAGCCTGGGCTACAAGAGCTAGTTCTAGGACAGGCTCCAAAGCTACAGAGAAACTCTGTCTCGAAAAGCAAGCAAACAAACAAACAAAAAGAACCACATCCACAAAGTTTCCCTCACACCTCACACCTCCAACACTGTAGCAGGAGCATTCCCACATATACCTCACACACATGTTCAATAATAATAATGAAAGCAAATCTCATGGATGCTGAATGGACTGGATGTCTTATAAAAGATGAGAATGTACCAAAAAAAGAAAAAAGAAAAAGATAAAAAGAAAAAAACCTAGCTTAGAAGCCACTACTGCTGATACCTAGATTTTAAGATGTGCAAATGAAAGGAAAAGTATTCATAATCCTTATGCTTTGCCCTTTTGTGAGTTGCTTTTTGTTGCTTTTTTCTTTTCTTTTCTTTCTTTTTTTCTTTTCTGTTGTTTTTCTTTTTGTTTTGTTTTGTTTTTTGAGACAGGGTTTCTCTGTAGCTTTGGAGCCTGTCCTGGAACTCGCGCTTGTAGCCCAGGCTGGTCTTGAGCTCACAGAGATCCACCTGCCTCTGCCTCCCAAGTGCTGGGATTAAAGGCGTGCACCACCGTGCCCAGTATCCTTTTGTGTTCTTAACATCTCTCTACACAGACAGCATAAAAGTAAACATGCCAAACCTCTGGTGTCTTAGCATAATTCCCGAGTGGACAGACCATCAGCAGACTGAACTAGAGGTCAAGGTTCAACTCCATTCCTTCGCTGGGAAGCGTGAAGGGGAAGCAAGCCTAGGTCGGTTGGCAACCTGGGCATTTTGTGTCACCGGTTGCTGCATGCTAATTTCTCTTCCCAAGATCTTTGTTTCCCTCTCTCTACCCCTGTGGACATGCTTTCCCTCCCTCTTTGTCTATTTACTATCTATCTATTCCTTCTGTCCCCCAAATACTTTCTTTTGTTTTTTTTTCAATATCTTATTTTTGGTTTTGTTTATTTGTTTGTTGTGTTTATGACAAGGTTTGATGTAGCCTAGGCTTGCAAATTCTCCTTGTTGCCAAGGCTGGCCTTGAACTCTTCCAAATCCTCCTCCTTCCAGTCCCCAAGAGTAAGATTCCATCTCAAAACAAACAAACAACAATACAGGGCTGTGGAGATGGATGAAGGCCTTTGACACACAGACCTGTTGATGAAATTCAGTCCCTGGAACTCATTTAAAAGGTGCAAGGAAAAAACTGACTCTGCAGGGTTGTTCTTTGGGCTCCGCAGGAGTCCCATGGCATGTGACTGCCCCCCCCCAATAATAATGTTTAAATGAAAGAGATCTTTTCAATTCTATCCTTTGGTTTGAGTATGTGAAGGAAATCCAGTCTCCTGCAGAAATATAGTTAGAATATCCAGAATCGTCAGGGCTAAAGAGAGAAACCCTGTCTCAAAAAACCAAAAAAAGTCATGGTGGTGCATGCCTTTAGTCCCAGCACTCAGGAGGCACGTGGTCTCTGTGAATTTGAGGTCAGTCTGGCTACAGAGCGATTTCCAGGACAGCCTGGGCTACAAAGAGAAAATCTGTCTTGAAAAACCAAAAGAAGGAGGAGGAGAAGAAGAAGAGGAAGAAAGAGGAGGAGCTGGGCAGTGGTGACACACATCTTTAATCCTACCACTTGGGAGGCAGAGGCAGGCAGATCTCAGTGAGTTTGAGCCCAGCTTGGTCTTCAAAGCGAGTTTCAGGACAGCCAGTACTGTTACACAGAGAAACCCTGTCTTGAAAAATAAAATAAAGAAAGTGAAGAAGAGAGAATAAATAAATACATTCATCATTCTTTTTAAGAGACAGGATCTCTCCATGTAGCCCTAGTTGTCTGGGAATTTACTATGTAGAAATGGCTGGTTTCCAATTCACAGAGATCTGTCTGCCTTTGCAGGCCTCCCAAGTGCTGGGATTGAAGACTTGTATCAGAATGCCCAGTCGTTTTTTCAAATAAATCTTTCACAACAAAATTTGTGTGGCTTAGTTTCACATCTTAAAATCTAGGAAATATGGCTGAGTGGTGGTGACGCACGCCTTTAATCCCAGCGCTCAGGAGGCAGAGGCAGGTGAATCTCTGTGAGTTTGAGGCCAGCCTGGTCTACAAGAACTAGCTCCAGGATAGGCTCCAAAGATACAGAGAAACGTTGTTTTGAAAAACCAAAAATCAAAAATCTGGGAAATATGCCAGGCAGTGGTGGCACCTGCTTTAATCCCAGCCCTCGGGAGGCAGAGGCAACTCTGCGAATCTCTGAGTTCGAGGCCAGCCTGGTCTACAGAGCAAATGTTTGTAAAGTACTTGGCACACAATTTAATATATGAGGAACATGGTCATTGTTTCTGCTCAGGCCAGCCTTGATCTTATGATGATGCTATTTTATTCATCTGACTCTATACTGTATTATTATTGTTTGTCTATGTATTATGGTGGGGGGCATTGAACATGTGCAGTATCTCGTGGTATTTGTGTGCAGTGCTGGGGTTTGGGATAGCTTACATCCAGGGAAAAATATCTTGATCATTAACGTCTTTGGTCTGTTTGTGTGTAAAGTGCATTTACACATAACATTTAACAGCTTTTTAACCAGGTGCAGAATAGAACCTCAAATTCTGGGCAGATGTCTTCCCACTGAGAATGCATAAGAGCTTTTTGTTTTTGTGTGTTTTACTGTGTTTTATCTGTATGTGCGTGTGTTTGTGAGTTATGTGCACCACGTGTCTGCAAATGACAGCTCAGTTGTGAGCTGCGAGCTATCACATAGGTACTGGGAATTGGACCCAGGTACTCTGGAAGGCAGCCAGTGAAGCCATCTCTCCAGTCCCCCTATTCCCTCCAACCCCCGGGACGTTTTTAATTGTAATCAATCCTTGTATTCGCACCCCTTTTCTGTATCAAATGTTTCTTCCATATACAAAGTAGACTTCAACTCTGGAGTCTAGGAAGCATTCCTCTAGACTGATGTCTTTGCCCATTTTGCATATGCCAGTATATCCAGGCACTGAGGACAAACTGCACAAACTCAACAAGACAGTGCCTGGACGCAATAGATCCCACGTCTCTAGCCGCATTTCCAATGGTCCTCCGTGCGCATGTCCCTGCGCAGACGCAGTCTGCGGTGCCCGACTTCCGGAGATTCATGTATAAATATGGCTGCCTCGGCGCTACTCGTTCTTTCAAGAGTGTCGGAGTAGTGTTGTTGTTCGTTGTTGGTGAGTTACCTTACGCTCCTTTTTCTGCTGCTGTGGGTTTACCGACGGGGTTTGGCTCCCAGGTTGGAGGTTGGACAGAAGTAGTTGCGGCTGCGCACGCCCCGCGGGGAGGCCGGGGTTCATTCGGCGTAGCGTGGCCTCCTTGGCGGACACGTGCCGCTCTTCCCCGCCCGGAGCGGGCATTTCTTAGCCTCATTTTCCCGGGCTAGGTTCCCGGTAGTCTTCGATTTCCATTAAAGTTAGTGCTGCTCGGGCGGCTGTGGTGCACGCCTTTAATCCCAACATTCGGGAGGCACAGGGGATGGATCTGAGTTTGAGGCCAGCTTGGTCTACAGAAAGAGTTCCCCAGGTCAGCCAGCGCTACACAGAGAAAGCCTGTTTCCAAAAGGAAAAGAGAAAGACGTAAATATGCCACGTGATTATCGTAGTTCGTGGGCAGTGTTTTTACATTGCTCCTAGGTTCTCAGTTGCGTGTCGTAGACAAACTTCTACGCTTTTGGCGGTAATCTGTCACTCTTAATTCAGAGAGATCATTCTTTACGCAAATAATGACAATTTGGCAGGGGGTGTTTCGTTCTATTTATATCAAAAAAGTCGGAGGGTAGCTCTGTCTCATACTTGAAGTGCCAGCACTCTGGAATCGAGCCGGAGGTCTGGCAAGAATATACGATCAGTTAAAAGACGGTCTTCACCGTGTACTTCCAACGTGGATACCCCGGGAGGTCACTCTCCCCGGGCTCTGTCCTAGTGGCGTAGGGGAGCATAGGGCACTGCCCCAGGATGTAAAATCCCGTTCCACGACGTTGGAGATGAAGCTGGGCTTCTAGTCTGCGCCTGCATATTCCTACGGCTTCTCAGAGTCCTCTGGACCGTGACTGGGGAGACAAACCATGCAGGAAACAGTCTTAAATCGGGAGATCTGGGAGTGAGACTGCGTGATTGAGAAACTGGATTAGAATTTATTTATGAAGTAAAAATGCCCTCTTTTTCAGAATTCATCGGTGATTACAAGTTCTTTTTTGGTTGAGGTAAGTCCATTCTGAATTGAATGCTAGTGTCTTCTACGTGATTTGTTGTTGTTCCAATTGGAAACTTAAGTTTACATATTAGCCATTTTCTGTATGTTATTAGTGGATACCTGTGACTCATAAGGTCATTAGAGACTAGTTTGTTTTGGAGATTTGAGTATTGGTTGGGGTTGACAAAACATTGGGTACTACCACACGTTCCAACGTGGATACCCCGGGAGGTCACTCTCCCCGGGCTCTGTCCTAGTGGCGTGGGGGAGCATAGGGCCCTGCCCCGTGATGTAAAGTCCCGTTCCACGACGTTGGAGATGAAGCTGGGCTTCGAGTCTGCGCCTGCATATTCCTACGGCTTCTCAGAGTCCTCTGGACCGTGACTGGGGAGACAAACCATGCAGGAAACAGTCTTAAATCCCGAAATCTACAAGGGAGTCTGCGTGATTGGGAAATAGCATTAGAATTTTACTCACAAAATGCATTCTTTTACAGTACTCATCAGTGATTACAAGTTAATTGAGGTAAGCTCTACCTTAATTGTATTTGTCACGTGATCCTTTTTCTATTTAGTAACTGAATCTGTATTAGCAACTTATCTATTATAAGTGCATCCCTGTGACTCTTTAGGGCATCAGGCTACTGTGTTTTGGGGGCTTGGTGTTGACAAATCATTGGGTACTAGCCAGACGTTCCAACGTGGATACCCCGGGAGGTCACTCTCCCCGGGCTCTGTCCTAGTGGCGTGGGGGAGCATAGGGCCCTGCCCCGTGATGTAAAGTCCCGTTCCACGACGTTGGAGATGAAGCTGGGCCTCGAGTCTGCGCCTGCATATTCCTACGGCTTCTCAGAGTCCTCTGGACCATGACTGGGGAGACAAACCATGCAGGAAACAAGTCTGATGTGCAACGTTGGTGGTCCACACCTTTAATCCCAGAAGTTGGGAGGCAAAGGCAGGCGGTCTGTTTTACGCAAAGTTTCAGGGCAGGCTCCAAAGCTACAGGAAAACCCCAGGGGTCTTTAAAAACTTAAAGTGAGGTGCTAAGGGTTTCCGTGTGCCATTTTGAGAATCTGATCTTTGCTTGTTTTTCAGGAAAGAAGAGGATCTGCACAGCTAGCTCCCTGCTGAAGGTTAACTTGGTGTTTGGAGTATTGTAATTAGATAAATTTGGCATTAGCACTGAACATTGTCAGTGCTAAGCATGCACTTTTTTCCCTAGCTATTCTTGGTTTGGTAAATGTACATTGATGTCTAGGTTTGAACTTATAGCATATATGTGGTCCATTTCCTGGTAGGATGTACGCTGAATGCCCTAAGACCATAGAGAGCACAAGTGGTACCGAATGGGCTACCGTCATATATGCCTGACAACTAATGTTAACTTTGTATAAATTAAAGGAAGAATTTTGACTGTATGTTTTGTTTTCTTTTTGGATTAATGAATGCGTCGGTACATGTATGCAGAACACATTGGATGGTTTCTAGTTGGTCATGTAAACCAACTAGTGTATGATGCATCCATGGATTGGGAATGAACTTGGACTTTTGGTAATACTGTTGCAATAAGTCTGGTCCAATGAGTGCAGTGTGTGGTGGGTTCACCTTAACCAAAGGTTGGCCTTGTGATGTGTGCTAGGGTTGGTGGCTAGGTCATAATGGGAAGTCCTGATTTCCTGTGCTGGCTGCTTTCACCTTGGGAAAGTCAAGACCCTGAATGATGGAATAGGGAGAAGGTATGCCTTGAAGATGGTGGGAGTTGGGTGTCAAGTGGGAATGAGGGTTGTGAGGGTGGGAGGGAATGGCCTGAGTTGGCATGGGACTGAGGTGTGACAGGCCTTGGCTAAAAGGTAATATGCCTAAGTGTAGCTATGGGTTCCAGAAGAAACCGTCTTCTCAATCGAAATGGCCCATCTCAAGACTAAGGTGTCTCGCCCCACAGTCCTTAGTATACCAACATAAGCCAACATCCGCTTCTGTGGGCAAAAATCTGTACCTCCAAGTTCAATTAGTCTGCCCTTAAGCATTTGTCTTAGGTTTGCTTATGTATACAGTGTTTTGCCTACCTGTGGGCCGGAACAGGGCACCAGATCTCATTTAAATTTGGATCATTGCTCCTGTGCAGGGGGGGTGAACACATAACCTAGGCAAGTACTCTAAATCATGAAGTTGCTAACCTTCCAGAGGACATGAACCCCTAGATACAGTTGATGCTCACTGCAGAAGTGGATGAATTATTTAAGATGCTCTAAATGATGTTTAACTGTATTAAGGCATAGCCTTAAGAGAGTTAAAGCCATCCAGGGCTACACAGTAATAAAGACTCAAGAGATCTTGCTAAGAGTTGTTGTATATACCTATAAACTGGAAGTACCACCTGAAGTACATATCAAGACCCTTTTCGAAAGAATACTTAGGTGTTAGTGGAGATTTCTTGGGGTTGATGGCAGAACCAGTCCACTGGTTCCTGAATTCCGGGCCACCCTGTTTTACATGGATTATGTCCTTTAAAAGAGATGGGGGGGGCCTGGAGAAATAAATAGTTGAGCAGTTAGACTCAGCCATGATATATGGGTGCAGAGCTCCCATGTAACATCCTAGGCATCATGAACACATGTATTAAACCTGGTGGCCACCGGTGTGTGAGGTCCTGGGTTCAACTTTCAACAATGAAATCGGCTCAATCCTGAATAGAAGTCAGGCTCCAACCGTCACCATGATGACTGACAACTTGGTTGATCCTCCCCCACTCCCTTTTTTTCTAAATTGATTTATTAGGTTTTTAATAAATTCATTAGGTTTTTTAAAAGAAGTCTTTTTTAATATGCATTGGTGTTCAGCCTCAATGTACATCTGAGGGTGTTGGGTTCCCTGGGATTAGAGTTACCATGTAGGTAGTGCTCAGAATTGAACCTGGTCCAAGGAAGAGCAGCTAGTGCTTTACAGCCCCTTACTTCACGTGTATTTACGTTGTTCATGTACCGTGTGTGTATAAGATGTTTATGAGCTACCTTGTGGGTGCTGGGATTTTTAACCTGGGTCTCTGCAAGAGCAACAATTTTAATCTCATTTTCTACCTCAAGTTTTTGTGAAAAACAAATGGGTTAATGCACATAGGAAGGTTGGTTTTACATCTAAATGGGAGGTGTTTCAGTGGCTAAGGGTTATATTGCTCTTCCAGAATGCTGGAGTTTGGTTCTTGGCACCCACATCCAGCAACTGCCTGTAACTCTTAACTCCAGAGGTCCCAGTGCCCTCTTGCAATCTGCACACACTGCACTCAACATGCACAAACCCACAACACACAGACATAATTCAAAATAAATGATTTGGGGGCTGGAGAGATGGGTCAGCTGTAAGAGCATTGGCTGTTCTTGTAGAAGTCCTGAGTTCAGTTCCCAGCAACCACATGATACCTGACAACCATCTATAATGGGATTTGATGCCCTCTTCTGGCGTACAGGCATAGGTGCAGATAAAACTCACATACATAAAATGCTTAAAGAAATTTTTAAAAATAAATGAGTTTGAGGGACAGGGGCTTGGTGACTGACACACCCCTACAATCCTAGCACTGGAAGGCTGAAGCAGGAGGATTAGGCATTTGGTGACAGCCTAGGTACATGAGTCTTTCCCCCCCTCTAAAATTTTTTTGTAAGATAAGTGATGATCATATTTCTGTAATTACATTAAGCTATGTGAATGGGTAAGATCTTGGAGAAAGACAGCAGAGTCTCCAGTGTGAAGCTTGGAGAAACTTCACAGTTTATCATCCAAGAGAGGAGGTCATGATGGAGGCAGAGGTAACCCTGAAAAGGTAAGACAAAACTAGGGGGCCGATCTGGGGCTGGCACTACATAGTAATCGTCAAGAAATGGCTCAGTTGGTAAAGGTGCCTGCTGTCAAATCTGAGGACTGAAGTTTGCTCTCTGGGACCCACATGATGAGTGGACAGAGAGAACTTAATTTTGAAAATTGTCCTGTCCCCACAAGCACTGAAAGTAGCAAGGTAGGTTGAGAGGCTGATCTTGTTTGTTTTTTGTTTTTTTAAAGACAGGGTTTCTCTCTAACTTTTGAGCCTATCCTAGAACTAGCTCTTGTAGACCAGGCCGGCCTCGAACTCACAGAGATCCGCACCTCTGCCTCCCGAGTGGGATTAAAGGCGTGCTGATCTTGTTCTTTAATGAAGATACCACTTTTTTTTAAAGATTTATTTATTTATTATGTATACAGTGTTCAGCCTCCATGTATGCTTGCAGGCCAGAAGAGGGCACCAGATCTCATTACAGATGGTTGTGAGCCACCATGTGGTTGCTGGGAATTGAACTCAGGACCTCTGGAAGAGCAGCCAGTGCTCTTAACCTCTGAGCCATCTCTCCAGCCCCACGAAGGTACCATTTTAAAAATAAATAACTGGGCATGGTCTGGTCGTGAACACCTGCTCTAGTGAGGCAGAGGCAGGCAAGATAGAACTCTTAACCTCTGAGCCATCTCTCCAGCCCTGAAAGTCCATCTTTAAAGTCCTAATAGTCTGTGATCAGAACCCTCCCATAGTAACTCACTGTCTCCGTAGACACACTAGACCCTCACCCTCTACTCCGGGGTGCATGGCAGTTTCACACAACTTCCCCTCTGTCGTTGCAAATGTTACCCTTCTAGGACTGGAGAGACGGCTCAGTGGTTAAGAGCGCTAGTTGCTCTAGTGAAATTGGGAATTCCAAGGACCTACATGGCAGGTCACAACCATCTGTAACGCCTCTGTAACTCCAATTCTAGGGCATCAGGCGCCCTCTTTCGAGCCATTTCAAGCATGCCATGGCAAACATGGTACACAAACATACATGTAATAAATAAGCAAATGTTACCCCTCCTGAATACTTTTGCCACTTAGATTTAAATTAGAAAGTCTTATTTATTTTTTCTTGCTTTTTTTTGTTTGTTTGTTTGTTTTTCGAGACAGGGTTTCTCTCTGGTTTAGGAGCCTGTCCTGGCACTAGCTCTTGTAGACCAGGCTGGCCTCGAACTCACAGAGATCCGCCTGCCTCTGCTTCCCCAGTGCTGGGATTAAAGGCGTGCACCACCACCGCTCGGCATATCTTGGCACTCAGGAGGCAGAGGCAGGCGGATCTCTGTGAGTTCCAGGACAGTCTGTTCTACAGAGCGAGTTCCAGGGCTACACAGAGAAACCCTGTCTTAAAAAGACAAATCTGTTCCTGAGCCCTACCTACCTAGGCTGAAATCAGATGGCCCTGTATAGGTAACAGTTGAATTTTTCAGCCCTCAGATGAACACTTTGAGAACTAGAACTATCAACCTTGTTTTGCTCCGTACAGATCTCACGCACCAGATTTTCCCAAACAAACCAGGATTGCAGTAGTCTCTTGCTGGTTGTCCCATTTTGAGGTCTGAAAAAAAAAGCACTGTAGTGGGTAGAAACTGGGAGCACCCGGTCGCACTTCCCGCGCTGGCCGCCAGGGGCCGCCCGGTTCTTTGTTTTCCTTTCTAGCCAGGGTCGCGGCCGGAGGCCCGCAGAGCGCATGCTCGGGGCAGTTCGCCGCCGGCCGCCGAGCGCCGGAGTTGCTTGTGGCAGTCCCGCACCGAGGTAGGTCGCGGGGATCCCCGGGGACCGGAAGCTGGGAGGGACGCGGGGCCGCGTTGGGCCGAGGTCGCCATCCGCGTGGTGTAGCGCGGGGCGGGCTGCACGTGAAGCCGGCAGCGCTGTGGGCGCGCGAGCCTCGGCCCGCGTGGGCCCCGCCTTGCCCGCGCACGGGCCGCACAGCCCCTTAGCCGCCGCTCTCCGGGCGCGCGCTCCGCCAGGCGGCGGGAGATTCAAACGGCTGGTGCGCGGCGGCCGGGGACGCGCGGGAGGCCACCAGCAGGGAAGGAGCGGCAGTGTCCACAGACGATCGTCTACCCTTAACCCCCATCAACCAACCCTGTGTCACCCTGTCGCTTGCTGCCTGTCGGTGCCGCGCTGCTCCTGAGCCAGTGGGGAACAATGGTGACAATGGCGGGCCTCCATGTTCTTTGCGGAGCGCCGGGGCTCCCTGGCGAGACTTGCATCGTTCCACAGTTAGGGTCTTCTGGGATCAGCAAAGTATACCCGTGGAACTCGAGCGTTGCTGCTGCCAAGTCTTTGGTCCATCAGAAATTAAGTCCACCGACCACGTGTGGCCTGGCAGAAGTTGAGGGTATGAAATTCCAAAGCGGAAGCCTTCACCGGGCCGTGGAGGGTGGGGATAGCTTTCCAGAGGACCCGATGGGGTTGACTTTGGGTGGTGAGATTGTAATATGTTTTGGATAACAGGGTCAGGTTAGTCTTGACATGGGTCACAGATGTCAGTGGTGGAACTTCTGGGGGAGGGTTGGAATGGGCGTGGAAGACACAGAGAAGGCTGCTTCGCCCGAGAAGAGCATCCCAGTGGAGCTTGGGAAGATGAGTTAGACGTGATTCGCCAAGGTCTGGTTGCAGAGACAGCTAAGAACAGGAGTCCTGTTTGGGTCCCACTAGATCCTCTTAAGCCTTCGTTTCCTTACCTATAAAATGAATGTAATATGTCCTAAAGCCAGTGGCTCTAAGATCTGCTAGAAGCTGTGGCTCCTCTCTCTAAGGAAAAATGAGATAGCCCTAGACAGTACCATACTTGCTGGACCTGGTCAGGAACTTCCTGGTGTGAAGTGTACTTAGGCCAGTTCCCAGCAGCACACAGCAGCAGCCTGCATAAACATTGCCTTCTCTCCTGGTAGCATGTCCCAAACGAAGACATTCTGCAGCCTCTAAGTCTAGCCCCTAGTCTGATGGGGTGGGGGGGGGGGCTGGGGTTGCCAGATACTCCAGAAGTGGGGTTGTGGTGAGCTCACAGGGTCACAGAACCCCTGACTTCTGGTAGATTGTTTAACCTAGTATACCTACCCCATTTAACTTGGCAGGTGAGGAAACAGGCTTGGAGCAGCTCCAGCTCAGGGGGACTGTCTCCTGGGGCTTCATCTCAGCCATGAATGTCCAGCACACCTATTCCTGCCATGGGGACAAGTCTCAGCTCTTAGAGGGTCCCGCACTGTAACTTAATGGAAGTCGGCTCCTTTCTGGTTTTTATTTCTGAGTCTTGCTCGTCCTTCTGGTTTTTAAACCCCTTGAAGATGGATCCTGGGGTGTAAGTGGGAATGCAAGGATGGCGACAGAAGACAGATGTTTGGGTTTTGTTTTTTATGTGTATGCGTGCATGTATGTCTGTGTACCACATGCATGCAGTGGCCCACGGGGGCCAGAAGAGGACATTGAATCCCCTGGAAATGGAGTTAAAGATGGTTGTGAGCAGCCTTGTGGGTTCTGGGCACCAAACCTGGGTCCTCTAGAAGAGCAGCAACCAGTGCTGAGCCATCTCTCCAGCCCGGGCTATGCGTTAAAACAGTATAGGTCTCATTTTGTAGACCAAGCTGGCCTTGAATTTGTGAAAATCAGAAATCCTGCCTCTACCCACCGTGCCCAGCTAGGCTGCCCTTCCCCCGCCTTGCTTCTGGGTTTGTGCACACTGCCAAGTGCAGCAGGTAGGCCTCCTGCAGTGCCGATGGAGGATATGGGGCACCTCAGAATCTCTTCCTCAGCAGTGGCTCCTCGAATTTGTTCAAACTTATTGGGAATCCTGAAAGACTTGCTACCCGGGTTATTGTGTTCATGTAGCTGATATTTCTGTGTGGTGATGGTGAGACAGGGTCTTGCTGTGTAGCCTGGGTTGGTCTCTGTCAGCTTCCTAGGTTCTGGGATTATTAAAAAAAAGTGAAGGCTGGGTGGTGGTACAAACCTTTAATGTCAGTACTCAGGAGGCAGAGGCAGGTGGGTCTCTGAGTTCGAGGCCAGCCTGGTCTGTAGAGTGTGTGCCAGGACAGCCAGAGAAACCCTGTCTGGGTCCTTTTGCTGTCTGAACATGGGCGAGTAAACTTCCAGTTCTAAGCGTCAACTCTCTCAGTCATGGTAGAGGGGCGACACTGTCTTCAGCTTTTCTGAGTTGGGTTGAGTTTGTTGTGTGTCATGTGCACGTGTTCATGTGAATGTGCATGAGGGCCTGACTGTGTGTGCGTGTGGAGGGCAGAGGTTGTCTTCCTGATTGTGTTGTGCCTTACTTTTGGAGATGGCATCTCACTGAACCAGGAGTTCACCCATTAGGGTCCACTGGCTAGCCAGCGAGCTTCAGGGATCTGTGTACCCCGCCACATCCTGCCTTCTCTGCACTAGGATTGTGGGAGTGTGCTATGCCTAGCTTTGTGTGAGTTCTGAGGTTTAGAACTCAGGTTCACATGCTTGCCCGGCAATCGCTTTACTGATCCAGTCTTTTTGAGACAGGCTGTCCTCAGGCTGGCTGTGTGGCCGGGGGGGTGGGGGGGGGGGCGGGGGGGGGGAGGTGTGATCTTTGTCTCACAAATGTTAGGATGACAGGCATTTGCGCCATGCCTGACTTCAGCTTGTTTTGAAAAGTAAAAGTTTTTGTACAGCAAAAATTCATGAGTTGTTTTCTAGTTTCTTTGGGAGGGAATGGTGGGTTATTAGGGGAACAAAGGGGTGGCTTTGGTAATGATCTTACTTTCTTACTAGAATGGAAGCTCCGTGTGGACAGGAAGCAGGTTAGCTTCTATCTTTGCATCTTAACCCAGCCCCGGGGCAATCCTGAATACTTGGGAGATGAGTATATTGGTGTCACTGTTTGACTGTCTACTGTGTGTTAGGGGCCTCCAGTCCCTGCCTGCTCTGTGCTAGGGACATCCAGTCCCAGCTTCTGTCCATCCTGAGAGGTAGCAGATAGCCCTGGAAGATGAATTGAGTTCCAGCAACCCCAAAGAGCAGGCATTTAAGTGTGAGGAGAGGGGTCTCAAAGACGCAACTAGAAAGGGAGGGGATACCATTGCTGGGAGAATAGAAATTGTGCAAAGTTCAGAATTGCCACTTCATGACAGAACTGGGCCAGCCACAACCCACACAGGCTCTGCAGGATCCTGACCTGTTTTTTGGTCTCCTCCCTCTGAGTCAGAAGTCTCTGGCCTTGTGTTCACACCTTCTGAGTGGAGAGCTGGGAAGCCTGAGGCTTTTGGACCTTACAGAAGGAGGCCCAGGGGTGGTGCTGACTAGACCCTGAGAAGGGTCTGGGCTGTTCTAACACTTGCTGCCTTGAGCAGTTTTCATTCCTGTGAAGGACTGGTGAGCCTGCTTAGACTCCAGTAGGTTTATGTCTCAGTGTTATCTGGGGAAGGCCCTGAAACACCACTGTCCCACCAGAATTAACTTATTGAGCAAGCTCTTACTCTTTGGCCATTTTTATTTATTTGTTGTTGTTATTATTAATTTAGCATTGGCTTTCTTTTTGGTTTCTTGTTTGTTTGTTTTTTTTAGAGACAGGGTTTCTCTGTAACTTTTGAGCCTGTCCTGGGACTCCCTCTGTAGACCAGGCTGGCTTCAAACTCACAGAGGTCCACTTGCCTCTGCCCCGTAGCACTGAGAGCAAGGTGTGCGCCATCACTGACCGGCCATGTTTGTTTTTAAGATTGGGTTTTTCTATACAGCCTTGCCCGTTCTGGAGCTCACTGTGTAGACCAGGCTGGCTAGTCTGCCTGCCTCTGCCACCTGAGTGCTGCGATTAAGACCCACCACTCCCAGCTCTATCTGTTTGTCTATTTATTTTGTTTTTTCGGGACAGGGTTCTTTTTAGGGGGGGAGGAGGGGTCTGACATTCCTGCAACTCATTACGGAGATCATACTGGCCTCAAACTCATACCTACCTGCCTGACTGCCTCCTGAATGCTGGGACTAAAGGTGTGCACCCAGCCCAGCTAAATTTTAAATTAATTTAATTTTAATTAAAACTGGTGTGAAATCCAGAGCCTCAGAAACGATAAAAGAGCACTTTGTCAGTAAGCCACACCCCAGCAGTGTGCTGTCCTTTAAACCTGAGCAGCAGCCACTCCTGGAAGCACAGGCCCAGAAACTCAGCCCAGGTGTGGGCCGGAAGGAGAGGAGCTCAAGGCCATCGGAAGCTGCACTGTGTCCTGTTTCAAAGTAATAGTTAATAACAACCAGATTGGTGGTGCTCGCCTTTAATTCCAGCACTCAGCACTCGGGAGGCAGAAGCAGGCAGATCTCTGTGAGTTCGAGGCCAACCTGGTCTACAGATCAAGTTACAGGACAGCCAGGGCTACACGAAGAAATCCTGTCTCGAAAAACAAAACAACCCCCTCCCAAAACAAACAAACAAAAAAAATTAGTTAATACCAAGCTAAAATGAAGACCAGGCAGCTCTTCAGTTTGGGTGTGGGGTATTGATTTTGTTTGATGTGGTTTGTTGTTTCACTTTATTTGGAGATTCAGTCTCCCTGTGTAGCCCTGGCTGGTCCGGAATTAACTGTATAGATGAGAGATCCGCCTGCCTCTGCCTTCTGATTGAGCGCTAGGGTTAAGAGCATGAAGCACTTGTTTTCATGTGTTTGAGACTGGCTGGCCTGGGAGTTGGATGCTGCAATGCTGGGGTGATGTGTGGGCACCACACCTGGCTTTTGTCTGCTCTTCTTTGTTACAAGGAGCACCTTTCTGTTCAATAGATTTGTCTCTAAAATGTCACTTTTGATGGCTTTCTACCATCCATCGTGTATATTCTACCTGTATAGCTAGTCGACTCCTCCCGACCGCACATTCCTGGTGCTGAGAGTACAGACGTGTCCCACCAGGCCCAATTTATGTAGTGCTGGGATTTGAACCAGGATCAGACATGAAGTTTAGGCTTTCTCACCAGGCTGGGTATATCCTCATAGTCCACTACTATTAATCAAATGGTTTGCTCACTACCCCCAACCCCCACCCTCCATGTTATCAGCAGTAGAGAATATTTGTAGGCTCAGTTATGGGGTAGATGCTGGGAGGTGTTAACTTCTGGGTGACTCCTTACTTTTTAGGATTTTGGGGGTTTGTTTTGGTTTTTTGAGACAGGGTTTCTCTGAAACCATCCTGGCTTTCCTGGAACTCACTCTGTAGACCAGGCTGGCCTCGAACCTACAGAGATCCACTTGCCTCTGCTTCCTGAGTGCTGGGATTAAAGGCATGCGCCACCACCACCTGGCACTGTTTAGAGTTTTTGATAAATATTACACAGAAAGATGTTTTGTGATTCTGACATGTAGTATTTGGCTGGGTTTTTCAGGACAGGAAGATGCCACCTAAGCGCATAGCTAAGAGAAGGTCACCCCCAGAAGATGCCATCCCCAAAAGCAAGAAGGTGAAAGGTAAGCTAGCCTTGGTCCCTTCCTGGCTCTGAGAGGTCTCAGAACAGTGAACTCTCTGGGTCCATGCTCCTTCCTCCCTGGCTGGAAGCTCTGAGGGGCTTAGATGTCTAGGGACCCCTGCTCAGCGGAGGTCCTCGTGCATCTCTCCCAGTCCGACCCTGTAGCGGTCAGCAGAGAGGCCTGAGCCGAGGCCTGTCAGAGAGCGCTTGGAGCAGTGCTGTCAGAAAAAGAGAACCCCAGTTCCTAGGACTTGACCCCAGGAAAATGCATTATGGTTGTTCTGTCCACAATACTTTGATTTCCTCCCCCTGTTAGTGGGGAATGTCCTTGGCCTTAGGACCATTTGCTCTAAACTCGACAGCTTGAAAGCCTGAGGCTCTTGGATCTACTGGGCTTTCAGAGTTGGTTCAGGTCCTAGCTCTGCCACTTCTCCTGTGTGACCACAGGCATGTCACTTAATCTGGCTGAGGGTGAGTTTCCCTCGGAGGATGGAGATGAGACTCCACCAGCCTGTCTGAGTCGTTGAGGATTAGATAAGGTAATGTCCCAGTTTCGTTTGAGGGACCTGTCCTGTAATTTTTCTCTCATACAACCCCAGAGTGTGGCAAAGACAAGAGAAATTGACCCCTAGCATGGGAGGGAGGAGCGTAGACACATGCTCAGACAGTGTCTGTTTTTTGCAGACCCTCGTAACCGCGGTCCTGCTGCCCGCTCCTGCCAAGGTGCCTGTGGGCCAAACCCAACTGACCAGAAAACCCAACCAGATGGTTCCCTGCCTGGTGCAGCCTCTGCAGACGCAGTGGCCCTGGCAGCGGAGGCCACACCCCTGGGGAAGGGACTGGATGCCATTGACTGAAGGGCTGTGGCAGGTGTCCATTGGCTGCCAGAAGGCTTTGCACTACCCACTGGTTGGCCCACATCTCTCTGCAAATGCACCTGTGGGTTCTTACTGTGCCTTCCTGTTCCTCTGAAGCTGTCATGTGCTGCTCATGCTGGCAAAAGGGGTAGTCTCCTTTCCTCCTGTGTTTGGGAATTAGAAATCTGGTCTGGGGGTGGAGGGCCATTCAGATAGAGGCTGTTAAGTGCTGTAACCCAGGAAGTTGCCCTGTGTTCATTGCAAGCTCTGCTTCTTAACTTTATGAGCCTGAGTAGGCTCTGATCCATGTCCTGTAAAAAAACAGTATCTTCTACTTTTGATGTTTGCTTGAGACAGAATAGTCCTGGCTGTCCTGGAACTCACTATGTAACCCAGGCTGGCCTTGAACTCCCAGAGATTTTTGCTGCCTCTGCCTTCAAGGGCTGGGATTAAAGGCTTGTGCCACCGCTGGCAACAACTAGGGGTCTTCTAAATATGGGAAGTCTGCAGAGCCAGCTAATGTTGGCAGAGCAAGCAGTCAGTGAAAGGTTGACACTATGGGTCCACATCTGTGGCATGGTCTCGGCAGGAGACTATCTCGTAGCCTCACTGCCCGTGTGCCCTGCCCACCGACATCCATTTCACTGCGAGAGAATGTCTGCTTGGGTTTTAATCCTCACAAACCCTATGAGACAGATCCGATTGTCATCCTTGTTCTCAGATGAGGACACTTGGGTTTTTCTTATCTGTAGCCTGTTGGCAGAGCAAGGGCTTGAACTCCAGGTCCTCACAATCCCAGAACCCATGCTGTGCCTTCTGCTGCCTTCATCCTGCACACTCAGGGGCCATCTTCTCCACCCTTCAGTCTCACACAGGTCCCACAACACAGAACCAGGCTTGGTGCTGACACTGGGCCAGGGCGACGTGGGCCAGCTGGGGCTGGGTGAGAGTGTGCTGGAGAGGAAGAAGCCGGCCTTGGTACCCCTTCTACAAGATGTTGTGCAGGCTGAGGCTGGGGGCATGCACACTGTGTGTCTGAGCCAAAGTGGCCAGGTAGGTCAGAGGGTTGGGACTGGTTGGATAGGGCCTGGGTATAAGGATGTGGGGCAGGACCTGGCTGTAGAAGCAAGGAGGCCTAAATGAGTAGGCCACAGAAGCAGACTTTGTGCTAATGCGACACCCTGGGCACAGGTTTTCTCCTTCGGCTGCAATGATGAGGGTGCCCTGGGAAGGGACACATCGGTCGAGGGCTCAGAGATGGTCCCTGGAAAAGTGGAACTGCAGGAGAAGGTGGTCCAGGTGTCAGCAGGAGACAGTCACACAGCAGCCCTTACCGAAGATGGCCGTGTCTTTCTCTGGGGCTCTTTCCGGGTAAGGCTGGGTCTGGAGAATTGTGGGGGGACTAGCAGGCAAAATTAACACAGGATGCCCAGTGGTCCACTCTCCTGTCCCCATTGTGCTTGCTTACTGGTGGGAATGGAAGGTAAGGGCCACATGTAGGTGGGGTCCAGGTTTAAATCCCTGCTATCTTCTCTGGGACTGTCCACACCACTGGCTATCTGCTTGAATGTGATGTAATATGCGTGTTTGGGAAGGGGTGGGTCAAGGCTGCCTCTGAGCTGCAGCTGATCCTGGAAGCTGCTGTGTCTTTTCATCCCTTCCCCTTCTCAGCCCTGTTCTCAAGGCTTTGAGGGAAAGATGTGGGGATGGGAGTATCACTTCTTGGTGTTGTAAGGCAGGGAAGTGTAGTCTTTATTTTGGTTTTTGTGGGTTCTTTCTCCTAAGATGGGGTCTCATGTATCATAGGTTACCTATCTCCATGCTGGCTGTGTAGCAGAGGATGACTTTGAATTGATCCTCCCGCACCCATCTCCTGGATGCTGGAATTAGGGCTCCCATTCTTATGCACTGTCAGAGATCAAACCCAGGGCTTTGTGTACGCTAGGCAAGCACAGTGTCAAGAGAGCTACAATCCCAGCACAGGGAAATGTAGTTTCAGTGTTGTATCTGGAAAGATGCCTGGGGGTTAAGACCATATACTTCTCTTGCAGAGGACTTGGGTCCAGTTTCCAACACTCACATAGCAACTCATAACTCCGGAAGATCCAGTGTCTTCTTTTAGCCCTTTTGGGCACTAGGCACACATAATGCATAGACATATATGCTTGCAAAACATCCATACACATTAAAAGTAAATTAAAAAACAAATTGGAGCCTGGCAGTGGTAACACACGCCCTTAATCCCAGCACTCAGGAGGCTGAGACAGGCAGCCTGGTCTACAGAGCAATTTCCAGGACAGGCTCCAAAGCTATACAGAGAAACCCTGTCTCGAAAAACAAAGAGTTGGGCAATGGTGGCACACGCCTTTAATCCCAGCACTCTGTAGGGTAGAGGCAGGAATTTGAGGCTAGCCTGGTCTATAAGAGCTAGTTCCAGGACAGAAACCCTGTCTCAAACTCCACCCCCACCCCCCAAAAAAATAAAAAAAAGAAGGAATAAAGATTTATTTATTTATTATGTGTACAGCATTCCTTCCATGTGTGCCCGCATGCCAGAAGGGGGCACCGAGTCTCATAGATGGCTGTCAGCCACATGTGGTTGCCGGGAATTGAACTCAGGACCTCTGGAAGAGCAGTCAGTGCTCTTAACCACTGAGCCATCTCTCTAGCCCCCTTTACTTTTGTTTTTTGAGGCAGCATTTCTCTCTATGTAGTTCTGGCTATCCTGGAGCTTGCTTTGTAGACCAGTTCTGGCCTTGAACTTATAGAGATCCTCCCGCCTCCAAAATTAAAAGTGTCTGCCCCATGCCAGGCCTTCTCACTTATTTTTCTGAGACAAGGTCTTGCTGCGTATCCCTGACTGGTTTGGAACTTACATTTATTTGTTTGTTTGTTCACGATGGCTTCTTTGTATAGCCCTGGCTATACAAAGTAGAGCAGGTTGGCCTCAAACTCAAGGAGATCTGCCTGTCTCTGCCTCCCACAATGCTAGGATTAAAGGCTTGTGCCCTGCCTCCTTATTCTAAGCATTTTTATAGAGAACTTTTCAACACAGAAATATTCAAAATAGTGTATTGCACCTCTATCTTCTTGCCCTGCTGCTTCAACAATTAATTGGCTTTAGGCAGATTTATTTGCCTCTACTCACGCTTTTATCCTCGCTTGCTTTAGCACAGTTCCCAGACTGGGGATCCTGTCATTCTTCAGGATTTCCATATGTGGCCGGGAGCCTGCCTGTCCCACTGTCCACATCTGCTGCCACTCACCGTCTTTACCAGGCAACTGTCATGGCCTCAACAAGCCTGGGTTTGGCTGTTACAGAGCAACAGGACTGACTGCCTCAGTCTCTGTCCCTCCTTTGTAGGACAATAATGGTGTGATTGGGTTGTTGGAGCCCATGAAGAAAAGCATGGTGCCTGTTCAAGTGCAGCTGGACGCACCTGTGGTGAAGGTAGCCTCAGGTGAGTGTTGGGCGCACTGGACTGGAGCGAGGCCAGCGAGGCCTTGGTTCTTACAGACAAGCCCTTCATCTTCCGCCTTCTTCTCGTCTTCAGGGAACGACCACTTGGTGATGCTGACAACTGATGGAGACCTCTATACCTTGGGTTGTGGGGAGCAGGGTCAGCTGGGGCGTGTTCCTGAGTTATTTGCCAACCGAGGTGGCCGCCAGGGCCTTGGTAAGTGGCTTTGGTGCCTCCAGTGGAATGATTTGGTAAACCATCCCCCAGCAGAAGAAAAAAGTGGGAATGAAGCTGGAGATTCTAATCTTGCCTAGTCTCCCAGTTGATTTTAAAATAACCACCCAGAGGCTTACTAGTAATTACATACTGTTTGGCCTGTTAGCGCAGGCTTATTATGAACTAGCTCTTACATCTTAGATTAACCCATTTCTATTAGTTTATGTTTGACCACGAGGCTCGTGGCTTGTTATCTCACGTCTTGCTTCTATGATGTCTGCTGTCGTCCCCTTCAACTCTGCCTTTTTCCCCGTATTCAGTTTGACTTTTCCCGCCTAAATGTATTCTGAAAGCAGCTTCTTTATTAACCATTGGTAATAAAACATTGACAGCATACAGAGGGGCATCCCACATTCCAGGAGGGATTCTGTTGAGGGTTATATCCTGTGCACTTGCAGTGTTCCTTAAGAACTCAGACTGGGCAGTGGTGGCACACGCCTTTAATCCTAGCACTTGAGAGGCAGAGGTAGACCTGTGAGTTCAAGGCTTGCCTGGTCTACAGAGAAAGTTCCAGGAGAGCCAGGGCTACACAGAAACACTACCTCAAAATTTTAAAAAAAAAAAAAGCAAAAAGGCTTTAAGGTAGAATGGTGGCAAATACCTTCAATCCCAGCAGTCAGCAAGCTGAGGAATGTGGGTCTATGTGAGTTTGAGCCTGGTATACGTAGTTCGAGGCCAGTCAGTAAATAATGAGACCCTCTCAAAAAGGGTGGGGGCACTGGAGAGAGAGCTCAGTGAATAAGAGCACTGACTGTTCTTCCGGAGGACCCGGGTTCAATTCTCAGCACCCACATGGCAGCTCACAACTGTCTGTAACTCCAGTTCTAGGGGAATTTGACACCTTCACACCAGTGCACATAAAATAAATTTAAATTATTTTACACAGGGGGATGTCAGATCCCTTAGACTTTGGAGGCTATCTCCTTAGCTCTACCCCCCTACCGCACTCCCATTGGCTACTGTGAAGAGAGAACTGACTTAATCAGGAAGATGCCTGGCACTTAAGTTCCACCTAAGCTTTTCTTCTCGTGACTGCCAAAAATGTGAACCGGCAGCTGGGCGGTGGTGGCACATGCCTTTAGGGCCGGGGCTATTACACAGAGAAACTCTGTCTCGAAAAAACAAAAAGAAAAAGAACATTGACCCTCCGTTTGCACTCCATTGGCCTAAGTTATCTCTTCTGTAACAAGAATGGCCGTGCTTGACTTCTCGGACTTTCATGGAAGATAAAACCCCCAGGTCTATCATTGATCCTGGCTTCCTCTTTTCTTACAGAGCGACTCCTGGTCCCCAAGTGTGTGCTGCTGAAATCCAGGGGAAGTCGGGGCCGTGTGCGCTTCCAGGATGCCTTCTGTGGTGCCTATTTCACTTTTGCCATCTCCCGTGAGGGCCATGTCTACGGCTTTGGCCTCTCCAACTATCACCAGCTTGGTGAGTACTGCCATAGCATCAGGCTGCACTCAATCTTGGTTCCAGCTCTAGCTTTTGAACTTTGCTTTTGCTTTGTGGGGCACCTGATCCCTTAGAGCTATGGTGTAAGGTGGCATTTCTGGGGAAGGGTGGGTGTGGCCTTTCTGAGGATGACAGTGATGGAAGCTTCTGGAACACTTTTACCCTTGCCAACAGGAACTCCAGGCACTGGATCTTGCTTCATTCCTCAGAACTTGACATCCTTCAAGAATTCCACCAAGTCCTGGGTGGGCTTCTCAGGTGGCCAGCACCATACAGTCTGCATGGATTCAGAAGGTAGGTCGCCCAAGTCCTTCTGCGTGGGACACAGTAGTCTCTGATACAGCCAGCGCCCTAGGATTATGATTTGGGCCAGACGTAGATTGCATCTGTGAGGGTTATCCTGGTACTTCAGAGTGGGAGCACCCTGGGGGGTTGTGTAGAGCATCTTCTAGCTCCCACCCCCAGATGGAGAAAAGGCCCTGAGACCTCACCACCTGAGAGCAGATCTGACCCTCAAAAGCATGGGGACTCAGTCAGTGTGCTGTCTGTTTTACTTGGAATATGCTGATACTCACCTTTCTCCTTGTCCCACAGGAAAAGCATACAGCCTGGGCAGAGCTGAGTATGGGCGGCTAGGCCTTGGGGAGGGTGCTGAGGAGAAGAGTATACCCACCCTCATTTCCCGGCTGCCTGTCGTCTCCTCAGTGGCCTGTGGGGCTTCTGTGGGCTATGCTGTGTCCAAAGATGGTGAGTAAGGCTCCTCAGGTCTGGTATGGTTGGAGCCTGGGGGCACGATTCCTAGCGTATTCTTCAGGTTGTTTGGAGATGACTCTGCTTTGCCACTGACTCTCAGGAACCCTGGAGTATTTTTGCTATTTTATTTTGGCATTTCGATTTTGAGATGGGGTTTCTCTCACCATGTAGACCAGACTGGCCTGGAACTCAGAGATTCGCCTGTCCCTATCTCTGCCTTGAGTGGAATGGGTGTTGAGATCATAGGCATGTGCCATCATGCTGGACTTAATGTAATGAGTTTTTTTCTGCCCTGCCAGCCAGTTCTCAAATAATGACACAGAGACTTTTTATTAATTACAAAAGCTTGGCCTATAGCTTAGGCTTGTATCTAACTAGCTGTTCTAACTTAAATTTACCCATTAATAGTCTGTATTATATCACATGGTGTGACATCTCTTTTTTTCTTGTACCTCCTATTTTCTCTCTGTTTATCCTGGCTCCCTTCCACACCTAGATTCTTCCTCTTCCTTTCTCTCCCTGGAAATCCTGCCTGTACCTCCTGACTAGCTATTGGCTGTTCAGCTTTTTATTATGCTAATCACCACCATGCATCTTCACTTAGTGTATCCCACAACACATTTTTTTGTTCCTGTTGTTTTGTCTCATATCTGTATATGTACTGTGTATGTGCTTGGTGCCTGCAGAAGCCAGGAGTGGGCATCAGATCCCCTGGGACTGGAATTACTGACGGTTGTGAGCTACCATGTGGGTCCTGGCTAGTCCAGCAGAAAAGGATGTAGGCATATAGCAGCCAAAGCACAGGAAGAGGTGCACAGCCGGGGATCCTCCAGAGTTCAGACTGGCAGCAGTGCTTGTCCTTACCTGGGAGGACTTCCTCAAGAAGCGGGTTCGCACTGCAGCATTCCGTCCTGAACAGAGGTTCAGTCCTTCGTGAAAACCAGAGGATTGGCCAGGTGTGGTGGCACACACTTCAGTCCCAGCACTCAGGAGGCAGAGGCAAGCACATCACTGAGTTTGAGGTTAGCCTTGTCTACATAGTGAGACCTTATCTAAAAAAAAAAAAAAAAATTAAAACACCACCCAGAGGGTGGCATATCAAACCCAGGAGCATCTTAGTCTTAAAAGGTTCAAGGAACAGGGACTTAGGATGTAGCCTCCTATGGTGCTATGCTCTGGAGTAGGGAGAATGCAGTGGGGGAGCAATCTCCTCAGCTCTTCCAAGCTTCTTTGAACTCTGGGGCTAGGGCCTCGCCAGACTGCTATTGGTCAAGGCCACATATCTCTTGGTACAGCAAGGCAGGCCTGGGGACCTCAAAGACAGCTGCCTCTTTTTCTATCCCTTCTAGGTCGTGTTTTTGCCTGGGGCATGGGCACCAACTACCAGCTGGGAACTGGGCAAGATGAAGATGCCTGGAGTCCTGTGGAAATGACTGGCAAACAGCTAGAGAACCGTGTGGTCTTAAGTGTGTCCAGCGGGGGCCAGCACACAGTCTTATTAGTTAAGGACAAGGAACAGAGCTGATGAAGTCTTTGTGGGCCTGGCTTCTGGCCCCCAACCCAGCTTCACAGAACCGGAAAGCAGCCAGCTACAGATTCCAGAAGGCCCCTCCCCAGCCCCAAGCAGCTGTCATCTCCTGTCTTTTCCCATCACCACAGCAGAGCCCTTTTCTTCTGTTTTGTCCTCTTTTCTAGAATCATCCTGGGACTTGCAGGATGAGGGAGGATGGGAAGGGGGTCTCGGAAGGAACTTTGCTTACCCTAGACTTACATCATTAGACCTTTCCCTTCACTGCCCTGCCTCCTGTGGTCATCGTAGGCCCATTGCCTGCAGAGCCCAAAACTTCCTGCCCACACTCTGAAAAGTTGGGAACTCCATCAAGCCCCCCTTCCCCTGTGCCACTTTTTATTCCTGACACTGGCTTACAAGGAGACGGGGCACAGTCGTCAGATGCCTGGGGAGATCTGGACAAAGGCTTTACAAGGCTGGGGGTGACCCTAAGCCAAAGATTTGCCTCTAAACAGGTGTCCATGGGCAAAAAGAGTGACCTATTTGAAAAAAATCCAACTAGCTCTCCCAAAAGCACAAAGCACCCACAGTGTCTTGGGCATTGCCTGTGCATTCCCCAGCCAGCCAGCCTTTCTGTCACAAAGGACTGGAAAGCCACGCTGGGGGCTCTGCTAGGCAATCAAGGCAGGGTATTGGGCAGGGGGTGGGGTTGGAGGCCAAGGCTTGGAGGGGCAGAGGCTGGTCCTATGAAAAGGAGGTAACAGTGGCTGAGAAGATAGTTTTGATTTTTTTTTTAATTATAAAATATTTTGGAGGGGAGAGTGAAATCTTTTAACACTTTGAATAAATTTAGAGTTTTATAAAAGTGGGCTCTTTGTTGTATTCAGGTTCCCCGGGGTTGTTTTGTTGGCCTAAAAGGAAAACCTGCCATGTGCCAGGCATGATGGAGAGGGCAGGGTAGCATGCCTGTGGACCAGTTGTCAGCTGTGGCCACCACAGCTGTTCTAGGTCTGGAAAGCCAAGAGGTGATTAGTTATGCAATAAGAACTGCTACAGTTTCTTCATGATGATGATGCATAAGAGAGATGGGATAGGGTTTTTGTTATTAATGTGTTCTCACTGTAGCCCAGGATGACCTACTGAACCTCCTGTCCTTGGTCTCCTGAGTGCTGAGATGGAACTTTTTTTAAACTCGTTTATTTTATGTGCATTTATTTTATGTGTTTTGCCTTCATGTCTGCCTGTGGGAGGATGTCAGTTCCCCTGGAACTGGAGTCACAGACCGCTGTGAGCTTCCATGTGCTTGCTGGGAATTGACCCCGGGTCCTCTGGAGAAACCATTGAGCCATCTCTTCAGCCCCTGGGATGGGAAAGTATTTTTGTTTTGGTTTTGGCAGGAATTTACTGTGTCCCTGGCTGGTCTGGAACTTACTAGCCTTGAACTCACAAAGATCTGCCTGCCTCTACCTCCCCAAGTGCAGGGATTAAAGGTGTGCCACCAGGCTCCAGATTTACTGGACTGCTTGCATTTTCGACAGCTGGTGTCTTTGCTTAAAACTTGGGTGCTCTGTGGTAAATTTCCTGGGAAATGCTATACACACGTGTCCATGTACCCAAACAGGGAGCCTAGAACAGACTGAATTAGAAACCACCAAAATCTGTCCAGACCAATAGCAGAAGGGAACATGAAATTTGGAGACTCATAGTTGGCCTCTGGTTTTCAGACGAATTCTTGGCTTGGGGATGGAAGGGCCTTAGGACTCCTTCAGCACTCAGGGTGGCTTCATTGTCAGAACTGATCGCAAGGCACAGGGGCTTCCCATTTCTTCATTTTTTGTTTTTCGAGACAGTTTGTATAGCCCCGTCTTTCCTGAAACTCTGTAGACCAGACTGGCCTCAAAACGATCCATCCACCTGCCTCTGCCTACCGAGTGCTGGGATCAAAGGCACGCGCTACCACCCAGGTTCACCTGAACTGGGTACCAACCTTATGTTGATACCTGGGGGAGCTCTCAAAAACCAAATCTTCTAAACCCTGCAGTGGTTGCGCACACCTTTAATCCCAGTACTGGGGAGGCAAAGGCAGGTGATCTCTGTGAGTCTGAGGCCAGCCTGGTCTACATGAGCTAATTCCAGGACAGCCTCCAAAGCTATAGAGAAACCCTGCCTCGGGGGGGGGGGGGGGGGGGGGGGGGGAGGGGGGGCTACTAAAGGTTTTCTATGGGTAGGTTTGTGCTCTGAGGTAAAGCCTTGGCATTATGGAGTAGAAAGTAGGAGGAACCAGGAGTGGTGTCTCCCACTTGTAAACCTAGAAGACTAAAGTAGGATTGTCAAAAATTACTGAAGCCAGCCTAGATCATACAGTGTGTACCAGGACGGCTTGAGCAACATAATGAGGCCTTGCCTTAAGGCAAAAATGTAAAAATTAAAGCGGTAAAACGGGCTGGAGACGTGGCTCGGGCGTTAAAGAGAATAAAGACAAAAGCATAAACACTAGGCACTTTTGGGCCGGCCAGGACTACATAAAGACGGTGCCCCCGCCCCAAATGATGGGTGAGAGGACTTTGATTGGATTATCAAGTGAGCCGTTCTTTAGTCCTCTCCGCCACGGGTCTTTATGAGAATGAAGAATCTGAAAAACAAAACAAAAAACCCTCGCGTTTATTCGGGCTGGAATGCAGAGCCAGAGGACAGCTATGCAGGCAGCGGCTCGTCCAAGCCCCCAGAGAGGTTCCGTCACTAATTTAACTTGTTGCTTATGCTCGGAATTTCCTATAGAGTGCGAGCCTTACCTCTTTTAATTATAGAAGTATTTACGTGGTATTACTAAGTAGCGGAGTAGTTTGTGTTGAGGGACCGCCGCCAGGCAGGCTTCCCGCGCTCCTACCGAAGCCACGCCCCTACCCGCCCCGGAGCCACGCCTCCACTCGCTTCGGAACACGCCCTCTACTAGCCGGAAGCTGCTGACAGAAGTGAGGAAAACCCGGATCGGCGCGTCTAGCCGCCGCGAGTGCGTGTGCGCAGGAGGCGTCGCAGGCGCACTCTGCCAACTCCGGCGGTCTCCGCAGCGCAGGCGGGCGCGGGCGCGGGCGCAGGCCCGCACGGTCCCCGCCCGAGTGCGGGATGGCGGCCAGCCTGTGGATGGGAGACGTGAGTGAGAGCCACGCCTGCTCCGAGAGGACTAGAGGGTCTCGAGTCCTAGAGGAGGGCGGGGCTGAGGGCTAGGGCCCTTCCGATCCCTGGACGGTGTAGGTGAACAGGACGGGTTCTGGGGACAAGGAAAAGCCAGGCCTGTAGTGCCGATTGAGACGCGTGCCTTCATCCCTGCACTTGCGACAGAGGCAGGAGGCCGGCCACAAATTCGAGGCCCCGTAGCGAGTTCTAGGCTAGTTGGGGGTTCGCAGCGAGGCCCTTTCTCACTCCTACCGTGATAGGACAGGGAGGCTGGGCATCAGAAAGAAGAGTCATCAGGTCAGAATCTTCGGGTTACAGGTTTTGGGGTCCCCTTTTCCAATATGACAAAGAAAAGGGGATATTGGGGGTGGAATGGGAGGACCCCCCAAGAATTGAGGGGTCTTTTGTTCCTAGGGCCGAAGGCACGGAGAGTTCCAAAAAGGGGAGCGATTTTTGTTATTTTTGTTTTGAGATGGGGGCTCACATAGTTCTGACTGTCCTGGAACTCACTATGTAGACCAGCCTGGCATCGAACTCACAGAGAGATACGCCTGCCCCAGCTCCCGAGTGCTAGGACTAAACGTGTGAGCCACAGGGCCCGCATTTGAAGTAAAGAAGTGGCTTAGAACCACAGCACCCTTCTGTGGAGAGTGTCCCGGACCAAGAGGGAGGGGCTGGACCCCTTAGGGAGCTCCTGGAACTGAGCCTCACTGTTGCGGTTTTCATGCAGCTGGAACCCTACATGGATGAGAACTTCATCTCTAGAGCCTTTGCCACCATGGGGGAGACCGTGATGAGCGTCAAAATTATCCGAAACCGCCTCACAGGGTACATCTCCCTTTCACCTCTCCAGTCCTCAGTAGAGCCTGCCCTTCCAGAGGACAAACATCGCTGGAACCCGGGCTTCTCGCCTGGTCGTGGTCCTCATCACACAGTACTGCAAAAGGAACATGGGGTTGGGGTGGATGCTTACTGAGCAGAAACAGCTTTCAGGTTTCAGTATCCCAGTGTTTCAGGGCAGGATGCTGGAACCTGTGTTTGAAAACTGTAAGTCACTTGTTTGCTTTGTATATCTTTGTTTTATTTTGAAACTTTTTCGAGATAGGGTTTCTCTGTGTAGCCCTGACTAACCTGGAACTCGCTGTATAAACCAGGCTGGCCTCTAACTCAGCAGTGCAGAACTCAGCTCCCCTTTATTTAATTTTGAGCATGTGCCATCTCTCCTGCCCACATACCCCTCCCTTGTTTGTTTGTTTGTTTGTTTTTCTGTTTCAAGAAATCAGGAGAGTTCAGAAGTACAAGGCTGGGGGAGGACAGTGAGGTGGCTCAGCACCTCATAAACTTGTTAATCTGAGTTGGAGATCCTGGACCTATGATACATTGTATAGACTTTTCAAATAACTAAACTGGGGTAGGACACAGGCCTGTAATCCCAGCACTTGGAAGACCAGAATATCCCGAGCTGTATAGAGATACCCTTTCTCAAAAAACCACAAATAATTCTCAGATAATTAATTAATACAAATATTAAAGAATGCCCATCTGTGCCACCTCAGGCTCTCTGTCATTGGACAGGAGGGAAATAATTTCAGGTTACCTCAACTGGTTTTAAGGATGCTGTCCTCCCGGAGTATTCTAAGACTCCCACAGAGACCCAAACCCCTATGTTTGTCCTTCTGTATACTGACAGTGTCTCTAGACTACGATACTAACACAGTGTACAGATAAAACTATCATCTAGACCAGTGGTTCTCAGCCTTCCTAATGCTCCAACCATTTAATACAGTTCTTCGTATTGTGGTGACCCCAACCATAAAATTATTTTGCTACTTCATAATTGTAATTTTTCTACTGTTATGAATCATATATGAATCTGATATACAAGATATCTGACCTATGACCCCTGTGGATGGTTAGTAAATAGTTCACGGACTGTCCACATTCACTGTCCTTGAATTAAATTTGCAAGTTGTTTCTCATCTGGAATATGGGGTGTAATAATAATCGAGGCTCTGTTTGTGGTGTAGCACATGCCTGTAACCCCAGCACGTGAGAGGCAGTGGCAGACCGATCTATATGACTTTGAGACCAGCCTGGTCTACAGAGTGAGTTCCAGGACAGCCAAAGCTACATAGTGAGAGCTTGTCTTAACAAAAAGGAAAAGAGAAAAAAAAAAACATTTTCCTCTCTTCAGGCCAAGATGTACCTGGACATCTTTATCATTCTGTTTCTCTGCTTTCTTTCCAGAATCCCAGCTGGCTACTGCTTTGTGGAATTTGCAGATTTGGCCACAGCTGAGAAGTGTTTGCATAAAATTAATGGGAAGCCCCTGCCAGGAGCCACACCTGTAAGAACATTTGGATGATGATGACCCTGCCATTATTATTGTCCTTAATTACCAACACATATTGAATTGGTACTGGATAGTTATGTCATTTTATACAATAGGTAGTGTTATCGTTCTCAACCAGGAAACTGAAGCAGGGAGATACAATGATTTGCTGAAGGCAATACAGGTAGTTAGTAACGGAGCCAAGATTCAGGCAGAAGATTGATTGTCTACAAAACCCTGGCCCTTTCCACTCTGCAGTACTGCCTGCTATGACAGAAGACTTGAAAATTGGGCTGGGGGTTGTAGCTCAGTGGTAGAGTACTCACCTAGCATGCTCAAAACCCTGGGCTCAATCCCCAGCTAAAAATAAAGACTTGAAACTCTAGGTCTTTTGCCTGATTGAAAATCTAGAACAGGCTGGTAGCAGCAAGAACACATCTCAAGAGAGTTACATTCTGCTCTTCCCACAGTTACTTAGCTTACAGCTGTACCAGCTGGCACACCTGGGCTCATAGAACCATGGAGCTGGCAGTGCCTTTAACGGTCAACCGTGCAACCCCTTCATTTTATACAGGAGAAAAACTGAGGCTTAGAGAGGGGGAGATGTTTTGGCCAAGGTAATTTATTTCAGTTTTTTTCAAATATTGTTTGACTTTTGAAGACCCTTCTCTGTTTTAGTTTGTTCATGTGTTTTTAAATTTCTAGGCAAAACGTTTTAAACTGAATTATGCCACTTACGGGAAACAGCCAGACAATAGGTAAGTAAGGAGCTGCGTGAGTGTAGCTCAGGCTCCAGTGTGTGTTTGATGTCGTGGTGCCAGTTACTGCCAAAAGGAGGGTAGAGCATTGAATCGCCTACTCCCTGGCCCCCATCGTGTCAGGGCTATGTCTTTCCTTCTTTGAATGTCTCTTTTTTTGTGGGTAGACATATATCTCAGACTGGTCTCAAGCTCCCTGTGTAGTCGAGGATGACCTTAAAATTCTTCTCCTCTAGCCCCCAAGTGCTGTGATGAATAAGTGCGTGCTCCGCCCCTACGTGTTTGAATGTTCGAGACACACCATGCTGGTGATGGAGCCCAGAACTTTGGGCATGGAAGGTGTCTTTAGTCACTGTTGTGCCGTGAAGAGAAAACATTTAACTGGGTGCTTATTTGTCTATTCTCGTCATGGTGGGGAGCATGGCAGAGGGCATTGCAGGCATAGTGCTAGAGAAGTAAATGAGAGAGACTGGGTATGGCGTGGGCTTTTGAAACCTTAAAGCCCACCCCCAGTGGCATACCTCCTCCGACAAGGCCACACCTTCTAATCCTTTTAATCCTTTCTAAGCATTCAAATATATGAGCCTATCGGGACCATTGTTATTCCGGCCCCCTTATTCAAACATACAACAGAAGGCAAGAACTCTTATCTTGAGCTCTGACTATTTATTTGTTGTTTTATTGAAACAAGTTCTCATTCTGTAGCCCACACTTACCTAGAATTCACTAGATTGCCAAGGTTGGCCTCAACTCACTATGCCTCATGGTGCCTAAGATTATAGGTGTGTGCTACCATGCCTAGCGAGGCAATGTAAGATTACAGGTGTGGGGCTGGAGAGATGGCTCGAGGTTAAGAGCATTGATTGCTCTTCCAGAGGACCTGAGTTCAATTCTCAGCAACCACATGGTGCCTCACAACCACCTATAATTAGGTTTGGTGCCCTTTTCTGACATGCAGACAGACATGCCAGCAGAACACTGTACATAATAAATAAATCTTTAAAAAAATATATAGGTGTGTGCCACCATGCCTGATGAGGCCCTGTTCGTTCTCCCCTCCCCCAACCTTCTACCATGTTAATTTTCCAGGTTTTGAAGTTTTATTCAGTAAGGATCTTCTTACTATAACAATGTGAATCCAGGAGGTGGTGGTGAATGCCTTCAATCCCAGCACTCAGGAGGCACAGGCAGATGAATCTCTGATTTGAGGCCACACTGGTCTACAAGAGCTAGTTCTAGTATAGGTGCCAAGCTACAGAGAAACGCTATCTCAAGGAAAGGAAGGAAGGAAGAAAAATGTGAATTGATTATCATTTTCATTGACTGTCTAGAAATATTTGGCTGCTATGTTAAGGATTTAACAGTCCGGGCTAGAATAGACAAACTCCAGTTTTGCATTTCCACATTGGAAGCAATCCTGCCTGTTTCACAGAGTTTCTAATTTGCAATGGTTCTTCAGCTCCATCTCAGACTATAAAGACAGCGCTGTGGTCGGGTCTGGTAGCACCCTGTCATCCCAGCTCTCAGCACTCAGGAGGTAGAAATAGGAGGAACGTGGCAAGTTGGAAGTCATCCTGGTCTGCATACTGAGTTCTCAAATAGCCAGGGCTACACAATGAGATGCCTACTCCAACAAAAAACTTGAGTTGCTCTGCTTAGTCCTCAGTGGTTTTTGAAAGTTTTAGGACAGTGTCTTAGAAGCTTTCCAAGCTTGTTATCTCGTGACCCTGTACTTCCATTCTCCAGAATTTATTCATGGATATGTGCGAGGTGCAATCTCCTAAATGCTCATCAAAGTGTGCCTCATAATACAGAAATGGCTTGGCTATACTATGTTCATTTGTTAGAATCCTCACAAGACATGTTGCAGAGTCCTGATGTCATGGTGTTGGCAATATGGCTGTGTTGCTTAGACTTACCTCAGACTCCTGCTATAGCCTCTTGAATAGCTGAGATTTACTGGTGAGCATCACTGCACCCAGTTTGGCAATATATGAGAACCTAAGATTGCAGAAGTAAAACATAGTGGGTCACACTGAAGTTTTGTAGGTGAAATGACAGGGACATAGCTCATTAGACACAGTGTCTGTGCAGGGAGCCTTGGGCTTAATCCTCAGCACCAAATAAAATGTCATAGCGACTTGTCTGTGATCCTGGCACATGGGAGGTAGAAGCAGGTAATTCAGAAGTGTAGAAGGAAGTTTTTGTCTCACCTGGTCCTGCAGCCATTCAGTCCCAAAGAAACACACAGGGGCTTATATTTATAAACTGTTTGGCCTATTGCTCAAGCTTATTATTAACTAACTCCTACACATAAATTAACCCATAATTTGTATCTATGTTTGGCCATATGGCTTGGTACCTTTTCTCAGTGAGGCATTCTCATCTTGCTTCTTCTGTGTCTTGCTGGCGACTGATTGACTGCCTTTGCTCTTCCTAGAAATCTCTTAGTCTGTTTGCCCTGCCTATACTTCCTAGCCAAACAGCATTTTATTAAACTAATATGAGTGAGAAATCTTTACAGTGTACAAGAACATTATCCCACAGCATTTCCCCCCTTTTTAAAAAAGATTTATTTATTTATTATGTGTACAACATTCTGTCTCCATGTATGCCTACAAACCAGAAGAAGGCACCAGATCTCATTGTAGATGGCTGTGAGCCACCATGTAGTTGCTGGGAATTGAACTCAGGACCTCTGGAAAAGCAGCCAGTGCTCTTAACCTCTGAACCATCTCTCCAGTCCCTTTTTTCCTCTTTTAAAGACAAGAACTCTGAATCTGATCTCCGTTGTTTAGCTTTTTTCCTGACCATTTTCCATAACAGCTTATAACCTACACACTAAGCAAAGATAAATATCCATAATCCATTTATTTATTTATTTATTGTGAATGTGGGCATAGTTTTCTAGGCTACTTCCTGCTGATTGGGGGCACTGATAATCTTTTGGGGAACCAAAGAAAATTTAGGATTATAGTCAAGTCCTGACTGGAAAGAATATTCTGTGAGACTGGATCATCTCAGCCAGTGGTCTTGAAGCTGTTCTGAATATAGAACTCAGAGGAAACTGCAGTAGAGGTGCTCTAAAATGTTGGATCATCTCAGCCATTCATTCCCATTTGAGAATTTTCCGAGGGTCTTGCTTGATCAAACCTTATTTTTCTTCACCCAGAATGAATCCACAGTCTCTCATTTCCTGTGGAAACAAAAGCAAAACCTCTTCTCCAAAGTAATATATCTTTTGACGTAAATTTTGAAGTTAAGGCATTTTCAAAATATATAGATTGGATTAATCCAGCAGCATTTATAATCACATGTCTTTTAGCAGCTGTTGCTCCTTCCTCAGCAGTCAAACAATTCAAAGACAACACATTAACATATAGTATCCAGACTTTGTATATTTTCCATCTTTACATACCTTTTTTTTAACTTTATTTCTTTTATTTTTATTTTTTAATTTTTGGTTTTTTTTTTAATTTATTATGTATACGGTGTTCTGTCTGTCTGTATGCTTGCTGGCCAGAAGAGGGCACCAGATCTCATTACAGATGGCTGTGAGCCACCATGTGATTGCTGGGTTTTGAACTGAGGACCTCTCAAAGAGCAGTCAGTGCTCTTAACCTCTGAACCATCTCTCCAGCCCTAATTTTTGGTTTTTTGAGACAAGGTTTCTCTGTGTATCTTTGGCTGTCCTGGAACTCACTCTGTAGACTAGACTGGCCTCAAGCTCACAGAGATCTGCCTGCTTCTGCCTTCCAAGTGCTGGGATTAAAGGCATGTGCCACTATACCCAAATACTCTTTCTTTTTTTAAGGACTTTCTCTGTCCTTTTTCTTTTCTCTCCCAAGCCTATGTATATTTTTAAATACATTGTAAAGTGTTTTGAGGTTTTTTTTTTTTTCATCTGAATCTGTCCTTACCATATATCTCTATCTTGTTCTGAGCACATGAGTCTTTATAGTCTGCTAAACAGCATGCCTAGGATTAAAGCTGCAACTTTGGCGGCTGGCTCCCTCCCAGTCCTTGGCTTTCTGAGAGTCTAGCTTCATGGCAGAGGTATTGGCAGCAACCACATTTATTGCCACATCTCTGTAGTTTCTAGGTCCATGCCGTCACCAGGAAGCCTGATGCCAGTTGATCATAGACAGCACTCAAGTGTTTAATGGCAGAGGCTCCTGAAAGAGCTGCAAGGGTTTTACTGTTAGCGCTGAGTCAGGAAATCTTTAGCGTATACAAGAGCATTATCCCACAGCACAGAATTTCAAGGTCATTTTAAGTAAAATGTGGAGTTTGAGGCTAGCTTGAGCTACATGAGACTTTTTTAAAAACCAAACAATGGGCTTTAGACATGGTTAGCATTGAAGAGAGAGTATTATTCTTGCAGAGGACCAGAGTTTGTTTCCATCATGTATATAGGTATTGAGACGCGGTCTCATATAGCCCAGACCAACTTTGAACTTGCTATATAACTGAAACTAACCTTGAACTTGTGAATCTTCCTGTTTCTCCCTGGGCCTGGCAAACTATACCAACAATATGTATCTTGCTTGAAATGCTTAAATAAGACCTAGCATGGTGGCACAAAAAAACAAAAACTGAATCTGAATCTCTAAATACATTTGTAAACATTTCTACAAAAGGTTTGATGACTTGTTCCAAAAGAGTTTGAGAATTTCTTAACTAGATTTTAGGTCTTTAGGAGATAAGGGTCTTATTTTATTTATTTATTATATATACAGTGTTCTACCTCTGTGCATGCCTGCACGCCAGAAGAGGAAACCAGAGCTAATTGTAGATGGTTGTGAGCCACCATGTGGTTTCTGGGAATTGAACTCAGGACCTCTGGAAGAGTAGTCATTGCTCTTAACCCTCTTAGCCATCTCTCCAGCTTCCTGTCTAGTTTCTTAAAACAAAACCAAACATAAAAACTCCTGGCCAGACATTGTGGCGTGTGCCTTTAATCCTAACACTCAAAAGGCATAAGCAGGTGGATCTCTCTGAGTTTGAGGCCAACCTGGTCTAAACAGTGAGTTCCAGGACAGCTAGGATTGTTACACAGAGAAACCCTGTCTCAAAAAACAAAACAAAAACCTCCTTGGAGATACCTCTTATCTAGCCCCTCACCTGTTCAGTCTCGCCTGTTTTCTCCCTCTCTCTATATTTTTTGAGGCAAGATTTCAGTGTGTATCCTTGGCTGGCCTGAAACTTACTAGGTAGACTAGTCTAGCCTGGAACTCGTAGAGAGACCTACCTCTGCCTTCTAACTGCTGCAATTAAAGGAGTGCTTCATCTGCATCCTTACCCTCCCCAAGATAAGGTTTCTCTGTGTAGCCTTGGCTGTCCTGGAACTTGCTCTGCAGAATAGGCTGTCCTTGAACTCAGAGATCATCTGCCTCTGCTTCTGCCTCCTGAGTGCATCCATGCCCCACCACACCCAGCCCTGTACTCTCTTGATGCTTAAAGTCAGATAGGTTTTGTGTAGTATCTGCTGACCTCAGAGCAGGGAGCTATTTCCGTAATCTTTTGAAGAAGTATAATGAACTATAGTTCCAGAAACTGACAGCAGGTTTTTGATATTTTTCTTGCTGACTCTTCTCTCCTCTCAGCCCTGAGTACTCCCTCTTTGTCGGGGACCTGACCCCAGACGTGGATGATGGCATGCTGTATGAGTTCTTTGTCAAAGTCTACCCCTCCTGTCGGGGAGGCAAGGTGGTTTTGGACCAGACAGGCGTGTCTAAGTAAGGCCTTACCTGCTACTTATGTTTACTTTGTTCAGCATTCTTACCTCCTGGGGGGACGGATCAGAGACACCAAGGAGGGTGGTGGCCCAGAGTGCAAGCTTTCGAGCCAGACAGCCTAGTTCGAGCTCAGCTTCATCAGTGACAAGGGATGTGCACTAGACAAGTTACAGATACTTGCTGTTTCCTAATCTATAAATTGAAGCAATATTATATAATTGGCATAAGGATTAGAAGGAACTATGAATAACTGGTATTTATTTCTGTGAATAAGGCTTTCTGTGTAGTTAAAAATACTATTCTTTAGCCTGGAGTGGCACTGCACACCTATATTCCCAGAACTGGGCAGTGGATGTAGGAGGATCAGAAAATCAAGGCCATTCATCTTTTATGAATATATAGTGAGTTCAAGGCTAGCCTGGGCTACATAAGGGTCTCTCTTTGTTTTTGTTTTTCAAGACAGGGTTTCTCTGTGTAGCCCTGACTGTCCTTGAACTCTTTCTGTAGACCAGGTTGGCCTCTAACTCAGAGATCCACCTGTGTCTGCCTCCCGAGTGCTGAGATTAATGGCGTGCACCACCACTGCCTGGCTGAGACTTTTTCTTAATGCTCACCCACCCACCCCCACAAAAGTAAAGAAAAAGGAGGGTTAAGTTTTCCATTTTAAAATGGAGAGACCTGTCAACACTTGAAAGGCGAAAGCTAAGGATTTTGAACTCAAGCCAGCCTGAGCTACACAGCAAGACCCTACCTCGAACAAAACAAGAAAGATGAAGCTAGGCTTGTTGGCACAGGTCTATAATCCCAACTGCCCAGCTGAGGCAGCAAGATTGCAAATTCAGGGTCTTTGTGTGCTGTGCAGTGAATTTACGACCAGTGTAGGCAATTTAGCAAAACCCTGCCTCAAATAAACAAGCAAACAAACAAACAAACAAATAAATAAAAGACATGGTGTAAGTTCCAAGAGAGATGCAGGGCTACACAGAGTAACCCTGCCTTTAAAAAAAAAAAAACAAAAAACAAAAACAGACAAACAAACAAGAGGGCTAGGGATATGGCTCAGTAGTTAACAGCACTGGTCATTTTTCCAGAGGACCCAGGTTCAATTCTCAGTCCCCCATGACAGCTCACAAGTATCTGTGACTCCAGTTCTAGGGGATCTGACACCTTCATACAGGCGCAGGCAAAATCATCAATGTTCCTGAAATAAAAATAATTAAAAAATGAAAATAGATACAACCAAATGCTAGGATGTAGCTCAGTATTGGAGAGTTTGCTTAGCATGCACAAGGCTCCGAGCTTGATTTCCCCACTCAAAAGAAAAGAAGGTACTTTTTTTTTTTTTTAATTCTTTGCTGTGCATGGGATTGAACCCAGCCATATTCCACCATTCCAAGAAAGGCTTGTTCTTTTTGTATTTGTACTAGATTTTACACCCAGGTACTTAGTGTACTAAGCTAATGCCCTAAAACAGCCATTTCCTCAGTCCTGACTCTCCCCCCGCTTTTTTCCCCATATGGTCGTAGCTGGCTTCAAACTCACAATTCTCCACGCTCAGCTTCCCTAGTACCAGAATCACCAGCTGCAGCTTATTCTTCATCAGTTAAGTCATTTTACTCAGGCTTTGGGAGTGTGACATAGAGTTAAGTCTGCTTCTGTTGTGCGTGACTCTGGGCTAGTTATCAATCCTCTCTGAACTTTGGCTGCTCGTTAGTGCTGTGTAGTACTCCATGTGATGGGGTAACCTTGAAAGTGTCCTCAGCACCTTGTCCAGCAGATAGGACGCACTATTAATTGTAGGTATCATGAGCAGTCTGTAAGTTGTTTGACCTCAAGGAACAGAAACCAGGTCTGTCTGTAACTGCTTCCCGGCATGCCTGATACATCCCTGCAGGAGTCTGAAAGGTCTGCAGGACAAACTTCACCTGTCCCCACAACTACACAGTGCTAATAATGTTGCCTTCCCCTCGTTTGGGAGGGAAGCTCCTGTTTGGGAAGCAGCCCCTGGATGAAGGGGTGAGGAGAATGGGGGCTGAACTGAAAGGAGGAGTGCCCACAAGTGTCAGGATCACACTGTGTGATCGTCCTGCCCTCTGTGTTTGGCTCACTCTCCCTTTCTGGCCTTTTCCCTCTGTGCTCCAGCCCACCTCTTTTTCCACCCCCTTTTCCATGTTTCCTCCTGTAGACTTCATCACTATTGTGATCTAAGTTGCATGTTGGTTTTTTTCTCCCTCCAGGGGCTATGGTTTTGTGAAATTCACAGATGAATTGGAACAGAAGCGAGCCTTGACGGAGTGCCAGGGAGCAGTGGGACTGGGGTCTAAACCTGTGCGGCTGAGTGTGGCCATCCCTAAAGCGTGAGTTCCGCAGAGAGCATAGTCCTGGACTAGCTAGCCTACCCTGGGCCCTCTTTGGCTGTTTGCTGAGTCAGGACATCCATATGTGGAACACAAGTCTGCAGAGAGGCAGATGTCACAGATACTGTGTGCTTTGGCCAGGCTTGGTGTGGGGGATGAACTAGCATAGCCACACACCCCTGGAAGCTAATAGCCGAGGGGCCAGACATTGAGGGCAGCAGCAGGGAAAGCTGTTTTGTTCCATATCTTTGCTCTTTGGCCAGCTGCTGCTGTTGGGAAATTATCTATAGAGTTTGCTAGAATTAAAAAAAATAATGATAATAATTCTAACCAGTGTCTGAAATACTGTGTATCTCAGGGCTAAGCTGTCATGCTAGCTAGGCTTTGTTTTTTTGTTTTTTGTTTTTAAGCATGGTTTGTTTTATCTTGTTTTGTTTTGATAGACAGGGTCTCTATGGTTATACCTAGCTTTGTTGTTTTGTTCTTTGTTCTTTGTTGTTTTGTCTCACAGAGACCCATCTGCCTCTGCCTTCAAGTGCTAGCATTAAAGGTGTATGCCATCACTCCTGGTCCAAGTGACATTTCTTATCCTTCAGCCAATGCAGTATTTCTCAGCAGGTAGAGATTTCACTCACTAGGAGGCATTGGTGGCATCTGGATATATTTTGTGGTATTACAACGTACTAGTGGCATCCAGTAGGTTATAACGAGGGGTGCTGCTCCAGATGCTGCAGTGTACAAGGCAGCCCTCCAGCTAGGAATTAGGAATTCTACCAACTGGCAGAAGTAACAGGGCCAGCCAGGCGGTGGTGGTGCACGCCTTTTATCCTAGCACTCAGGAGGCAGAGGCAGGCGAATCTCCATGAGTTTGGGGCCAGCCTGGTCTACAGAGGGAGTACCAAGACAGGTTCCAAAGCTACAGAGGAACCCTGTCTCGAAAAACCAAACAAACAGAAGTAACAGGGTCCGAGATATCTTGACCACAAAGTACAAGGGCAGCCAGACTTCAGGAGACACCTTCCCAATGGTCATTTGGAAACAACAGAGACTTGAATGTTTGACAGGATTTCACTATGTAGCCCTGGCTGGTTTAGAACTTGTTGAGCAGAACAAGCTGGCCTCAAACACAGAGATCTGCTTGCCTCTGCCTCCCAAGTGATTGATGGGATTAAAGCAAAGAAAGATTGTTTTGGGTTTTTATGTTTGTTTGTTTTTGAGTTAGGGTTTCTCTGTGTAATCCTGGCTGCCCTGGAATTCGCTCTTGTAGACCAGACTGACCTCAGACTCACAGAGATCTTCCTGCCTCTGCCTCCTGAGTGCTAGGAATAAAGGTGTGCACCACCACTGCCCAGCAGAAAGATTGTTTTTAAAGGAAGTAACAGGTCTGGAGAGATGGCTTACTGACTGATAGCCCTTTCTGCTCCTCCAGAGGACCTGAGTTCAGCTTCCAACACCCACTTTAGGCAGCTCACAGCCACCTATGACTTTAGCTCTTGGGGTCTGATATCCCCATACAGAAACATACACATAAATAAAAACCTTTAAAAATCATAATTTCATTATTCTGAATTGGCTGTAGTACCGTGAGTAGTGCCACACACCTGCAATTGCAGGACTCAGGCAATTGAGACAGGATCAGAATTCCAGGTCAGCTTTGCAAAACCATGTAGTGAAAACAAGCAAACTAAAATTGTCAAAAGCAATTTTCATATCTCAAGTCCCTTGTTCATATACTATAAATTGAGTCAATTTACATGTGGTAGGATTTATTTTTTTTCTAATTATGGGATTTAAATCCAGAGTCTTGCACTCTGTTTTGAATTTCATAAGTAATATTTATTTTCCCCCTCAGTTTATTCCATATACTTGCTTTTCCATGTAGCTGCACAGTTGTATGTGTGTGGTTTTGGTTACCTTTTGGTGGGAGTGGGGCGTTGAGACTTCACAAATGCTAAGCACAGTCTCTACGACTGATGTATGGTCCTGTCTGGTTTTATTTTAGAGTATACTACAGCATATTCTTTTATATATAAGTTCTGTTCAACAATTCCTCTGTTGTTGATCATTTTGACTGTTTCTGGTGTATTCCTGTTTGTTTGATAATTAGACTGTGGCAATATAGCTGTAAGCAGAAACCAAGGCCCATCTGCAAACTTCTGATTTGTTCTGTCTATTCCACACTGAACACAGTTGTTAGTAATCAGTGCCCACCCCTGAGGAGGTGCTCTCAGACCCTTGGGATAAGGAGACCATCACTGTAATGCATAGATGTCTGAAGGAAACACAACCAACCCAGTCCAGGAAGATGAACCTCAGTTACTGTCAACAGAGTAATGGATATCCATAGATTCATTAAGGAGGGATCAAAGAGGTGAATATTGGGGGTATGCTCAGCCCAGCATTTGGCAAGTAGGACCATCTGCCTATAGCCTTCAGCGAAGCATCCTGGGCTAGAGCCGGGTGCTTCAGTATTTAGCAGTTGGATTTGCTTAGCACTAATTGAGTCCCTTTCACTAAGCAAGAGCTTGAAAGCGCTCAGTCAAGTGTTGCAGCCTTTGCAGTGCCTGGTATTCTCAGCTCCTGCTAACAGCTTGGTTTCTTGTCTGGGTTGATAAGCATAGCAATGGAATATACCAGTCATGAGGACAGAGGTCACTCTTCTCTTGAGTCCGCCAACTGCATGGTGGAGTCAGCCTCGGGCTCTTGCATGTTTTTGGTGTCATAGGACATTCTTAGCTCAAATTCATGAGTGGAAACCCCTTGTCATGTGCTTGAGCTTCTCCACACATGGTTTTTGTGTCTTGGAAAGCAGTGAAGCCTTTGTGGATTTGGCAGTCTATCTTTGGTTGGAGTGGTGGTGGTTACAGTATGGTTAAAAGGAAGCTTCCCTCCAGCCCTGGTGGATTCTTCAGAATGTGAAAGTTGAATCTAGGCCTGGCCTAGTGACTTGTCTTTGCTTTTCGTGTTTTGTTTTGTTTACTCCAGACAGGGTTTCTCTGTTTAGCTTTGGTGCCTGTCTTGGAACTAGCTTTTGTAGACCAGGCGGGCATTGAACTCAAAGGGATCCACCTGCCTCTGCCTCCCAAGTGCTGGGATTAAAGGCATGCACCACCACTGCCCAGCTTAAAATTTTTTTTCAAGATTGATTTATTTCTGTATACAATGTTCTGCCTGCATGTATAACTTCATGCCAGAAGAGGACACCAGATCTCATTATAGATGGTTATGAGCTACCATGTGATTGCTGGGAATTGATCTCAGAACCTCTGGAAGAGCAGACAGTGCTCTTAACCTCTGAGCCATCTCTACAACCACCAGATATTTTATTTTTTTATTTTACATGCATTGGTGTTTTGCCTACCTGCATGTATGTATGTATGTGTGTGTGAGGATGTCATAGCACCTGGAATTGGAGTTACAGACAGTTGTGAGCTGCCATGTGGATGCTGAAAATTGAACCAGAATCCTCTGGAAGAACAGTGCTCTAACTGCTGAGCAATCTCTCCAGCCCCATAAAACCCGATATCTTGTTATGTTTTCCTGAGCTTTTGCAACTGTCAGAGAACAGAGCCTCCCAAGATCCTGAGAAAGGGGCTGGAGAGATGGCTCAGAGGTTAAGAGCATTGAGCTGCTCTTCAGAGGTCCTGAGTTCAATTCTGAGCACCCTCCTGGAGGCTCACAACCATCTATAATGAGATCTAATGCCTCTTCTGGTATGCACACATGCATGCAAACAAAACACCCATATACATAAACAAATCTTTAAAAAAAAGTTGGGGGGGGGGTCTTGAAGGCAGACAACCTGAGCCAAGAAAGGCTTGTATCCTAAGAGCGTGGGTTCTGCAGGCAAACTGTCTGGGTTTATGTTTGTGCCTTAGTCTTGTGACCCTGGACCAGACACTTACTTAAATGCTCTATCCTAGCCTTCATCCTACAGCAGGGATGGGGATACAGAGTGTGGAGGGCAGCTGGAGCACTTAGTGCAGTCCTTGGTCAAGAGAAATCCTCTACATCTGATTTTGTTCCCCATAAGGAGCCGTGTAAAGCCAGTTGAGTACAGCCAGATGTACAGTTACAGCTACAACCAGTATTACCAGCAGTACCAGAACTACTATGCCCAGTGGGGCTACGACCAGAACACAGGCAGCTACAGCTACAGCTACCCTCAGTATGGCTACACACAGAGCACCATGCAGGTAACCGCATTCGGCAACTCTTGGGTCTCATTTGCCCTCCAGGGACCATCATTTTCTAAAGTGAAGTTGGTAGCGGGTTGGGGTTTTGAAAAAGTGGGGAAGGCTAGAGAGACCTAGCTCTGTTTGTCAAAAATCAGTCAGAATTTTCTCAGGCTCCTCATCAGTCCTCTCCTCTCTTGACAGACATATGAAGAGGTTGGGGATGATGCCCTGGAAGGTAAGAGTCTCTTCAAGCTCCTGGTAGTTGTTTCAAGTGCCAGCTGTGGGCCCTCAACTAGGTGTAACTTTGGAGTTGGAGCCTGTCCTGGAACTCACTCTGTAGACCAGACTGGATTCGAACTCAAGAGATTCACCTGTCTCTGCCTCCTGAGTGCTGGGACTAAGGGCGTGCACCAACACAGCCTGGCGAGAATGTGTGTGCTTTCTAATAGGTGTGGACACACCCATGATTGCCAGGTTCTGCCTGTTATAATGAAATGAGTGCTGCTCGCAGGGAGCCTATTACTTCCAAGCTGTGAGGCACTCTGCCCCACCCAGTGACTCTGTAACATTGATAGTTATTTTATATTTGTTGGTTTTTTTATTGGTTTTATTTCATGTGCATTGGTGTTTTGCCTGCATTTACCCTCTGTATGAGGGTCCCCTATCCCCTAGAACTAGAGTTACAGTTGTAAACTGTCCTTTGTAAGAGCAGCCAGTGCTCTTAACACTGAGCTATCTCTCTAGAACCTACTTTTTGTTTACCAGTTTGTAATTTTGTGTTGAAATTTCCTTCTGTTTTGGTTTGAGCTATAAGGTCAGGCTGACCTTCAGTGTGCTATGAATGACCTTGAATTTCTGTTCCTCCTGCTTTGCCTCCAGATGCTGGGATTACAGGCCTATGCCACCACACCCAGCCACAATAGTTTTCCGAAGTACAAGCTGAATTTTTAAAGGACAGGAGATTGAGACTAGACCGATTCCTTTCCATTCATGGCTAGGTTGGGTCATGTAGTGAGCCTTTGGATCAAAAGAAATAGCAGGTGTGATGGTGCAGCCTTTAAATTTAACCTTAGGGGCATCTCTATGAGTTTGAGGCTAGCCTAGTCTACATAGTGCCTGGAAAACTTAAGAGAGAAGAGGGAAAAGACTAACTTGGCTTGGCGTAGTAGTGCAGGGCTTTAGTCTCAGCATTGGGTTCTAGACCAGACAGCGCTACACAGTGAGCCTCCTGGAGAGATACTTTACTGTGGGCTTCTCTTTGTGAGCATCTTTCATGTTCAACATGGTAAAGCACTTCTGTAGTCCCCTGGCTGGGGCACAATGGGTTTGAGATTCACCTGGAACCGCAGACCGTCTCAACACCCGGAATCTGTTACGGTCTTTAAAGACATTCTCAGTATTTCAGTGTAGGCGAAGTTACTCATGATCCATCTGCCTCCACTTCCCAAGAGTGAGGCTATAGGGATGCCACCACACCTTCAAAATGTAAGTTTGTGATTTCTCAAAGAGACAGAACTAGGTCCCCAATTCATGTGACCAGGCATTTCATCAGACATTGGTTTAGTTTTTGGATTCATTCAAACTTAAATGTTTTCTAAACCCACATTTTAAATCTGAGCAGAACAGAAAATCTAAGACAGATGTAGCTTTGTAAACTGGAAGGAGAAACTGGCTGCTGTCACATGGTCCAAATTACAATGATTTCGATCTTCGATACCCACTCTAAGATGCCCGGAGGCAGGAGCCTGAGTGCTCCTTCCCGGTGGTTCTTTCAGACTGCTTGACCTTGTCCTTTCCTTCTGCAGACCCAGCACCACAGCTGGATGTGACTGAGGCCAACAAGGAGTTCATGGAGCAAAGTGAGGAACTGTATGATGCACTAATGGACTGTCACTGGCAGCCCCTAGACACTGTGTCTTCAGAGATCCCTGCCGTGTTGTAGCCAGGACATAAGGATGGACTGTCATCAGGGCTTTTTTTTTTTTTCTTGTGAAGCTTTTATCTTTTTAAAAATGGTTTATAAGATTTTAATAATTTACTGTTTTCTGAGATTGTGAGCCACTTCTCCACTTGTTATTTGTTATGATTAAGCCGTGAAAGATATGGAAGGGAATTGTTCTAACAGGAACTTAGATCACGTGACATTTACAAAAACCTTAGCTGGAGTCCTAGAAAAGTGGCTTAGTGGCCAAGGACACTTATGAGGACCAAGTTGTTTCCATGCCAGGCAGCTCTCCTACCCTGCATGAGACTCCAACTGAAAAGAACCCAAACATCCACTTCCGTACTCAGAAGCATTTAGAGATCACCCAGATTATGACACAGGCTCGATGCTTCTGATTGCCCACCAGTTTTCCCAGTAAAACAGGTAATTGTAGTGTAAACCTGCAATCTCAACCATGAATTGGCAGAATCAAGACTAAAGCCAACAGTCCAAAGCCTCATTTTAGAGGATTTTCTGATTCTGGAATATTTGTAAACATGTATTATTTTTCAGACTGTTACTGTGTATCCCTGCCTCTCTTGTAACTAGCTCTCCACAACCATGAATTGTTAAGCAACTGACAGTAATTGAGAATGGCTCCCACAGGTTGTTTTAATTGGCTCAGAGCCATCACTGCCTGTTCCCATGCATCTCCTCTGCTCACAGTATGGCATAGCACCTTGGCATTAAGTTGGTAAGCCCCAGGCAGTGCCTTTTCTTGGGACCTCTACAATTATGACTAGCAACCATGGTACATTACTCAGAGAGGAAGGGCTTTTTCCTTTATGCGTTTTCCCTGACTCCTAGTGAGCTTGACTGTCCAAATAAGCAGTTTGGCTGGGAGACATGTAAATCAAGCTCTGCAGTCCCAGAAAGCAGTCCATAGGAAATCACCTCCCAACTAATAAGTTGAAGATTTCATTTCAGTTACTGTCCTGGGTTCAGTGGGCACTGAATTTTGTTTAATCATTTTAAATTACAGAAGATACTTTCAGAAGTCTTTATTGAACCAATTACATGTTAAATACCAAAGCATTTCACTTTTTTCAAGACAGATCTTTGTAGCCTTTATTGTCTCAGTGTGGGCCATCACTGCTGGCTAATCAGAAAGTTTTAGTAAAAAAAAGCTTCTGCTTGCTTCCAGGGAAGTCCTCTTTTTTTCTGAAAAGGAAGTGTAAGTCTGTGTTAGTTCTGACCTCAGGCTTACTCCCCAGACCTCAGCCTTTTCCTAAGAACTGGTCTCAGTCCCATATCCGCATTTCTCATCCATAGATGTCCACTCAGATTAGGTTTCATCCTAGACCAGTGTTTGAGCTCCCTGCATACTTCCTCACAATCTATCTGATTGCAGGGGTAGTGGATACAAGGGCATGGCTGCTTAGCAGAATGCACTCATGGCCTTCAGTGGGCAAATAGCAGTCACAAGACAAGCAGCTTTGTCCATAAATGTGAGTAGCTAATGCAGCACACAGGCCAGACATTACTAAAATGCTGAATTTTACACACTTGAGCAGTTTCCTGCTATAATACTTAGGGACAGAGTGCATAACAGCCCTAACTTACCAACAAACTGTAGACTGAGATCATAAATGATCGCCCCGTCACTGGTCACATGGCTCTAAAAAAATAAATAAGTCATTAGAGACACCCAAGCACAACGCACCAACTGCCCAGAGGCATATGTAATTCTCAGGCTATCCCATTTTACAAGAGCCAAGGCATGTATGAATCTGACCCAATGCTCTATAGCAGACTATATTGCCATGAGGCCAGTTTCGGTCTGCTCTTCCTCCTTTACGACCACCAAGACCAGCGTCAAGATCCGATGGGAAAGGGAACCGGAGGGTAAGGCTGTCAGACAGCACCTTTACCTTAGTGACTGAGCAGAGGCAGGTTGGAAGACAGGTTGACTTCCCCAACTTGAGCCTTGAGAAGAACCTGCAGAAGGGAAAGCTTTGTTGTGAATATCCACGGACACAACACTGTCCAGGGTGGCAACACCAGGAACAACATATATAGGAAAGTCGAGTGGCAGCTGCAGGCACTGTGCTGGCCAGGGCTGTCAAAGTCTCTCCAGTTACTCTGGCATGCAGTTGGAGACCCCATGGCTACCACAAGCCACAGCCCTTGGAAACATGCTGCACTTCTCAGATCGCAGCTAACACTGCCATACTTACCAGGGCCTAGTGCTGCACAGCGTCATTGTCACATCTGTCTTCACGGAACCCCCATCCGGAACAGCTATGATGAAAGGCAACACAATTATCCATTTATCCTACAGTGTCCTGCACCTGGTCACCAACTGGCCTTCTCTTACAGGGAATGTGACCCATGGCGTGGCCATGTACCAGAATGTTTGACAGGTGAACATTTAAGTCCCCTTGTATGTTCTTATGTTCAGCAAACTACTTCCAAAAGTCCCATTCTACTAACTCCACACATCGAAGAGAACATTCTTGTTAGCTTGTAGCATAGTTATGCTGATGCTCATGAAGATTTCTAGATACTTCTGAGAAATCACAAGGTGGAGCTGTCTTTTCCCAAAATGTTGCAGATCAGTTACTGTAAACAGAACCGCGACCGTCAAGGAAAACTTTTTCTCTGGGCCTCCTTTTTGACCACAGCAGCTATGTAGAAGCGGCTGCAGCTTCGATAAGGGCCACGGGAAGTGATGGGGGTTACAATACCTCACACCCACAAACCACCTGGTTCACAAAATCTTAAATTACAGCTTTGACTACTAGACATTAGGTTCTTGATTTTAACGCAGCCTACATAGAACTCTTTAACTCCCTGTCCCCAGCCTACCCCCACACACACACAAGTTATTCTTACGTAATGTTTCAGTTATCAGGGTAAGTTTAAAATGGCCGCTTATGCAATCAGCGACAAAGTGGAGGTTTTAAACTCCTCCCGAAAAATATTTCTTAAAGGCTTGAGATCTATGGATGATATAGTTCAACTAGCACGTGCCGGGATCCAAAGTTTCGGCCGCAACACCCGTTAACCACTAGGGTAACTCCAGTAAACAGGAGACAGGTTAAGTCTCCAAAGATGACTCAGAAGCAACCGTCAGAGTCTCTTTATTTGGCGTCATCACAATAACGTCACCGCACGCAAGCACTTATCCCCTCGTCCCGCAAATGCTGTTACCAACATGCCGATGGCCTAAGTCACTCACCCGTCAAAGGGTGCAGTGTGCAGGCCGCGAACTTCCATTACGCGAGCCGCCATCGTGGCCTCCACCGTCGAGACGGAGAAGGCCGGTTTCTCCGCGGCAGGTTCTGCATCCCGCAGTCTTGGGCGCAGCAACCGGAGAATGCGTCCCGGGGACAGCGAGTTGTGGAGGTGAAAAAAACGAAGTACAAGACAACATCACAAAGACAACGCGGCTGCCGCAGGAAGAAAGGACGAAATGTGGCCCGCAGCCATCTTATATATGCTCGCGCCCACGGTCGCGCTTGCGCGCTCTGCCTGCCGCAGGGCGCTCTGGGAAGTGTAGTCCACGCACACTACAGCTCCTGTCCTGAGCCCGCCGAGATTGGCTGCAGCCAATGCAGATTAAGTCTCAGGGCAATTTTGAATTATCACGGATTTTAGAAAAGGTTCTCCGCATCAGGTGGTGGTGTAGCACGCATTTACTCCCAGCACTTGGGAGGCAGAGGCAGGCGGAGTGAGTTCCAGGACAACCAGGGCGACACAGAGAAACCCTGTTTCGAAAAACCAAAACCAAAAAAAAAAAAAAAAAAAGGTTCTTAGTTCTGAAAGTCTTGGGATGCCCCAGTGGGAAAAAAGTTTCTTGAGGGAGGATATCTAGGATCCAGATGGATTCATTATTTGTTCAAAACAAGTATATAGGGGCTGGAGAAATGGCTCAGCGGTTAAAAGCACTGACTGCTCTTCCAGAGGACCCGGGTTCAATTCCCAGCACCCACATGGTAGCTCACAACTGTCTGAAAAATCCAGTTCCGGGGGAATCTGACAGCTTCACACCAATGCACACAAAACAAAGATAAATAAATTATAAAAAGTTAAAAAAAAACCAAGTATATAAATACTGTTTTCTGAGCATCTGCTCTTTATGCTGGGCTGATTATTCCATCTCATTTTCATACAAAACTGTGTCCTGGCTTCTTGATTTGCCCTTTGTACAGGAAATTGAAGAATGGATCACAGCTAGCAAGCAAAGTAGAATAGACTCTGAGAATGGCTCAGACACTCTAAGTCACGACCGACCATGTGTTGTCTTTTGCTCATGGGATGAATGAATGAATGAATGAGCCCCAACCTAAGAACATAAATGCACTAGGGTGGTAAAGGGCATGAAATCCTGGGTTTAATCCCTCATGCCTCAGATCCTAGTCTGTAATCCCAGAACTGGGGAGGTAATTTAAGGAGGATTAAATGGGTAATGTAAGGTTTGGTTGGTTGATTTTTTTTTTTTTGTTTGCTTGTTTTTGTTTTTGAGTTAGGGTTTTCTACTATGTAGCTCTGCCTGTCCTGAAATTTACTACTAACCGTGGACCAGACTGGCCTTGAACTCACAAAGATCCACCTGCCTCTCCCTCTCAGTGCTGGAATTGGTTAAGATAAGTTCTGAGGCCAGTCAGGGCTTCCTGAGGCCGTGTCTCAAAGGGAAAAAAATACACACAGAAGCAGGGGAATCTCTGAGTTCCAGGCCAGCCTGGTCTACAGAGGAAGTTCCAGGACAGGCTCCAAAGCTACACAGACAAACCTTGTTTCAAAAAAGAAGGAGGGGGGAGGGGAAGGGAGGAAGATGGGGGGAAGGAAGAAGAAAAGAAGAAAAGTAAAAAATTGTTGCCAAGAATTAAGTAACTATTGGGTGGCGCAGTTACTTTGTAAATGTGTGTCCCTCCAGTTATTTATCTATTTATTCATTCTGTGAGGGGAAAGTAGTGTATTTAGTTTATGCTCCCAGGCTACTGTCATCACAGTGCGCGACAGTCCCAGCGGCAGGGGTTCAGAGCTGCTCGCATCACATCCACAGTAGATTGGTGACTTTTTCTTGGTTGGATTTTTGCTTTTGCTTTTACACAGCATCTCACTGGTTTGCCCAGGCAGGCCTTAGTCTCCCAAGTAGCTAGGATGACAAGCCTATCACCAGGCCCACTTTTTCCCCCTCCCTAATATCAGGGAGCACAACATTGACCTTACTATATACTGTCTTAAGCTTCATCCTTCAGCTCCTGTATCCACCTGAAGAAACAGCTTTCAGGCTGGGGAGATGCCTCAGCGGTTAAGAGTGTTTGCTGTGAAAGTGTGAGGACCACGGTGTGGATCCTAGCACCCACATAGCAAGCTCGGAGTGGTAGCTTGTGGGGATGTTTGTTTGTTTTAAAATTTATTTATTGTGAATATAGTGTTCTGTCTGCATTTTGCCCGTACACCAGAAGGGGCATCAGATCTCATCACAGATGGTTATGAGCCGCCATGTGGTCACTGGAAATTGAACTCAGGACCTCTAGAAGAACAGTTAGGGTTCTTCACCTCTGAGTCATCTCACCAGCCCCTGTTTGTTTTTTGAGATAGGATCTTACTATTTAGTCCTGGTTGACCTGGGATTTGACATGTAGGCCAGGATGGGCTCAAACTCACAGAGATCCATCTGCCTCTGCCTCCCGAGTGCTGGGATTAAAGGCGTGTGCCACCACTGCCCGTTTCCAAGTGTTGAGATTAAAAACCTGCATTAAAATGGGCCGGTGGCCAGGCCATGGTGGCGCACACCTTTAATCCCAGCACTTGGGAGGCAGAAGCAGGTGAATCCTTGTGAGTTTGAGGCCAGCCTGGTCTACAAGAGCTAGTTCCAGGACAGACTCCAAAGCTACAGAGAAACTTTGTCTTAAAAAAAAAAAAAAAAACAGGCAGGTGGCACACGCCTTTAATCCCAGCACTCGGGAGGCAGAGGCAGATGCAGGTGGATCTCTGTGAGTTTGAAGCCAACCTTGCCTACAGATGTAGTTGCAGGACAGGCTCCAAAGCTACAGAGAAACCCTGTCTTTTTATTTATTTATTTATTTAAAATTATTTGTTGGTTGTATACAATGTTCTGTCTGCATGTAACCCTGCCCACCAGAGAGGGCACCAGATCTCATTACAGATGGTTGTGAGACACCATGTGGTTGCTGGGAATTTAATTTAGGACTTCTGGAAGAGCAACCAGTGCTCTTAACCTCTGAGCCATCTCTCCAACCCCAAGAAACCCTGTCTATGAGGCTGGAGAGATGGCTCAGTGGTTAAGAGCACTCACTGCTCTTCCAGAGGTCCTGAGGTCATTTCCCAGCACTCACATGGCGGCTCACAACTCTCTGAAGCTGTCTTCTGGGTGCAGATGTACATGCAAACAAAGTATACATAAATAAAGTAAATCTTCCAAAAAAAAACCCTGTTTTGAAAAACAAAAAAAATAAAATAATGTAAGATTTTAGACAATTCTGAAGCCATTTCTAACAATTCCAAACCCTCCCAGCATCTGTGCCTCAGTGCTTCCCCTCCTCACCTGGGAACCAAGGACCTAACAGCTACACATGCACGTACTCAGTTCCTGAACAATTACCCATACACATATGTTTTGACTCAGTCCCCTGGGAAACGGGGTCAAAATGACCTCTTACCTCATCTGATCTGACAATAGTTTTCCAGTCAATTATTGGTATTAGCCCTTTTCGAATAAGACAATCATAAAAGGTCAAGGAACAACCCCTCTTGTTTCTATGGGGCCTTCTCCTTTAAAAGTAGACTGTACCAGCTAGTCAGGGTCTCTCAGCTTCCCGAATGCTGGGGGACCCTGTCATGACAGAATTAATAAAATCCTCATGCTTTTGCATTGGCTGTGGTATATGAGGTAGTCTCTGGGGGTGACTCCTTCTCGGTTTGGACACTAGAGCCCAACAATAAGAGCCTGCACTGTGACACACTACCTTGTTTTTTTTAAGACAGGGTCTCTCATTGACTCACAACGTGCCAGGTACAGTTGGAGAGTGCCCCAGATATCTTCCTATCCTCCTCCCAGGACTGGGTTTACAAGTCCTGGGGATGGAGTGTAGGTCCTTAGGTTTGGATGGCAAGCACTTTACCAGCTGAGCTCTTACTCCAGCCCATGTATGTGTTTTTCTGCCTTCCTCCTTAGAATGCGAGCTCCCCAAGAGCAAGAACTTTGCCTCGGTCTTCTCCGTGCTGTATGTGTGCTGAAATATAAAAGATAGAATGGGGGCTGGAGAGATGGCTCAAAGGTTAAGAGCGCTGACTGCTCTCCCAGAGGTCCTGAGTTCAATTCCCAGCACCCACATGGTGGCTCACAACCATCTATAATGAAAATATATGTGCCAAAAGGTAGGAGCTCAGCAGTGCACTTCTGAGACCTGAGTTCAATGGCCAGAAATCACATAAAGAGAGAAATGACCGCAAAATTGTCCACTAACCTGTGCTTGGGGTGTGTGTATGTGGGTGCACATGGTCAGGGCACATATGGAGGTCAGGACATTAAAATATACTAGAAATCAGCATCATCACCCAGTGATGATTATTGCATAACTGCTCAATGACCTTTGAACCACACCGGAATCTCCCCGAGAGACATGTTCAGAGCCATAGCTGCTGGGGTATACAGTTCTGTGTGAGCTGCCTCATGTGCATTTGCCATAGCAGATGAGGAAGCAGAACACAGGGAAAGGAAATGGCTTGTTCCTTGGGTTACACAGCCTTATCTATGGCGTGGGTCAGCTGACATGCGGATTCTGGTGCCAGGTGCAATCAGAGGCAAACACATGACCGACCACAGCCCTAGTCAGCCCTAGTGGGAACCTCCGACAGAGGAAGTTCAAAGACTCTGCTGCTGACACTGCACAGCCCACGAGGGCCAACCGGGGTGCTGCACAGCCCACAAGGGCTGACCTGGGTGCTGCACAGCCTGCCCTTAGGAGGGCTCATTTCCCACTGTTTCATCCCCCTCTAGACTTGCCAACTACACTGGCTATTATTATTTAGAGGTGTGATATAAATGGTTTTTTGTTTCTTCGTTTAGAGTCAGTGAGACAAGGGCCATCAAGATGACTTATTGGGTAACGGCACTTGCTGGCAAGCCTGACAACCTGAATTCAATCCCTGGGTACCTAAAAGGTAGAAACTACACACACACACACACACACACACACACACACACACACACAAATAGGTACAAGTACACATAAAAAAGGGAAAGGAATGGGAAGAATCCTGGGTTGGTCCAGATCCCAGATCTTTGTGGTGAGAAAATGAAAGAATAAACAAAACTTTGTCAGCAAAGCAAGTTCCAGGAGAGCCAAGGCTATTACACAGAGAAACCCTGACACTACAGGAAAGGGGAACCCGAACAAGGAAGGTGTGTCTGGGAGCCAGTCACTGCCTAGAGTGATGCGAACAACGTCCTCCTGCAGAGGTGCCCGGCCGGGCGGTGGTAGCCTTTAATCCCAGCGCTCAGAAGGCAGAGGCAAACGAGTCTCTGTGATTTCAAAGTCAGCCTGGTCTACAAAGCGAGTTTCAGGACAGCCATAGCTACACACAGAGCAACCCTGTCTCAAAAACCAAAAAGAAGAAAAGAAAAGAAAAGAAAAGAAAAGAAAAGAAGAAAAGAAAAGAAAAGAAAAGAAAAGGTGTATGCCGCTGTGCCCAGCTATTTTAATTTCTTTATCCTGTGAAGCAGAGGTTGTCACTGTCCCCATTTTACAGAGGTAGTGACCTGACCGACCAACTATACTAAGGATTGGTCTTAAGGATCGTGATCCTTCCTCGAGGTTGTGCCAGGACCAGGAACCCGGAGGAGGAAGAGGAGGAGATGGAGGAGGAGGGCCCCACATGAGAGGCGGGGCAGCACAAAACTGTCCGAGGTCTGCCTGGAGTCCAGATCCCATGGAGGTAGCGGGCTGCAGCTACCAGTTCCGGATCGCTCTGCTCGGGGACGCCGCGGTGGGCAAGACGTCACTGCTGCGGCGCTACGTGGCGGGCGCTCGGGGTGCGGTGGAGCCGGAGCCTGAGCCCACTGTGGGCGTGGAGTTCTACAGTCGCGCGCTGCAGCTGCCCGCCGGGCTGCGGGTCAAGCTGCAGCTCTGGGACACCGCGGGTCACGAGCGCTTCAGGTGCGGCGGGAAGGGGAATCAATACCACTCACCTGGGGACACCCACGCCTGCAGGTGCCAACCGCAGGGACTCTAGCAGGGATCTGTGGACCCTCCCCTCCCCACTCTCCATACTCAGTCATGCCTCCTACAAACTCCGCGGGAGGTGCCAAGCCCCTCAACCCCAGCAAGTGCTGTCACTGAGACACACCCACCCACCCCCTACCCCTGCCTTCCCAAAGCCCTTACCCAACCCTAAAGGAAATGTCAGCTTAAGGAATTTGCTCTGAAACATTGATGAATGACCTGGTTGCAAAGACAGTTCAAGGGAATGGAGAGGAAGACTGGTGTGGAGCCATGGGTGGGAGTTGCCAGCCAAGGAATCAGAAACAGAACAGGTAGGAAGAGGGGACTGTACCCTTTCTGCAGTCTCTGCAACTGGGAGGAGTGAAGGCAGGAGATCAGGGAGAGATGTTGATTGAAATGTGTTGGAATGGAGCGGGAAGCCTGAGGATCTTGGGGGCCTCTGAGGTCGTCTTAAAGGCATATTTACCCTAATTTACCTCCACCCCCAGGTCCATCACCCGATCCTTCTACCGGAACATGGTGGGCGTTCTGTTAGTTTTTGATGTGACCAACAGAGAGTCCTTTGAACACATCCAAGCCTGGCACCAGGAGGTCTTAGCCTCTCAGTGCCCTGACAAGGTGATCTTCTTACTGATTGGCCACAAGTGCGACCTGAGCACCCGAAGTGTCTCCACCCAGGAGGCAGAGGAACTGGCTGCCTCGCTGGGCATGGCCTTCATGGAGACCTCGGCCAAAAGTAACTGCAATGTGGACCTGGCATTTGACACTGTCGCCCGTGCCATCGAACAGGCCCTGCAACTGGGGGACATCAAGCTGGAAGAGGACTGGGCAGGCGTCCGGCTCCTCCACAGAGCCCCAAACCCCAGATCCCCCAGCAGAAAGCAGGACTCAGGCCCATGCCAGTGTTGACTCTGGGAGAGAAAGGGGTTACAGTGGTGCCAGCCTCAGTCTCCCCAGGGAGACTGGAGGGCAAATGACAAGATGGCTGCCTCCTGACCTGTTCCTGTTGTTCTTGCCTTCTAATTCTTGGCCTTTTTTTTTTTTTTTTTTTTTTTTTTTTTTGGTCAAGATTGAACACAGGGCTTGGCCAGCTACAGACGTCCTCAGCACTTTTTTCTCTTATGTTTTCAGAATGGATCTTGCTCAGTCCTTGAACCTCAGCCTCTTGAGTGATTGAGATTACAGAAGTGTTCCACTAGGCCCGGCCTTCTTGTGGGTTTTTAGTTCACAGCACAACCCCTTTCTCGGGAGAAATCGAAGCTCAGGTACGCAAGTTAAAGTCATTTAGCCCAAGTTTCCTTATCCATCGGTGTGATGTGGCAGTCCACAAACGCCCACAATTCCCAAACTCGGAGCAGGATCAGTTCAGAGACTCCTCAGCTTCAGAGAGTTCAAGGTCAGCCTGGGCTACAGTAGATTAGTGGAAAAACAAGAATCACAACATTTAAAACCTTTTCTTAATTCCACTGCACGGGGAGGTTGAGGCTGCATAAGGGACAGGCTTGCTCACACAGAGCCTGCCTCACTGGCAGCTGATAACAAGCTTCTGGCTTCCTTTCTTGGCTTCAACATGGTCATTTCTGGCAGCATTCCTGGCCTGGAAGACAGCTTCCCAGCAACTGTTCGCTGCTTTGCTGGTGAGGTAATGTGGGGAATTCCAGTGCAAGCTTGGCTTAGTGCTTCCCCAGCCCTTAGCATGGGTCTGGCTTTATCAAGTGTTGCTTCTCACGGTTCCCACCCCAAGCTCAGTGACTACAGTTGACTTTGGGGGTTGACCATGAAGGAGCTGCAGATTTGTGAGACACATGAGAGACAACATGGAGAGCCACCAGGGTGCTGGATAATGGACCTCCGCTTACTACACTGCCTGGAACCTGGCCATCCTTAGACACACATCCATAGACACACATCTCGTCTATGAGGATGGTACTAAAGAACTGCCTTCTTTAAAAAGTTAATTTATTGGCGGAAAGTGGTGGTACACACCTTTAATCCCAGGACTCAGTGGAGCTCTGTGAGTTCGAGGCCAGCCTAGTCTCAAAAAAAAAAAAAAAAAAAAAAAAAAGAAAAGAAAAGAATGCCTTCTTCCAGAGACAAGCAAATCTCTGATCTGTGAGTTTGAGGTCAGCCTGGTCTACAGAGTGAGTTCCAGGACAGCTAGCTAGGGCTACACAGAGAAACCCTGTCTCAAAAGCAAACAAAAACAAAACAAAAAAAGATTGCCTTCTTCAAGGCATAGAAGCCCACGCCTTTAATCTCAGCACTGAGGAGGCAAAGGTAGATGGATCTCTATGAGTTCAAGGCTAGTCTGATCTAAGCTACACAGAGAGACACTATCAAAACAAAACAAACAACAATAAAAACAGGACAGGGCAGGGGCTAGAGAGAGGCTTCAGGAGCTCAGAGCACTTGCCACCACTGTGGAGTAATAATGCAATTCTCAGCATCCATGTGGTGGGTCACAACAATGCACAACTCCAGTTCCAGGGGATCTGGTAACATTGTCTATCCTCCAAGGACACCAGGCATGTATGCGGCACACAGACACACGTTGGCAACACATTCACACGGGACTGGAGAGAATGGCCAGGCTGAGAGCACTGGCTGCACTTCCAGTAGACCAGGTCCAATCCTAGCTCCCACATGGCAGATCACAACTGTCTAAGTCCAGTCCCAGGGCATTCAATGCCCTTTCTGGCTTCTGAAGGCGCGGAAAGGGTAGTGGTACACAGACATACATGCAGCCAAAACACCCATACATATATACGGGTTTTTTGAGACAGGTTTCACTTTGTAGCCCTGGGCATCCTGGAATTCTCTCTGTAGACCAGGGTAGCCTCAAAATCACAGAGTTTGTCTGCCTCTGCCTCCTGAATGCTGTGCACCACTACTTCCCAGCTACCTATTCATATACAAATAAATTCATTTTTTTATACTTTGTTTATTTATGTAGCTTTTACAGTCCTAGAGCTAGCTCTGTAAACCAGGTTGGCCTCCAATTCATAGAGATCGGCCTACCTCTGTCTCCCAAGGGCTGGGAATAAAGGTATGTGCCCCCACTGACCAGCAATAAATTAATTTTTTAAGAAAAGAAGCTACCACACCTTATAATATTAAAAAACACATAAAATCAATTAAACTTAAGTTTATAAAAAAAAACAACCTTGCTTTATAAAAATAGGCACAGCAGCACGTAACTTCATACATGAATATCAAAGCACACAGGCAGAGGCTGGAGGATCAGAAATTCAAGGTAAACTTTATTTGGCTGAACCCTATCCAGTGCCCTCATGTTTGTCATTGGTAAATGGATTTACTTATTTCTTTCGTTGTGTGATTATAAACATTGATAAAATCTTGTGCAATGTTTGTTTTTTAATTTTTATTAATTTTATGTGCATTGGTGTTTTGCCTGCATTTATTTCTCTTTTTTTTAAATATTTATTTATTTATTTATTATGTATACAATAATCTGTCTGTGTGTGTATGCCTGAAAGCCAGAAGAGGGCACCAGACCTCATTAGAGATGGTTGTGAGCCACCATGTGGTTGCTGGGAATTGAACTCAGGACCTTTGGAAGAGCAGGCAAACCTCTTAACCGCTGAGCCATCTCTCCAGTCCCCGCCTGCATTTATTTCTAAGTGAGGATATTAGATCTTGAAGTTACAGACAGTTGTGAGCTGCCACATGGGTCCTAGGAACTAAACCTGGGTCCTCTGGAAGAGCAGCCAGTGCTTTTGACCACTGAGCCATCTCTCCAGCCCTGTTTGTTTCTGAGACAGGGTTTCATGCAGCATAGACTGGCCTCTGACTATGTAACCAAGCAAGCAGGGTGACCTGGAACTCCTGATTCTCCTGCCTCCAACTCCCTAAGTGCTAGGATTACAGGCATGTACCACCAGGCCTAGTTGCCTCTTCCACACGGGGACAGATCACTCAAGGTGACTTGAATTAGTTGTCCCTTGTCATAGACATTCAGAAGTTGAGACAGGAATATCATGAGTTCTGGGCCAACCTGGGCTACATAGTGAGAAGGATCTCAAAACAAACAAGCAAACAAACAAATGTCTAGTTAGGGTTGGGAGAAGTCTGGAAATCCCTGTCACCCAGACCTGGCCCACTCAGAGAAAAAAGATGATGTCATTGTGCCTAGTGCTGTCCTGCAGTGTTCACTGGGCTAAAATCATGCCTGTCCCTCAGCCCAGCATCCAGCTGTAAAACGGGACTATTAAGTTTTTGTCACACATGCCACCATACTTAGCTATTGAGGCCTTGTCTTTCTTAACTCCATGAAGACCCTATCTCTATGTGGGAAGTAGAAAATAGAAAAAGACAGATCTCCTGAGTAAATTGGGAGCATGGGGACTTTGGGGGAGGATTGAAGGGGGGAGGGGAGAGGCAGGGAGGGAAGCAGAGAAAAATGTAGAGCTCAATAAATATCAATTAAGAAAAAGAGATAGGGGCTGGAGAGATGGCTCAGTGGTTAAGAGCATTGCTTGCTCTTCCAAAGGTCCTGAGTTCAATTCCCAGCAACCACATGGTGGCTCACAACCATCTGTAATGAAGTCTGGTGCCCTCTTCTGGCCTGCAGGCATACACGCAGACAGAATATTGTATACATAATAAATAAACATTTAAAAAAGAAAAAAGAAAAAAGAGATGGGGGAGAATGTGGGTGGATACAGAGGTGTGGAGCAGGATGCTGATTTGGATTAGACTCTGAGTTACCCAGAGACAATAATCTCTAATGGCTCTAAAAAAAAAAAAAACCTTATTTCAGTTTTTTATTTCGGTTTTTCCCTCCTTTTCCTGCCCCACCCCATACAGGCACAAGAAGCCTCTTCATAATGGCTTCTTAGTCCTAGGTGGTCCCTTCTTCTTCAGCTCTTATCCTGTTGTAATAGCCAGCCATGGAGACACACACACATACACACACACACACATACACACACACACAGATTTTTGGTAGATTTTTCCTCAGAAGAGTCCTTCAAGGTTTTATCTTTGGTCCAAACCACTACTGGCAACATCCCAGTGAGCATTTTCCTGCTTCCAACTCCAGTCTTCAGCCCAGCACAGCAGGCACTGCTTTGGAATCAGCACACGCACACCAGCCCTCACCTGAAGCTTCACTGGCCTCCGGCTGTCTGGGCAGCAGGTCTAGAGTCCTGCTTAGCATGTGAATCTTTTTGTTTTGTTCTTCTGGATTTGAGACAGGGTCTCTCTATACAGGACTGGATATCCTGGAATTCACTATGTAGACCAGGAACTCTCTGAACTCAGAGATCCACTGGGCTTTGCCTCCCGAGTGTTAGGATTAATGGTGTGCGCCACCACCACCCGGCTCTCATGCCAATCTTTTAAAAAATTATTATTATTATTTCCTTCAAAGACAGGGTTTCTCTGTGTATCCCTGGCTGAACTTGACCTCGCTTTGTAGACCAGGCTGGCCTCGAGCTCACAGAGAACCACTTTTCTCTATCTTATCTTCCCCAGTGCTGGGATTAAAGGCACCCAACAACATACCTGGCTTTTTATTTACTTAGTTTGATTAACCTTGAGTTTGCTATGTAGAACAGGCTTTTTGTTTGTTTGTTTTTGGTTATTGTTGTTTGCTGGTTTGGTTTTCAAGACAGGATTTCTCTGTGTGACAGCCCTGGCTGTCTGGGAACTCACTTTGTTTACCAGGCTGGCCTCTAACTCTCACAAAGATCTGCCTGCATCTTCCTCCCATGCTTCGCCAAGCCCAGCATCCAGGCTGGCCTTGAAACTCACAGAGGTCCCATCTGCCTCTGCCTCCTGAGCACTAGGATTAAGTACATACCCACCATGTCCCTCTATTTATGTGTATGTGTGAATGCCTGCTTGTCTATCTGTGTACCATGAGCATGCAGTCACTACCAAGGGGTCAGGAGACGGCATCAGACTGGAGTTGCAAGCAACCATGTGGGAGCTGGGAGTCAAGCCAGGGTCCTCTTGTCACTTTTCCAGTCCCTGTATACAATCTTGAATAACAGAATCTCTCTGGGTTTATTTTTTTGGGGGTGAGGGTGGGGGTCCAAGTTTTATCCAGCAACTCCAACAAACAGGCAGGTTTGGTGATATATATTTGTAATCTCAGCTGTTCAGGAGGCTGAGGCAGGAAGATTGTGAGTTTGAGGCCAGCCTGGGCTACAGAGGGAGACTCTTTCTCCCAAGACCAATGTGTGGGATGGATCTTAGTGGCACAGCACCCACCTAGCATGAGCAAAGAGTTTGATTTCTAGTACTGCAAATAAATAAATAGGGGCTGGAGAGTTGGCTCAGTGGTTAAGAGCACTAACTGCCCTTCCATAGGATCCGGGTTCAATTCCCAGCACCCACATGACAGCTCATAACTGTTTGTAAGTCCGGTTCCACTCTCATACAGATATACATACAGGCAAAACATCAATGCACATAAAACAAAATTAAATAAAAGCTTAAAAGATGCTATTTGAGCCTTTGGCAGGCCCAAACATCACAAAATAATAATAATAAATCTAAAATAAAGCAACAGAAATCTAACAAGAAATCTTAAAATATCCTAGATCAAATTCCTCAACTTGGTTCATCTTTAAATACCAGCTATGAACAAGTAACCGGTCCCACAGTGGACTCTTCAATAATATAGGTGATTCTTCAAGTATTTTTGGCAAGATATTTCAAATACCTTTTAAATTTTATTTATTATGCCAAGCATCTTGGTGCATGTCTTAAATACCAGAATTTAGGAGTCAGAGGCTGATGGAATCTCTGTGAATTCAAGGGTAGCCTGGTCTATATAGTGAGTTCCAGGACAGCCAGGGCTGCATAATAAGATGCTGTCTTAATAAAACAAAAACAAAATTATTTATCTGGGGCTGGAGAGACAAACACGCTCTTCTAGAGGACTCAAATTCAATTCCTAGTCCCCATATAGCAGCTCACAGCAATCTCTGACTATAGTTCCAGAGGATCTGACACCCTCTTCTGTCCTCCAAGAACCCTGCATGCCCTGGTACAAAGACTCATACATTACAGTTTTAAAACTATTTACTTATATTCTGGTCTGCCCTCTTCTCTCCCTCCACCTTTACATGAGTTCTATGGCTGAACTTAGGTTGGCAGGCTTGCATGGCAAACAATGAGCCATCCAGCCAGGCTTCTATACCTTTTGGGAAACACCTCGCTCCTGTGGATGGCTACCACTGTTCTACTGAGACACCCAGCTTCCAGTTCACGTCAACTTTCATTTTTAATTTTTATTTATTTATTATGTGTACAACATTCTGCCTCCATGTATGCCTGCAGGCCAAAAGAGGGTGCCAGATCTCTTTACAGATGGTTGTGAGTCACCATGTGGTTGCTGGGAATTGAACTCAGGACCTCTGGTAGAGCAGCCAGTGCTCTTAACCACTAAGCCATCTCTCTAGCTCTCATGTCAACCTTTTTGGAGAAATGACTGATGCTGACATCCTCCAACTCCACTCTGCATAGCTGAGGGTGCCTTTCCCACTTCCCTTCAGTGTGTGACTGTGATTTTTCCTGATGTCAGTTCACTCTAGGCAGAGCACCAAGGACAGAACAATTCCACCCAAGTCTCTATTGGTGAACGAATGAGTTTATTGGACTTACGTACAGGAGCATGGGTGACCCCCAAACAGCTGTATCACTGAAAAGTCCCACCCCATCATGATGACAGCCTCCCCAAAGCAACAGGGATGGGGTTCCCTCTGAAGTTGGCTGTCCACACTTTGTATTCTCCAGCAGCCCCCAAGACCACACGTAGCTGGGGCAGGGTTACGTGCAGCTTGCCGGGCAGCAGGTTAGAGGCCTAGATGAAGGCCCATTAGCACTCCTCACCCCTTCCTTCCGAGGGAACATTAACAGACATGATCTTAGGAGAGGTTCTTGCAGATAGCCACCGCTGCTCTAAGTGAGGTGGTGACAGACAGCCTGCAAGGCTAGCAGTGCACACCTCCAACACCAGCACTTGGGAGGGGGAGGCAGTTGGATCCTTAGTCCTGTAATGAGTTTAGTCATCAGCCTGGGCTACAGGAGCTCCTGTCTCAGAAGACGAAACAAGGCTGGGAGTCGGCTAGTTATCGCCAGCCTGCTGCTGTCGCGGTGTAGTCAATAAACCTAAACAATCAAGACGGCAACCAGGGCTGGGGAGATAGCTAGGTGCTTGTCTGGAAGGCATGGGGACCTGAGTTTGATGCCCAGAATCTATATAAAACGCTGGACATTGTGGTACATACTTGAAATTCCAGTGCTTGGGAGAGGGAGACGGCAGATTTCCTGGGGCTCATTGGTGAAGACAGTCTAGCCTAACTGGTAAGTTCAAGTCCAAGGAGAGACCCACTCTCAAAGTGGGGAGATGACATTCCTGAGGATGACACCTGAGGTTTTCCTTTGGCCTCCACACACACAGGTGTGTGTATGTTCACGTGTGAGCACACACACATATACACAAATATGCATACATACACAAATGTATCAACCATATTCTACTTAGAAGACTATGTTCTACAATGCCCCTCCAATACCTTTTTCCATTGCAATAGTATCAGAGAGGCAGAATGGGCTCTATTGTCTCGTCTGATGCAATCCTTCCCAAGTCTCAACAGGTAAAAAAGACACTGATCAAGTGAATATTGTAGGAAGCCAAGAACGGCCTGCTGCCAACACAGTTCACTGGAGCAAGGACTCTAAATGCCTGAGATGCCAGGATGAAGCCACATGCTGGGTCTGAGGACTGTCCACCCCATGCCCCCTTTCTTCTCTCTGTATTTTCTTCCAACCCTGCACCTTGTGAGTCCCATCTTGACACTTTTTTAAAAAAATGTTTTTAATTTCTGAGATTGAAACCAGAACCTTACTATATTAGGCATGGGCTCTACCACTGAACTACATCCCTAGCTCCAGGTACACTGCCTTCTATAGACCCCGGGGTCTTCACACATTCTATTACTGTACAAAATGCTTTAATGGCTCCTGTTACTTCTGGACAAAGACCACTCATTGCTGGAACCCGAGACTACAACTTCCCATTCCCTCCTCTTCTTCCGGATGTGACCCTAGTCTCTGTCGTATTTGTCTTTCTCTGATGGCAGCACACCTGGGTTGTTTTAATTCACTATTGTGGCTCTTGCCTAGTAGCGGCACGGACACAGCGTACAGGGATGTGAACAGCCACTAATGCGCTGACAGGACAGTAAGACCAGAACAGAGGAAGCCACCTACCTGTCACACAGCTGATCACAAACTGACATCTGTGAGGACCTCACTTCTGTCCACTGTACTTCCCCAATCCTTGTCCCTTTCTGTCCTCGACACAGGTCCTTCAAGCTTCCTTCTTGGCTGCTGAGTCAGGGCCTTGTCCCTGTCACAGCGCAGTGTGAGCCTTCTGTTGTCTGTCGTCACTGACAGAGCATCCTTTGAGAGCATCTCCCAGTGGCGGCAGGCTCTGGGAAGGTCAAATCCTCCAACATCCTCCTCCTGGTGCTAGGCCACAGGCCGAGCTCAGTGTCCGGTGTGACCAGTGAAGAAGCTGGCCGTCCTTTCGCAGGTGAAACCTCAGCCAACAACAGCGACATCTGAATGGCTTTGAGCTGCTCACCCAAGAGATCTAGAAACTGTGTCCCATCTTAGACCAAGCCTCAGGAGGAAGATGACCGAAGCAGAGACCAAGAGAGTAGATGTGCCTGTCCTGAGGTCCCTAGGTCCTCAGAGCCCCTGGACTCCTCACAATCCACGGACTGTGCTGGGCAGGGGTCAGGCTGGTGCCTTGGGGAGGACATCCTGTGGTCTAGACAGGGCCTGCTTTCCTCTGATGACAGAATCTCAACAACAGGACTTTACCCAAAGCTATTCACATTCTCCTTCAAGATCTTCCATGGAGTTCCAGCCACAGTCGAAAAGAGCTCTTAAAAGCTGGGTGTGAGGATGCACCCATAATCTCAGCACACCGAGAGGTAGAGGCAGGAGGGAGAGATCAAGGATAGATTCAGCAGTACATCAAGTATGGCACGAGCCTGGGTTACATGAGAGCTTGCCTCAAAACACCACCACCAAACAAACAAACAAAAAGAAAAAAGTCCCAGGGACACTGACATTACCAGAACTAGAATGCTTGTTTATTTCAGGACTAGTTTACCCTGTCTGGTGGCAGAGAAACTGGATTCCAACTCCTGCTAGTTTGTTCCTTCAGAGTAAAACTGAAAAACTCTGTTTCTTAAATGTACGGATGGGTGCGGTGCCTCTGCTGCCACCTGCTGACGGCAGCGCTCCAGCCTCGCTGGGCCTGACTGACATTTCAGAGGCTCTCAGCTGTGCACCGTGTCTTCAATTAGTAAGTTCTTTATTCTGGAAAAGCAAATCAAGTTCATATTCATATAAACACTGACATTACAAAGTACAGGGACTATGGGAAGGAGCAGACAAACCCGCTACAACCTTGCTAACACTGTCTCACCTAACATGACTGTATATACTGCTCTGCCTACAGTCAATCATTTATAAGACAAACCAGGCCAAGTCTTCTCCCGAAGATACACTGCTTCTCTTTGAGACGGCAGGGAAAAGGGACCAGAAGTTGGGGTAGGAGGCTTTATTCTTTTGGCAGATCTTCTCAGTCATTATAGATATTGCTGCACTGTTAATAAAAAATATATGCTTCTCTGTAAAGCATTTAAAAAAAAATCCAAGGATGAGATGGCTGAGGCTCAGCTCAAGTGTCTCCAAACGCGTGTCATCCACTCATGGACTGTCCCTGTGTTATTTCTTCGTCGTTTTCCGGATCAATGCCATTCTCTGAAAGAGGAGAGAAATGAAGAGGGCTCTGAGTCAGAAGCTTTATGGGATATCCAGAGGCCGTTAGCAAGTAGCATGGTCGACATCGTAGGAGCAGCATGCAGGGTTGAGAGATGGTCACAGGTCACTGGGCCCATTTCACAGACTGAGAGACTGGCACTGACCAGCTGTGCCTGCCATATTCACATGAAGTTCCCTTTCCCCATCAGGGCAGCCATTTAGATTACAACAGAGAGATGCCAGACTTGTCAAGAGAAGGCCAGTACCCCTACTGGACTAAAGACAGGGATAACTGGTTCTCTATCAGACATGATGTTCTCACACTGTCAAGAAGGGCAGAGAACAGCAGCTACATGAGACATGACCCAGAATATCGGGCAGACCAGCCTGGGTACCTCTCGGCACAAGCCCAGCATACTGCTTTCTCTGCCCTGGGTGGTGTATGTTATGTCAACTGGCTTTTACTAAGGTGTGGGAGCAGGTGGGAATGCCCACAGATGCTCTGGAATCAAGAGCTTTAAGTGAAACTCACGAGGGCTGAGAGGAAAACTGAAAGCTCCCGGGCAGCAGCATGGCACCAGGGAGGCGGTCACTGTGCTGCATCTGACCTCCGAACAGGGAAGCTGGCTGTACAGGGGCCTGACACTCCTGGAAGACAGCTGGTGTACCCCCTCCAAGGTGCAGTTCTAGGGACCAACCCTGGCTGTCCCAGGCTCCTCACCTGTTTGTGAGCTTCTGTGGTGCAAGCTTTTTTGTAGGGTCGGATTTCCTCGGAGCCAAATCCTGGGATCCACATGTTCCACTGGCGCTCTGCAATGAAGCAGGGGCAGAGCTGAGGTTCCAGCCAGAAGAGCAATGCAGCTGGGGGCAAGCAGCGCAGGCAGACCTGGGCACCCACTGTACAGCACATGGCTTCTCCAAGGCTCCTCACTGGGCTTAGTGCACACAAGGCAAATACTCTACCATTGAGCTTTATATCCCAAGTCCTTAATGTCGGGGGCTGTGGACCCCCAGACCTTGAATTTCCTGTAAACAACTTGTTTTCCTGTGTTTGCAGCTGCTCTGAGCATGAGGCCCTCAGGAGTTCCTGATGGCAGGGGAGTGGTTTCTGGTGGGTTTGGTTGGGGTGTGGCTATCAGTTAAGGATCCATATATAAGCTGCCCTGGAACACAATAAAGGAAGCATCCTTGTTTCAAGGATGACCCATGTCTCTGTCTCTCTGTGTGTCAATCTCCAAGCCCTAGCCCAGCTCATAAACTATCCCATAGCTACAGGCATAGTACAGTAGTACACGTAGTACAGGTGCTACAGGACCGTAGTACACATAGTAGCACAGATGCTACACTTTAAATGCCCCTCATTTGTTTTTGGTTTTCTGAGATAGGGTTTCTCTATAGCTTTGGAGCCAATCCTCGAACTCACACTGTAGACCAGGCTGGCCTCAAACTCAGAGATCCACCTGTCTTTGACTCCTGAGTGCTGGAATTAAAACCATGCACCACCACTGCCCAGCAACATAGAAGTGCTTGAGTTTTCTTTTTTGTTGTTTGTTTTTTGTTTGTTTGTTTTTCGAGACAGGGTTTCTCTATGCAGCCCTAGCTGTCCTGGAAATTACTCTGTAGACCAAGCTAGCCTCGAACTCACAGAGATTCACCTGCCTCTGCCTCCTGAGTCCGAGTGCTAGAATTAAAGGCATGCACCACCACTAACTGGCTATAAAATTTATTTTATGTTGGACAGACCAACTACTTAAAACAAATAGAAACTGTGTGTAATACGTATCTATGTGTGTACACAGGTATATATGCCCCTGTGGATCTGGGCCAGAAGACACTTGGTGTCCTCCTCTATAACTTCACTTTCTTCCAGGGCAGGATCTGTCACAGAACATGGGACACTGCCTTCCAGTTAGGCTGGTTGTCAGCAAACCCTAGTCATCCTCTTGTTTAATCTGTCCTAGAACTGAGATTACAGGCGTGCACAACCATAATTTTTTTGGTTTCTTTTTTCGAGACAGGGTTTCACTGTAGCTTTGGAGCCTGTCCTGGAACCAGCTCTTGTAGACCAGACTGGCCTCGAACTCCTGCCTCTGCCTTCTGAGTGCTGGGATTAAAAGTGTGTGCCACCATTGCCCAGTTACTTTAGTGACTTTATCATGTTACAGCTAATGTACATAAATGTTATGTGACTAACTCATGTTTAGTTGTAGAATGTGCTATTTTTTCCAGTTTATGAACATACTTCTCATAGTTTCCTTCAAGTATCCTCACTTTATGAAAAGAGAGACAGACTCTCAGAAATCAAGCAGAAAGGATAAGGTGGTCCAAGAGGCATTCCATACCACAAAGCTTTCTCTCCTCTATTCCAATGGTAAAGGTCTGGTTGCGGCCTGAGGGTTTCTCTGACCTTTGCCCTGACAGTCCTCATGGACAACTCAGGGAGATACTTCAGGGGAGAAATGAGACCACATACCTAGATGCAGCTGGACATCTTTAACCTCTAGGGTGCTGGACTTGCGATGCCGAGCAAGCTGGCAGGCCGCTGTCACTACACTCTCGATGAAATCATCAGCGATCTGCAGCAGCATCTGTAGAGGGGAAATGGCGGAGAGTAACCATGACACTGGCAGGGCAGGCTCCTGTTTTGAGGACAACTGTGTGCTTCCTGAACCACATATTTAGTCAGGCTTGCTTGCTTTCTCTTTCCCTCTATCGCTCTCTCTCCTTCCTTTTTAATAATTAACTTTATTTTATGTGTACTGGTGTGAAGGTGTCAGATCCCAGGGAACTGGAGTTACAGACAGTCGTAAGCTGCCATGTGGGTGCTGGGTATTGAACTTGGGTCCAATGCTCTTAACCGTTGAGCCATCTCTCCAGCCCCTAGCCAGGTTTCTATTACTAGGCCTGGAATGAGGAACTAGGCTACTGTGGATGATGGAAGACAAAAATATCACTCAGGTCAAGTACAGCTCATACCTTTCTAAGGATGTCCTTTCTCCTCAGTGGAGACCGACTGAAACAGTCACTACTCTTACGTTTCTTCTTAATCTTCCTTTCCTTTTCTCTCACTCTCTGTTTTTTGTTTTTTTTTAAAATGGTTTTTTGCAACAGGGTTTCTCTGCATAGCTTTGGAGTCTGTCCTGGAACTCACTCTATAGTCCAGGCTGGCCTTGAACTCAACAGAGATCTGCCTGCTGAGAGTTGGGATTAAAGGCACACGCCACCATCGCCCGGTGCTTTTTCCTAATTTAATTGTGAAATAAAGTGATCCTGAAGCCGGGCAGTGGTAGCATACACCTTTGTACAGAGGAAACCCTGTCTCAACTTCACCTCCCTCCCCTGAAAAAAAATTTGATGCCTGATTCTTAGACTTGGTATTTCTATTCTTTTGTTTGTTTTTCTGAGACAGGGTTTCTCCGTAGCTTTGGAGCCTGTCCTGGAACTCACTATTTAGGCCAGACTGGCCTAGAACTCATGGAGATTCACCTGCCTCTGCCTCTCAAGTGCTGGGATTAAAGGTGCATGTCACCACTGCCCAGCTTGTTTATTTTCGAGACAGGGTTTCTCTGTAGCTTTAGAGCCTGTCCTGGAAGAGATTTGCTTGTTTCTGTCTCCCAACGGTTGGGATTAAAGGCCAGTGCACCATGCCTGGCTATTTGTGTTTTTGAGATAGGGTATCACTATGTAACCACTACTCGCCTGGATCTTGTGTAGACTAGGCTGGTTCTGAAATCACTATAGGCTTGCCTCTGCTTCCCAAGCGCTGGGATAAAGGCATGTGCTGCCACACATTTATGTATGTGTTCCTAGGAGAACAGAAGAGAATGTCAGATCCTCTGGAATTAGGAGTTACCAGTGTGTGTCAGTTGGCTGACATGAATGTTGAGAACCAAACTTGGATCCTCTATAAGAACTGCAAGTGCTCTTAACTGTTAACCCATTTCGCCAGAGCCTCAATCATTAAAAACAATTGTGTATGTGTGTGTGCCCGCGCGTGCACCTGGACAAACATCAAGCACTCTATCTCAGTCTGCTCTGGAAGGCAGTGTACCTGGACTTAGCCTTTCTCAGCAAACTCTAGCAGTCCACATTTCTCTGCTTCTTGTAGGGTTACAGGCCCAAGTGTGATGCCCAGCTTCTTACACTGCTGCTGGGATCTGATTGCTAGTCTTCATGCTTGTGCAGGAAGTACTCCTAACAGCCAGTCATCACCTCCCCAGGCCTTTGTCCCCAGCCTTTAAAGGAAGATGCTGAGACTAAGACCAACCTACTCATGGCTGTGTAATAAATAAGATAGCAGGAGATGGGACTCAGCCTTCAAGGTCAAGTTCTAATCCTGAAGCCTTTTTATTTTTATCTATTATTTAAATAATGCTCTCTCTCTCTTTCTGTAATATGTATGGATGTTTTGCTTGCACGTACATCTGGGGCTGGTGCCTGTGAAAGCTAGAAGGCATGAGATCTCAAGCTAGACTCAAAAAGCTGCCATGTGGGTGCTGGAAACTGAACTTAGGTCTTTTGGAAGAGCAGTCAGTGCTCTTAACTGCGGAGCTATCTATCAAGCCCCTCCTTTCATATTTTTAAATGTGATGTATATTAGTGTTTTGCCTGCATATAAGGCTGTGACCACATACTATGACTACATGGGAGACAAAGAAAGGCACTAGGTTCCCTGGAACTTGAGTTATGGATGGTGGTGCTGGAAACCAAACCTGGGGCCCTGTAGGAAAATACTCTTGGCTCGCTGGTGTTGGCACACGCCTTTAATCCCTGCACTCGGGTGGCAGAGTCAGGCAGATCTGTGAGTTCGAGGCCAGCCTGGTCTACAGAGCAAGTTCTAGGACAGGCTCCAAAGCTACAGAGAAACTCTATCTCAAAAAAATCAAAAAGAAAAAAAAAAGAAAAAGATTAAAATTCATATTTGTCAACACTAAATCTCTGCCCCCTTTAAAAAGCTATTTATTTATTTATTTATTTGGCTTCTCAAAACACTGTTTCTCTGCGTAGCCCTGGCTGTTCTAAAATTCACTCTGTAGATCAGGCTGGCCTCGGACTCAGAGATTCCCGTTCCTGCCTCCCTAGTAATGCGATTAAAGGCATGCATCACCACCAGTCCCTATATAAAATATATTTTTATTTAAAAAAACTTTTATGTTTACAAATATTTTGTCTGCACATACATATATGAACCATGCGTGTGCATGTACCTGTATAAGTCAGAAGAAAGCATCAGAATCCTTGGAACTGGACTTGCGGATTAATGTGAGGTACTATATGGTTGCTGGGAATTGAAACTGTGTCTTAACTGCTCTTAACTACGGAACCATCTCCAGGCCCATTTTTTTATTTTTTATTTGTGTTTTCTCTGCATGTATGTCCACATTAGAGTGTTGGATCCCCTGGAACTGGAGTTACAGTTGTGAGAAATCATGGGCGTGCTGGAACTGAACCTAGGCCCTCTGGAAGAGCAGCCAGTGCTCTTAACCAGTGAGCCATCACCCCATCTCCCCCAAGTCTCCACTCTTAACTACCATGCTGTTATCATCTTTGGTACCCAGATGCAACTTACCTCCTCCACATCTTCATCCAACTGCTCATTAGGATCCACCTCTCTGACTAAGTCTTGTAATTTCTTCTTGGTTAGTACCTAAAGTGAATTGGGGGAATTTTCGTAAGCATCAAGGACACAAACTTTATTACCTTCTAAAGACAGGATGTCATGTTGTTTGGTTCTAGCTCCCAGACAGCCCTCCCTGGTGGTACAGCTGCAAAAGTACACTCAAGGGCAAGAGGCAAGAGTGGTTTGGATGGGAAGAGGGAACAGCAGTTTGGAGGTGAGGTCAGCACCTGATTGTCAGGCAGTTTATTCAACTTTATCTTTCTCACTATTCTTCCCTGCTCTACACAGAGCAGTCTGCAATTCTTGGATCACCGGATCACCGTACACTGTGCCCTTTATCAGTTGTCTTTAGACATGTTCTTTCTTCCTACACGCTCAGGCTATGGTTCTCTTTTCTGAGGCATCTCCTAGCCCACCCAGGTAAAAAGACCCACACCCCCTTCAGCACGTCTGAACTCTGCATCCTTCTGTCACTCTGAAGCTTTGCACATCAGTCCACATCTGATTTAGAAGGCTAAGGGTTTGAGCCAGGTGTGATAGCTTACACCTTTAGTCCCAGCTCTTGGGAGACACAGGCAGGCAGATAGATTCTGAGTTCAAGTCAAGTCTTGTCTACAGAATGAGTTACAGGACAGCCAGGGCTAGACAGAGGAACACTTCCACCCAAGAAAATAAAAGGCTAACAGTTCTGAGAATGACCAAAAGGTGGACATCTCTGTACACCTAAATAATAGTAAGTAGCTGAAGGTATCACCCCTCTTTTCTAAAGAAAGCCATGTCACATCTAGATAACATTAAAACATGATGGGGGAACTGAAGATTCAGTTTGGTTGTAGATGCTTGCCTAGCTTGAAGTCCAGCTATGGATCCCTAGAATCACAGATAGAAAAAAAACACAAAATCTAACCATTTAAGTGAAACAAATATCTGGGCTTTTGTGTCCTCCTACCCTTACTACCTATATCACTATGTAGACCAGGCTGAATCTGCCTCCCAAGTCCTGGGATTAAAGGCTTCTCTTTACAGTTATTTAGTGGTGCATGCGTGTGCACGCATGCACACGAACAACAGTGCACATATGTGGAAGAGGTTAACTTGAGGAATTAGAATCTCTTCTTCCACTATCTAGATTTGGGGACTAAACTCAGATTATCAAGATTGGTAGCAAGGGCCTTTACTGAGTCTTCTTGCTAGCCCTCAAGTTTTCTGAGGCAGGGTCCATAACTCGTTTTGGAGCAGAGGATGAGGAATCCTGATGGAAGGTGTGAGCCATCTTGCTCTTTTTTAGTGACCTCCATAGTCAACACAGGCTGGTCTCTATTCAGCCAACCCTTCCACATGCAATTCAGTTAGTCCTCCTATCCACTCCCTTGGATGTCTCCTCATCTGTTGTATTCATCCTACAAGATCCAAGGCTTTGTCTTTCTTTTGGTTTTCCAAGACAGGGTCTCTCTATGTGATATCCGTGGCTATCCTGGAGCTCACTCTGTAGACCAGGCTGGCCTTGAACTCACAGAGATCTGCCCGCCTCTGCCTCCTAGCTTTATACTTTTCTTGTTACTCTCTCTGGAAGGTGGAATCAGAGTCAGAGGTACAAAGAGGGGAACAGATTTCAGGATCACTGCAGAAATGAATGGCAGCAGTAAGACAAAGCATTAGAAGAAACAACTGAACACTTATTTGAAGACTAGGGAGCCCATGTATTATATAGATAACTCATAAAATAACTGCCATTGCCGAGTGTGGTAGCTCACTCCTGTAATCCCAACCCTGAGGAGGATGAGGCAGGAAGATTGCCCATGACTTTGATGCTGCTCACATCTTTTGAGTTCTAGTCACTCTAGGCTATACTAAAACCCAGCCACCTGCTCTTTGAAAGTTTATTACATGTGTCTACATGGATACACACATAGTCATATATAACAGAGTAAAAACTGATACTCATAGACAATTCAATAAAAATGCTATCCCAGAGGGCAAAACCCTTTTTCTTTATTTTATTCTATATTTTGTTTGTTTGTTTGTTTGTTTGTTGTTTTTCGAGACAGGGTTTCTCTGTAGCTTTGGAAGTTGTCCTGGAACTAGCTCTTGTAGACCGGGCTGGCCTCGAACTCACAGAGATCCACCTGCCTCTGCCTCCTGAGTGCTGGGATTAAATTTTTGGGCCACCACCACCCAGTTTGGGAAAGACCTTTTTCAGCAGAGAGCAAGAGCACCTGTTATGTCCACCTTTGTGCCTCACGGATGTAATGTCACATAGAGGGGTCACAAAGAAGGAGAGCTAAGAGGTACCTGATTGTTTTCAGGGCTAAGACGACCGCCTGTCCCAGGAGTGCCTGGTATCTTTACCACTGTGGTGCTATTGGCCATGGAGCCTTGTGGAGGGGTGCTGGCGGGCTCTGGTTTTATAGATGAGAAATTGGAGAGGTTGATTAGGGCTGAGGGGCCAAACTGGTTCATAATCTGCCGAGCTTTGGACTTCAGCTCATAGAGCTTATCAAGATCCTGTTTCTTTTTGGAGCTGTGAGGACCAAGGCCAATCAACTGGAGAAGGAAAACAGACAGCAGAATTACTCTAGAGACACCTGCAGTAATGCGTGCATTTTGAAAGTAACATGAGATCTGTCAAACTTGAGTCTTCTGTGTGTTCAGGAGGGTGACTGCTTGACATTGACATTAAAATGGAGAGGATGAAGAATGTTCACTGCTCTCACCTGGTTTTGGAAACCATCTTGTCTCCAAAATCGAAATGAAATAGTTCACAAAATTAAGTAAAGAAAAAAGTAAATGAAATGAGAAATCTTATTTATAAATATAATCTAGAATAAGCAAGACATTTTTGAGGAATTCATACAAGTAGACAGACAGAATACTAGGTTAAGTACTTACATGCATGCTTTTTTTTTAAGTAGAAAATAATGTTAAATTCAAATAAACAGCACAATCACACACTTAAAACTCAGTCACAAAGCTTAAGAAAACGATTAGCTCATTATCAAAACATGAAGCATTTCAAAACATGCTTAAGTCCAAGGCAGGGGTCTGTCCAATAAAGACCACTTTTAGCAACTGTAAAAGCTCTGCTTTACTATAAAGAACTTTTTTCCCTTTGTGTTTTAGCAATCTTCAACACATGCTGGGGCCATCGCCTAGAGCAGCTGCAAACCCTAAAGCTTAGAGCCACATGGCTGACTCTGTGAACACTGGCTGCGGTGTCGACCAGAAGCACATTCACCCAGTTCTGCCCACAGTGGCCTCAGGTTTACTTACTGCTATCTGAGTGTCTAGATCTTTAATTACATCAGCAACAGCTGTAAGCCCGGTGTAATGAGAGGCAGCCATTTTCAAAAGCTACCTGCAAACAAATAACTAGCATCAAGTACCACCCCTGCCACGGAAATATACCAGTTGTGTGGCATGGTGCAACTTCACCAACCAGGATTTAGCTGAAGATGGAAGTCGATGGAGAGCTTGTCTAGTATATGTGAGGCCCTGGGCTTCAGAACTCCATCAAGACAGGATTGTAAAGTCAGGTGTGGCAAGCTGGGCGGTGGTGGTCCCCATCTTTAATTCCAGCACTTGGGAGGCAGAGGTAAGGTGATCTCTGTGAGTTCAAGTCCAGCCTGGTCTACAAAGGGAGTTCCAGGACAGCCAGGGTTACATAGAGAAACCCTGTCTCGAAAAAGCAAAAATCTACCCCTCCTCTCCCGTTCTCTGCCTCTACTCATCACACGAACAGACACACAAAACATGTCTGCTGCTGGGAGGCCCGGGAACTCGCTCCATGGAGCAGGCTGGCCTGGAACTCACAGATCCACTTGCCTCTGCCTCCTAAGTGCTGGGATTAAAGGTGTGTTCCATCACTTCCAGTAGCAAAAATCAGTATATTAAAAAGGTCTGCCCATCTTGGCATTAATTCAATACACTACCCAATGTATCATGACCATTCTTTTTCGTTTTATTTCTTATTTTTGTTCTTGTTTGTTTTTAGAAAGAGTCTCACTCTGCACTCCACGTAGCTCTGGAATTTACTACGGGACAACTAAACTCATGGACAATCTTCCTGCTTTAGCCTCTCAAATGTTGGTATTACAGGCCAGCACCATCAGACCCAGCTCTTTTCTGAGACAGTCTTTACAGACTCCTGGCTCATTTGGTACTTGCTGGTAGTCTCAATTGGTTTTGAATCTGGGGTGATGCTCCTGTCTCACCCCTCCTCATTCCAATTACTGAGGTTACAGATGTGGATCACCATGCCTGACTTCTGTAATCATTTTTATAACTAAAGATTTTTTTCTATTCTATGTACTTCTTCTTTTATGTTGGGAAAGGGACAGACATGTGTCACAGTGAATATAGAGGTCAGAGGACAACTTGGAGGAGTTGGTTCTCTCATTTCACCATGTTGGTTAAGACTGGCAGCAAGCACTTTTATCCTCTGAGTTATCCCACTGGCCCTAATGACTGGAGTTTTTTTTTTTTTTAATATTTATTTATTTATTATGTATACAATATTCTGTCTGTGCGTATGCCCGCAGGCCAGAAGAGGGCACCAGACCCCATTACAGATGGAAGTGAGCCACCATGTGGTTGCTGGGAATTGAACTCAGGACCTTTGGAAGAGCAGGCAATGCTCTTAACCTCTGAGCCACCTCTCCAGCCCGACTGGAGTTGTTTTTGAGGGTTTTTTGTTGTGTTGTTTTAGGGAAGAGACTGGATATTTAAATCAGGGTAGGATACTTTGCCCGGCATGTATGAGGTTATGGGTTTTATCTTCTGCACAGGGAGGGACAGAGGGAGGAAGATGCCTGCAATCCCAGCTACTTGAAAAACCAAGCAGGAAATCACTTGGGTCCTACTGTTCAAGGGTAGTCTGGGCTACAAAGTTAAGATTCATCTCAAAGAATAAAAATAAACACCTGAGCCAGGCGGTGGTGGCCAGCCTGGTCTACAAGAGCTAGTTCCAGTACAGGCTCTAAAACTACAGCGAAACCCTGCCTCAAAAAAACAAATATAAATAAATAACAAAAAAAAAACCCCACATCTGGGCATGGTGGTAAATGCCTATAATACCAGCACTTTTGAGGTGGAGGCAAGAAGTTCAAGGTAGTCTCTCTCTTTTTTTTTTTTTCAGATACAGGGTTTTTCTGTGCAACAGCCCTAACTGTCCTGCAACTAGCTCTGTAAACCAGGCTGGCCTTGAACTCACAGAGATCCTCCCGTCTCTGCCGCTGGAGTGCTGGGATTAAAGGCGTGCTCCATCACTGCCTGGCGTAGTTTAAGATAGTCTTGAGTCAGGTCAAGGCTAGCTTGGGCTACAGGAGACAGTGTGAAAAAGAGTTCAAGGACAGCCAGAACTGTTACACAGAAAAATCCTGTCTCAGAAAAAATAAGGGGGGGGGGATCTGAAGAAAAGAGCAATGGGAAAGGCAAATAGTCTGCAGGTGTCTTGTAGAAGGCGCTGTGGAAAACGCAAGTCAAGTGAGCTAGGTGCTGTCTTTGACCCTAGTTCTATGTCTCTTAGCAGCTGAATCAGTGCAAATTCTCAAGTCCCTTCAAGCATCAACAATTAAGTTCATATGTGAATATTTCAAAATGTATTATCTCTAATATACCTGTTTGACAGTATAGAACACAAATTGCTGATGTTGAGTTAGGGATGTAGCTGTTGGTAGAGAGCCTGCCTAGCATACGTGAGGCCCTGGGTTGGACACCCAGTGCCACATGCCACATAAACTTGGATCTCGGAGCTAGAAGCTAGCCTGGTCTACACAGAGTTCCAGGAAAGCCTGGACTTGAAAATACCCTGTCTCAATGCCCCCTCCCAATAATGAATATATATACATATATGTGTGTGTATGTATATATATGAAGCTTTGGCTTCCCAAATCCTTCCTCAGCTTTGTGAACCTTTCTCTGTGTGCCTGCTGTGTGTCTCCTGTTAGTGAAAGCCTTAAAAAACACCAGCTAAGCTACTGAGAAAATAATTCTTTCAAGTATGTTAATCTTTCTTTATCTTGAAAAACAAAACAAAACAAAAAAATAAGCCCACCACTCAGTGGTGGCCCATGACATTAGTCACAGCACCCGGGAGACAGAGGCAAATGGAACTCTGTGAGATTGAGGCCACCTTGGTCTACAGAGTGAGTTCCAGGACAGCTTGTAGCACTATTAATAAAAAACCCACAGACAGATTAATATTGGGGTTCAACCTGAAGACCAGAAAATCAAAGCAGCTAGTCACTGGTTCTTACCTCTACCTCTGTACAAAAAACGGTGATCCTGCCTCCAGGAATCCTCAGAATGAGACTGAAACCTGTCTCCTCCCATTTTATAATCTTCTCCTGTGCTGGGATTAAAGGCGTGCACCACTACCACCCGGTTTCTATGGTCAACTAGTGTGGCTACTGGGATTAAAGGTGTGTGCCACCATTGCCTGGTCTGTATGGCTGATCAGTGCAGCTGTTTTACTCTCTGAATTTCAGGCAAACTTTATTTATTAAAATACAAATTAAATATCACTACACAGAGAAACTCTGTCTTGAAAAACTAACCAAGCTCAGTGGTGGTGGCACACACCTTTAGTCCCAGCACTCGGGAAGCAGAGACAGGCGGATCTCTGAGTTCGAGGCCAGCTTGGTCTACATAGTAAGTACCAGGACAGGCTCCAAAGCTACACTGAAATCCTGTCTCGAAAAACAAAAACAAACAAACAAAAAACAAAAGAAAAACCAACCACCCAACCAAAAAAAAAAACCCAAACCTTTTTTTTCCTTTATTTATTTAGTGTGTCTGTGCACAAGTGGTAGGAGGGTTATTTGGGGAATTGGTTCTCTCCTTCCACCTTGGAGGCCTCAGGATCATCAGCCCTGGTGGCAATCACCTTTACCAGAACAGTCTCATGTTGACATGGAACCCCTGATCTTCCTGCCTCCACCTCTAAACTAATGGGATTGCAGACAAGCACCAAGACACCTGGCTATATCAATCTGAGTCCACAACATCTAGTGCGTGCAAGAAAGTTAATTTGATGTAGCCCTAATTTTCAAGAAATCAAGTACATCGTACTCTATTGTAAGGAAAGTCTATAAATGTTCCTTTTCCTTTTTCTACCTTGAATGTCTATGCTTCCGTGAAAGTACAGGAATTAGGTTTCACATAGGTCACTACATAAGTATCCTGAAAGTATTTATTGACATTAAAATGAATTAAGGAGATGAGGAAGCTAGGTGTGGTAGTGCAGCCTTTAATCCCAGCACTCTAGAGTCTACATATCAATTTCCAGGCTATGGGGAGCTAAATGGTTGGGGAAGGAGAGGCAGGGCAAAGGAGAAAGGAGTGCTTTCATTCAGTGGCAGGCTTTGTATAACTATTCTATTTTGTTGACTTGGAGGGGAATCCACTTAGAAAAGTTCAATAAAGTTTTAAAGGTACATCTGGGGCTAAATCACTCACTACTATGCCATTTAAGGCAAAGTTCTCAACCTCTTTGGACATATTTACATGTACCATGTACAATGGTGCTAACAATACTTAACTGTGATAATGAATTGATGGAATACTTGAAAGTGCTTTAAATTGCTGGGTGCAGTGGTGCACACCTTTAATGCCAGCACTTGGAAGGCAGAAGCAGGTGGATCTCTAAATTCGAGGCCACCCCTGTCTAGAGCTCAAGTTCCAGGACAGCCAGAGTTACAAAGAGAAACCATGTCTCAAATTCAAAACAAAACAGAAAGTGCTCAGGTTGTGCCTGATTCATCTCCGTAGGTTTCGGTCATGGATATATATAAAGGGAAATGGCTGGCTCCAAGTCACTATTCTTGAAGCAGTCCCTAGCAAAGGTTCCTGCTAAAAATATAGACCACACGTATTTAAAAATATATAAAATGTATTTCACTCAAAGGCTCACTTCCTCACTTGTGACATTTACTGTATCTTAGGTCGGTGCCATAGTAGTAACCAAAGTATTAGAATCTGTAAAAATGATTCTTTTGAGTTTGAGGGTAGAGACTCCAAAAGTCTTTATTCAAGTAATCTGAACCAAACATCTCATGTTGCTGCACAGAGAAGAGTACTGAATAACCTAAGAATTGGCTCACCATGACCCTAATCCTTCTTTGGAGCCTCCTTTCCTTAAATGTCAAAGAATTCAAAGTGATCTTTTGCTGTCCTTCCATCTATGACAGTTGGATTGTGGTAGAGAGGTCTGTGCTCAGTAGGGCTGAATGGAATGGGGCTTAAGGCACTTCTCAAGTACATAACTGAGTTCAAACTGCTTCCAACTTCACATCCGATTTACAACAATGAAGGGGAGAAACGAAGACATTCATGTTGGTTTTCTAGATTGAGTATCTAACACAAGAAAAGCCTCACTGCAAAGAGCCAAGTAGGCAGCGCAAAGAAGTCCTTCCCCGAACGTATCTTTTAATCCCTCTGGGTTCAGAGAACAGATCGCTAAATCTTTTCAAACCTCTGTCCCTTAAAGGTTGATCTCCCAGCCACGACCCCTTAGACCCTCCACTTTTAAGAGCTCGGGTCCTCACAGTCCTGTCCCTTCAGAAACTCTGAGTCCGAAAGCCCCAATCCCGTCCCAAAAGTAGACCCAGTCCTCACTGCCCGTTTCCATTCCCTCCCAAAGTCAAGTCTTCGCTGCTCGCTTCTGCCTCTCCGGTCCCTAAGTCTTTGCTGCCCTGTTTCTGAATCTTCAGGAGCTGGGACTTTGCTGTCCCGCTACTGTCTCTTAGGAGCCCGAGTCCTCTAGCTGCTCCACTTTTACCTCTCTGGAGCCCGTGTCTTCACGCCCCGTTTCGTTCCTACCCTCGTCTCCTAAAAAGTACGGGTCCTCACCATCCTGTCCCTCTCAGGCGGCTTTCCCTCAGATGCTGCAGAACTCAAATACGTTCTCGATCCCTAAGTCTCGTTCGGAGCCCGAGTCCCCAACAGCCGCTGCTTCTGCGAGCCCGAACCCCTCAAGTCCCATCCCAAGAGCCTGGCTCCTCACAGCCCCGTCTCTTCCACAACCTAGTTCTTCCAGCACTGACCCGTTGTGGGTCTGGGTCCTGACGCCCTCCTCCCGCTCTTCGTCCTCAACTGCCAGGGCCCAAGACTCACAGGCAGCAGCGTCTATCTCCCCATGATATGCGGAGACTGCCCCAGTGAAGCTTTCGTCTCAGCAGCCGGTCCGACTGCGCGGCCCTCCCCAAGCACTTCCGGCACCGCTCCCCGCCTCCAACCCGGAAACGCGCGGCTCTTCCGGCCGCCGGGCGCGCGCCTGCCTCGCGCAGGCGCAGACTTGGGTTCAACACGTGGTTGATCTGTGAGGCTGGCGCCCGGCTCAGCTAGCTGGTAGTGCTTTTTGCTGCGTGCGGCTGGTGGTTGGCGTGGGCGAGCGCTGCGTCTTCTACCTCGGTGTGAATCCCTGCCCTAGATGTTTCTTTCCGACTCCTATGTTTTCACTAGCGTGACCGGTAACTGACGGCCTCGGATGGCTTCCAAGTCGCCATTTTTGGTTTGGTGCCTTTGTCGTGCTGAGGATGGGACCGCCGTTCTGTATAAATACCAACTATGCGGCTCCCTACAGGGGAGTTGATGGCATGAGAACTTGGGGACTAGAAAGGCTAGTTGGGTCCGTTACATTGTTACAGTTGAGCGAGCGCTCTCTGTGGAACTGGTTAAGCACTCCCACTTTGCAGTAGGTCATGTGATCGAGGAGAAATCCTGTGTGCAATTTACCAAGATTCTACCTAAGAGATGCAGGGTCTCAAACTTAAAATTCTCAGTCCAAAGCCTGGGCTGGACCTGTAATCGTTAAGCTCTGAGCTTTGAGGTTCTTTTTAGTCCTTTAAATGCTTGGTGACAACTATTTTTTTTTAACCCTATTCCAAGTATGCTAGGCCATGTAAGCAACACGCGGTTTCAGCATCTGGCAGGGTTCTCAGTAAGCTGGAGTCTCCAGAAACCAATGTATAGAAATCTTTGACATCTCTGAGCTATCAATGTCCTCCTTCGCAGGAATCAGGAAGAGGTTCCCAGATCGGTTCTTTATCTTTCCATCCTCATTCTGTCAGTCTTGTCCAAAGTGCTGGGTGCAAGGGCTTAGCTACCATTAAGCGCCAAACTGTCCATCTGTCCATAGCTGCTGCTGCTGCTTCTGCTTCTGCTTCTGCTTCTGCTTCTGCTTCTTCTTCTTCTTCTTCTTCTTCTTCTTCTTCTTCTTCTTCTTCTTCCTCTTCTTCCTCTTCCTCTTCTTCCTCCTCCTCCTCCTCCTTCTTCTTCAACTTATTTTCTGTGTAAGAGTGTTTTGTTTGCCTGCCTGGTGCACAGAGGTCAGAAGAGGGTAGAGGGTATCTGAAGCCTTGGAATTGAAGTTAGAGATGGTTGTGAGCCACCATGTGGCTGCTGACATTAGTCCTCTGCAAGAGCAAGTGCTCCAAGCCATCGAGCCGTTTCTCCAGCTCCTAACCTTATTTTTCTAATACGGTCTTTAGAGTTTGGCATATCAGTTTTTGTCGTTAAGTTTCTCCATTTACTAAACCTTTTTTTTTTTTTTTTGCTGTGTGCTGGGTTCATACTGTTGGGTAAGACAGGCAGTCTTAAGAGTTTACAGGCAGTGCACAAAAGGTGAGAATATCAATAAATTAAGACTGATCTGAGTGATGGCGGCTCCTAAGCCAATGCTCTGTGTGTTAAGAGAGCTTACAGACAAAGAGCCAACGTGGCTCAAGTTTGATCGGTGACAGTGAGAGACAGGTGGAAGAGGTTGGAGGATTCATTTTAGGCCACAGCTTATACAGTATGGTAGAGATTTGGGCTTTTATTCAGTGTGCAGTGGAAACTGAGGAGGGAGAGCGTAATTTGTGTTTATGGAAACACTTGTGGGGTGTGTTATCTCATGCCTTTGATCCCAGCACTCTGGAAGCAGACGTAAGTGAATCTGAGTTTGGGGCCAGCCTGGTCTACTTACAGAGAGGCTAGCCAGAGGTACACAGTAAGACCATGTGTCAAATAATGTTGAATTATAAAGGATCCTTTGATGGACACTTGATAGCAGCCACCTGCCTTCCCACGAGTTTCAAATACCTCTTCCTTTTGCAGTGTAAAGCTGTTTATATATCTCTTTTCGTTTGTAGATTCCACTTCATAAAGGGCAGGAAACTCTATACGTTATTAAAATATATTAAAGTATAATGTCCAAAAGTCTATCTTTTTTTTTCTTCTTCTTCTTTTTTTTTTTTTTTTGAGACAAGGTTTCTCTGTAGCTTGGGAGAACTAGCTCTTATAGACCAGGCTGACCTTGAACTCATAGAGATCCGCCTGCCTCTGCCTCTCTAGTGCTGGAATTAAAGACGTGCACCACCACTGCCTGATGAGGTTTTTTTTTTTTTTTTTTTTTTTGGTTTCCGAAATGCATATGCCATTGTGCCTGGCTTCTATACACATTAATGTAAAAGCAGTAAGGAGTGGAGAGATGGCTCACTAAGTGGGTAAAGTCCTTGAGGTGCAAACATAGGAACCTGCGTTCCAATTCCAGCATCTTCAGAAAAAGCTGGGCCAAACTGGTACCCATATGTTGTGAGGAGGTGAAAACAGAAGAATTCCTGGGGCTTGTTGGCCAATCTGCATGAACTGAAGATGGTTAGGTGAGAGACCCTGTTTCAAGACATAAAGTGGTTGAGGGAAAACATCAGACTTTGACCTCTTGCCTACACAAACAGTAAACTAAGCATTGTTGGGACATTCCAGTAATCCTATCACTTAAGAGGCTGGATTCAGAGTTAGAAGGCAGTTTAGACATGCAAAATAGTGACAGTCCCCCCCACCCCCCACTTCCTTAAAAAGCTCTTTGGAGGCTGCCACTCAAGTTCAATCCTGGTTTACTTGATGAGACACTTCCAAAATTCCTTCCCTAGAGGAGACATAACTCTACCCTTCTTCCCAGAGTCCCAACTGAGGTTCGCACCAGCCAATTAGTTTATGGGCTTATTTACAGAGTAGGTGAGAGGTTAGCAACAGGGGTATGGACACTTTGTCCCCCAGAAGTCATACCTTAAAATGTTTACTCAGCAGGGATAATGGCTCTCCTACTGTGCATAGATGAGCCCCCTCCCCTAGTGTTCCTTGGGCTATATACTATATATAACCTTTGCTGGACACTACATGCAATTAAGGAAGAACATGACAGGTGGTTCTTTCTAGAGTGGCTGGATACACAGGTGAATTTTATGACAACCCAACCCCCCCCTCCCTTGAGGGAATGTCAACTGGTATGATCTTTTGCAAGTGGGCTCAGCTGAACACCCCAAGATGGTGACTATTGGGCTTGGGGGCTAGTCTTGAGCAACACCCTGTCTGAAATAAGTAGGTTAAAATCCGTCAGTCATTTGTCGGGTGCTTTTTGTCTTTGATACAGATTCCCCATGTAACCTAGGCTTACCTGGAACTGCTGCAGCCTCCCATGCCAGGATTGCATGCACCACTCAGCCCAGTGGTTTGGAACTCAACATCTACTCCAGCCTAGCCAGAATTCCCTGTAGTGCTCCTGTTTCTGCCTCCTGAGTGCAGGAATTACAGGAATAAGTCACCAGACCGCACTTCTATCTGAACCGGGCGTGGTGGCATTCAGGAGGCAGAGGCAGGTGGATCTCTGTGAGTTCGAGGTCACTCTGGTATACAAAGCAAGTTCCAGGACAGCTAAGGCTACACAGAGAAACCCTGTCCCGACAAACCAAGTGGGGTATATATATATATATATATATATATATATATATATATATATACACACACACACACAAATATATATTATAACACACACAAACATACATCTGCTTTCATCAAAGTACAGTGTAAAGTGTCTTGTCATTTAGGCACAGGGTGCTAGCTGGCTTTGCTTTTCCCTCCCCATTACCTAGAATCTAGGTTCTAGACATCCCAGTTGCTCCGTTGGTTTGCTTTTACAGTCATTGGCTCCTCCTGTGTGTCTCTGTCAGGCTGGATCAGGATGGACGGCTACGAGTGGCACTAGACTTCGTATTTCAGTTTTGATTAAGTTAGGGCTTGGTGCTCCCAGACCTTGTCTTCCGCGGGCGGTTCTTCCCACTGCGAGTTGGAAGCAGTGGTTGGCGGCAGCGCCGCCTACCTTTCCCTCCACGCCCTCCAGCGCCTTCCCGACAAGCACTGCTCTGATTTGCATATTGACTCACGACCTTCCCTTTACGTCTATACAAAAATCGGAAAACATTCTCTTTGTGAAAGCTTCCCTCAGCCTCAGAAGACTCTATGTTCCCTCCCGAGAGTCGGCAATATAGAATTGAAAGTTGGGTAGACTTCATTTTCACCTTCACCTTAAGATGGGTGATCCGACATTGCCACCCTGCTCCTGGGTTTGCTTAGGCAAAAAGGGCTTCTGTCGTGAGTGGCACATGTAGGGCAACTCGATTGCTCTGCGTGCGGAATCGACATCAAGAGATTTCGGAAGCATAATTTTTAGGCTCTTGGGCAGCTGGTGATCGTTGGTCCCGGCGCCTGCAACTGCTGTGCAAAAGTTAGAGCATCTTTGCTTGTTGAGATTAGCAATTGTAGCACGAGTTCTTTGGGAGCATTTCTTGTCGTTGCTGTCTGGGACCAGTTAATCGCTTTCTGGAGGTCTGTTCGAGAAACGGTGTGCGTTTTTTCGGGTGTTATATTTTATCCAAAAACCATCGTTTCGTTTCATTCTGTTCTGTCTATGGCGTGTTAGGGAGTTGAACTCCCCAAATGCTGAGATTAAACTCGTGTCCTGCTACACTCAGATTCTATTGGCTTTAGAAAAGAATATGGGATTAGAGAGTTGGCTCAGCAGTTAAGAGCGCAACAATTATTGAGTTTCCAAAGTTCAACACTCCACCTCTTCTGGCCTCCTTGGCAATAGGCACAAATGAAGTGTATGTATATACACGTAGGCTAACATTAGCCATCCATACACATAAAATAAAGATAAATTAAATCATTTTTAAAATATACAATCTAGGTGTGACGGTACATATGTGTAATCCTGGCACTCAAGAGGCAGAGACAGGCAAGATCTCCGAGTTCCAGGTCAGCCAGGGCTGTATAGTGAGACTGTCTCCGGGAAGAAAGGAGTGAAAGAATGAAGAGGGCTGGAGAGATGGCTCAGAGGTTACTGCTGCTCTTCTGGAGGTCCTGAGTTCAATTCCCAGCAACCACATGGTGGCTCACAACCATCTGTAATGAGAGCTGGTGCCCTCTTCTGGCCTGCAGGCAGACACACAGACAGAATATTGTATACATAATAAATAAATAAATATTTAAAAAAAAAAAGAATGAAGAAAAAGGAGAGATGGTTCAGAGGACAGTTAAGAGGACCCGAGTTCAATTCCCAGCATCCACATGGCTGCTAACAACTATCTTTGACTCCCAAGATCCAACACTCACACAGACATACATGCAGGCAAAACATCGATGCATATAAAATAAAAATAAAGAATTTAAAATAGTAATGTTTACTTTAAAAGAAGGAAGAAAGTAAAAAGAAAATGAGAAGAAAAAGGATTTGGAGTTCCTATGGGTTTTGATGCCTCTGCACTGGACTTGAAGATGGTCACAGGCTCAAAGATCTTATACGCCAGTGGACAAAGCTGCACATGTGGCACCAGCTCATGTAATACCTGCTATGGAAGAAACTCTGGTCTTAACTAAGGTCCCATGGGTAGCTGAGGCAGCACTGCCTGGGCACTAGCACTGTAGGTGGGTAGGTAGGTGGTAAGTGCCAATGGAATATTAATAGCAATGCCATCTGGAATCTCTTTTTAGTTGGGGGTGCTTTTGTTTTTTGAGACAAAGGTTCACTATGTAAACAGACTGGCCTAGAACTCACAGAGATCTGCTGGGATTAAAGATTTGCGCTAACGTGCCCAGTTCTAATAGGCATTTCTTGAGTGCTCACTACATTCTGGACATGTTCTAAGATCTTTTTGCATATGTACAGTACCTCATTTTCTCTTCACAACCCCTGCCCCATCACATACACCTATGTCTGAAGTGCTTTTTCCAGCCCCTCACTGCCCCCCCCCCTTTTTTTGGACAGGGTCTCTCTACTGTCCTGGAACTTACTATGTCGACTGGGCTGGCCTCCTCCTGCTGGGACTGAAGGTGTGGGTTATCACTCCAACCTCCATTTCCCTTTCATTTGTAAGGATACTGACGTGGAAGCAGAGTCTCAGGAGCACAGCACCAGCCAACCTTGACTCTTTTCTTTTTTTTCTTTTTCTTTTCTTTTCTTTCTTTTTTTTTTTTTCTTGCTCTTTTTTAGTTCTTCAGACCTTGACTCTTACCCTGACTCCTAACTGGAAGTCAGCCTTTTTCTCCGGTCCTGACACTAGAGTGCAGATGGGGCAGGGGTGGGGAGGGTGGGTGAGGCAGTGACTCACCTGTCTCCATCTACATTAGTCTCAGGTTTTTTTCTTTTCTTTTTTTTTTTTTTCATCAACTGGCAGAGCTTCCTCTCTTTCTGATGCTGTCTCTTCTTCTGATTCACTCCCCATCTGTTACTAGTTTCTGGTTTCTGAGAGTGTGGAAGAGAGAGACAAGCAGTGGGAGGTGGGGAGGTGGGAACAAAAGTGCCGTAGTCTTTAAGCAACAAATTATTTTGAGCATCCTGTGTACCAGACTGTCCTCTGTAACTAATGTAACCTGTCCTGTCGTTGCCCTCAAGCACAGGACATGTATTATGGAGAGGGCACAAGTACAGGCAGGAGGGAGCTCTGTCAGGTGTGGTAAAGACATTAAGACAGCTGTGGCAGAGAGTAGCTATGAGGACCAGAAAAGGCCTCAGCCTGGGAAGGAAGCAGCTGAAGATCTGGAGAGTGTCCCAGGCTTGGGGAAACTGCATACCCTCAAAGGCCATGGAATTCCTGGGTTGGATGAGGGCCAGTGTGGGTCTTGGGGTGTGGTTCAGTGGTAAGTGGGGGAAAAGAAGCCACTGTAAGGCAGCAGATGGACAGAAAGAAAACAAGTCAAGGTCAGGTAGACTGATGAGAAGTCCGATTTTGTTCTAAGGACGAGGGGCACATTAGAAGACTGAGTCCCTAAGGCAGCAGGGCAGGAAGTGAGACGGCGGGGTGGGGGCTCTCTGACCGCTAGGGAACTATGTGAAGAAGTCAAGACCAAGTCGGGGTACAGAGAAGAGGGATGGTTTTTAGTTTTTTGGATTTTTTGTTTTTGTTTTTGTTTTTTGCTTGCTTTTTGAGTTAGTATTTCACGAGTTGGATTAGAATTCACTATGCAGCCCAGGCTAGTCTTAGCCTACCTAGATGTTGGGCGGGGGGATATATGATATTTTTATGTATAGTTGCATTTAAAGTGTATTTATATGGACTGGAGAAGATCCTATGTCAAAATAAAAATCAGAGAGTATTCCTACAACATTCATGTCTCAATCTTCCCTCCAAAGATACTGCCTGGGTTCATCTGGGGAGTATGTGTCCACAGTCTCCCCAACAGGTTCCCCATGCAGCCAGGGACAGTAGCAGAGGCTCTGCAGGTCACCTGCTTACCTTCAGATCTCACACCTGGGAACCTGAGGAAGCTGTTTCACCACTTCTCATCCCAAAATCAGTGACAGACCCACCCTTTGTGGTTGGGTCTGTCCAGTGTTTAGGGCAGGCAGGGCCTTGAACCTAGCAAGCTGGAAGCAATTCTGGGCAGAAACCCTCATGGCCATACTGTTGACAAACTGGCTTGTAGCCATGGAGAGCCCATGTCCAGTTTATAGCTATAATCTCCCTAAGGGGGCCTGGGATGTGTTTACTATCCCATTGTTCAACCTCCTTTTTTCACTCAGATAAACAGAATCATTTCCTAAATAAAATCAGCTATCAGAGTCCAGAAATGCTGGCGGATAGGATTACCAGATATGGTGTCAATTCCCCTTCTTCCTTTGTGTTGTGTGTTTGATGAGGGTTCCTAGAGGGACCCCTTTCTACTTTTTTTTTCTTATTCTTTTTTTTTGGGGGGGGTGTCTTTTTCGAGACAGGGTTTTTCTGTGTGTAGTCTCTGCGGTTCTGGAACTCACTCTGTAGGCCAGACTAGCCACAAACTCAGAGATCCATCTGCTTCTGCTTCCCCAACACTGGGATTAAGGCCTATGACTCCACCACTACCTGTTTTCTACTTCTTGTTTTCAAACACAGTTTTCTAAGTTACTCAAACTGGCCTTGAACTCACTGTGCAATTCAGGCCAACATTGAACTTGTGATCTTTATTGCCTCAACCTCCCCAGTAGTAGAGATTGCAGGTCTGAGCTACCAGGCTGGGTCCAAGCTTCTTTCATATTGTAAAGAAACAAGAAGGCTGGTAGTATAGATCAATGGTGAGGCACTTTCTTAGCATGCACCAGGCACTGGGTTTGACCCCAGCACTGCAAAAATCAAATCAAAACTAAAATACACTAACACCTCTTCAATGGTAAGAAACAGCATTGCCGGGTGGTGGTAGCACATGCCTTTAATCCCAATACTCAGAAGGCAGGTAGATCTCTGTGAGTTCGAGGCCAGCCTGGGCTCCAAACCTACACAGAGAAACCCTGTCTCAAAACACCAAAAAAGGAAGAAAAAAGAAAAAAAAAGAAGAAATAGCATTTAATGAATTAAGAAGAAGTGTGCTTCAGAATTAAGTATTTATAATAAATCATGAAGGTAAACAAGGAAAATTAATAGAAAAAATGTTGGAAGGAGACCCATGCATTATAAATAGAAGTCCACTCTGTTTTTCCATGCTCTGCACGCTGCAGTGTTCCAGTGAACATTCAGTTACAGGAAGAATGATTAAGTGTTGGGGGGGGGGCTTTCACATCCCTTTCCTCTTAAAGTTAAAACAGTCATCTTAATACTTTGTTTTATTGTTCCCTTCCTTCCAGCAAAATAAATATGAACACAGTTAAAGCTGTCTCTACTTGGAGTTTTCTGCATGTGCTCCATTTCCTGCCATCTAGTCTCCTTCCCTGCCAGCAGGGTCAGCTCTCAGATGCTCAACCCAATGGCTGTTCCTTTTCCCTTCCAGAGTTCTCTGCAGTTCTGGTATTGTTGGCATATCTCCTAGAAACTTCCAGTCTGCTAGGCAGCATCCTTTTCTCCTTCTGCCCAGGGAACTTTTCAACCACGCTGGCTGGCTGAGGGTTCCTTACGGCTCAGTGTTCTCTAAATTTGGGCTCCTGGCTTCACCCTCTTTCTGTATGCTCATTCTTTCTGGGTGATCCCATCCATTTGGACTTCGGTGGACTGATTGCTCATCTGTATAGCAGACTGAATATCTTACACACTAAATAAATCTTAAAAATAAACAAACAAAAGACTTGAGGCTGGTGATGTAGCTCAGTTAGCAAAATGCTTGACTAGCATTTACAAAGCCTTGGGTTCTAGTCCCAGACCTCAGGATCTGGGCTTGGTGGTGTTGGTTTGTAACTGAAGCACACTTGGGAGGCAGAGGCAAGGAGAAACAGGAGTTCAATGTCATCGCTACAGAGTGCTGATCTCACAAACGCTAATGTAGCACTGAGTCTTGTTATTGGGCCCTGGGGACAGTCCTGGGTGCAGTGGGACAACCAACTCTTTTATAGGTGAAGACAGCAAGGTTAAGGGAGGTGTGACTTGGCCACGACCCCAGAGCCCCTAACACCAATCCTGGAATTCTGGTTGTTTCACCTCCTTCCTCCAAACCTGTTTATACTGTTAAATTCCTGTCCTTGGGGGACAGGGAGCTTAAATTTTTATTTCCTATTTTTAACTGTGTCCATTTTTCCATTTGAATGCAGTGTCACTGGAGACCACAATAGAGGTTGGACCCCCTGGAGATAGAGTTATAGGTGACAATGAGCCAGCCCACATGAGTGCTGGGAACCCAACTCAGGTTCCCAGCAAAAACAGTATATACTTTAACTGCCGAGCCTCCTCCCAGTCCCAGCAATTCCTATCCTTTTCTGCTTACTCTTAAATAAAAAACCCTGTTAAAAGCCTCTCACATGCTGTATTAGTCAGGGTTCTCTAAAGTCATAGAATTTACAGAATCAATCTCTCTCTCTCGTGTGTGTGTGTGTGTGTGTGTGTGTGTGTGTGTGTGTGTGTGTGAGCTGACTGGAATGACTTCCAGGCTGCAGTCCAACAAAGGCTAGTTGTGAATGTGTGAATGGAAAGTCTGAGAATCTAGTAGTTGCTCAGTCCCATGAGGCTGGGTGTCTCCGCTGGCCTTCTGGCTGTGCTGGGGTCCTGAAGACGCAGGCTCCAGTGAAGAAATGGGTGTGCTGACAAGGCGAGGGCCAGCAAGTGAAGAACGAACAACCCTTCCTTCTTCCCTTGTCCAGCAGATGTGACTCAGATTAAAAGTGTGCCTTCCCGGGAACCTCAGGATCTGGATTACAGGCCTGTGTCATCCTGTCTCAAGATCCTGATCAAAAGGGTATGTCTAGTTGAGCAGTGGTAGTGCATGCCTTTAATCCCAGCACTGGGCACTCGGGAGGCAGAGGCAGGCAGATCTCTGTGAGCCAGCCTGGTCTAAAGAGAGTTCCAGGATAGCCAAGGCAACACAGAGAAACCCTGTCTCAAAAACAAAACAAAAAAGGAGTGCATCTATCAAACAAAAAAGTGTGTGTGTGTGTGTGGGGACTGGAGAGATGACTCAGAGGTTAAGAGCACTGGCTGCTCTTCCTGAGGATCTGGGTTCAATTCCCAGCAACCACATAACCACATGGCAGCTCACAACTGTGTAATTCCAGTTCTGCGGATACATGTATGCAGGTACAACACCAATTAACATCAAATAACACACACACACACACACACACACACACACACACACACAATGAGTCTTCCTGTTTCAATACCCAGATCACATGTCACACATGTGCCCGCCATTTCTGGACGGCAGTCCATTCCAGATATAGTCAAGTTGACAACCAAGAATAACCATCACGCATATATCTTTTTAAAAACTTACATTTATTTAGTCTTTCTGCACACCAACTTCCCCATGCCTGTACACGTCTCCTCTAATAAACTAAGCAGGTTTGTTGCATGTTTCATGCTTCCTTCTCACTCACAGCACGTAATTTCAGAGACTTTTAGAGTTTGGAACTATTATATTCCTGCACTTGTGCTGCCAACGCATCCCCTGCCATCTTCAGGCTGCTGTGGGACTTGGAGAGGCCAAAGTGCTGCCTCGCCTTTGCCCCTGCAAGTGATGGTGCTGTGGTCGCCTATCTGCAGCCTCTGTTGCCGCTCAGTGGGTGGGAAGAATAGAGTATGGCCTGTGTCCCAGCAACGGCCTGGGTTGCCTCTGAGGGTGTGGCAGTCTACGCATGCGTGCTGTAGCCAGCTACGTCCGACCCACACTGTGCAGTGGAGCCAGGAAAGGCAGGAGACAAAAATGTTTAGAAGGCTCTATCTCCCACAGTCAGTGCCCAGAGTCGTCAAAGGAAATGCCTAGAGGCTATTTGGCCCATTAACCAAGAGACCTACCTATAATGGATAAATCTATGACTTTTAACAGAGGATTCAGAAAGTGTGTAATTTTGTGATTACAAGATTTAAAATAAAAAAGCAAGGATAGTAAGAATAGGTGTGGCTATACCTGCCTAAGCTTGTGGTCTCTCGTGGCAGTCTCAAAGCTGCTGCAATGGCAGATACCCGAGAACCTGAGCTAAATTTGTCAGCCACCTCTAATATTGGTCTGAGGCAGGACCACTGAAAATGGCCTGTGCCCAGGCACAGCAAGCAATGAGGGCCAGGCCTCCTGGTCCCAAGTCCCCAGTGGGACACTGCCAAGTGGAGAGCATGACTTGTGCCCTGCCATGCAGCCCAGTTTCGACTGCAAGCCAAGTTCCTGGGTTCTGGCCTGACAGCCAAGTAGCAAAATAGTAGCCTCAGGGAACTGCAGCTTGGGGGCAGTCAAGAGTCTGTGAAAGTGTCCAGGAGCAAGTTAAGCCTGTCAGCTAAGCAGACTCGCAACCCAGACTAGAAAGACAGCTTACAAACTTTTCATAAAACATCCAATGGTGACCAGCTGCCAAACCAGAGATGTATATGAGTATGTTAATTTATATAGTATATGTGTCTATAAATACTGCTTTGTAGATATGTGTGTGTTTGATATGTACAGGTGCTTCTGACATGCCCATGTAAGTGCAGGCTCATGTGTATGTATGTGTATACACACATGTGTGCATGTGAAGGTCAGAGGATTATTGTGGGTGCTGTTCCTCCTTAGGCACCATCCACATGGTTTTCTGAGATGATCGGAGGCCCACCTGTTTACCTAGTCTGACTGGCTAGTGAACCCCAGGATGTGTGAGGAGTCTTTCCTTCCTCAGAATTGGGATTAAAAGTATGTGTTACTTTGCCTATATTTTTATGTAGTTACTGGGGACTGAACTCAGTTCCTCATGCTTGCCCACGCCCTTTATCAACCAGTTATCTCCATCGCTCTCTCTATACATATTTCCACAGGAAGGGACGCTAGCCACTCCAGCAGTCAGGCCTTACCCTTCTCCCCATCTCCTCTGCCTTTCTAAAAACCCTGAGATTACATTCCTAGAGCTAGCTCCCAAAGTCTAGTCCTTAATTTAGCCAATCCTTGAAGCTGACTACCAAGGTTCAGCTATCAAAGTACTGGAGTCCAGCAATCAAAAGCCCCCTTTGCACCTAATTAACATATCCAACTAAAATAAACACCTCATCTTAACACAGGGTTTTCAATTGTACCTTTATAAACTGCCATTTTCCTACGCACCACATCTGTCTCCCCTGTAACCAGAGGCAGTCCCGCCACCGTGAATACCTCTGCCCCTTTCGCTTGTTCTTTTCCTCTTCTCCCTCTATCTTCCTTATCTCTTCCCTCTGTCCCTCTTGGGTAAATAAATCTCCTTTGTGCTAAGAACTTAGTCTTGGGCATTAAAAAGAAAAGGAAAAAAATTACATTTATTTAATGCGTGTGTGTACTGCATCTCCTTCCACTATGTGGGTTCAAGAGAGATCAGGTGGAACTCAGGTTTTCAGGAACCAGTACTGGATGTTTTTTTTTTTTTTTCTTAAAGGAAAGAAGACAGATACAATGTATAGGAAGCAAGATGGAGAAACAATTCTTCCTCTCCAAAAAAAACTTTACTGCCTGAAGGAACCCAGGTCTTCGTCATGTATTCTGCCACTTGGCTACTTCCCTCTTACATCCCTCATCTGTTCTTTTCGCTTTTTTTTTTTTTTTTGGTTTTTCTCTGTAGCTTTGGGAGTCTGTCCTGGAACTAGGTCTTGTAGACCAGGCTGGCCTCGAACTCACAGAGATCCGCCTGCCTCTGCCTCCAGAGTGTTGGGATTAAAAGCGTGTGCCACCACCACCCAGCTTGCTTGCTTTTTTTAAAACAGGGGCCCACTATGTAGCATTGGCTGGCCTAGAACTCACTATGTAGACTAGGTTGGCCACGAACTCTGCTTACTTTGGTCTCGGAGTGCTGGGATCAAAGGTGGGTACCGTCAAGCACAGATGCTTATGTTTAATATTTAAAACGAGATTGAAAGGTAGCAAGTAGGGTCGCTGTGAGGATTATAAACCTAAAGCATCTTCCCCAACGTCTGACCACACTGCCTTAATGCTTGTCAGTTAATATTGCCGGCCTCAAGAACTTTAATAAGTACTGTTCAAGCATCATTTCATTGAACATGCGCGGTATATGCCTTTTGGGAAATTAAGAGGCTTAGAGTTGTCAACTCATTTTACAGTTCTACACGTTGCAAATAAATCCATACTTGAACCCAGAACCCGCACAACCAGGAAAGCCTGGGCCAAGAGCCATGGTTCAAATGCAGGAAGGAGTGACTGATCTATGTTCCGCCACATCTTTTGATTCCGTACTGGTAACCTGAAAGAAACCCTGATAAAATGTAAACAGGATTTGGGGAGAGAAAAAACCCTATCCCTCCACAAGAGTCAAGACGAGTTGACCTTTGCGTCTAGGCCTTAGTCCCAAGGATCTCCGCTATCTCTCCAATACTGCCTTTCAACAGCCGAAGGCGTCAGCTCACGAACCACCCAAAACGCTCGGCTGAGGCATGCTTCCCCCGAGCGGCCGCAATAGGGACGCGTTCCCTTTAAGGCGCCAGCTCAGCTGCGGCGGCGGCCGGAAGTGTTGGAGCCCGGCTTGGCGGCGGCGGTGGCGGCGGCAGCCGTGGCGGCTTGTGCGCATGCTCCGTCGCCCGCCCGCCCTGGCCGCTCGCCGCCCGCCCGCCCGACGGAGACGGTGAGGAGGGGGAGGGGTGGGCGCGCGGCGCGGGCGCGGCGAGGGTTGGGGGCGGGGGGGGGCGGGCGCGGGGGCCGCGCGGCGGCCGGCGAGGGCGGGCGGGCGCGCAGGGGGCGGGGGGCTGCTGCCTCCGCGGGCGCCTCCCCACGCCCTGTGCGTGCCGCCGCCGCCGCCGGGGAGCGAGCGGACGTCGCGGCGCCGCGGGGGGGTGGGGGGACGCTGCCGCTGGGTCCGCCCGAGCAGCCGGGCCGCCCCCAGCGTGGCCGGCAGGGCCTTGGGCTCCCGGCCCTTCGAGGCGCGTGCCGGGCGGGGTGGGGGTGGGGTTGGGGGGAGACTCCGCGCCCCCGGACCGAGGAGCCCGGAAGTCCTCGCGGAGGGGCCTGGGGGAGCCGGGGTACCCCCCCAAAGGCGGGGTCTGCGAGCTCGGGCCTTGCGCGGATGAGCTGGGTCAGGCCTGGGTCGTGCCCGGGGGAGGGGGCGGCGTGCTGGGGCGGGGGTGTGGGTGGGCTGAGTGTGGGGATTAGGGGCCAGCCTTCGCCGGAGGAAAGAGGCCTCGGCCCCCGGACCTAGGGAGAAGGAGCCAGGTCCTTCTCGAGCGCCCTTCCCAAGATGAGGGTCAGTGAGAAGGAGAGGGGTCCGCCCGAGGGCTGCAGACTGTAGTATCTCCGGTGGCTAGGTCGAGAGCAGGGTGGTCCTCTGCTCCAGGAGACGAGGGAAACCTATGGTTAGGCGGGTGGGGAGGAGGTAATTACTGGGAAGAGGGTACCCCTTGCTTTCAAAAATGACAGGGGAATTGGCCAGGTGTCCTTTAATTGAGGGAACAGAAATGAGGGTAGAATCTTACCCGAGGGTCTTGACCTAGGAATCAGAGGGAGGAAGGCTTGGCTGTCTAAGAAGCAGGGGGAACCCTGAATTCTCAAAAGGAGACCTATCAGGGTGTCAAATAGAACCAGGAAGTAGGGGTTTCCTCTGTGTCTGGAGACTTCCCATCTGCCCAGCCCCCTTGCCTTGGTTTGTATTATGGAACGTTTTCTTAAGGGCTTGGGCCTGCTCTTAATTTTTCAGTCCAATAATAACTTGTTTTCAATGTGCACGTGATCAAGTCCATTGATTAGCCATGCTCCCCTAGACTTCATTGGGTTAGGTTGGACCCTATTTTTGATTCCTTAGACTCTTGAGTGATGATTTTAAAAAACTTATCTATTGATTCCTCCAAACACCTACATAGAAGTCTCCAGTCTGGTTTATATAAAGCTTTATTTCCTCTGGGTACTTCCTGCATGGTGGTTCTGTGTAATCAATCCCCTTGTATTCATTGTATCCGAGGTCATGCTGGCTCAACTATTACGTGCATAACAAAGGAGTGGATTTAATGAATTTTTTCCTTAAGTAATAAAGTTGGATCTTGGGAGATTTCTTTTTGTTTGTTTGTTTTGGGGTTCTTTTGTTTGTTTTCATACAGCAGTGTTGGTCACACCTTTAATCTCAGCACCAGAAGACATAGCAGGCGGATATGTGGGTTTTGCTTTTTTGTTTTTCTCTAGACAGGGTTTCTCTGTGTATATCTGGGTTACATAGCAAGTTCCAGACAAACCAGGGTTACAAGGTGAGATGCCAAGGAAGAAAAAAAAAAAAAAAAGACAGGCACATAAACCTTGTAGGATCTCATGCCTATGATTCAAGGAGTATCTGAGACAGTACTGCCTAAAATCAAGGCCAGACTGGGCTGCCAAGTGAGTGCAAAGCTAAGGTGAGATACAGTGAGCCCCAGTTTCAAAAAGCATACACAACAGCCTAGCGTTGTCTGGAAGGCAGAGGCAGGTAGATTTCTGGGAGTTGGAGGCCAGCCAGGACTATGTAATGTCCTATCTCAAAAAATAAAAGCCAGGTGGTGGTGGCTCATGCTTTTAATTTCAGCAATTGAGCGGCAAAGGCAGGCAAATACCTGAGTTCGAGGCCACCCTGGTCTACACAGATTTCAGGATAGTTAGAACTATCTTGTGTCATTGTGTCAAAAATCAAAACAATTCCAGGCCAACCCGCTCTACATAGTAAGTTTCAAGACTGCCAGAGCTACAATAGTGAGCCCCTGTCTCAAAAAAAAATTATATGTATGTGTATATGACAGTAGGTATGTGCCATGCTGTACTTGTGGAAGTCAGAGGACAACACAGGATTTTATTCTGTCCTTCCACTATGTGTACCCTGAGGATGAAACTCAGATTTTCAGGTTTGGCAACAATCATCTTTACCTGCTGAGCCACCTCACCAGACATCCCTCCTCTTTTTTTTGGGGGGGGGGCGGAACCAAAAGTTTCATATAACCTCAACCTCCTTACATAACTGAGGGTGACCTTGAATCCCTGACCATTCTGCTTCCAAAGTGCTGGTTTACAGACTTGTGCCACAATGCCTGGCTTCATGCTCGCTTTCAAATTTTTAAATTTATTACTGTGCATAATGTTGGGAGGAGGTACGTGTGTGTGTGTGTGTGTGTGTGTGTGTGTGTGTGAGAGAGAGAGAGAGAGAGAGAGAGAGAACAGACGTCAGGATTTTATGCAGTTGGCTCTCTTACATGAATGAGATCTAGAGATATAGCTCCATAGATAATGACAGGGCAAGGACTTTTCAAGAGTCTTTTTTTTTTTTTTTTTCTCTTGAAAATAGCAACAGAGCAGCAGCCCATTAGCGCCTGTCTGTAAACCCAGCTCTCTGTAGGCTGGGCCTAGAGGATTGAAAATTTAAGCCCAGTCTTCCAGTCTTGAGTATCTAGTGAGACTCTTGATGCAAACAAAAACCTCCAAGTAACTGAGTGTGAGGGTTCCTGAGCGTGGTAGGTGGAATCTGGGGAGGATTGGTAGCTCTCGGCCATCCTCTGCTACACAGTGAGTTGGAGGCCAACCTTGGGTGCATAAAACCCAAACCCCAAACCAAGCCCAGCAGTGGTGGCGCACACCTTTGATCCCAGCACTCGGGAGGCAGAGGCAGGTGAATCTCTGTGAGTTCCCCAGTCTGGTCTCCAGAGTGAGTTCCAGGACAGGCTTCAAAGATACAGAGAAACCCTGTCTCAAAACCCCCTCCAAACCAAAACCAAAGCAAGGGCAACAAAGAAAACTACAGAGAAACTTTGCTGCAGGTTGAACCCATATTTACACCAAGCCTCTGTCCTGAGCTGTACTCGCGCCTCGCAATACTTCTTTCCGCATAAATTGACTAAAGGTGAACAAAATTTTTTCATGTTTTTGTATGTTCTTCTAGAATTACAGAGCACACACTTAGATCTCATGAGGGATAGTGATTGCAAGGCCTCTTCTGTGAAACACCCGTGGGATTAGCTTCCTCACCTTGTCTCAGGAGTCTGTGCTGTTATAAACAAGGAAAGGCTTTCTGTTTACACAGCTTACAGAGATGACCTTGCAGTTAACCCTGTAGTGGTAGTGTGCTGTTGGTTTGGGGTTATTCACTAGGAATGTAATAACTTGAGGTAATGAGAGATATTGAACCTAAACTTCATTTACTAAAAAACTACGAATCACTATGTTGGTGTGGACTCTCTTCTCTGCTACTAAAAGTATGTTTTTTGTTTGTTTGATTAATTTTTTCCCCCAAGATTTACCTTCTTAGGCCTGTGTGACGGTACATGCATTTAGTCCTAGCACTAAGGAGGCAGAGGCAGGTGGATCTCTGAGTTTGAAGCCAGCTTGGTCTACGCAGGACCTCTCCCACAATGTGGCCTCACCCATGTGTGGGGAGATGTGGGGGAATGGGAGTGATTTACTTTAGTTTGCACCACTTGATCTAGTGAGTTTCAGACTTGCTAGAGCTACATAGTGAGACTCTGTCTCAAAAAACCAAGACAAAAAAAAAAAAAAGATTTGGTTTGTTTATTTAGGTTTATTTATTTATTTTATTATTATTATCACTATTTATTCCTGGAGGGACAGCCATGGGTGCTGGGAACCAAACTCTTATATTTTTGGTTGTGAGCCTAGCCTTTAACGGCTGAGCCATCCCCCCAGGCCTATTTAGGTTTTTTTGAGACAGGATTTTCTCTATGTAGCTTTGGAGCCTGTCCTGGAACTAGCTCTTATAGAGCAAACTGGCCTCAAGCTCACAGATATCCACCTGCCTCTGCCTCTGCTGGGATTAAAGGCGTGCACCACCACTGCCCAGCTAGACATAGTGATTTTTCAAGGCCACCCCAACTCCCCAAAATTAGTAACCTATAATTCCAACCACTGTGGAGGCTGTGGCAGGAGATCCTTTTGACCCACGATTTAAGAGGCCAGCCTGGTCAACACAGCAGAACCATACCTGTGGGAACAAAACAGCCTTCACTTATATAAGCAGAAGAGCCTTCACCTTAATCCTCAGCACCCCCCTCCATGCAAAAAATGCATGATGGGAAAGGAGCATAAGCTCCAACCTAGTAATGGGATTCACTGGAAGACCTTTCCAAGGAAGTGATGCTTCAGAGTCTAGCCCAAGGGAAGGAAAAGAATCCTGGGGACAGAAAGCAAATTCAAAGGCTCGGTCCGGGAATGCTGCACGTTTAAGAACTGGAGAACAGTGACAGCTCCAGTGTGCCAGCTGTGGGGAGGGGCCTGATTTGGAAGCTTTTCTAGGCCATATTAAGGAGCTCACACTTTATTTCACAGCAGCAGGGATACATTAAAACATTTTTAAGTGGGAAAGTGGCCCATGGCCTTTAATAGGATCACTTTGGTTGCTATGTGGGAATGAATTTTAGGAATCCAAGACCAAAGGTTAGGCTATGGTAAAGGAGCCGGGAAAACCCAGGTAACAGTGTGGCAGCCCAGATATAGTGTTGACAGCACAGATGGAGTATGGGAGGAGCACACACACTGTAGACTGGATAAGGTTGTGGCTGATTGGGTTTAGAAGGAGGAGGCAAAAATAACTCCTGAGTTCCCTCGTTTTGAAAATGAGCGGAGGATAACATCACTTAGAGAAATAGGAAATCTTGGAGTGGGTTTGAGAAAATATGGTTCAGTTTAATGTAGTAGAGCCTGATAAATACAGGGACATAGAATTCATTAAAAAATTAAATGGGATTAAAAGCCAGATAGGAAGAAATTTGATTAGGTCATATATACATGCAAAAGTGACGGAATAAACCTATCTACCAGTGTCAAAGCTGAGGAGAGTGACGGGGGCACAGAGATGCTTAGATAAACAGTGCCTAAGCACTGAGACTGATGGCATACCCCTGGTAGTCAGAGGCCAAAATTTGAGGCTAGCCTGAGCTACATGACAAGACTGTCTTGAGAAACCAAGAACAATCTGAGTGTTGTGCATGCCTTTATTTGCATTACTTGGGAGTCAGAGGCAGGGCGAATCTCTTAAATTCTGTTTTACAGATTGAATTACAGGACAGCAGGGCTACACAGAGAGACCCTGTTTCAAAAAACCAAGAAAGGAACTCAGAGCTGTGGATTATAGTTCAGTTGTGAAACACTTGGTCACATGACGATGGACCCCTGCAGAACAAGATAAGCAAGAAGGAACAATAGTTGTGGCTGTCAAGGTCTGCATGGGCAACTGCAGTGAAGAACAGTGTCTAAAACCAGGAGGGGGAGTGACAGACCACATTTGGGGGGAAATTCTGGAAAGAAAGTTTGATGATGAGGCTGGAGAGATGGCTCAGTGGTTAAGAGCACTGGCTGCTCTTCCAGAGGTCCTGAGTTCAATTCCCAGCAACCACATGGTGGCTCACAACCATCTGTAATGAGATCTGGTGCCCTCTTCTGGCCTGCAGGTGTACATGCCAGAATAATGTATACATAATTAATAAATAAATTTTAAAAAGAAAAAGAAAAGTGAGGTGATGCTTCCTGGAGTAGTGAACAGAACATTAGGGACAAAGATGCTTAGAACTTATATCGAGAGTAGAAAACCTTAGCGCCCTGGCGCATGCTAGTATGTGTTAAGAGTACCGTGAGTGACTGACACGGTCGGAGAGTAGAGGTGTAGATAAAACTGGAGTATGCCGTGACCAGTGAGGTCCACTCTGGGCACCACATTACGTATGTCTATTTTCAAGGCTGGCAGAGCTGAGGAGTGACTTGAGACTCAGGCTGCCAGCTACACATTCCAGTGTGCATCTACAGTCAACATGGCTGTCTCCTGTTTGCCTTCACATGTTTACCTATATTCATTTAGTAAATTCTGTGTTTTTTCTTGTACACTCTATAGTGACTTTTTGTTTTGTTTTGTTTTTTTTTGAGACAGGGTTTCTCTGTGTAGCTTTGGAGCCTGTTCTGGAACTCTGTAGACCAGGCTGGCCTTGAACTCAACAGAGATTCTCCTGCCTCTGCCTCCTGAGTGCTGGGTTTAGAGGCATATGCCACTACCACCTGGCAAGTGACTTTTTTTTCTTTAAGACAGGCTGGCCTTTAGTTTATGTGGCTCCAGCTGAATTCAAATGCCCTATAATTCCCTGCTTCAGCCTTTCAAGTGTTGGGTTATTGTGTGAGCCATGGCTCCTGGCTCCTTCTTTTCAACTGGATAGTGTAAAGGATTGCACACACAGCTCCGGGTAAGCTCACGTGTTAGAGCGCTTACCACCATACACAGGCTTTGAGTTGGATCCCTAGCGCTGAAAAAAATCAATTTTGGGGGGCTGGAGAGATGGCTAAGTGGTTAAGAGCACTGCCTGCTCTTCCAGAGGTCCTGAGTTCAATTCCCAGCAACCACATGGTGATTCACAACCATCTGTAAAGAGATCTGGCTTCCTCTTCAGACAGAACACTATATACATAATAAATAAATCTTTAAAAAAAAATCAATTTTCCTGAACTCTAAAGACTAACAGGTGCAGGCTGTCCTGAGACCCTCTGTGTTTTCATAAGGAGTGGGATAGTGGGGACAGCAAGATAGCAAAATCGGTAAAAGTGCTTGCCACGCATGCCTGATGATCTGATGTTGTTACCCGAATCCCATGGTGGAAGGAGAGAGCTGACTCCTGGAAGTTGTCCTCCCACTGATGTCTACGTGTATGCCTTGGCATGTGCATATGCATACAAACAACAATAACAATAATTAAAAAAGATTGGGTTAGTATTTTAAATTGAAGGAGCACATGGCACTTGGTTATGGTTTCCTCAGTAGCTCTGTAAGGAGCTGTCAGACAAGGTCATCTCCATTCACTCTGAAGAGCTGAGATGTTCCTGGGACCCTTGTGGGTATACACTAAGGTATACACCTTAGTCCCATTATTCCTGGTAGAACCAGAAAGATCAGAAGTTCAGGGTCATTCTGAGCTCCAGAGCAGGTTCCAAGTCAGCCATTTGAGACTCCATCTCTAAAAATAAAACAAGAACATAAAGTTCTTAGAGCCAGACTTGGTGACTCACACCCTATAATTTCAACTCACTGAAGCTGAGGCAGAAGGATTGCTTTGAGTTTGAGACTAGGCTGGGCATCAGAAAAAACAAAAGTTCTTGGCCTCTTGGTGATGGTCCATGTCTTTAATCCCAGCAGTAGGATCTCTGAGTTTGAGCCCAGTACGTTCCAGGACAGGCAGGACTACAAAACAACAACAACAAAAAACCCAAACCAAAAAAAAAAAAACCTGGAAAGAAAGGGGTGGAGGAAGGAAGGAAGGAAGGAAAGAAGGGTCTTAGAGATTGTACAGTGAATTCAGCATTTATTAACAGCTATGCAGCTGAACTCAGATATGAATATTTATAAAGACTAGAGCATTGTATGTAATACATAGTTGATATGTAACTGCTACTTGCACCTAAAATAGGTACGATTCCTACTTTCTAGGGCCTGTTCTTTGGGATGCAACCAGTCTATATTGTAAATCAGTCTACAGAAAAAACAAGCCAGGTGTGGTGCATGCTTGTAATGCCAGCAGTTGGGAGGCAGGGGTGGAGGATCAGCAAGTTGAAGCCAGCCTGAACTATTTATTGATATTCCCTTCTCAAAAATAAAACAAGCCAGGAGTGGGGGAGGGGTGGCGCATGCCTTTAATCCCAGCACTCAGCAGGCTACAGAGGGAGCAGGTCTACAGAGGGAGTTCCAGGACAGCCAGGGCTGTTACACAGAGAAATCCTGTCTTGAAAAACCAAAAGTATAACAACAAAGGCCTTTGACCCCAGAAGCAAGAGACAGAGGCAGGCTCATCTTTGAGTTTGAGGCCAGTCTGGTATACATACTGAGTTCCAGGTCAGACAGCATTTCATAGTGAGACTATGTCTCAAAAACAAAACAAAGAAGACCCCAAACAACAAAACCTTAGTGCTCTTAATTTCAGTGCTGTATGTAATCCCAGTGCTGCAATCCCAAGGCCTGAGAGCTGTGAGAGTTGGCTCTGGCTAACGACTGGGTGAGTCACATGGACCACGAAGCATGCTAAGAGCCTGTGCCAGCTCCTGTCAGCTCCCTCTCAGGATGATGAGTCCAGGGTGCTCAGAGCTGTTTGTTGTCTCGGCACTCCCTTCCTGCAGTTGTGCCTTTCAAGATAAGTTACTCATGCTTCTTGTTTCTCACAGCAGCCTCAGCTAGCTGACTTCATGTGAAAGATGGCTAATGCGGAAGTGAGTGTCCCAGTGGGAGATGTGGTTGTGGTACCCACTGAAGGAAATGAAGGGGAGAACCCTGAAGACACTAAAACCCAAGTGATCTTGCAGTTACAGCCTGTGCAGCAAGGGTAAGTGGAGAGAGGTTTGGACATTCTGAAAATGTATTATCGAGAGAATAAAGAATGGGAAGTAAGAGCTGTGCAGGTTTGTAGTACGCCATGAACACTCAGCATCAGTCAGAGCTGGTGATAAGATCCCTCCGTCATCTTAGGGCTTTTTGTTTTATTTACTCATTTTTATTTTTGTAATTTTCGAGACAGTCTCATGTAGCCCAGGCTTGCCTCAAACTTACTATGTTGCAAGGGTAGCCTTGAATACCTGATCTTCCTGCCTTTTCTTCCCAATTACCAGGATTACAGATGTGCACAGCCATGTCAAGCTGCCATTCACTACTTACTACAGCAGCGGTTTCCTAGTGTCCCTCTCTGTCTTTACAGTGGGAGCTCTCTGGGTGTGAGTTCCATGGCTCCTTCATCTTCTCTGTCCACATTGTTTAGCCAAGGGCCCATGTGCATATTTCTCAAATGCAGTGTTGACTGAGAGACAAAGCAAGGCACCTCCAAAACCATTTCTACCATAAACTCTAAAACTTGCATGGATCGGCAAACGCTCAAGCTTAGTCTGTACCAAGTATCTATTCTCCACTACCATGATGATGCATTACAGCAGCATTAGAAGAAATAAAACACAAGGTCCTCACCAGCACGAAGCTTGAGGTCTAGCTGTAAAATAAAAGTGCATGTAAGTATGGAACCTTACGTTGTGAAGACTGGGCAGGGTTGAGTGGCCTGTAAGTTCAGAGTTCACAATCAACTAGAAAGGAATGTTGACTAAAATGCTTCCGCAGTGTCCAGAATCAGAGCTGGGGCCTCTCTCATGCACAGGTCATCTACCACTGAGCTATGCTGTAGGTTAGCCCTAAAAGATAAAATTTAAGTTTTTCTTTCAAACTGGGCAGTGGTGTCGCGTCTCTGTGTCTTTAATTCCAGCACTTGGGAGGCAGAGGCAGGCCGATCTCTTGGGTTCCAGGGCAGCCTGGTCCACAGAGTGAGTTTTAGGACAGCCAGGGATACACAGAGAAACTCTGTTTTGGGTGGGGGAAAAAAGTGTGTCCATCTGGTTTTCTTTCCTTTTTAAAACAAGGTCTTGTTATATAGCCCAGGTTGGACTTGAGTTTATTCTTCTCCCTCAGCCTTCTCAGTGCTTCTCGTGTGCTGCCATTCCTGACTTTAAAGGGCAATCTTTCTTTTAAAATATATACAAAATAAAATAAAAACTTAGGTCAGGCAGTGGTGCCTTTACACCTTTATTCTCAGCACTTGGGAGGCAGAGGCAGGTGGATCTCTGATTCCAGAGCAGCCTGGTCTGCAGAGTGAGTTCCAGGATAGCCTGGGCTGTGGAGAGAAATCCTGTCTTTAAAAACAAAACAAGAGGCTAGACAGATGGCTCAGTGTTTGAAAGCACTGATTGCTCTTCCAGAGGTCCTGAGTTCAAGTCTCAGCAGCACACCACTACTATTTGTCTTTAAAAAAGACTTTTAAAAAAGATTGACTTGTGCCGGGCGGTGGTGGGAGGCAGAGACAGGAGGATCTCTGTGAGTTCGAGGCCAGACTGGTCTACAGATTGTGTTCCAGAACACCCAGGGCTGTTATACAGAGAAACCCTGTCTCCAAATGTTGGACTCTAATGTCCAAACTGAGAAGGAGTCGCCCCCAGAGACCACCTCATATACCACAGCCGATGCAAAAGCATGAGGATTTTATTAATTCTGTCATGACAGGGTCCCCCAGCATTCGGGAAGCCGAGAGACCCCGACTAGCTGGTACAGTCTACTTTTAAAGGAGAAGGCCCCATAGAAACAAGAGGGGTTGTTCCTTGACCTTTTATGATTAGCTTATTCGAAAAGGGCTAATACCAATAATTGACTGGAGAACTATTGTCAGATCAGATGAGGTAAGAGGTCATTTTGACCCCGTTTCCCAGGAGACTGAGTCAAAACATACGTATGTGGGTAATTGTTCAGGAACTGAGTACGTGCATGTGTAGCTGTTAGGTCCTTGGTTCCCAGGGGAGGAGGGGAAGCACTGAGGCACAGAGGCTGAGAGGGTTTGGAATTACAGAAATGGCTTCAGAATTGTCTAAAATCTTACACAAACACACACACACACATACGCACACACACAAAAATCATGAAAACAAAGAAAAGCTGAGGTGTACCTGGAACAAGAAAAAGAAAGAAAAAGAGAATTTTGGTTTGAGGACCAAGGCTGGTTTAATACATTTTTGTCTGTTTCTTTTGAAACAGTCTCGCTGGGCTGCAGAGATTTACCTTGTGTTCCCTACCCTCTGCCTCTCCCTCTCCAGTGCTGGTATTGGAGTATGCAAGACTGCCTTCAACTTTCTGTTTGTCTAATCTTTTATTAATTTTTAAAATTTTGAGTGTACTTTTGCAAGGGAATGTGCACATGAGTGCAGGTGCACATGGGGACCAAAAGAGGGGGTCAGATCTGAAGCTGGAGTTAAAGGAAGTTGTGAGTCACTGGATGTGGGTAGGTCCTTTGGAAGATCACAGTGTTCTTTTTGTTTTTTTTTTTTTGAGACAGGGTTTCTCTGTGTAGCCCTCACTGTCCTGGGACTCACTCTGTAGACCAGGTTGGCCTTGAATTTGAGATCCACCTGCCTCTGCCTCCTGAGTGCTGGGATTAAAGACACTACTGTCTGGCCAAAATACAGTCTTTTTAACATCATCATGAAGACCTTCAACTACAAACCCTCCTGTCTCAGCTTCCCAAGTGTTGGAATTTCAGGCATGGAGCACTAAACTTATTCATATTTTACTTTTTCAGATATTCATTATGTACATGTTTGCAGGAATGCATTAGGCAGTAAAAGCAGATTGGAACAGTCTTCCCATGTGTGCACAGAGACACTGTCCTGGAACTCATTTTGTACACCAGGCTGATCTTGAACTCACAGCCCTGCTTTTTTTTTGTTAGTTTTGTTTGGTTTGTTTTGGTTTAGATACTTTTATACGTATATAGTGAATTTGAGACCAGCCTGAACTACATGAAACACAATCTCAAAACAAACAAAAGTCCAGTGAAAAGACCCAGTAACTACAAGAATCTTCTGGAAATGTCACCCAGTGGTGACCCAGTGGTGGAAGTGTCACCCAAAATTTCTTTGTATGCAGAAGGCCCTGAGTTGCATCTCTAGCATCTCAAATAAAATAAAGCCATTGCTAAATGCTTTCTAATTTTTCAAATAAGTCTCTTTTATAACATTGCAGTGATAACAAATTAAAGTTGCCTGAATATCAGAGTGCAGAGCTATGACACTTAAAAACCAGGCGGTATTGGCTCACACCTTTAGTCCCAGTACTTAGGAGTCACACACCTTTAATTCCAGCTCTAAAGAGGTGGAGACAGGAAGGAATATGGCTGGGCGGAGAGAGGGAAGTAAGGCAGGAGGAGACCAAAGCTGTGCAGTCTGGAGATGAAGTTAGAGGATGCAGTCTGAGGACAGGATCGCCCCTTTGGTCTGAGCATTGGTAGAGGTAAAAGGTCTCTAGTGGCTGGCTGCTCTGCTTCTCTTATTTCTCAGCTTTTACCTCCTAATACCTGACTCTGGGTTTTTATTAAGAATAATTAGAGCTGGGATGTGGTGGTGCACGCCTTTAATCCCAATGTTCAGGAGACAGAGACAGGCAGATCTCTGTGAGTTCAAGGCGAAAAGCTATCACAAAAAAACCAAAAAAAAAAAAAAAAAGATTAGAATTCGTGCTATATAATATTTATTTATTTGTTTATTTTGTTTTTCGAGACAGGGTTTCCCTGTCTAGAGAAGGGGAAGGACCACTTCCACTCCTGTTTAACCCTGTCCTTTATCAGTGTCAGTAATTGTGACTGGTGTCTGGGTTATCTGTGAATTGTTGATTAAGACTTGCCTTTGATCCCAGCTCTCCTGGGCAGAAGCTGGTGGACCCGGGAGAGTTCAAGGCCATCCTGGCCCAAAAAGTGAGTTCCAAGACAGGTTCCAAAGCTATACAGAGAAACCTTGTTTCAAGAAAACAAAACAAAAAATAAACAAGCAAAAAGACAGGTGGAGAGTGGGGGTGGAGTTGTATCTCAGTTGATTCAGTGCTGCCTAGGAGCATGAGGGTCTGAGTTTTATCTCTAACCCAGTGCAAAAAATTAAAAAAAAACAAAACAAAAAACCTAACAACTAAAGCTGGGAATGATGGCAATGCCTGCAATTTCAATACTGGAATCTGAGGCAGATTCCAGACCAACCTAAGCAATTTACTATGACCTTGTCTCAAAATAAAAAGTAAAAAATAAGTGGGGTGGTAGTGGTGCACACCTTTACTTCCAGCTAAGGTAGGCAGATCTGAGTTCAAGGACAGCCTGTATATCTTCTCTATCTGTCTGTCTGTCTATCTATCTATATATCATGTATCTACCTTTCTAGATATAGATATATCTCAGGCATAGACCCCTGGATTCTGAGTTCAGTCCCTAGAACTGCCAGAACAAAGAAACACAAATTTTAAATGTTTTAAAGAAGAGAATCACATGATTACTCTGGTAGAAGTTACAGGATTAATGAGATGGGGTGGGCAAGCTGTTCTAGGCTGGACATAATGACATCTGAGTCAAGGTGGTAGCCATGACATTAGAGGCAGAGAGGACCACTGGTGTTAAAGAGGTCTGTCTGACAAGATTTGACAGCTGTGTAGGAACTGAGGGGAAAAGGAGAAATCCAACCAAGGGGCTGGGTATGTGGCTTTGTCACGGAGTGCCTAGCTAGCATGCGGAAGGGTCTAGGTTTCATCTCCACTAGTCTAAAAGAAACAGTCAAGACAGGGAAAGGAATAAAAGCAATTGCCACCAGGTCCCATCCTGTGTGCCAGGTGACACCAGTGACAAGGATGGAAGTATGGGGATCAAGAGTTGACTTTTTTTTTTAAAGATAGATTTATTTATTTATTTATTATGTATACAATGTTCTGTCTGCACGTATGTCTTCAGTTCAGAAGAGAGCACGTATGTCTTCAGTTCAGAAGATAGATAATGAGATCTATCATTACAGATGGTTGTGAGCCACCATGTGGTTGCTGGGAATTGAACTCAGAACCTCTTGGAAAAACAGCCAGTGCTCTTAACCTCTGAGCCATTTCTCCGGCCCCAAGAGTTGACTTTTTGTTGTTATTTTTTTGTTTTGTTTTGTTTTGTTTTTCGAGACAGGGTTTCTGTGTAGCTTTAGAGCCTGTCCTGGAACTAGCTCTTGTAGACCATGCTGGCCTCTAACTTACAGAGATCCACCTGTCCCTGCCTCCCTAGTGCTAGGATAAAAGGTGTGTGCCATTCCATCACTGCCCAGCATGGCTTGTTTACTTAGCAGTTAGTGGCATTGTGGCGTGAAATTCACAGGGAGGTCGGCACTAGAGCAGTCACCATGGAGGTGGATCAGCGTTTGTGCAAAGAGGAATGTACAGATTGGCTTTCAAGTAAGAAGGTGTGAGAATTAACCCGTTAGGCTAATTACAGAAATGAATGATACAGGAGGGTAACACATTAGGTTATCTGAGTATGTCTGTAGAGACATTGAGGAAGATCTGTTTTACCCAGCCTACCCTGTCAAAGTCCCAAATAGGCCCAGCTCTGGTTAGCTTCTAAGGGCGGATGACGTTGGGTGTGTCCACAGTGCTGTGGCCTCAGGCAGATTGCACAGCCTCCTGCTTGGTGGCGCTTTCAAGACTGCTGCTTCACTGGGGCTGTTGCACGTTTTTGTTTCTGTGTACTTGGTTTATGCAGATAATTTAGTTCTCATGCCCTGAAAGGCTTAAAACACCAAAAAAAATGGAACAATGCTAAAATGTCTAGATTTCAGCAAGGGTCATCGTTTCTGAGTCATTGTATTGCTTCTTGTCTTGTGCTGTCTGCTGGTTCTACTTTTTGTCAAGTAAATTTTATGAAAAGACCTTTTTTTTTTTTTTTTTTTTGGTTTCTTAAGACAGGGTTTTTCTGTAGCTTTGGAGTCTGTCCTAGAACTTGTTCTGTAGACCAGGCTGGCCTCGAACTCACAGAGATCTGCCTGTCTCTGTCTCCCCAGTGCTGGGATTAAAGGTGTGCCACCACTGCCCAGTGAAAAGGCCTATCTTGTGCTTGAAGCAACACTCTTGAGCATTTAAAGCAGTGGTTCTCAACCTGTGGGGTCATGACCCCTTTCAGAGTTGAATGACCCTTTCATAAGAGTCACCCAAGAGCATCAGAAAACACAGATGTTACAATTACAATTCATAACAGTAGCAAAAATAGATTATGAAGTAAGTAGCAATGAAAATAATTTTATGTTTGGGGTCACCACAACATGAGCAACATGAGGAACTACATTGTTGGTTTGTTTGTTTGTTTGTTCAAGACAGGGTTTCTCTGTATAGCTGAGATTCCTGGCTGTCCTGGAACTTGTTCTGTAGACCAGGCTGGCCTCTAACTCACTGAGATCTGCCTGATTCTGCCTTCCAAGTGTCAGAATTAAAGGTGTGTGCCACCACCATCCTGTTCTTCTAGGCACATACACACATGCACTTATACACAAGTGTGTGTGTGTGTGTATATATACAAGCAATCACATGGTTTTATACACATAGTAACATAAATCCTTAAAGTTATTAAAGCCAGACGGTGGTGGTGCATGTCTTTAATCTCAGCACTCAGGGAAGCAGAGGGAGGTGGATCTTGTTTGGGTTGGGGCTTCACCCCAGCCATCCGTGTATCCAAGGAGTTTGGATTGTTTGGTGGAAAATTCCATTCTAAGCCCCTTTCTCTGGGAGTTGCCTCAGTCCAGACTCCACCTCAGAATAATCCCCACCAAACTGTGACCCCCTCCCCAGAGAGGCTCAAGACCACTCCCATGGGGTATTTAAATTATTCCCCAGAGATTGAACACGTGGTTTTCCGGTCTTCCCCGCCCCCAACACACACCCTGGGAGCACTGGTAGCCATTAAACCTGGGTTTTTTCTAATTCGGTTTAATTTGGTATGATTTGGGTTATTGCATTGGCGGAGAGATTTATCAGGGTATAAAAACTTTTCAGATTCCTGTGAGTTTGAGGCCAGCCTGGTATACAGAGTGAGTTCCGGGACATCCAGAGATACACAGAGAAAACCCTGTCTCAAAAAACAAAAAATAAAAAATAAAAAAAATAAATAAAAAGAGAGAGATGGGTCAGCGTTAAGAGCAGTGGCCGCTCTTTAAGAGGACCCAGGTTCAAGTCCCAGCTCACAACTGTCTGTAACTCCTGTTACAGGGGATCCAACACCCTCATACAAATATACATGCAAGCAAAACACCAATGTACAGAAAATACAAATAAATAAATTATTAAAAGTGTTTTGTATTAAATTAGCAAGGAAAAAGTCAGTGTGATACAGTAGCAAAGGGTGTACACATAGCAAATATTAATGTACTTGGGGTGAGGTGAATTGTTTCATTTTCCTGGCATTAAGCTTTTCTGGACCTTTTGGAGTTTAAGTACAGTGGAAAACTTGTCAAAGTCCTAAGGTGGTGTGATAGAATACGTTTACTTTACTCCTTTTGGGGTAGATGACAAACAAGTGTCTAAACTCTGTGCTGTGAATATTAATTTTTTCACGATTTATGTAGTTTGTTTACCGATGGACTCTTTTACAACAGGATTTATGATGCTGGGTCGGAGAACAACGCAGCAGTTGTAGCCGTTGAAGCGCACACGATACACAAAATTGAAGAAGGAATTGGTAAGTCTTTCTGCCATTCTATCCAGTGCTTTGACTTCAGCATGCTGATTGAGAGGTTCTGTATGTTTTTGTTTTTACATTTCTGGGAATGGAACTTGGAATCTTGTTCAGGCAACGCTGTTGCTCCACTACTGAGCATATGATTTTTGCCTTTTTGTGGCTTATTTTCTGTCCCTACCACTGCAGTGTGCCTACTGATACTTTTTGTTAAGATGGCCGATTTACCAGGCATGGTGGCACACCTTTAATCCCAGCACACAAGAGACAGAGGCTGACCATTCTCTGAGTTCCAGGTTCCTGTATAGCCAGCACTACATAGAAAAACTGTCTCAAAACAACAACAACAACAACAAAAACAACCAATCAAAAAAATGGTAGACCTGTCACTTGATCACTTACTATCAATATGTTTCAGTAACCAAAAAAAAAGTTTTTATCTATAAAAATCGTACCAAGAGAGGTGGGATAAAATGTTTAGCTTGAGTCTCAATGTGGGATCTCTGAGCACCATTTGGGGGGGTTAAAATTAAAATAAAACAAAAACCCATGATGTGAATCTGTAAATCTAGCTACTTGGGAAGCTGAAGCAAAAGAATCACAGGTGTGGGGCCTAGATGCACTCCAGAGCAAGTCCAAGGCCAGAAGATTAGAGGCGTAAACTCAGTGGTAAAAGGCTTGCCTGACCTGTGCAAAGACTTAGAATCCTTAGTCATCCATCCTCCCCACCTCCACCCCCTCCTCACTGTGCATGGTGAAGCAGGCATGCCTGTAATCCCAACAGTTGGGGGGCTGAGACAGGAAGATTATGTTTGAGGTTGGGCTCTATTGCAAGACCATGCCTTAAAAAAATAAACCCAAAGAAACAGGAGCTTTTAGATTGATACCTGTCATTAGGTGACCCTTGTAGGTGAAGACTAAAGAGGTAATGTATTGACTGGGAAACTGTCAGTGAACGAAAATTTAGAAACTAAGCTAATCTTTTCACTCTGTGTTCTTGGGAACTTTTGTTTTGTTTGTTTGTTTTTGTTTTTTTTAATATTTATTTATTTATTATACAATATTCTGTCTGTGTATATGCCTGCAGACCAGAAGAGGGCACCAGACCTCATTACAGATGGTTGTGAGCCACCATGTGGTTGCTGGGAATTGAACTCAGGACCTTTGGAGGAGCAGGCAATGCTCTTAACCACTGAGCCATCTCTCCAGCCCTTGTTTGGTTTTTTGAGACAGGGTTTCAGAGCCTGCCCTGGAACTCACTTTATAGACAGGGCTGACTTTTTTTTCCCTCCCGAATGAATACTGGGATTAAAGGCGTGTGTCACTACTCCCTGGCTCTCACTTATCTTTTGAAGCCCATATATTTATATGTAAAACATAGGAAGTAATTACCATCTCACAAGATAGTTAGAACTAAAACACTGGGTGTGTTGTCTTGTGCCTGTAATCCTGGCACTTTGGAAATAGTGGCAGCAAGATCAGGAGTTCGGGGGCTGGAGAGATGGTTCAGTGGTTAAGAGCACTGGCTGCTCTTTTTTAGGACCCAGGTTCAATGACAGCTCTGTCTGTAATTCCAGTCCTAGAAAATCTGACACCCTCACACAGACATACCTGCAGGCAAAATACCAATGCACATAAAATGCATTTTAAAAGGAAGATCAGGAGTTCAAGGCCATCCTTGACTACATAAAAAGTTCATGGCAGTTTGAAACTGTTTCAAAAAGCAAGCAAAAGCAATATTGTATTAGCACATGTGAAGACTGATGGTAGGGCTGGCCATATACTCAGTGGTGCAACACTTAACTGGCACATATAATGTCCTGGGTTTGATCCTTGAAAACCTGCAAAACAAAAGACTGTGAGGGGAACATGGTTTAGCAAATGAAATTACTTGCTATGTAAGCAGGCAAGCCTGCAGCATTTCAGTCCCCAGAACCTACATAAAGGTGGAAGAAGAAAAAGGAAACACCCTACAGAGCTGTCCTCTGATCTCCAGAGCATGCCCTCACCAATAAGAATAAATAATATTTTTAAATTAACAAAAAGAAAGAGAGAATATGCCATTAGTGTCTTAACACATCGGTAGCTTGGTAAGACACAGCTATTAAGTCAAACATCCATCCCTGGGGCTGGAGAGATCACTAAGTAGTTAAGAGTATTTGCTTGCTATAAGAACCTGGCTTAGAGTCCCAGCACTCACTGGAGAGCCCACAACCATCATGAACGACTCCAGTTGCAAGGGACCCAGTGCTCTCTACTCCAGGCATCAGGCAAACAATTGGTGTGCAGACTTGCATGCAGGTAAAACGCCCGTACACATAAAATAAGAATTTTTAAAATTTTTTATCTTTATTTATTATTATTATTATTTTTTTAAAGATTTATTTATTTATTATGTATACAACATTCCTTCCATGTATGCTTGCATGCCAGAAGAGGGCACCAGATCTCATTATAGATGGCTGTGAGCCACCATGTGGTTGCTGGTAATTGAACTCAGGACCTCTGGAAGAGCAGTCAGTGCTCTTAACCTCTGAGCCATCTCTCCAGCCCCTTATTATTATTATTTTAAAGAGTGCCCTGTTAGTGATGGGAATATAGCTCAGTTGGTAGAGTGCAAGAATCAGTAATCTGAGGTCATCATTACTGTATACTGAGTTTAAGGCCAGCCTGAGCTACATGAGATCATATCCTAAACAAACAAACAAACAAATAAAAATATGGCTTAAGCGGGACCTGAAAACTGTACATTTGGAATTTAAGTTTAGGAAAGAAGTATTCAGTAAATAGTGGGTTGCTTTTTCCATTTTCAGATGCAAGCAGCATAGAAGCAAACGAGGATATGGAAATTGCTTACCCTATAACCTGTGGAGAGAGTAAAGCCATCCTCCTCTGGAAGAAGTTTGTGTGTCCAGGAATAAATGTGAAGTGTGTCAAGGTAACTGTCTCGGCCTGGAGGTTTTGCCTCAGCCCTTGTCTCTCTCTCTCACCAGATCAGCTTTGATCCAGGGTCTGGAACATGGGGGCAGGTGCCCCGCTTCTGAGCTGTCCTTCCAGCTTCAGTCAGCAGCTTTTTGTTTTGTGGTTGTTTTCATCTTTAATTTTGTTTTTTTGTTTGTTTGTTTGCTTTTTGGTTTTTAGAGACAGGGTTTCTCTGTGGTTTTGGAGCCTGTCCGGGAACTAGCTCTTGTAGACCAGGCTGGCCTCTAACTCACAGAGATCCTCCTGCCTCTACCTTCTGAGTGCTGGGATTAAAGGCGTGTGCTACCACTGCTCAGCTCATCTTTATTTTTTTTTTAACATTTATTTAGTTATTTTGCGTGACACCCATGCCAACGGCAAAGGGAGCTTGCAGCAGTCTGTTCTCTCCTTTCACCATGCAGATTCATCTGTGATTGAACTCTGCTTATCAGGCTTGGCAGCTGCCTCTCCTACATGACTTGGGTTAGAACCCTGGGGGCTTCGAGGGAGTGAAGAAAGGATAGCCACATGTACAGTAAAGCTGGGGTCTGGTGCAGTTCTTTAACTGCTACCTGGAACCTTAGCATATTTTACATACGGCAGAGAGCAAGGTTAGGGACTCTTGGTAGTAGGTCTCTGTAGGTGTGCACATCCAGGAGGAGGAAGCTGCACTTGCTCATCTGTGCTCACACTGATCAATTATTTATAAGCACTTGGACTTGTGATCCTGGGCCATATGGGTAAAGGTTTTGCCAACTGTGCCATGGTCTGAGGACTGAGCTTTCTTGGCATGGCTGTGCCCATGTCAAATACACATCCCCAGCCAGCTAAAGTGGTGAGTACCTTTAATCTCAGGACTTGAGAGGCAGAGGCAAGAGCAGCCTGGTCTACAGAGGGAGTTCCAGGATAGCCAGGACTACACGGAGAAACCCTGTCTTGAAACAGCAACAAGAAAGATGCACATTCCCTCGCGACTTCACTCCCTACGGGCTTGCCACTTCCTACAAGCACCTTTATTCTAGGCCATCTTCCTGTCCCCACAGTTTTTCTCTTATGCTGTCACAGTAGAAACATAAGGATTTTGAAATAAAATGGTCCTGGCTCTAGTTCCACTGGAACATGAGTCTTGTGCAGCACAGAACATTATCCGTATTCACCAAAATAAACCTAGTACATAATATCATGCCTTGCTGATGGTGGCAGAACCTTGTGCGTGACAAGGACTGGCTGTGGTGCCTGCTATACAACAGTGTTCCTTAAGTACTTGTTCAACAAGTAAATGAATAATTGGCCAGAACGCTTCTCTATCTCTGCCTAGCCATGTGATTTTGAGCAAGTTATTTAACAATTAAAATTTCAGAGCCTTGGGGCTGGAGAGATGGCTCAGAGGTTAAGAGCATTGCCTGCTCTTCCAAAGGTCCTGAGTTCAATTCCCAGCAACCACATGGTGGCTCACAACCATCTGTAATGAGGTCTGGTGCCCTCTTCTGGCCTGCAGGCATACACACAGACAGAATATTGTATACATAATAAATAAATAAATAAATATTTAAAAAAAAATTTCAGAGCCTTGCTGGGCATTGTGGTGTATACCTTTAATCCCAGCACTTGGGAGGTAGAGTTTTTCTCCCACCCTCCAGTTCCCGAATAACTACTCCGAGGTTTAATATTAGTTACAAAGTGTTTGACCTATCATCTCAGGCTTATTATTAACTAGCTCTTACAACTTAAATTTATCCATTTCTGTTAATCTGTGTATTGCCATGAACACCTATGACTTACTGGTAATGTTTTGGCATCTTATGCCTTCAGTGACTCCTGGTGTCTCCCAGACTCCACCTTCTTTTTCCCTGTATCTTTACTTGGATTTCCCACCTGGCTCTCTTCTGCCTGGCCATCGGCCAAATCAGCTTCTTTATTAACTAATGGTAATGAAACATATTCATAGAATACAGAAGGGCATCCCACATCAGGCAGTTCTCTGAGTTTGAGACCTGCCTGGTCTATGAAGTGAGTTCCAGAACAGCTGGAGCTACACAAAGAAACTTGTCTCAGAGACATGCCTTGAACTGGTATGCATCATAATAGACCTTATTCAGAACTGTTGATAAGAATAAGTAGTAGTAGGTCATGCCTGTAACCCTCTCTTGGAGACAGTAGAATTGATTTAAGTTTGAGATCAAGAGGTGATGGAGTGTCTCAAAAAACCCAAAAGGTATGGTGGTGCATGCCTTTAATGACAGCACTTGGAGGCAGAGGCAGGTGGATCTCTATGAGATAGGGGACTGGAGAAATGGTACAGTGGTTAAAATGACTGGCTGCTCTTCCAGAGGACCTGAGTTTAGTTCCCAGCACCTATATGGCTGCTCAGAACCAGTCTGTAACTCCAGTTCCAGGGGAATCTGTTGCCTCCTTCAGGCCTCTGTGGGCATTGTTTATGTGTGATACAGACACATATGCAGGCAAAACACCCATATGCATATGAAAAAAATAAACCTTCTAAAGGATCTTACGTGTGTGTGTGTGTGTGTGTGTGTGTGTGTGTGTATGTGTGTGTATGTGTGCGCACGGATTCCAGGCTAACCAGTCTTCCATCTTCCCGGGGAGTCTTCTGACTTCCATCTCGCAGTAAGAGTGCTGGAACTACAGATGCAATTCACAGCCTCCACTTTTTAAGTGATTTCTGGGATGGAAGTCAGTCTGTAGTCTTGCACAAATAGCACTTTTACAGACGAGTCATCTCCCTGGCCCACCCATCTTTAGCACTACTTAGATTTCTTCAGTGACTTGACCAGCCTCTCGAGCACTAGGCCCAGCCCCCTGCTTCAGAGTCTAGGTGGATTTGTAGATACTATTCAGCACGTTTCTTTCTCATCCTCATCCGCTGTAACTTTATCCTAGGAAAGGGGAGGTACTCAGAGAAGGATAATGTTTGGTCCCATGGGACGGGAGGCTGAGCGACACTGATATGGCTTATGAAATTGTCCGGGGCTTTTGTGTGTAGCAAGTGGCATTATTTCATTCTTTCCTTGTTGACCTATCTGAATTGACACTGGACCACTTTGGATTTTTCTTTTTTCCTTTAGTTCAATGATCAATTGATCAGCCCCAAGCATTTTGTCCATCTGGCTGGCAAGTCCACTCTGAAGGACTGGAAGAGAGCCATTCGTCTAGGTGGCATCATGCTCAGGTGAGTGCTGGTGACAGCCACGTGTGATGCACTTAGTCAGGGTAGAACCTTCTACACCATTTGACTTTCGTCAACTTGTCCATAATCTTTTGGTTTTTAACTTTGTGACACTAGGGATGGAATCCAGGGCCTTGTGCATGCCACGCAAGCACTCTACCACTGAATTATACCCCCTGTGACCTCTAACTATTAACTCAAACTTGTTACCTCTGCCTAGCATTTGCATTAGGTTTTTCATTCTTTCTTTTTAGTTTTTGAGTCTCATTTAGTTCTAGCCCAGAACTTGCCGTGTAACAGAGACTGACACCAGCATGCCTGACTTAGGGTGCTGATGTCAGGAGGTTGAACAGGATCCTTTCTTGGCAGGGGAGCTCCGAGGAGCTAATAATCCTCCCTGTCATCCTCACGTAGAGACAACAAAGCTAGCTGCTGAGTAAGTGCGACAGCCGTGACTGACGGGCCCTGGGATACCCTGTTAAGGAAGACGACCACTGCATGATGTTCGTCATCTTTGCCGTCACTGTCTAAGAAACAGATGTCAACTATGGAATAGCTCTTATCCCACCCTTACTTTTACTCCAACAAGTTTACCGTTTTAGTTTTCCACATTGAATACTTTAATTAGTATGCCTTGAATGTTCACCTACTGATAGAAAAAAATTTAAATGTAAAACCTAGAACTGGAGAGATGAGCTATGGCTGCCCTACTAGAGGTTCTGGGTTCAGTTCCCAGCACCCACATGGCAGCTCTCAGTCTTCTGTAACTCTAGTTCCGAAGGAATCCAACACCCCTTCTAACCTTCATGGAAACCAGGTGTGCGCACAGTGCACAGACATACATGCAGGCAAAGCACCCATATGCAAAGAATTATAAAAACAAAAACACAAAACCTTTTTTAAAATTTATTTTTATTTTGTGTGCATTGGTGTTTTGCCATGGGTGTCACAGATGGTTGTGAGCTGCCATGTGGGTACTGGGATTTGAACCCAGCTCCCCTGGAAGAACAGCCAGTGCTCTTACTCTGAGCCACCTCTCTAGCCCCCCCCCCCAAAAAAAAAAACAAAAATTTTAAGGTCAAGAATTAAAAATGTCCAGCCAGGTGTGGTGGCACCTTTAATTTCAGCACATGGAGGCAGAGGCAGGAGGATCTCAAGTTTAAGTTCAAGCTGGATGACATAACCAATCTGGTCTCTTCCCTGTGTGGAAGCCAAACAGACAAGGGGCTGCTTCCATCGGGACAGTTTCTCAGTGGTGGAATGTGTCAGTCGCTGACACATTCGCTGCAGACCCCAGGCCCTGGGTTCGTTACAGGTGAGGAATTTGAGAGGATTGCCTTTCCTTTCTGTTTTCTTCTTGTTTCATCTGCCCAGGAATTCAAGCATGCGCCAGTTTCCCCACTAATGCTTAAAGGACTGGGACTGCAGCCGGGCAGTAGTGGCGCATGCTTTTAATCCCAGCACTCAGGAGGCAGAGGCAGGCGGATCTCTGTGAGTTCGAGGTCAGCCTGGTCTACAAGAGCTAGTTCCAGGACAGGCCCCAAAGCTACAGAGAAACCCTGTCTCAACAAACCAACCAAACAAACAAACAAAAGACTGAGACTGCCAAGAGATCTGTTAGAGAAAGCCAAGTGACAGGGTGACATAGAGTTGTACTAGAATTAAAATGCTTCCTGGTTTTGCTCATGGTCTGTAATAGTAGGGCCTCATTGCTCTTGTTACAAGAATATTTTCCAGAAAGGGTTTGTTATCATCAGTGGGTTTTTTTGTTTTGTTTTGTTTTTTAAGATTTATTTATTTATTGTGTATGCAACATTCTGCCTCCATGTATGCCCACACACCAGAAGAGGGCACCAGATCTCATTACAGATGGTTACGAGCCACCATGTGGTTGCTGGGAATTAAACTCACGACCTCTGGAAGAGCAACCAGTGCTCTTAACCACTGAGTCATCTCTCCAACCCTATCATCAGTGTTGTACAACACTTCTAGGAGACTTAATTTTGTAAATTTTATTTTATTATTTTTGTTTGTTTTGTTTTTTAGAGACAGGGTTTCTCTGTATAGTCTTGGCTGTTCTGGAACTTGCTCTGTAGACCAGATTGGCCTCGAACTCAAGAGATCTGCCTGCCTCTGCTTCCTGAGTGTTGGAAATAAAGGCGTGTACCACCACTGCTGGGCTTGTGATTGTTTTATTTTTGTTACAGGGTTTCACTATATAGCTCAGGATAGCCTGGAACTTGACTGTGTAGACCAGGTTGATCTTGAACGCACAGGGTCTCTGCCTCCCAAGTGTTGGGACTTTCAGTTTTGGGTTTTAATGACTTTCTTGACATTCTTAGTTAATCTAAGGCTTGTTGAGGAAGCTCAGAAGAGAAGTAGTAGTCAATGTGGGCAGGACCAATGAACATTTGATAATTCCAATTAGAATTTTCACAGTTTGATGACTTCAGATATTGGGCTCCTCTAATCTCCACCATGAACTCAGCAGATTGTCCCCGTCAGCCCTCAGTCCTCATAGCTCTCGTAGGTGAAATGTGGGCTGAACTGCTTCTTGTCTCTCTGCAGGAAAATGATGGACTCTGGGCAGATCGATTTTTACCAGCATGACAAAGTTTGCTCCAATACCTGCAGGAGTACCAAGTTTGACCTTCTGATCAGCAGTGCGAGGGCGCCAGTGCCAGGCCAGCAGACAAGTGTGGTGCAGACCCCCACCTCGGCCGATGGTAGGGGGTAGGAAACCGCCTGGGCAGCCACTGTGTTCACCAGCTCTTCCCTTCTCATCGCTTTTCTCCCTTGTGCTTTTGTTGTTTGGTTTGCTTTTGAGACCATTTTACCATGTAGCCCAGGCTTGACGTGAAGTTACTGTGATTTTCTTGTTTCTGCCTCCCAAGTGCTTGGATCATAAACATAAACCACTGTGCCTGGTGTTCCTGGTTTCCAGTTCTTGTCAGCATTGATGTGCTTTTGTGCTGTATTGTAAGATACTGCAGCAATTTGGCTGGGACTCTAAGCCCTGTATTCCCTTTTTCCTCTTAAAAAACTCATGTTTGATTTGAGACTAGGTTTCTGTTGCCCAGACTGGCTAGGAACTCACTGTGTAACCCAGGCTGACTTTAAATTCATGGCTGTTCTCTTCTAAAGTTCTAGAATCTTGGGATACAGGCTTGAAATCACCCATGCCTGGTTGCTCTCTTTCTCTTTTTGGGGGGTGTTTTTCAAGACATTGTTTCTCTGTGTCCCTGTGATCCTTTTGTTTCTGCTGCCTGAGTGTTGGGATTGAAGGCATGTGCCACTATGCCCAGCATGCCTGTCTATCTTAATTGATTCTTTTATTTTTTGTTTATTTATTTATTGTGTACAGAGTTCTGCCTGCTTGTATGCCTGCAGGCCAGAAGAGGGCACCAGATCTCAAACGGATGGTTGTAAACCAAGTGCTGGGAATTGAACTTAGGACCTTTGAAAGAGCCACCAGTGCTCTTAACCGCCAGAGCTCCAGCCCTTCTTAACTGATTCTTATTGGTCAAGTCCTACTGTGTTTTTCTTTTATTTTTTCATTATCATTATCATTAGTACTGTCTGTGCTTCTGTCTCTACCTTCTATTTTTCAGCATTCTTTGTTTGTTTGTTTGTTCTTGTTTTTGAGACAGGGTTTCTCTGTTGACACAGTTCCTGGCTGTCCTGGAACTTGCTTTGTAGACCAGACTGCCGTCAAACTGAGAGATCCACTTGCCTCTGCCTCTTCAGTGTTGGGATTAAGGCATGAGCCACTACCATCTGCCTTATTTCCAGCATTCTTATGTCTTTTTTTTTGTTTTTTCGAGACAGGGTTTCTCTGTGCAACATCCCTAGCTGTCCTGGAACTCACTTAGCAGACCAGGCTGGCCTCGAACTCACTGAGTTCTGTCTGCCTCTGCCTCCCAAATGCTGGGATTAAAGGTGTACACCACCACCGCCTGGCACATTCTTATTTCTTGTACCAAGTATTAGAAAGATGTCCTGTACTTATAGGGCTTACTCGGGACTCTCACTTTGCTGCCACTTTCCAGGCATGCCGAGGTTGAGTGGAGACAGATAAGGTTAGAAAGGTACATTAGAGTGGCTAACGGCTTCAAATGTTGTGAGGCCGGACTTCAGTGGCTGGGCTGAGCCTGAATTAGGAAGTTCACGAGCCCCAGTTTATGAACCTAGAATTTCTTGCAGATGGGTAAGGTGGGTGCACAGGCCCTCAGGGTCTTCCTGGAGAGCCCAGGCTGGCCTGGAATTTGCTATGTTGACCAGCTCAAACATAGGGCCTACCTTCTGTTTTTTGTTGTTGCTGTTGTTTTGTTTGTTTTGATATGTAGTCTGATTGTGTAGTCCAAGCTGACCTAGGACGCCCCTGAATCTGCTCCTGAGAGTTCTGGGTTTCAGGCCTGTGATACCATGTTCAGCTGACCTTTGGTGCTTTTGAATTTTGGCCTGGGTTGTCCTCTTATCATCTAGGGGAGAGGAGGAGAGGGAAAATATGAATATGAATTCTGACGGATTAGTCACAGCTTCTGGAGACATCACAGTGGCATAAAAAGCGTTTCAGGGGCTGGAGAAATGGCTCAGAGGTTAAGAGCTCTGACTGCTCTTCCAGAGGACCCGGGTTCAATTCCCAACATCCACATGGCAGCTCACAACTGTCTGAAAATCCAGTTCAAGGGTATCTGACACCTTCACACCAATGCATATAAAATAAAGATAAATCATAAAAAATTTTTAAAAAAAGCTTTTCAGCTGCTGTTAGAAATCTTTGGGATGAGGGCACCCAGGCTGGCCTCCAACTCACGACCTTTCTGCCTCAGCCTCTCAAATGCTGGAATATAGTCCTCACCCACCTCACATGGCTTTGTAGGGTTGGATTTGGTTTGGTTTTTGGTGAACTCTCATATTCTGGGAGTAATCAGTAGGTGAGTTAAAAACCAAATCTCTTAGAGCCTAAAGGCCCTTTCAGGAAAGTATCTGACAGAGAATTTTCATGTATTTAATTCTTTTACTTAGAAAATGAAGACTATTCCAAAATGATTTCCTTTCTTTTTATTTGTCAGAACTTTGCTTGATTGCCCATGTTGTGCTGTTTCTTTAGTTTCCGCTGTCCTCCGGCGTATAGAGCTCTCACGGGTCTGAGCCACTTTGGCTTTTCTCAGTTTTTGTTTAGTTTTTTAGAGACAGTTGAAAGGTAAAGTATGTTAAAAGATTTTGAATTGTGTGGATATGTGCTTGTGTATGCATATGTGTCTGTCTGTCTGTTTGTGTGGGTACATGCATATGTATGTGGGTACCCATGGAAGCCAGTAGGGTTGGATGCCCTTGGAGCTGGAGTTACAGTTGTGACCTGCCTGACATGGGTCCTGGGAACTGAACACTTGTTCTGGAAGAGCAACATGTGCTCTTAACCACTGAGCCATCTTTCCAGTTCCATGTCTGTTCTATTATTCATGTGTCTCCTGTCTGACTTTTCTTTTTTTCTTCCTTCCTTCCTTCCTTCCTTCCTTCCTTCTTTCTTTCTTTCTTTCTTTTGTGTGTGTCTCTATTTCTCTTGCTTTCTCAACCCAGGTTGATTCATTAGCTGTGACAGCTTCAGATATTCTAAAGATATAGATGCTTATTACCAAACACATATATAGTAGGACTCATGACTAGTATATTTCCTTTAAATGAATGATTCTAGGTCTTTCCCATCCTCAGTAAGTCTGGAGCGGGTGGTCTGGCAGGCACACCTACCCCCAGTCACTTTCAAAAACATCTGTTTGGGAAACAGACTGCCCTTGGAAGATTTTTTTGTTTTTGTTTTTTGTTTTTCAAGACAGGATTTCTCTGTAGCTTTGGGGCCTGTCCTGGAACTAGCTCTTGTTGACCAGGCTGGCCTCGAACTCACAGAGATCCGCCTGCCTCTGCCTCCCAAATGCTGGAATTAAAGGCGTGCGCCACCACTGCCCAGCGAATTTTTTTAAAACTTTTTCTTAGCAAGGCAAGTTTCCTTTAGAAAACTCAGTGTCTATCTTGGCTTACCTAGAGATCTGTATTTTAAACTATGGACACATAGACAAGAGGCATCATGTTAGAATCACAAGGTCTTTCTACTGTGAGTCTGAGAGAGGATAACTATGAATTTCTTCATAAAATTGACTGTCTTTCTTTCTAATGGTCTCTGCTAGGTAACATCACACAGATTGCCATCTCAGAGGAGAGCATGGAAGAAGCTGGACTGGAGTGGAACTCGGCACTCACTGCTGCTGTCACCATGGCCACAGATGAGGGCATAAAAAAGGACTCTGAAGAAATTTCAGGTACTTTCCTGTGTAGCTCATGTATTCCTTGTGTAGCTCGCGCCTTCCTGTGGGTTTATGACCTTGTTTATGCACAGAGCAGCCATCTTCGTGACTTCTGGGCTTCCTCATAAACATGAATACTAACTAGAGCTGGAATCAGCTCCATTTAACCTGAGCAATCATCCAGACAGTTGTGAGCTGCCATGTGGGTGCTGGGAATTGAACCCTCCAGGTCCTTTGGAAGAGCAGCCAGTGCTCTTAACCACTGAGCATCTCTCCAGTGCTCCACTTTCTCCTTTTGATCATTCATTTAATAAATATTTGTTGCCTATTTGATTCTGTTGCTATTTGCTGTATACATACATGAAGAGACTTAGTCTTCACCCTAGGGAAACTTACAGACCCTCCCACCCAGCTGTTTGGTTTAGTGTAGAACTAGAGAAAATATATTTAATTAATATTTAGTTTAATATCTTTATTAGTTAACATTTATAAAATTAAATCTTAGCTAATTGAAAGCAAAATTAAAATTGAATTTAATCAAGTAATACTTAATCTTAATTATTGAATGCCTACTTAATATTTGACTGAATATTTTTATTGAACTAAGATGTCTGTTTTTATAGCCAGAATTATAACAAGTCAAGGGCAATTATCCCAAGCCCCTACTGTCTGAAGGGGCTAATAATTAGGTACCAACTCATGGACACAGCTAGTCTTTTATGTTTTAGCATAAAATCCTTTCTAATTGAAATTAGCATTATAGACGTGCTGAGGTATCTGGTAATGTCTACCTTCTGTCTTATCCCTCCTGTGCCAGAGGACACTTTGATGTTCTGGAAAGGAATAGCTGATGTAGGGTTGATGGAGGAGGTCGTCTGTAATATTCAGAAGGAGATAGAGGAACTTCTCAGGGGCGTTCAGCAGCGGCTCCTGCAGGCTCCCTTCCAGGTCACAGGTAAGTGCACTGAGCCTGGTACTAGCCTTCCTTTCTTTGAGCGTTCACAACTGTGCTCAGGTTCCTGTTCACCCCACGACTCTAAGGCAGAGGAACCATTCTCTTCATTTTACAGATAAGGAAAGTAAAGTTTGTAAAAATTAAGTAATTGTTTTTCATGGCTCATGACTGTGTTTTGTTCATTTATGTGGTCCTGGAGGTTTAACTTGGCCCCAGCATACCAGGCAAGCACTCTTCTACTGAGGTAGAGCCTCAGCCTTCTTTTACTTTAGCATTGACTGGGTTTTACTTGTTCATTTATTTATTGGTTGGTTGGTTGGTTGGTTGATTGATTGGTTTTTCGAGACAGGGTTTCTCTGTGAAACAGTCCTGGCTGTTCTGGAACTCACTTTGTAGACCAGGCTGGCTTCAAACTCACAGAGATTCACCTGCCTCTGCCTCCCAGGTCCTGGGATTAAAGGTGTGCACCACCACCACCTGACATTAACTGGGTTTTAAACTTTGGGTTGGTATGTTTAGCTACTTGGCTCTGTACTTTTTCCTCAGTAAGGCATTCTCTCCCTTTTTTTCTTTTTCTTTCTTTCTTTTTTTTTTTTTGTTTTTCGAGTCAAGGTTTCTCTGTAGCTTTGGAGCCTATCTTGGAACTAGCTCTTGTAGACCAGGCTGGCCTCGAACTCACAGAGACCCACCTGCCTCTCCCTCCTGAGTGTTGGGATTAAAGGTGTGTGCCACCACTGCCTGCCAGAATCCTTATCTTGCTTCCTCTGTGTCTGCCTTTCTTCTTCCCAGATTTTTCCTAGTCTGGTTGTCCTACCTATACTTCCTGCCTGGCTACTGGCCAATCAGCATTTTATTAAACCAATATGAGGGACAAATCTTTACAGTGTATAGGAGCATTATTCCACAGCAATATCTTATTGTTTTAAAGATTTTATTTTTATTTTTCAATTATGTTGTTTTAAAAGTTTCTATTACTGTGGTAAAACAACATAGCAAAAGCAGCTTGGGTATGTGTCAGGGAAGGGTTGACTTTATTGTATGTTTCCAGGTCACACTATCACCGAGGGAAGTCAGGGCAAGAACTGAAGCAGAGGCCATGGAGGGGTTTTGCTTTCTGGCCTGTTCCCATGGTTTGCTCAACCTGCTTTTTTTTTTCTTTTAAAGATTTATTCATTTATTATGTATAGTGTTCTGCCTGCATGTCTGCCTGCAGGCCAGAAGAGGGCGCCAGATCTCACTAAATGACTGTGAGCCACCTTATGGTTGCTGGGAATTGAACGCAGGTCCTCTGGAAGAGCAGCCAGTGCTCTTAATCACAGAGCCATCTCCCCAGCCCCTCAGCCTACCTTTTTATAGCACCCAGGACCACCAGCCCAGGGGTGACACTGCCCACAGTGAGCTGGAAACTCTCACATCAATCTTCAATCAAGAAATCATCAATTGTGGACTAGATATCTTGTTCATACTAATAGGGTTATGATGAGGCCTCACAGTTTGTATGTTCACTGAATTCTTGTTGTTGTTGTTGTTTGTTTTGTTTTGTTTTGTCTTTCTTTGTAGCTTTGGAGCCTATCCTGGAACTCATTCTGTAGACCATGCTGGCTTCGAACTCACAGAGATCTGCCTGTTTCTGTCTCTCCTGAGTGCTGGGATTAAAGTTGTGCACCACCACTGCCCGCCTGTCTGTTCACTGAATTTTCTTTTTTAAAGATTTATTTATTTATTACGTATACAGTGTTTTTGCCTGCCTGTATGCCTGTACACCAGAAAAGGGCACCAGATCTTATTACAGATGATTGTATGTCACCATGTGGTTGCTGGGAATTGAACTCAGGACCTCTGGAAGAGCAGCCAGTGCTCTTAACCACTGAGCCATTTCTCCAAAACCTGCTCACTGAATTTTTTTTTTTTTTTGAGACAGGGTTTCTCTGTAGCTTTGAAGCCTGTCCTGGAACTGTCCAGGCTAGCCTCAAACTCACAGAGATCCGCCTGCCTCTGCCTTCCGAGTGCTGGGATTAAAGGCGTGTGCCACCATTGCCCAGCTTCACTGAATTCTTAAACTTGTTAGTTTTTTTTTTTTTTTAGATTTATTTGTTTGTTTGTTTTTTGGTTTTTTTTTTTTTTTGAAACAGGGTTTCTCTGTGTGACAGCTCTGGCTGTCCTGGAATTCACAGAGATCTGCCTGCTTCTGCCTCCTAAATGCTGGGATTAAAGTTGTAAAGCACCATACCCAGCTTTAATATGTATTTTTTGTGACAGGGTCCCATGTATCCCAAGCTATCCTCAAACTTTATATAGCCAAGGTTGACCTTGAATTCCTCCCGCTTCCCCGTGCTTAGTGCTGTGTTTAGAGGCCTGAACCATGAAATCCAGCTTTACTTACATTTATTTATTTATTTATTTATTTATTTATTTATTTATTTACTTGTTGTGCATGCATGGGGGGGGTAATGTAATCCATGCCATAGTTCATATGTGGAGGCCAGAGGACAACTTGCAATTGTTTTATTCTATCCTATAGGTCCCAAGAGTCAAACTCAGATCACTGGAGTTGGCAGCAAACCCCCTTCCTTACCTGCTGAGCCATCTCCTTGGCTCTGTTTATTTATTGTTTTCAGCCCTGGAGATGAAACAAAGGGCTTTGCATGTGTCAAGGAAGTGTTCTATCAGAACAAACTCCCACCTTAGTTTAAATTAATCTGTGCTTGGAATGAAGCCCAAGCAGATAATGCAGAAAACTGTGGTACTTGTTTTCATAGTAGAAAAAAAGGCCTTTGATGCCAGGCGGTGAGCTTAGAACAGAAACCTGCATTTTGGAAGTTAGGCATATAATGAGCCAGGAGAAAGAAACAGGCAGAAAGAACAAAGGTCTTGGAGAGACAGTATCTGGTGAGTACAAAGAACTATAGGAACCTGGGTGGTGGTGGCACACACATTTGTTTGTTTGTTTGTTTGTTTTTAATGCTTTTTCAGACAGGGTTTCTCCGTCACTTTGGAGCCTGTCCTGGAACTAGCTCTTGTAGACCAGACTGGGTGGCACACACCTTTATTCCCAGTACTTCGAATACAAAGACAAGAGGATCTCTGTGAGTTCGAGGCTAGCCTGGTCAACAAAGTCTACAAATTTAGTTCCAAGACAGCTAGAAATCCTGTCTTGAAAAACAAACAAACAAACAAAAAAGAATTCTAGGAAAACCCAGAATAACTGTTGCGGTGGGTGAGACTGAGGGTGCAGATAAGTACGGTGTGTTTGTTGTTGTTGTTGTTGCTGTTGTTGTTTGAGAGAGGGTCTCTCTGCATAGCCTTGACTGTCCTAGAACTCACTCTGTGGACCAGGCTAGCCTCACTGCTGTCTCTCCCTCCTGAGTTCTAGAAAAGGTATGTGCCACCACACCCAGCCATTTAGTGGGTTTTTTTTGAGATGTGGTTTTTTAATCTATAACCCAGGTTGGCCTTCAGTTCAAGGCAGTGATCTCACCTCAGCCTCACCAAATGCTAGGATTACAGGTGAGCCGTCATACCTGACCTATTGTGTATTTGGAAATGGAATCTCATCATATTGCCCAGGCTGATCTTGAGCTCCTAGGATCAAATTATCCTGCTTCAGCCTCCAGAATAGATACAGCTAGAGTTTTCCGCCACCACATCTGGCTTTTACCATCCTGTTTTCCAAACCATGGGTCAGAATTTATAACTAAATGCAAGGTTTAGTCTTTGTTGTTCTTTTTTTGTTTGTTAGTTTTGAGATGGGGTTTTACTATTTAACTTTAGCTGTCCTAGAATTTGCTGTGTTGACCTGCTGGCCTCAAACTCACAGAGATCTGTCTGCCTCTGCCTTTCAAGTGCTGAGATTAAAAGCATGCACCACTATGCGTGTATTTTTTTAATTATTTATTTTGGACTGTAAATATGGTTCAGAGGTTAAGAGCACTGGCTACTCTTCCAGGGGTCCGAAGTTCAATTCCCAGCAACTACATGGTGGCTAACAACCATCTATTATAAGATTTGGTGCCCTCTTCTGGCTTACACACATACATGAAGGTAGAATAAATAAATCTTTTTTAAAGAAAGAAAAGATTTCCCCAGGTGATGGTGGTACATGCTTGTAATCCCAGCACTTGGGAGGCAGAGTCAGGCAGATTTCAGTGAGTTCAAGGCTAGCCTGGTCTACAAAATGAGTTCCAGGACAACCAGGGCTGTTACACAGAGAAACACTGTCTCGGGGCAGGGGGAGATTTATTTATTTCACCTTTTTATGTATTTTTGCTTTTTGTCTTTGTAATGGTAGGGATTGGACCAGCATGCTAAGCAAGCACCCCACCGCTTGTAGGAAGATCTTCAAATATATTCTAAAATCAAAATTAAATAAATGTGGTAAATTTGGGCTAAAAAGCTTGCTAGTCAAGCAGTGGTGTACGCCTTTAATCCCCAGCACTGGGAGGCAGAGGCAGAAGGATCTCTACGAGTTCAAGGCCAGCCTGGTCTACAGAGCAAGTTCCAGGATAGCCAAAGTGGTTACACAGAGAAAACCCTGTTTCAAAAAGCAAACCAACAAATATTAAAATTGCCAGGCATGGTGGTGAGTACTTGTTGACCCAGAACTAAAGATGTGAATGTAGGATTCAAGGCTATTCTTGGCCAATTTGAGACCAGCCTGGGCATGAAGATCCTTTCTCAAAACCAGCACCACCACAGCAATTATTGAACTGTGTTTAAGAGAATTCTATAGTTTCTTCATTTTTTTTCTTGTTGTGGGTAAGGGGAGGTGTGATTGTATAGGTCAGCATGGCCTAGAACTCACTCTGTAGCTTAAGCTAGCCTTGAACTCCTGATTGTACTGCCTCCATCTCCCAAGCATACAGCTCCACTCTGGGCTTCTGGTTCTTTCAGGTCTTTAACTAGCACAACAGAGCAGGGGCTGTTTGGGTTCTACAGGCCTGTGCTTTGTTTCCAATAGATGCTGCTGTTTTGAACAATGTGGCACATACATTTGGCCTAATGGACACAGTCAAGAGAGTTTTGGACAACAGACGGAAGCAAGTGGAACAGGGCGAGGGGCAGTTTCTCTACACCCTGGCAGGTACGTGAACTCACCTCTCTTCTGAGACACGTGCTCTTTGGAGGGTTGATGTGTCACTAGGTTATTCTGATAATCTAGGAATGTATGTGGCGGGAGACACGACTCAGCTTTCCTTTTTATTACATTATTAATGTGGCTATTTTTGCTAACTATGGATTTTGTACATTTTCCATTGTCATAATCATAAATTATGACTGGGGAGATGACTGACTGAACTGGTAAAATCTTGGCTCTATATACATGAGGACTTGCACTGTAGTCCAGGCTGTCCTGGAACTCACAGAGATCCACCTGCCTCTATTGGGATCAAAGGTGTGCACCACCATCACCTGGCTGGTTTAAATGTTCTTTTTTTTTTTTTAAGGTTTATTTAATGTATATGGTGATCTATGCCAGAAGAGGGCATCAGATCCCATTGTAGGTGACTGTAAGCCATCTTGTGGTTGCTGGGAATTGAACTCTGAAAGAACAGCCAATACTCAACCTCTGAGCCATCTCTCCAGCCCCGGTTTAAATGTTCTTAAATGATAGATCTGATTGATGAAGTTAGCCAGTGAGCCAGCCAGTCTAGCTTAATTGGTAAGTTGCAGGCCAGTGAGATACTGTGTCTTAAAGGAGATAAACACTTAGTCCTCTTGTCTGCACATGCATCTACATATACGTGCTCATACATGTACACTTACACACATGAGCAAACCACAAAAGGTAAAACAAAAATGTTATACCATGCCTCTTAATTGTGTACAATTTAAAATATATATAGGTGTGGCTAGAAAGACAGCTCAGCATTATTTTAAGAATATACTTCCTCCTTCCAGAGAGTCCTAGTTCTGTTCCCAACACCTGCATCAGGTGGCTCACAACCACCTGTAACTCCAGCTCTGGCTTATCTGATGCCTTCTCTGGCCTCCACAGAGGCCAGGGTGTGTTCTCTTACATGTATATGCACACATGCATGCACACACAAGACAAATAATTAAAAATAAAAATTTAATTAAAAAATATATATTTGTGTCTGTGTATGTTGGGAGGTGTAGCTCAGTGCTAAAGCATGTTCTTAAAATGCTCCTGCCCTGCATGTAAATCACCTGCTTGTGAAAGGGGGAAAGACCATGGAAGGCTTCTTTGATTTGTATTTTGTCAAGAGGTGAAAACATGCAGAGGAGTATGTGGGGTTGAGTAAAGTAAGACCACAGTTTTGATAGACTCGGAACTGTTGCCTCACTCATGATCACACCGTTAAGTGCAGTTACTAAAAGGTTAAAAATAAAAATCATCTCCATAAGTTATTTGAGAAACATTGGTGTGACTTGCCTGAGACTACACAGTGTAAAGCCATGACAGGATCCTGTGTCTTCCGACCCCTTGGTTAATGTTCCCTAGATGACATTTTTTCCCACTAAGTCTAGCTGTTTGGATGTTGTTTTGTTTTTTCCCCTCATAGACTTGGAACGGCAGTTGGAAGAGCAAAAAAAGCAAGCCCAAGATCCTAGACTGAAATCTCAGACGGTTCAAAATGTGGTACTGATGCCTGTGAGCACCCCAAAGCCTCCAAAAAGACCCCGGCTCCAGCGGCCAGCCTCCACCACCGTCCTGAGCCCTTCTCCTGTGCAGCAGCCTCAGTTCACTGTTATCTCACCCATCACCATCACCCCCGTGGGGCAGTCCTTCTCCATGGGCAATATTCCAGTGGCCACTCTGAGCCAGGGCTCCAGTCCTGTGACTGTCCACACGCTGCCTTCTGGCCCGCAGCTCTTCCGCTATGCCACAGTGGTTTCCTCTGCCAAGAACAGCTCATCAGACACAGTGACCATCCACCCTTCATCGAGCTTGGCACTGCTAAGCTCTACCACTATGCAGGATGGCAGTACCCTGGGCAATATGGCCACGATGGTGAGCCCTGTGGAGCTGGTGGCCATGGAGTCTGGCCTGACTTCAGCAATCCAGGCAGTTGAAAGCTCCTCAGAGGATGGGCAGACCATCATTGAAATTGACCCAGCCCCAGATCCTGAGGCTGAAGACAATGAGGGCAAAGCAGTCATCTTGGAGACAGAGCTGAGGACTGAGGAGAAAGTGGTGGCTGAGATGGAAGAACACCAGCATCAAGTCCACAATGTGGAGATTGTGGTCTTGGAGGACTAATTGGGGATGGGGTCAAGAACTTTGTTTTGGTTTGAAATTTTAATTATGTTTATTTTTATCATTGTCCCATTCATTTCCACATAGAACCTTTTTTTTTTAAAAAAAAAAACAAACTACAAAAATCTCGTTGTAACTGACAATGTTGGGTTCCTTCTACCCCCTCACTGACAAATGGACAGAACAAGCTACCTTTCCTGAAGTTAGGAACAGGTCATCCGGTGTCCTAATCGTCTTACCCCAAGGAAGGTATTGCTTTTAGGGGAGGTGTCAAAATAACCAGGAACCCTTTCCAGAATAGTCTGTCTGTATACACATGCATGGGTTCACTCTTGTAAAGATGTGTTGACCACTCTTGTAAAGATGTGTTGACCAAACTCTGGAGCACAGACCTGACACTGGAAGACGGCCAGCTCTGCCTATCCTGGATATGGCCTCAGAGGCCAGTGCAAAATGCTCAAACAAAAGGAAGTTGAACTCTGCCTAGAGTGGGAAGTAGCATGCCATCAGCAGCTTACTTGGGGAAGTTCTTTGGCAAGGAGGGGGCAAGGAATGATCTTCCAGAGGTGCATCTGATGCCCCCTCGAGCTCTTTGAGGGATAGGTACGATTTTGAGAAGAGGCCAGTGATATGCAGAATGGCACACAGCAAACAGTGATTGTCACAGCTGTGCTTTTGGGATAGCTCACCTTGCCCCCAGTCTTGTCAAAGCCCTCACCCTCTTCACCGAGGATTATTAGTCCATTCCTTTGCAGACTGTGATGTGGCATAAATTGCTCTAGACCTTGGACTGTGGCTGTCATGAGATGGGGCTCCAAGGCCATCATTTTTCTTTCTTGACTCCAGGAATGGAAGAGTTCCTCATGCAGACCAGCTGCTATTTTCGGGAGCCCTGCATGCAAGTGTGTGTGGTGTGTGTGTGGTGTGGTGTGGTGTGTGTGGGGTGGGGTGGTGGTGGTGTGTGTATACCTATTTTGGCTTTGGAACCAAAAGCAGTCACTCACTTGGTGCTTCCCCTTCTCTTCATCCTTCAGTCTCCCGGATCCCACGTTCTGCAGCTTTTTGGCTGATGTGAGAGCAGTGACAGGTGCCTGCCTGCCTTCATTGCTTTTGAGAGTCACTTCTTCTGTTTATGCCACAGATGCGTCTGGGAGATACTGAGCTCATAAAAAGACTTAGGCTTGGCAGGGAAGACTGGAAACACCTCCAGCCTTTCCTGAGGCATGGACTAGACGTCTCCTGAGTGAGCTGAAGTCCCTGGGAAAGAAATGTTTTCTGTGACAGTAGTGTCTGGGGGTGGGGGCTGTTTGTCTGCTTAGACCTGGGTCACCTTCCATGCTGCGGTCCCTTCACTTTGACCCTCTTCAGTGTTTGGGAAGAGGGAACAGTTTGAATTCTTTAATTACCCGTTTCTGATTTCTTTAATTAATTATATTGTTCACTGTGCTAGGGAAAATATAGACACCCTACAGATGACTTAAATAGGCTAGAAAAGCACACAGTTTAGGAGTTGGAGCATTTATTATTAGTAGTATTATTATTAAAAGTAAAATTTTGACCTTAGTTTCTATTAAAAAAAAAGGAAAATGCCTGCCTAAACCTGTCTTCCTACCTGCAGGTTTTGGAAACTATAAAGCAACTGAGAACTGTGTCCTCCCATCTCTTCGATGGCCATATATAGCCAGAAAACCCTCAGGTCTCTGAAGACCCTAAGAGTGGGGTTTCTGAACTCTATTCAGATGCATTTTAGCTTCAAACTGGACTTTTCAGAATATTTAATTGGGCTGGGGACAGAGCTCGGTGGGTAAAGTGCTCACCTAGCACACATGCAACTCTGGCTTCAGTCTCCACCATGAATAAAGTAGGCATGGGGGCACATGCCTTTGATCCTTGGGGAGTAGAGACGAGATAGAAGGCTCAGAAATTCAAGGTCATTCTCAGCCCTGTAGCAAGTTCAAGACTAACCTGGAATACACAAAATGCTGTCTCAAAAAAATCCGTTTTGAACAAGCTTTTGGTCCTTTATACATTTTTAGTGAAGAAACTGGAATTTATTTCTGGCTTCCATAGGTTTTCTGTTAATACATAAGAATTTTTATTACACTTATTTATCCGAGAGAGTGTGTGTGTAGTGGAGAGCTTGCTCTGGTGTCTGTGGAGGTCAGAGAACAACCTACAGGAGCCAGTTCTCTCCTTCCACTGTGTGTGCCTGGGGATTGAACTCAGGTTGCCAGGCATGGTGGCAAGCAACCTCATCCACTGAGCCATCTTGCCAGCCCTAAAGGTTTCAGGCTAAGTCTGAAACTATTACTTGAACCTAGAAAGCCACATGTCACTCCTGTTGTACTCTGTAGGTCATTTCTCTCTCCCAAAGATGAGAGAACCCATTCAGGACCCAGGAGGAGCCTTGGAGTCTAGGGACAGTCTCACTCAGGTTCATTCCTTTGCTGTCACAACTATAGCATAAAAGTTCATGTGGGCTTCGTGCTTCCAAAGTCAGATGTCCTCTTGGGACAGAGCCTGTTTACTTTCAACATTCTGGCAGGTGGGTTACATGAGCTTGGCTGTTTTCCTGGTCTTCCAATTGCTGTCATTGCTAGCTGCTGTGGTACTCGTGAGGATGAGATCTCTCCCAGCCTGGTCTAGATCATTTCAGATGGGGTGAGACACCTGCAAGTTATTGCAATGAAATTACTCCTCAGGCTGACTTGATGGTAGCTATCTTTTCTCTAGCCATTCATTAAATAAACATTTATAAGTCCAGTCTATGTATAAGTACTGCACGCTAACCAACTGCGCCACCGGAGCCCCAGTAAGAACCATGAAGATTCAGGTTTTGTGCTAGACACTGACCATGCAGACAATCCCTGTTCTCAAGGAGTTCATACCCAGACCTCTTCTGCACTTTACCGCATGTCAGCGTCTTTGATTTCTTCCGGAACCTTGTTTTATCTGAAGCATTGAGAAGCTTTCGAAGACTTTAGTTCCGAGGTTTTGACAGGCTGGCAAAGTTACAGAGGTGAAGCGACCCCTAGCTAGATACTACATCAAATCATTGTGTTGGGAGGAGTGTAGCTGTGGACTGTTAGCCTGGGGTTAAGGACAGAGGATTAAGCACCTGTCTCAGCTTGGAGTATGAATTGAGATTCAGCAAATCTTCTTGGAGAAAGTATGCACAAGCTTATTTTCAAATACTTGGTCTACGTATACAAGAGTAACTCTCTAGTCCCGCCTGCTGCTTCTGCTGGAAGACCCAGGCCCTAGTCAGTGACAGTGTCTATTGGAAGCACCTACTGGAGAAAGTGGGGTCAATCCTGAGCTGGTAACTATCAGATGGGGCCTGGGGCTTCATCTACGGCGTGGCTGGGGGTTCTTTGGTAGAGGTGAATTTCTTGACTTTCCTGCCAAGTGTTTTTCAAAAAGCCCTTACAGTGTGCTTTGTCTAGCACATCTTCCTGCTTGACCCCTGCCCTGTTGCCTTGTTCTTGCCCCTTCTTTCTGTGTCTCTGTCTCTTTCTTTCTGGGCAGGGTCTCTGTGTAGCTCTGGCTGTTCTAGAACTCACTCTGTAGATCAACCTGGCCTTGAATTTAGAGATCTACCTGCCTCTGCCTCTCAAATGCTGGGTTTAAAGCATTTGCCACACAACACATAGCTCTTGTTACTCTATTTCTAGGCTTTCAAGGAGTTGTGTTGCATGCCAATCTATAATCCCAGCACTAGGGGCAGTTGCAGGATAACCTCAAGACCTTGCCTCACAAAACAAAACATTTAGGCTAACACATCACAAAACAAAAAGTTACCCTGCTTTTTGTCCCCTCCCACCATGGACAATAGACATTTAAGATTCAAAGCCACCACTTCAGTGTGTACTTCCCCTTGCTTCCTGCCGTAGTAGGAGGGGGAATCAAATATTAATCAAGTATTAATCAAAATATCTTGCTGGGTGGTGGTGGCACATGTCTTTAATCCCAGCACTCAGGAGGCAGAGGCAGGCAGATCTCTGTGAGTTTGAGGCCAGCCTGGTCTACAAGAGCTAGTTCCAGGACAGGCCCTCAAAACTATAGAGAAACCCTGTCTCGAAAAACCAAAAGAAAAAAGAAAAAATCTTGGAAATTAATATCCAGGATCCAGGTGCTTCTTTTTTTATTTTAAATATTTATTTATTTATTATGTATACAATATTCTGTGTATGTCTGAAGGCCAGAAGAGGGCACCAGACCTCATTACAGATGGTTGTGAGCCACCATATGGTTGCTGGGAATTGAACTCAGGACCTTTGGAAGAACAAGCAATGCTCTTAACCACTGAGCCATCTCTCCAGCCCCAGGTGCTTCTTTTAATGTTGGTGATTTATCTCATTTCATGAAAGACATCGGAGGTGAATGGGTATGGAGAGTACTGGTTTTATTTACTAAAAGTTTACATCGTGTGTCTGTGTGTGTGTGTGTGTGTCATGCCAGGGTACAAAGTGTCTTGGTCAAAGGACAGCTTTCAGGAGTCAATGCTCTGCTTCCACCATGTGGGTACCAGAAATCAAATGCAGTTCACCAGGCTTGGCAAGCAAGCACTTTTACTCACTGAGTCATCTTGCTGGCCAAGATATAGCTTTGTTTTAATTTTTTTTTAAAAAAAATTATGTCTATAAATGTTTTTGTTGGAAGTGTGTATGTACACCACATGTATGCCTGCTCTCTGAGAAAGTCAGAAGAGGGTTTCAGATCCCCTGGAACTAGAGTTAGGGATGGTTGTCAGTCACCTTGTGGGTGCTGGAAATCAACCCAGGTTCTCTGGAAGAGCAAATGTTCTTAACCACTGAGCCATCTCTTCAGTTCAATGTAAGTAGCAAAAGTGCATTGTGAAATACTGAGTCACTGAGTCAAACTGGTCCAGAATGGAGGACTATCTAGGAGGCAGATAAGGCACTTCCCCCCAAAAAAAGATTGAATTCTGAAAATAGCAATGAAGTAGTGGTTTGTTTTGGTCAGTACTTACTGAGGATAAAGTCGGTGAGGGGAAGTTAGACTCAGGCTACCCCTGCACTTCCAGAAGACTTCCTAGTACAGGTATCACTTGGAGGTGAGGCAGATTCCTTCCATCTAGAATCAGTCTTCCCTGGGAAATCCTGCTGTAGTGGTGGGGTGTGAATCAACACCCCTTGACTGGCAGGCCAAGGCCCCAAGCTGAGAAAATTCTAGTATAGTCTGTAATGTATGAATGAACAGCCAAGGTAGACCAAGGTGTGGTGGGGCCTACCTGAAACCCTTCAGACGGAGGCCAGAAGAGCCCGAGTTTGAGATCAGCCTGGGTTTTGCAGGAAAATCCTGTTTCAAACAAGCAAACACCAAGAACCAACTTTGTCAGTGACTCCAGGGGATTCTTTTTACCACCTCTTCCTCCGCAACGTCTGTTCTCCACTCTGAGTCCTTTGACAGGCCCCCCTCAGCCCTGAAACACTTCCCCAGCTTGATTTAACACAGTTGGAGAATTTACTTCCAAATCCCACAAGCCACACTGCTACATCATCCTTCCTCTTCAGCTCTTACTTTTAGGGGCCATACTTTGGTTCCTATGCTCTGTCATGTTAGTAACTCTGCCTGCATGCCCATGTTTGTTCAGTAGTATATTTTAAGATTCATTTATTTATATAGTTTATGTATATAGGTGTTTTTATCTGCATGCACATCTGCACATCAGAGGAAAACTTATCCCATGGAATTGGAGCTTACAGTTATGGGTGGTTGTGGCCGCTGCCAGGTGGGTACAGAGCAAGTTCCAGTACAGACTCCAAAGCTACAGAGAAACCCTGTCTCAAAAATAAATAACCAAATAAACAAGCAGACACATAGATAAATGCATTTTAAAACATTTCTGTTATTTTATAGCTGGGTGAAGTGGCATATGCCTTTAATCCCAGCACTTCAGAGGCATAAGTAGATGGATCTCTGTTGAGTTTGAGGCCAGACTGGTTTACAGAGTGAGTTTCAGGAATGTTTTGAATGTTTGTCTGCATGTATGTACTCTGTGCATGCCTGGCACCCTCAGAGGCCCAGAAAGGGGGGGGCATTAGGGCCCCTGGAACTCTAGTTATAGACAGTTGTGAGCCATCATGTAGGTGCTAGGAATTGAACTTGGGGCCTCTGAAAGAGTAGCCAATGTTCTTAACCACTGAGCCATCTCTCCAGCTTATATATTTGATACTTTGAAACGGTCTTTTTTCTAAACACAAGGCATTGTCAGGACTAGAAAATGTAAACATACATTCACACAATACCAGCCAGCTTCACTGGCTGAAAAAGCCAGTTTAACACCACTGGTCACTGAACTCAGTAAATTTATTATTATCTATCATTATCAGTATTACTACAGGGCTTTTTGGGGCGGGGTTTCTCTGTGTAGCCTGACCCCCCCCCTTTGTGTGTTTGTGCATGTGTAGGAGGATACATGTGCACTGCACACATTTAGAGAACAATTTATGAAGGTCTGTTCTCTCCATCCACAATGCGTTCTAAGAATTGAAATCAGGTCATTATGGTTGAGAAGACCCATCTTACTGGCTCCAGACCTCTTGTTTGTTTCTTTTTTCGAAACAGGGTTTCTCTGTAACCCTGGCTGTCCTGAAACTCTACCAGGCTGGCTTTGAACTCTCAGAGATTGACCTGCCTCTGCCACTGGAGTGCTGGGATTAAATGCTTGCACCACCACAGCCCAGCTTCCACACCTCTTTTGAGAGAGCATCTTACCTTGAGACCCAGACTGACCTTGAATTTACTTTCCCAACCTCTAAGAAAGAGGTCAGGACCAGCCGGCACCAGGCCGGTTTTGAAACACCTTTCGTCCTGTGCTGTGTACACACAGAAAGATTCCCAGGACAAACAGACTGTAAAACTGTATCTGGGGCTGGGGAGGCGGCTCCCGGGGTAAGAGCGCCTTCTGTGCAACCTTGAGGACTTCAGTTGGAATTCCAGTGCCAGTGCCAAAAGCTTGAAGTGGCATCGAGCCCGCGTTTATCCTCACTGCTGTGTGGGAGGAACCAGGAGTGGGGGTGGGGCTGGCAGGTCGTGAGCCGAGCTCCAGGTTCAGAGAAAGATTGTCTCAAGGAAATAAGGTCTCAAGAGTGTAATCGAGCAGAACACCTGACTTATTCCTCGCGTATGCATATATGTGTACATGTGTGTGTACCAGTATAATCACACACACACACACACACCCTAAAGCCCATCTTACACCTGTTTTATTTTCTGCCTCCTCAGGTGTGCCCACATGCATACACATGTACACGTGCATGTACCAGTATAATATCACACACACACACACACACACACACACACACACACACACACACACACACACCCTAAAGCCTATCTTTTACACCTGCTTCATTCTCTACTCAGGATCCTGAGCTGTGTTAGACACACCTCAATTTCTGGATAAATAACTTCTGCTGTATAGAATTCCTCCTACTTCACAATTACCTGAAATTTCTCTTGTGTCTCGTAAGCTGCTCAACCGTAACTGAACTCTGCCTCATAAAATTGCCCCTGGGTTCTCACGCATCTCCGTTTTTCTGACACTACAGCTTAGAACGTGCTCTCTATGGGTCTGTCGCTAGTGTGAGAACAAGGAGGAACAATGTGTTTGGATATATAAACTAGTAGAGGTCGCTGGCCACGGGGGGCCCACACCTGTAATCGCAAACATCCGTTCCCGGAAATCCAAGCTAACAGGCAGGTATGTTGCCTGCTTGTCAACCCAGCACAGCCCAGGTCCAGGGAGGACCTGAACCTCAGACAGAGTTGGAAACTAGCCTGGTTTAGGTGAAGCCCCACTTCAAAAACAAAAACAAAACAAAACCAACCACCACCAGAAGCTCTGATAACAGTGTTTCCTTGTAAAGCCCTTGAGACTTAGCTTATTTGAGGCCTGGCTCTGTCATAGGTCTTACCAACACCCTGTGACAAACCAATAGCTCCTTATTTTGGCAGCATTTTGTGTTCCTTCTGCAGTCCCTTAGGTCAGTCACCCCACAGATAAATGCTAGGCCCGTGTCCTCACTTCTTTCAAGTTACTGTTCACATATGACCTTGTCAAGGGGGGTTTCCTCACCCCCACCCAAGGAAAATGGCGGCTTCCTCCTGCCCTTATTCTGTACTTCCTCTTTTCTTTTGTTCTACTTTACTTTTTTTGCTTTTTGTTGTTGTTTTTTTAAATTTATTTGTATTTTATGTACATTGGTGTTTGGCTGCATGTATTTGTCTTGTGTGAGGGTGTTAGACTTCCTGGAACAGGAGTTATAGACAGCTGTGAGCTGCCATGTGGGTGCTGGGAATTGAACGCAGGTCCTCTGGAAGAGCAGCCAGTGCTCTTAACCCCCCCCCCCATCTCTCCAGCCCCTGTTGTTTTGTTTTGAGATGTGGTCTCTCTAGGTAACTCTGACTGTCCAGGAATTTGCTATATAGACCAGGCTGGCCTTGAATTCAGAGATCTGTCTGTCCCTGCCTCCAGAGTGCTGGGATTAAAGGTGTGTCTCACCACTGCCCTGCTATTATTAGTTATTTTACTTCCCCAAATGAAGTTTCTCTTCCCTCCTCTCCTCCCAGTCCCTACCCCACATTCACTTCTCAGCTTCTCTTCAGAAAAGAATAGGACTTCCATAGACACACATCAGCCAAACATGGCATGGCAGGTTCTAGGACGACTAGGCACATCCATCGTATTAAGGCTGCACTAAGGGGGCTGGAGAGATGGCTCAGTGGTTAAGAGCATTGCCTGCTCTTCCAAAGGTCCTGAGTTCAATTCCCAGCAACCACATGGTGGCTCACAACCATCTGTAACGAGGTCTGGTGCCCTCTTCTGGCCTACAGACATACACACAGACAGAATATTGTATACAGACATACACACAGACAGAATATTGTATACATAATAAATAAATATTAAAAAAACATAAAAAAAGGCTGCACTAAGCAACCCAGTATGAGGAAAGGGGTCCCAAAAGCAGGGAAAAGAGTCAGAGACAACTGCCACAAGAAACTCCACAGGAGCAGCAAGTGCTCTTAATGGTTGACCCAGTTATGCCAGCACCACTTGTTAAATATGATTTCTTTTTTCTATTTGATATTTTTTGCTTCTTTATCAAATATCCGGTGTTCAAAGATGTGTGGATTGATATCTGGGTCTTCTATTCGGTTCCATTGGTCCTTCTGTCTGTTTTTATGCCAATACCAGGCTGTTTTCAGTACTGTAGCTCTGTAGTAGAGTTTGAAGTCAGGGATTGTGATGCCTCCAGAAGTTCTTTTATTGTACAGGATTGTTTTGGCCATCCTGGGTTTTCTGCTTTTCCAAATGAAGTTGAGTACCGTTCTTTCGAGGTCTGTGAAGAATTTTGCTGGGCATTGCGTTGAATCTGTAGATTGCTTTCAGTAAGATTGCAAAAATATCAAATGGAAAAAAGAAAGCATATTTAACAAGTGGTGCTGGCATAACTGGATGTCAACATGTAGAAGAATGAAAATAGACCCATGTCTATCACCATGCACAAAACTCAAGTCCAAATGGATCAAAGACTTCAACATAAAGCCAGCCACACTGAACTTTATAGAAGAGAAAGTGGGAAGTACACTTGAACGCATTGGCACAGGGAACCACTTCCTAAATATAACCCCAGCAGCACAGACACTGAGAGAAACAATTAATAAATGGGACCTCCTGAAACTGAAAAGCTTCTGTAAAGCAAAGGACACAGTCAACAAGACAAAATGACAGCCTACGCAATGGGAAAAGATCTTCACTAACCCCACATCAGACAGAGGTCTGATCTCCAAAATAAACAAAGAACTCAAGAAATTGGACACCAAAAGATCATATAATCCCATAAAAAAAATGGAGTACAGACCTAAACAGAGAACTCTCAACAGAGAAATCTAAAATGGCTGAAAGACACGTAAGGAAATGTTCAACATTCTTAGTCATCAGAGAAATGCAAATCAAAACAACTCTGAGAATCCATCTTACACCTGTAAGAATGGCCAAGATAAAAAACACCAATGACAACTTATGCTGGAGAGGTTGTGGGGAAAAGGGAGCACTTCTGTATTGCTGGTGGGAATGCAAGCAGGTGCAACCCCTTTGGATGTCAGTGTGGTGATTTCTCAAAAAAATTAGGAAACAACCTTTCTTAAGACCCAATAATACCGCCTGCCTCTGCCTCCTGAGTACCTGGATTAAAGGCATGCGCCAACACCGCCTGGCCATTATTTATTTAATTTTGGATTTTTGAGATAGGATTTCTCTTGTGTAGCCCTGGCTGTTCAGGAACTTGCTCTGTAGACCAGGCTGGCCTCAAACTCTTTGAGATCTTCTTGCCTCTGCCTCCCAAGTGATGGGATTAAGGGCATGTGCCACCACCGCTTGGCTAGTTTTAGAGAGAGTGCCCTGTAGGCAGACTGGTCTTGAAGTTCTGATCTTCCTGCTTCTGCCCCCTATGTACTGGTATGGCTCACCATGCAGGTTAGATTTCTGTATGTTTACAAGTTTGTCTATAGCACCACTGAATTTGCTGCCATTTTTTTTTGACTAGATTTAATGTAATGATTTTCCTTATTCCTAATCTCTCTTTCCCACAACGCACTGGGATTTACACTCTTAACCCTTTATTGGCCTATCAAAATGTGTAGCCAAAGAGTAAAGTCCTTGGCTGGGCGGTGGTGGCACACACCTTTAATCCCAGTACTTGGGAGGCAGAAGTAGGTGGATCTCTGTGAGTTCGAGGCCAGCCTGGTCTACTAGAGCTAGTTCCAGGACAGGTTCCAAAGCTACAGAGAAACCTCGTTTTGAGAAACACACATACACACACACACACACACATACAAAAGAGTGAGGTCCTTAACTGGGCGGTGGTGGCACACTTCTCCCAGCACTTGGGAGGCAGAGGTAGTCATATATCTGTGAGTTCGAGCCCAGCCTGATCTACAGAGCTAGTTCCAGGACAGCCAGGACTACACAGAGAAAACTCTTTTAAAAATCCAAAATTAAATAAATAAATAAAATCAATTTGCCAGGTGTGGTGGCATTATCACCATATCCTTAATCCCAGCACTCCTGAAGTAGAGACAGAGAGAGTTCCAGGACAGCCAAGACTACACAAAGAAACCCTGTCTTGAAAAAAAACCAAAAGACCAAAAACCAACCAAACAAACAAAAAAGAATGAAGTCCTTATGTCTTTTCTACTTAATTCTCCAGTCTCATCTGGTCCTTCCTTCTCTCTCGCTATTTGCCAGTCATGGGAACCTATCAGTCTTTACCAGTGCCAGCCTCTTCCTCCTTTAGGGTCTTTGCACGTACTGTCCCCTGGCTAGCTTCCTTCCTTGTCTGGTCCCCAGTGAGAGCCGCTGTGCTCTTCGGAAGAGGTCATTTGCTTGCACTTCCTCACTGTACTTTGCACAGCTACCACTGAGTCCTTTTGAATAACTATTTGCATGGTCTCCATTTCCTTAACTAGCCTATAAACTCCCAGGGAAAGTGAACTGGGAGCCTTTCTCTAGTACACTGCCTGGCCCTCCAGATGCTGTTAAAAAGCTCCGTGGAAGAGCTGAAACTAGAACCTAAACCACGTAGAGTTCCTCTCTCCAAGCCCTGAAAGACTACCGCCCACTACAGACTCCCCGTGATTGGACCGTGTCAGTTTGGAATGTTCTGTTTATTCAGGAGCCTGTGAAAGCCTATCTGGTAAACTAACCCAAGGTTAGCATTACCTTACCCCTCCCACAAGGAGATTTTAGCCTTTAACTGGGGACTCTTGCAAAAACACAATCTTACAGGAGCTAATCAAAACTTCCGGTACCATGAAGACACTGTTAGAAGCCCTGCCCCATCTCTTAATGAGATCTCCTGAAAGGAACCTACAGGGGACCAGACATTTTCTAATGCTTGCAGTTTTTCTTTACCTTTACTTTTGTGACAGAGTTGTTGGGCAGGTGGTATTAGTCTCTGTCTTAGGGAAGGGAGGCTGAGACAGGTGTACTAACTTCACAGCATTGTACATGGGCCAGGGAGACCAATATTTAGACTCTCTTGCTCTCAGGATATGCCTCCTGCTGTAATTCCTTTTACAAAACCATGCTGCCTCCAAGTATAGACAACTGCTGATACAGCTTATATATAAACCTGGGCCGTGGGGTTAACTGGCTGATTTTCTTTAATAAAAAGCCCCATTAGGCTTCTTGCATTCCCTTCCTGTGCTCTCCATTCTGAGACTTGCCATTTTACTAAAAGTCCTTCACCTTTGGTACCTGATCTTAGTTTATTTGTTGTTTTTCTTCCTGTCTTTCCTTTTATATACCAATCCCAGTTTATTTAATTTTTTTCGAGACGGGGTTTCTCTGTGTAGCAGTCCTAGCTGTCCTGGAACCCACTTTACAGACCAGGCTGGGCCTCAAACTCAGAGATCCGCCAGCCTCTGCCTCTCAAGAGCTGATATAAAGGCTGCGCCACCATGGCTCGGCCTTGGTATCTGATCTTATTCACTTTAAGCCTAATGTGAGAATAGAAGGAAAAGAAATGCTCTGTACTTTGAGCAGTTTTATGAAGTAGAATCCAAGATTTTGGGGGGGTTTTGGGTTCCTCTGTGTAACAGCCTGCCTGTCCTGAAACTTGCTTTGTACAGAGATCTGCCTGCCGCTGCCCCCAGAGTGCTGGGATTAAAGCACATGCCACCTTGCCTGTCAGGATTCTTTGATTTTACTCACTCAGGAGTCCATCAAAGCCTATCTATTGAGCAAGCATTTGGTATTAATTTGATAATACTGTATAGCTCAGCAGGGTGGTGGTTCCACACGCCTTTAATCCCAGCACTCTGTAGGCAGAGGCAGGCAGATCTCTGTGAATTCGAGGCCAGCCTGGTCTACAAGAACTAGTTCCAGGACAGGCTCCAAGGCTACAGAGAAATCCTGTCTCAAATAACCAAAAAACCAACCCCCCCCGCCAAAAAAAAAACAACCCTGTATTGCTCCTATGTTTAATGTTTGCAACAACAAAGGCTATTATTAAAAATCCCTGCATAGAATGAGTTTTTTTTTTTTTTTTGATTAAAAATGTCTTTACCAGCTGGGCATGGTGGTGTATGCTGTTGATAACCAACATTCAGTAGGGAGAGGCAAGCAGATTTATGAATTCAAGGCCAGTCTGGCCTCCCTAGTGAATTCCACAACAGCTAGAGACTCTGTGTGTGTGTGTGTGTGTGTGTGTGTGTGTCCAGGCAGAGGTTTCTCTGTAGTTTTGGAGCCTGTTCTGGTACTAGCTCTTGTAGACCAGGCTGGCCTCGAACTCACAGAGATTCGCCTGCCTCTGCCTCTGCCTCCTAAGTGCTGGAATTCACCGCCTGGCTCAGCTAGGGACTTTGTAGAAGCAGCCTGTCTGAAACAACCCCAAACAAACACACAACCCCAATAAAACAAATAACAACAAAATGTCTTTGCGCATTCTTTGGATCTCCTCCAGATCTTGGATCCTGAATACATGATTTCTTTTTGAGCAGTTGAAGGATGATATTATGTTCTTCTTTGTGTCAAAAGTAGGGCTCTATTTAATAGCTTGGCAACTCTGGGCAGAATAGTTAATCTTGGTTTTCCCAGTTGTAACAGGGCCGACTGCGAACCACTCTGAACTTGTTGAAAAGGCTCTAAGTCTTATGTGTTGGAAAGCACTCAATGACAAAGCCCCGCACACAGCAGGTCCTGGAATAAAGTTCATTTTCCTGTCGTGGGATCGAGGCTATTTCCTCTTAAAGCCCGGCAGGATATTTATAGTGCATCATACTCTGTGGAAGTATGTGCGACATCGTGTGCACACGCGTGAGGTGTCTTTTTCTTGGAAATAAAGCCCAGAGTTTACTGGATTATTTTAGGGTTAGTGAGGTCTCTGCAAAGTGAGTGTATATTTTTCTCCCTCAAAAGTCAAAGGGGTGAGTGTCTTTTGTGGAGGGCAATGGGGGCCGTGGCTTTTTAATACTTAGTAGATGTACTGCTCCTGGGCGCTCTTTGCAAGTCCATGATGAAGGACAATGACAGTACTCCTAGGGAAGGTGTCTCCTAGGTCGACCTCCAGGAAGTCGTCCCCCCCCCCCCCTCCGTGAACTCTCAGGACCTCTCATGAGGTTCGTTTTCAAGTTGGGGAAGAGTTGTCAGATGCAGTTCCGAACTAGGGTTCAAGTCTTGCATGCACAGACTCCTGTGCATCATTAAGAACCAAGACTTTTGCATGTTTTTTTAAGACGTAGCCATGTCTCTCTAGGCGTTTGCCAAAATCTCCAGTCGCGACCCTGGCCACCTGGCAGCTCCTAGGCCCAAAGCCGCGGCGGTGGGGGCGGGGAGGCCGCGCGCGCCGCTTCCGCTCCTCCAGGCCGCCAGAGGGCGCCACGGGCACAGCTCCGCCTTCCCGAGGTGCTCCGCGCCGGCTCCCTTCCGCGTGGGTGAGTGAATGTGAGAGTCAGCGCTCGCGCCGCGCGCGCCGCTCGTCTCTGCTGCTCGGCGCCCATAGTCCGGCTGCGAGGGGCGGGCGCGCGCGTAAAAGCATAGAGACGGGCGTTGAGCTGCCCGCCTAGAGCGTCGCCGAGTCGGAGCCGGAGCCCGAGCCGCGCGCTGTGTCTCCGCTGCGTCCGCCGAGGCTCCGAGTGTCAGGGACAAAAGCCGCCGCCGCACCCTCTGCTCCCGCCGCCGGGGCTCATCCGCCGCTGCCGCCGTCCTGAGGAGGAGTCCGCCGCCGTCGTCCCCAGTGAGGATCCGAGAGCCATGTCGGCCAGCAGCCTCTTGGAGCAGGTACAGGCCCAGCCCGCATGTCTCGGCCATTGTGTGAGTCGAGACGGAGCCCGACTAGGCCCGGGCCCGCCGCTCCGGGCCGGGCCGCGGCGGCGTCTCTCGCGGCTTGGGATTCCGGCCTGAAGCCGGCCGCGCCCTGCGCCTCCCGGTCTGGCCCGCTCTTCCCGCTCCTCCCCGGACCTCGGCGGCCGGGTGGCCGCGCCGCGCCGCTCCGCGCTCCCTCCCTTCAGCGGCCCGGGGCTTCCCTTCCTCGTTTCCTCCTTCTTCCCTCGTGTCGCTGGTGGCCCGGCCTGGGTGACCCGGCGGCCTAGCGCTTTTCCCCGCCTCCCCCTCACCACGCGTCCCCTCAGGCCTGCTCCTTTCTTCCCCGCTCGGTCCCTGCTCTCATTAGTCTTTTTCCCCTTTCCGTTTTCTTCTCGGACGACTTGCTGCTCGGCTACGTCCCCTCCTCCCGCAGAGACCAAAAGGTCAAGGAAACAAAGGTAAGCTGGGTTCCGCCGGTGGCCGCCGGCCGGGCGTGGGGGGGGCACGCCGGACAGTGGGGGCGGGGTCTCGGGGACGCGCCCCGGGGAAAGGACCTTTCCGAAGCCACTCGGTTCGCAGGTGCCTCGCGCGGGGCGCTCGACCCTCTTGGTGTGCTCCTGCAGCTGGCGAGCAGCTTTTTCGTTAACAACGAGTAATTCATGAGCGGGTGGGGGTGGGAGGCGGTTTGCAAAGCTCCAGGTCCTTCGTTTCCCGTAGGTCTTAGGAGGCCTTTGTTTTCCCTCCTCGCCGATCACTTTCTGGAAGTAACTTATATGTGGCGGGGCGTGGGGCGGGGAGCCGGAGGGAATTGAAATTCGGAGGCGCCAATAAACCGACCTTTTAAAAAGAACAGCTTGCTCTGGGGTGGTGAGAGTCGGTTTTTTTTTTGTTTTTGTTTTTTTTCTACTTCCCCCATTGGGGAATCTCGCTTCAGCCTTGGCGCTCACCGTTATCCCTGAGAGGTTGGTTGGTGGCTCTGTGCACTAGTGTGATTTCTTCCTGGTGAGGATGTAATTGATGAACTTGGGGGAGCTTGTCGGACCAGGACATTGCTAATCTGACTTTTTCCCTCTAGTACAAAATGGATCTGTGCATCAAAAGGATGGACTGAACGACGATGATTTCGAACCTTACTTGAGTCCACAGGCAAGACCTGTGAGTAGCTGATCATTTTACATTATGTTAGACTTTCTGCCCTATCAGTTGGTCTCACTTTTGTGTAGGAGGGGGTTTACTTTTAATACTTACTAACTTGTTATAAAACGTTTATTGCAAACGTTATAAGCTGTGTGGTCCACAAAGCATGTGCTCTGAGACCATATACTGATAACAGGTCGCTGTGTAAGTGCAGTAATACTGACCTGAGTAATTAATTGTCCCTCATTTAACAGGAGTATATCAGCGCAAGAATTAGGAATATTGGCTGGTGTTTAATGTTCTGACTGCGCTGAAGGAAACATAACCTTGTCTTTTAGGAAAATTGGGTTACCAGTGTAGTGAGGAGATTCTAGTGTGAAATTCAGCGATAATCGCTGGTCTCTAGTGAACTCTTCATGTAATAAAACTATTTTGAAGTGAGACAAAGTGTGATGCTTGTTCTTTGATTTGCACTAATTTAGTGTCTCTAGAGAACATCTTTGTATACCTCTTGTGGCTGATTTATTTATCTTTAGCACAGTTGACGGAGTGTGTTCTGGAACTAGCTCTTGTAGACCAGGCTGGCCTTGAACTCAGAGATCCACCTGCCTCTGCCTCCCCAGTATTGGGATTAAAGAAATGCACCACCACTGCCCACCCAGCCTTACATAAGAGTTTTGAGATAGCCTATCTAAACGTTTTCACAGTGAGAGTACAAAGTCCATATAGGGTAGTGGTTCTCAACCTTACTTTAATACAGTTCCTCATATTTTGGACCTCCCCATAAAATTATTTTTCTTGCTGCTTCATAACTAATTTTGCTGCTGTTGTGAATTGTAAATATCTGATAAGCAGTAGATAATGGGACCTCCCCCAAAGGGTCGAGACTCACAGATTGAGAACTGCTGATGTAGGAAGTGATTGGAAAAGTTTCCACAGAGGACAACCAGCTAATCAGGAAAGTCAGGGAAGGAAGTAGAGGAATGAACTATTAATTGCTACTGTTAATAAAGTAGTTTGCTTTCCTAATAACTGTAACAGAGAATGGGAACATTTAGAATCAATATATGTATGTACATATATATGCATGCATTTGTGGGGGCGGGTTGTGGTTTCGAGACAGTTTCTCTTCTCTGTCCAGGCTGTCCTGGAACTCACTCTGAGAGACCAGGCTGGCTTCGAACTCACTGAAACCCATCTGCCTCTGCCTCCCTAGTGCTGGGATTAAGAGCGTGCACCAACACTGCCTGGCTAGAATCAGTTCTAGGTAGTGCTTGTAAAGTATTGTGTAATTCAGAATTTTGAGCTCTATGGCATGTGGGGACTTGACATTACAGGTATAGACTTTCACCTGTCTTGGCATAATCCATGCTAGTAAGAGCATTTTCTTTCTTTGAGAAGTAAGCTGGAAGCTTAAGTAGTGGCTTTTTTTCTTTTAACCAAAAATTGAGCTATAGTTATATACCTTGAAGAAGGGTGGCTTTTTTTCTTTGTGGTCGATAATCAAGAGTAATTCATTGAACTGGACATGATCTCCTCTTGCCTATTTAATTCCAGGACTAGGGAGACAGAGGCAAGTGAATCTCTGAGTTTGAGGCCAGCCTGATCTACATAGAGAGCAGTAGGGCAGCCAGGACTATTACACAGAGGTTTAAACCCTGTCTCAGTCTCAAAAAAAAAAAATAAACAAAAGAATTCTATGCTAGTCATGACTACATGCATAGTAATACTGTCTCAAAAAAAAAGTAATTTATGGGTTTTGTTAATGTTGTTTTTTAATGTGTGTGGTGTGCTTAACACAGGACCTTATACACACTAATTCATGTAATTTCTCTCCCACCCCCCGCCAGTGTTTCTCTGTGTAGCTCTGGCTGTTCTGGAACTCTCCAAAGACCAGGTTGGCCTTGAACTCTCAGATCCACCTGCTTTTGCCTCCTGAGGGCTGGAATTATAGACTTGAGCCACCACTGTCTGTCTAATTCATGTAATTTTTAGTTGTTTGCTTGTTTCTCCCTCTCTCCCTTCCCTTCCTCTCTCCCTTTCTCTTTTCCTCCATCCCTCTCTTTTTTTGGTAGTCTACTTGTGTAGTTTTGAGTAGTTTCACACTCACTGAGAGCTGTCTGCCTCTTGTCTTCTGAGTACGGGGATTAAAGGTATAAGGCACCATGCCTGACCTTATCAAACTCCATTAGCTGAAAATTTTATTATGTAGATGTGTTTAGAGGCTAGAGAATACTGTTTATGCTGTTTCTGGCCTTGGCAATACAAGTTTAAGTCTTGAGGTACTTGCTGTTTTCCAAGTCTCTTCAGGATAGCTACCTATTGGTACCTAATGAACTGGTAAATAATGAGTGCCTTATTAGAACTCTTACAACTAAGGCAGACTATATGAATTGAACTATGTATTTATGGAGATCAATTTCATGTACCTCTTTCTTTTCACTTGAGGTTATTCTGTGTGCCATAGGGTTCATTTAGTTTAATTTTGAGGTAAGTTCTTATAGTGTTGCCCTGTCTGACCTGGAATTATGTATATATTGACCAGGTTGGCTTCCAGTTGACAGAAATTCTGCCTCTGCCTCCCCAGTGCTGGGATGAAAGATGTACATCACCATGCCCAGCAGTGCTGTAGGTTTTTTATGCAAGAATCACAAACTAAGATGAAGACTTGCACAATACCATCTATTTCCTTGATTTAAAGAGTAATTGTGCATGATTTCATATTTCTGATTATTTAAGGTTATAGACTTATGTCATATTTTTCAACTTCTAATGCTAAAGGTATAGTACTAAGTTCAAATGATTGCCATTCGTTTGGCAGGTGAAATGAAACAGGAAATACTCCCTCCACTCCCCACCCTTCCATATTTAAGTTCTTTGGAGACCACTGTTTCCACTCCAGGTTATTATAAAGTTTATATAGTAAACATTGTTAGTTTATGAGGGAAGAATGCTTGGACGGACAATTGGAATAGAACTTGAAATTTGTAAGTTTGTCTTTTTTTTAACCCCCTTCCAAAATTTTCTTACACACCCACACTCTCACTAAATAGTTGGACATGTATGTGCTACTATACAGATGTGGAGGGCAGAGAACAATTTTTGAGTTGATTCTCTGTCCTCCATGTGGATATCAGGGACCTACCTCAGGTTCTTGACCTGATTACCGATTACTCACTGAGCCATCTTACCATGTTTTGTTTTCTTTCTTTTTTTATTTTTTATCATTTATTTATGTGGGTGTGGGCCTACATGGTGTGTATTTGGAGGTCAGAGGGGAACTCGACAGTGTCAGTTGTCAGTTCGCATCAACTTATGGTGCTGGTGATTAAACTCAGGTCATCAAGCATGGTGGCAAACAGCATTACCCCTTGTGTCATCTTTTGGCCCTCTTAGGATTTATTAATTTTATGTTATGTTTTGAGGTGTTTTTTTTTTTTTTTTTTTTTTTTTTTGGTTTTTCGAGACAGGGTTTCTCTGTAACTTTGGAGCCTGTCCTGGAACTAGCTCTTGTAGACCAGATTGGCCTTGAACTCACAGAGATCGCCTGCCTCTGCCTCCCGAGTGCTGGGGTTAAAGGCATGCATACTACTGTCTGGCTTGGCCTGTGTTTTGTTCTGTGTGTATTGTATGGTATGTACAGTGAGTTTGTGCCTGGTGCCTTAGAAGAGGACATCAGATTCCCCGAGTTACAGATGGTTGTGAGCCACTCCATGGGTGCTAGGAACTGAACCCAAGTGCTTTTAGCCACTGAGCCATCTTTCCAGTCCCTTCTTCTTCTTTTTTTTTTCTTATTGGACATAGAATCTGTTTTTGTTAGGTCTCAAACTCACTTTATAGCTAAGTTCTTGATTTTTACCTTCATAAACCTCATACTCACTGCTTGCTAGACTTACAAGAGTGCGCCACGAAGTCTGGCTCTTTTGCTGGGAAGCTCTTGAACACTGATCCTCCATAATTCCCAATTTTCAAATCTAAAATGAATTAATTTTAATAAAGGCATCATCTCCTCTGGGCCTGAATTGGTAGGAGTTAGAAGTAAGACTAACGCACATAGTTCCACACCTCTCTGGGATATAGAGCACAAGACCCTTTAATTCTAGCTCTTGGGAGACAGAGGCAGGGGGATCTGTGGGAGTTCAAGACTAACTTGGTTTAAGCCAGCCAGAACTACATAGTGAGAGCCTGTCTAAAAGTAACAACGGCCATGTATGATGAGGCGTGCCTTTTTTTGAGGGGATGGGAGTATGTATGGGTGATTTGCCTGCATGTATGTTATGTTCCACATGTGTGCTTTGTTCACAGATGTTGGCATCAGATCTCTTGGGCCTGAGTAACAGATGGCTGTTAGCTGCCATGTGTGTGCTGGGAACCAAACCTGAATCTTATGGAAGTGCTGCAAATGCTTTTAACTGTCCAAGCCTAGTGGTACACACCTTTAAATCTCAGCACACTGAATTCTAGGCCAGCCTGGTCTACATAGCAAGTTCTAAGACAGCCACAGCTACACAGTAAGACTCTGTCTCCAAAACAATAACAAAAATCTATATTTACTATATTTATCAGCTTAGCTTTACATGTTTACATAGGACCTTTAGGTGTGGTGTGACATGCCTTTAGCCCCAACACTTAGAATCTGAGGCAGGAAGGTTGCCTTAAGTTTGAGGCCAGCTGGGCTATAGCACATAAAAGCCAGCAACCAAAAAAGATTTAAGCAATTATCACATCAAAATTTCATATTGTTCAAAAATGCCAGGAAGTTTACAGAAAGGTGAATGGACTATTCCCTTTTGTGGTGATGGCTCAAATACTTGAGTTGTGATTGTGGAAGGAAATGTCCTGTTATTTATATTATTTATATATATGTTGTTTTGATGTATTTGCCTTTTCTTCCACAGAATAATGCATATACTGCCATGTCAGACTCCTACTTACCCAGTTACTACAGCCCTTCCATTGGCTTTTCCTATTCTTTGGGTGAAGCTGCTTGGTCTACTGGAGGTGACACAGCCATGCCCTATCTAACTTCTTATGGACAACTGAGCAACGGAGAGCCCCACTTCCTACCAGATGCAATGTTTGGGCAACCAGGAGCCCTAGGTAGCACTCCATTTCTTGGTCAGCATGGTTTTAATTTTTTTCCCAGTGGGATCGACTTCTCAGCATGGGGAAATAACAGTTCTCAGGGACAGTCTACTCAAAGCTCTGGATATAGTAACAATTATGCTTATGCACCCAGCTCCTTAGGTGGAGCCATGATTGATGGACAGTCAGCTTTTGCCAATGAGACCCTCAATAAAGCTCCTGGCATGAATACTATAGACCAAGGAATGGCAGCACTGAAACTGGGTAGCACAGAAGTTGCAAGTAGTGTTCCAAAAGTTGTAGGCTCTGCTGTTGGTAGTGGGTCCATCACTAGTAACATCGTGGCTTCTAGCAGTTTGCCTCCAGCTACTATTGCTCCTCCAAAACCAGCATCTTGGGCTGATATTGCTAGCAAGCCTGCAAAACAACAACCTAAACTGAAGACCAAGAATGGAATTGCAGGATCAAGTCTTCCACCACCCCCAATAAAGCATAACATGGATATTGGAACTTGGGATAACAAGGGTCCTGTGACAAAAGCTCCCTCACAGGCTTTGGTTCAAAATATAGGTCAGCCAACCCAGGGGTCTCCTCAGCCTGTAGGACAGCAGGCCAATAATAGCCCACCAGTGGCTCAGACATCAGTAGGGCAACAGACGCAGCCATTGCCTCCGCCTCCACCACAGCCTGCCCAGCTCTCAGTCCAACAACAGGCAGCTCAGCCAACCCGCTGGGTAGCACCTCGGAACCGTGGCAGTGGGTTCGGTCATAATGGGGTGGATGGTAATGGAGTAGGACAGTCTCAGGCAGGTTCTGGATCTACTCCTTCAGAGCCTCACCCAGTATTGGAGAAGCTTCGGTCCATCAATAACTATAACCCTAAAGATTTCGACTGGAATCTGAAACATGGCCGGGTTTTCATCATTAAGAGCTACTCTGAGGACGATATCCACCGTTCCATTAAGTATAATATCTGGTGCAGCACAGAGCACGGTAACAAGAGACTGGATGCTGCTTATCGTTCCATGAACGGGAAAGGTCCCGTTTACTTACTTTTCAGTGTCAACGGCAGTGGACACTTCTGTGGAGTTGCAGAGATGAAATCTGCTGTGGACTACAACACATGTGCAGGTGTGTGGTCCCAGGACAAATGGAAGGGTCGTTTTGATGTCAGATGGATTTTTGTGAAGGACGTTCCCAATAGCCAACTGCGACACATTCGTCTAGAGAACAACGAGAATAAACCAGTGACCAACTCTAGGGACACTCAGGAAGTGCCTCTGGAAAAAGCTAAGCAGGTGTTGAAAATCATAGCTAGCTACAAGCACACCACTTCCATTTTTGATGACTTCTCACACTATGAGAAACGCCAAGAGGAAGAAGAAAGTGTTAAAAAGGTAACCATCTTATTCAGACTATGGGGAAGGAGAAGGCCTTAGAGAGGATAAGAAAGGTATTGCAGTGAGTGAATGGTTAATAAAAGCTCTGTAAATAATGGTGTCATTTAGCAGCCTAAGGCTTTATGGGAGGATAATTGGTCTTTTGAACCCTAGTGTGAAGGAATGTGAGCTTTAGTGGAGAGCAGAAACAGTACAGTTTGAACTGAACTGGTATAGACAGATAATTGTAAAGCTGCAAGAGGGAAAACTGAAGTGAAAGGAAGAGGGTGGTGGGTATAATGTACGGGAGAAAGTATTAATGCTCTTTGAAGTTAGTCTTTTGATAGTTTTGTGTTAGTTTGATAGTTGGTGTGTTACCGCCCTGAAATCTGTCTGCTTCTGACAGTCGATTTTGTTTGTTAGAACTTTGCTTTACTCTTTGTAGTGTCCACTTTATTATTTTTTTCTTTTCAGTGATGAGAATTGAAACTAGGATATGCTAGGCAAGCCCTTTGTTCATTGTGCCACATGCCCAGCCATAGAAAAGTTATCATATGTAATACTTTATTATATGAAACTTTAAAACAGCAGTAAAAGGTTGGAAAAGCAACTGGTTGCTGTTCTTTTTTTCTTTTGGTTTTTCTTTTTTTTTTTTTTTTTGATTTTTCGAGACAGGGTTTCTCTGTAGTTTTTGGTGCCTGTCCTGGAACTAGCTCTTGTAGACCAGGCTGGCCTCAAACTCACAGGGATTCGCCTGCTTCTGCCTCCCGAGTGCTGGGATTAAAGGCGTGCGCCACCACCGCCCGGCTTCTTTTGGTTTTTCAAGACAGGGTTTCTCTGTGTAATAGCCCTAGCTGTCCTAAAACTAACTCTTGTTGACCAGGTTGGTCTTGAACTCGAGATCTACCTGCCACTGCTGGGTGCACCACCGCCACCCAGCTGCAGTTGCTGTTCTTGCAGAGGACGTGGGTACAATCCTATTACCCACAGGGTGGCTTGCAACCACGCATAACCCAGTACCAGGGGAACCAACAGACATGCAAGACCACCACATGTGTTCATGTAGAACATTCATGACCCAAAAAAACACCCAAAAACCTGAACATTAGAAAACCTCTTAGTTCTGACATTTTATTACTCAGTCACTTTCTATTGTTTTTTCTGTATCAAGTGGAAAGAGTGATAGACAAAGGATCCAAACTAGAGTGATTTGTTTGAAATAGTGTTTGCTCTGAAGGTATTAGGTATATGAAATTTTAGGATCATAGTGGGGGGGAGTGTTTGATTTTATTAAAATTTACTTTTATATTTGTTTGTATATGGGGCTGAGTATATTCATGTGCACCACTTGCTTACCTGTAGAGACCAGAAGAGGATGTTGGGTGTTCTGGAATTGGAGTTACAGGTTGTTGTAGGCCCTGCCATGTTGGTGCTAGGAATTGAACCCAGGTCATTAAGATGAACAGCTAGTGATCTTGACCACTGAACTGTCTTTCCATCTTTTTATTACTTACTCATATTTTATTAATTGTGTATAGGTGTTTTGCCTGCAGGGGTGTCAGCCATGCAGGCCTGGTACACACAGAAACCACATGAGGGTTTCAAATCCCATGAAGCTGGAGTTTCTGTTGAGTTATGCTTACTTAATTTTTGTTCTGCTAGTGATTGAATTGAACCTGGGGTGGATTTGTATTTTTATTTTTTACTTTATACCAGTGTTCTGGATGGAATGAGGTCATTGAGCATATTAGGGAAACAGTCTGAGCTAAGCCCGTGGCTCTATAATGATTAACTTTTAGTCACGGATGTATTTGGATTAAATTCATTGGAGTGATTAAATGAGTAAATGAAACTTGGAGAGAGGATCTCATAGTTTAGACCTCAAAATCATTAACTGAAGATGACTTTGAATCTCTGAAACTAATTTTTTTGTTTGACTTTGGAGTCAGATTTACAAGATAGATCAGGCTGGCCTTGAACTCACAGAGATCTGTTTGCCTCTGATGGGATTAAAAGATGTTCACCATCACTCCCAATGCTTGATGCTAATTTTTAAAAAATATTTTAGTTCTTTTTTTTAATCTTTTAGATTATGTTTTACGCTTTTGTATGTCTGGATGGTTGTGAGCTGCTGTGTGGGTGCTGGGACTTGAACCCTGATCCTCTGTAAGGACAAGTGTTCTCCCATCCAAGTACTAACCAGGCCTGACCCTGCTTAGCTTTCGAGATCAGATGAGGTCGGGCTCATTCAGGGTGGTATGGCTCCAAAGCTAAAGAGAAACCCTTTCTTAAAAAAAAAAAAAACCCAAAACAAGTGCTCTTTAACTGCTCAGTCATCTCATTGGACTCAATAAATATGTAGCCCAGACTGACCTTGAACGTAAGGTGTAAGATTCTTAGAACTGACTATTCTTTTACTGTTTTCCTAGAGTGAATGCAGTAATGAAGGTTGTCAAATAGTGTCTAGAGTTAGGAGTGTAACTCTGGTAGAATGTTTGGTGAACATGCACCAGACCTTGGGTTCTATCCTTAGAACCATCCTCCTTTAAATAAAAAGGCAGAGACAGGTGAATCTGTGAGTTTGAGGGCAGCCTGGTCTACAGAGCGAATTCCAGGACAGGCTCCAAAAGCTACAGAGAAATTGTCTTGAAAAACCATAAGTAAAAAAGTAAGTAAATAAAAAGGTTCATTTCCAAAAACCACACATAAAGATTTATATGAATGAGTATCCTAATTGTTCTTAGGCTGGTGAACAAAACATCAGATAAAAATTAAAGTCTTTTTTTTTAAAACTGATAATCAGCCTGCCGCTTGTTTTAAGACTGTTTTAATGTCTACTCTTTTTTTTTTTAGATTTATTTATTTATTTTGTATATAACATTCCTTCCATGTGTGCCTGCAGGCCAGAAGAGGGCACCAGATCTCATTATAGATGGCTGTGAGCCACCAAGTGGTTGCTGGGAATTGAACACAGGACCTCTGGAAGAGCAGCCAGTGCTCTTAACCACTGAGCCATCTCTCCAGCACAAAATTAAAGTTTTGATTATATTTGTGTCCCATTGCCTTTTAGTTAATGTTCTGTGTGGGAAGAGACTCAGGTTTCAGGAAGGCTTCATGCTTGCCCTGTTTCCTTTTCAGTCAGAATTGTCTGCCTCAATTGGTTGTTCCAACTGTCTTTGCTTAACTGACTATAATCTGTTATTAGTTTATTAGACTCCCAAGAAAGTTTTGTGAGAATGAGATTCGTAGCTCATCAAGGCACTAGGTTAGGTGTGTGTTCTTTGTGTTAGTCACAAGATGGCAGAAGACTGGGTGGCCTGTAGGGTGGTAATGCAGTAACTTGAAAGTAACTAGGAAGCACTTAAAACTTACCCTGAGGATGACATCACAGCTATTCTGAAGGTCCATGATCAGACTTGTATCTTGGCAGACCATACCGACGTAGAGATGACCATTATTGCCAACCATTATTACTGAATCATTCTGTCACCTGATGTAATTCAGTATCCTGAAACCTTCAAACATTGCATCTGTCTGGCTTGATATTTCCAGTAAATTTTAGTAATATCTTTGTGTCTTTTTAGGTGTTTCACTCCTCCTGCCTTCCTACCTCTAGCCCAGCTGGCCTTGAACTCCCGATTCTCTTGCCTCCACCTGAATGCTGGGCTTACAGGCCAGTCATGTCCTGATTTGTAACTTTTTTATATATTTATTTATTTATTTATTATGTATACACTATTCTGTCTGTGTTTATGCCTGCAGGCCAGAAGAGGGCACCAGACCTCATTACAGATGGTTGTGAGCCACCATATGGTTGCTCAGGACCTTTGGAAGAGCAGGCAATGCTCTTAACCTCTGAGCCATCTCTCCAGCCCCGATTTGTAACTTTTTTAAACTTTGTATCTAAAGTATTAATTGTGGGAGAGAGCACACACACACCCATGCATGAAAGTGGAGGTCAGGGTTGATCTCCATGTAGGTCTTTGGCTTGCTCTTACTGGCTGAGCCATCCACTGGCCTGGTTCATAACATCTCTTTAGCTCTGAATATTCATTCTCCACTTATTTGTACACCACACCAGGCACTGTGACATCATTTTAGTGGCTTTGTAATCTGTTATAAACTTGTTTTTTATTTGAGACAACCTGACTGTGTAGCACAGACTAACCTGAATTCGAAGTAGTTCTTCCTTAGCCGCCTAGGATTACAGATGTGAGCCATTGCACCTAGATTCTGTATTTTCTCACTAAGTGATTAACTTAGAAATCACCATACCTGCCTTTGCTCACAGTGCTCAGGAAGCAGAGATAAGTGAGTCTCTGGTGGGCCTGGTAGTGACTTCCAGGACAGCCAGGACTACATGGCTTATCTTAAAAAAAAAAAAAAGAAAGAAAGAAAAAGAAGGAAGGAAGAAAAGGAAAAATACTTATTGTTGGTTTCCATTTATTCCAACACTGAAAGTTACCTCCTCAGACTTTCTGAATGGACATCTATTCAGTTGTTTGTGGGTGTTTTCGTATACTCAACTGTGGGTAGAAGTCAGAAGATAACTTGTAGGAGTCAGTTCTCTATTTCCATCATCCGGAAATGTAGCTCTGTTGGTAGAATGCTTGTTCAGCACGCACAAAGTCCTGAGTTCAGCTCCAAGCACTGCATAAACTGAGTGAGTGACCTGTGATGCCTCTAATCCCAGCACTGGAAGGGTGGAGGCAGGAGGATCAGAAGTGCGATGTTACCTCTGGGGCTAAACTGGGCTACAAGGCATTCTTGATCTAAAGGGAAAAAAAGAAATGGAGGAATGTGAGTGAAAATTCTACAGGTTCAGCATCTCTGCTATTTGTTGGGTTGTTTAGGGGGGAGAAATGAGCAAAGCCTATATTTCTTTGCTGAAATATTGTAAAGGTGGCTACAACTTTTGAAACATTGTGTTGAATTCTCATGCCTTGATTCAGGGGACAGTGTGATAAAGAACTTTGCTATGGCTCTTTATTTTGTTGTCACTTATTTTTTGTGTGTTTGTATACACTGGGGGGTCTGAGCCATCTGTACATGTGTAGGTCTTCCCTGGGATCATACTTAGGTTGACAGACTTGGTTCGAGCACTTCACCTACTGAGCCATTGTTGACCTGATTATAGCTCTTGAAAGAAAAAAAAAACTAGTAAATTAAGACAAGCAAAGGTGATCTCACTCTGCTTTTCTGTATTCACTATTGACACCTAGGTTTGCAAATGAGCCAAAAGGAAGAACACTGTGTTCAAATGGTTCCATCACCAGAGGTTGATAGTTAAGTTGTTGCCGCCCCCTTTTGGACACAATTATAACTCTAAGAAAGGTAGTGCAAGCATCTGTAATACTTTCCACCCTGCTGAGTAAACAAGCTCCAGCCGACCTGGCGTGAAGGGGTAATTAGAACATGAGGTCACCTGAAATGTATAGAGCAGTGTTATGTTCCATTGCTGACACTGGGTCAGCAAGGTGGCCCCGTGAGTAAAGTGCTTGTGTGTCAGTCTGACAGCTTGACTTCAGTCCCTAGATCCATGTTTTTATTTTCTTTTTCTAAAGATGGGACATTGTTTTTCTAGAGATGGTCCAGCAGTTAAGAGCACATACTGCTCTTGGCAGAGGATCTGAGTTCAGTCCCAGCAGCCCTTCATCCTGGGTAGCTAACAAATACCTGTAACTTCAGCACCAGGGAGGTCGGTGCCTTCCATGTCTGAGGGTACCTGAACTCACTTGCATAGACATATGTAGTTAAAAATTACAAGGCTGGAGAGATGGCTCAGTGGTTAAGAGCACTGCCTGCTCTTCCAAAGGTCCTGATTTCAATTCCCAGCAACCACATGGTGACTCACAACCATCTGTAATGAGATCTGATGCCCTCTTCTGGCCTGCAGGCAGACACACAGACAGAATATTGTATACATAATAAATAAATAAATATTTAATAAAATAAAAATTACAAAAACTTTTAATAAAAAGAGATGGAGTTTGATAGAGAAAGATGTCAACCTCTGACACAGACAACCACACCTATAACACACTCAGCTGCACACTGCATAAAACACATTTAGAGAAGATAGACTCATATAAGATTTGGCTTTATTTTTTTTTGGAAATAGGGTTTGTCTATGTAGCCCTGATGTCCCAGATCAGGCCGCCTTTAAGTTAAACTCACAGGGACCACCTGCCTCTGTCTCCTGAGTGCTGGAGTTAAAGGCCTGCACTATGGCACACTACATGAGTTTTACAGAAAATAGGTCTGGCTGGGCATTGGTGGCACACGCCTTTAATGCCAGCACTTGGGAGGCAGAGGCAGGTGGATCTTTGAGTTCAAGGCCAGCCTTGTCTACAGAGTGAGTTCCAGAACAGGATAGTTCTAGAACTGTTTTCACAGAGAAACCCTCTCTCGGAAAGCTAAAGAAAAGAAAATGAAAAATATTTATGTAACTGGAAAGATGGCTCAAGCGACTTAAGAACACTTGTTGCAGATGACCTGGGTTCAGTTCTCAGCAACCACAACATGGCTTATAGTCATCTTTAACTCTAGTTCCAGGGGACGTCACACATACGCGCACAAAGTATGTATTTTTATGTCTGTGCGAGCCTGAGTGCATCACGTGCAGGAACCTGAGGAGGTCAGTTCCCCTGGAATTAGAGTCCATTTGATGAGCGTTTCAAGGGTTGCGATTTAATGATAGGCAGCATAAACAAGAATGAATACTAATGGTTCTGAGATGTCCTAAGACTGAGTGGAAGATTGTAGTCTACTTATTTTAGTTCTCGCAAAAGCTATATGTTTATATCACCTCATTGGCAGAGTTAGAGCCTAAACAAGTTCTTGGGTAATTTAGTCAAAAGCTACTTTACTTAAGGTTCATGATCCAGCAAAGGGGTAAAGAGGTGGGGCACTGGGTAGATGTGGAGAAAGTACAACAGTATAAATGCTCCCCATCCCCTGAAAACACTGATTTAAAATGTTCTTTCTTTCTTTCTCTTTCTTTCGTTCATGTTTTTTGTTATTTGACAGACTTTCGCTATAGCTTTGGAACTTGTCCTAAAACTAGCTCTGTAGAGCAGGCTGGCCTCGAACTCACAGAGATCCATCTGCTTCTGCCTCCCGAGTGCTGGGATTAAAAGAATGTGCTACCACACTGCCCAGCTCTATTTATTTGTTTAATTTTTGAGAAAACAATTTGTGTGTGTGTTTGGAATGTGCGGACAGAGAACATGTCCTCCACTTTTACATAGGTTCTAGAGATTAATTTTGATTGTCAGACTTTATTTTATTTTTGCTTTTTCTCTATGTACACAAGGGCTGAACTTAAATTCATAGAGATCTGCCTGCCTCTCTGCCTCCCAGGTGCTGGGATAAGGGTGTATATATACTGCCTTGTCCAGCAGTGTTCAAGTTTCTGAAGCAAGGCCCTTCCTTCACTTGCTGAGCCATCCCCTGAGTCCCATGGGTGTGTGTGTTTAACCCTTGTTTTTATTGTCAGTGTATGAGTGTTTTGCCTGCATTTGTGTCTGTGCAACAAGTGTGCAGGAACTGGAGCTACAGATGCTTGTGAGCTGCCATGTGTTGAACCCAGGTTCTCTAGAAGAATAGTCAGCGCTCCTGTCTACTGGCCCTATCTCTGTATCCCTTTTTTCTTTTTGAGACAGGGTCTGATGATGTAGACCTGGCTGTCCTGGAACTTTTACTATGTAGACCCAGACCTCTCAGATCATGCCTGCCTCTGCCTCCTGAGCCTGGGATTAAGGGTGTGCCTGCCATCATACCTGGCTCTTGTTTTTATTTTTCATTTTTTTTTTTTTTTTTTTTTTGGTTTTTCGAGACAGGGTTTCTCTGTAGCTTTGGTGCCTGTCCTGGAACTAGCTCTTGTAGACCAGGCTGGCCTTGAACTCACAAAGATCCGCCCGCCTCTGCCTCCCGAGTGCTGGGATTAAAGGCGAGCGCCACCACCGCCCGGCTCTTGTTTTTATTTTTGAAACAGTTTTTTGTAGCTTGTGCTGGGATTACAGGCCTAAAAATAACTTTTGTGTTATTTGAAAATGTTTTAAAGCTATATCTATACTTTCCAGAGTGATTTAAATTTTACTAGCTAAGCATTCTAGGTAGTTCTTACAGAATTGTAAATGAAGAGCCATGTGCAATGACACATATCTGTAGTTCCTGTTATTTGGATGGCTGGGATGCAGGTAAACTTGAGCTTGGGAGTTTGAGGCAAGCGGGAGAGCCAGTTGTCTGGAGCTGGAGTTACAGTTGTGAGCCACCCTGTGGGTGTTAGGAGTCAGACGTAGATCTTCTGGAAGAATAGCAAATGCTCTTAACTGCTGAGCTATCTCTCCAGTGACCTGTTCCTCTTCACCATTTGTAAGTTTTAAACTTGAAAATTGAATGCCTCTTAGATATTCTGAGTTTGCCTAGTTTGTGACTTAAGTTGGGAGGTGTCATTTGTTTGAGATGGATTTGTTCTAACTCATTCAGGCTTTTAATTTACTTTGTAGTTGGAGGGTGGCCTTCCCAACTGCTGGGATTATAGACTTGCGCCACTATGCCTTGCCTGGTAAAATTAGTTGTGAAATTGTTGCATTTTACATATAGCTCTTTGTTAGTAGACAGCCATGTAATGATTTCAAGAATAGTCGACTAGTAAAGAGGCAGCTGGATCTCTTTGAATTTGAATTCAAGGCCAACTTGGTCTACAAAGTGAGTTCCAGAACAGCCAGGACTGTTACATAGAGAAACCCTGTCTCAAGAAACAAACAAAATTTAATCTGGTCATTCTGAAAGACTCATCCATTACAACACTTTATGTGTATTCATTCACAGCACTGAAGAGTATAAATTGATTATATCCGAACTATTCAGATTTATTTTGGGAGGTATAGTCACATTTTTAACATTAATATCTGGTGCTTGTGATTGTGATTCAGTTGTGTCTTATGAACACTTAAAAGTAGAGAGAGGGCTGAGGAGTATAGATAAAGCTTGCAAGCATGTGCAAAACTTTTGAGTTCAATCTCCAATACCACAAAAAGGGAAAAATAGAGGAAGAGAGAATAAACAAATGATACATAACTGGGCAGGGTAGCATACGTTCTAGGAGGGTGGAAAGTCTCACTGTCTGTGTCACCAGCACTGTCTTTAAAAATGTACTGGGGCTGAAGAGATGGCTTAGCACTTGCTCCTTGCAGAGAACTGGAATTTGATTACTAGCACATCTGTCAGATTGCTCACAACTGGTTATAATTCCAGTTCTAGGGAATCTTCCAGTGTCCTCTTTTGAACTCCATGGGCACTTGCATGCATGTACACAGACAGACATTTAAAATAAAATGAAAACTTAACAGTGATAGGAGGAGTGATTGGAAAGATGACTCAGAGGTTAAGAGCACTAACTGCTCTTCCTAAGGACCCAAGTTCAATTCCCATTACAACCATCTGTAGTTCCAGTTCCAGGAGATATGATGCCCTCTTCTAGTCTCTGAAGGCACCAGACATGAACATAGTACACAGATATGCAGGTCAATGAAACACTCATTAAAAATAATAAGGAAAAAATGAAGAATTATTTTGTATGGGTATACATGGGTGGGTTTGGAGTGTGTACATTGTTAGGCCTCTTCCTCTGTTCTCCATCTTTGTTTTTCGAGACAGGGTTTCTCTGTGTAGTTTGGAGCTTATTCTGGAAATTACTCTGTAGACCAAGCTGGCTTTGAATTCAGAGATTCCCCCTGCTTCTGTTTCCTGAGTGCTGGGATTATTTATAAGCATGCACCACCACAACTGGACCTCCATCTTATTTTTTTGAGACTGCATTTCTCACTGAACCTGGAGCTTACTGCCTGGCCGGTGAGAACTCTGATCTGTTTGTCTCTGTCCTAACTTTCCTCTCCCTGCTCTAGAGCTATTGGGGTGTATCACTTTGACCGGCTTTGTACATGAGTCTTGAAATCTGAATTCAATTCTCCATGCTCGTATAGAAAACACTCATCTAGATTTGGAAAGAATACTTTTAGTTTTTTTTTTTCTTTTGAGACAGTTTCTTTGTGTAGTCTTGACTGTCCCGGAACTAGCTCTTGTAGACCAGGCTGGCCTCAAACTGACAGAGATCCACCTGCCTCTGCCTTGCAAGTGTTGGGATGAAAAGTGTGCGCCATCACTGCCTGGCCTGCCTCTTCCTCTTGGGATTTAAAGACTGGGATTAAAGGCATGTGCTGCCACCACCTAGCCACCCAGCTGGTATTTTTAAAGAAGAAAGGATATTAAAGTAGAGGCAGGTGTGGTGAGCCAAACCACTAACCCCAGTGTTTAGGAGGCTAAAGCAAAGGTATTTCACCCAGTTAGATTCTATAGAGTAAATACTGCCACCTTGTGGCTTTCAAGGTATTCTTGTGAGCTAATTTTTAATTTTGTAATGCTTTGTTTTGTAGTACTGGGTATTGAATTCAGGGCCTTGTGGGTGCTAGACAAGCTCTCTACCACAGCCAAATCTCCAGTTCTGTAATCAGATTGAAAGTGAGGAAGGGGGACTGAAGTGGTTTGAATAGAGGTGGATTTTACTTGTAGTTGTTTAAGCAAAAGACTAGAGGTTGAGGCTTAGAAATATTTTTTGTAGTTACTTACTTTTAAAAAATTGCCTTTAGCCAGGTTGATGGTGGGCACGCCTTTAATCCCAGCAGTTTGGAGGCAGAGACAGACAGATCTTTGTGAGTTTAAGGCCAACTTGGTCTACAGAGTGAGTTTCAGGACAGGCTTCAAAGCTATAAAGAAACCCTATCTGGAAAAAATAGAACAAAACAAAAACGAAAAAAACCCACAAAAATAGCCTTTAAATTTTAGAGAAGGGAGTTTGAGATGTTGGTAAGAGGATACATAATTATAGATAGATTAAAGGTGTGGCAAGTCTTTCTCTGTACTGCCTGCTCCCAAGTAAAGACACAGAGACTTATTAAGTACGAAAGCTTGGCCTTAGTTTAGGCTTGTCCTAACTTAAATTAACTTATTTATTTTAATGTATGTTCTGTTGCTTGGCTTGATGCCTCATCTCTCTGTACTACTCATTCATACTGCTTTTTCTAAGTGGCTCACAGCCCCACCTTCCTCTCTTAAGTCCTCTCTGTTCCCAGAGTCCTCTCTGTCCCCAGAAGTCCCTCTAACCTCTTCCTGCCCAGCTATTGGCCATTCATCTTTTTATTAAACCAATCACAGTGACACATCTTCACACAGTTGTAAAGGAATATTCTGCAGCATAAGGGGAATACATTTAAAGAGATTTATTGCATTGTGGTAATTAATAATAGTGCATTATAATGGTAATTTTGAGAAGGCAGAGTAAGTGGCATCATAAAAGATAAGCATAGGGCTGGGGAAAATAGCACAGTGGAAGGTAAAATGCTTGCCAGGCATGGATGACTGGAGGTTGGATCCCCAGAGCCCAAGTAAATGCTGGATCGGGTGTATGTAACAAGCTTTCTCAAATGTAGTAGGACTTCTTTTGTGGGCCTGCCAGCTCCCCAGTAACAACACAGAGACTTAATATTAATTATGAAAGCTTGGCCTTACCTTAGGCCTTTTTTCAACTAGCTCTTATAACTTAAATTAACCTGTTTCTTAATCTACATTTTGCCATGTTGCTCGGTTACCTCTGTTCTGTACTATATGTCCGACTTCTTTAGAAATTCAAGCACATAGATTTCTTAATCCCAACTATCCTCTCCTGCCCAGTTATTGGCCAGTCAGCTCTTTATTAAACCAATCAGAAGGCATCTTGGCATAGACACATCGGTGCATACATATTCTGCAATAGGTGTGTGTGGCAGCCCACCTGTAATCCTACAGCTCAGGGGGCAGAGATAAGATCCCTGAAGCAAGCTGGCTTGCTAGATTAGCCAGATCAGCTCTCGAGTTGAGTGTGAAATCCTGCCTCAGTCTTTAGAGTGGAAGAGTAAGAGTGGATGAGAAGATGCTTGGTGTTAATCTCTGTTTCCACACATGCAGGCTTACCTATGCATCTTACATACACACACAAATCAAACAAAGTGACTGGGGTGTACTTACAGGGACCTGATTTTAATTCCCAGAACCCACATAAATAAAAACTGCTGGTATTAAAGATAAACAAGTCCTTGAGACTCACTGGTCAGCCAGCCGTCCTGCCTAGTTGCCTTGGTGAAAGACGCTGACTTAAAAAAGTAGATTGACACCTCAGGAACAATACCCAAGACTGACCTCTGGCCTTTACTGGAGTGCGTGCATACACACACAGGATTCAGAGGTGATGACACATACTTGAAGAGAATTCCTGGGAGGTAGAGGCAGGAAGAGTAGGAGTTCAAGGTCAGCCTCTGAATTCAAGGCCAGCCTTAGGTACGTGAAACCATTCCTCAAAGATATGGAGGGTCTGAAGAGTTGGCCTACCTCTTGTTACTCTTGGGAGGCAGAAACGGGTAAATTTTTGTGACTTCGAGGTCAACCTGAGCTACAGAGCAAGTGCCAGGACAGTCTCCAAAGCTACACAAAGAAACCCTGTCTCGAGAAAACAAAACAAAAACCAAAAACAGCAACACAGTCCTGCCTCAGCCTTACAAATGCTAAGATTACAGATGTATACCAGCTGATTTTGTTGTTGTTCCTAGTGCTGGAAATTGAACCCAGAGCCCTGTACATCCAGTCAAGCATTCTACTACTGAACTTCATCCCACCTCCAAGTAAAAGATTGATAAAAAGTGCTATCGAAAGATAGATTAACTTTGGGATTATTATTATTATTACTTGTTTTTTTTCTCAAGATAGGGTTTTTCTTTGTAGCCCTGACTGTCCTGGAACTCCCTCTGTAGACCAGGATGGCCTCCAACTCAGATCCTTCTCCCTCTGCCTCCCACTTGCTGGGATTACAGGTGTTCAGCACCACCTCCTGGCCAGGATTATCTTTTTGAGACAGGGTCACATTCTAGCAGCTCAGGCTGGACCAAACTCTTGGTGTACTACTTTAGTATCTTGAATGCTGGGATTGCCGGCCTGTGCCATGGTGCCTGGCAGTTTTATTTTACTTTTTAAACCAGTTTTTCTACTGTAAAGCAATACGTCTGTCTTAGTTACTTTTCTATTGCTGTGATAAAACAAAATGACCAAGGCAACTTCTAAAAGAGTACATTTAATTTGGATTTCAGAATTTTTGATGGTAGGACAAAGGATTAGTGTCAGGAGCAGCTGAGAGTTTATATCTTGATCTAAAAATTGGAGACAGGCAGACAGACAGAGACAATGGGAATGAAACTTCAAAACCTTCCTACCAGTAACAAAGTTCCAATAAGACCTCATCTCCTTCCTTATCATTCCCGTTATCATTCCCAAACAGTTCCTGGCAGCTCAAGTATTCAAACATGAGCCTATGGAGGCCTTTCTCATTCAAACCATTACTGTGTCTGTTCTTGAAATTTTAGGGAGAGTTTAATAGAAAAATTCTAGGAACATTAAAACTTCAGTTTTTGTTGCATTGGATGGAACTTTTCTTTTTTGAATAACAGCTGATTTCCAGAGGTTTGTTGGAATATATGGGTTAGTTATAATGTTAACTACTGTGCTAAGTATAGTGTCTGCTTGTGACATTTTCATACAAGTGTATAAGGTACTTTATTACACATGTAGAGAGCCAAAGGTGACATTGGGTGTCTTTCTTGGTTGATCTCCACTTTATTTATTGAGAGAGGATCTCTGTTTTCCCACTTCTAGTCCAGCTAGCCAGCTTGCCCTGGCAGTCCCCTCTGCCTCACCCTTATGGTGATTAAAGTTGTTTAGTTTTTCTCAAAGATTGACATACTGTAGCAAGGGCATTGATACAATAGCTGATGAATACAATTGATTCATCTTGGGTAGATAGTCTTGGGCAGGTAAGTAACTTCTTTGAAGGTTAGTTTAAGATGGGAATAATGGCTTGGTGTAGTGTGCTCATCTGTAATAGCAGTACACTGAGAGCCAAGGCAGGAGGATTCCAAGTTGGGACCAACTTGGGTTGTGACTGTCTTAAAACAACAACAAAATAAGCCTCAGAATTAAAGTCCTTGGAGTGAAAATATGGAGATTATTAATAGTTAACAGCACCTAGGAAATAGAGTCCAAATGTGGGACTTTCTGTTCTTTCTGGAAGATCCATTCTAACATCAGAACCATGGTTAAAAGTTCATTGGAAACAAATACATGAGTTAGGACTGGGCACTTTTTGTTGTTGTTTTTGTTTTGACACAGAGTCTCTCTACATAGCCTAGGCTGGCCTGAAACTCACAGATCCTCCTGCCCTTTACCTCCCAAGTGCTGGGGTCCAAGTTGTGTGACACCACCGCTAACTAGTCCTTTTCCTTTTGAAAACATTGTAGTTTTGAGTTTGTTTATTATTACTTTAGGTAGATTTTAACTAACTATTTCAACTTTGTTCTTACCTCCCCAGGAACGTCAAGGTCGTGGGAAATAAAAAGCGGTTCTGCACAGACTGCAGCAATGGTTGCATCTGCTTATCCTAAGAGAACACAGTGACCTTCAAGAAAATTAGGACTTTTTTTCTTAATTTCATTGACTTCAGAGACAATTGCAAACTTGCAGTTTAAGTATTGGAATTCACAAAAAAAGAAACATAGGACTTAACTGGAAAATGGAGGAAAAAAAAGGAAAAAAAAAAAAGAAAAAACCTAAACAAAAATTCCCTCTAGGTAGTTTAGGTAAAAAATGTCCCTTTTATTTTGGCTTTGGTTGTGATTCAAAGCATAATGCTTTGGGTTTTTTGTTTTTTGGTTTTTTTTTTTTTTGTCTTTTTACTATATTTTTCGGATTTTTAAGTCCGTAAGTGCATACAATTTTCTCTAATTTTTAAACCCTTTCCTCTTCCCATTTTGACATTTGCACTTGGAGAACACTTGAGTTGCTCAGATTTTGGGTGTCCACCCCAGAAAGTGGGAATTTGTTTTTCCCTTCCGAACTGGAAGAAAATTTTTATGAAGAATTTTTGTCTAGGAGAATTTAATAACAGTGTTACCCAAGGTTGTGTCTGTGAGGGTGACTCATTTTCTCTGACCCTTTGTTACTCAAAGTAAAGTACTAGGAGTCCTAAGGAAGTGTTCTGTTCTTGTACATTATAACTGATTAAGTCAGGATTAATTTGATTTCAAAGCTAAGAACAGTGGTAAAAACTTGTTTTCAGAAATGCATTTTGGAAGAGAAAATATTGTAAAACATGTAGTGAATGTTTCTTCAGTTTCTTGTTCAGCCAATGAGGAAAGGGCATTGCCTTTCTTTTTACCATTAATCACTTCTCAATAAACGTGAGATCCTGTTGAGCATCACTTCTAGCCGCATCTAGTATCATTTGTCTGCTGTATCAAGGGAAAAAAGATTTTGGTGTGGAAGTGTTTTGAGAGGTGAAATAGTGACTCACTTTAGAAAGTTAAAGGCCCTGCATGGGGTTGCATTTCTGTACTCCCAGCACCTAGGAGGTGGGTGCAGGATGGGTAAGCTCAGAGCTTTTCCTCACCACATAGCAAGTTTGAGGTTAGTTGGACTGCATGAGTTGGACTGTCACTAAAAACAATTCTATTGAAAGCATATGGTTTTGGCTTGCTTTGTACCTAAGGACTAGAAACCCTCACTTCTGACTTCTGTAAACCAAGTGTGACAATATTCATAATGTTCTGTTCGTATAGAAAACAGCACTGCTAAACCACTCCATAGTATTTGTGTTTTAGGTGCCAGGTACTGTGCTAATTCCATAGGAACCTCATTCCTACAACAACAGGTAGCACCCAGTTTCCAAGGATGTAAGTGTCCAATATATGACTAACTTAGACAGCATTCCTCAGGGATTTGGGTCTCAAAAGTGAAATTCTGCAGGTTTGCTCTTTGTACCCTTTGACCATGATGGAATTTGTTTATTCCCTAAGGTTTAAAGGGCTTCTCTGCTTTAGAAAATTTTGCTCCAAAGATGTCCCAATTTTAGAGGAACTCCATACTAAGAGGATTTTGAAAATGTAGTTTAATACTGAGGACAATGTTGCCCTGGTATCCCTCCCTGTTCCAGGCCGCTTGGTAAAGGGAGGGAGCTCAGTAATGCTGGGATATAGCTCTGTTAGTAGAACTTTCCTAGGCCTTACGGAGGAAAGTCAGTGTTGATTTCTAGCATTGTAGCCAACACTGTCCCCCAAATTGGAGTTCTCAGTGTTTTCATTAGTTTGAATGCATACGTTTTTCATATTGTGCATTGGTTTTGGCTTGCGTGTATGTCTCTGAGGGAGTCAGATCTACTGGAATTGGAGTACAGACGGTTGTGAGCTCCTGTGTGGGTGCTGGGAATTGAATTCCAGTTCTTTAGAAGAACGCCAGTGTTGTCGGTCTCTGAGCCATCTCTCCAACTCCACGTTTAACTCAACTCCTGTGGGTTTAACAGGTTTCTCCTACGTCACTTGGTTTGGTAATTTGCCTTCAAGTGGAAAATATCCAGAGAAAAGCAGTTTTACCTGTGTTTTCCCCTACTTTATTTAAGTTGGACATGAACTTATTCAAGATGACTTTTTACAATTTAAAACATTAGCCCTTCAGTGGTTTAAAAGCTCTTGCTTCTCAATCGCTTCATAGCACATATAAAGTGTCTCTGGCTTTGGGAGCAAACTTAGAAGAGTGGGAGCCTCCCATGAAGGGGGCTCATCTACAATCTTACTGAGTATTGAGGGGCTCAAGTTTAGGACCTTGGATTTTGTCCTATTTTAAAGAATTCCACAAAACTTCATGTTGGCCTTTTTTTCTCATCTAAAATGTTAGAGTCAAGGTGGAGATGAAGCTCAGTTGGTACACTACTTGTCTAGTATGTGCAGAACTCTGGGGTTGCTTCCTAATACCACATAAAACAGTATGATGTATAGCACTGGTAATCCCAGCACTGTGGGGTGAGGGCAGGAACCCTGGGGAAGGGCTGGTGCTGCTTTCTGACTGACTGCTAAAGTGGTCAGTCTAAAAAGTAGTTCTCCCAGCCGGGTGGTGGTGGCGCATGCCTTTAATCCCAGCAGAAGCAGGTGGATCTCTGTGAGTTCGAGGCTAGTCTGGTCTACAAGAGCTAGTTCCAGAGTTACAGAGAAACCCTGTCTTGAAAAATCAAAAACAAAACAAAAACAACAAAAATCTCCCACTAGGGGCTGGAGAGATGGCTCAGAGGTAAGAGCATTGCCTGCTCTTCCAAAGGTCCTGAGTTCAATTCCCAGCAACCACATGGTGGCTCACAACCATCTGTAATGGGGTCTGGTGTCCTCTTCTGGCCTACAGGCATACACACAGAATATTGTATACATAATAAATAAATATTTTTAAAAAATCTCCCATTAAAGACAGATTTTCACTGACCATTCTCCCAGCTTGGTTGTATTTTGTTCATCTGTGTCAGTCACAGCTCTGGGTGGCTGTTTTTACTTCCCTTTGTTGAAATGAGGGGAAATAATCTTAGTGTCAGAGTTCATAGAATTTCAGAGTTTGAATATATTCCATTGTCTTTCTGTGCATCATGTCCTAACCTAAATCACTTGGTTAAAGTGATGTCTGCAGACAGTAAATTGTTTTCCCTCTGTAGTAACTTGAGGCCATGTTCTCTGACCCTAAGGTTAGTATTTATGAATTGCTACTTGATTGCAAAAAACACTGTTGGGGGTTTGGCCAGATGTTAATTCACTGCTTCCATTCCTTCATTTACTAATTATAATCAGTAAGAAGTCTGTGGCGTGACTCCCATTTGTTTGGTTACATCATTATGGATTAATATCAGTTCTGTAATCTATATTGTTGGTTAAAATGGCCCAACTGTGGGATGGAGAGATGTTCCAGCAGTTGAGAGCTCTGGCTGTTCTTCCAGAGGACTTGGGTTCTATTTCCAGCACCCACTTGGCAGCTCACAGTTGTTGCAAGGAGAGGACTGCTTGTTTATCATGGCCGCCCAGAACCAAAATAATCACACAAAAACTATATTAATTAAAACATTGTTTGACCCATTAGCTCTAACTTCTTATTGGCTAACTTACATCTTAGTTTTAACCCATTTCTATTAATCTGTATCGCCATATGGGAGCGGTTTACTGGCTAAGTTTTGGCAGCATGTCTTACTCTGGTGGTGGATCCATGGCGTCTCCCTGACTTCACCCTTCTTTCTCCCAGCATTCAGTTCTGCCTTCCCCTCTACCTAAGTTCTGCCCTATCAACAGACCAAGGCAGTTTCTTTATTAACCAAGAAAAGCAACACAGAGACAGAAGGACCTCCCCACACCATTTCCCCTGTTCTGTTTAAATAAAAAGGACAATGATGTCTAAGCAGCTTGGTTGCAGCTGCTCTGGATGCTGGCTCCGCCTCTCTATTTAAATGGTGGAAGCACCACGAGTGTTCGCTCTGGGGCCACCAGGCAGGAGCCACGCTCATCCAGCCGCCCGACATACAATTGTCTGTAACAGATCTGACACCATTATACAGACATATATGCTTGAACTCGGGGCTTCACACTACTATAGCACTCTCTCAGTGAGCCATATCCCTAACTACCTGTGTGTGTTTTTGTGATGGTGTTGATCCAACCCAAGGGTCTTGTGTGACTTTGTGAATCCCTTTCCGTTTTTTGTTGTTTGTTTTGTTTTCGAGACTGTTTTTCTGTAACAGCTCTGGCTGTCCTGAAACTTTCTCTGTACACCAGGCCGGCATTGAACTCACAGAGATCCACCTGCCTCTGCCTCCCAAGTGCTGTGATTAAAAGCTTGATCCACCACCGTGGACTATGGATCTTTTTCTTTATAGTACAAGATACTTCAGACAGTCCTTTTCCTTGACCTGGCTTCATTTTTCCAAGGATCTCTGGTTTATTGGAAACTGTTCCAACTACCCATGGTGGGTTTTTGCTTTGCCTTTTTTTTTTGTTTTTAAAGCAGTTTTTCAAATTACAATGGATTATATATACCCCCTACCCCCAAGACAGGGTTTCTCTGTGAAGCCCTGGCTGTCTGTCCTAGAACTCACTCTGTAGACCAGGCTGACCACAGGATCCTCCTGCTCCCGCCTTCCCGTGTGCTGGGATTAAAAGTGTGAGCTACCACCGGCTAGACTTTAAAAAAACAAAACAAAACAAAACAAAAAACATATTGATCTAGGTAGAGAAGTATTTAGTCTAATGGAGACACGTAAAACACTTCACTTCTCCCCTTCCTAGCTGTGAATGGGTCTGGTTTGGAGGCTACTTTTCCATTCCTTCTTGGTGCTCAGAGAGCACGCGAATACTATCATGTCCTTTGATTCTTCAAAAATGGTTAGTCAGAAATGCACTCAAGAGGAGAGTGTAGGTTCTTAGGCCTCGGATCAGACGAGTCCATTCAAAGTCGAGTATTCCCCCCCCCCCCCCGCCCCGCACTGAGAGTTGAATCGCCTCAAGCTGGGGATCCATTTGCTGTGAAACTCCTTAACCCTGAGGGGTTCGGTATAGCTGCTGGGTTTGCACGGGAAGGCTGCTGACTGCTAGAGCACGCTGGGCTTGGCTAAGGGAGGTGGGGATTCCACCGGTCTGGCTCTGAAATGACTGGAACTCCGCCGTGTTCTGGTGTACGCTTCCCTGCGGACCCTGTCTCGCGCTCCGCAGACTCCACTCTGCCGCTGCTTCTCCACCTTAAGTCTAGCCGGAGAGTTTTGTGGGGCTGTGTCCCGCGCGCTACTTCTGCACTTGCGCAGTCTCTTCCTACCCAAATGACTCACTTTGTTTGCCAGGCAAGGATAGGATGCCTTTTATCCCCTCTGTTTATTTATCTATTTCGTGTGGGTATAGGTTAATTCATGGGAGCTGGTTCTTTGCTGCCACTGTGTGAGTCCCGGGACCGCCCTGAGGCCGTCGGTTTTGGCAGATTCCTTTATCCGCTGAACAGCTAGCTCATCTTGCACCCTCAAAGATGATATTCTCAGGTGCTTTTTCAGTTTTCTCAACAATGCTGAAGGTTGGAAAGCTCCACCTGCTGGCCTTGTTGCCCTGCAAGCGATCAGCACCCTCAGAAAACTCCCAGTTTTGCTGCTTTACCTAGTTTTGCTGTCCAACTGCTTCGTTTCTTCCTGTACTGAGTCGTTCAGCCTGTATGTCGTGCACCTCTGTTGCTCCTGCTGGGCATTAGAACAAAGAAGTAAGCAGAGAGCCCGAGTTTAGAGTTCTGGGAGAGAATGCTGAGTGTTGAAAAGGAGCAGAAAACGGTACAGGTCTGGAACCCAGCTGCTCGGAAGGTGGAGGCAGGAGGATCACAAATTGAAAGGTCAGTCTGGGCAACTTAGTGATATACTAAGTCAAGTCTGGTAAAGTAAAAGTGCTCAGTGTAGAGCCTAGCACGCCAGTGCACTGCATCCCCAGTGCGGGGGTGGCGTGGGGTCTGCTCACAAGCCTGTTCACGGACTTTGCAGCGGGGCTTCTCTTTTGCCTTCCATCTTCCACAGCTTCAGGTCCTCCAGCAGCTCTCCTCCATCCTCACTATGCTAAGCGATCCCTGCAAGCCTCTGCATAAATTTCATCACTGAAGGGAAATGGTCGCTGAAAGTACTCGATTGTGATGTCTTTTATAGAGATTTAAATTAATTCTAGGGGCTGAGACCATTGCTTAGAGAATTATTTGATGTGCCCGTGTGAGGGCCTGAGTTAGTCTTTAGCACCTATAAAAAGCTGGGCTCCAGCTTTGGGGAGGTGCGGTTGGGACTTTTTAAAAACGCGTATGGAGGCCTGGAGAGATGACTTAGTGTTTATTTAAGAGCTCTGATTACTCTTCCAGAACATCTGTCTAATAATAAGTAATTCTAGGTCCATGGGATGTGGCGCCCTCTTCTGGCACCCATGGGTACTGCATATAACAAACAGGCCAAACAGGCCTTTTTAAAATTACATTTGTTTAGGTGATGGCACATCCTTTGATCCCAGCACCCTGAGGCAGAGACAGGAAGAGTTTGAGACCAGTCTGGTCTACAGAGTGAGTTCCAGGACAGCCAAGGTTTCACAGTCAAACCTCATCTTGAAAAACAAAAACAAAAAATTAAAATTACATTTATTTGTGTGTGTGGATGCAAGTGTCGTGTCAAGAAGTGGAAGTTCTTTCCTTCCACCGTGTTGGTTTCAGGGATTGAGCTCAGGTCATCCGCTTTGGTGACAAATACTTTACCCACTGAGCTATCTTTCCAACCTTTGGATTTTGTTTAACTGGGGTCTTTTTATTTTTTATTTTGTTTGTTATCGATAGTGTTCTGCCTGCATGTCTGCCTGACAGCCGGAAGAGGGCGCCAGATCTCATTCCGGAGAATGAGGTCTCGTTCGTGAGCCTCCACGTGGCTGTTGGGAATTGTGCAGAGCACGACCTTGGAGAGTTGTTTCTCTTCCTTCACTACGTGGCTCCTGGGTCTCCAACTTAGGCAGTCAGGGTTGGTGGTAAGCACCTTCACCCACTGAACCATCTCACCAGCCTGGAAGACCTTGTCTTGAAAATAAACTGTAGCTGGAACTTAGATGGTGTGCACACAATCCCATGTACTCGTTACCCACTGTGTTCCTGGCTCTTATTCCATGTCTTCTCTCCTGGTCTATGGCCCACTCAGTCTGCTCTACATCTTGTCCCAGTGAGGCTGTGCTCACCCCCAGCCGTCTGGCTTGGCCTAACAGCTGTGGATGATGTTAATGGTACTTTGGTTCTATTTTTTTCAGAATGATTTATTTATTTATTTTTACTTTATGTGCACTGATATTTTGCAAAGGTGTCAGATCTCCTGGAGGTAGAGTTACCGGCAGTTGTGAGCTGCCATGTGGATGCTGGGAATTGAACCTGGGTCCTCTGGAAGAACAGCCAGTGCTCTTAACCACAGAGCCATCTCTCCAGCCCCTGATTCCTTTTTTTAAAAAAAATAATCTATTTTATTTTTATTTTTATCTTATGAACATTGTTGTCTTGTCTGCATGTATGTCTGTGTGATGGTGCTGGATTCCTAGAACTGGAGTTATAGACAGTTGGGAGCTGCCATGTGAGTGCTGGGAATTGAACTTGGGTCCTCTGGAAGAACAGCCAGTGTTCTTAACCACTGAGCCGTCTCTCCTGCCCAGTACTTTGATTCTTAACATGCTGAAGCTTTAGCAAGCCATCTCTCTTGATATGATAGGAACCATAATCTTAGCACTTGGGAGATGGAGGTGGGTTTGGGGGGGAATCATGAATGTGAAGCCATCCTGGGCTATATAATGAAATACTGCCTCAAAAAAGAAAAAAAAAATAGAAGTAATCGATTCTGGGCAGGAGAGATGGCTCAGAGGTTAAGAACATTTGCTTTTCTTCCAGAGGTCCTGAGTTCAGTTCCCAGCAAGCAATGACATGGTGGCAAACAACAACATGGTGGCAAACAACCATCTATAATGCTGGTGTCCTCTTCTGGTCTGCAGGCATACATACAGATAGAATACTGTATACATAATATACATAATAGATAAATAAAAAAAAATAAGTAATGGATTCATGGATTCTGCTGACCTAGTATTTCTAAGGATGTGGATTGACCCTTGCTTCTGTACCCTTTACACCAAAGACTGCGTTCAGGCAAAGACCCCTGCCTGACTCAGCTATAGCCTCAGTGTGAGATGTTTGTCAATGTTGACTCCTGGCTTGACCCTCGGACTTCTGACCCAGGACACAGTACTGAAGGCGTAAGTCACAGACAATACCACACCAGTTTGGAATTATGATTAATAAAATGGTTATTTATTCAAAGGGGAAAAAACTTACAGATTACTGTCCCAGACAACAGCCCCTCCGCACGAACAGGAAAGGAGTCTAGAAGCCGGAAGCGGAGCTGGAAGCGGAGCCGGAAGCCAGAGAGAGAGAGAGAGAGAGAGAGAGAGAGAGAGAGAGAGAGAGAGAGAGAGGAGGACAACCGCTGCTTTTTTTAGAGAGAGAGACCATGCCCCAATGGGCTGGTAACTCAGTGGAGATTGGCTGAAGGAGCGGAAGGAGCTCCCGCAGCACAGTACTGACGGTTAATTGACTCCAGGAACTTAAGTGTTTTGCCACAGTGAGCCCAAACCTGGTTCTGGGACTTTCCAGTGGAACTTAGTTCTCTCCTTGCCTTCTGACCAGCTAGGTTTGACTGAGATCCCAGTTGGGGGCCATGTGGGGTCTCTCCTTGTGCTGAGCACGGTTGCTCTGGAGGAGGGTCTGGGGCTCCTGCTGTAGTCAAGGACACAGTAAGGACCCAAACGTGTGAGGAAAAAAACAAAACAAAACAGGGCAGTGGCAAGATAAGGGCACTGGCTACCCAAGTGTGACTCCGGAACCCACATATAGAAGGAGAGAACTAACTCCCAAAGGTTGCCCTTTGAACTCTAGATGCACACTGGCACACCATGTGTGCAGCACACATAAAAATAAAGATAAACCAAAACACAAAGCAATTTTCTTCAGTCTTGCATCTATCTACTTAGACAGGCCCAAGTTGTCTCCTGGATGCTGCTATTTCCCATTGCCAGCTTGATCACGCCTCCAGCTATTTTATCCATGTCTGTGGCCCAAACCCAGATCCCTCTCTGATCTACTCCACCTCATTCATAACCAATTTAGCCTTCCACTTCTGTGTTGCTTAGATTTATGTCAACCTGAAACAAGTTAGTTATCTAAGAACCTCAGAGTAGGCAAGCCTGTAGAGCATTTTCTCTTTTTTCTTTCTTTTTTTCTTCCTTCCTTCCTTTCTTTTATTTTTTCGAGACAGGGTTTCTCTGTGTAGCAGTCCTGACTGTCTTGAAACTCTCTTTGTAGACCAGCTGCCCTTGAACTCACTAAGACCTCTCTTTGTAGACCAGGCTGCCCCTGCTTCCCAAGTGCTGGGATTAAAGGCATGTACCACCACTGTGAGGCATGTAGGGCATTTTCTTAATTAGTGATCAATGGAAGAGGACCCAGCCCATTGTGGGTGGTGCCGTCCCTGGGCTGGTGGTCCTGGGTCTGTGAGAAAGCAAACTGAGCAAGCCAGTAAGCAGCACCCCTCCATGGCCTCTGCATCAGCTCCTGCCTCCAGGTTCCTGCCCTGCTTGAGTTCCTGTCCTGATTTCCTTCAATGATGAACTATGACGTGGAAGCATAAGCCAAATAAACCCTTTCTCCCAGGTTGCTTTGGTCATGGTGTTTCAGCAACTTAGCCCTGACTCTGTTTACTTCCTTAGACCACAACTTGAGGGCGTTGCTAGGCTTTTCTCCTACCCTGTATTGTGTTAGCCAGTAAATTTCCGCTGTCCACATCTGGGCATACCCACCCTCGGCCTAGTCTCTGTGTTCCCCCACCTAGGGGATTTCAGTGGCCTTTCGCTTAGTGTTCGTGGCTCTCTTGGCTTGCCACAGTCCCTCCTCCCTCCACACAGCAGCTGAAGAATCCTTTGAAGTTGGACACTATATGGGACCTTCTGGCTCCCATCTCAGGAAGGGCCAATCTTTAAATGTTGGCCCCAAACTGTAAGCTGTTTGCCTGCTTTCCAGCTCTCAGGACTGGTGAAGTGGAGGCCTGAGGGTCAGAGTTCAAAGTTATCCTCAGTTATGTTTCTTTTTCAAGGCTGATCTGGGCAACAGGAGAGAGACTTTATTTCCAAAACTCAAGAAAAGGCACTCCCCTGGTGGGGCGGGGTGGAGTAACTCTGTCAGTAAATGTCTTACTTTCCCCAACTGCTGGACCTAGCTGCCTCACAAAAGCTGGGGGCGTGGAGGGTAGGTTGGGAGGGGTATTGTGGTTCACAGTCCGTCTTGGTGGGGAGGTCGGGGTGGTGTGAACTTGAGGCAGCTGTCTGGTTACAGCAGGAAGCAGAGTGTCTACACTCTGTGGGTTTTCACCTCAATTATTCTAGGCCAGGGCGTCCCCTGTAGGCATGCCCAGAGGTCTCTAGTCGAAACAATGTTAGTTCTCAACAACTGACTTTAGTCATCATTCTGTGCTAGTGCGAGGGTTAGAATTTCAGCACCTATGTCAAAGGCCAGGCCTGGCGGAGTGTGCTTGAAGTCCATTGCTGGAGAGGCAAACACGGTGGCCCTCATGACCCTGCTGACCAGCCTAGCCAAACTGATGAGCCACCAGCCCCAGGGAGAGACTGTCTCACAAATCAAAGGGGAGCCAGCAGTTTGGCTAAAGGGGTTTGCAGCACATTGCAAGCCCGATGACCAGAGTTTAGTGTCCAGAACTCACATGAAGGGAAGGAAGGAACTTACTCCACAGAAGTTGTCTCTGACCACAATGTGTGGGTTGCAGCACTTGAGTCACCCCATCTCTCTCTCTGTCTCTGTCTTTCTAGTTCTCTCATGCACACGCAATATTAACGTAATAAAATAAAATTTAAAAAATGCTGGATAGCGCCTGAGGAATGACACTCAAGGTTGACCTCCGGTCTCCACACACATGCACACACATGTGCACATATGTGTGAATGCACCTACACATACATGCACGCGCGGGCACACACACTCAGAAGATAAAGAAAATGAAAAGATTTTGAGTTTCCTGTACTCACTCAGAAACTGTGAACGGTCATACTCCAGCACGCCAGTAGGTGGCACTAAGGTAGCATTTCTGAGCCGGTCTAGGCTTTGTTCCGTCTGAGGTGTAGTAGCTTTTTTCACACATTTATTTCATCATCATCATCATCATCATCATCATCATCATTATCATCATCATCATCAATCATCATCATTTGTTTCTCGAGACAGGGTTTCTCTGTGTAGCCCTGGCTGTCCTGGAACTTACTCTGTAGGCCAGGCTGGCCTCCAACTCACATATCCACCTGATCCTCCTGCCTCTGCCTCCCAAGTGCTGGGATTAAAGGCATATGCCACCCCTACCCGGCCATTTTTATTTTATTTATTGATATCATCGTTGTGTGTATGCTCTGTTCGTGTGAGTTCAGACATGCAACTTTCAGGTGGGTTCTCTCTTCCAGCATGGAATCCAGAATGGAATTCAGGTAGTCAAGGCTCGAGCAGGGAGTGTTTCAACCTCTGTCCCCCTTTTGAGACACAGATCGACTACGAGGTCTGTCACCCCACAGGGAGATCTCTAGAAGAGCCTGTGTGCTGTGCTGGAGAAAGGTAGGTACCACTTGGTATTTGGAGAAGGGTCACAGAGGTGACCTTTGAACTGGACTTAGAAATGGGCTGGGGGTTAGTGGTTAAAAGGGGCCTGGAAACTGGGAGGTTTTATCTGGTTGGGGGATATTCTAGGAAGAGGGAGCAGGCTCACGAGAAACTTGGGGAATTGGCAAGAATGCCTGGCTTAGCCTGAATTTGGTGGCAGATAAAAGTGGAGAAATGTCCTGCTGTGGAGAGGTTTTTATGTGTGTGTTATGCACATGTGTGTGTGTGTGTGTGTGTGTGTGTGTGTGTGTGAGTGATGTGCACACTGGTGTATGTTCAGAGACCAGAGCAGGGCACTGGGTATTCTGCTCCATCGCTCTTATTTCAGCTTATATCTCTGAGACGTGCTATCTCACTGAACTTGGTGACAGACAGTGAGTCCAGTGGTCCAAGCTGGCCCCAGTCAGGCAATCCTGGCCCAGCCGCTGAGCGCCGGGATACTACACAGTTCATTTCTGATGAAGTTCTAGACCTGACAAAAACAATCTCCACTGACAGAGGGAAGAAGGGCAGTTTCAGCCAGACACTAAGTGGGGGGTGGTGGGGCAGAGGGACTTTGCTGGGGTCTAGATCTGGGAGGACGCTTGAGCACATTGCAAAGCATGAGAAATGTTCCTACCACGTGCTTCAGGTCTCTGGTTCAATCCCTAGCATTTGGAAGAAAAAAATTCATACAAGATGCATATAATTTACTGTTTGGAAATTATGTCTAAACAAAAACAAAAAACAAACAAATGCTAGAGAAGTCTCTAGGAAGGAAAGATTTCTTCTAGCTCAAAAAAAGCAACAGGACAGACCTATAGTGGGCAAAGGAACTGAAGGGAGACATGGCGACAAAGACGCTAAAGGCAGCATTTAAACATCCTGTAATGGGGTCAGGAATTATCGGTAAATGGCTTTGGAGAGTGTTCGCTGTCTGTTTACAATGCAAGACAAAAAGCCAACAACTTTGGGGTTGCATAATTGCACAGGTCGTGCCGAGCGAGGTGATTATCAAGTGTGACATGAGGGTTCTATTTTGGGGCCTTACTGCTGGCTTTCTGGCCCTTCATCCCCTTTAGCTAATGTGATTGCGGGTTGTTTTGCTGGATCTTTTCTGTGGGAGGCGGCTGGATGGCGGGAGGCGACACCAACGGGGGAGATGTAGAGTGGAGGAATAAGTCACTCTTCTGCTGGGCTGGGCTGTCCACAGAGCACCTGGGTACGCAGTACCTTACAGGGTGGTGCTGTCGGAGCGAGGCAAGGCATCCGTCTGGGCTCCCAACTGCAACAGGGAAGAGTCCACTAGCGCACTTAGGCTAAGCATGGAGGTCGCCGCTGAGCCACCTCTCCAGCCTGAATTTTCTTTTCTCTGATACTAGGGACGAAACTTAGGGCCTCATGTATGCTAAACAAGTTCTCTACCACTGAGCCCTGCTCCCCACCCCAACTCCCCATTTTATAGTCAGGTTTGAGTATGATTAAGACTTTGTTATTTACTTTTAAAGATTCACTTGCTTATGTATAGGGTGTTTTGTCTGCGTGCACATCCATGCCCCAGAAGGAGGCATCAGATCTCATGAGACTTCAGTTATAGACGATTGTAAATTGTCATGTCAGTGCTGGGAATTGAACCCAGGACCCGTGGAAGAAGAGTCGTTGAGTCGTTGCTCTAGCCCTTGAGACTTTGCTGTCTGCCTGCCTGTCTGTCTGCATGTCTTCCTGCCTGCCCATGTGAGTATATGTACAGATGTGTTTGTGTGTGTCTGGACTCACGTAGCGTCCAGAAGAGAGTGTCAGGTGTCCTCTACCATTGCCTATTCCCGTGAGGCAGGGGCTTTCCCTGAACCTGGGGCTCAAGTTTTCCCTCCTAGTCTGGCAACCAGCAAGTCCTCTTGATCCTTCTGTTTCTGCTAAATTGAGCTGGAGCCAAAGCACACTCAGAGTGCCTAGTGTGTTTCAAGGCCTAGCGTGTTTCATACGTGTTGAAATCCAAACCCCAGGGCTCATGGTTCTGCACTTGTGTTCTTAACCTCTGAACCATTGCTAGAACACCTCCCTCCCTTTTTCTGCTTTTTAAGATGGGGTCTTGCCGTGTAGCTCAGGTGGGCTTCAAACTCATGATCTTCCTGTTTCTGCTTCCCAAGCCCTGGCATTACAGGGCCAGCCCACGTCCAAGTTTTAAGGTTGTGGCACTGGCACCATAGACCTGGAAGACGGAGTTGTTTCATCAGTCGAGGAAAGAGATTTTAAGATGGAACTGATGTGTTAGCAAAGGCGGGAAGTTGGGAGAGGTGGCCAGGGTGCAGCTAGGGAATGGGTTTGGGTGGAGGTGGGGACGTGGTTTGGGGTGGGGATGGGGGTCTTGGAGGCTCTCTTGTTAAAGAGTTTGCTTACCTGGGCAAAGATTTTGCACTTGAAACAGTGGTAGTAAGGAGGTTTTGAACACAAGAAGAACATCTTAAAATTAAACAAGGGCTGGAGAGATGGCTCAGTGGTTAAGAGCACTGACTGCTCTTCCAAAGGTCCTGAGTTCAATTCCCAGCAACAACATGGTGGCTCACAACCATCTATATTGAGATCTGGTGTTCCCTACTGGCCTGCAGGCATACATGCAGACAGAACACAGTATACATAATAAATAAATAAATATAAAAAAATAAAATTAAACTAAAATTTTAAAGATTTGCTTTTATTTCTAATAGTGTATATATGTGTGTCTGTCTTGGGGTACGTTCATATGAGTACAGGTACCCCCCTCCCCAGGCCAGCAGCTTTAAATTCACTAAAGCTGGAATTACAGATAGTTGTGAACCACCAAATGTAGGTGCTGGGAACTGAACTTGGGTCCTCTGCAAAAGCATTACACGCTCTTAACTTCTGAGCCATTTCTCCAGTCCCTAAGCTAATTTGTTTCCATTGTAATATTTTTATTGATTATTTGGGAGTTTCACATGATACATCTGAATTCACCTCCCAGTCTCACTGGAGCATGGTCAAACTCCCAGTGCCCGGCCCTTGAAAGCCACTCCACCCCCACCAGAATCCATCAACCATAAGAGCTACATTTCAGGATCCCTATTGCATTTTTTTAAAGATTTATTTATTTATTATGTATACAGTATTCTGCCTACATATATCCTATAAGCCAGTAGAGGGCACCGGATCTCATTACAGAGGGTTGTGAGCCACCATGTGGTTGCTGGGAATTGAACTCAGGACCTCTGGAAGAGCAGTCAGTGCTCTTAACCTCTGAGCCACCTCTCCAGCCCTCTTTTCTTTTCTTTTCTTTTCTTTTCTTTTCTTTTCTTTTCTTTTCCTTTCCTTTCCTTTCCTTTCCTTTCCTTTCCTTTCCTTTCTTTTCTTTTCTTTTCTCTTTCTTTCTTTCTTTCTTTCTTTCTTTCTTTTTTTTTTTTTGTTGTTGAGACAGGGTTTCTCTCTGTAGCTTTGGAGCCTGTCCTGGAACTTGCTCTGTAGACCAGGCTGGCTTCGAACTCACAGAGAGCCTCCTGTCTCTGCCCCCAGCTCACAATTTTTAAGAGTTCTTTTTGATGGCTTCCTGTCTTTTTTGGGGGCGGGGGGGTTGAGGAGAAAGAGAGGTTGTTCCAGAAGCTTTCTATGTCTCTCCTTCTCAACTAAGATTGCAATCATCAATACCACCGCAAAAGAAGCTTCCTTGCTCTTTACAGCCAGTGGCAGCTGGATCACGTACTTCTGTAGCCTCCGCACTTTTCTGTGGATACCCAGGCCCGATTCAGGCGCGCGCTTTCCTGAACTCAAGTCCATGAGAATGGACGATTGTCCTAAGGGTCCTAACAGACACATACACAAAGAGACCTGCTCACTTACCAAAGAGTAAATGGCAACTTTATTAAACTCAAGTCGGGTATTTATACCAGTGGGCAAGAGGGTTCAAAAGGGCACGGCCCCCTCCCATCAGGAGCAGTGGAATAGGATGACAAGTGCCCGGTGCCCCAGGCAGAATCAGCAGGTGGGGGGGGGGACGGCCACGACCTTGTTTACAGGTGGAATTACCATAACAAAAGAGAGTCAAATTCTTTCTAAGCTATACCCTCAAGCCAGTGCTAGTGCAGAATCTCCAGGGAGCCAGAGGTCAAATGGCCCTGTGAATCGCCAGGAAGAAGAGGGAAAAAGACCTGGGTACCTACATACTTCCACATGGTTTCCGGCAGCAGTAGAGACCGTAAACATTCACACAGTCTTCAGTGGTAACACAGACCACAAACACCAACATGGCATCCTGTGGGTGCACAGACTATGAACATCCACGTGGCTTCTGGTTTTCAGTAAGGTTCACAGGCACCATCATGGCTCTTGGTGGCCACAGGACATCAACATGGCCTCCGGCATCAACACAGCCTTGGGTGGCAGCATAGATCATGAAGACTAACATATCCCCTGACTGTAGCACAGATCACAGATACCAACATGGCCTCCGGGGGAACATGGAGGTCTTTCGAGGAATCTCAATCCAGAAAACGAACCATTCTCCATCTTGAACATCCTGTTGTTACTCAGAGCCACAGTATTGTGCCGCTGGGCAGTGTGTTTGGGGACAGAGCCTGCATGTCTCCCTGCCAACCCTACTCTGTGGCGACATATGCCCCCATCCATGACAGCTTTCATCCCCACCTGTCCCTCTCGGGTCTCTAGGTCCTCTTCTCTCCACTGTACGCCCGCCACTCTTTCCCACCTCTCCATTGTATAGTTGTTAGTTGAAGTGGTATTGTAAACTGTAGTGTGTCACACAGTATGTGTGTGTGTGTGTGTGTGTGTGTGTGTGTGTGTGTGTATCCACCCCTACTACAAACAGCTTTATGTACAAATATTCATTGCAGCCAGTCATTGGTCTGGTTCAACGTTTGTGGTTTCTGAAGTGCCATAAATACTGGATCATTGCCAGGACTCCTCTCAGATGGTCTACTGTTGCCCAGAGTCAGGGTGATCTTGGTCCAGGCCACCACGCGCCTCCCTGCCCATAGTTCCAGCTGCCCCACGGCTCACCCGGGCACTACTGTTGCGCTTGCAGCTTGTGGGCAGAGTCACAGCCCTGCACTCCCCTCCTCCCACCCCTGTAGGCGGTGGCTCTGCACTTCCAGCAGAGAGGAGGTCTGGGCCCTAATTAGGAATGAGGCGCTTCTCTGAGAGCTCCAGGCACTGACCAGGAACTCTGTAGCACAGGCTAGCCTCAAGCTTGACATTCTCTTGCCTCAGCCTCCTTAGCAATAGCATTATAGCTGTATGCCAGCCGCTGCCGCCCCCTTCTTGGGAGCTGATGCTTTTGTAACAGTGTCAGCTGCTCCTGAGAGACTGCAGAGTGGGAACAAGAAAGGACTTTGGTGGCTGGGTCATCCCCAGAGGAAGCTGTTAGCCTCCTCCTCCTCCTCCTCCTCCTCCTCCTCCTCCTTCTCCTCCTGCTGCTGCTGCTGTCCATTTGCAAGTGCTAGGGACTGCATGACTAACAAAAAACAGAGTTCCAGAGGGAGGAGACCAAGGTGTCAAGGACAAGTTCTCCCTGTTCTCTGTGGCTTGACACTGAAGCTTAGCTCTGAAGGGACATCAGATGTGAAGGAGGAAACTGGAGAGATGACGCTGTGGTGCAGAGCCCTGGCCGCTCTTCCAGAGGACCCATGTTCTGCTTCCAGAACATGGCAGCTCCCAATTGCCTGTAACTCTAGTTCCAGGGATTCCAATGCCCTTTTCTGTCCTCCGTGGGCACCAGTCATGCGTGTAGTGCATAGGCATACATACATACATGCAGGACACTCATGCACATAAAATTTTTATTTTATTTTATTTATTTTTTCAAGACAATGTTTCTCTGTGTTGTCCTGGTTGTCCTGGAACTAGCTCTGTAGACCAGGCTGGCCTCAAACTCAGAGAGCCACCTGCCTCTGCCTCCTGAGTGCTGGGAATTAAAGCTGTGTGCCACCATCTCCTTGCTAAAATGTTTTAAATAATGCTTTTAAAATGTGAAGGAGGGGCTCCAGGCAGGAAAAGGGTTGACGAGGACCTACAGCCAGTTGTTCCTTCCCTCTGGTCCACGGGTCTTCAAGATAACAACCCTGTGGGAGACACATCTCTTCTGAGGCACCAGCCCTGGTGCAGCCCCTTTGTTGGCTGGTTTACAGTACAGTGATGTGTCTATATTCTATTGCATTATGACTAAGTATTCACTGGCTGATTCAATTTTTTTTTTTTTTTGGCTTTCAATGCAAGTACCCCTACTACTGAGTGATAGTCCATTGCCCCTCCCCCTACCTCGTGGCAGACTTTAAATTCCTCAGTTGGCAACTTGAAGGAAACCATCTGATTTCAGCCTGAGCCTTGGTATCCCCTCCTGAGCCTTTCGTAGGGCTATGCTGGAATGTATGATATTTTGTTTGTGTTCTGACAAATAAAGCTTGCCTGGAGATCAGAGGGTTGAGCTAGCCACTACTTAGCTGGAGAGGCCAGGCAGTGGTGGCACACACCTTTAATCCTCAGACTGAATGGGGTGGGCGAGATCCTGTTTCCATCTCCCTAGTGCTGGGATCAAAGACTTGAGCCTCCCACATGCTGGGATCAAAAGTGTGAGCCACCACCTCCTGGCTCTGTTTCTCTTTTAGACTGGTTCAATCTCAGTGTAACCCAGGATGGCCTTGAACACCTGATCTTCCTGCTTCTTCCTCTCAAATGCTGGGATTAAACGTGTGAGGATGGTTTTGTGACCCTGTGCCTGACTCCCAAGGCACCACAGTGCTCAGGTGAGACCTCTACTATGGGAAACCACAAAGCAAAGATGCTGAACTGATCTTTTGTCCCCTTGGTCCCTGCATCTCTAGGAGACTTCCAGCTAAGCTGCAGCTAGCTCCCGAAGATCCTGTGCATACAGCTCCACCTCCCCGCTCACGGTCTTCCAGGGAGATGGTCCCAGATTGCCAGTCAGTGCCCAAAGCCTAATGCGTAAGTACCTATGGAGGCTAAATTTAGAAATTAGTAACTCGGAAAGTACCGGGGAGAAGTGCTTGCCACCTCTGGGTTCTGTCTGCCTGGCAAGCAGTCCCTCTGGCCCCAGCCCCTGCTTCGACTTCATGTTTCTGATTGGTTCACACTATGGCAGGGATGGTTCTGGGCTTGGATACGGTTTGAGTGTGTCCCTCAAGGATTCAGGAGTTGAAAATGAATCCTCAGTGTGTGGGAGTAGAAATCGAATATGAATGTGGGCTTTAGAGCTGCGGCCTTGGGAGATGAGTGGAATTATATATGGCTGTGGGGGTGGGGCCTGCAATTGACCCCGATGATCCTGATGGAGCATCCAGAACACACACACAAACATACACACATGCGCGCGTACACACACACTCCCTGTCTTCTTTTACATAAAGCCTTGCACTGCCTACAAAGCCTGCAAGTCAGTTGGGGGAGATGCCGTTTGAGTCCCTAAAACCCACGTGAATCTGGAAGCAGCATCAGGAACCGTTATTTGCAAAGTGGGGAAAGTCAAGTGTCCCAACCGGCACCTGAGGTTGTCTTCCGACTTCCATGTGAATGCTACGGCACGCGTGCAGTCCAGTGGAAGAGCGAGCACAGATATAAAGTGGATAATAACAAAGTTTGCAAGCGAGAGGGCCACCACCAGATGCAGCCTTTCAATCTCACACATTCAGAACTGCGAGGCCAAATAAACCTTTCGGCTAAAACTCACCCAGTCTGCTCTCGCATTATTGGCAATGGAAAACTGACGAAGGCAGACGGAGGAGCCCAACTTTAGAAAGCTGCCTGAAGTGGCAGGTCTTATGTAGTGTTGACTTTTAAAAAAGAAACGCCTTGGGATGAAAGGATGGCTCAGCCGTTAAGAGCATTGGCTGTTCTTCCAGAGGACATGGATTCAGTTCCCAATACCCACATGGCAGCTCACAACTGTCAGTAATCCCCGTTCCAGGGGACCCGATACCCTCACACAGACATACATGCAGACAAAACACCAGTGCAATGAAATAATAAATAGAAGAAGACAAGAAGAGGAAGGAGAACGAGGGGGAAGAAAAGAAGAGGAGGAGGAGGAGGAGGAGGAGGAGAGCCTTCTGGCATCCTCCACTGTGCAGGGAGACTGCCTCTCCTGGACCATATGCCTACCTGGACTCTGGTTGTGTAAAACAAGTGCAAGAAAGATCACTGAGAAGCAGAATTCAAGCTCTCGGTGAAAGACTCCCTCGTGGGCGTCTTCCCTCGGGAAAGACCCCGTGCCCAAAGATCAGTCGAAAACACGCAGCCGGATGCAAACAGCAGGAGGTTTATTGGTGGATACACAGGTACCTGGGCGACAAGTCTCTCGCCTGCAGGTTGGGGATGAGGGGTTTTTATAGGGGAGCAAAAGCGCGGGTACAGAAGCAGAAAAGCTTTCATTTCATTGGTCAGTTCAAATAAGGCTAAGCTGAGTGGCACATTCTTGACCTTTTACCTAAATACCAAGGAGGGGGTTGTCCTACCTGTTTTTCTTATCTCTTCCTGCCTTCCTAGCTTGGCTGGCGACTAGATGTCTGATTTGCACAGCCCCTGACTCGTGCTTTCTACGTGACTCAGGCCTCGCAATCTTCTCTTTCTTTGTTTCTATGGCCAGTTCATAAATTCCCTGTTTTGCAGCCCAATAAGGCTGTCCTTGCTCTAACCTCAGGTATCTTTGTTCAGCGGAGGCCTTTAATGGAGCCCGTTATTTGCTCAGCATTCCAGGAGGTCCTGAGTTAGTTATCTATGAACCTTTGCAGAACGGCATAACTGTGGGGGGAGACGAGTTGGGGTCCTTCATTGGCAGGCAGGGGGGCAAAGAGTGGCTGTGGATGCAGTGAGGGTGGAGTCTCAAGAACCTGACTGTGGCTGGGACTTTGTCAAAGCTGGCTGTTGTCTCCAGAAGGGAGGCTTCTCTGTCCTACCTGAACTGAGACCCAGAGTCAGGAATGATTCATGGGGTGGGGGGCAGGCCAGAGGACGGAGCCATGATCTTGCTAACTTGTCTGGCCTTGAGAGCAGGCTTAGGCAGCTCTGAGCCCGAGGATGGAGTTGGCTTTTTGGAGGGGAGGACTGGGCAGTCTGTGTTTCTCTCTCACTGTAGAAGCAGAAGGGAGAGATGAGCAATCTGTGAGTCTCCTTGGGAGTCTGCCTTTCTTTTTCAGAGAAGTCTGAAGTGAGTCATGCTTCCAAAGGCAGGAAGGATGGCCGCCCAGCCCCTCCACCATCTGCTCCTGGTGAGCAGGGACCTGCCTCTCAGTCCTTCGACAAGATGCTGCCTTGTGAAGATTTATGTATTTACTTCTTTAAAAGAGGAAAAGAACATTGTTGAATTTTCCCCCCGCTTGTTGCAAAAGATTTAGACATTTGCACAAAGTTATAAAAAATAAACAAGTGCAGCCAGACGGTGGAAGCACATGCCTTTAATCCCAGCACTTGGGAACTTGGGAGGCAGAGGCAGGAGGATCTCTGAGTTTGAGGCTAGCCTGGTCTACAGAATGAGTTCCAGGACAGCCAGGGCTACACAGAGAAACTCTGTCTCAAAAACCATAAATAAATAAATAAATGGAGGAAGAGAGGGAGGGAGGGAAGAAAGGAAGGAGGGAAGGAAGAAGCAAACAAGTCACATGCAGTTGCTTTATCTGGAAAGCGCTTGCTTGCTTGCTGCTCATTGGTGGCTTCTGACACTTCACTCTCTTAGGTCCAGGGCTTCCAGACTAGATCATGGTATTTTTCTCACATTTCTTTCTTCCTCGCTCACCCCCTCTTCCCCAAGTAGTCCTCCTGCCTTTATGTCTTATTTATATATATGTTTTGCAAATTTATTATTTTTATTTTTGTGTGTGTGCTTGGGTGTTATGTGCATGTGTGTGTCAGCTGGGTCTTATGAACGTGATGAGATTGGATATATGTGCATGTGTGTGTCAGCTGGGTTTTATGAATGTGACGACATTAGGTGTTTGTGCATGAGTGTGTCAGCTAGGTCTTTTTTAAAAAAATATTTATTTATTTATTATGTATACAATATTCTGTCTGCAGGCCAGAAGAGGGCACCAGACCTCATTACAGCTGGTTGTGAGCCACCATGTGGTTGCTGGGAATTGAACTCAGGACCTTTAGGAAGAGCAGGCAATGCTCTTAACCACTGAGCCATCTCTCCAGCCCCCAGCTGGGTCTTATGAATGTGATGAGATCTGCCTTTGTCACTTTACTGCTGCTCAGTGTGGATTCCCACTATCTCCTTAGGAGGGGGGCATTTTGGAGGGAGGGAGGGAACAAGGGAATAAGGAGGGAAGATATGGGGCATTTTCTCTCATACTTGGATGGCTGTAGATTGAAAATTAAACAGAAATAAGATCACGGGGTGTCAATGGGTTGACAGAGACTTACCCAACATACACTGGTAGAGATTTACCCAGCATTCATGAAGCCCTTGCCTAGATCTCCAGTACCACAGAAACTAGGTGTTTCTAATCCTAGCACTTGGGAGGTGTAGGTAGGCAGATCCAAAGTTCAAGATCATCCTTGCTGACTTAGTTTGAGGCCACCCTGGGCTATATGAGACCCTATTTCAAAGGGAGAGAAAGAGAGAGAAAACTAGATAGATTTTCTTTTGCATACACACATGCGCATATATAAAAACAAAACTTAAGCTGGGTGTATCTCTGTGAGTTCAAGGACAGCCTGGTCTACAGAGCTAGTTCCAGGACAGGCTCCAAAAGCTACAGAGAAACTCTGTCTCAAACTCTCCCCAAATATATACATACATATATATAAATAAAACTTAAATAAAAAAAGAAAAATATGAATAAGACACGAAGGTAGGAGGCTACTTGAGGGAGGAAGGGGAAATGTGAGTAGAATACCATACCTGAAAATGTTACAGTGAAACCCAGGTTTTGTACACCAACTAGGAAAAGTTAATAATCTTTTTAAATATTTATTTATTATATTATACATACAATATTCTGTCTGTGTGTATGCTTGCAGGCCATAAGAGGGCACCAGACCCCATTCCAGATGGTTGTGAGCCACCATGTGGTTGCTGGGAATTGAACTCAGGACCTTTGGAAGAGCAGGCAATGTTCTTAACCTCTGAGCCATCTCTCCAGCCCCTAAAGTTAATACGTTTTTTGTTTGTTTTTGTTTTTGTTTTCAAAGCAGGGTTTCTCTGTGTAGCCCTGGCTCTTCTGGAACTCACTCTGTAGACCAGGCTGGCCTCGAACTCACAATAAAACTATTTTAAAAAAGAAACTTGCATGCATTTCCAAGGGGCTCAAGTTGGCATAGCTGTCCCCAACTGCCATACTTTAATTCACCCTAACCCAGTCAAGCCATCAACCCGTCCACTATTCTGCTGTGTGGCTCCAGGGGCCACATAGCCTTGGCTCCGTGGAAACTCAGAATTCATCTCTGTTCCTCCATTTGCAGAAAAAACTGCTTGAGCAGGAAGAACAAGAGGTACAAACATCTCTAGGGTAGAAAGCAAGGGAGGACCAGGTTGCCTCATGGGAATGCTAGCAATTTAAAGCTGGTCATCACTCTTCCAGAAAGTTCTCACATCTTTGTTAAGAGGCCTGCTGTGCCTTGTCCTCCTCCTTTTCTCTCTTCCAGATAGTCCTGTTCACTCAGTTCAGGCCGTTTCTAATCAGAGAGCACACTCTGGAGTTGACGCCCTGGGGTGACACTCTTTTTCCTGAGGTCTGTCAGAATGCCATCTGAAAGCATCCCTGAAGAAGCGGTGGTTGGCTGTGAAGACACAGGCTCTGGGCTGGCGGTCTGGTAAAGTGTGAGCCGCAAGGACCAAACTTGGCCCTATCCTGACGATCTGGTCAAGTGTGAGCCGCAAGGACCGAACTTGAGTATGTCCCTGGGACTCACATGGACAGAGGAAATGGCTTTTGGAAGTTGTCCTCTGACTTCCACGTGTGTGCCATGGCGTGCCTGGGGGTTAGGGAATGAATGCACCCGTGTCTATCCTACACTATAATATGTGAATTTTAAAAATTTAAGTCCCAGGTCCTTCCAGCTCACTAGGCACATCCTTCACATGTTTATTTGGTTTTTGTTTGTGCCAGTTTGGGCTCAGACATGGAGCCTGTAGCCTCCTATGCCGAGCAAGGACTCTACGGCTCAGTTTCCTGCCCCTCCACACACACTTTATTTTATTTTATTTTATTTTATTTTATTTTGAGGCAAGGTTCTATTTAGACTAGACTAGACTCAACTCTTCCTATTTAGGCAAGGATAACCTTGAATTTGTGACCCTCCTTGCCTCCACCTCCCAAATTGTGGAATTACGGGAGTGTGCCACCAGACTCAGCTTATTTGGTTCTAAGGATTGACCGCCAGGCTTCAGGCAGACTTGTGAGTGTGCTACCCACTGAGCCACATCTGCAGTTCCCCCACCCTTTTGTTTTAAACAAAAAATGAGCTCATCCCGTGCATTCTCTGCAGCACGTTCTTCCTTTCCCTTGTAAGAATGAGGAAACTGAAGTAGAGTCCAGGTGTTCTCTCAAGGCCTCTCTGGTCAGCTCCCCTCCCCTGAGTTCAGGTCAGTGAGCGGGCTCCCCCTCAATGTGCTTGTCGTCCTTCCTCGCTAGTGTGTCCAATGTGGGGTCACCCACACCTGTCCTGCCCCATGGCCTATCTAGGGAATCGAGTGTGTAGTAAGTTCTATCAGGCACGGCTTTCCAGAGGAACAGAACTGCTCAAGAGCCTGGAGAGATGGCTCAACAGTTAAGAGCAATGGCTGTTCTCACAGAGGACCTGGGTTCAGTTCCCACCACCTGTTTGGCAGCTCACCAACCACCTGTACTTCCAGTTTTAGGGGATCTGACTCCTTCTTTCAGCTTCCATGGACCCTTACACACATATAGTGCACATAAACCCATGTAGGCACACACACGTACACATAATAAATCCTTTTTAAAAACTGACCCACAAGATCATGGAGTCTGTCAAAAATCTAAATCTGTGAGGTAGACCAGTAGGCTGGAGAACCCGAGAGAAGAACTGATGTAGAAGTTTGAGTCCAGAGGCTAGCTGTCTGTCTGTCTGTCTGTCTGAGCTCGTTCTCTTTTGCTCTCGGCAGCTGTCACAGGACGAATGAGGCCCACCATGTCATAGATTACCCAGAAGCCTCTGATTTGCATGTTATGCTTGTCTGAAGCACAGCACCATCTAGAGCAGGTCTGGCAGAGGAGTGCATGCCTGTAATCCCAGAATTTGGGAAACTGAGGCAGGAGGATACACAGTTCAAGGCCAAACTCAGCAATGTAGTGAGGCTGTGTTTCCAAAAGTCAGGGTAGGGGTGGGTATACGATTTCTCCCTTTCTGGCCACCAGCCAAGTTGCCACATAAATCATTATTATTTTGCATTATTATTTTTCAGTCACAACACACACACACACACACACACATGATGCACTTACATAAATGCAGGCAAAATACTCATGCATGTAAAATAAAAATCTTAAAGAAGTCTGCAAAGTTGTGTGTGGTGGCTCATGCCTTTAATTCCAATACTCGGGAGGCAGAGGCAGGTGGATCTCCAAGTTGAAGCCCAGCCTAGTCTACAGAGTGAGTTTCAGCACAGCCAGGGCTACAGAAAAAAACAAAAAGAAAGAAAGAAAGGAAATATGTGAAATCATTATGTAATACTTATGTCTGTAGCTTTTTTTTTACAAATTTATTTTATTATCTATCCATACATCCATCTACCTACCTACCCATCTGTCTGTCCATCCATCCATCCAATCTATCTACCTATCTATCCATCTGTCTAATTTATTCAGAATCTCTCTACATAGCCCTGACTGTCCTAGAACTCACTATGCAGACCAGGCTAGCCTTGAACTCACCTGACTCTGCCTCCCAAATTCTGAGATTAAAGGCTTATGGCACCATACCTGACCCTATTTTATTTTTATCCATTTTATGTGTATGGGTGTTTTGCATACATACAATGTCTATGAACCATACATACAATGTCTATGAACCATACATACAATGTCTATGAACCACTTGTGTGCCTGATGCCTGAGGAGGTCAGAAGAGGATGGAAATGTAGAAGATGATTGTGAGCCATCATGTGGGTGCTGGGAATTGAACCCGGGTCCTCTAGAAGAGCAGCCAGTGCTCTTAACCTGCTGAGCCATCTCTCCAGCTACTCAACTTAAGTTCTTTTGAAAGGGGCTCTTGTTCTGTTGCTCAGGCTGGTTCAAACTGACTACATAGCTCAAGAAACAAATCTTTGAATCCACCTGTCTCAGCCCTCCAAGTGCTGGGATTGCAAACATTGCCACTCTCCCAGTCCGTTCTGGGAGTTTTGCCTGTTGTCACTCTTGCACACGGGGCTCCTTTCCCTCCTCTACTCAGTTTTCCCATTTATTCATCCACTCATCCCACAAGCATTTCTTTCTTTTTTTTTTTTTTTTGTGAGACGGGTTTTTCTGTGTAGCCCTGGCTGTCCTAGAACTCACTCTGTGGACTAGGATTGTAGGTGGAGGCTGCTTGTTTGTTCCCAGCCGCCCAGACCCTAAATAAGCTCACAGAAACTGTAATTAAAACACTGCTTGGCCAATCACTTAACCGTATTGCTAGCTAGCTCTTATATTTTAAATCAACCCATTTCTATTAATCTGTGTATCGCCATGTGGTTGTGGCCTACTGGTAAGGTTCCATCCAGCGTCCAGTGTCTGTCTTCTGTCACGGCTACATGATTTCTCCCTGACTCTGCCTACTCTCTCCTCCTCTAACTCCTTGGAATTTCCACCTTGCCCTATTCTGTGCTGCAATAGGCTCAAAGCAGCTTCTTTATTAACCAATAGTATTTACAACATACAGAGGGGAATCCTATGTCACAGAATGGCCTTGAACTCAGAGATCTGGCTGCCTCTGCCTTCGGTGTGGTGGGATGAAAGGCATGTATCATATTGCCCTGCCTTTTCAAAATTTAATTTTATGTTTTGTGTATGGGTGTCTGTGCATCACATGTGTGCCTGGTGTCGGCAGAGACCAGAAGAGGGTGTCAGATCCCCTGGAAGTGGAGTTACAGTTGTGAGCTTCCACGTGGCTGTGGGGATTGAACCCTGGCCCTTTTGAGCAGCCAAAACACCTATTCACTGAGCCATGTCTTCAGTTCCTGCCAACAAGAAAGTCTTAAATATCTGTGAAAAAATTTAAAGCCCAATAAACCTCTCTGCCAACTCAATAATTCAAATCAGACCAAATCAAACCTAATTAGAAAAAGCCCAGGTTTAATGGATACTAAAGCTCCCATGTGGCCTTCCAGGCCCTCAGAGAGGAGACAGGGAAGGAAGACAGGGAAACCATGTGTTTGTTCACTGAGGGGTGGGGGCAGTTTAAAAACGTGGGCGTGGTCGTGAGCATCTCTGAGGAGGGTTCACTGTTTGGCCGGCTTTCTCAGAGGTGGAGTCTGGACTGAGGTAACTCCCAGGGGAAGGGACTTGGGGTAGTACTTTCCACCAAAACATTCCAGACTCTATAGATATATGGATGCCAGGGACTGAGGTGGAGCCTTAACCCAAACATTCCAGACTCTTTGAGTATAAGGGTGCCAAGGGCTGGGGTGACACTTCCACCCAAACATTCCAGATTCTTTGAGTATAGGGGTGCCAAGGGCTGGGGTGACACTTCCACCCAAATATCCCAGACTCTTTGGGTAAAGGGGTGCCAGCTCAAGTCTGGTTACTTCCTGTGGGCATTGGGAGACATAGGAGGAGGAAGAGTTGGGAGTTGGTGGGCTCTTGCTCAGCAGGAAGTGTGGGTGGAGAGGCATCTGGTTAACTGCCATCCTGGAGACCTTGGGCATCTGTTTCTTGAGGGAGATGAGAAGGCACGTTGCTAGGGGAAAAAATATATTGTTATTACCGGCCCTATGAATGGGGCTAGCCATTAAAGGGTCATTAACTGCAGAAAGAATGGGACAGAGAAGTGCCCTGCTTGTACAGGAGAGGCACGGGTAAATAAGGGAGACAAGAGAGCAGATATGCCCTTTAAAACCAGATTTTAGTTGTTGGATTGGTGTCCATTTGAGCCAGGAGAGGAGGTACCAATGGTGAAGTTCCAGGAGCTGGTGCAGGTCCTGCCGTTGTCTAGAAGGCCCCCTGTAAGTTGGTCTTGGCCTAGATAGCAGGAGTGACCTGTAAAATATGCTTGAAAATGGGTGGGGTTAAAATAGGCTCTGGAGACTATTAGTTTTTACCAGCAGGACTTTTTTTTTTTTTTTCAAGAACCTGCAGATATCTGTAAGACATCTAGAACAGATTTGTATTTTGGTGTCATAACAAAAGGCTATGGCTTTAGGATAAAAGTCATGAACATTTTAGAAGACAATTAGATGGAATTGGAAAATCTGAACCTTTGAAAATACACCCAAAATCTGTTAATCCTGGACTATGAACCCGTGAAAGAGGCATACCTGTCAATATTTTTTAGTGAGAATCTTAACAAATGAAGTAATGAGCTACCAGTACCTTAAGTCATCAAATACCACCAGACAGATCTGAGAGGGATAAATGAGCAGAAATGAGATACACAGGCAATTTCAAGTCTCTCTGTAGAAGTCTTTGGCAACCACCAGTCTTGGAAGCAGTACTTGCTGTTAGCTGCTGAGTCCAGGAAGCCTGAAGATGTCCTGTGTGTGTTTGTGTGTGTGGGGGGTGGGTTTAGTCTACCTGCCTTGGCAGGATAAGACAATTGATCCCCTGGTGTAATGTCCAGGAAGCTGATGAGGTGGAAGGCAGCTTTTTGCTGTGTGGGTGGCTTTGCCATACCCAAAGGAAAGCCTCCAGGCAGAAGGTCTTCTGCCACTATGCATCTTCTTGGAGGAGCTGTAGGATGCTGCAGGAGCTGGCATGTCTCTCTGTCATAAGAAGCTCATTTGTTAAATGCCATACTCTTAGATCTGTAAAGTCACTTGAGAGTCAGGGTACCATTACTTGTTAGGTATATCCAAATTGGACATATAAGTAAAATTTAGACATACAGTTTATCTAATCAGTTACAGCTTACCAATGCTAGTAGAGGCAAGAAGATTAGAAGGAATACTGGGGGCAGAATGTCTCCTTGGTAGGTCCAGGGCACATGGATACTCTTACCAAAGATGGCACTGAGGTCAAAAATGGAGGCTACCCACATGCTTGTATTTTTTTCAGAGCTGTTATAATTTGAAGTTTTGCAGATTTTAAAACAAGCACACATACACAGAGACATAAAACAAGCATACTGTGGAAACAAACATATACATATATATACAATATACACACACAGACATAAAGCAAGCATCCTGTGGCCACGTTATTTTAACAAACAAAACTTTTATTTTTTAGGAACCTATGTCAGCTGACCGACTTAAAATCCTGGGGTAGGCTGCAGAAGCTGGACAAGGACACAGGTGGTCTCATTAAGGACCAGATTAGCAGATGCTGTAGGGGAGAACAGGGACATAAGCATGGAACACCTATGCAGTTTTAGAGTGGAGGCTGTCGGGGAGGGAGCGTGAGCACAGCACCCAGAAACCATGAGCATATGGCTTGTTTGCATGGTGGCAAAAACTTTTAGGTGTTAAGGGATGTAAGGTGTCAGCCCCAATTTAAAAGGATTTTGTCAAAAGTAGCCAAGGGGTGTTTAGAGATTAGGCCTTGAATTGTAAACGTTTCTTTCTTTTAAATCCAAGCCCGGACTTGGGACTCAAAGCTTAGTGCAATGTATCCACTGTGATAAATTTTGAGTAAAACAAAAATCTCCTGACAAAGGGACCCCTACAGAGACAAGGCAGACTTTTGTCTCCCTGGAACAAGGCAGGTCCTTGTCCTGTCAGGTTGGACACCTGGCACGGCAGGCCGTGATGTCAACAGGACAGCCCAAATTGTATGAGGCCCTGGGCCCCTAAGGCGTTGATTTGGAACTCAGAATTTACCCAGATAAAGCCAATCTTAGCTTGGCAGAGAGCAGGTGCAAGGGAGTGTGTTTTCCAACACGTGGCCCCGGGCTAGTGGGAAAAACAGCCCCCTTGGTGGGACCTCCAGATGAAAAGTTTTTACGTCCCAATCAACATCTCTGCTGATGCAATTATCCAAATCAGACCAAATCAAACCGAATTAGAAAAAAGCCCAGGTTTAATGGGTACTAAAGGGTCCCAGGTGACCTTCTAGCCCCCAGGGATGGAAATGGGGAAGGAAGACAAGAAACCAGAAAATCAGGTATTTGTTCTCTGGGGGTGGGGGGTGGGGCAGTTTAAATACCCTGTGGGAGTGGTCTTGAGCATCTTTGAAGAGGGTTCGCCGTCTGGTGGGCTTTCTCAGAGGTGAGTCTGGACTGTAGCAACTCCCAGGGGAGGGGGCTTGAGGTGGAATTTTCCACCCAAACAGCCTGTAAGCAGGCAGTCTTCGCCTTTCTCTTGGGGACACTGACTAATGAGAGATGAGGTCCCTGTTTTCTGGGATTCACATTATAGAGCTGGGGAAACACTTGAAGCTTGTAAGTGACCAGGAAAATTTCAGGGGTGGTGGGGGAAACTCAATGTTGGGAAGGAAACCAGAGGAAAAAGACTGCATACAGGAAATGAAAGACAATGTAGAATGGGGAGGATGGGATTTAGTTTGGGCCCAGGCCTGCTGAAGTGCCTGTTCAAATCCTATCCTGAATATTTATTGGCTAAACATGTCCTGAGCTTGGCCTGACAGTTAAGGTGACTGTCTCGGTGTTTCAGGGCCTAAGAAGTTTCTGTGGGAAGCCCAGGAAAGCCCTGGGTAGCCATGATCACCGATTCTCCTACCTCCTGACTGAGGGCTGGATGGGGGGCCCTGGCTGTGTCTACAGTGCAGAGGGGGCTGGGAGGAGAGCAGTCAGGTAGAGCTGGGGGATGGGCATGTGAGTAGAGGTTTTGGGTCTATATTGGTGCTGGGGATTCATAAACATTCCTGCTTCCTGACAGTAAAACACATCCCCTTTGTCTGTTTAAATGAGTTGGACGGATTTCTGGTTTGTGTAACCAGAGTCCCGGTTGACAAGAGCCATCAATAAATAACTGGAATCCAGGAAGCGTGTGCCTTCCCAGAGGCGGCAGCATCGGGGGTACAGCTGTGGCGTGGGGACCGATTTCCTGCTCACTTGGCTCGTCCCCAGGCAAACCTCCCCACAACTGTCTGCCACGATCCATGGTCTGCCCCCGTCTCTCAAATCCCAGCAGTGTCTTAGTGGGTCTCCTATTCCAACTGCCGCTATTGTGTCTTCCAGGCAACATGGATTCACGTGTGGTTCACCCCATGGTGTCCGATATACCCTTTCTACAGGAAGTGCTGGGGCCAATTATTCTATGCATATAAAGAGCCTTGGATATCTGAGGATAGTAAAAATCCTTACTAAGCCGCAAGAGCCTCTCGCACTGTTGAGCGTGGTGCTATAGGAAACATTTTCAAACTCTTTATCTTTGGGGCATCTACTTCTCCAACATTTGGATTCCAGTAATCATAATGTCAGATATTTTCTTTTGTCCATATCTTCTGTGCTGGGAGAGGAGGGCGGAGCACGCTGGAGGCTCAGAGAAAGTGATTTGCTCAAGATCTCCCGACAGTCTGCTTCTCCTCGCCTGCACCAGCCTGGGATCTGTCCTAGCACTCTTGCAAGAGGGCAGGCTGTGGGTGACATGCATTGTCAGTCTGGCCAAGTCAAGCAGTTTCAGTTCCCTGGAGTTGCTGCGGTTGCCATGGCACCTTCCTGGGTTCCTCTGTGTGTAAATCTGGGGGCGAGCTGTTTGGAAGCAAACAGGGAAAACAGAACATTTCTCCCCCTGATCCTGGCTCCCAGCATCACACAGCCTCCTCTCGGAGCCCCTCCCAAGGCCTTGCAGGTGGGCGGGTCTCAGGAATGGGGTCCAGATGCAGTGGGGTCCCCACGTGAGGAAACTGAGGCCCAGGATACATTTCATGAAGTGATTTATGCCTTGACCAACAGGCTCTATGGAAATAAAGCTCTGGGTTCCAATCCAGTCCTTGTAGGAATCATGTGACTTGGGTCCAAGCCTCTTGGAAGCCCTCAGTATGCATGCAAGGGCTGGGCACACACACACACACACACACACACACACACACACACACACACACACACACGAACATTTATACTGATATTTTGTTAGTGTTTTTAACAAATAAACCTTACCTGAAGATCAGAATGCAGAGCTAGAGGCCAGGCAGTGGTGGCACACACCTTTTATCCCAGAACACAGATGACAGAAGCAGAGGAATCTCTGTTAATTTAAGGCCACCCTGGACTACTTGAAATTGATCCAGTATAAAAGAGAAACAGAGCTCACACAAAGGTGATCCCCGCATTTGGAATCACCTGCCTTTAATCCCAGCACTAGGGAGGTAGAGACAGGAGTGATATGGCTGGGTGGAGAGAGGAAGATAAGGCGGGAGGAGACAGGAGCTCAGTGCAGTCTGAGCAGCAACCAGGCTGAGGAGCTGTCTGAGGATTCCTAGAGACAGGATCGCCCCTTCAGTCTGAGGATGCGGCAGAGGTAAGAGGCCTCTCTCTTAGCTGGCGGCTCTGCTTCTCTGATCTCTCAGCTTTCACCCCCTATGGTCTGACTCCTGGTTTTTAGTATAAGGCCGATTAGAATTCATGCTGCCAACATTCTGCTGCTTATTGAGAACTTGTCACTCGTGTGGTGCTGCGGAGCAAACAGAAGTGTGACCTAGGGGCTAGGATTGCTCCTACGAACGAGGACCATGCCCTTCGCAGAGTGCCTGCTGCTTTGGTAAGGATGTTTAACTGTCTGCGGTCACCACCCAGTGTGAGACAAAATGCTGAGGGACTCAGGGGACTTCCCACTTCTGGGTTCTGCGAATTCCCCATATACCACACCTCTCTAACACTCTGGACTCGGTCTCTTCCTGTGCAGGCAGAAGGGATGTGGCGCTGGGCGGGACCTGAGCTTGCTTTCCGTGGCTGCCATTCCGTGTGTCTGGTGACAGGATAGGAATCCCAGGGCTCCCGGCATTGTGGTTATTGTGACACACCACCCTGGTTCACTGCCAGACTGGTCCTTTGCAAGGATTGGGAGAGATGGACCAAAGGCAGGAAGTCAACTCTGGGGTGTCATCTGGCTCCCTAGTTTGCTTCAGGCCTAGGTCACTGAGCATGCTCCCATGGGAGGGGCCGAGGAAGAAGCAAAAGAGCGTCTTAGGAGGACCTGGCTGATGCAGTCAACAGCCAGCACTTCCTGTGTCCCTTGTGTGTTAGAGTGTAGACATCCACTCCGGATGGAAGAAGGTAAGAAAGAGGGGAAGTTCTCACCCTTAGGACTCCAGCAGGGAAAACAGGAATCCCCATATGTGGCAGAGAGGGTCGGGAAGCCAAAGGGGATCGACAAAGAAAGGGTGTAGAAGGGAAGAGAACTGATTTCTGTAGAAGAAAAACGACAGCTTGGCTGAAAAGCCAGGAGCCAGATGGAGGCTTTCAAAGCGTGTGTACCTCCACCATCAGACTGTGTGCTGCCGCCCCGGGAGGCTGTGAGGGGGACTTTGGCTACCATTTTAATGGAGAAATCTAGAGAAGGCTGTTTGCACGCAGGGCAGCCTGGGTTGCTGGGCTCAAGCTCAGGGCTCCTCACCCTCTGCACACAGCACCTAGGGCTTCACCCCAGAGGCTGCCAGCCCTGTGACCTATGCTCTGATCTCAGTCTGTCCCTTCCTTGGTCCTGTCACCCCTACACCAAACAAATGAGCCAACACTCTGGAAGCTTGCTCCCGGTAGAGGGGAGCAAGGTTAATGATCAGGATCTGGCCCCAGAGAGCCACACGAGGGACAGAGGAACCACCCCCTGCATGTCTTCTCGCCTCACACAGTACAAACACCGACTCACGAGCACACAGGCCCCCTCCTTCTCCAGGAAGGACTGCTGGGGAAACTGAGATACGCAGAGCGGCCTGGGAGACTGGGAGACACTCTCTGACCCGGTGATAAGCCTGCAGTCATGCACTGAGTTCCAGCGATCTGGCCCTCGTGAGTTGTCATTCACGCTGTGGTGGCGTTCAGTGACACCTCTATCTGCTCAGAGTTGTCCACGCTCTTTTTTTAAATTTTTTTTCTTTAATTTCTTTGCCTGCCAGTATGTCTGTGTGAGGGTGTCAGATCTTGGAGTTACAGACAGTGGTGAGCTGTCATGTGGGTGCTGGGAATTGAACCTGGGTCTGCTGGAAGAACAGCCCAGTGGTCTTAACCGCTGAGTCATCTCTCCAGCCCCTGTCCATGCTCTTGTAAGTAACCTTTCACCCTTATTCCCACCAGTAACCCTGATAAACTCCCTGGTTCCCCCGGAAGGACTTTGGTGCCACTGTTACTTTGGTTGGCTGCCTGTCGCCTGTCTGAGGGTAAGCAGATGGTTGTTCACAGTGTTCTCTGGAAAAGGGTCACCCATCAAAGGTAGAAAGAGGTGAAACCACGGGGGCCCTTGTAGTCAGGCGACAACCTCACAGGCCACAAGCCCTCAAGGCTGCACGCAGGGACAACAGCCACGTCAACAGTTTCAGCAAGACATGAAGGCTCTGGACAGGAGTTAGTTGATGGACGCTGAGAGGTGGAAACTGGCCCAGTGAGATGGCTCAGCAGGTGGAGGCCACTAAAACCCACAACCCGAGTTTGAATCCCGGGTCTCACATGGTGGAAGGAAAGAACCATTTCCTGCAAGTTGTCCTCTGACCTGGCACACACACATACCATACATAAGCACATGCACACACACAATACACATGCACGTATACACGTGTGCACACACACAAATAAGATGTAATTAAAACACTTTTTTAAGATGGAAAAAGGGAATATTAATCTCAGGGCTGAAGAATTAATCTCAGGGCTGAAGAGATGGCTCAGTGGTTAAGAGCACTGGCTGGTCTTCCAGAGGACCTGGATTCAGTTCCCAGCAACCACATAGTGAGCGGACCACAGTTGTCTGTAGCTCAAGTTCCAGGGGGCCTGATGCCCTCTTCTGGCCTCCATTAGAAACTAGGCACACATGTGGTGCACAGAAATACATGCAGGTAAAACAACCATAAACATATAATAATAATAAAATTTAAAGGAAAAAGAATTAGTCTTAGGGGCTGAAAGCATGACTCAGTGGTAGAGGGCGTGTTTGGTAGGCTAGGGGCCCTGGATTCAATTCCCAGCACTAATAAAACAAAACAAGAAAGAATGAGCCTTGGTTTTATTTTTAATGTAATATGTTAATTCATTCCTTGAGAATTTCATACACACAGCCTTGACTCTTAATCGTATTCACCCCCTGAGTCTCAAACCCTACCATCAGCAACAGGATGGTGGGTGCCAATCCTAACTCTATTTTCTCCATGGTTGGAGCCCTCAGGATCTTATCTGGGTTCTGAAGATGTCTGTCTTTTTGGCTGTAAGGTGAAATAAGGAAACCTGACCTCGGTGTCAGGGATGGCACCAAGAGAAGTTGCAGTGCTCATCTGCAAGTGCTCTGGAAAGCCAGAAGTGCTTTGCAAATGAAAGTGGTTATTAGTTTACGGTTATCTTTGCGCTCCGCTTCCCTCCTGGGGCTCACAGATGGAGCCGGACTGAAAGGCAGCCCAGGAGAGCTGCCAAGAGGCGAGCCAGCTGCGTATTTTCCATCAGGCAGGATCATCTCTCTGGCAGGTGGGAGCCACATTCCCACGTACTAAATTGCTAATAGCTTCCCTAGGGAGCCTCCTTTCTGCTCTGACTCCTCCCGCGATTTCTGTTGCTCTGTGACTGACGCCTTCTGATGCCCCCGGGTGGCACCGGATTTCCCAGTTTCGGTTTTTGCTCCTGAAGTCAGCGGTAGGGTTAAACGCCAAGCCTAGGCCAAGTTCTCACTTGACATATAGTCTGCTCTATACTGTAGCAAGGTGGAGACAGGTGTGACATTTACGCCTACATTCCCAGCACTTAGGAGGTCGAGGCAGGGGTATCGTTCGTTCGAGGTCAGCCTGGGCTACAGAATAAGACATCCTCTCATTCCAATCCCCCAAAAAGGAGTGGGGATAGACTCAAGAATTTCCTGATTTGCAAGGTAGTGGTCCCCGGAAAGAGGGTGGGCAGGTGACAAAACTGGGGAACTTTCCATACTTTGCTGACGGAGGCAGGAGACGAGGTATTGGCTCACACACACCTGGCCCCTCTGCTGAGCTGAGCTGAGGTTCCAAATCCAGTCAGCCTAATGGTGTCAGATTCCTCAGAGCCACTCAGGAAAAGCTGGAGATGAGAAGAGTGGGTTCACTCTTTTTCTTCCCTCCCTCCTCCCTCCCTCCCTCCTTCCTTTCCTCCCTCCCTCCCTCCCTCTCTCTCTCTCTCTCTCTCTCTCTCTCTCTCTCTCTCTCTCTCTCTCTTTCTTTCTTTTTGGTACAAGGGACCCAACTTAAGGCCTTTTGCTTGCCAGACAGGCATTACGTCCCTGAATATATCCACGACTTATAAGCAAGATATATGTAAAAGCTGGACTGAGCAGGAAGGAGACAAAACCTCTGCCAAATGGAATGATAGTGGCAGATGCTCATGTCCATAGGGCTGCTTGAGGCCTAAGTGACACCACCCACAATGCACTTGGTTAATGCAAGTTCTCCATAAACAACAGCCAGGAGGATTGCACGAGTCTGTGACTACTGGCAGGAGCCTTGTGAGTTCTTCTGGTAGCAATGTTTCAGAATAGCCCAGATGGCTCTCCTTGTGGCAAGACCCTGGAGATCCTGGAGACCCTGGAGACCCTGGAGACCCTGGAGGACCTGTGGACAATTTGTCGCATAGTGCTGGGCATGACCCCGGGAGTGCGGATGCTATGTGGTCTCCTTTCTTTCTCTAATCTAGCCGTATTGCCGGCCTGAATGAGTCACAGAGGGTCATGAAGTGTCGTATTACATGTTTGTATAACTGTTCTGGAAAAAATGATTTCAACCATAAGAGCTTAAAGAAATGCTGTTAAGTAGATGGTATCAGGAGTTAATAATGGGAGGCTGGGTGGTGGTGGTGCACGCCTTTAATCCTAGCACTTAGGGGCAGAGGCAGGCCAATGAGTTTAAGGTCAGCCTGGTCTACAGAGCGAGTTCTAGGAGAGTTAGGACTACACAAAGAAATCCTATCTCAAAAAACAATAAAACAAAATGAAGAAAGAGTTAATGGGAACATTCGAGGGACAGGGAATGCAGCAGAATCATAGAAACCCACGGTTCCCTCATTTCTAATAACGGTGCCAATGCTTTAAGAAGTTGAGAGAGAGGGACACCAGGACACAGGACAAGCAGAGCCAACTATTAAGAGTAAGTTTCCAAACTATGTTGCCTATAGGATAAATGGAAAAACGTGGTATCCCAAGAGGAGATAGAGTAAGGACAAAATGTAGAATGGATTAATTTAGTCATTAATCCATTAATTAATTAATCTATTAATCACCATGGCTGATTTGTTCATGAGTTGTTCATGAGAACCCAGACCCTACCAGATGCAAATGTTAACCACAAGAGACAAAACTGTCTCTTACCCTGCATGACGCAGTAGCTACATATACTGCCAACTGGGCACACTGTTCTATCCGTAGGTGCGCCTAGTCAGAAGTGTTTCTTTGTAGCTTGCAAAACTGCTTCTGCTTCTGCTTCTGCCAGTAGAGATACAAAGACAAAAGGTAGTGGCCACCAGTGGGAGAGTTGGGAGATGGAAGAGGAGAGAGGCAAGGAACAAACTGGTAATTATTGTAACCAGTTTTAGAAACTTAGGAAGTAAAAACTGGTTGTAAAACTATTCAAGCAAACCATTGCATTTGTATAAAGAAAATCAGCTCAGACTCTCACTCTCCAGGGACGTCTGTTTGAATGACAGCAGTGGTCACAGTCCCTTCTTGACACTGACTTCACACATCCGTCCCAGGTCGCTGAAGCCGTCCAGAGCAGGGGCTCCAGCAGAACAAAACATGAGACTACTTTTTGATTTACTTTATTATTATTATTTTTACATTTGAAATGTGTGTGTGTGTGTGTGTGTGTGTGTGTGAGAGAGAGAGAGAGAGAGAGAGAGAGAGAGAGAGAACATGAATGTAGGTGCCCGTGGAGGCCAGAAGAGGTCATCAGATCACCTGGAACTGGGCCACATGTGGTTGTGAGTCACTGATGTGGCTGCTAGAAACTTAAGTGCTCTTCCGTCTCTCCAGCCCTCATTCATCTCATGTTTTTTGCTCTTTCCAGTGTCTCTTTGGGATTTTGAAGGTCTTCCTCTCTTGCAAGTATTTTACCCTCTGAGCCGTCTCTCCAGATTCCACTTTGTTTTTGTTTTTCAAGACAAGGTTTCTCTATCTAACAGTCTTGGTTGGTTGAACTCACAGAGTTCTACCTAGCTCTGCCTGCCGAGTACTGGAATTAAAGGCATGCAGCACAACCTCCTGGTAATTTCCTGTTTTTTGTTTTTTTAAAGAAGAAAAGAACATGGGGCTGGAGAGATGGCTCAGTGGTTGAGAGTACACTGAAGGTTCACAACTGCCTGAAACTCCAGCTCCAGGGAACTGACGCCCTCTTCTGGTCTCTGGGGGCACCTGCACCCATGTGCATGTACTCAAACACAGATGCATAGATGTACATATAATTTCTTTTTTTTGGGGGGTGTTGTTCCGCGCTTCCTCTCGCCTGCAAGAACCACGCGGGACACAGGATTCTTCTGCAGAAATAGCTTTAATGCTTCTTGGGAGCTAGAGCATAAGCCACATGGCGGAGACCCAGATATGAAGGAAGCCATCCCTTATATATGAAACAGACCTTGCTTCGGATGTGTCACTCTTGGATTGGTCCGCTGCTCCCAGTCCCAGGTGATGCCTCGGGAGTAGGCGGGACAGCAGTGGGAAATTACCAAGCACATGTGCGTTCACCTGGCGGTGAAGCCGGATGTCAGTGCCATCTTGATGATGGAGAATGTGGCTGTGGCCCTCTACGGGGGGGGGGGGGTTCGCGACAGGGCTTCTCTGTGTAGCTTTGGAGCCTGTCCTCGAACTTGCTCTGTAGACCAAGCTGGCCTCGGACTCACTGAGATCCGCCTGCCTCTGCCTCCTGAGTGCTGGGATTAAAGACATGCACCACTACTGTCCGGCATGATTTCTTTTAAATCTTAGGAAAAGTAGGAACAAAACAAAACAGAAAACCAACAACAAAACTTCTCAGAAGGAAGTGCCTGGCTGTGGAGAAGATGGGAGTGGAAGGGGGTAGTAGCAACCTGTGAAGGTGGGACCAGGCAGGGTAGGCCCCTAAATATCATGCCAGAGAGTCAGGGGAGACTTGCTTAGTGATTGCAAAAGCTGAGGCAAGAGGCGGTGGAATTGAAAATTAGTATTTTCATTTCAAATACAATATGAATGATGGCTTTAGAGATGGCTCAGCGGTTAAGAGCACTTGTTACTCTTCCAGAGCACCAGGTTCCATCCCAGCGCTCACATGGTGGTTCACAGCTGTCTGTGATTCCAATCCCAGGGGAATGCACTCCCTCTTCAGGCCTCCATGGATACACCATGTATTGGGGGCACAGACACCCAGGTGGGCCAAACGCCCATGAACATGCAATGAAAATAAAGGTGAAAAAGAAATTCAGCTGATATTTGGTAGTCAGCTTTTCATGGTTATGACAAACAACCCAAGTTAAACCACTTAACAGAGGAAAGGCTTAGGGGCTGGGGAAAGAACACGATGATAGGGGCTGGAGAGATGGCTCAGAGGTTAAGAGCTTTGCCTGCTTTTCCAAAGGTCCTGAGTTCAATTCCCAGCAACCACACAGTGGCTCACAGCCATCTGTAATGAGATCTGGTGCCCTCTTCTGGCATGCAGGCATACATGCAGACAGAATATTGTGTATGTAATAAATAAATAAATATTAAAAAAAAGAACATGATGATAGCGTATTTCCCTATGACATGCAAGCTCTGGCTTGATCTCCAACCATTAAATACAACCATTAAAATACATAAATAAAGTAAAGGAGGATTGATTTTATTTATTACTTTTTTTTGTGTTTGTTTTGCTTTAAGACAAGGTCTCTCTGTGTAGTCCTGGCTGACCTCAGCTCCTCTGTGCCTGGGGGAAAGGGTTATTTATTTTGGCTTCTGGTTTCAGACGGTTCTGTCATTTTTTTTAAAAAAATATTTATTTACTTAATTATTTATTTAGTATACAATATTCTATCTGTGTGTATGCCTGCAGGCCAGAAGAAGGCACCAGACCTTATTACAGATGGTTGTGAGCTACCATGTGGTTGCCTGGAATTGAACTCAGGACCTTTGGAAGAGCAGGCAATGCTCTTAACCGCTGAGCCATCTCTCCAGCCCCCGGTTCTGTCATTTTGACAGAGCCTTACGGAGCAGTGGCGGTGATGGAGTACAAGGGGAACAAAGCTGCTCACCTCGTGGTGGCCAGGATGCAGAGAGAAATGAAAGCAGCTAAGCTGGCAGGGACAAAAATCTCTCCTTCTGAGGCACATCTCCACCAACCCACTTCCTCCCACTAGCCCCTCCCCCATAACCTCTCATGCTATGACTTTATTGATGAGGTGACTCCCTCATGACTCAGTCATCTCCCAGGGGCCTCATGTGTGAACCTTTCTGCACGGGAACTGAGTTTTCAACACATGGACTCTCAGGGGACAATCCAATCGGCAATATCGCATCTATTAAGCAGAAAGTTTTGGCTCCTGAGAAGTCTTAGGTCTAAATCAAGCTGCATCTGCTTTGTCCCTTCCTCAAAATGAGTAGCTTCATCTATGACCAGGGAGCACTGGAGAGTCAGGGCAGACTGAGGTAGAAGGCCAGCAATGAACAGGGCCTGCTGTATGCAGCAATCTCAGCCTGTAGGAGACTGAGGCAGGGGGCTAGAGAGATGGCTCAGAGGTTAAGAGCACTGGCTGCTGCTCTTCCAGGGGTCCTGAGTTCAATTCCCAGCAACCACATGGTGGCTCACAACCATCTATGAGATCTGGTGCTCTCTTCTGGCTTGCAGGTATACATGCAGACAGAACATTGTATACATAGTAAATAAATAAATTAATTAAAAAAAAGAGAGACTGAGGCAGGAGGATCATAAGTTCAAGGCTAGCTCAACCTACACATTGAGTTCTGGGCCAGTCTGGGCTACACTATAAGAACTGTGAAGGTGTTCCACAGTGATACTTTGTTGCCAATGCTGATGATGAAGAAATACATGGAGAAGTCGCACAAAGAAGAGGTGTGGGATGCTAGGACCGAGAAGAGGGTCCGTGTGACGGTTAGCTTTCATCAGCAACTTGACACAGCCGAGGATCATCGAGGAAAAGACTCTCAGTGAAGGATTGTTCATGTCAAGTTGACCTGTCAGGGGTGTCTTGATTGCCTTAATCAATGAGTTAAGTCCTAAATGCAAGTGGTACTTTCTGGATGCAGAGGAAAGAAAGCTTTGCCTACTCGGCCTCCACTCTCGCTGGTGTTGGCGAGTTCATCTACCCTGTTGCTGAAGCTACTTCCACCTTCACTGACACTCGAGCCAGCTTGATCATGCTTTCAGCTTGTACTAGTGGCTTTTGACACCAGATGAAGACTCCCGAGGCTTCCAGACAGAGTGAGCTCCTCGTCATTGATCTCTCTGACATGAGACTGTCATTGTTGGAGTGCAGCAGTCATATGGTGTTAGCCAATCAGATCAATACCTGTAGACGGCCGTAGCCACATCCTCCATCATCAAGATGGTGCTGACATCCGGCTTCACCGCCAGGTGAACGCACATGTGCTCGGTAATTTCCCACTGAGTCCCCGCCTACTCCCGAGGCATCACCTGGGACTGGGAGCAGCGGACCAATCCAAGAGTGACACGTCCGAAGCAGGGTCTGTTTCCTATATAAGGGATGGCTTCCATCATATCTGGGTCTCCGCCATGTTGGCTGATGCTCGCTCTCCCAAGGGGCATTAAAGCTTTTCTGCAAAAGTGTCCTATGTGTCCCGCATGGTTCTTGCAGGCGAGACGGTAGCGCAGGACATCTGGTGCCAAAACCCGGGAAGAAGAAGAACTTTGCACCGCCAGAGACCAGGAGATTTCAGAACTGCAGGCATGCATGCTTAGAGAGGTACGCTCTAAAGTCCAGAGAGCATATCAGAAACTGAGCAGCAATGGGAGGTTGTGCGCGCGCACTCAGAGAAGTTAAAAAGGACCCCCCAATGATTCTAAGAAAGTAAAAATGGGGGAGAAGGCTGATTTACAAGGTCAAAAGCTTTATGTTATGTTGTTTATGTTGTCTATTGTGTACTGGATAGGAGAAAGATATTTAAATTTAGAAACTGCTAAGGATATGATGTTTTGGAAAAGAGGTTCTGTTTTCGTCTCCACAGAAAAGGAGAGCCTAAGGGTGTACTTGGGATTTATGTGGTTTGAATCACCGAGACCTCCTGAAATGTTGTAGTGTTTACCCCTAAAATGCAGCGGCCCAATAACAGCAGGAAGCAGCCAAAGAGACTAACGATGCCCAAATTCCCTAAAAGATTAAATAAGGTCCTTTCAATGGTTGCAGAGCAGCAAACCTGCTTCTCTGAGTTCTGCTTTGCTCTGTACACCGGTTTGGGCTCGGAATGGGTGCAGCTGGGGCTGGAGGGCAGCTGGAACGGAGCTTTGCTCTGTGGCTATGGTGGGGAGCACGTTGCGCCGGCTCAGTTGGTGCCTGGCCTGAAGGATGTCACGTACCGAGAATGAGAGCGGTGCCACAAGCTGCCAGGCCAAAATTGTACCTAATTGTACCTTACAATGTACCTAAAACTATGAGGGTCTCTGAGGCTAAAATGGCTCTGATTCCATTTGGCTATGCTAAACGATGCTGACTTCAGGCAGGGCTGGTCATATTTATCATAATAAAAGAGCAATTAAGGTTTAGCCGCAGTAAACAGGCAATACTGTATTATATCTACATAGTGCGACTTAAGTTTTTAAGAACTGCTTAGCATTTTAAGAACTCAAGTCCTCCTGAAAGATTGCTGTGTATACGCTTGGCTTGTCTGGTGTTTCAGGATCCGCAGGGAGATGGATGCGAAGGGCCCTTGGATTTTGGGGTGATTGGGTCGTTGGCTGGATCTGTGAGAGTTTACAGCCGCTTTTGCTGTGGCACAGATGTTGAGAGTTTGCTAATAGGGAAGCGGCCCTGTTCGCCGCCTCTCCCATCGGCCCCTTGAGCCGCAGGCTCTGGCGCGGACCTTGAGATATTGCCGGCCTGTGCCGCCTCGGTCTGAGTGTCGGCTCCCGCCACACTCCGCCACCAACACAGCCTCAGAGAACTAGGCTAGCCCCACCGGGAAGGCAGGGGCGCCTGGGGGTGGAGCCGCCACTTCCTGGCCTGGGACACGGGGAGCCGCGCAGCGAGCAGGCCCAGGGCCGCACACAGCCTTTGGATGGCGGGCGGGCTCTGGAACCCAAGGCCACCGTACCGGCAAGAAATACGGGAGCCAATAAATCTTAAATCTAATATCAACAAACAGGGCCTGAGTTTTTCCTAGGCGCCACTGGGGCAACACGGCCCATACCGTAAAAAACAGAGACCCCCATATGGGTTCCCCAGTGGCCACGTCATCTTAGGACTCCAGGCTAAAACAAAAAAACCGGTTTTCTCATATTTTAAAAACAATAATCTCATCTATGCCAGATTTAAAATGGTTTAATTCTAAGGCCTGCTGTAATGACACAGACAAACAAGATTGCTCTTTAAAACAGAGACCTATAGGTCTCTAAGTTCAAGACCAGCCTACTTCCAGTACTGACTATGCTAAATTTTTACACTGAGTTTTTTAATACTCTTAAATGTTATTTTGGGAGAAGAGTTTGTTTATGTTTTTTTTCTAGGAATGCTACTATTCATGCTGTGGATTCATCTGTCCAGAGGCCTGAGAACAAAGCCTCTGCTATGGAGCTGTCTGGCCTGATTGCTGCGGAGCTGGCGGGTTCCTGAGGGATGGTCCAGCTCCTGCCCTTGGTCTGTCAGTTATTGCTGTGCTGTTGTTGCTGTACATTGCAATGTTATTGTTGCTGTGCCATTGCTATGCTGCTGGATTTCCCCTTGTTTTGTCAGTTATTGCTTGCTATCAGTTTCCCTTATCCTGTCAGTTATTTCTGCTAAACACTATGGGTATCTTCAAGACAGGTTACAAAATGCCATGGTTATTCAAATTAAAAATTGGATACTACAGACTTCTTGATGCAGCTGGAGAGTTGTGCCCCTGCGATCCCAGATTATTAAACAATTGTCTAGTTATCTTCTAGGTAATTGGACTGGAGGACTTACCAATTCTTGTTAAAATTGAAAAAAGGGGGAATAATAAAGGAACTGCCCCCGATGCTCTGTTCATTATACATTTTTTAAATGGCAGCACAGCCTATACCATAAAAAACAGAGACCCTCAATCAGTTATCTACCACAATGGCTACAGCCCTGGATCAGTAGGTTACCATAGATACATCTATTAGAGGTGGAATAATGGTTCTTAATTAAAAAATTGACCTAATACAAGAACAGGTGGATAGCTTATGGCAGCTTGCCCAATTGGGCTATGAATGGAAAACTCCAGCCTTATGTGTGACCAATGTACCATATGAGAACTTTATAAAAATGGCTAACTTGTCCCGAGAATTGTCTTTGTATCTTGCAGGAGAATTTTGATGATTTGCTGTCCTCCTTGAGATGATCCATCATGACAATCAACTCCACGCGAGTGGACATAAGCCTGGCCAAAGGATTCCAGTCCTGGGTCGTGTCCTTCATCCCCTACTTCAAAGAATGGGTGGGGATGGAAATGTTTTAGAACGGTCCTGCTATGGAATAGTGTTTCTCCTCTGGATGGTCTGCTGACTCAAATCCCAAAGTCTTAGGGACAAAATGGTTTTTGCACAGCGCTGGCTGCCCTGGAATAGGGAGCCTCTGCTTATGTGTGGTTATATTAAAGCAGTAAGGTTTAAGCCAACCAGCTCCTACACCCCTAGGACTGTGGTCCATGGCACAGGATGGAATGCTTGGCTTAGCTAGCCCTGAAGGTTGTCGAGCTAAAGAGCATCACACAGAGAATGGTCCTCTCTGAGAGATAAGTCGCCCTACATAAGGGTTTCCTGCCGTATATTCCCTTTCCCAAAAAAATGGCAGAGGGCAGGCCGGATAGGTTCCAGATGTCATGAACCTAGGGGCAGATTCCGTGTAAGCCCATTTTAATGTTTCTATTTTGGGAAGTGCGACCTCTATCTTTACCTTCTGAGGGAGTTGCCTTTCTGCAAAGAAGTAAAATTAGGGGGAGATGTAGAAGGCCGCAGCCACATCCTCCATCATCAAGATGGTGCTGACATCCGGCTTCACCGCCAGGTGAACGCACATGTGCTCGGTAATTTCCCACTGAGTCCCCGCCTACTCCCGAGGCATCACCTGGGACTGGGAGCAGCGGACCAATCCAAGAGTGACACGTCCGAAGCAGGGTCTGTTTCCTATATAAGGGATGGCTTCCTTCATATCTGGGTCTCCGCCATGTTGGCTGATGCTCGCTCTCCCAAGGGGCATTAAAGCTTTTCTGCAAAAGTGTCCTATATGTCCCACATGGTTCTTGCAGGCGAGACGGTAGCGCGGGACAAATACCCTTTATTCTATCAGGTGGTTTTCTTCCCCTAGAGAACCCTGACCAATAGAGCCTGACCTAGTTGGGATGTGTGGGGTTGTGGGGGTGTCAGTGAGGAGTCTACAAAGGAACTCATATCATTTGTTTATTTTGAGGTACTAGAGATCAAACCTTGGGCATTCCTGCTAAGCATACATTCTATCACTGAATTATATACCCCAACTCAGAAATCAAGCCTTTAATTTGAATTTGAATTACACATTAAGAATGCATATTAAGAGCCTAGAGTAGTGACTTAACCTTTCAAGTGTTGGAAAATCATTTTTAAAAGTCCTGATGTTGGAGGGGGAGGAAAAGCATGGTTTGTTGGATGGGTAGGGAGGAAGAGCTCTTCTCTCCCATGTTCCAATTTCTCCCTTTGCGCCAAATCTCCCAGTGTGCCAGGCTGTTTGAAATGAGGATGGTGTTTAGCAGCATATATGATCACATCAAAATTCTTGTTTTGCAAGTCCTCAGATGGCTGAGTGGGAAAGTTTGCATGTGTGCAAGAGGGGGTGAGGGTGTTCTCTAGTTGATGGTGGGGGCAGAGATGGCTGCTGAGTACGCATGGAAGTGTGCATGCTGAGTATGCATGGAAGTGTGCATGCTGAGTACACGTGGAAGTGTGTATGCTGAGTACACGTGGAAGTGTGCATGCTGAGTACACATGGAAGTATGCATGGAAGTGCATGCTGAGTACACATAGAAGCATGCATGGAAGTGTGCATGCTGAGTACACATAGAAGCATGCATGGAAGTGTGCATGCTGAGTACACATGGAAGTGTACATGCTGAGTACACATGGAAGTGTGCATGCTGAGTACACATGGAAGTGTGCATGCTGAGTACACATGGAAGTGTGCATGCTGAGTACACATGGAAGTGTGCATGCTGAGTACGCATGGAAGTGTGCATGCTGAGTACGCATGGAAGTGTGCATGCTGAGTACACATGGAAGTGTGCATGCTGAGTACACATGGAAGTACGTATGAAAGTGTGCATGCTGAGTACACAGGGAAGTACGCATGGAAGTGTGCATGCTGAGTATGCAGAGAATAAAGAAGAGTGTGGCCTTGGGGGGGCCTCTGATACGTTCATTAAAAAATATATATGGGAAGCATTTTAACAAATATTTCTTTCAGGTGTGTGTGTGTGAGAGAGAGAGAGAGACAGAAACAGAGACAGAGACAGAGAGACAGAGAGAGACACCCAGAGAGCGACAGAGAGACCTTCAGTGTCTGAGTCTCCTGGGGTTCGAGTTACAGTCAGTTGTGAACTTCCCAACATGATGCTGGAAACCAAGTTTGGTTCTTTTTCAAGAACAATTCTGGCTTTTGACTGCTGAGCCATCTCTCCAGCCCCTGGCTCTGTTCTTTCTGGGAAAGAATAAATGCCTTGATAAATGACTCATGTGTGTGTGTGGGAACTTTCCCTGCTAACATCTCAGAGCCCAGGACACTACCCAAGAGCACAGAATCAAGAAGCCCCAATACGATCTTACTCCAATCTGCCTTGGGATCTTTATCACTTCAAACAACATTTCTTGAGCACCCAATACGACCAGCCCTTTCCTGGCTTCAGGGGATCAATCAGACTTGGTCATGATGGTGAGAAGATCATATAGCAAAGCTATCATATGGGATAATTTAGTGTCAATCCTCAGTTTTCTTATCTGTAAAGTGGGACAATAATAAGACTCCACTGTTGAGTGTTGATGCCTGAATAAAGTACTCACCACAGTGCTTGGACCACAGTAATGATGGTGTTGGGTCTTAGTCCCTGTTCTGTGTGAAGAGACACAGTGATCATGGCGGCTCCTATAGAAAAAAGCGTCTCATTGGAGCTGGCTTACAGTTCAGAGGTTTAGTCCATCTCATCAAGGCAGGGAGCATGGCAGCACACAGGCAGACGTGGTGCTAGGGAAGGAGCTGAACTCTGCATCCGGATCTGCAGGCAGTGGGAAGGGTAGAGTCACTGTGCCTGGCTTGGGCTTCTGAAACTTCAAAGCCCATCCCTAGTGAAACACTTCTTCCAACAAGGCCACACCTCCTGATCCTTCTAAGTGGGGCCACTACTCCCTCATGAGCCTATTTGGGCCATTCTTTTTAGTTGATTTGTCTGTGCTTTGAGACAGGGTTTCACTGTGTAGCCTTGGCTGTCCTGGAACTCACAATGCAGACCAAGCCTCAAACTCACAGAGACCTACCTGCCTTTGCCTCTTGAGTGCTGGGATTAAGGGCATGCACCCCACCCCTCAAGTATGGGCCACTCTTATTCAACCACTTACAGGCTTTCTTTTGGGCCACCAACTAGCTCCCAAATCATGACTTGGAGACTTATCATTAGTTATGAATGTGCGGCCTTATCTTATGCATGTCCCACTAGCTCTTATAACTTAATTTAGCCTGTTTCTCTTCATCTGTATTTTGCCTAAAGGATTTTTACCTTTACTTCATTTTTTTAAAAATATTTATTTATTTGTTTATTATGTATACAGTATTCTGTCTGCAGGCCAGAAGAGGACACCAGGCTTCATTACAGATGGTTGTGAGTCACCATGTGGTTGCTGGGAATTGAACTCAGGACCTTTGGAAGAGCAGGCAATGCTCTTAACTGCTGAGCCATCTCTCCAGCCCCCCTTTACTTCATTCTGTATGTCCTCTTTCCCTGCTTCTTCTGTGTCTGGCTGCCTGACTGCCTGGCCCCTGGTGTCTGCCTCTCTTTCTCTCTCCTCTTATCTCTCATTCTTTCTTCAGCCTAAATTCTTCCTCCTATTTATTCTCTCTACCTGCTAGCCCTACATATCCCTCTACTGCCTACCTATTGGCTCTTCAGCTTTTTATTAGACCAATTAAGTGTCTTAGGCAGGCAAGATGAAACAGCAACACATCTTTACCTAGTTTAACAAATGCAGCCTAAACAAATGCAACACATTTTTACATAGGGTTTTTGTTTTTTGACAGTATTTCTCTGTGTAACAGTACTGGCTGTCCTGGAACTTGCTTTGTAGATCAGGCTGGCCTCGAACACACTGAGATCCACCTGCCTCTGCCTCCTGAGTGCTGGGGTTAAAGGCAAATGCCACCGCTGCCTGACTTTTTGTTTTGTTTTTGACACCTTTATATAGTTAAATTACTATACCACCGAAGGTTGTATAGTCATTTCATCTTCAAACATTCCCTTTACTGCCAGGCACAGTAATTACATCTGTAATTCTAGCACTTGGGAGGCACAGTCAGGAGGATTACTACAGGTTTGAGGCTAACCTAGTTTATATAGTGAATCCTAGGGCTAGACAGTGTGACTTTATCTTTAAAAAAAAAGCTGGACAGTGGTGGTCCACCTTTAATCCCAGCACTTGAGAGGCAGATCTCTGAGTTTGGGGCCAGCCTGGTCTACAAAGCAAGTTCCAGGACAATCAGGACTACACAGAGAGAAACCCTGTGTCAAAAAACAAACAAGAAAACAAAAGTTGCCTTTTTGCAGGCTGTTGTGGAAAGGCTCACAAAACTCACAAGAAAGAAAAATGTAGGAAGCCCAGCAGACTTAGGACAGACCCTGAGCTTCTTGGCTCAGGTCATGTAAACAGCAAAGAGTTGGGGGGAGAGGAGACTCTTTAGTGCTGTAGGTGCCGAGAGCTGTGCCAGGGATTTTCCTTAGGTTGTCATTCATGACCGGGTGGGGCTATTCTTGGTGATGAAACTGTCCTAGGCTTTCCTACTTCCATAGGTAACCCTGCATCCAAGCTCCTGTAAGGAATTAAAACAAATAACCAAACTAGATTTGGATAGGTCTTGCTTTTTTGGTCTGTCTTTGACCTCTCTGTCTGACTAGAAATAGACTTCCCAGGCATGCAAAAGTTTGGTAGAGAGAATGTTCTGGAATGGCTGGGGACCTTGAGGAAAAGGATGGCTTAGGATCTGGGTTGAAGAGTGAATGTGGGGAGTCAGTTAAGACCCCGCCCCCTTTATTTGCCCTTATAGCGGCACAAGAGGTCCTTAAGGTGGTCTTGTTTTTAACACAGGGTCTCACTGGACAGCCCTAGCTGGCCTGGAACTGGCTGGGCAGACCTGACTGGCTTTGAATTCATAGAGATCCGCCAGCCTTTGCCTCCCAAGTGCTGGGATTAAAGGCATGCACCACCATACTGGGAGATCTTTTTTGTTTGTTGAATGTTTGCAGGAATTTCTATGTGCCATGTGTATGCAATGTCCATGGAGGCCAGAAGAGGGGGGTCAGAACCCCTAGAATCAGAGTACAGACTGTTGAGAGCCACCTCGTGGGTGTTGGGAAACTGAACCCCAGTCCTCTGCAGGAGCAGCAAGTGCTCTTAACCACTGAGCTGTCTCTCCAGCCCACTCAAGTGTCATAGATCAGGTTTCGATTATTGTGATAAGAAGCAAGCAAGCAAACAAAAAACCCAAAACAACAGCAGCAACGAAAACCAACCAGGACCAAAAGCAAATAGGGGTGGAAAGGGTTTAATTGGTTTGCCCTTCCACATCACAGCCCCTCCTCTAGTACCTCAAGGCAGGAACTTGGAGGCAGGAACTGAAGCAGAAGCCACAGAGGAAGCTGCCTACTGGCTTGCTCAGCTTACTTTCTAATACAACCCAGGGGTGGCACTCCACCCCCGCATCATTTATCCATCAAGAAAATGGCCCACAGACTTGCCTACAGGCCAATCTTATGAGTCATTTTCTCAATTAAGATTTCCTCTGCCCAGATATGTCTAGTCCAATAGAGGGCAACAAACCAACCAACCCAGCACAAGGGTCTGTAATATCCTGTCCATCATGGAGCTCCATTTTCTCTTAAGCTCACTTCCTGTTGTCCCCGGATGTCTTCGGACTGTAGGTCCTTTGTATTTGTGTTTCCTTTTATTCTAGAACGCTCATCCTGATTTCTTCCATAAATTAATCTCCCCCACTTCTAAATTCACACATCACCTCAAGTGTCAAGTCCTGAGGAAACCTATCCCGACCCCGGCTTTCACAGCCGCGCCCCCTTTCTCAACTAGGGCCTCATTAAGTGTGAGGTTTAGAATTAATGTAGGCTTCCCCTCTGTGCTGTAAGCCCCTGGGAGCCGGCCTTCATCTGATTATGTACACCAATGTGCCTGCCTCTTAGGCACCCTCAGAGAATCTGGGAGCTAATGAATGGGGCATAAAAAAGCATGGCCGATAATGGGTGTTTGTGGATCTCTTTCCCTCTCTCTTCAGTTTCCACTTATCGCGGAAGCATTCTGCTAGCTCAGAGCACAGATCCGGACAGGAAAGTCGTGTTTCTAGTAGCTCACACCCGACTGTCTTGATAGTCGTGGCCTATTCAGCTATTCAGCTTGATGGGGTGAGAAACCAATGACCTTGAAAGGGTTACATCTGCCAACTCCTATGCAAGTCCCTACAGACTCAGGTGGGCCCGTTTCCAGTGTCTCCCCTGGAGTTGTAGCTGATTTTATGAACTCATTAGGATCGTTTGGGGGAACCGGACGGTTTTGTTTTCGCCTCTTGGTCAGGAATCACTTGAATTGTTTTGGGAGAAGACATGGCGAGGAGTAGAGCGCACACACCGAGATTTCGGGAAAGAAATCTGAGTTTTCTTTACTCCGTTGTCTCCATCTCCCCCAAACCCTGTGAAAGCAGCAGGGAGATTTTCTTCATCTTGCAGCTACAGAGACTGAACCTGAGAGCGCTTAAGCGACTCACTCAAGGTTACTTCCCTCGTCCATGCAGAGGCGGGAGGTGGGATTCGCATCCAGGTTCTTCTGACTCCAAAGTGGCACGGGGGTGGGGCGAGAGGCCAGTCCGGACCGGGGGCGCCTGGAGCCTGCAGAGCCCAGCGAGGGAGCGCGCGGGAGGCCTCTCCAGCCCAGCCCCCGAGCCGGTGGTGCAGCGCCCGCCCCCGATAGCGGGCGCAGACTGGCGGCCGCCTCCGAGCCACGTGGTGCGGCGGCTCGGGGCTCCCGGGGCTTGGGGCGAGCGAAGCGGGCGGCCGGCTGGGCGGAGGAGGCGGGAGCGAGCGCTGCAGCCTGCGGCGTCGGGGCCGTGGCCTCCGCTGTCCGCGCACCACTCGCTGGGTCCCTGCGCCCAGGGCGCACGGTGGAGACGGACGCGGCGGCGCCATGGAGCCGGTGCCCTCTGCCCATGCTGAGCTGCAGTCCCCGCTCCTCGCCAACACCTCGGACGCCTACCCCAGCGCCTTCCCCAGCGCGAGCGGCAACGCGTCGGGGCCGCCGGGCGCTCGGAGCGCCTCATCCCTGGCTCTAGCCATCGCCATCACCGCGCTCTACTCTGCTGTGTGCGCCGTGGGGCTGCTGGGCAACGTGCTTGTCATGTTTGGCATCGTCAGGTGAGTCAGCCGAGGGCGCTGCGGGTTTTGTCCCAGGGTCAGTGTGGACACTACGTTTTGCAGACCCGGATCCCCAACCCCGACTCCCGGGTTCCTGCCTGTCCCACACAGAGGCCAAGTCCTTTGAAGTGAGAACAGGGCGTGTGTGTGTGTGTGTGTGTGTGTGTGTGTGTGTGTGTGTGTGTGTGTGCTTGCACTAGCCTAACTACATTACATTTAATCATCCTTGACATTCCTTTGCTTCTGCATCAGAGAAGTGGGATAGATTAGCAACACTTTGTGATCGTGCAATTTGACAGGAGGAGTGTGTGTGTGTGCGCGCGCGCGCGAGCATGTGCGTGTGTGTTTGGTTCTCAGGAAACCTCACAGGGAGTTCTACACCATGCCTTGGGTTTTCAGAGCATACAGCAGGGTCAGGATCCATGCTGTGGGGACCCTCCCTAAGTCATATCTTTTGTGGCTGCTGTGCCAGTGTGGGTTTGTTCCAAACTCATTCTGTATGAGATGGTATTTGAATTGTTTCTTGTCAAACCTCTAAAGCACCTAGGTGAGGGAGCCACCTGGGATGGCTTTGGGCACCTGTCTTTGCACCCTGTGGCCTCTAGTAGCCCCATGGTTCCTGTAGATTGGTCGTAGGTTCCCTCTTCCCTTCCCCAGAGGCCATGTGGTCAGGAACTCTGGCTGTGATTCAGGGCAAGCTATCCTCTTTGAGGCCTGGGCTACAGAACGAGTTCAAGGCCAGCTAGAGGAGATAGCAAGACCCTGAGAGATGCAGAATGTGGCTTAGTTGACAGAGAGCTTGCATAGTTTGCAGAAATTCCTGGGTTCAATCCCCAGCACACCATAAACTGAAAGTGGTGGTCCAGGGCTGCAATCCAGCCCCAGGGGCATGGAAGCAGAAGGCTCAGAAGCCAGAAGTCATCTCTTGTTACACAGAGAACTGGAAACCAGCCAAGGGTAACGGACTTGGAGTAAATGGACAGAGTACTTGCCCACCAACGTGTAACACTGAATACTGCTTAAGTTAACGAAGTAAACCATCTCCAAGTCACTGTGCCCCCAGTGATGGTAATAGTGCTTCCTCTCTCTCTCTCTCTTTCTCTCTCTCTCTCTCTCTCTCTAAGGTAAGGGTTCCTAGCAGGCTTTGCAGTATGCAAATGAAAGGTTTGGTTGTCCCCTCTGTATGCTGCCAAGGTGCCAGGGGCTGCTGGGAAGAGTCCTCAACCACACTTTTGAGACTTAGGAGCGCTAAACCCTATCCTGTTTAGAGAGGTTCCGTATGTGCTCCTTGCCTCTGTTCCCTGTCTTGCTCAGATTAGGGGTTCAGGTCTTCTACCCCCAGCCAGAAGACATTCTAGAAAGAGGATACAGTGCTGAGGTAAAGGTCACGACTGTGGGTCAGGTTGTACCCAGTTTCTACTGCCTCTTCAACGTGTCCTACTGATGTGGCTTAGGCCAAACAGCTCAACTTTTGCCTCATTTGAAAAAGTACGGTGATTACAACAGGGAGGATTAAGCGAAGCGATGCAGGGCATGGCCTAATGGCAGGCTCCTGGAGTACGCTAGGCCTTCAATGTGTGCTGGGGGCTGGGATTAGCCAGCACACCAGCGGCTTCTGCAGTGAGCAGCTGCTGGGGCCTCGTTGTCTATAGTTTCCTTGTTGGTCCCTCTCTCCTGTCCTGCAAGGGTAGACATTTAGTCAGTCATCAAGATTGTTGATGTTAATCATTGCCACTCCTGTTCGGCCTCACGTTCGCTTTGTTTTGTTTTGTTTCTGACACAGCTTTGGCTGGTCTGAAAGTCACTGTGTAGAGCCAGGCTGGCCTTGAAGTCATCTCATAGAGATGCACCTGCCTTGGTCTCCCAAGTGCTGGAATTAAAGTTGTGCACCACCACTCCTGGCCACCGGAGCTTCTGATGCCCAGACTCTGAGCCCAAGCCTCAGTTGGCCTCTAGCTCCTAACAGCCATTCTCCAGGGTCCCAAGGTTAGATCCTACCCCAGGATCAAATGCAGCTTTCTAGGGCTGTAGGATCCAGGGCAGGGAGGTGATGCCTGGACTGAGCTGCATTTGGTTTAGGGTGAAGTGCAGTGGAGCATCTTAGGCAGAGGAACAGCGAAGACAGAGAGAGGTCCGGTAGGGGGCAGGGACTTTTACTTGGGGTCTGGGTGGTCAGAAGGTCGAGAAGCTGCAGGACAAAGGCATTAAAAAGCCTCAACGGTCGTAGCCTTCTCCCTGGGGTTGTCGGAAGCGTCTGCTATGTTCTGAGCTTCAGTAGGGCCTGGGAGCCAGTGACGAATCTACCAACCTAGTGTCTGTCTTCCAGAACGTCCAAGAGGGTGCAGATGCTGGAGGAGCTCCGTGGACCCTAGGTAATAGAAGGAATTGACCTGGGAAGTAGGGATGTGGGGAGGAAGAGTGAGAACTTGAGGAGAGTCTCTGAGACAGACCAAGGTGGATGTGTCAGGGACAGACAGCGTGCTGGGGCTCTGGCTGCTAATCTGGATGTGGAATTGGAGTCTGGACAGGTTCTTGGCCCCATGCTGGGAAGTCGGGGGGATGTCTGTAGAGGGGGAGATCTGTGAAGAATGCAAGAGGATGCATTTGGTAAAGGGGCAGACTGGATGGGCAGAGAGTGAGTGTCGGGGAATTGGAGGCTGGTGCCAGGCAATGGGAGGAGCGCTGTGACCCTGGACAGGTAACCCAAACCCCCCGCTTCCCACTTCTGTGGCCTCTCTCTGAAACTCAAGCCTGCTGGACCTAACAGGAAGGCAGAACCTGGACTGATGACTTCGGATGAAACCAAACAGGAGGAGGGCAGAGTGAGCAGCAGCAAGAGCCTGCTGGCCTGGCTCAGATTCTGCCATTTCCTAGGTCTTAGGATCATTCCCTGGGGAGCCTGTGTGACTCACAGACACAGCTGAGTGAGTGGGAGGAGTCACCAAGGACACCAAAGTCTCTCCCGAGCTTCTCCTGGGCTCCAGGGATTCTCCAGCCTGCACACAGTTCTGCAGCGGGGCTTTCTATTCTCATTCATTGCCCAGGACATGGACGTGGAGGCAGCAAGTGCCTCTCCCTGCAGAGGGTTGTGGAGGAGTCACAGCTCAGCTGTTGTTCGGGGACAGGGTCTCCTGTAGACAAGGCTGGTCCCAACTTGCTTTGTAGTTGAGGATGAACGTGAACTTCTCATCTTCCTGTCTCTGCTGCACTAAGGGCTGGGGTTACAGACAAACACGCCCAGTGTAGATTCAGGTCTTTCTGAGCCCCCAAGCCATCCTTAACCACTCTGCCTGCGCTAGACTTGAGATGGCACAGGGAGCGGAGGTCAGGGTGTACCGATCTCCGCGGTCTCAGTGGGTGACACCAGAAGCCAAAAGCCCGATAGCAGGGCAGACTGACGTTTCCAAAGAGAGTGAGCTTAAACAATACATACATCATTTCTCTCTGCCTCAGGGCTCTACTCTGTGGAAGGGGAGGATGGTAGACCCTCAAAGGATGAGTATGAGGAGATCACGGGGCATGAACCTGCACCAGGTGTTTTATAATCGCCTCAGAAGCAGTTTCTGTAAATCCGACTGCGTGGTGGGGAGGGGTAAGGCTTCCCTCTCATTCACCCTGTTGACGTTTATTAAGTTTCAGAGGAGCTCAGGGTGGCTGCTACAGGAAAGGCTTATCACGTCAATATTAGAAGCTTTCATTTATAATAACGATAACTAGATAGTTGCTTCAGGACCGAAAGAGACGTTCCAGCAGAGCTTGATATTACCCACAATCCTACTGCAGAGAAAAGCTTAGTCAATTATGTGTACTTCTTTACCATCTCTGCTTCTGCACACACACACACACACACGCACACACACACACACACACACACACACAGAGACACGAATGTACAGACACATACATAAACACACAGGCACAAAGAGAGACATGAACACACACTCATACATAAACACACACACGTGCACACGCACACATGAACTCACACAGAGAGACACAAACGAATCCACAGACGCATACATAAACACACACACAAAGAGAGATACGAACACACGCGCACACACACACCCAAACACGCACGCACACACGAACTCACACAGAGAGACACAAACCCACAGACACATACATAAACACACACATGCGGGCACACACATCTGCAGGAACACACGCACACATACATAAATTCACACAGAGAGACACGGACACACAGACACATACATAAATACACACAAAGAGAGTCTCGGACATACACACATAACATAAACACACGCACACACACACGTCTATGAAAATTAGAATCACGAAGTAAAATCAGGATCCAGGTATATGGATTTTGTAAAATTGTGTGCGTGAAGGTAATAGAGGGTTTTTACTCTGTAGCCTACACTCGCCTTGAGTTTGTGATTATCTGCCCCCACCCCCAGACAGGGTTTCTTTGTGGCTTTGGAGCCTGTCCTGGAACTAGCCTCGAACTCACAGAGATCCACCTGCCTCTGCCTCCTGAGTACTGGGACTAAAGGCCTGCACCACCAAAGCCCGGTGTTTATCTGCCTCCTAAGGAGCCTGAGATACAGAATCGAAACATTGTTTCAAATTAACAAGACCAAAGGGAGAAGAGAAACAGTTTTTTAAAAGTTGCTTTGGGGCTGGAGAGATGGTTCAGAGCTTAAGAGCACTGGCTGCTCTTCCAGAGGACCTAGGTTCCATGCCCAGCGCTCACATGGCAGCTCACAACTGTCTGTGACCCCAGTTCCAAAGGATTCAATTGACCCCTCTTCTGGTCTCTGAGGGTATTTGGATGAGTATGGTACACAGATAAACTAGCTGATGCAAAAACCACTCATACACAAAAGATAATAACAAATATTTTCAAAAAGTCAATGAATTTTTTGTTGTTGTTTTGGTTTTGGTTGAGACAGGCTTTCTCTGTGTAGCCCTGAATTCACTTTATAGACCAGGCTGACCTTGAATTCACTGAGATCTTCCAGCCTCTGCTTCCTGAGTGCTAGGATTAAAGGCAATTGCCACAACCACCCAGCTGCTATTTTTATTTTTTAAGGATCTATTTATCTTATTTTATGGGTATAAGTATTTGCCTTTGTGAATGTCTATGTACTGTGTGCATTCCTGGTGTCCAAGGGTGTCAGAAGAGAATGCCAAATCTCTTGAAACTAGAATTAACAAATGGCTGTGAACCTCCATGTGTGTGCTGGGAACCGAACCTAGGTCCTCTGCAACACCAACAAGTGCTTCTAACCTCAGAACTGTCTTTCCGGTTCTGTCACTGTAATTTTCTTTCATTTTTAAAATTAGATTTATTTATTTATTTTTAATGTGTGAATGCTTTGCTTGCATGTTTGTGTGTGTGCCATATCAATGCCTGGTACACGTGGAGGCTGGGAGAGGGTATTACGTCATCTGAAACTGTAGTTACAGATGATTGAGAACCACCCAGTGGCTTCTGGAAATTGAGCCTGGGGCCTGCAGGAACAGGGGCTCTTCAGTGCTGAGTCATCTGTCCAGCATAGAGGGAGTCGGCTGTTGGGAGCTTCTTTTTAATTTTTATTTTCTTAATTTCTGGTATGTGTGTGTCTATGTATGTGTATGCATGTGCGTGTGTGTGTGTGTGCGCGCGCATGTGTGTGTGTGTGTGCGCATGTGTGTGTGTGTGTGTGTGTGTGTGTGTGTGTGTGTGTGTGCTGGTGCCCAACGAGGCTAGGAGAGGGCATCAGATCCCCCTGGAGCTGAAGCTACAGGCAGTTGTGAGCTGCTTGATGTGGAAACTGAACTTGGGTCCTCTGAAAGAGCAGCAAGAGTTCCTTAACCACTGAGCTAGCTCTCCAGCCCCTCCCTTATTTCTCCTACCGTCAGGGCAGTCTACATGGCGTTCCCATGAGTATTTTGAATGGGTGTGATTGTACACCCCTCCACTGTTTCTATATAGAACCCCCCCCCACACACACGCAATAGTCAGAGGTCTTTTAGGATGAAGTGGGTTGTTGTCCTGTGGCTGCTGCCCTCTAAGGAACTTCCTGTGGCTGAAGGGATAAAGCAGACCCCAGAAAGTCGCTGGGTGCAAGTGTGGCATCCGAGATTCACGTAGATGGAGAAATAAAGGGAAGCAAAAATTCAGGCCTTGCCCACCGCAGCTGGGATTTCAAGAATGAGTCTTCACCAGCGGTGACCCAAGGGCTCATCCCTGTTCACACACACCCTTGCCAGATGTCTGGACTTTGAGAGGCAAGGGAAAGCATGATTTCATTAGACTCAGGATCCTGGGACTTTGAAATCAAATTGGCTACCCAGAATATCTTCACAGCACCGGAAGGAGGGTAATCGCAGGGTAGAACAGAAAGCCTGGCTTAAATTAGCGAGTTACCAACATGCAGGCTGTGCGGTCCCGTTTCCAGTTGGGGGCTGTGGGGTGGGGTAGGGTGGCTGCCTGTGTTCTACTGATTTATAGCTTCCAGCGCAGCTGCAGAAATCAACGGCTTTGTCTCGGGCCTGGAAGGCTGTGTGAAGAAGCTGCTTGTCTCCCACAGCCTTCTGAGTCTCTGTGATGAGCGAGGAGAAAGAACTTCAGCCTCAAAGTTCTAGGGTGTCAGAAGTCCAACTCAGGATCTGCCAGAGGTTCGGTGGTTAAGTGCCCTTGCTGAGCAGGCTGTGGTGGCTCATGCCTTTAATCCCGACACTCAGGAGGCAGAGGCAGGTGGATCTCTGAGTTTGAGGCAGCCTGGTCTACAGAGAGAGTTTCGGGATAGTCCGGGATACACAGAGAAACCCTGTCTTGAGAAACAAAAAACAACAACAAGAAACCTCCCCCCAAACAAGCAAAAAACAGAAAGTAACAATAACAGTCGGGCAGTGGTGGCTCACGCCTTTAATCTCAGCACTCAGAGGCAGGGACAGGTGGATCTCTCTGAGTTCGAGGCCAGCCTGGTCTACAGAGCAAGTTTCAGGACAGGCTCCAAAGCTACAGAAAAACCCTGTCTCAAAAAACAAAACAAAACAACAATAACAACAACACCAAAATTCTTACTGGTTTTCCAGAGGACACTTTTGTTCTTAGCACCAAACCTGACAGCTCACAGCACCCTGTAACTCCAGCCCCAGGGAGTCTGAATGTTCTTTTGACCTCTGCAGGCTCCTATATACATGTGTGAACACACACATACACAGATTCATACACACCAATAATATTTTATTATTTTTTAAGGATTTTATTGTTTTTATTTATGTGTTTGAATATTTGCCCTGCGTGTGTCTGCACCACCTGCGTGGCTGGTGCCTTCAGAGCTCAGAGGAGCGTCAGATCTTTGGAAACCGGAAGCACAGATGATTGTGAGCCATTGTGTGGGTACTGGGAATCAAACCCAAGCCCTCTGGAAGAGCAACCAGTGCCTTTTTTGTTTTTGTTTTTTTGAGACAGGGTTTCTCTATAGCTTTGGAGCCTGTCCTGGAACTCACTCTGTAGACCAGGCTGGCCTCAGATTTAGAGATCCACCTGCCTCTGCCTCCTGAGCACTGGGATTAAAAGCATGCACCATCACCACCCAGCTTGCAGCCAGTGCTGTCTCTCCAGCCCCACACCTCATTTTTAAAGATCTTAAAAACAGCAACAAAAAACTCAGCTGGACTCACACCTTTGCTCCAGTATTTGGGAGGCAGAGGCAGGTGGATCTCTGAGTTCCATGCCAGTCAGAACTACAGAATGAGACCCTGCCCCACAACAGAACCCCAAACAACTGCAGCAAAGGAAGGGTATGTCTCCTTTCTCGGTAAAAGCAACTCTGTCACCAAACGCAAAGCTTTGAAAAATGGAGGACTGTGGTGGAACACTTTATTAACTTAAGAAATTTAAGACTATGTTTATTTAGAGGTTGGAGAGATGTCTCAGTGACTAGGACTGCTTACTGCTCTAGTGGAGGACTCAATAGAGTTCCCAGCACCCACATGGGGATTCACAACTTCTGTAAGTTCAGTTCCAAGGGATCTGACTCCCCCTTTAGGTCTCCCCAGGCTGCTGCACACACATGGTGCACATAAATTCACACAGGCACAACACATACATACACATAAATTCAAAACTTTTTAAAAGTATATTTTTGTTTTTTATTTTTTGCATGGGGGATAGCATGCATTAACAAAAGGAAGAAGAAGAAAGTAAGTAAAGGGAAGCAGTTCTTGAGATGGAGAGATGACTCAGCAGTTCAGAGCACTGGCTGCTCTTCCAGAGGACCTGGGTTCAATTCCCAGCACCTACATGGTGGCACACAATTGTTTGTAATTCTAGTTTCAGGAGATTGGATGCCTTCTTTGGCTTCCACGGGCACCAGGTATGCACGTGGTGCACAGACATACATGCAGCCAAAACACCCATATACAAAGAACAAAAATTAATAATTGTGTTAAAATTTTAACAAGATTAAAAACATAAAAGAAGTGGGTTCAGCCTGGTGGTATTGGCGTACACCTTCAATTCCAGCACTCGGGAGACAGAGGCAGGTGGATCTTTTTGTGTTCGAGGTCAACCTGGTTTACAGAGCTAGTTCTAGGACAGCCGGGCTGTTACACAGAGAAACCCTATCTCAAAAAACAAAACAAAAACAACAACAACAACAACAACAAAAAAAAAAGTGAGCTCTTTTTAAGATTTTTTTGAGACAGAGTCTCACTTAGGTCACACTGTCCTCTGACGCCCTATGTAATGGGATGGACCTAAAGCTCCCAAGTGAAAGTCCTGGATCACAGCTATGTACAACACAGCCAGTTTAAGTAGTGCTGGGAATGTATAGGGCAGACCTGGGGGCTGTCGACTGTCACCCAGACAGGTAGAATTTCCCTGGGGCAGTGCCAGCAGCTGGAGAGGCAGTTCTGTTCTTCAGAGGCAGATGGATGGGTTCAGATCCAAGTCTTTGTGTTCAGCTAGCTGAGCCTGTTTTCTCATCTGTGAATGGGGTACGACAAGACAGTGTCTTCATTTCCAGCAGGTGGGATTTTCCCATCAGCAGCTTTTCCTGAGTTTGAAGCCCACCTCAGTGGGCAGTGACAGAAACACCGTCCTTGTCCTCCAGGGAGCTACTGTTCTAGTAGAGAAAGATAGACAATGAATCAGCCAGCAAAAGACCAGACACAGGGCTAGGGACGTAGTTTAGTTGGAAGAATGCTTGCCTAGTGTCCCGGGAGGCCCTGGGTTCAAATCCCAGGTTGTCATCAGTCATGAGTGGTGGTATACAGTTATGGTCTCAGCCCTAGGGAAATAGAGGTTCGGAAGGTCAGGCCGTGGGGGCTACGCAAACACCATCCAATGTAGTGACATTTTGTTTGTGATCTAACAAAGCTTGCCTGAAGATCAGCGAGCAGAGCTAAGCCACTAGTTAGCCATAGAAGCCAGCTCTCAGGAGATAGAGGCAGATGGATCTCTGTGAATTCAAGGCCACCCTGGGCTACACATGAGATTGAACCAGTTTCTAAGAGAAACAGAGCTCACACCTTTGACCCCAGCCCTTGGGATCACATGCCTTTAATCCCAGCACTAGGGAAGTGGAGACAGGAGTAATATGGACAGAGAGAGAGGAATATAAGGCAGAAGGAGACAGGAGCTCAGTGCAGAGAGAGGCAGTCTGAGGATTCATAGAGACAGATGCAGCCTGAAGTTACGCAGAGACAGCAGCAGTCTGAGGATTCGTAGAGATAGGATCGCCCCTCTGGTCTGAGCATTGGTAGAGGTAAGAACTCTCTAGTGGTTGGCTGCTCTGCTTCTCTGATCTCTCAGCACTAACTCCTATATCTGACTCTGGGGTTTTATTATGAAGAACAATTAGAATTCATGCTACAAATCCACAGACAATGAACCAAGGAAGCTAAAAACAGGCATGGGAGATGCTGCGCTGGGGATGCAGCAGGTGAGCAGAGGCCCGTGGCTGGGAGGGAATGTGTCCCGGCAGAAGGGGTGACGATGATGCTTGTGTGACCTCAGCACCGGGCCTGACCCCTACGGGAAGACTTGATTCTATGATGCTGGTGGGCTGGCTGCCCAGCACTTTGGACCCAGGGACAAAGATTAAGAGAGAAGCTGCAGCTCCAGGCCAAGCCAGATGACCCTGCAGGACCTGTGGGGAAACATCTGCTTCCCATGGTTACAAATGCTTATCTTGCCAGAGTCCTGTGACTGGTGATTTTCCATTGCTCTCTGGGGGGATCAAGCAGAGCCACTTAGATGAGCAGGTAGCTATGAGGCACCCCTCCTACTTCCTTAGACCTGGTCACCCCGGGTCACCCAGGGCAGCCTAGCAAAGCCCAGCATGTTGGCAAATGCATCCCAACTATGCTTTCCCGCTCAGATCCTGGCCTAGAGAACCCAAGACACCAACTCTCCCTTAATCTTCCCAACACTCCCATTTAGCAGGAACAATTTTATACATCCATTTCACAGGCGAGGAAGCTAAGGCTCACAGATCAGAGACATTTGCCCCAGGATACCCTGCCAGTGTCTGATGGCAGAGCCCCCTTATTCTCGACATTCCGTCGTGATGGCTTTTATAACCTTGACCCCCACAACACAGCCCGTGTCCTTTTTTGTATGAGGGGTGAGGAGACCCTAATTCACTGACCCTGAACTTAGCCCGAGTCCTTATTAGTTCTGCTTCTATCATTGAAAAAGAACCCGTGGGCTACTGTTCTGAGGGGCTTCAGTGGTTGTGGGGTGCAGGTAGCTAAGTCTGGTAGAACAGTTGCCAGGTTGGAAACCCTCCGGCAAAGCTGCTGCATTCCCCAGGAGACTGATTCTTCTAGGGGAAGGAAGGTCTCAGTGTTGTTCTTAAAAAAAAAAAAAGTATTTAATTCAAATTTTATGGGGGGCACCTTCCCCAACATGAGTCAGAGGACAGCTTTGTGGAGTCAGTTCTTCCACCTTTACCTGGGTTCCAAGAGTTGAACTCAGGCTGTCGGGCTTGTGTTGTAGGGAGGCAGGCATTGTTACCCTCCGAGCTGTCTCAGAGGCCCTCAGCGTTGTTCTGAAGACCTTGTACCCGGTTGGATGAGGGATTCCGGTGATCAAGGTTAAGTTTCCCTCCCTCAACTCAGCTGATGATAAAGTCCTTGCCAGCCATACCTGAGAACCGGATACTGCAGTGTAGCTGAGCTGGGGCACAAAACAAAAGGTTAGATGGTGCTGTGTGGCCTTGGGCAAGTTCCTTTACTTCTCTGAGCCTCAGTCTCCCAGCCGAGTCTCCCAGCCGCCTAGTTCAGGGGCAGTGCTCACTACCATTGATTTTTGTCAAGATTAAATGCAATGACGTCATTCAGGTGCTTCCTGGTTGTCACCACTTAGAAGAGGGCGATGGAGTGACGGTGATGAAGAACTTTCTAGTCTTCTCAGATGATGCCTGAGCAGAGCTGCATTTAAGAACACTGTCCTCCTTTTAAAAGAGGTTCAGAATTTATAGCCAGGTGGTGGTGGCACATGTCTTTAATCCAAGGACTTGGGAGGTAGAGGCAGGTAGCTCTCTGTGAGTTCAAGGCCAGTCTGGTCTACAGAGTGAATTCCAGGATAGCCAGGGCTGTTACACAGAGAAACCCTGTCTCAACACCCTCACCCCCCAAAAGATGTTCAGAATTTGTGGTTTAGCATGGTGGGTGCCAGGAGAAGACAGCCTTTCGGGGCCCTTCAAAAAGTCTTTTCCCAGTTGGCTGGTGGTGGTGCATGCCTTTAATCCCAGCAGTTGGGAGGCAGAGGCAGATGGATCTCTGTGAGTTCAATGCTGACCTGGTCTACAGAGCAAGTACCAGGACAGGCTTCAAAGCTACACAAAGAAACCTTGTCTTGAGGAGGGGAAAAAGAAAGTCCCACCTGGTACTTGTCCCTAAGATCAGGCAAATACTGCAACTTGGAAGAGGACTCCTAGTTGCCCATGACTCCCAGGAAGCCCACTGAGCAGAGAAACCTTGGGTGAAGGCTTTATGGCATATATATGGCAAATCTCCATACACTTGGCTTTCTGGAAACTGGGATTAAAGGCATGCACCGCCACACCTGACTGGCCTCCCACTCTTCCGGGACTATAAGTGGGCGCCATGTGCCCTCCAGGATTCATTTGGACACTCCCTATGCCCCATCTTACCCTTTCCACCTCGTAAAGCCCCCTCCACCTCCCACCAGACACCGTATTTGTTCGTTTCCACCGTCTAAATACCTCACTCACGATGGGAATTTTCAGCAGGTGGAGTCTTGGGAGACACCTTCAAACAGTAGCAGAGACAGAGACAAAAATTTGTGCTTCTCAGGTTGGGGAGATGGTTCAGCGCCCACACAAAGGCTGGTTGTGACAGCATGTTCTGTAACCCCAGTGCTGGACAGAGGCAGAGACAGGCAGACCTAGCTGGCCAGTGAACTCCAAGTTCATTGAGACACCCTGTCCCCCCCAAATAAGGTAGAAAGCAACAGAGGAAGAGCCTGGAAGTTGACCTCTAACCTTTGCATAAGAGTCTTCACACACAGATGGTTAGTAAGCAAGATTTTATAGTGGTATCCGCATTCTTTGTTTCTCTCTCTCTGGCTCCTCCTCCCACTATGCCCCCTCCTCCCTTTCTGACTCCTCCTTCTTTTCTGACTCCTTTTGGCCCATCCTCCCTTTCTGGCTCCCCCCTTTTCTGGCTCCTCCTTCCTTTCTGACTCCTCCCTTTCTGGCTCCCCCTCCCTTTCTGGCTCCTCCTCCCTTTCTGACTCCTCCCTTTATGGCTCCTCCTCCCCATATGGTCCCGCCTCCCTTTCTAACTCCTCCTCCTTTTCTGGCTACTCCTTCCTCTTACTGGCTTCTCCTCCCTCTGGCTTCTCCTACCCTTCTGGCTTCTCTTCCCTTTCTGGCTACTCCTTCTCACTGTTTTCTCCTCCCTTTAACTTCTCCTCCCTTTCTCTCTGGCTTCCTATAGAGAGCAGAAACTGCTTCCTCCATTCCTGTTCCTAGCTAGGTCCCTGACCCTAAGAAGCCATCATTAAATATTTCTTAACTCTCTAACTGACACTTGGTTCCCTCTGTAGCAGCTGAGCTCTGCAATAGAAGCCCACAGCCTCCAGATAAAGGGAAGTAAGCCATGCTGGACTAGCAGGCTGCTGTCCTCCAGGGCGGCCTGTGTTCTCACTCAGTCACTCTTCCTTCTGGGGAGTTTTCTCTGATAGTTGGCAACTATGACCACTGTCACCCATCAAAGCAGGGACCACAGACTGTTCCTTCCTCCTCCTCTCCATCCTTTCTTCTGTATGCTGGATATCTAACCCTGGGTCTCATAAACGTGCTAGGCAGTTGTCCATTGAAGCACACCTGAGCCTCCACGCGCTGTCGCAAACACCCAAGTACTAGTCTGTCTGTCTCTCTGTCCCTATGAGCCAGGAGAAGGGTGGGGGAGTTGGCACATGCGGTTTGTAGGAAGGTCGTGCCCTGTTTTTGGAAACCCAGGCACAGATTACCACACTGAAGGTCTCTCTCTCTCTCTCTCTCTCCACACACACACACACACACACACACACAAACACACACCAGCCTGATATCATAGTACTGGCCTCAGGACCCAGTCATCCTGTTTGTTGAGATGCATCTCTCACTGGAACCTGGAAGTTGGGGCCCATAACCATGGCCTAGGGAACCTGGCTGCCCGGCCAGCAAGTCCCAGCAAATCTTGTCTGCACTACCCTGTCTCGGAAAAGCAAAACAACAACAGCAACAACTGTCTGTCTCGCCTCCTCAGCACCGCCATGTCTGGTTTGTTCTCATGGCTCCTGGGGATTGAACTCAGGTCCTCATGCTTCAAAGAAAGCTCCTTACCAACTGAGCCGTCTCCCCAGCCCCAGAATCTGCTCCCTTGACGCTCCCATGGTGTCTGGATCCAGTCCACCCTCTTATGTCCAAATCTGTGAAGTCCCCCAAAAGCCAACAAGGAGACCGAGTCCCATATGTAAAAGCAAAGAGCCTTTATTTTATGCAAGTTTGTAAACTCGGTGTCTCCACATGTTCAACATATTGGAGTAAACGGAGAGCCCCGAGCTCAGTTAGAGTTGGTTTTTTTTTTTTATAGTAGTTAAGGTGAGGGTGAGGGGTTTCTGAGGTTCAGGACCCTTGACTGGATGACATTTGTCTAGGGGTGTCCTGGTGAGTGTGTGCTGGCAGGTGATCCTCTCTACAATGGTTGGAACATTAGGCATTTCCATTGGATGGCCTGTTCTTGGGTGGTGCTCAGGTAATCTCAGTTTGTGGTCCTTCCTGCAACCAGGTATTGCTTCAGGGTAAACTACTGAGACTCAGGCCTCTATTAAATTTATTGATGGCCGAGTCCTACTCTGGCAGGTGATCATGGTTGGAAGTAAAGAACTTCCTTTGGGTGATCTGTTCATATTTGGCTTACCACGGCTGGCTCCTACACACCCCACAGCACAAATCCAACCTTCCTTACACAGAATCAAGGATCAGAATGGAGAACTCTTTGAGTGTGCTCTGGGTCTCCAATGGAAGCTGGGCCTTTGGCCTAGTTATTGCTAAGTATAGCCTGGCTGGTCTCCCCACTCATGTTCAACTCAGGGGCCCTTTATTTCCACGTCCCAGCCATAATCTTCTCCTGTGATGAGCTCGCCGGGCTTCATTATAATTAACCACTTTCCTTCCCCCAGCTCTGCCAAAACTGAGACGGCTAATTAATTTCTGGCCAAGTGCCATCCCTCTTAAATGGTGGGTAGGGACACAGCTTGCAGCCCTTGCTGCCCAGCCAGGCTTGTTTTGTCCTTTGGGAGAGCAATCACCCTTTGTCTGCAAATAGAGGAAGCTCCAGCTGGACCCCTGGCTGCTGGCGGTTGCAATGTTGACTTCTTTATTTCCCCACAATGCACCCAGCCTCTGGGGTCTCTTCAGTAACAGAGCCTCAGAGCCTTCACTGTAAAAGAGGGGTTTGACTCCACCCCAGGGAGGCGGTTAGGGGTAGTGATTAGGAAGGTGAAATTTTGATCCCCAGGGACTAGAAACCTAATTCAAGGCCTGCTAGCTTTACCTCTCTGCCCCTTGGCCTTCTCCATGGGATAATGAGTGAGTTCCAGGACAGGCTCCAAAGCTACAAAGAAACCCTATCTTGAAAAACCAAACCAAACCAAACCAAACTAAACCAAACCAAAACCAAAACAAACACAAAACCCCTCATCTCAAAACTAAAATCAAAGCAAGAAGCTGTTATGCTCACATCATGAATCCCCGGAGACCACCAGGAGTCCGAGTTCATATGCAAAAGCAGAGCCTTTATTGCAAGCCCGAGCTCGGGGTGGATCGGGGAGAGTATTGAGCTCAGCTGTGGGTTTTTAAGGAGTAATGGATGGGGTGTGTGGGAATTCCGGATTCAGATGGAGGTTGAACTCCTGATTGGGCAGGAGCGGGATAGCAGAAGTCTTGTCAAACAGGGATTGGTACGGGCCTTGCTGCGAGGAAATTGGCAACCTCTACACAAGTTAGGTGAGCTATTGCTAATGCTCTGGAGCATCTAGTACCTGTTTGTCTCAATTCTGATTGGTCCGCTGCAGGGTACAGTCTGTGTTTTGTCCTGGTTGTTTTAAGGGTGAGGCCCAGTCCCAGTGTTGTTGGTCTGCAACCTGTCATGGCTGAAATGATGCTAAGTTAGGCCTCCTCAAAGCCTCCAGAGTGTCTTCTTTTAGGTTAGAGGCCCAAACTCAAGGCATGGTCCGGCTCTGTGAAGAATCCTTCCGTGACTGGGCTGGTTGCTGCCAGTACTCACCACCATCCCTTGCTTGTAACTGTCACCCGGTTTCCCCTCCATCCTCACAAGGGCTTGCTCCTTGTTTTCTCATGTTCATCTCTGCATGTGTCCTCTCTTTGGCTTATAAGAAGAAGGATGGGGAATGGCTCAGTTAGTGAAGGAGCTTGCTGCTAAACCCAGTGATGTAGGGCCAATCCTTAGGCCCAGTTGGCGGAAGGAGAGAACTCAATTTTGAAAGCTGTCCTCTGACTTCAACATGTGTGATGTGGTATGCATGTTCCTCCCCAAATAAATAAATAAACATTAAAAAAATAAAGGCTCAAAAAATAGCTTAGTGGTAGAGACTGAGTATGGTCAAGATCCTGGGTGTTTTGGAATCTACAGCTTGGAGCCCCATTCCAGACCCCGCCCTCAGCATCCCAAGCAGCCCCTCCCCTTTCCTGGCCTCTTCTGGTACCAGGTACACAAATGGTACACAGATATACATGCAGGCAAAACATTCATACATTAAAAAGAAGAAAGAAGAGGAGTACAGGACAGAGAGCTAGTAGACTCCTAAAAATGACTTTTATTTATCTAATATTCATTCTCTGGCCCTGTGCAGAAAAACGTTGGTGGCCTCTGAACTGTAACCCACAAAGAATTGTACTGCTTTGTATATGAACACAGAAAGATGGCCACAGCATATTGCTCAGAGGGTTGTAACAGTCTTGGAGCATGCTCCCTTTCCTGGAACATGGTGTTTGCATGTTGGCATAGTATCAGCAATAAGGATCTCTGCAGTATTAACACTGCTTTTCATACCTTCCTTTGGATATGATTCTGTGTGTGAATATTCTCCAGTAAACAGCGGTTATATCTGAGAGCTGGAAAAGCATCTAAGAGGAATATTCACTGTAAATACTTCAGTGACCCACAGCGGGTTTGGTTGGGGGCGGGGCTTCTTACAGGCTGAAGCCTCTACATCCTGAGGTCCCTCAAGGTCGACTGGATAGTTTATGTTGCAGTTGATTTTTGGTCTCGTGCCCCTGTTTTGGAGAAAAACAACATCATTACCACCTCCATTTAGTTAAAATCAAATTAGCTGCCTTGGATAGATGAGTGAAGATTTCTCTCGCCACCTGCAGGGCTGACTCACTTTAGACGCAGGGCAGAGAGAGTCATCCTTCAGGGAACCTGGGTAGGTCTGAGATGAGGCGGGAGAAGGGCTGAAGAAGGAAGAGACTTTGATTTGATCCTTTAGTCTGTGGCTTCTTACTTCTGAAGATTAAGGTACCATGATAGCTTCCCATTGGTACCCATCAGTGAATACTGTGTGTCAACTCTACCTGTCTTTACCCAGACTGCTGGGGTCAACAGGGAGAAGGTCACAGTACCAGCCTGATGTGGAAGACAGACATCTTTATATATACTCATTCCACAGATCTGGCCTGCGCGCCTGCTCTGTAGGCGAGAGGCTCTTAGTGAAGTGAGACAAATGTGGTCCCTGCTCTTGGGATCTTATATTTAATCGACATGGAGCATGTGAGGGACTTGCACAGCCCCCACTGAGTGCTCAGGGGAGGAGAAGCTAAATCCTGAGTCCAGAGGAAACACCAGTCTTGAGGTAGACCAGTAGGCTCTCAGCACACCTCTTCTTCCTGACTGTGACCTCGGCAGGTTCATTACCCCGCTTGATAAATTGAGGTCTGTAATTGCTATCTCCCCCACAGAGTGCTGTGGAGATTAAGTGATGTAAATGGCTTGTCTGCATGCCCAGCACACAGTAAATGTCGAATAGATGTTTAGTATCTACTGAAGCAAACCAAGGCAGAGGCACTCCCACTGCCCAGACACCTCAGACACAGATGAGTGTTTTGTTCTTAGTGCACCTTTTCCTCCTTGCCCCCCGGAGCCATCACTGTGCCTGTGACTTTATTAATAAGTCTGGTCATACCTAAGCAGCTAACTGTGAGCAGGTTGTCTCTGATTATCCAGAGGGGCCTAGAACGTGTGAACGCCACCTGAGTCTGGACCCACGACCGGAGCAGGGAAAACCCTGACAAAGTGAGCAACAGGGGAAAACTAGGGAGCTGTTGGGCAGGGGCTTTGAGCTAGTGCTCTGGGACCGTCTAGGTCCGAGTCTGATTCTCTCACTGTCCCTGTCCTAAGTCACACATCTTGGAGATCTGCACAGCTCATCATGTAGAAAGAGAATGCTTGTCTGTCTGTCTTTCTTTTTTTTTTTTCTTTTGGACAGGATTTACCTCTGTGGCCCAGGTTGGCCTTGAACTCTTGACAATCCTCCTGCTTCAGTCTCCCAAGTGCTGGAATTACAGGCATGTACTCCCAACCCAGTAAGAGGGTATTAACCCAAGATTGCAGTGAGGCAGGACAGAGATCAGGCATTTGCTGCTTTTAGCATAGCACCTGGCTCGTGAAAGAAAGAAAAGACACTTCGAGAATTTTATATTATTTATTTATTCATTTATTATTTATTTATTTTGAGGCAGGGTCTTGCTATGTTGCCTTGGCTGGCCTGGAGTTTACTTTGTAGATCAGACCGATTTCAAACTCATTGAGATCTATCTGCTTCTCCCTTTCAAGTGCTAGGATTAATAGCATGCACTACTGTGGCCCCACCACTCCAAGAATATTGCTTCAAGAAAGCACCAGTCAATGGTGGTGCACATCTTTAATCCCAGCACTCAGGAGGCAGAGGTAGGTGGATCTCTGTGAGTTCGAGGTCAGCCTTGTCTACAGTATGAGTTCCAGGACAGTCAAGGCTACACAAAGAAACCAAAACAAAAGAGAGAAAGAGACAGAAGAACGCAAATAACCCACTAAGTGGTCAAACCAGTTCCAAGAATGCCATGTACTAGGAGGGGAAGTTTCAACCATCTCGGGGCTCCCAGGGTCAGGCTCTTGGCACTCTGACCAGCTACCCCGAATTTGCCTGGGGAGGAAATCCTTCTCTCGATTCAGTGTGCGTGAGGGCAGGTTTTGAGTTGAGGAAATCCAGTTCCCCAGACTCCATGGACCATTATGAAGTCCCTGTGGCTCTGGTTGTATGGATGAGCAGAGCGGTCCCCTCATAGAGCACACCCAGTCTCCATCAGGAAAAGAAAAATGAATAGAAGTGGTACCCATCCTCCCAAGTTAGGAATAGAAGTGATACCTGTTATCCCGAATTATGAAAAGATGTGGTACCCATCCTCCTGAGTTAGGCTGGTTTGACAGAAAAATGAATGATTTCCGGGCTCAGGAGAGAAGGTGTTCAGGCCCTAGGTGTTCTAAGAAGAGGAAGAATGCCAAGATGGCTGTTCCAGAGCAAGTGCCCAGGCAGCTACATAATTCAAGATGAGCTAATGGGGATTTTTGACTTGGGGGAAAAAGATTTCCTAAAAGCATCGGAGAGTCGATAGTGGTTCAGACAGAGCTTTCTCTGGGTCTGGTCCAATGGGTGGTATTTTTTCCCCAGTGCTGAGGATAAACCCAGGACTCTGTGCGTGCTAAGTAGGTGTTTTAGCCACATCCCAGCGCTACAATGAAAGATGCTCACCATCATCACTCTTCTATGGCAGACTCAGTGGCTTGAAACAATGTGGCCAGGGAGCTGGTTCAGTAATTAAGAGCCAGAGGACCCAAGTCCAGTTCCCAACTGCCTATAACTCCAACTTTGGGGATCTGATACCCTCTTCTGGCCTCCTCATGAAGCATATATACACCTACACATAATTTAAATCTTTTTAAAAAAAACCCAAGTGGGGCCAGGTGGTGGTGCATGCCATTAATCCCAGCACTCAGGAAGCAGAGGCAGGTGGATCACTGTGAGTTCGAGGTCAGCCTGATCTACAGAGCAAGTTTTAGGACAGGTTCCAAAGCTACACAGAGAAACCCTGTCTGGGAGAAAAAAGCAAAACAAACAAAAAAGAAACCAAAGTGTATAGACAGACAGACTTCAGTTTATAATAGGGAACAGAAGGGGTGGTGTGGTAAAGTGGTTAGCGGTGCTGGGACTAGACTGGCAGAGTCAAATGCCCTCTTGATATGCTAACCAGACACACAATTGGGAAAAGTCACTTCATCTCTGTGCTTTAGTTTTTCTTCTCTGGAAGAGGTCAATACGCATTTTAGAAGATTCTAAGTGATTGACAGAGATGTAACTCTGAACAGAGTAAGGAGTGGGATTGACGGGGTAGGAGGTTGGTTGTCAACAGAGGTAATAAGATCCTTACTGCCCCCCTCCATCCCACCTATACACCTTGTACACCTTGTACAGAGGGAGGGTGATTATCCCCTCCCTCTACAGGACAGCAGGGTTTTTGCCCTGGAGGCCTTCTGGACCCAGGGTCAGCACACTCAGGGCCAGAATGAAATGCCAAATGGAACTGGGAGGAGCCCACAAGCCCCTTCCCCAGCTCTGTAACCACAAGTCCCCAACACAGGTGGGAGAGGAGAGAACTTTAGGCACTAATTTCCCTTCCTTTTCTTTCTTTCTCTCTTTCTTTCTTTCTTTCTTTCTTTCTTTCTTTCTTTCTTTCTTTCTTTCTTTCTTTCTTTATTTCTCTGAGGCAGGGTCTCATGTAGCAGGCTGGCTTCGTACTCACTATACAGCAGAGCATGACCTTGAACTCCTGATCTTTCTGCCTCTACCTCCCAAGTCCCAGTGTCATTGTCACGTGCTTCTATGCCCAGCTCTATAGACTAGACTGATGCTTACATGTCCTGGGTGTGAAGGTCCCTTCGAACCAGTCCCCACAGGGCTAGTGTTCAGGATCCTCACGTGAATCCTCATGCACACAGCTGCCAGCTTGTTATTCAGGCTTCTGCTCAATGACCGGATTTTAGTCACAGCTCACCAGACAGTTGAAGGGACTCTCCAGGATAAAAGAGAGGCCAAAGCAGACAGGCCAGCTACAGCGGTGAAGCAGGCTGACCATGCAGAGCGGAAGAAAGCATAAACCAGAAATGACCAGTGTCCCCGGAGAGTTAAGAGCTGTCACCATAGCCGTGACATGAGAAGCCATAACTGTTAGGAGAGAAGGAAGCATCGGGAAGACAAACCACCAGAGTCTGAAGTTTTAACAAGCAAACAGAATGTTCGAGAGAGAACGAGACGGTCATTCTCTGGAGGGTATATCAAAAAAGACCTTCTAAGAAAGTTAGGAGACCAGGGTCGGGAGGTGGCTGAGTGCTCAACAGTGTTTGCTGGATAAGGTGGAGGAGCCGAGTTCGCGTCTCTGGCGCTCATGTCAAAGCACGGTGCCGTGGCAGGTGTACTTAGGCGGGAGGGAGGCGGAGGCGGGCAGGTTCCAGGGGCTTTCTGGACAGCCGCTTGGTGGGAAACCCTGTCTCCAAAAATAAGGTGGAGGTTGATAGAGGGGAACCCCCGAGGCCAACCTGTGGTCTCCACACAGACATGCATGTGTGAGCACCCCTTGCTCTCACAAATATCAGGAAGGAAAGAAGAAAATAAGTCCGAAGATCAATGCATGAGGCCTGTTTTATACAACGGGATATGAGTCTGCAGACTGCAAATGAAAACGAGTCCCCCCCAAAGCACCGCATCACCAACTGGAAGACTACTAGGCTTAAAGGGAACATTCTAGGAATTTTAGGGTAAGGGGGTCAGAGCACATCAGGAACCAGAATGGTTCCAGTACTTCCAGATGCTGCAAGGCAGGCGACGAGCGGCCTATGTACTCAAAGTTCTGATGGGAAATTATTTCCACCCACGATCATATTTATATTCAAAGCAATTAGAAATCAATATAAAGACGATCTCAGAGAAAGTGATAAAAACTTTGCCACCTATAAACCTTTTCTCAGAAAGTGGCTACAGGATGTGCTCCACCAAAATGAAGATATGAACCCAATGCAGGGAGACTTTGGATCCAGGAAACAAGGATAGCTAGCTGATCTGAGATCGCATCCAGCCTCAGGTGCAAACGGGAGAAGGAAGGGTCCAGAAGGGAGCTCACAGGAAAACAAAGCAATACATAAATGTCATGGCTAAATAGAGACGCGTTTTACAGGTCTGATGAAGTTTAGCAAGATGCACATAGAAAAAAACCAAAGGAGCATTTGAAACCTGGAACAGAAGTGCACGCCTGCCACCTCAGCACCCAGGAAGTGGAGGCAGGAGGATCAGGAGTTCAAGGTCATCCTCAGTTATATCGAGGTCCAGGCCAGTCTGGACCAAAATGGGCTTTCAAAAATTCAAACTAATAAAGCCAATGATGAAAAAGAGGCCGCTGACTTTAGGGGGAAAATCTGCACAAGGATGCAAATGTGCATGTGATATGCTCTTTGATACAGAAGCGGACAGTTGGGTGTAAATGCACACGTGATGTGCTCTTTGATACAGAAGCGGACAGTTGGGTGTAAGTGTACACATGATGTGCTCTTTGATACAGAAGCAGAAAGTTGGCTGTAAGAAGAATGTCAGTCCTGGGCTACTGAGACTGCCCAGCAGGTAAGGTGCTTGCCACCAAGCCTGACGGCCTCCACGCTGGTGAAATTAGCATGCACGTGTGGGCACACCTAGTCTCAGCAGCTGGGTGAGAAGGTCGTCTGAGCCTACAAATTAGAGACCAGCCTGGGCAACTTAGTGAGACTTTTTCTATATAAATATTAAAACATATGGTAATTACATACACACACATAATGAAAAAAACAAACCCTGGATGTTTTTCTAAAATGCCTCTCTGGTTCTCCGGGCATAGAGAAGACTGAGCCCCCTGCAGGTGGGGGAGTCGCAACTTCTGGCTTCAGGAAGGACTTGGGCTAAAGTGACAGGGTTTGAAAAGTGGAGGAACCCAGGATTGTGTCATAGAATGCGAGGTCTGTGTAAAGCTGGGCAGGCTGCGAGGTGAGACACGAACCTTTGGTGAGTACAGCCACTGAGATTCTGGGGTTGTCATTGTCTTGCAAAGTCCAAGACGTATTGTCTAAAACTGACGAATGAGAACATCATCTAAGCATCTTCTTTTACATTTTTTTATTTTTATATTTTCTTTATGTGTTTGAGCGTCTTGCCTGCATGTATGTCTTTGTGCCATATGTATGCAGTACCCACAGAGGCCAGAAGAGAGCGTCAGATCCCCTTGAAATTGTAGTTCCAGACAGTTGTGAGCCACCACGTGGGTGCTGGGAACTGAACCTCTTGAAGAGTAGTCAGTTCTGTACTGCTGAGCCATCTCCCTAGCCCCAGAATATTAAAAACATCTCTTTGTGTATGGGTGGGGGACATATGTGCCATGGTGTGCCTGCAAAAGTCGGTTTTTACCTTCTACCTTTCAGGGGTGATACCCCGAGCCCTGGTATAAGACATGATACTTATCTGAGGGAGCCTGCTGCTTCCAGGGAACAGATGGTCCAAATCCTCTAACTCGGGGAGCCTAGAGAGGCCAGAGTCCTGGGAGTAAAGAGAATTCCGTCAGGGAGAACACGAGACAGTGGCGTGTGCTAGAAAGACAGAAGCAGCCCAAGAGAAGGTGATGGAGTGGGCCCCTCAGAAGAGGCCGTCTGAAAAGAGACGTGAGTTAAGTGGAGTGGCAAGCAATGCACTTGACTGATGAGGACGGCAGTAAGTCCAGAAGTCCTGAGGGGCGCTGGGCTTGACATGTCTGAGGAATAGCAGAAAGATCAGCATGACCCAGCACATTCGTCAAATAGATTTGGAGAGCCTGGACCCCAGAGGTAAGGCTGGAGCTCACTTATGGAACATAGAGGGTGCTTTGGGGGAGATCCTGGGGGTTGAGAGCAGAAATGGGGTACGATTTGTTTTCTGGCTGGAACAGGAGCCTAAGGAGGCCATCAGGGCAGGGTGTGGCTATGGAGGACCAGAGAGAGGGAGGCCCTTCAGCCCCGCGTGGACCAGCCCAGCAGCCTCGGCTCTCATTCACCAGCAGCCCAGCCCCCTCTTGAGATGGAAGGATCCATCACAAATCAAAATAGCAGGCAAAGAACAGCCTGGAATTGTTCTGTGTAAGAGCAGAGAAATTAGACGAGTCAGCTGTGGGCTCGAGACCGCCTCCCACACAGCTGTGATCCACAGCCTGATGAAGATACTTCCGAGACTCGCAATTCTCCGAATGAAAAGTTTCTCAGCTTCAGACCCAGAGCAAAGAGTAGTTATTTTGGGACAGACGCTGGTCTTGGAGGACAATGAGGGGAGCCTTTTTAAAAAAAAAAAAAAAAAAAAAAAACTTTAAAAAACTATCTGCTACATCATGGATAAGTTTTAACAGAGGAAAGTTTGGTTAGCTCTTCAGAAACACCAAGTACCAAGCAGGGCCTGGTGAGTGCATGCACGCCTTTAATCCCAGCATTTGGGAGGAAAAGGAAGGTGGAGCTCTGTGAGTTCGAGGCCAGCATGGTCTATAGAGTGAGTTCCAGGACAGACAGGGTTCAAAACACAAACAAAAAGAGTTCGGGGGGGCTGGAGAGATGGCTCTGTGGTTAAGAGCACTGACTGCTTTTCCAGAGGACCTGGGTTCAATTTCCAGCACCCAAGTGGCATCTCACTCCTGTCTGTAACTCTAAGATCTGAAACTCTCACACAGGCAAAACACCAATGCAAATAAAATTAAATAAATTATTTTAAAAAAAGAGTTCAAGGTTATCCTTGGGTATATAATGAGTTTGAAGCCAACTGGGGCTACTTGAGTCCTTATCTCTTATCTTTCTGCACCACCCCCTAAAAAAGGAAAAGGAAAAAGATTCAGAGACCAAGGATTCCCTTCACCATCTCATGAGGAATCTAGACTCCTGAATCCTACCTCTGATCTGCTGGACTTTTTTTTCTTGTGGTGCCAGGTATCCAACTAGACACTCACTGTCCCCAGTAAGCTCCCCTGCAGCCCAGGCCTGCTAAATCTGAGTCTGGAGTTGGGGCTTTTAATTCTTAATTCATCCTTAATAAGCACACCTTTACTCCAAGCGGTTATTCTGAATGCAAGCATCAGAGTCACTTTAGTCAAAGCTTAAAGCCCATTGTGGGAGAGACAGGGCAAAGGAAACACAAAGAGGCATCCACACTCACCTGAGGTCACACAGCCAAGCGTGGCGCCACGGTGAGAGCCTAAGGCCTCCTGACGGTCACCATGCTCTCCTGTCAAGTGTCCTGCTCTTTTCTTTCAGTGTGAGGTGAGGATGCTTAATGGTGTTTTCTATTTTATTTTGTTGGGAGAGGATCTCAGGTAGCCTAGGCTGGCCTTGAGTCCTCTGTGTACAAAGGGCTAACCTTGGACTCTTAATCTTTCTACTGCCCCAAGTGCTGGAATCACAGGTGTGACCCAAAGGCTTTGTTTCTTTGTTTTTCCAAGACAGGGTCTTACAATGGTGGGTACTCACTTTCCCCACTCTCAGAGACTTCCAGCTATAACCTGAAACATGAGGAATCGCTAATTTCAGCCCGCCCTTCCCTTTCTTACCAGTCCAAGTAAGAGCGATTCTTACCTTGCCCCAGTATGGCTGTGGCTTTGTTTGTTTGTTTGTTTTGTTTTGTTTTTTGAGACAGGGTTTTTCTGTAGCTTTGGAACCTATCCTGGAACTTCCTTTGTAGACCAGGTTGGCCTCGAACTCACAGATCCACCTGTCTCTGCCTCCCGAGTGCTGGGATTAAAGGCGTGCGCTACCACTGCCCAGCATGTGGCTGGGTTTTTATGAAGATGGTGCTGCTCTGGAACAGCTCCTCCATACCACCCTGTACGTGCCCATACCTGTACATAAGGGACCATGACTGTATATGCTGGCCACGCAAGGGCCAGCTGCATCGTGAATGGCTATCCGCAGCATAGAGCATGAAGTATGCTGGGAGTGTTCAGGGTGTCTCACACTCTGGGTTATGATGGGTGACAGTAAATGTGGCTTACCTTCCTCACAGCACGGGGACAGGAAAGGGAATGAACCATGGCATTCACAGTGGGATAGGTCCAGTTGTGTGGGCTTAGGAGGCCTGAATGAAACCAAGAAAGAACCAGAAGCCCCTTACTTCAAGGTGTAAGGTCCCAGCAGAACCCCTCACTCAAAACTGAGCAATCATATTCCCCAAAGACTAGGAAAATGGTCTAATTCCCAACTGCATTCTATACAGATGGATAACACCCCGGGGTGGGTAAGAATGGACCTTCATAAGTTGTCCTCTGACCTCTGCTGGCCAAGACCTCTGACAGCCAAGCTGCACCCTGCCTTTGTCCTGAGTGTGATAAACCTCTGGGCTCAGGGGTGCATTATTATATGTCTATTCTATACATTCCAGATTTGATATGTTCTAGATCCTATAGATTCTACTCTATACATCCCTGGGCTCAGGGCTACCTTGTCTATCATCTTACTAAATTCTCACAACCTTACATTCCCTGACCCCTTCTTCCTTTTCATTGTGAGATTCTCCCTGGAGCTGCTGTTATAGGCAGTTGTAAGCCACTTGATGTGGGTGTTGGGAATCAAACTCAGGTCCTCATGTCATATTCATTGTCATAGGTAGCTCAGGCTGGCCTTGAACGTATCATCTTCCAGCTTCAGCCTCCCCTGTGCTGGGATTGTAGCCTCCCCTGTGCTGCGATTGGGAGAGATCCTTACCTGTCTGCTTCTGGGAGAAGGGGTGATGGTCAGCTGGGTGGTATAAGGCTTAATCCCACCTTGGGTCCCAATATTTTTACTTTTTTTTTTTTTTTAGAAAGGACCACATGTAGCCCAGGCTGGTCCTGAACTCCCAGTCCTTGTGGGTTAGCTTCCTGAGTGCTGGGATTACAGGCATTGACACCACACTGGTCCAGCCCTTTGTGGATTTGTGATGAATTCCCTTTACTCCCGCAGTGTAACGAAAACTGAAATCCACAAAGTGGGTAGTCACCCGTGCTCTTCCTTCTAAGGTACACTAAGCTGAAGACTGCCACCAACATCTACATCTTCAACCTGGCCTTGGCTGATGCGCTGGCCACCAGCACGCTACCCTTCCAGAGCGCCAAGTACCTGATGGAAACGTGGCCGTTCGGAGAGCTGCTGTGCAAGGCGGTGCTGTCAATTGACTACTACAACATGTTCACCAGCATCTTCACCCTCACCATGATGAGCGTGGACCGCTACATCGCCGTCTGCCACCCTGTCAAGGCCTTGGACTTTCGAACGCCTGCCAAGGCCAAGCTGATCAACATCTGCATCTGGGTCCTGGCTTCAGGTGTTGGGGTCCCCATCATGGTCATGGCAGTGACCCGACCCCGGGGTGAGTGCGAGAGGAAGCGGCAACAGAGGTCCGACCACCTGTTGACCTCTGTGGATTTGGGCAAGTGGGAGGGGTTACAGAGCAACGGAAGGAGTGGATTGGCTAATGGGGTGGAGAGTCAGCCAATGGGGAGTGTGGGTGGTAGACTGTCCTGAAGATGAACCACTGGTTGGTAGGTTGCTGGCCAAAAGGAATTTATAATAGGCTTATGGACTGGCTGGCCAGTACTGTGAATAATACCGGCCAGGGAGATGCATAAATGGCCAAGGTATAATTGTCACTGACCAATCAGCTGCAGAGGCTATGGAATCTGCAGGCCCATCCTAAACTCCCGTTTATCCCACTTCTGAAAACCACTGGAGGGCCTGGAGAGAAGGCTCAGTGGTTAAGAGCACATATTGCTCTTTCTGAGGACCCGAGTTCGATTCCCAGTACCCATATCAGATGGCTTACAGCTGCCTGTAACCCCAGCTCCAGGGGGGAATCTCACACCTCCAACCTCTGTGGGCACGTGCATTCATGTGCCCATCCCCTCCCCCATGCACATAATTAGAAGAATAAAAATTAAAGAAGAAGACCACTGGAAGCTGGGTATATAATATATACAGGGCTCTAATCCTGACACTGAGGAGCTTGAGGCAGTAAGGTCTTGAGAGACCGGCCTGGGCTATGTAGTAAGAACCCGGAGAGAGGGACTTCCTGGGAGGGTGTAGTTCAGTTTGTAGAGGACTTGCCCAGGATGCACAGAGCCCCAGGATCAATCCCCAGCATAACTCAGGTGCTGCATACCCATAAACCTTGCAAGAAGATCAGGAGTTCATGGCTAGCTTTAGCTATATAATGAGTTTTAGGCCACCCTGGACTACCTAACTGTCTCAAAAACAAAGAAGAAAAATAAGGAGTAAAAAAAAAAATACCATTGGCCAAATGACCAAAGCAAGACCTAGAGAATGGTCCACAGGGAGTGGCAGACAGGTGCATCTCCTGGGGTATCTGTACTCGTCTCTGTAGCTGCTGTAACAAACATCCCCAACCCATGGAAGTTACTTCTCAGTCCACTACAATCCCCTGGGGAGGAGGATAGTTTGGGGGTAACCCAGGCTCCCAGGGAAGGTGTCCAAGTCTTTCACTATTGGCGTCTGGTCAGCACATACATAGAGAGGGAAATCAGGAGAAGTCATAACCACTCTTCAGTGTTCTTGTTCATCCCTTCCTAGTGCTGACTGCTCATGTGGCCCCACCATGACGTAAGGAAGGAAGGGTGCCTGTGCATTAGCAGCCAACCTCTGAGCCCTATCTCCTCATAGGCAAGGCAGAAGATACCTCTCCCCTTTCCCTTTCCCCTCCCCTGCTCTGACTGAGGCACAATGTGGTGATGCATGCCTGTAACCCCAGCACACAGGAGACTGAGAAAGACCCTGAATCCAAGGCTACTTTATATTATAAAGTAATATAAAGACCCTGATCGAAAGAAAACAGAATCAACAGGTGGTTTAGTTCCAACCTCCCAGGCAGCCATTGGATGGAAGTTGACCTTTGACCTAAGACCCCTGCCCTCAGGTCTCTCCTTTCTTTTGGTCCCTGGGTAGAAGTCTGTAGAAGCTTGATTCTCAGGGTAGGGAAAGGGAAGAGGGTTGGTGGGAGATGCCGTAGACACCGTGCCGGTCACAAGGGCAGACCGCCAGCGCCATTATACAGCCTTTGAGCAATTGCTTTTAACTGAGCAGCAGGGCCCCATTGCTCAACGTCAGCCTTCAGTTTCTGCTTCATTAACTGCAGCCTTGCTGGAAACCGAGGCAAATGGACCTCACTCCTCCCTCTCCCAGCACCATCGCTCACACAACACACTGATCCTCAGGCATCCCCGGGGCTCCTGACAGCCTGAAGGACCCAGACATTTTACAGACCTCCAGCCCCTTTCTCGTGACTCTCGGGCTGCAAATCTACTGTGTGGCTCCAAGAGATCTTAAGCATCACTTGTGTCAGCTTCCGGCCTGCATCAGAACCCTGAGACATCCTCCGAGATGCTCATGTGGCCTAAGCCTGTTCTCCAAGGAGCAGGATGCTTCCCTTCCTCTTTCTACAGTGCTGGCTGTTGGGAAGGGCTCTGCTGTTTTATTTTGCTTTTGGACATCTCTCAGTATGTACCTTTTCCTAGCCTTGCACTTGGGATGCTCCTGCCTCAGGCTCCTGAGTCACCGGTGGGACTGGAGGTTTGAGCTGCCTCGCCTGGTACAGGGTTACTGTTGACATTAACTGAGATCTGCACATTGTCCTTTAACCTCCACATGTGTGTGTGGCACATACACACAGAGAACAAATATATCTAACCACTACTAAAGAAATGTGCCTTTGACAGTTAGCCCCACCATATGGAAACTTGAAGACAGTGAGTAATTTGCCCAAGGCCATACACATGGGGCTGGAGTTAGACTCCTAACCCAGGCTTTTTTGTTGTTGTTGTTGTGGGGGCAGGGAGGATCGTATATAGCACAGGCTAGCCTAGAAGTAAATGTAGTTAAGGATGACCTTGAACTTCTGCTCCTCCTTGCCTCTATTTCCTGAGTGCTTAGGTTATAGGCATGTGCCATCAGGTCAAGTTTATACAGTGCTGGGAACTGAACCCAGGGCATAATGCATGTTGGGCATTCTAGCAACTGAATTACATCTCTGGCCTTAACTCCCCCTCAAAATCAATCTTCAGTACTAACCAACCCACTGGAGCAATTTTGGAAATAGGTAGTAGGGGGGTTGCTGAGTTAGCATCATGACTGCCCTTACCAGGCCGGGATAAATTATTAATGTCGTCCAAGGACATAGGGGCTTAAAAATGGCCTGAGAGAAGACACAGAAGAGGACCTCCCAGATGAGGAACAATTCTGGGGTCTTTAAGCATAAGAAGGAGTTCAGCACATAAAGGGGCAATCTAGGCATCAGTCAATCATCTTGAAAGGGAACAAGCAGGCAGGGCCCCTTAGGCACACAGACCTCTGACCCTTGTCTTTCCTTGTTTCCCGGTCTCAGACGGAGCAGTGGTATGCATGCTTCAGTTCCCCAGCCCCAGCTGGTACTGGGACACGGTGACCAAGATCTGCGTGTTCCTCTTCGCCTTCGTGGTGCCGATCCTCATCATCACCGTGTGCTATGGCCTCATGCTGCTGCGCCTGCGCAGTGTGCGCCTGCTGTCGGGCTCCAAGGAGAAGGACCGCAGCCTGCGGCGCATCACGCGCATGGTGCTGGTGGTGGTGGGCGCCTTCGTAGTGTGCTGGGCTCCCATCCACATCTTCGTCATCGTCTGGACGCTGGTGGACATCAATCGGCGCGACCCACTTGTGGTGGCCGCACTGCACCTGTGCATTGCGCTGGGCTACGCCAACAGCAGCCTCAACCCCGTGCTCTATGCCTTCCTGGACGAGAACTTCAAGCGCTGCTTCCGCCAGCTTTGTCGCGGGCCCTGTGGCCGCCAGGAACCCGGCAGTCTCCGCCATGGCCGCCAAACCACCGCACGTGAGCGCGTCACCGCCTGTACCCCCTCCGAAGGCCCTGGCGGTGGTGCTGCCGCCTGACCTCCCCCTAAGCACCCCACCCAAGTGAAGTGACCTGGCGGCCACACCAAGCTCCCTGGGAGGCCCGGGCCACCATCTGGGCAGCTGGAATGGGGCCTGCGCAGAGGGGTGGCCTCCAACAGGGATGGGACCTTAGTGATCCAAGGCTCTGGGTTGAAAGGATGGGGGCAGAGCTGGCGACTCCAGAGAGTGACACCTGAGGTTCTAAACTGGATCCTTTAGTAAGGCCTTTCAATGGGGCAGAGCTTCAAGCCTTGGGACAGCCTCAGGCTCTGGCCTTTTGAACACCCAGTTTCTGTCCAAGACCTGAGGATTCCAGCTCTAGAAACCAGGAGGGGCAGGAAAAATGGTGGCAGCGAGACTCTGGGCTTTTGTTTTACGGGGAGCAGCCTCTTCTTAGAGAAGGTGAAGGGACCCAACAGGCAGTCAGGAAGGGCACTTTAGGGTCAGGAGATAAACGCACTCCCCGGGGGTGGAACAGAGGTGGGGGCCTCAGTTTGAAGAAGAGTCCAGACTCTCACCGCGTTCTAACTACCCGACTGACTAAACTCGCTGAGGCTAGGTCCAATTTAACTTCTTTATAGAAAGAATACAAGCTGGGCCTGATGGGGCAGGCTTGTATAATCCCAGTCATGCTGAATGCTCAGGCTGGAGAGTTAAAGGCCAGCCTGGGCACCTGAGTGTCTAAAACTAAAAAGTAAAGAAGGTTGGGGGTGTAGCTCAGTGACAGGGTGTTTGAGTGAGGTTCAGGGATCAACGAGACAAAACAAACAAAAACCCTCCAAACAACAGCAAAAACAAACAAAAAATGGACCGTATGGGTGACTCTGAATTGAATGGCGTCCATGGCCTGGCAACCCCGTGGGGCTGGGGACAGGTCGTGAGGCAGAAGCAGTTGCTCTCTGGATACTGGAGCAAGGCTCCCAAAATCAAGTTCTAACGGAATCTTTGAGACTCAGGAAGGAGCGAGAAGGTTCCGGGACTCCAAAACCCAGTAAGCCTTTGTGTCGAGAAGCGGAAGTAGAGCTAGAAGGCGGCTCAGGGCTTAGGTGCACTTGTTATTCTCACAGAGGACACAGATTCAATTCCCAGCACCCGCCTGGTGGCTCACAACCATCTCCAGTCCTAGTAAATCTGATGCTTTCTTCCGACCTCTGTGGGCACCAGGCACGAATATGGTGCATATACATACATGCAGGAAAAACACTCATAGACATAAAATAAAATAAATCTTTAAAAAAAAACATGTGGCCAGGCAGTGGTGGCGCATGCCTTTAATCCCAGCACTCAGGACGCAGGGGCAGGCAGATCTCTGTGTGTTCAAGGCCAGCCTGGTCTACAGAGTGAGTTCCAGGACAGCTAGGATGGTTACATAAAGAAACGCTGTCTCAAAATATCAAAACAAACAAAACAAAACAAAAACAAAATGGAGCTGGGCATGGTGGCCCACACCTTTAATCCCAGCACCTTGGAGGTAGAGGCAGGAGGATCTCTGTAAGTTCGAGTCCAGCTTGATCTGCAGAATGAGTTCCTGTCTCAAAAAACAAATGAAAACAAAAGTGTGTGTTGGGGGAGACTAGATAGAGAGGCAGGCTTCTGCTTACAGGTTGGTCGTGGAGCCTGAGGGTGGGTACTTTTGGAGTTCCCAGGGCCCTGGTGTCTGGATCAGTGCTGGAGCCCAGAGCCCCCCTTGTTTGAGCACACCACGTGTGACACCTTAGCATGAGTGGGGGTTATCAGAGCTACCAAATGCTTGGACCCTTGATAAGAACCTGGAAGAATTCCCTCCCTTTTCTCCCCTGCCCATCAGATGTCTGGTGTTAGTGACTCTCAGGGACTGGAGCTGCCCAAGTAGGACCCAACTCAGTGTTCAGAAAGCACTGAGGTAAGAAGGTCTTTTTATAGCAGTGATGTCGGCATGGGCCCTTCACTGCCTCTCCGTTTGCCCCGTGGGTCTCTCCTCTGTCCTCCCTGCCCTCTTCAGGCTGCTGAGGATGGACAGAGAAGCTCATCCAGGCACTCCTGGATCCCAGCTCCCCTGGATGTCATTGTTTCCCTTGTCCCCCCATGCCTCCCCCACTGCCGGAGCAACCTGCCTGACTCCGTATTGAAGCAGCCTGCTGACATCCTTGTAAAAACAAATTTAATTCTCTTCCTTTTTTGGGACAGATGGAAAGAAATTGACGCCTTTGTCTCAAACAAAAAGAGAGAGAGAGAGAGAAAGAGACAATATACCTCTTTTCTTCTTGACAGCCATTTTTTTGGAACAAAAGCTGGAGGCTGTCACTCCAGCAAGGACTGAACCAGTCTTCAGGGAGGCAGGAGCTAGGCTAGCGGGGACAGCTCCCTCGGTGGACAAAGCACAGTCCTTTACTCAGTTGGTAGTCCCTAAAAGCCCGGATCTCCGTACCCGGGATGCAGTCTAATGGTCACCACTGACATCAGGCCGGCTCAGCCACCATAGCCTGCAACCCAGCCACATAAATGACCTTCGCCACCCAAATGGACACTATGACCAGAGAGTTCTGTTTGAGTGTGGTGGTGGTGAGGTGGTCACTACACAAAAGACGACACTCACTACTGGAGAGCAGCAGGAGACGGGGACAAACACGCAGCGGCAGACTCCAGAAGCAGGTGACACAGGAGTGAGGGCTGTGTGTCTTCCTTGCAAGGTCTCTGGCCTTGTGTCCCTCCCAGGGCAGGCTGTGGAGCTGCTCTGGGTCCCTCATTGTTCTTGCCTGTGAAAATGAGAACTCACTTCATCTATCTGTCTGTCTGTCTGTTTGCTTATTGAGCTAGCGTCTCCTGTAGCCCAGGCTGGTCTTGGACTCCTGATCTTCCAGCTGGAGCCTCCCAAGTATAGGTTTTAAAATTGTTTAAGCATTGATCAATTGACTGTATCTCTGTGGGGGCATTGCTCCTGCCACAGTGCACATGTGAAGGTCAGAAGACAGTTTGGGAGAGGTTGTTCTCTCCTTCTACCACGTGGGTTTCTCGGGATTTGAACTCAAGTCATGAGGCTTGCCAGCAAGGACCTCTATGCACTGAGCCCAATTCAATTTTTTTCTTTTTATTATTTGTTTGCATATGCGTGTGTTCATGTGTGTATACATTGGTGTGCCTTGGCACCTCCCAAGTGCTTAGATTATAGGCATGTGTTACCACATCCAACAAGATCTGACTGCTTTTTCCCCCTTTCTGGTACTAACAGACATTTGTCCCGGAATCAACTGAGGCTGGCCCAGACCATGTGTGGTCAAGGTAATGTAAGCACATTGAAGTCTACCTTCACTGGGCACTCTGGGCACTGAGACTCAGAAATCAGTCAGACATGCCTCTTCTCTGGGAAAGCTCCAGCCAGTGCTGGGAGGAATCACTCATAGGGGACTGCATGCCGGTATGACAAGTAGTGACAGCCCCCGGAGGGTGTCCCAGGGAAATGCCTATTTAACTAAAAACGTGTTTGCAGCAATTCTCTAAGAGGTGGCAAAGGGCCAGGGGATTTTAAAGGATGCATAGGAGTTGGCTCCCGAGAAGGCAGACAGTGAGGGAAAGCATGGGTAGTTCCACGAGCATGGCAAAACCACAGACTTTGGGCAGTGGAGGCAGAGAACTGACCGAGTGCCGTGGCGCACCAGGCTTGGTGCCAAGTGCTTTGTGCGCAGTGGCTCAGCTCATCTTCTCGAGAGCCGAGGAGGCAGAAGTAGCACGATCCCCATTCGTCTGTTTTTTGGTTTTTTGAGACAGGATTTCTCTGTGGCTTTGGAGCCTGTCCTGGAAATAGCTCTTGTAGACCAGGCTGGCCTCAAACTCACAGAGATCCACCTGCCTCTGCCTACAGAGTGCTGGGATTAAAAGGGTGCGCCACACCGCCCAGCTGTTTGTTTGTTTTTGAGGCAAGGTCTCACTATGTAGCCCTGGTTGTCCTGGAGCTTGCTATAGAGACCAGACTGGCCTCAAGCTCACAGAGATTGGTCTGCCTCTGCCTCCCGAGTGCTGGGGTTAAAGGTGTGCACCTAAATTAGTGTCCCTATTTTAGATGTGAGCCCTGGGCTCGGAGAGGTCACGCTGATATCCCCTAAGTCTTAGACTGTGTCAGGAGTGGCAGGACTCAGGCCGGAGGAACTGTCGAGAAAATTCCCAGGTCCAAGTTTGCTGTGAACTGTGGGCATCAGTGAAGTAGGAAGATATCCCAGCTACTGCCGGAACCCCGGGATGAGGTTTTTGAAGACTTCACAAAATGGGAGAAAAGGGCAATTTCTCGTGAACTTTTGTTCCTCCGTAAGTTCTCTAAATCTTTGCTTTTCAAAATGTACCATGCGCGGTGGATTTTTAGAGCTGAAAACTGACAGTGTAATTCTAGACTATCACAGGGCGCTTCCTCCCCGAAATTTCCATTCCTTTCTCTTCAGGAGGTGGGAGGAAAGATTTTGCCTTTGGTTTAAAAATGCCCTACAGTTGCAGGCTCTTCTGGATGTCCTAGGACTCCCAATGAAGGCTAGAATCTGATGATGGCTCTCCCTATCAGAGCCTCAGTTTCCCTACTTGTAGAGTGGACTTTTGGAGAGAGCCTGTGAGGACCGATTAGGTAATGTATATGTAGCCTAGGGCCTGCCACCCGGCAAGGCGCTGTGACCGGAAAAGTGGAGCTGGGGTGGAAGATCAGAGTCCAGGACCCAGAGGGTGCATCCATTTCGAGAGTGGAGAGAGGAGATCCGTAATCTGGTCGGGGGACCCCCTTTTCTCCTAGCTCTGGAGCCCCCATGGAGAGTAAGAAACTACTGGGGCAGCAGAAGGAATAAGGGGAGAATTGCTGTCATGGAAACAGGGGGAGGAGGGCGTTCCCAGAGAGAGGGAGAGATGGATAATGTCAAGTATAATAGAGAGGACGGGGGTGCAGAGGGCAGGAGGGTGATGAGAGTAAACCAGAGACCTCAGGTTTAGTCTCCTACGTGTCCTGAGTGACCCCCAAGCCTGGCTCCAAATCACAGCCCTAAAGTTAAATAGGCCCATGAACTAGCAAAGGATTTGCCCTCACCAAAATTCTTTTTTCTCCTGCATCTAAGACAAGAGAATGGGTGGTCTCTAATACGGTGGCTGGTGTCTAATCAGCCTCTTGGGTTGGTTGACTTCACGGCCACTTGTAGCAGCTGGGTCTTAGGCAAGTCCCATCACCTTCAAGAGTCCCTTCTGGGCACTTAGCTACTGCAAATTGAGTGCCTACAGATGTTCCTGGCACATAGTGGACCCCAATACAGATTCTAGTGATTATGTGGGTGCCAGAGCTGCCTGTTGTAAGGAAGTTTGCTTGCCTTGGAATTTGAAATGCCTGGCAAGTTGGAGATGGGCGTTGGATACCTGAAGAGTTGCAGGAGCAGCAAGTACCCCGGCCTAGTACCTCCTGGGTCCCTAAAGCCAGTCTCCAGCTATCGGCATCAGTAACAGATTCTGAACTTAGAACAGCAGGGCCATACAAAGCCAGCTCCGGAGAGTCTAAACCTAGACAGTGAGGTGGGTCCTGGCCTCAGTGCTTACATTACACACCAGCCGTCTATGGAACAGGGTCTGGAGAGATGGCTGAGCAGTTAGGAGCAGGTACTGCTCTGCTGAAGGACCTGAGTTCAGTTCCTGGCACCCAAATCAGACAGCTTACAATTGCCTGTAGTTTTAGGGAATCTGACCCCTTCTGTTTTCTGTAGGAATCCCCATATATGTAGTATATACTTACAGAGACATATATATATACATGAACTCTATCCATGTTCCTCCCACCTTCCTTCATTTATTTATTCATTTATTTGAGTCAGGATCCCATGTAGCCCAGGCTGGCATCAAGCTCACAAGGTAGCTAAGGTTGACCTCTAATTTCTGATTCTCCTTCCTCCACCTCCCGTGTGCTGGAATTATAGGTGTGCACAACCATACTAGCTCTCATTGGTCTATTCACTGTTTATCCTGTGATGCTACCCGGGGCACTAGGCAGATCGTCCTAGCTGCTAGGAATGACGTAAGAAGCTGGGTGGTGGTGGCTCACACCTTTAATCCTAGCACTCAAGAGGCAGAGGCAGAAGAATCTCTGTGAGTTTGAGGCCAGCCTGGTCTGCAGAGTACTTTCCAGGACAATTAGGGCTACACAGAAAATAAATAAATAAATAAATAAATAAAACAAGTAAAACAAAACAAAACAAAACCCAACCCTGAAACAGACAATAACTACAAAAGGTGAAGCTTTCTTGGCAAGGGAAAGGAAAAGTATTTTCCACATTCTCAGAAGAAAGGAGATTTAGTCGTCCTAGAGGGACAGAGGGCAGGGAATAAGAGACAAAGACAGGAGACAGAGGATGAGGGAGAAGGGGAAGGGAACAGGAGAGGAGGCAGGGCTATTTGTCCCAGAAGGACAAAGGATTGTCAGGATAGAGAGGAGACAGACGTGGCACTAGGAAAATGGCAGTTTATAAAGGTACAAGGAGAAACCTGTGTTAGGATGAGGTGTAATTTTAATTGGGTGTGTTAATTATGGTAACCAAAAGGGGCTTCTGATGGCTGGACTTCAATACTTTGATAGCTGGACCTTGCTGGTCAGCTCAGGAGGAGGAAGTGGCCAAATAAAGGACTAGACCTTGGTGACTAGCTTTAGGAATGTAATCTAACAGGTTTTTTTTTTTTTTGTTTTGTTTTTTTTAAGCAAGGCAGAGGGGATCTGGGAGAAGGGCAAGGCCTGCCAGAGCCATGTTTGCCACGCTCGAGCTGGCCAGAGTCCCTTCAGGGATTTATAAAGAAGCTGCGAATGAGAGACCTTGCATGATTTGGTCATGGAAGCTTCTAGCAATCATAAGTGGCAAATGCTCAACAAGTGGGTGTCTTTTATTACCTGGTGTTTAAATTTTCTAGACCAACCCTTGCTTCTCTCCTCTCCTCCCCACCCCCTTCTCTTCTTGATAAGATCTCTGTGTAGTTCAAGCTGGCCAGGATTCAAGATCCTCCCTAATTCTGGGATCACAGGCACGAGCCACTTTGCCCTGCTACCTCTGTTTCTCAGTGCTGTGAGCAGGTCAGCAGCAAAGGACTTTTTCTTGTAACTGTGTCCTTGGGGAAGCAACTTTCGAAAGGATTTCCTCTCCTCTGTCCCTGTCCTCCTTTGTCCCTTCCTGAGACCCAAGAATGAGGGACAACCTAGAGCGAAGAGAGGTCGCTGGTGGCCTTTGGCTGAACAACTTAGTCACAGAGACGGAATCTCTTGCAGGCATCCATGCAAGAGGTGACACCCACCTGGGACTCAGCTTCTAGATTCTTGAATCCCAAGATGGAGGCAGGGAAGCATGGTTTTACCTCATTGTCCTCTACTTCCTTGCTGTTGGGCCAGTGTCTCTCTCTCTCTAGACCTCTGCGTGATGGAGCGGTAGAGATCCAAGTTAAAGGGTTCCAAGGAATCCTGAGAGAGAAATGAGATCCCCCCACCACTTGTTCCTTGACCCTCCCCCGAAACAGACATCTATTGGTAAAAATCCCGGGTACTTATCCAGAGATGAAAGAGCATGTGGGGGGTGGGATGGGTGATGTTTGTCATTGACATCCTGTTTGAGAGTGAAAGAGGCAGATGTGGCAGAGACAGAACCTGCCTCGCACTCTTGGTTTCCGGTCTACCCCAGATCCCATCCCAGTACTAAGATCCAATTTCTGTTTTCCCAATAAAGTTCTCCACAGTTGCGTCTCTGAATCTTTCTTTCTGTGCTTTGTGTTTTTGTGTGTGAGGCAAAGTTCCACTATGTAGCCCTTGCTGGCCTGGAATTCACAGGAACCTGCCTGCCTTTGCCTCCTGAGTGCTGTCTTTGTATTGTTCTTTTTCTAGTTAGTGGTCTATTATTAGTATTTGTGTATGGGGAGGGGGTTTGTGCCACGGTACATGGTCGACTTTCCAGCCGACCTGTGCAGGTCTTTTCTACGGGACCTGGGATCTGAGAACCTGAAAGAATGAGGTTGTGGAGAGTCTACGGCTGTCAGCGGCCTGACTTCAGTCCTGTGCGCTTTATACACCAATGTAACAGAGAAAGCAATGGGCTAAGGGAGGTTGTTTGAGTTCAGAAAAACATGATCAGAAAGAACATGTAAATAAATGTCAGTAAGCACATACTAAATATTAACAGAGCAGCCCTTGCCCGGAACGTTCTCAGGACAGACAATTTAAACATAACTGCCTGGCATGTGCTATAGATATCTGGGAAAACATGAACACAAGGCAGAAGGCCATATCTAGATTCAGGGTACACTGACCAGATTGGGTTCTATAGCTGTGTTCTCACATCCAACAAGAGTAAACATGTCTTATAAACCGAATGCAAATGTCACAGGAGGTGCAAAATCACACCCAAGAACAATCCAGGGAACAAAATGCACCTGAGGTAAAGGCCCTGCGCCTTTTTTCCTGGAGTCTCTATCACAGTTCCCCAAGGCCTTGTTCACCATGTGTCCTCCTCCTCCTCCTCCTCCTCTTTTCCTCCTCCTCCTCCTCCTCCTCCTCCTTCTTCTTCTTCTTCTTCCTTTTTGTTTTTTCAGACCAGGTTTCTCTGTGTAACAGTCCTGGCTGTCCTGGAACTCGTTCTGTAGACAAGCTTGGCTTGAGCTCACAGAGATCCACCTGCCTCTGCCTCACAAGTGCTGGGATTAAAGGCGTGTGCCACCACTGCCCACTGCCCAGCTCATTCTTATGACCGTGTTCTGACAGTACATGTGTAGAGATCAACTATATGGGGTTGTTCTCTTTCCGCCTTTACATAGTGGCAGGCTTTTCAGTTGAGAAAATGTCCCGTAGGCTGTGGGTCATTTTCTTGATGTGGGAGAGCCAGCCTATTGTGGGCTGTGAGCAAGCCACAGGGAGCAAGCCAGTAAAGCATCAATTCATGACCTCTGCTTCAGTTCCTGCCTCTAGATCCCAACCCTGACTTCCCTCAGTGATGGAGTGTGACCTGGGGCATGTAAGTGTTTGGTTAAAAGTGAGACCCCAGCCCCCTGACACTCCTATATCCAAGGACTCTGGGATGTTTGGGTTGGAAGCGTCACCCCAGCTCCTGGCACCAATCCTTGGAGCAGGGAGCTCCATTTCAAGCTTCCTCCCCTGGGAGTCGCCTTGGTCCAGACTCAACCTCCAGGAAAGCCTGCCAGGCACTGACCCCTCCCCAGGGAGGGTCAGGACCACTCCCATGGGCTATTTAGGTTGCTGCCCAGAAAAGGAAGACGTGGTCTCTCCTGCTCTCTGTTCCTTGCCATGCTTTCCCAGGCCACCCGCGAGCTCTGCATTAGATGTGGGCATCTTTTATTTAGGTCTAATTTGGTCTGATTGGAATGATTTGCATCGGCTTGTCTTAAGAAATATACCTAACAATATATTTCCTCTCCAAGCTGCCTTTGTCCTTGGTGTTTATCACAGCCATTGAAAGCAAACCAGGGCACATGGACTCTGGGAATTGAACTCAGGTTGTCAGGCTTGTGTGGCAACTGTCTTTGCCCACTGACAGTTTCTTGGTGGCCTCCTCTGACTCTCCTTTTGTTCTTCTTCCATGGTCCCTTGTAGGAGCCAGCCGTGATAAACTAAATAGAAACAGATCACCCAAAGGAAGTTCTTTACTTCCAACCATTATCACCTGCCAGAGTAGGACTCAGCCAAGTTTAATGGAGGCCTGAGTCTCAGTAGTTTACCTGGTTGCAAGAAGAACCACAAACTGAGATTACCTGAGCACCACCCAAGAACAGACCATCCAAAGGAAATGCCTAATGTTCCAACCGTTGTGGATAGGATCACCTGCCAGCACACTCACCAGGACACCCCTAGACAAATGTCAGCCTATATGGGGTCATGAACCTTAGAAATCCCTACCCCCACCTTTCCTACTATAAAACCCCAACTCTAATGGAGCTCAGGCTTCTCCGATTATTTCAATACATTAGACACATGGAGAGACCGAGTTTGCAAACTTGTATAAAATAAAGGCTCTTTGCTTTTACATATGGGTCTTGGTTTTTTTTGTTGATTTTTGGGGGACTTCACGGATCTAGGCATAACAGCTTTATGACCAGGCTCTAGTGAGGTTATGGCAGAGATGCCAGTTAATGGCGAGGGGTGCAGAGATACCTCCAGGACCTTAGCCTGATGGAGGAGACAGACACCACAGGGGTCTCTGTAGACACTCCCAAGAGCCTGACCCCAGCCCTGTTCCCCCACCCTTCTTTCCCAGTCTAATCTAGGCCTCTTTCTCTAGAGCCCTGCCCAACCCCCATATGCTTCCAGGGCTTCTTTTCTCCCAAACTCCTCCCCTTCAGTCCCTTGGCAACAGCACCCTCTGTGTGGCCAAGGCAGTCAGTGCAACATGGGTACTGGAGAAGTTAAACCTGATACGCCAGGAGAAAGACCAAATCCATGATTGTCCGATCAGAGCAAGCTTTATGTTAGAGATGGCCCGGGACTGGCTAGCTGCCTGTCTCACCCTGAGTCGGGATTGCTTAGAGAGCAGCCCCTTACCAGCTTTTTGAGGTCCCTTTTGTAGGGAAAGGTTGAGAAGAACGGAGAACAGCCCTAAGCTGTGTGCAGGGGAGGGATAACCGGCTGTTAGAAAAATACAGTGGGAGGTGAAGATAAAAGCAAGAACATACATCATGTGGAAGGGGAGTCGTATGCTGTGGGACAGGTGGTCACGGGTGTAGATTAAGGTGTCTTGAGAACATATGTTGTAAGGCAGAGGGCAACCATGCATCATAGATAGGGTCATGAGTTCCGCATGGCAAAGGGTGGTCACACATCATGGGGTCACAAGTTCAGTGCAGGCTGAAAGACGTGCTTTGTGGGGTGCGTTAGGTATAGAAAACAGAAACCTATTCTTGTAAGGTATGGAGACTTAACACTGTGGCTCCCATTCTGGTTTTATATTCCAGGGCCATTCAACCTATGCCTGGGAGATTTTGCTTATTTCCCTGTGTAAGTCATTGATTTGGTTATCAATGAGGTGAGCAAAGTCTGGTATGTTAAAACAATGCAGTCCGGGAATTGTTGATAGTATTTAAGATTCTGTTTGAGCAACAGATAGTCTGTGGTAGCTCTGTTGTGTAAGGCTGCCGTTCTTATATTAATCCTCCCGTTTCTTGATTCATTTCTGCCAGTATCTTGGCTGTCGTATTAGTAGCTTTAGCTGTTCAGCAGGCTATTGCAGACATGTCCTTTGGCATCCCACAACCTGTCCAGGCCCAGGCAGCGGTGATGGCTGCTGAGATGGGGCACAGGTGTCGGGCGCCCTCACAGTTCAGGGAGAGACCCTGAATCCTATTAACAGATGGCAGGGGCATTAAATTAGCTGTGATGAGCCCTGTCCCATGTATGACCTTATAACCCAAGGCAGAATAAGTGTTATTCTCACAGAAAAAGGTCCATCCCAGGCGTAATGATCTTCCCTTGGGGAGCACGTGATTAGAAGTGGGGCTGCAATGCGGAGGAACGGCAGTGCAATCAGAACATAGGCGGTGAAGGAAAAGGGCGTCATTTACAGGAGCATCAACCTTGGGAACGTATATGGCGTCATGTTCCACTGAGTCTCCGGTTGAGTTGGTATGTGTTTATATGTGTTCATTTGTGACTCGTATTCCATATCAGTTTTTCACAGGAGCCCAGGAATTGAAGGATCACTTGTCCGTCTGCTGTTTGATGCTAGGTGGTATCGAGATAAAGATTGGTATCGAGTCCATTAGCTGTAGACAGTGGCGTTTTCGGGATGTTGGTTTCGATGGACGTGCCTAAGGAGTTCTGTTTCCCCTTTATCATCTTAGTACATTTGTAATTTCCATTTTCAGAATTTGTTGAAGGTATTTAGTTATGTTGGCACATTGTTACATTGATACTGACTGGTCCGTTAAATTAGTCTATCCCAATTGCCCTCCTTCCTTTTGGGTAAAAACAATTTGCTTTTCTTCCTTCAGCTAAATAGTGGGACCTGGTGGGTAGGAACAGTTCCTAGCCTTTCAAAGTAATATTAAGGTATTTTGTATAACAGGTGCACCTTCTGTTCCCACAGTTCTAAGACAGCCTAGGTCAGATACTAAGGCAAATGGGAGCATTATTGTTAACCAGAGGGCAACGATAGCGACAACCAGAGGCAGCTATCAGGAAGTAGGAACAACTGTCAATCTTTTAAAGGGCCACATTCAGGCACAGCCGACCTCTTCTTCTTCTCTTTCTCCCTTGGATCTTCTCGGCCCTCTGGTGCCTTCTTATGGTAGGAGTGATAAATCCAGGCAGCGACATCAGTGACTTTGACACAGCATAGGAATCCGGAGAATTACGATATAAGGCTTTCTCCAAGCCTGGGTTGGTATGGGGTGATCAGGGGGGGCTGGCATCCAACAGGTTGAGCTGCCAGGACCCGAGGGAAAATCTCATCCAAAGTTAATTAGGTCCTTTTAAGGACTCAGAGATTGGGGCACTCTGGTTAACAGTCCACTATGCACGCGAGGAAACATGGGGGCTGGTCTTCCAAAGACTGTTTGTATGGGGTAAACTTTTCTCAACAGAGGCTGCGGAGGACCACGAGAAGGGCAGAAGGCAAGGAATCAGCCCAGTCTCCACCAGTCTCAAGAGTGAACTTAGTTAAAAATGTCCTTCAAAGGCCATGTATCCCCTCTATTTTCCCTCAGCTCCGAGGGTGGCACATACTGTGATTAAGAGCCTTAGAGAGTAATTGAGACAAGTTGTCTGTAAAGGCCGAGCCATTGTCAGACCCCAGAAGGAGAGGGAAGCCAAAATCTGGGGGATAAACCCCACCATCAATTTCTGACCTGGGCTGTTTCTGTGCGGATGGCAAGGCCTCTGCCCAGCCCATGAGAGTATCGACGAGGACCAGCAGATGTTTGTGTTCATAAAGTCCTGGCTTTGACTTCGGTGAAATCCATTTCCCAAAATTCACCAGGAATAGGATCTTGACTCCTTTGTCCTAGAGGGAGCGCACATCCTTTCTTTACATTTACCTGAGCACAGGTCAGACGACGGTCTGAAGTGTTTGATGTTCACGTAGCCAGGCATGAATGGAGATGAGGGCTGAGATTTGTTTTTCAGGTGACAAGTGAATCGAGCGGCATTTAGCCAGTTCTGGCCCAGCTCCTATGGTATGCAAATTCTTCCGTCCAGCAAGACCCACCATCCGTTGTAGTTTTCCCAGGCCCCCAAATCAGAATATGACTTGACTTCTGGTGGATCATACTCAGGGACATCTTCGCTGAAGCTGAGTGGGGGCTCAGGAGCAGCAGATAGCTCTAGGATAGTTTGGGGACTGGATTCCCTGAGTGCAGCCTCTTCGGTCACCTGATCTGCATAGTTGTTACCTTGAGTTTGGGGCTTTTGTCTTTTTGGTGTTTGGTATTAAGCCAGCTTGGCTGGCAGCCAGATGACCTTCAGAAACTGAATGATTTCATGCTTATTTTTAATAGTCTTTCCTTTTGAAGTAATTCCCTCTGTCTATGAACCTGTCAGTGACCATGAACTGTGGTAGACATACCAGTTGTCAGTGTAGAAGTTCAACTTTTACTCCTTAGCCCATACACACACACACACACACACACACACACACACACATATATATATATATATATATTTTTTTTTTTTTCCGAGACAGAGTTTCTCTGTATGGCCCTGGCTGTCCTAGAACTTGCTCTGTAGACCAGGCTGGCCTCGAACTCATGGAGATTCACCTGCCTCTGCCTCCCAGGTACTGGGATTATAGGCATACGCCACCACTGTCCAGTGTCCTTAGCCTATCTTAAGGCCTGTGTCAGAGCAATTATTTCTGCTCTGTGGACAGATATGCCCTAGGCAGGGTTTGTGCCCAGATGACCTCTCTTTGACCTGTGACCACAGACACCCCTGCATACCCAGTGTCAGACCCAGCCTGACTGGTCCATACGTTCTCGAGAGGGGGAGCATAGACTGAGGAAAGAAACAGACAAGAGACAGAAGATAGAGTCGGGAGAGCTTCCAGGGACTACTGTAACAAAACCCCCAAGTTTACTACTCATGGTCCTTATATACCCCAATCAAGAGGGGAGGACACAAGATTTCCATGACACAAAGAACAAACAAGCATGAAACATAAGTTCCTTATATTTGAAAACACCGGCAACCACGACCTAAGTCAAGCATCCTGTTGACTGGCCATTGAGTAAGGCATCCAGTAGCTACACTGTTAGCCAAACATCCTGCCATTTGTCCTTGAGGAGCAAGAATAGGTTTGAACCCTCTGACCTTTAGTCAAGGTGGAACGGATTCAAAACTGTGGGTCCTCACATCTAGTCCCTTCCTAGATGAAGCCGCTGCTGTCTATGTAGAAGTCAGCACCTCCGGTGGTTGGGAGGGACGTCTGTCAGGTCAGGTCGCATACCTGGTTTGACATCCAGCATCTCCACACAGTCATGGATGGGCTCTTTAGGATCGTCTGGTGTCTGGTAGGTAGCAGGGTAGTGGGGTTAATGGACAAGGATTTGTCAAAGGTGAGTCTGTCCTTCTCTAGGAGAGGGGTCTGATACTGAGTCAGGGGCATTTGACATCCACCAGCTGGTGGCCTCCCTCAGCAAGGTTTCCACAGTGTGTGGAGCTGTTAGAGTCTGCCCTAGTGTGAGCGTGTCAGCCTCATTTACCAGGATGGCAGTGGCTGCAATGGTTCTTAGACAAGGGGGCCATCCAGAGGCCACAGGGTCCAGTCTCTTTGAGATATAGGCCACTGGCCTCTCCCAGGGACCCTAAGTCTGTGTTAGGATCCCCTTGGCAATGCCCTTTCTTTCTTGGAGGGTTTGGAGACATCAGAGAGAGTCAGGACAGGGGTCTGTACGAGGGCCTCTTTTAAGTTCTTTTCAGCCCATTTTACAGGGCTGTTACCCCCAACTGTAGTGCAGAACAAGGGCTCTACAATCTCCAAACCCAGGCAACATCCAGCAGCTCCCAGAAACTTCCTGATTTGTTTCTTTTTCTTTCTTTCTTTCTTCCTTCCTTCCTTTCTTTCTTTCTTTCTTTCTTTTTTTTTTTTTTGGTTTTCCAAGTCAAGGTTTCTCTGTAGCTTTAGAGCCTGTCCTAGAACTCTTTAGAACTCTCTCTGTAGACCAGGCTGACCTCAAACTCACAGAGATCTGCCTGCCTCTGCCTCCCTAGTGCTGGGGTTAAAGGTGTGCACCACCACCACCTGGTGCTGATTTATTTCTTAGTAGTTGGAGCTGGGATTTGCGTTATATCCACTATGTAGGTTTAGGATAACAATCTTTTTCCTTCCTTTTTTTAAAAAAATATTTTTTATGTGCATTGGTGCTTTGCCTGAATGTATGTCAGTGTGAGGGTGTCAGAGCCCCTGGAACTGGAGTTGCAGACATCTACAAGCTACCACGTGGATACTGGGAATTGAACCTGGGTCCTCTGAATGAGGAGTCAGAGCTCTTAACTACTGAGTCATCTCTCCAGCCTCCCCTTTTTCCTCCTTTAATTTATACTCCAAGAAGGTAACCTGAAGTGAGAAAATTTAAGATGCTTTTCTGGAAACTCTGTAGCCTAATGGGGCTAAAAGGCCTCGCTGGCTCTTAAACAATCTTCCATATCATCTGCTGCCAACAGAGCAAGGTTACCTCAGGGTACTTACGGCAGAAGAGGCTTATGCCCTGATTGATGGCCTCATCAAAGACAGTGGGAGAGCTCTTGAATCCTTGAGGCCATCTGGTCCAGGTTAGTTGTCCTGATAGTCCTAATTCAGGGTCAGCCCACCCAAGTGAGAGAACGGGTTGACTAAACTTTGACAGGGAATGGAGAAGAATACATCTTTTAGATCCAGTACAGTGTAAATTATGTTCTGGTGCTGGCAAACTGAGCAGAGTGTAGTGTAAATTATGTTCTGGTGCTGGCAAACTGAGCAGAGTGTATGAGTTTGGAACAGTTGGGTGAATGGCCTGCACCCATTAGCCTACTTCCCTCAAGTCTTGTCTTGGTCTATAGTCTTGAGTTCCTGATCTCCAAACAGGCAACAAGGGGCATTTGAGGCTGATTGAGGGGAGTGAGTCTACTTGCTTTAAGGAAGTGCCTGATGTGAATCTTGACCCTTTCTTTCCCTGGCTTCTGAGCTGATAGGGTTTTGCTCAACCCAAATGGGCATAGCCTTGGATATTACCTATATTATGAGAGGTGGCACATGCTCTACCAAGTTGCGGGGATTGTCCTCTGCCCCATACCTTGAGAACTTCTTGGACTAGCAAGGTTTTCCATTTCCCTCCCAGGGGATGAAGAGGATTTTGGAGGAGCAGGTATGCTTCACTTATTAGGCAAGCTGTAGCTATAGTCAAGACTTTTACAGGCTCTGCTAACTGGAACTTGGGGGTATCCCTTGAGAATGAAATCAAAGCCTGAAGTTTGCTCAGAAGATCTCACCCCAATATTGGGAAGGGGCTTTGAGGGATAACCATAAAGGAATGGCCTATAGTCGCTTCGCCCGCAGACGGTCTGATCAGTGGTATATTCACATTATTTTACATCCCCTCTTGCCCCTTGTATCTTCATTGACTGTTGAGGGGTCCCAGGTACCCCTTCAAGACTGAGTAAGTAGCCCCAGTGTCAACCAGAAAGTCTGTAAGTTGGCCCCAACATTAACAGTTACCTTAGGCTCCTGGGGACCCAATTAAGAAGCCTCTGCCATGGTAGTCTTCCATAGCCAGGACTGGTTTGGGGGAGGGAGCTCTGCCTGCTTCCCAAGTGGGCCTGCGTCTCCCTGATGCTCATCAGGAGGGCTCACCTGCTTCCGATGCAGGCATTTATTCTTCTGATGCCCATCTCTTTACAGTAGCCACATTGGCTTCTCTGTAGTGGCTTTTTTCTTGGTGAGAGTGGCTGAGTCATATAGTGCCACCAAGGTGGCTTGTGCCAACTTTTTGGCCATTTGGTCTTCTTAATTGTCTCAATTGTCAAATACCTTTGAGGCTGTTTCTAACAGTTCCGACCTCTTCATCCCTGCAAGCCCATCTATCTTGTGGATTTTCCTACATATATCAGGGGCCGACTGGGTGGAAAAGGCCAAGTTAACCCCCTTGAGATTTGCTCCGTCCTTTGTGTGTATAGCTGATAAGCTTCCGGGAAGCGCTCTGGGAAAACTGAAGGCGATTTGTCCGGGTCCTGCTTTATGTCAGCTACCTTAGATTTGTGGGCCTAGATTAGTGAGCCCTCCTACCGCCCTTGTCATTCCTTCTCTCGGAGTCTAGGGGAAATGACTGAGTGATCCCCACTTCCCTCAGTATTGTAATTCCAAGGGACTTTAGCCTTGACAAGACTTAGCCAATCTTTTCAGCTCTCAATTTGTCAAACAGTGAGGCTATTCCAGGCCTTGCCTCAGAGGCCTTTGTGAGAAACTGCTCTCTCTCTCCAGTGGGAAAAGAAAGAAAGGAAGAAAGAAAGAAAGAAAGAAAGAAAGAAAGAAAGAAAGAAAGAAAGGAGAAAAGTGTGGAGAATCTGTTGAGTGTAGTCTCAAGTGGGGAAGTGATTGAAAAAACATTCAGCCAGAGAAATCAGGGAGTCAGAGCTGATACCAAAAGGGGGGTTCTGGGTTTCCCAGATGTAGAGGCCTGTGGTATAAAAGGCAATACAGAGATAACAGACATAGAAGGGTGTTGCCTGAGTTGGGGTTTGAGAACTCAGGGGGCTCAGAGTGGGGGGCTGTTGGTGGATTCCCTGATAGGAATGTGGAGGGGAGAATGAGGAGATTGGAGCAGGGAGGGAGGGGAAACAGGAGGAGGTGAGGTGAGACCTGGTGGGGAACCAGAGCCCAACCTGGAATAGGAGTTCCACGTGGGCCCCTTGCTGGCATGGGAGGGTGAGAGGACAGGGAGAGACGGGGAGTGGGTACGGAGCTGGGGAGGTGGGCAGCTGGGAAAAGATGGGAGGCAGAGCAAATAAGGAGTGAGGAGCTGTTGGAGCAGGAAGGTGGAGCAGACAGTGTGGAAAGGTTTGGTGTGGGAAACCAGAGTATCTGGGGAAGTCAGGTGGTGGGGCAGGAACGGGCTCTGGAGATACAACTGAGTCTTCTCAGAGGGCCTGAGTCTGGGTGGAAGACTCAGATGCTGAAGGGAGCTGTGGAGAGAGGTGGTGGTTGTGAGGGAGAAGGAGACTGGAAAGCAGGCTTTGGAGGGGAAGCCTGAGGCTGGGTAGCTGCTTCCCTGAGGGCCCTTTTACTGACTATGAGAACGAACCTGGCCACCTGCTTGGTCTGGATCATGAACGTGGAGAGGAAGTTACCGCAGCTGGGGACAAAATGTATCCAATTTAACCGGAGTGGCTGGGATGGAAGTTACCTCAGCCAGGGGCAAAAATGTATCCAACTTGCCCTGAGTGGCTGGGATTTCCAAGGCCCACATAAACTACTGCCAAGGTCATTTGTGGGTCAAAAGTGCCCTGGGGGAGGGTGTGCAGTCGACCCCAAATGTGGGCCATTCAAGTTCACAGTATGTTCACAGTCAGCTCTTGGAGATAGGATAGCCAAAATCATCCTTAACTAGAGGGGATAAATTTGTAAAAGTCTTTTAGAACACAGGCTAGGGGGCTGCCCAGCTTACCCATCTTGTTATTCATGTCCTTCATCAGTTTCTGTCACCTCAAGTTCGAACACACAAAACAGACCAAACCCAAGACAAAAGACAGAGCAAACATAACAGCAGGAGCAAAGACAACAACAGATGGGGTCGTTCAGAGAGTCACCAGACGACCAAAGAAATGTCTTTAACAACTAGGAGGTCTCTTTTTAGAGGCTATTCCCTGCTCTATCCAGACACTGAGAGCCTACCAGAGGCTTCCTAAGTCTCCAGTCTCTTCGGTTCAGTTAGGCTGAGCCGTTCAGAGATCTCCTTGGCTCCTGGAATGCATGATGTCCTGGAATGCATGATGCCTCTTCAAACTCTTGGCTTGGCCCCCTGTGTCGTCGGACATCTATGGTTCCTCAGCTCTGCTGGGCAGCCTAGGTGTTAGTGGGTGCCCAGATGCCAGGCCTCTCCAAGTTTTCTGACTCCTAGTCATCACTAGGGCATCCTCAGGATCTCAGGGTGGGTCAAAGAAAGAATTGGTAGCTCTGGCTGAACTCCCGAATAGCCAGAAATAACCAGAGGGCCAAATGTGCTGTCTCACTGTGCCCTGAATGGGGAATATTAGGTTTCATCACTCATACCTGCTCTCTGTTCCAAGACCGGGATCCCACAGAACCAGGACAGAACAGAAAGCAAAAGATGTCACAAGAAGAAGCTTGAGCCATGGCTCAGTGGCTAGGAGCGCCTAATGCTCTGCTTTAGTGCTCGAGGCCGCGGGTTCGAGTCCCGCCTGGTGATAACGATAATCAATAAATCGTTATCAATAATCGGGAAAAAAAGGTGTCACAAGAAACTAAAGAGGCTTCTGTGACTTATCTGGGGAACATCCATAAACATGTTTGTATAAAAAAAGAAAAAAAATTTGCTATCTCCCTTTGGAGCACTGCTGTCCAGGTCTGGAGTGAAGGGCCCGGCTTCAGAATTTGTGTGAAGGGTCTGATTTGCTGGCAAACTCCAAATGTGGAACCTGAATACACCAGGAGAAAGACCAAATCCACGAGAAAGCTTTATGTTAGAGATGCCCCCGGGACTGGCTAGCTGCCTGTCTCATCCTGAGTCTCATCCTGTCTCATCCTGAGTCAGGATTGCTTATTGCTTAGAGAGCAGCCCTTTACTGGCTTTTTGAGGTCCCTTTTGTAGGGAAAGGTTGAGAAGAACGGAGAACAACCCTAAGCTGTGTGCAGGGGAGGGATAACCGGCTGTTAGAAAAACACAATGGAAAGTTAGGGTAAAAGCAAGAACATACATCATGTGGAAGGGGAGTCGTATGCTGTGGGACAGGTGGTCACGGGTGTAGATATTGAGAACATATGTTGTAAGGCAAAGGGCAACCATACATCATAGGGTCATGAGTTCAGCATGGCAAAGAGTGGTCACACATCATGGGGTCACAAGTTCAATGCAGGCTGAAAGTCGTGCTTTGCTGGGTGCGTTAGGTATAGGAAACAGAAACCTATTCTTGTAAGGTATGGAGACTTAACAATGTGGTTCCCGTTCTGGTTCACAAAACCCTGCTGGAAAAGAGCAGTCCTCCTCTGCCTCGTTCCTAGTTCCCTTCCTAGTTCCCAGAGGACTGGTTGTTCCTACTGGTTACTAAGTAACTCTGGGACAGACTTCCTCCTTGACCCAGATCTGCCTCTCCATCACTCCTGACTCAGTCTTAGGGGCCTGGGTAATGAGCATCCGGGCGGATGCCAAGAGTCTTCAGTGCAGACGGCAGGGGAGTCAGCCCAGGGCAGGGTGGGGCTGTTTCCTTGGCCTCTCCTTGCTTAAAGAGACACTCTGACCAAGGAGACGTCACAGAGGCCTGTGAGCTCTGTCGAGAGCCTCTCAGTCCCCACCACGGCTGGGCAGAACCGCTCTGAAGGTCCACGTGAATGTGTATGTTTGTGTGGCAAGTTTGAGAACATGTAGGTGCTTACGCAAGCATGTGTATGCAGTGATTTCTCTTGTGTGCCCTGAGTGAGATCATGTCTATATGATGACTCTCGGATGAAATGATTACCTAAATTGTTCCAGTATAATAAAAACTGCTCCTGGTCAGAAAAAGATTACAGATACACAATAAAGACAGATTCAGACAAAAATAAACCTGTGGACAGGTCATTGTGTGCTTAAAAATGTACATAGGCTTGGGAGAGAGAAAAAAAAGAGTATAGACAGTTATAAAAAAATTAATTTTAAAAAAATAAAAGTCTTTAAAGAGACAGAGTATAGATAGTCATAGATTAAAGAAGTAAAAAAAAAGCCATGTAAAGATGGAATATACACAGACAGTCTGGATTATGTATATTATTGTGTTTTCTTTAAAATTTTTGACTGTGAATGAGCTAAGTACAGAGAGACATTTCATTGTATGGGCCGCTAAACTAAACCAACATATATATTTTAAAAGTATCTTGACTTCAAAATTTGAATCTAAGGATATGTTAAGGATATGTTACTTTGGAAGTTCTGCTTTTGTTTCCGTGGAGGATGAGAACCTGTGGATTCCTTTCATGCTAATGTTGTTTGATGGATCAAGACCTCCTAAGAGGTCTCTGCAAACTCCTAAAAATACTTTGCCCAACAAACAACAGGAAACAGTTTGGAAAAAACTATGCCCAAATTCCCAAAATGATTGTTTATAAATGTTTGTTTTCATTTAAAGAGGGTTTATTATAAATGGTTAAATGGTCACAGGCAATCTATTTGTTTTGTAAAAATAAGGGCAATATTATATAGAGATGAATACTTTGCATAGATCTTGGTCTATTGATACTAATTTAAGGTCAATTTTGTTATATGTATTTCTGTTCTTGTTTATGATATTATGTTTAGACAGCTCATTTAAAATGTAATATATAATTAAAACTTGCTGATTAATAGGTAATCATTTGTAATAGTCAAACTTGTAATCATGTAAGCTAGATTTTCTAGAGATATAGAGATACATTTCAGTTAGATAACTAATCTTCAACACTTCAAAGACCTACAGATTATGGCATTTAAAATGTTTTAGGAACTTAGACTTTTCTCAACAGCGAGACACATCTGCTTCTGGCAGCACCAATTACTTCAGAGAGGTTGATGGTCATTGAAGAAACTTGTTATAGAATTTGCCTTCAATGTGACAAGGCTAGTCATTTGGACAAGAAACTGCTCTTGCCTGTGCTACTTGATGGTACGCTGTATGAGCTGGACATGCAGGACCCACAGAAAAGTGACTGCTAAACATTCCAAAAGACAGGATAGTCCTTCAGGGTTTCTACTTCACAGAAGAAGCTGCCAGACATTCTGTAGGACACAGAAAAAAGCAACTGATGAACTTTGCCATTACAAGACACAACAGATCTTCAAATTTCCTGCTTCATGGAAAAGTCTACTAGATACTGTGGGCCTGTAGGCTGAAGATGAATGCCCCAACATTACAGAAGAACTTTGGGTGACTGTTCAGGCAGCGAGATGTCTCTGTCAATTCTAGAACTTTGGAATTTTCTTACAATGCACCTCCTGTTTACTTAGGTAATATTATATCCTTCTGAGGTCTTTAAAGAGTTGAAGACAGATAGTTATAGTTTTCCTTAATTATGATAAAAAATAAATTAGACATAAAACTTTAGACTCACAAAGATAGGATATATGATAGAGAATTTTCCTCAATTTGTGTAGTGAGGGAGCTGCGGGCAGGCCTGCTTTTCGTCCCACACGGCTCCCGCACGGCTAGCTTAGCCCCGGAAATAACAACACACAACTTGTATTCATTAAACACTGCCTGGCCCATTATCTCTAGAGAGTTAGTTACTGGCTAACTCTCACATATTGATTAACCCATTTCTAATAATCTGTATAGCACCACGAGGTGTGGCTTACTGGGAAAGATTCAGCATGTCTGACCTGGTGGCTGGCTCCATGGCATCTGCCTCACTGCCTTCTTCCCAGCATTCTGTTCTGTTTACTCCGCCTACCTAATTTTCTGTCCTATCAAAGGGCCAAGGCAGTCTCTTTATTGACCAATGAAAATAACACAATAGACAGATAACCCTCCTCCATCAAATTTGCCAAATGTAAATGGACTAAATATTGTAACTATAATTCTTGCTTGATAACTATTTTGTATATGTAATTTTACTATGTTAAAGTTAAAACCTTCCTTTTTAATTAGACAGAAAAGGGGAGATGATGTGGTGTGTCTTCCTGTATATGTGTTACTTTTATTAGATAATGAATAAAGCTGTTTTGGTCAATGGTCTAGCAGTGTAAAGCCAGGCGGGAAATCCAAACAGATATATAGAGAGAGCAGGTGGAGTCAGAGAGATGCGTGTAACTGCTGAAGGAGACAGATGCCAGAACCTTACCCCATAAGCCACAGCCTCGTGGTAAAACATAAAATAGAAATGGGTTAATTTAAGAGGTAAGAGCTAGCTATAAATACGCCTGAGCTGTTGGCCAAGCAGTGTTGTGATTTCTATAGTCTTTGTGTGATTATCCAGGTCTGTGAGGCCAGGAATGAAAGAGCAGTCTCTGTTTACAAAAACCCTGTCTCAAAATACCAATAAACAACAAATAAATATATAAAAGAATAAACATGGGGTTCTGGAGAGATGACTTAGGTGTTAAGAACGCTGGCTGTTCTTTCAGAAGACCCAGGCACAGTTCCCAGCACCCACACAGTGGCTCACAGACACCTCCATCTCATGTTTCAGAGCTCTCATGCATTCTTCTGACTTCCACAGGACTAGGTACACATGTGGAAAACAGACATACATGCAAAGTAAAACATTCTCATAATAAAAGTAGATAAAACATATTTGTATTTATATATTATATTTGCATATTTTATATATTGTAATTATATATGTAAATATACATATAACATTTAAAAGAAATGTGTTTATTATAGAAAGTTGAGAAACCTGATAAAAAAGGAAAATAGGAGAGGGACATTTCAGTAATATTCACTATTCCATTAACATTTGGGTATGTTCCCTTACCAGAGACACCCAGGGATCTCCAGGGGACCCTAGTGCCTTCTGTAATGGGGCATGAACTTCATCTTACTGCAGGATTATGAACCTTCATCGGATGTTCCAAAGGCACAGGGCCAAAAAAAATCACACAGTCACATAAAAATGCACATACATCCTGGACCATGCACACACATCCCCAGACTCTGGATCCATTCTGCTCTCACACAAAGATTCCCTCTTGGCCCACGTTGTGTTTTTGCTCATTTACACCTGCCCATGAGTGTTGACACTATAGACATGTCTATGCACGTTGTACCTCACCTCTTGCTGGGCACATGCTCACACACCTGTGTTGGTACACTTAAAACAATCTTCAGTGACTAGAAGACATCTGGGCATTGCTGCCAGAGGACGACTAACTTCACAGGCACTGCTGCCACCTAGAGGCCACATCTTGCACTCGCACTCCTTTTTAGTTTTTCCAGTCCATAAATTTGGCCTAATCTGTGCCTCATTCCTCATTAGGAGCTGTTGGTTCCTAATAAACACATTAATTGAATGAACTAAAAACACTTTAGTTGTTCCCGTGTTTTTGGTGACAGGGTCTTGTGTCTCAGACTGTTCTCCAATTAATTCACTTTGTAGCCTAGACTAGCCTTGAACTCTCGACCCTCCTGCCTTAGGGTCGTAAGTACTGGGATTACAGGCATGTATCACCACACTCAGCAAAGCACTATTTTAAATTATCTGTCCATCTGTCCATCTGTAGTCCATCTGTCCACCCATCCATCCATCCATCCATCCATCCATTCATCCATCCATCCATCCATCCATGTGTGGATGTGACTATGAACATGTTACATGACATACATCCCCTTATTTTCAAGCTTTCTTCTGTAGTCCAGGCTGGCCTCAAATTTTATATGTAGCTGAGGGTAACTTTGAATTTCTGATCTTTCTGCTTCCATGTTCTGTGACCTGAGTCACAAGCAAAAACCATCATACCTGGCTTTGCATGGTGGCTAGTAATCAAACCTATGGCTCGTATCCAATGATAGGCAAGCATTCTGCACACTGAACTATACTCCCATTCCAAACCTATGACTCGTACTCAATAGGCAAGCATTCTGCATACTGAGCTACACTTCCATTCCTGGACCCCATTATTTTATTTTATTTTATTTTTATATGTGAGAGGGTTTGAGTTGTTCTTTTGTTTCTGTTTTATTTTGCTTTGTTTTTCCTGCATGGATGTTTGTGCATCATGCTTGGTGCCCCTGGAAGCCAGAACTTGTTCCAGATCCTCAGGAACTATAGCTGCAGACAGTTGTGAGTCACCTTGTACTTGTTGGTGCTGGGAACTGAACGTGGTCCTCTGGAAGAGCAGTTGGTGCTTTTTGTTTGTTTGTTTGTTTTTAAAAAAAATTTTTTTTGAGACAGGGTTTCTCTGTATAACTGTTCCCTGGCTATCCTGGAACTCCCTTTGTAGACCAGGCTGGCCTCAAATCGACATAGATCCATCTCCTGAGTGTTGGGATTAAAGGCATGTGCTGCCACCACTACCTGGCTGCAGCAGGTCCTTCCTTCCTTCCTTCCTTCCTTCCTTCCTTCCTTCCTTCCTTCCTTCCTTCCTTCCCTTCTTTTTTTCTTTCTTTTTTGTTTTTGGTTTTTTGAGACAGGTTTTCTCTGTGTAGCTTTGGAATCTGTCCTGGAACTTGTTCTGTAGACCAGGTTGGCCTTGAACTCACAGAGATCTGCCTGCCTCTGCCTCCTGAGTGCTGGGATTAAAGACGGCAGTTGGTGATTTTAACTGCTGAGCTCTCTCCAGCCCCCCAAACCCATTATTTTGTATTCTACTTTAAGTGGAAAATTTGAAGGGGGAAAAGTGGGGTTTTTTTGTTGCTATTGTTTGTTTTGTAACAGGGTCTTATGTACTCCAGCCTGGCCTCCCACTTGTCAAGTAACTGAGGAGAGTCTTGAAGTCCTGATCCTCTACCTCCTCAATTCTAAGATTCTAGACATATCCCACCATGCCTGGTTTTATTTGATCAGTCGTGGAGTTTAGTGCATCTGAAGCAAGCATTCCACCAACTGAGCTACATTTCTGGCCGCAAAATGAGCATCTGCCCCAAATGGGGAGATGGGGGAGGATGGCTGCTTCTGATAGGATAGTGCTCTGAGCAGAAGGAAGGGGCCAAGCTGAGAGTGTCTGCTGAGACCCAGGAAGCACAGCCAAGATCTCCTCCCCTGGGTCAGGAGGTACCCAGAGGAGGATGAGAGCGGCCAGGAGGGATGATTTCCCAGGAAGGAAGCTGCTTCCTCCAGCTCATTCATTCAACCACAGGCATAGTTTATGGCGAACCAGGCGCTGCACTCAGAAAGGGAAGCAGTGAATGAAGCAGACCAAGCCAAACCCCATCCTCACTCAAATGTTGGGGCTCCCGATGAGCTCCTTCCTTCATGCCCTACTCCTAAGGACTTCGGGGACCTCCTTGAACTCTTTACCACCTGGCTTTTGCTGAAGGGATGGAGGATCCAGGTAAGAGAGTAGAAAGAGATGGGCCAGGGACTGCAAGAATAGTTTGATCCTCACCGGCTGGGATAAAAGTCCAGCAGATGGAACCCAACCGTGGTCCTGGCATGATCTGTGACTTGGTCCAGTTTTTTTGCTCTTGCCTGGACTCGCTGTTCTCATTAAATTTTTTTTAAAGATTAATATTCATTTTACTTTATGTCCATCATGTGTGTGCTTAGTCCTCGAGGACATTAGATCTCCCAGGACTGGAGTTACAGATGACTTTGACCCACCATGTGGGTGCTGGGAACTGCACCCGGGTCTGACACAAGAGCACCCAGCACTCAACAGCTGAGTCATCTCTCCAGTCCACTTTTCTCAATTGTTAAAACTAAGAGCTGGTTTCTTCACTGGGGCAGGGAAGAAGAGAAGGACAGGCAGAGGACATAGACCTCTTCAGTACCCACCCCTGCATGCCTGCCCTCCTGTTGCTCCCTGCAGAATGGCTGGCCTCCTTTTGTGTCCTTCTCCGGGCTTCTGTGGTTAAGAATTTGACAGGCTGGGCCAGTAAGATGGCACAGTGAACCGCCAGGCTGTAACATTTAATCCCAGCAGAGGCAGGCAGATCTCTGAGTTCAAGGCCAGCTTGGTGTACAGAGCAGGTTCCAGTATAGTCAGGTCTACACGGAGAAACCCTGCCTCAAAACAGCAACAGTAACAACAACAACAACAGCAGCAGCAGCAACAACAACAACAACAACAAAAACCTTGGGTCCTGTGGCTGGAGAGGTGACTCAGCAGTTAAGAGCATGGGTTGCTCTTGCCGAGGACCCAGGTTCAAATCCCAGCCCCCTCATCAGGCCGTTCACAATCACTCCAGCTGACTCAATGCTCTCTTCTGGATTCTGCTGGCATCGGACACACACGCACATGCATAATTAAAAGTTAAAAATAAAACTTAACAAAACCCCTCAGGCCCTAAGTTTACAAGACAAGCCCTCTACAGAGCATGCCATCTCTCAGCCCCCCCACTTTTTTTTGCTTTTTAAGGACAGTCTTACCATGTAGGTCAGGCTGGCCTCAAGATCCTCCTGCCTCAGTGTTCTGAGTGCTAAGCAGTACAGGTGCGTGCCACCATGTCCAATTGTACTCTTTCTTAGGGAGAGGAAGTGCAGGGCTCAGGGTGTAGTTTAGACTGATATTAATTTGATGGCAGTCCTCCTGCCTCGGCATCCAGAGGTGCTGAGGTTACAGGTTTGAGACACCATGCCCGGCTGTAGTTTCTTCTCCTTTGTCTTTTTATTAGACAGAGTCTCACTGAAGTCCTATCTCTGCCTGGAACTTGCTAGGTAGACCAGGCTGGTCCTCCTGTCTCTGCCTTCTGAGTTCTGGGCTTGCAGGAGAATGCCTCTGCTCTGCATTGTTTTCCTTAAGGAGGCCCATAAACAAGCTGCCTGCTCCAGAGTCTGGGCTCTGCCTAATGAGTCATCCCCAGTCCATCTCCTCTTGCCTCTCGCTGTCTTTCTAGTGTTGTGACAAAGCACAAACCCTAGGCCTCTTGCTTGCCAACCACGTGCTGTTCTCGAGCTAAACCACCAAGGGCACTTAGGGAGGAGCCGAGGAGCAGGATAAGAAGCTTTCTGGTTTTCTTTGTTTGTTGAGACAGGGTTTCTCTGTGTAGCCCTGGCTATCTGGGAACTTGCTTTTGTAGACCAGGCTGGCCTTGAACTCCGAGATCCACCTGCCTCTGCCTCCCTAGTGCTGGGGTTAAAGGCCTGTGCCCCCATTGCCCGGCAGGATAATGACTTTTATCTAGTGACTCTTAGCAAGTTGTGTGATCTGGCTATGCAATCCAGGACAACCTTGCTTGAAAACCACCTCCCCCATAATCCCTACCCCTATTTTTATAAGGTTGAAATCACTGCCACTAATTCCTGGCAGTCTGGATGGCTCAGTTCTGTGCCTGGGAGGCATCTCAACTCGCTAACACTAGGTGGCGCCAAACACCGTCTTTCCTTCTCTCTGGATTTTTAAGAGCCGGAATCTCAGCTGTTTCCCAAGCACTATCAAATCTTTCCCGCTCTCCCAACAAATCAAGGTGCTGTCTTCCAGTCCTGCTCAGGCTGCTCAATGACTGTGCTGGGAAGAAGGTCACTTCGCTCCATTTTACTCATCCATAAAACAAGGTGCCTCGTGGCACGAGGGGATGAGGCACCGGGCATCTCCAAATACCCAGGCCTGTTTCAACAGGAGGTGGTATCTTCCACCGGCAGGGGTTTTTCTGGCAGTATTGGCACCAGTAACAAAACCAGAGAAACTCTTGGGTCGAGTAACCTTTCAGAACCTTCAGTGTTGGGGCTGGAGAGGTGACTCAGTGGTTAAGAGCACTGATTGTTCTTCCAAAGGACCCAGGTTCAATTCCCAGCACACACATGGCAGCTCACACTTGTCTGTAACACCAGTTCCAGGGGCTTTGCCACCCTCACATAGACATACATGTAGGCAAAACACCAATGAGCATAAAATAAAAGTAATTAAAAAAAAAAAAAAAGAACCTTCAGTGTTTGGCGGTAGGGTGAGAGGTGCCCCAAATACAATTGTCTGGAGACACCCCCACTCTCTCATCCCTGCCTCCCCCATCCCAGCCCTAGACTGGGGCGAAGAACACTTAAATTTTTCTGTATTTACATCATCTTCCATCTGCTCATCCTGGAGTTTTGTCCCATGCCCTCAACTGGTCCTTCCGGAAGAGTTGACCCCATACCCATCACCACGACTCCCTCCCCAATGGTGGTCACCCCCCCTCACACACACACTAGCCTATGAGTGGTTTCACTTCAAGGACTGCCCAGCCATCTCCAAATCTGTCTTTCTGGGTCTGGACCTGGCATCTGAAAACTTCTATACATTGGTCTCGTGGTTTGTTCCGTTCTTAAAGCTCTGCCAGCCCGTGTTTTGTTCCGGGAACACATATTTTTACTACTGTCCTATCTTTGAGTCTGTGCAGGCTGCTCCTCCCTGTGGAATGTACTTTCCCATCCCCATGTAGTAAATTCATCCTACAAAAGGCAGCGGGAAGGTCACCTGCTCCAGAAAATGTTCTTCATCCTACAGATGGGGCCACACTGCCTTCCTAGATCTGAATACACATTTGTCCAGGGCTGTCCTCTCTGGGGCCATGAATCACCGCAGGGTGGTGCCTCTCTCGTAGAGAGTAACCTACAAAAGCTTTCTCTTCCAGTGGCTGTGGTTGGGAAAGACAAACAGGGTGTGAGCGCTGTTACCTCATTTGATGAAGAAACAGTCAGTCTAAGCAGAATCCACAAGCCTGTGAGTGGCAGAGGCAGGATTCAAACAGCAGCTGACTGGAGCTGCCTGGCTGTCTCAGGCCTGTGGTTCTTCTTTCCCACCATGCCTTTGGCCTGGTTGAGATCCTCTTTCTATCCTTGGACCAAGCAGGGTCAATATTTCTGCTTATTGAACTCATGGGTTTTTGGAGACAGGATTTTCTGAAAGCTTTTCAGTTTCATCTTGAACTCAGTGTGTAGCTAAGTATGATCTTGAACTCCTGATTCTTCCACCAGTGCCTCCTAAGCGCTAGGATCGTTTTTATACGTGTGTGTGTGTGTGTGTGTGTGTGTGTGTGTGTGAGAGAGAGAGAGAGAGAGAGAGAGAGAGAGAGAGAGAGATTAACTTGTGGGGATTGGTTCTCTCTTTCCATCATGTGGGTCCTGGGCATCTACCTCAGGTTTGGTACCTGGGACCTTTACCCAGCAAGTCATCTTGCGAGTCCTCCTGGCAGGTTAAAATTTTGTTTGTTTGTTTGGGTTGTGGTTTTTTGTTTGTTTGTGTTGAGACAGGGTAGAAGAGGCTTTTGAAATCCTTTCAAGCAATTCTTCTGCTTCAGCCTCTTGAGATACTATGTGACTAGAGACCCAGGGCATGAGCATAGCCTCTCTCTCTCTCTCTCTCTCTCTCTCTCTCTCTCTCTCAATAAGGGATTAACATTCTGTTTGTTTGCTTTAGGACTTCATGTGCTACCCCAGGCTGGTCTTGAACAGATTCTCTTGTCTTATCCTCCCAAGTGCCTGGTACTGTAGACATGCTACCTTGTCTGTTTTGGTGTGTGTGTGTGTGTGTGTGTGTGTGTGTGTGTGTGTGTGGTTAACTTTCAGTAAAATGCTTAATGAAGTTCTGTTGAAGAAACAGATGTTCCCATATATGTCCATCCACATATCACCCCTCCCCCCATTCCTGATCACTTTATCACCCAGCTCAAGCCCACTTGAAACTGAGGACAGCACCCAGGCTCTGACAGGATAAGAAGGCTCACTGATTCTCAGAAGGGAAGGACGGCCAACACAAACAGGTCCCTTCCCCTCCCCCCAGCTTATCAGTCGCTCACAGGCGGGCACTCAGCCTCCAGGAGGAGGAAAACTGCCCCCTGCCTGTCACCGGCACAGCTATTTCAGAACTGTGTGACTTGAGGCTGTCACTTCAGCTCTCTGAGCTCCAAGCACTTCTGACTGGAAGAATCTGATGCTGTAAAATGAGCAGATGACAGAAAATACTAGCGATGAGTAAATGTGAGCTGTTCCTTTAGGGGATCGTCTCTCTCAGGGAGCCTCTCTCTAGGAAGGCCGCAGAAGCTACAGATTCCCTGGAAGAGGCCTTGACAGCAACCTCTACTCCCACAGAGTTCCTGAGGAAGTCCTGGTTGTCTACACAGTGCCTCAACAGAAAACACACATGGATGGCTGGGCACACAGGTCCCAGGGGCAGGACAAAGCTCTCCAGGTCCAGAGAACCCAGGGCCAGGCAACATAAAGAATCGTCCCTTTGTGTATAAGCTCACGCGCACCTGCCCCCAATCCAGCCCCAGCCCCAGGACACTGACAGCTAACACAGAAGTTCACATTCTCCTCCGTATTTCCCAAGTACAAACTCACACTCGCTTATCAGGCTGGGGCAGATGCTGTCATTGCTGAGTCACCCACTGGCAGCTTAACCCGACAGCCAGCGCTGGAGCCACGTGCCCCAGCCGAGAGGTGGGGCCTCTTACAGCCCTTTAGAATAACTCCAGCCACCCCAAGGCCGGGGTTTTCCTCTCCTCAGCCCTTCGATTGAGTCCGGGAGAGGAGGCAGTTGGCAGGGGAGCCCTTGTTTCCTGAGGCCAAATTAACGAATTCATAGCCTGTTTGCTCTTTCCGGCATGCATGAATACACGTGGGAGCAATTTAAAAAACAGTATTGGATCCAAGATTGAATATTTACATACGTAGTTTTCACTCTCAGTCAGCACAGTGACTACTACCTAAGGTTGGTGCGACAGTATATTTTGCCCCAGAGGGGAAGAGTTTACCAACACTCAATGCTGAGTTAAGCATGGAGTCTAGACTCCACTGTCTGAGTTTCTAACTTTGACCAGTGGCCAGCACTGCCATGGACAGGCAGGGGAGCGGAGCATCAGTCAGCTTTGAAGTCTGAAGGTACTTACGCCCTAGGTTTGCATACAGCGTTCCTACAGCCAGAACTGAAACACACCCAGATTTCTGGTCAGAGGGTTTCAAAGGCTTCTCTTTGAAGCCCCGAGTGAGCTTCTTCCATGACAAAACATTCATGTCACCACAATTCAGGAAGTTTTTTGCCCTTGGTGATCCTCAGTTTCCCAGTTTGCCCACAAAACAGACTAACTCACCAGGGCTCCCTGGCATTGCGACTATTCCATGATTTTAGGATTCTCTGATTCCTCCTCATACAAGGGGGATTATGTTTGTCCTCTCTAGGTGGGAATCCTAAGGCAGATTTGGCCTTACTCTTATGAACAGCCTTTGACACCCTGGGGTGGGTTAGTTAGGATGAGTCCACACGGGGAGCCAGCCAGCTTCCTGACCTTGGCACTAAGTGAGCGAGGACAAGCGTGGAGTGCGAGGGAGGAGAGGGTCTGAGGCCAGTGACCGCCTTCTCTTCCAGGGTGGACGGGGCAGATCGTTAGAAGAGCTAAGTCACTGAGGAGAGGGACGAGGTGGGCACAAGGGAAGCCAGAACTTCAGTTCATGAACACCTTCTTGGGCCCCAGGCTTGCGACTGACTTTTAGCAAATATCATTCATTCTCAAGAAAACATCCGAGGATTTTTAGTTGAGGAAATTCAGATTCAGAGAAATGACTTGCTCGAGGTCACCCAGAATAGAATAGTCAGACCTGTGATCCAGGTAGGTCTATGTCAAGGTCACGTCCCTAACTCCCTCAGACCAACCTCCGTTCCAACCTAGCAGCCTTAGGGTTAGCACCACGTTGGAAATTGCTTTATACTTTTGTCACATGACGTCAAGGACCTCAGCAGCCAATCCAGGAACTCCATGCTTCCCCTCCCCTAACCGCTCTGGGTCTATCAGGAGCTGTTCTAGGCTGGGCGTCCCGATCTGGCCGCACCTGCAGCCCCCGCCCCTTCCCGGTTGCGACAGTCGGGCTGTTTTGCTGGGGCCTGCCGGCCGCCCCAAAGATTGGCAGTTGTCTGCACCAATTAGAGGACCTCCCGAGGGGAGGGCGGGGCCTCGCATCAGAGTTGCCCTGTCAGTGCAGGTGGAGGCCCCCGGCGGGGCAAAGTGGCAGGAACCTCTTAAAGGGAGAGAGCCGCGGAGAGCGAGGACGCGGCCCGGCCCGGCCTGGCCAGGTCCCTGCCAGGTCTCTGTCTTATGCAGCTCAGGTGAGCCTGGACCGCCTTAGGGGGTGGCCCCCGGTGTCTGGGAGGGACAAGGTGCAGGACCCAGAAGCCCACTCCCAAGGGCCCGGGCCATCCCGGGAGCAGCGAGTCGAGGGTCACTGGATCCCCGGCGTGGGTGCTGGAGGTCCTGGGCTGCATGCTCCGAACTTGAGATCCCCAGGGGTTCTGGAGTCTCAAAGTTGAGGGTGCGCGGAGCTCGGGAGACGGCGTGCAGGAGCTCGCTCCGGAACTGGAGTCCTGTCGTGGGTGTCCGCTGCGGGTCTCTGCGCCGTGGCGCAGCCCCAGGCCGGCCGGTCAGCCCCGCCCTGAGCGCCCCGAGTGCTCCTGGCGGGCCAGAGAGCGGTGAGAGGGGGACCCCGGGAGCCCAGCTCGGGTCCTTACGTAACTAACTCTGAGTTTCCGGACCCCGGGACCCGCGAGCTGCGACCCTGGCTCCGCTGATCAGGGTGGCCCTCGGGTCGCCGTCCGGACGCACGTATACTTGCGTCCAGGCTGGGACTTCCTCTGCCTCAGGTCTCCTAGTCTGCTCAGGGCCAGGCTCCTACGCCGTCTCTGGGTTCCCTGTCTTACATATTTCCCTGTCTGCTCTTAGAGCTTCCCTAAGAGTTGTGTTGCTCTTCAACCCGCACTTCCTCGCAGACCCCACCTCTTTGGGGAGGACCGGACCCCTGCAGTCCTGCAGGCTGGAGGCGGGGACTTGCTCCAAGGGACCCCAGGTGGAATCTGCTGAGACAGGCGAAGGAGGGTTTTGTAGTTATTCCAGAGCCCTTGGATTCCCCTGGGAGGGAATGACTGCATTTATGCGATAGCCAGTTTTCTTGCTCTGGAACCTTCTCCCAAACGTAGAGGCTTTGGGAGAATGGCTGGTTGGGATGGGCTTTAGGGCAGCTGGGAGTTCGGCCATAGTTGCTTGGTGCCAAGTCAGAGTCGGGTCCTCAGCTACTGAAGGGGAGAGGGAGAGGCCAGAGCACTGTCGCAGAAACCTTTCTCCCCCAACATCTTAGTAAGTTCTTGTCCCCAGGACCCCATCCGGGTCACAGGCCTGGAGGTGGATGCTGGCAGGAGGTTGGGGTGGGGAAGGGAGGTCATGGAGACTGGCTTGGGGATGGAGGAAGTAGAGGGGTAGAAAAAACAGGCTTGTTTAAGGAGCATTTGCTGGGCTTACTGCTTACCGTCAAGGCCCTCCTAAGTCAGAGATCTGAGAAAGAACTTACAATGGCAGTCTGTGGTACCTGCTGCTGTTGGGTGCACAGAAGCAAGGTGTGATAGCGGTTGTGAGGTGGGAATGGGGGAGGGAGATTGCAGATGGAGGTGCAAGGTCGGGGAAGAAAGGGACCCGGAAACCACAGGGAACAGAGAGGGAGAGCAGCATCGGTACCACACGGATTTTACACGCGGAAGAACTAGGTTTGAGTCCCAGTCCAGCTGTCACGTTGTGACCTTGCATAAGTCACTTCACCTCTCCCAGCTCCCTTAGCCAATAATCTGGACCTTACAGGCATTAGCAGAGTCAAATGAATCAGAAGGTATGCCGGGCCAGATTGGTGGTTGGGATGAAAACATCCCAGTGTTTTAAGAAAGGGATGGAGTGGGGGAACCATGAGGTTTCCCTGTGTATACGGGAGATTTAGTCAGTGCCTGCTAGGTCCCAGCAACATGGGGCTTGGATGGAGAGGCTGGTTGTGTGGGTGGCACCCCCACACCCCACTGTCTCCTGATCAACATGTCCCTGCACCATCTAGACCAGGCTAACTTCCCTCTGTAGGTCCTGGGTGCCAATGGAAGCTCCTAGGACCGCCTGATTGCCCCACCTGTAGGTCAGTGGGTGTGAGGGTCTGGTAGAGCCAGCACCCGCTCTGCAGAGTGGACCCTGGCCAGGAGCCTGGCTGGCTGGGTTGAACAGGAATATCCCAGGCTGGCTGGGAAGATGCTGACTCGGGGCAGGCCCAGCACTCTGTGAGCTGGAACTAGGCCCAGCTAATAGGCCCCGGGTATAGGGTGAGACAGAGGCAATGGTGGGAGTCAGGAGGGAGGATACAAAGAGAGAGGCCTAACAGGGACCCTCAGCCTGAAGCCAGAAAACCTCATTTGGTTGTTTTCTAAGCCTTCTGAGTACCCACTATGTGCCATACAGGTTTTCCAGCAATAGAACTGGAAAGGATATTCACGTAGGCTTGGCTGCCAAGGTTGTAGTGACTGAGATCTGTTGGGTTTGCAGACTGGGTTCTTATGACAGGGAGGTGTGTGTGTATGTGCGTGTGCATGTTTGTATTGTGTGTATGTGTTCAGAATTTCCCCAGGGCCTACAGTTTATCATAGGGCAGGATTCTATCCTTTCATGGCCTGTGGGTCAGGTACTTTTCCTCCTGGATCTCAGTTTCCCTCTATAATATGAAGACAGACATGAACCTAAAGTCTGTCGTGTCTTCTAGCACCATTGCTACTGTTTCCTGTATTGGTGACTTTTGACAGTAGAGAATGATCACACCCCGTGAACTGGTTTAGAACTTAGACTCATAACCGTATGAGGAGATAGAATGGGATTAGACTGAGGTTGTGTGTAGTGAGGCCACATACCCTGTTTTTGGCTTTGTTCTTTAGTTAATTAGGGCCATTGCCTAGTTCCTGTTCTAAGGGTGTCACATGTAGCATTAACTCATTAAATCTTTAGCACCTCATGAAGCATCACCCTTGTTTTCTAGGAGTTCATGGGGGCAAATTGATTTGACCAAAGCCGCACGGCTATAAAGTGGCTGACTTAGGGCCAACTGCAAAGCCCAGTCCTCCCTAAGACAGGAAGCCTTCACGTCTCAGTACTCCCATCTCTACCGAGGTGCTGCCATTCCTCAGTCCTAACCTACTGAAACCCCTAATGGCTTCTGGATGGACCTCTGACCTCTGGGATGTTTCAGCTGGGGAGCTGGAAACAGGCTGGAGAAAGAGAGAGGAGACACCTACATCTCAGGGCCCAATGGTGTTTATCTAGAGGCCATATCTACTTAACTGTCTGCTGCAAGAGCTGGACATTGAAAAGTAATCTTGGGTCTATTTTGGACCCCAGTTTCCTCATCTATAAAACGTGGATTTGAGTGAATGCAGACATCCCTTGACCTATAGGTTAGTGGCTGCGGTCAGCTATAGAGATAGACCAGGGGTCATGGGACTAATGACTGAGCCTGGAGGGGTGGTTTCGGGAGCAGTTTGTATCCTAAAGCTGGCAGTTTGACAATGATGGTTCCAGATCAAAGAGTTCCAAGGTTTGTCTGGGCCCCCGCAGCTAGCTCTGCTGAGACCAAATAGGAGAAGTCAGGGAAATCTAGAGAACATAATCCAAGCGGACATGAGAGCTCAATCACTTCCATAGGCTCGGAGACCCACATGAGGCCAGCAAGGGAGAAGGGAGGCCTTTCACCCTCTGTCCTTGTCTGTAAAATGGGAACAGTATCAATTTCACTAGCACCGAGTTCTGGGTGACTGACGATCAAACTGGAACATCTGTAGAATTGGGAGCGTATGGTGGCTGGTCAGTTTTCAGTCCAAAGTTGCAGTCCTGGGTGTGTTTGTGGGGAGGGGCACTTGCCACAGCCCTGCTGGAACTCCTCGTGGTGGGGGACATGCTGGAGAACACCCTAAGATCAACAGCAGCGCTTACAGAGTCATCGCAACACCCAGGCATTGTGCCCAGACTTCACCTTTTGTTATCTCCCTAGTCCCCAACAGCAGCATTCCTCTTAGAAAGATGGTGGCCCCACCCACACCAGGTCCCTCCAAAGCCCTTGTCCATAGCCCTTTGTAGTCATTGGAGCTACAAGTTATAAACAAATTGTATGCCGAGTATCGTTCGAAAAGTTTTTCAGTATGTGAACTCTTAGACTCCTGCCTAGCCCTAAGCGGGGGATCTGTGCTAAGCTTTATGATTCAGGTAAGTAAAGGAGGTGTGGAGAAATTAGGACCCCCCCCAATGACACCAGCGTAGAGTTGTAAGTGATAGAGGCAGGATTTGACCCCAGGTCCTTAAGGTCTCCTCGATGCATGCATCGCAGCAGGAATTTAGTAAACTCACACTTTCGTGCTGCACTGAAGGTTCACAAGGGTAAGGCCCTGTCTGATCAGGCCCCATTCCCACTACCTGGTGCTGCTGTGGATGTCCATAGGAGACTGGGCCCACTGGGGTTTGGGTCTAGCTGATCTAGCTGATCAGGACAGTTTGTTGTTTGTGCGGTGTCTCACTTCTGTCCTTTGTTTCCATGTGCCACCGTGACCATGGCTCCACTGTCTCTCCCCTTGCTGTGTGACCACAACGGCTGCTTCTGGGTAAGTACTGCTTTGACATAACCGACTGCACTGTGCCACTCTGATGCATGTGTGTGCCTCTGAGGCCACTGGGAGGCACAAGAGGTCAGGGCAGAAGTACGGAGAGAAGGTACTCTCTGGAGTTATAAGATACCGAGTCGTTTCTTTTTTGATACTTGACATAGTGGGTAGTGATCTGGGTGACCTGACAAAGACCTAGAGGGCTTTAGGGCAGATGGCTTGGAGCAGAATCCTTATTCTGTCACTTACAAATGGATGGCTTTTGTATCACAGTTTCATTTCTGCAAAATGAGAATATGGATAGACTTCTATATTTATGTATTTGCTCCTATACACAGACCCCACCAGGGCAGGGGGTTTGTTCATCTGTTCCATGCCTATGTCTCTCACACCAAGGTCTCAGTGTAGTAGGTTTTAGTGGACATTTCTGAATAAATGAAGACATTTGTTGAGGCTCTACTACGAACTCAGCCATGTGGTTTGTTTTGGACTAAGTAGTTAATGGATACAAAATATTCACCTTCTTTGAGGCTCAGAAAGTTTAAGATGGATACAAAGTGTCCACTATCTTTGAGGCTCAGAGAGGGTACGACCCTTATCTCATCACCACACAATTGTGAATTCCTTAGAGGCTGTGAAAGGCAACTGGACCTCCTGGGAGGGCGTGGCAGAGCCATGTGGCAGAGCCTTTAGATTTCCTCTGATGCGAACCTTCCCAAGGGGCAGTTGGGAAGGCTTGGGTTGAGGGTAGGAGGGGTGAGGAGGGATTCCAAGGTATTATCATTTTCCTCATGGTGTACCCTTGGACAAGTGGTAAACATCTCTGGATCTTGTGACTTCATCTGTGACATACATATCACAAGACTTTTTCCCCAGTGGCTGTGGGAGGGAGCAGCCAGAAGCAGCCCAGTATGGGGCTGATCTTTGGCTTCCTCTGCGCTAGGCTCCTTCTGGAGGAGGTTTCAGATAAGTGTTCATCTTTTTGTCTCCTTACTCCCTATTTTAACTCTTATTAGCTGGACTAGAATCCAGGGGCCAGGAGTCCCTGAGTGCCCCCTCTCCCAATACGGAATGGGCTCTGCCTGGTGTGATTCACTATACGACTTGGCTTTGTGTGACTTGGCTCCATCACCTTTCTTATCCTTGCTTGCCTGGGCTCTTCCCTTGGAGAGTTGCTTGACTCAGACAGGTAGATAAGCTTTCCATTAGCACTACTGGTCATTTGGCTTTAGCTGGGGAAGGCTGTAGCAGACTTTCTTTTGGATCACCAACCAGTTCTCAAATCACGACATGGAGACTTATTATTAATCATGAATGCTTGGCCTTAGCTAATGCTTGTCCCACTAGCTTAGAACTTAAAATTAACCTTTTTCTTTTCATCTACTCTGTGTCTGTCTGTCTGCCTGCTTCTTGGACCCAGGTGTCTCTCTCTCTTTCCTTCACTCCTCTTGTTCTCTCTGGAGCCTAGACTCCTCCTCCTACTTATTCTTTCTGCCCACCAGTCCCACCTATCCCCCTACTGACTAGCTATTGGCCATTCAGCTTTTTATTAGATCAATCAGGTGCCTTAGGCAGGCAAAACAACACATCTTTACATTGTTAAACAAATGCAGCATGAACAAATGTAACACATCTTTGCCTAGTTAAAGTAATTTTTCACAACAAAGGGCCCTAGAGAATTTTGTTCCCCTAGGTGTAGGTGTTCTGAGAAGTTTAAGTTATCTGCATTACTGCCAATTGTCTTGTTATTTGCTGTTTTAGTTTAATCCTTTAATTTTGTAGTTTTGGTTTTGGTTTTTCGAAACAGGGTTGCTCTGTAGCTTTGGAGTCTGCCCTGGAACTCGCTCTGTAGACCAAGCTGTCTCTACCTCCCGAGTGCTGGGATTTATCTTAATCTTTTCATTTTAACTTATTTTTTAAAATTTATTTTTAAATTTTAAGTTGTATTATTATTGTGTGTGTGTGTGTATGTGCGCGTGCACGTGCGTGAGAGAAAGAGAGAGAGAGAGAGAGAGAATATATGTGTGTGAATGAGGGAGTTTGGATGCTTCTGTACCACAGCACACATGGGAAGTCAGAGGACAAGTTTTGGGAGTTGGTTCTCTTTCCTGTGGATTGAACTCAGGTCCTTAGGCTAGTGCCTTACTAGCTGAGCCATCTCTCTGATTGGCCCTATCTATTCTTCCAGACGACACAGTACCTCTTGTCTTCCTCCCAGTGACCCAGGACTGTAGAAATTAGCTCGATTCAGGAAATAACCAGGCTAGCTAAAGGAAAAAACAATTTTATTTTATTTTTTTTATTATAAGGGGAAAGCTCAAGAAACAGAAATGAGAAGTCCAAGCTCCACTGTGCCCCGCAGGAATCACAGAGAGAGTGCACCTGGGCCTTGAGCCTGGCCTGTTTTTTCTCCCGTCCCAGAAAGCCACACCTTAACTTAGCCCCACCTCTTAAAAATAATTGGTTAACAAAGCCTCTCCATCATGTGACCCTTTTTTCCTACACAAAATATTGGTTTTTATTTTATTTGTATGCATGTTTTGTCTGCATGTATGTCCATGCACAACATGTGTGCCTGCTGCCCTCGAGACCTGAAGAGCATGTCGGATCATCTGGAACTGGAGTTGCAGACAGTTGCTGGCTCCCATGTGGGTGCTGGGAATCGAACTCGGTCCTCTGGAAGAGCAGCCAGAGCTCTTACCCCCTGAGCCATCCCATCCCCCCCAAGGGAGCAGTACTGTGTCAGTATTCTCTCTGTCTGCTTCTAATGCCCAGCTCCAGGTTGGTGGGAGCAGAGGTGAGATCATAGAAAGCAGGAGGCCGCTGGGCAGCCTGGGGCTGTGGGTCAGTCAGACAGTCCTGACTGCGGGGCTGTGGGGGCTGTGGGTCAGTCAGACAGACCTGGCTGCGGGGGGTGGGGGGGGCTATGGGTCAGTCAGACAGACCTGACTGTGGGGCTGTGGGTCAGTCAGACCTGACTGTGGGGCTGTGGGGGCTGTGGGTCAGACAGACCTGGCTGTGGGGGGCGGGGGGGCTGTGAGTCAGTCAGTCAGACCTGGCTGCGGGGCTGTAGGGGCTGTGGGTTAGACAGACCTGGCTGTGGGGGGTGGGGGGGCTGCAGGGGCTGTGGGTCAGTCAGACAGACCTGGCTGCGGGGCTGTGGGGGCTGTGGGTCAGTCAGACAGACCTGACTGCAAACTCAGCTTACTAGTTGTGTGACCTTAGGCAAGATAGCTTCTTGGAGCCTCAGTTTCCTTATCTGTTAAATGAGGACAATAAAACATATCCTTCCCTGTTAGGGTTCCTGTGAGGGTTAAACAGCCAGGCACACAATGAGAACCCAATAAATGGTGGTAATGGTTGTTATTACCACAGTTACGATTCTGGGCATCCATTCTGGGAATGTAAGATGTCTCTCTTGGGACAGGAGAAATCAGTCTGGGAGGGCACTGCCGGGAGCAGGTGGTTAGCAGTCTAGTTTGACAGGTTCCGAAAGGTGCTCCTAGGGTAAAGGTGTGTGTGGGGAGATGGCATCATAGAGGTAAGAATGTGCCTTCATGTCCTAGCCACCTGCTTTTTCTGGTGTGTACTCTGTGCCCGGCCCTATGTTGGCATGGGACTAGAGCTGACTCTGTGCGGACCCTTTCCTCAGTTCCTGGGCAAGCTCAGTGTCTAGTTGGACTGAGGGGCCCCAAAAGCACCGGGTCCAGCTCTGACTGCCACTGAAGTGTGAATAGGTGTTGTTAGGCAGAGACTAGGAGGAAGAAAGGCCATTCCTCTCAGCAGGAACTGTACATGCCAAGATGTGGAGCCAGGACCAGCACCTGGGGCAATGTCCTTCCAAAGACAAGCTCGGGAGAATTTGAGGCCTGAACTCAGGGCAGTGGGAACCCTTGGATATTACACAGGGAGAAGAGAGGCAAAACCATCTGTTTAGGGGAAGAAGGCTGAGATATTGGTCTGGGAACTGTGCCATGCAGCAGCGGGAGATGTCAGGTCTGTGTAGGAGGCAGGGACAGGGGACATAATGATGGACTATGGTGGACAGACAAGTGAGGGCTGAGGAGAGTGAGGCCTTGGGGTCTGGGGGTGGATTTGGTTGCTTTGGCTGAGGGAGGCAGGGCAGACAGAGCAGGGATAGGGAAGGAGGCCATTGTTTGTGTCTCAGCACTCTCCCTCTCCAGCGTTGTGTCTGAGCTGGACATCGAGGCTCGGTTTCCGGCCACCAGGACTTATCCTCCTATCTCAGGGATTCCTTTGCGTGATGCTGGTGGGCCTGGAAGGGATATGTGCTCTTTGGTGTCAGTGCCGGTCAAGCCCTGTGTGGTACAGAGAAGCCTTGGGTTTCTAGACTTGTCCACGCCACCCTCTCCCTTACCCTCCTTTTTCTCGAATGCAAACATATAAAAACCTATTTTGTGTGACTCTCAGAGACAATAAATCTCTGTGGTGCATGGGCTTGGGTTAGAGTCTTGGGGCCCAAATGACTCCCACGAGTTCCTGTCCCTCGGGTGCACAGTGAGCCCAGAGCACCAGCGACTCCTTCTAGGAACCAGAGGAAAGAATGAAGAACCAGACAATATGAGGTCTCTAGGTGGGCGGCGGAGGGAACAATCTTTTGGGTGCTGTGCACAGCGTGTGTAAGAGGCTTCAGCCTGGAGAATGTGCTCAGGGTGGATGAACACTGTGGTATGGCTGGGGCAGAAAGAGAGAGGTAGAGATGAGAGATGAAGCTAGGAAGGGAAGTGAGGGGGTCACACTATGTGGAGATTGGGGCTGACTTCTGACTCTCCACACCTTCCTGAATCTCCACTTGCTGGGTCAGCCTGGGTCTTTTTTTTTTTTTTTTTTACACTGTATTTTCTTCTCTTTGCTTTCCCCCCTTCCAATCTCCACCCCAAGTGACTCAGTGGTTCCCTTTGAGACCGACGGTTTGGGTTCTCTGCCAGCCCCGTCGCTGATGAGCTATGCGGGCTTCAGGCACCCCTGCCCTCTCGGCATCTTCGTGTCCTTGTCAGGGAAATGGGGACGTGCTGGCCTTCCTCAGAGCGCGGGTCGGACTTCAGTGGGTGACCCCTGAGAACCGGCTCTGTGTCTGTCCTGTGTCACCACACACAGGAACCCTAGTAGAGTAATCATGGAACCTCTTTGCCTCCTCGTCCCCACCCATGGCTTCCCCTGTCTGCCTTGGCAGCCATGCTGCTCCCAAAGGAAGGAAAAGAGTAAGAAACAAGTTTAAGTCTCCAGGGGGGGTCCTGGCCTTCTGCCGAGCTGGCTGCCTTCCTGCTCCTTGACCCCCTTTGGACTCAGGCCAAGGACTCTTAGTCCTGAGGCCTGGGCACCCTCTGTCCCTTACCCTAGATGACCCTCTCTGGTTGGAGGCCAAAGTCAGCAGTGGTCCGGAAACATGGACAAACATTTAGGAAATTTGTAGCTTTTCTTTGTCCCTGGAAGCTGATGACCAGGCTCCCTTTCTTCTGGCACGGGGACAGGAGTTAGGTGAGAGGTCTGTTTCTCTGAAGGCCGTGGCCACTGCAACCCTGGCTCCTCGGACTGGTGTGGAGGTCAGTGTCCCTGGAAGGGTTTCAGCTCTCTGGAGTCCCTGTTCTGGTCCCCAGTGCATATGTGTGCCCTGGCTCTGGCTTCACCTCTCAGAGCCTCAGTTTCCTCTGCCGTGGAATGGGGCTCATCTTGCTGTGAGGGTGGCTGATGATGAAGAGGGAGGAAGGCCAGTAACTCCTCGAGAGTGGGAAGCTACTGTTGCTGCTGCAACTACTGCTTTGTCTATTTGAGGCATATTCTGACTATGTAGCCCATGCTTCCCTTCAGCTCACAGCAATCCTCCTGTCTCAGCCTCTTGAGTTCTAGGATCACAAACTTTTACCTCTTAAACGTCTACCCTATCCCATCTGGAGTTTTATATGGTTTCTTTTTTTTCTTTTTGGATTTGATGTGTGTATATCTGGTGTATGTGTGTGTGTAGTGTATATGTATGTGGTATAAGTACATGTCTGTATGTGTGTATGTGAAAGACAGAGGAGGGTGTTGGCTATCCTGTGTCACTCTCCATCCTATACCTTTGAAGCAGGATCTCTCCCTGAGTGCAAAGTTCCCATTGTTCCTCTAGGCTGGTGACTCACAAGCCCCAGCGATCCTCCTGTCTCTGTCTCATATCACACAGGACTGGAGTTAGAGGAGCACTCAGACCATGCCCATCTTATTATGTCAGGTCCTCATGGCTGGGCAGCAGATGTTCTTAACCATTGAGCCATCTCTCCAGTCCCTCTTCTTAGGATATTGAGACAGGGTCTTGATATATATTCTAGGCTGGTTGGTAATCTCTACATAGCTTAGGCTGTCCTTGAACTCACATACTTTCCGCTTCAACCTCCTGAGTGCTGCGATTACAAGCTTGTGCCACCGCGCCTGTCTGATGGGTTTCTTATTGAATAGATGGAACCCGATGAGCCAGTTTTGAAGTCAGAGGCTCAGCATCTTAGCCTTCTCTCTCAGTTGGCTAGGATATCGTCGCTTCACCCACGACAGTTTCTCTTCTGCAGCCTCCCCTGATTAGATGCCACTGCTGCACACTCGTTGGAAAGGCAGATAGTAGAAAGGGTCCTGCCCTGCCCAGGTCTGGGCCAAAGGGACAGAGATAGACTGTGAGTTCCTTGGAAGTAACTTCTGGGAGTAAGGATGACACAGACTTTTGCAGAGGTCAGGAAGGCTCCAAAGAGAACATCTGGCCTGCAGGAGGGTGGAAGCAGCATCAGCTTTTGCAGCTCTTCCTCTGTCAGGATTTGGGGGTCACTAGCTTCTCTGCCTCTGCTTTGATTTCTACAAGAAAGGGTATGGAGTGATTGCAGGTTCCTGACACGTGATAGGTTTAAGAGTAGATTCCTGGGGGTTAGGGGTATAGTTCAGTTGGTAGGGTGCTTGCCAGCATGCATGAGGGTTAGATTCCCAGTATCTCCTGCACCACATGAGCCCAATGGGACATAGTGGCACAAGCCTGCAATCTCAGCAGTCCAGAGGTAGAGGCAGGAGAATCAGAAGTTTAAGGTTAATTTCAACTACATAATGAGTTTGAGACCCGTCAGAGCTACAGGAGACCTTGTTTAAATCCCAGCCTCTGGGCTGAAGAGATGACTCAGTGGTTATGAGCTCTTTTTGCTCTTGCAGAGGACCTGGATTCAAGATTTCTAGAACCCATATAGTGGTTCAGAACCCTCTATAACTCTAGTTCCAGGGGATCCAATACCCTTTCTGACCTCCATGGGCACCAGGCCTGAATGTGGTGCTCATTTATCCATCCATCCATCCATCCATCCATCCATCCATCCATCCATCCATCCATTCAGGCAAAACACTAACACATAGAGTAAAAAGAATAAATCTAATAATAATAAAAAAATTCCAGCCAGGCAGTGGTGGCATACACCTTTAACCCTAGCAAGTGGATCCCTGAATTTGAGTTCAGTCTGGTCTATAGAGTGAGTTCCAGGACAGCCAGGGCTGCAAAGGGAAACCTTGTCTCAAAACAAACAAACAAACAAACCCCAGTTCCACCACTCACTGGCATGGGGCCTCATTGCTTGACTTCAATGAGTCTCAGCTTTCCCTGTTATCAAAAGGAAGCAGATTAGCGCCTTACCACTGATGAGTGTTTATGTAATCCGTGTAAAGTGGCTAATCCAGGTTGATACACTGGAGTGACTGCTGTGGCTGTCCTATAACTAGCAGGAGAAGAAAAGGCTATCCGGAAAACAGTTCATTGAGTTTAGGGAGCACCCCCTTAGTGGCATTTCTCTACTCATTTTTAATTCTTTTTATTTTTTTATTTTTTGGTTTTTCAAGACAGGGTTTCTCTGTGTAGCTTTGGAGCCTGTCCTGGTCACTCTGTAAACCAGGCTGGCCTCGAACTCACAGAGATCCACCTGCCTCTGCCTCCTGAGTGCTGGGATTAAAGGTGTGCACACCACACTCACCTAAACACTGTTCTTTCTCTGAACCTTGACACCAGTTCCCTCCCTTCCATGCCTGTTCTTCTCCATACCATTTATCACACTAACCTACCATCTCTTATAGATTATTAACTTATTGCCTGTTTTCCTTCATTATTATAATGAAGCCTGGTGATGGTGCTGGCTTTGCCTACTCAGGGGTTTACCTTGTATCTAGAACAGCATGTTTGGCACATAGTGCGTGTTGAATAACTAACTGTCTGTGTATTGATGAACAAATGAAACCTTCCTTCTGTGTAAGTTTCAAATGCATTGGATGTATAGTAGATTTTCAGTAAAGGACCACACGAGTGTTTATGACCCGAGGAAGGAGTGCCCATTCCCCTGTCCGTTTGCCAGATAATTCTTTGGCTCGGTCAACTCTGAGGCCCTTTTACTCCTGATATTTTCTGCCGGGGCATCAGTTTCAGTTGGCATGTCCAAGTCTTTTGTTCCTAAGTCTGAGCTATGCAGAATTTCTAGTTGGGGCTGTTTGGCTGTTGGGCCCACAATGGTTATTATGTCATTATTGGTAATTAGCACGTAGGCCCACATGATGAAGTTTTTTGTTCTTTCAGCAGAAATCATAGCAGACAGCTGCACTAGGGAGTGGGGACCCAGCTCCCAGCTCTGAGCCATCAGCTTAGGGAGATGAAGATGGAGGTTTCCGAAGCAGGAGACTCATAGGTCACCAGCTCAGCTGCTGTCTCCCTGAACAGTATCTTGCACCTTCTCCCCAGGACTCTCTGCTTCCTAGGCCTAGCCTGGTGTAGTGGGGGCTCTCACACTCCTATGGTATTGATTGGCTATAGGGATTTCAAACATACATGTTCAAATGTTCAGGATTCAGCAGTTATGAGTGGAGAAAATGCCACTAGGTTTAAGACCAGGAATGTGGGGCTAGGGGTGAAGCTCAGTAGTGGAGCCCTTGTTGCTTAGACACAAGGCCCTGGCGTGGGTCCCCAGCACTGTAAAACAAGACTGGCATCTGCTGGGTGTGGCTTTGTGGTTGAGAATACCTGCTAGTCTCATAGAGGATCCGAATTCAGTTCCAAGCACCCATTTCCAGCAGCTTATAACCTCCTGTGACTCCAGTTTCAGCTTCAGGGGATCTGCATCCTGTTCTGACCTCCAAAGGTGCGAGTGCACACGCACACATAGGCATATAGACACACACGCACACACATGTGCACACACACACACACACACACACACACACAAATCTAAAGAGACACAAAGCTAGGAGCCTAGTTAAATCTTCTTAGCTGTTGACTTGCTGGGCCACCGCAGGCACAACAGTGTTTCTTAAGTGTTCTCCGTGTTCTCATCTGCCAGGCTGGATAAGGATGCCTACTTGGCTTCACTGGGAGAGAGACAGGAGAGTAGCATGGACAAGGGACTGGATGAGTCATAAGCAGTTACATTCCTTCCTGCTGTGAGGATGAACCACCTGATTTCAGTTCCTGAAGTTAGAAAATAGGGTTATTTATGCCCTCTCCAGAGGTGGGTGGGAAGTTCCCTAAGTGTGAGAGTTCAGCATTGAGGCTTGTCTGCCTTTGCTGGAGTCATTACAGAGCCCACTGTGGGAATGTAGTGGCGGGGCGGCGCTGAAGTGGCCTTACTAGCTGAGGGATCTTGGGCAAATTTCCTGCTTCTACTTCGTCTATAAACGGGAGGAGGTAATCCTGCCTTCTTCAGGAGGTTGTTGTTGAGGCATAGTGACATTGCATATAACGCTTTGACGCTGAGGTTGACACATGCCACCCCAGTTTATAGATAAGGAGGGCTGGGAAGGTGACATAGCATGTTGATACTGGAACTTTGGTTTGAACCCAGTCTCCTTGCTCAGGACCCCACAGTCTTTTTGCCTCTTCCTGCCGTCGTCGTCACCCACATGTGCGATGGTGCTGGTGGTTGTTCCTGTAGTTCCAGGGGCTCAGCTTCCTCCTGGTGACCCCCAGATCCCCAAATCTGCACAGAAGAGGAGCTCAGTGTGGGTTGCTCACGTCTGGAGTCTTTGCCTTGACTGGAGGGTTCTTTCTGTGTGGTCTATAACAGGTTTAAATTAAAAGTCAAGCTGGGTTGATACCAGTGTTCAGGGCCCAGAGGCAGGTGGATGTCTATGAGTTTGAGGCCAGTCTGATCTACATAGCAAGTTCCAGGCCAGACAAAGCTATATATTGACACCTTGTTTTAAAAACGACCCTGCCCCCCCCCAAAAAATCCCAAAATAAAAGTCCTGGGGCTGGAGAGATGGTTCAGTGTTTGAGATTGCTTACTTACTGTTCTTTTTTTTTTAATTTAATGATTTATTTAACTTTATTTTATGTGCACTGATGTGAAGGTGTCAGATCTTGTGGAACTGCATTTTCAGACGGTTGTGAGCTGCCATGTGGGTGCTGGGAATTGAACCCGGGTCCTCTGGAAGAGCAGTCAGTGCTCTTAACTGCTGAGACATCTCTCCAGCCCCAACTTACTGTTCTTGTAGAGGACTAGGGTTTAGTTTCCAGCATCCACATCAGTTACCCCAAAGCTGCCTGTAACCCCAGTTTCAGGGGAGCTGACCCCTCTTCTGACCTCTGTGGGCTTCCATGTGCATGTGATGTACACAAACTCATAGAGGCGTACATATACATACACATAAACATATTTTAAAGACTGTTTTTATTTATATGAACGTCTTGCCTGTGTGCATGTTTGTGCACCATGTATGTGTTTGGTGTCAACAGAGTCCAGAAGAAGGTGTTGGGTCCCTAGAACCGGAGTTACAGATGGTTGTGAGCCACCCTGTGGGTACTGGGAACTGAGTCAGGTCCTCAGTAAGAGCAGAAAATGCTTTTAATTGGTAAGCCATCTTTCCAGTCCCCTTAAAAATTTTTTTTCTTTTAAAAAAGTCTTACTTAGAGCAAAGTGATAGTATATGCCTATAATCCTAGCACTTGGAAGGTGGAAGTAGGCAGATCAGGGTTTGAGGCTGGCAAGACCTTGCCTCAAAAAAAAATACATATATATATATATATACATATATATATATATATATACACACACATATCAGGTGTAGTGCAGGGTGGTGTGTCTTGTAATCTGCAGAGCTCCTGCATTCCTCATCTGATCCTCCTGGCCACTCTGTGAGACAGCCTGGTAAGCAAACCCCCTCCATCTGACTGGTGAGGGAGCCAGAGATCGGAGGAGGTGGTATCGACTGAATATTTATGTCCACAGAATTCTTAGGTGATGGTGCTTGCAGATGTAGCTCTTGAATGGTAGGTTGAAGACCATGAAGGTCCCTCATGAGAACAAATGTCAGAAAAGTCACTCTGCCATGTGGGGACACAGGAAGAGGGTGTCTGCAAGCTAGAAAGAGGGCCTTCACCTACGCTGGCATCCTGATCTTGAACTTCTAGCTTCCTAAAATGTGAGAAAATCCATCCAGTTGTTTTAAGCATCTAGTTTATGCCTGTTCCCCCTCTTCTTTGGTGTTTGGTGTTGGGGATTGAACCCAGGGCCGTGATGTGCCTACCATCACGCCCTGCCACCAAGTGACATTTCCAGCCCCATTCTTACTGCTTTTAATAATAAATTATCTTTAAGGCTTTTTTCCCCCGCTAAACATTTATCTATTTCTTTATTACTCGTGCTTGCTCCTGGGGAGGTCAGAGGAAATTTTGTGGGAGTCGGTTCTCCACTTCCCAGATGGAGGTTCTGGGGATACAACTCAGGATGTCAGGTTTGTCTGTAGCATCTTTACCTGCAGAGCCGCCATCTCATCGGCCTCGCCTCTAAGTTTCTTCCAGCTCAGTTATTTCTCGGCTTCATGGCTCTAGAACTGAGCTTGCTCTCCAGCTCTGAAGATGAGTAGAGGTGAACTTGGGAAGAAGCGGTGCTGCGTGGAATGCTGTCGTAAGATGTCCTTTGAGTTCTGTCGCCACTGTGCGGGGATGGCCAATACTTCAGAAGTAACTTACTCAGAGTCACGCAATCAAATTCCAGCAGGTTGAAGGTGGTAGGCCTTCCGTCTCCCTCGCCGACACACCCCCAGTCACACCATGGAATAGCTTGGAAACTGAAGTTAGCTGGATGCTCTCTTGGTGGCTCAGGGACCGTCCTGCGCCTCAGCCCTGGAAGCTCTTTGAGCGAGTCAAGCAGCCCTTTCTGGACACCTGATCAGTCCCTCCTGCTCCCTTTATCTTCTTCTTCCTCTCTTGTTCTTGTCTCAGTAGAGGGCTGGGCCAGGCCAACTTTACCAGTTTTAGAAGGGCCTCTGTGAGCAGGTGTCATGTGGCCCTCTCTCTGTCCCTGGCAAACCTCTTAGGACAAGGGAGTTTTCTGCTCTTGGGAGAGATATACAGTGAGTTAAGCCTGAGGGAGCTGGAGGCTTTGCTGGATCAGGGTCACTGGGCTCTTTATGGCTTTGGGAGAAGAGGATTGAGGAGGGTCACGGGAGGTCAGACCCGCCCGGTTCCTTTTTCAGGTGTCTCAGGGCTGCAATCAGAAGCACAGGAACAGTCTTTCTCTAGGGGCTTGGTTAGATGTCGGTATTTCCCATTCACGTCATTGCTTTCTTTTGTTTTTCTTTTCGAGACAGGGTTTCTTTTGTGTAGCCCTGGCTGTCCTGGAACTCACTCTGTAGACCTTGAACTCACAGAGATCCACCTGCTTTTGCCACTCAAGTGCTGGGATTAAAGGCATGTGCCACCACCACCTGGCTGAATGGCTTTCTTGAGGGCAATTTGAGGATGGTGGCATAAATTCTAAGCTGTAGTGTCTTCCCATGTAATTGACACTAATCATTCTTCGAAGGGTCGCTAGTAGCTAAATGCAATAACGTACACACAACTTTCAGTATGCGTCTAATACATTATAAATCCCTGATAAATGTAGTTGTTTTTTATTTTTAGGTTTGGGGGGGTTGTAGAAGAGTTGAGGCATGGTCTATATGGCACAGGCTGTCCTTGAACTCACTTTGTGCCCTCAAATTTACAACCCTTTGTAGGCGTATGCCACTACGTTTGTTTGTTATTGTTTATGTGTGGTATTGGGGACCAAACCCTTGTGCATGCTCGGCAAACATCCTGCCACTAAGCTACATCTCATCCCCAATTGTTATTTTTTTCCAGTGGTAAAGTATTATTAGTATTATTTTTAGTACTGTTAATTGAACCAACGGCCTGTGCGTGTTGTCTAAGCACTTTATCACTAAGTTATTGCCCTAGTGCTGGTTTTGATTTTTGAGAAAGGGTTTCATTAAGTAGCCCAGGAAGTTCTTGAAATTTTGATCCTTCTGCCTTAGTTACCTGAGCAGCTATGATTACGGACCTGCTCTACCAATTCTTGCTTTAAAATAAATTACCCTAAAGGTCTCTTTCAGCTCAGATATCCCTAGGTTTTCTGGCCGCAGAATTTTTACTTATAAATGTTCTCAGACAGTGCTCACTCTATAGCTCAGCTGGCCCCACTCATTATTTTCCTGCCTCAGCCTCCCCCGTGGCAGAATTACATGCAGATAACACCATGCCTGGATGGCTGCAGAATTTAATTTGGTCTCCAGCTTCGTAGAGTAAATATAGCTAGACTTTTTTAAAAAGCTGTGAGCAGAGACCTGTAGTAAGGGTTGGAAAACGTGAGTTCAAGCTCGGAATCCGTCATCATTGTGCCATGTGACCTCGGGCAAGCGTGCTGGAGTCTTGGAGACCATTTCTCAAAATGCTCAAAAGTTAGTAGTTTGGGCTTGGAAGTCTCTAAAGGCCTAATTAATAATAGGTGTTGGTGAGCCAGCCCTGAAGTTGTGAGCATGGGGGAGCTGTCCCCATTACTAATCTGTCTTGTGGCGGCATGGGGGGAGGATGCCCCCACTTCAGTGCCTGAGGCAGATGGGAGAGCTGGCCCTTGAGGTCATAAGAACAAGGGAACTGTTCCTTCCCCACACTGGCTGCAACATTCGGGAGAGCAAGCCCTCCACTATGCCTGGGCAGCACAGTAGAGCTGCCCTTGAAGGTTTGGGAGAACTGATCCTGAGGGCATGAAAGCCAGAGAACTGGCCCTGCTCCTTGCTCATCACTGTAGGGGTGAAATAGCCAGGGCAATGCTGGAGAGCTCACCTTGGTGGTGAAGATGGGAGAGTTGGCGGGCTGACCAACCCTGCAACTAACTACCCAGTCCCAGAACCAGGGTTATATATTGGTTGACCACAACAACCACCCCATCTGTGATCAACTGGAACATGGAGGTGGGGAGGCTGGGCGGGGGGTGGTCAGTCCTGTGAACCCAAGGCTACAGAATCTCCCTGACACAGGGCAGCAACAGGATGTCCAGGCAGAGTCCCAGTGAGGGCCCAGCATCAATGGTGCAGCAGAGACAGGGGCCTTGAACAAGACCTTTGAGGCTTTTTGATAAACACCTGCATGTAAAAAAAATATATCAATAAAGGGGAAATAAACAATAGGGGAACCGCCGGGCCACTGGTGGTGGCGCACGCCATTAATCCCAGCACTTGGGAGGCAGAGGCAGGCGGATCTCTGTGAGTTCGAGACCAGCCTGGTCTACAAGAGCTAGTTCCAGGACAGGCTCCAAAAAAAGCTACGAGAAATCCTGTCTCGAAAAACCAAACCAACCAACCAACCAACCAAACAAACAAAAAAACAAACAAAAACAATAGGGAAACCTAGAGCACAGTCCTTTAAAATTCTATTTCTTTATTTATGTGTGTGGTGGTATGTGTGTACAGGGCAGAGGACCATTCCTGGGAGCTGTTTACTTCCACCATATGGGTCCTGGTGGCAAGCGCCTGTATCTGCTAAGTCATCTTGTTGCCTCCTCTCCTTTTAACGGGACTCTTAAAACTGTGGATTGCTATCCCAGTTATGATCGTGTAATTAAATAGGTGTCATGAAGAATTTGGCAATGTAGGAGATGTCTGAACCTTTAACAACCAAAAATCAGTTTCAAAATCAGATGCCCCAGGAATCGGAGCGTTGTTGGTATCACTTGCCCGTGTGCCCGTGTTCTACTGTGTGACTTCACCGCGACCTCACTGTAGCCTTGGCTCTGAACACCTGACAGGTTTTCCGTGCCTGTGTGATGTCGGTGAGCGCTGCTTAAGACACCTGGGCTCAGACTTGAGACTTCAGTGTGCAATAAACTGCAGTGTTTTGAATTATCCATACCAAGTTTTCTGTTCTTATAGAAACATTCTGGTTTCATTACAGAAAGCAAAGGCTTTTAAATATTTTCCCACATCATTCTTCAGGATGTGAAGATCAAATTAGTATGTCCAGCTAAGAGTGTGGTTGTATATGCTTATAATTCCAGCACTCAGAAGCAAGAGGATCCCTGCAAGTTAGAGGCCAGTGTGGTCCCCCAACCACTTCCAAATCACTATTTGTTTGGATTATATTATGTTTTAAGGTGTGTGTGTGTGTGTGTGTGTGTGTGTGTATGTGTGTGTGTTTTTCCTAAACAGGGTTTCTCTGTGTAGCCCTCGCTGTCCTGGAACTTGTTCTATGGACCAGGTTGGCCTCAAACTCACAGAGATCCATATGCTTCTGCTTCCCAAAGACTGAGATTAAAGGTGTGTCTCGCCATTCTTAGCTACAGAAAACTTTTAAAGATGCTTTTTAAAAAAAATTTATTGTATTTTTTAGATTTAAAAAAATTATATGTGTATAAGTGTTTTGCCTGCATGCATATATGTATGCATGCCTGGTATCTGAGGTGTCAGAAGAGGGCATCAGATCTGGAACTGGAGTTTTTGAGCTGCCATGTAGGTGCTGGCAACTGAATCCAAGACCTCTGTAAGAGCTACAAGTGCTCTCAACTACAGAATCATCTCTCTAGCCCCAGATTAATTTCATTTTTAAAATTGTGTGTGTGTGTGTGTGTGTGTGTGTGTGTGTGTGTGTGTACACATGGATGCAGGTACCTCCTGCAGAGGTCAGAAGAGGTCATTGGATTCCTTGGAGCTGAGTTGCAGGGTTTGTGAACCACCTGACATGGGTCCTGGGAACCAAATGCTGGTCATCTGCAAGAACAAGAAATGCTCTTAACTACTTGAGACATCTTCCCAGCTGCTTAAGAGAAGTTTTAATTGGAAAAGTACATTCTGTCCAAGAAGTAAAAACAGGCTTTGAGTTTTTGAACACAAAAGACAAGATATTATAGAAAGTTACTGCATCAGCTGGCTTCTTTTGTGTTGTTTCAGAAAAGACGGGAACAGGCAGTCTTGTATGCTTTAATTAAAAGAAATAACATGCTATGTTTAATGTACCCTTAAAAAATAATTACAGCTATAATTCACACAAAGGGACAGTTGTCAGGGATCATTTATAAGAGGAGAAAACGGGAAACAAACCTAACTTTATCAGAAGAGGGTTAAGTAAATTACAGAACACCTATAGCATTGTTAAAATGAAGACGATGCTTTGAATGTTTGCAATCTATTGTGAAGTAGAAAGTCAGCTCCAAACAATGCATTGCAAACTCAACAAGCAAGCAAATAAAAATCAACCTTCGCTGCCCAGCACTCAGGAGGAAGAGCAGATCTCTGTGAGTTCTAGTCAGGGCTACATAGGAAGACCTATGTAGTACGAATTCTAATTGTTCTTAATAATAAAACCCCAGAGTCAGATATAAGGGTTAATGCTGAAGGATCAGAGAAGCAGAGCAGCCAACTGCTAGAGAGTTCTTACCTCTACTAATGCTCAGACCAAAGGGGAGATCCTATCTCTACGAATCCTCAGACTGCTGCTGTCTGTACGAAACCACTGACTGCTTCTCAGACTGCATCCTCAGACTGACTGCCTCAGATTGCACTGAGCTTCTGTCTCCTCCAGCCATATGACTCCTTATCTCCACCTCCCTAGTGCTGGGATTAAAGGCGTGTGATCCCAAGTGCTGGGATCACCTTTGTGTGAGCTCTGTTTCTCTTTTAGACAGGTTCAGTCTCATGTAGGACAAGATGGTCTTGAACAAACAGAGATCTATCTAACTCTGTCTCCCGAGTGCTGGGATTAAAGGTGTGTGCCGCCGCTGCCTGGCCTCTAAGGCTAACTAGTGGCTTAGCTCTGCACTCTGATCTTCAGGCAAGCTTCATTTGCTAGATCACAAACAAAACTGTCACTACAGAGAACCAGTCTCAGAAACACCAAAACCAAAAAATACTTCAGGCTGAGGGACTGAGGAGATACTCAGAGGGTGGAGTGCTTGCCATATTTGTGTGTGCACCTGAGTTTGGTCTCCAGTACCCATGCAAGAGCTGGGATGTGCTGCTGTGCATTTGTAGTCTCAGTGAGGAGGATGAGGTGGGGGTTGTAGAAGGCAGAGACAAGCGGATTCCAGGGGCTCACCGGTCAGCCAGTCTACCCCAAACAGTGAGCTCCAGGTTCAATGAGAGACTATGTCATAACAAAACCAAAGATGGGAAGATAGAAGAAGACATCTGGCCTTCGCAGGCACAGACAAGCATGGATAAGAGTCACACAGAGAGAAGAAAAATGCTTTCATGGGCTGAGGCATATGAAATTGGTGATATTTAGTAATTTTTCACCTTAACGTCAGCCGTTTCCTATTATTTAATTTAATATGTATAAATGAAAATGTGTGCGTCTGTAAATATGTGTGTGTGTGTGTGCCCATGTGTGAAAGGTATTCACAGGAAAAGTCTTACATCGGAATCTTGTGGTAGTTATATTTCTAATTGGTGACTTACAGTGATTTATATTTTTATTGATCCACATTTATTCTTAACTGTATTTTCTAAAATCCAAGCATTTCTAAGAAAAATATTCCCTTAGAAAGACATTCCTTTTGTATAATATTAATTTCCTCCATCCCAGTGTAGTTTGTTTGATTAATTGTTTGTGTTTAAAAGGCCTAAAAAGCCAGGCTTGGACTGCCAGTTACTCAGGAGGCTGAGGCAGGAGAATTGCTTCAAGTGATAGGCCAACCTGGACTATAGAGTGAGACAATATCTCAGCGGCAGGACAGTTGCCTAGCAGGACGGCGGCCTAGCATATGTGAGCCCCTAGTTTCAAATAAAATAACTTAATAAATGGTGGAAGTTTGATGGCAAGGAGAATATGGGAGGCGTGTTCTGCTTTCTCTGCGCCTTTAGTGCCAGGGCTGGTTTTTACTCCGTAATGACTGTTCAGAACATTTTGCCGACGTACCCAGCTTTTCAAAGCCCGCCACAACAGATGAACATTCTCCATGAGCCCTATCGCCAGGGCTTCAGGCCAGCTGTGTCCCTAATCCGCCCCCGTCCCAGATTTGAGCATGGGTCAGACTCCAACTGTCCCCCCTCCCTCTTCCTTCCAATCTCATCTCTTCCAGGTCACTGGTGGCCTCATCTCCCCTCCCTGACTCTCCCCACTGGCCATCACCTAATTTCAGGCTCTCATTTCACCCTGTTTCATGCAGCTGGTGTATGTGTTTGCTGGCGCTCAGTTTGCAATGGGGAAAGATTAACCTTTCATGCTGTTTTTTTTTTTTTTTTTTTTTTTTAAAATCTCAGAGCTCTTGACCGCTCCTGGGGCTAACTGACAGCTAGCGGGGTCTATATTCCCTAGAAAGGAGCAGGGCTGTAATGGAGGTTGTGATGGGGCTCAGCTGGCAGACGGGATAGAGATGGTCCTGAGGGACCCTATCCTGGGCCTTGGAGCACGGCACAGCCACCGCCCAGATGTGAGCATGGAGCCAAAAGTGTTTCTGCCTAGGAAATTAGCCTCAGAGATGGTGCCTGGGACCTTTACCCTTGGTACCCAGTGGGAGCTTCTGCAGGGTGAACTGGGACTGGATGTCTGGTTCAGCAGATGGGCCCAGGAGGAAGGCTAGTTTCTTTGTCTTCTGAGTGGATGCTATTTATATCCCTAGTCCTCATTATTGGTTGAGCTCAGCCATACTCAGAGATCAGACACATAACAGGCGATGGAGTATAATAACAAGAAAATCTCTCATGTGCAGATGCACGTCACAGACACTTTCATCTCCAGGCTAAGAACAAAAAGTCAGTGTTGGAATTCATTGGAATTCATGGTTTAGAGATTTCTTTCCTTCCCTTTTTTTGGACAGGGTTTCTCTGTGTAGCCCTATCCTGGAATTCCCTCTGTAGACCAGGCTGGTCTTGAACTCACAGAGATCTGCCTGTCTCTGCCTCCCAAGTGCTGGGATTAAAGACATGCACCACCACCACCCCGTTGGCTTAGAGATTTTAAAACTTAGACCAACAGATTTTGGTGTGGGGTTACACAACTCTCAGACTCTAGGAGTGATTTACATCTGCCTTGCTTCTGTAGCCTAAGACCTATACGTCTTTTCAGGGTAATGGTTACTAAACGCTACGAATACTACAAGCATCCTTAAATGTGATGTGCCATTGGCTAGCATACAAAGCCTTTAGCGCCACAGGTGTGAATTTCCCGGATAATGTGGTAGGAGAGGAAGTGATCTGTCTGGTGGTAGGTTTTCAGTATCCTTCATGGTACCAGATTTCCCTGTCTGGGAGGTAGAGGAAGCCTTTGAGGCTCAGAGGTGAGAGCCCTGGAACTTTCCAATCAAAAGCACAGCTAAACCTGGAGGGCTCAAAGCAGGGAACCAAGGTATGTAAAAATGGGTGCTCCTTGGCCCAGACCACTTAAACTGTTTGGGTTCTTTATTAATAAAACGAGGACAGTCCACTCACTGGTTCAGTAAATATTTAATATGTCTGCATCACTGCGTGCAATAAACAAGAAGGACAAAGTCCCCGCCCTCTCCAGCTTGCAGTCTTCTCGATCCAGTTTGAGAGATCCAACCAGTGTTCAGTGGATAAGGCTGCAGGGGTAAATGCTCTAAAAAATGCCGTGATAAAAACAGAGAAGGAAGCCAGGCAATAGTGGTCTGCGCACGTCTTTAATCCCAGCGCTCAGGAGGCAGAGACAGGTGGATCTCTGAGTTCGAGGTCAGCCTGGTCTACACAGTGAGTTCCAGGACAGCCAGGGTTACATAGAGAAACCCTGTCTCAAAAACCAAAACCAAAAACTGAAATCAAAACCAGAGGAAAGCTGTGTGAATGGGTTGTTTTAGGTAGTCAGGTGGTTCTCAAGGGTTTTATGACTTATACTGTAGGAATGAGCTCAGATTTGACCACAGCTGAGTGTTTATCTGCCTGCCACGTGCTTCTTAGTTGGTATTTTTGTCTCTAAGTAACAGTATAATTAACACTTAACTGAGATTTTACTATGTCCTAGTCACTGTTTGACTCCTATATGTAGTTTAATCAGTTAATCGATTAATTAATAAATTGTCACAATAACTCTATGCGGTGGGACTGTTGTCATCCCTCCTCTTTTATGAGACAGAGTCTCATGTAGCTCAGACTGGCCTCAAACTTACTGTCCACTGGAGGCTAGCCTTGGCTTTGTGTTACTCCTGCTGTCACTTCCCAAGTGCTAGGGTGACAGGCATGTGCCACCACTCCTGGCCTTTATTCTATTTTTATGGGTTCAGAAGCCAGGCACAAAGAAGGTCAGACAATTAGGGAGGACTGAGCCCGAGCACTGAACCTGAGCAGTCTGATTCCAGAGGCTGAGCTGAGATTGTGACCGGCTTTGATTCTCCAGCAGTAGGCAGTCTGGCTGGCGTGTGCAGGCTCTCGGGTCACATTGCCTGGCTTCTGATCTCCGCAGGGCTAAGCCTTTCTGCTTTGGTTTCCTCATCTCCGAAATGAAATAGCAGGACCTGTCTTATCTTCTAAGTATGTGCCGACAACAGAACCCTCTTTCTGCCTGTGGGGAGGCAGCCTTGTTCAGACATCAGCGTGGCGGGAAGTAGAAGGGTCAAGCAGCCTCTGAAACTTCTAGAGAGAAATACACTCGTGTGCACTTCTCAGAGCAACGCTGAATTCATCTGGAGGCCAAACTGTGGAAGCTAGATTTTGAAAATAATTTTGGGGATGCAAAAATAGGTAGAAATAGGAGAATCTTAAGTGAAGACAGAAGATAGGTGAGCTCTTGGCGTGGTCTCAGCACTTTCAGGTCTTGCATAGCTGCCAGGAGAGGTGAAGTCTTACTGAATGTCAGGGTTGGAAGGGAGCCTAGAGACAGAGGATCAAGGGATAGGTAAACTGAGGCTCAGAGAAGCGGAGTGACTTACCTGAGGTTACTAAAAGCATGGGGGTGGGGCGTTCTTTTGGGGTAGCCTGGTCAGCTCAGCAGCATCTATGTGAATTCTGCTTTCCTTGAGGCCCCCAGATCTCAGCTTCTTCCCGGGCCCTCCATGGGGTGGAAAGATCTCGCCTGCGTTCTGGTCACTAGTTGCCCCATTCTCCACACGGGTTCTTCTAAAGCCCAGAACCCGGGGTCTCCAGCGTCAGACCCGGTTCGATTTGCGCGTGCGCACAGCCTCCAGACCCTTGCTCCCCCCCCCCTTCTTTTTTTCCTTCCCTCCCCTCTCCTTGCCGCTCTCGGGGAGGGGGAGGTAAGACGCGGGAGCCCGAACAGGGCCTCAGCCAATGCGCTGGCGGGCCGCGGGCCCGGCCTCCTCCTTCCCTCCCGAGCGGCCCAATAAGAATTTACTACAATGTTGTGGCGAGCCGGGGGGGAGGGGCGCGGGCGGGCCGCGGGCCTCGCCGGCCTCTGCTCGCCTAGGAAAGGCGGGAGGGCGCGCGCCGGGGCTGCCTGCTCGCTCTCTCCCTCGCTCGCTCGCTCGCTCCCTCCCTCGGCCGGCGCGTTTAGTCAGCCCGCCTGCAGCCGGCGAGCCGCAGAAGGTCGGAGCCTCGGACGCTACCGCCGCCTCCTGCCATTGTTCGTCGGGCTGAAGCTGCGGCTGGCGCGGGAGCCGCGGCCGGGAGCCACTGGTGAGGCGAGGCGCGCGCGCGAGGGAGCGCGAGGCGAGCCGGTGGGGGGCGCGGCGCTGGCCCCGAGGGGACGGTCCGGGCGGCCGCGGAGCCGCCACAGCCTTTGTCTCCAGCCCCCCCTGCAGGCCCGGGAGCCGGGGCGCGGACTCACACGGGGAGCCGGGGGGCTAGAGGCAGGGACGTGGCCTTAGGAGCCGGTGGGAGGGGGGCGGCGGCGGCCGGGGTGCTGCTGAGGGGAGCGCACCGGGCCTCGAGTCTCAAAGTTCAGCCTGGGGTGCCTTCTCGCGGAGGGGTCCTCGGCCGGTGCCGGCCTGTCAGTCAACCGCGCGGTGGGCGGGAGCCCCGGCAGGAAACCAGGTGGGCAGCGGTGCGAAGGTGCTGGTGCCGTCGCGGACGGGGAAGCTGGGCAGACGAGTCAGGCGGCATCCGAAGGCGCGGGGCGCTTCGCAGCTCTCCCAGGCCTTCCAGAATCCCCTTGGATCTCAGAGCCCGCCGGATCCGGTGCCTTGCTTCGTGATATTCGGGGGTCCCAGCGAGCCAAGGGTTAAAGCTATTCTCTCAGCTTCGTGACCTCCTTTTTCAGTTCGCGCATCTGTCGGCTTGGAAATCGTTCCCCGGCTTGCAGGGCTGCCTGGACCTGTGGCGATCCTGGAGCTGGTTCGCCTTCTGACTTCATCTCCAGGTGGATCCTCCTGGAGGGAGCTTCTGTCCAAACAGGGTCGTCCTCCCCGGAGACTGGCGTTCTCTGCAGACAGGAAGCGATCTTTCCTGGAACAAATCGCTCGCGGGCTGCATTGGGGTCACACGGCAGCGACTCTCGTCCTGTTGGTCCGTGAACTGTACCCTATCATAAATGACTAGCCTGTGGAGACTTAGTTTTTTTGTTTGTTTGTTTTGTTGGTTTATTTTTGTGTTTTTCAGAGATGCTGAGGTTTTTTGGTTTTTTGTTTTGTTTTGTTTTGTTTTGTTTTTTTTTTTTGCTTTTAATTTTAGTAGTCTGGATGATTTCACAGCTACTATTTAGTTCCTTCTGTTTTTAGGGAAAATTGCAGAAATGGTTCTGTTTGTGTCCTCAGGGCTGTTACAGCGGGTCTGTGCTCTCTTGGGGGCCCACTGTAGTCCATGCGGTTGCTCATGACTGTTCTTACTCTGGTAGGAAGATTGCAGTTGGTTTGACCCTTTTAGTGAAGCAGGATAGACACACCCTTTATGTAATTCTTCTCATCTTAATTTTGCTCTTTTTTGAAGAAGTTTCTACTCTTCACTTTCCTTACCTTTTTCTTTTTTCTCTTTTTGTTTTTTGAGACGGGGTTTCTCTGTGTAGCTCTGGTTGTCCTGGAACTCTCTCTGTAGGCCACGCTGGCCTCCAACTTAGAGAGATCACCTGCCTCTTCCCCCTGAGTACTGAAATTAAAGGCATTTGACACTGTAGCTAGCCACTTCCCTTATGATTAAGATAGCTATTGTTCAGATGCCTGGGGATGGAAGTACTGCATGTCTTTGCCATTTTAAAAAGTAAAACCAATGTTGACCCCAGGCGCAGCATAGTACCCTGATTTTTCTACTAATGAAACATACTCCCCCCCACTATATAATTAAGTGCAGGTTTAGAAATAAGTATTTAAAATCTTTAGACCTCACTAAAATTCTTTCAGCATTATACCAGTGTTTTATACCAAATAGGTACATTCTTGTGTTCAGTTTAAATTTTTCATTGGTCTTTTTAAATTTTATTTTTTTCAGAGCTGAGGACCTAGGCAAGCTCTCTGCTAGTAAGCTAAATGTCCAACTCCTACATTTTTAAAAAAATTAATTTATGTGTATGGTGTTTTAGTTGCATGTATATATATGCAGGTACATGCCTGTTGCTTGTGGAGGCTAGAAGAAGGCACTGAATCCCTTGGAACTGGAGTTACAGTTGTGAGCCGCCACCTGGTGCTGGAAGTTGAACCCAGGTCCTTTTCAAGAGCAACCAGAGCTCTTCACTGCTGGAGCTACCTCTCTAACTTACTTCCTTCCTTCCTTCCTTCCTTCCTTCCTTCCTTCCTTCCTTTCTTTCTTTCTTTCTTTCAACAGTCTTGCTATGTAACTCAGTCTAGCCTCAAATTCAAGATCCTTCTGCCTCAGCTTCCCAGTGCTGGGATTATGAAAATATGTGTGTCATCACACCTAGCTCAACTCTAACAAAATTGAAAATTACATAGCCAGCTTCCCATCATCACATCCCTTAGTTTGTGGTTGCTCAGTTTAGCTGTCTTGAAACAGGGTATGGTTACATAGTTTAGGCTGATCTCAAACTCAGTATGTTGATGGGCGACTATGGAGTGGCCTTAATTGCTGATCCTTGGCCTCAGTGTCTTTAATAGGATTAAAGGCAGAGGCCTCTACACTGAGAGGTTTATAGTCTTCAAAATTATTTTATGTCTGTGGATATTTTGCTTGCATGTATGTCTGTGTACCTGTGTATGTGTGGTATCTTCGAGGTCAGAAGAGGGGTGTCAGATCACCTGGAACTAGAGTTACAGATGGTTGTTAGCCGTCATGTAGGTCCTAGGTCTTGAACTCATGTCCTCTGCAGGAGCAACAAGTGCTCTTAACTACTGAGCCATCTCTCCAGTCCAGGAGTTTGTGGTCTTTATTTTAAACAAATTCATACTCTTAGGTGCACACTTAAGATGCCATTTGTTTTGCCTTCCTCCTGTTCCTAAGAAAGCTTCAGAGTTAAATTGTTTGGGAGGGACCCTGTCTAAAAGCCATGAGATTCTTGAATTTTCTGCAGGTGCTTTTAATATGCTTGCCATTAGATTGTGATATTCTTCTGCCTGTATATTTTGGTGGGATGGGTAGAGTTTCCATTACTCTTTGAATATACAAAATTGGTGATCATGACCTGATTTCATAGCTCTGGAATATCAGTAGTCATCAGGGCCTGAATTTGGTTCTGAAGTCAAGAGTAGCATATGTTTAGATCACAGTCTGTTTCCTTGTTATCTAAGAAGCAGGCTGGTGCCCACTGTGGTGCTGCCAGCGTATTTTTCCAAGAGTTACTGGGTTTGTGATTAGTCAAATGCGTATTCAGAAGTGGATTCATCGCTACCTCTCAAGGACTTGTTTTTTCCCTCCAATTGCTTGGGCACTACATCACTTACCTTATTTTATTTGTGAGCTAAGCAATAATAATTTCAAGTACTCTTTTCTTATGAACAGCTTTGCTTTTTTCTCTGAATAAAATCTACAAAGATGAAATTTTTACAAGGATTTTCCCCGTATTGATCAATTATAGGCGTTATTTTTAAAAGAACCCAGAATTACTAGACGGCAGTTGCTGCGTTCATGATGGCTTTCAGGTAGCGGGAAGGCCGGACACCAGATCTATGTGTAGCTCTTTGTTGTCAGTTATAGTTCTTGATGTGTCACCTACACCGTGTGCTCTTTTTCTGAGTGAGTTCATGGTGTGCCAGGTGAAATGCAGTGTAACCAATGCTCTGGAGAGCACACTGAGTTGGATTAGCACGTTGGTTTCCCCTGCTGCTGGTTAATGAGTGCGCGGTGAGGAGGATAAAGGAAGAACTACAACAGTGAGTACCGTTCAGAGTTTAGAGGCCTTGGGAAGGAGACCGCGTCACGATCTCATCTAGGACAATCTTGCTGATCCTTCAAATGCCAGTTTTAGGAAAGTGTAGTAGGAGAATCGGATTATGGTTAAGTTTGTTTTCACTTATTTTTCTGAGTTAGGATTCCTCTGTATGTAGTCTTGACTGTCCTGGAACTTGCTCTGTAGACCAGGGTGGCCGCGAATTCACAGAGTTCCACCTGCCTCTGCCTCCCAAGTGCTGTGATTGAAGGCGTGTGCCACCACTGCCTGACTTGAATTATTTTTATTTAAATAAGATTTCAAACATCTTGAAGTGTTTAGAAAAATAGGTAATTATTGAAGAATAAGAAAAACCCCATGTAATGCCAAGGATGGCTTGAGAGGACTTTAATATCTCTAGCTCATTTGCCGTCAGCATCCCCCAAAGTAACTGAAATAATAAATATGCAGCTGGAATAGAGAAACTGGAGTGTGATGTGCAAATATTCCCTTTCTCTTTACAGTCAGAGTGCTTCCTTTGATGTTCTTTCATTATAGAAATTCTAGCATCATGTTCATCCTACTACATTGAAAATTTTATTTTTATTTTATATGTATGAGTGTTTGCCTGCAAGCACATATGTGTACTATTTGTGTGCCTGGTGCCCACTGGGGCCAGAAAGAGGCATTGGATCCCCTGGACCTAGAGTAACATGTTGTGAGCTGCCTTACGGGTCCTGGGAACCAAACCAGAGTCCACTGTAAGAACAGTCAGTGCTTTTAACCACTGAGCCATCTCTCCAGCCCCTCATTTTTCTATTTTTATTCCATTTCACTTATGAAAATCAGTTCTGTTTTTTCAATTGTCTCTTTATTATCTCCAAGATAAATCCATGTGGATTAAGTTAAACTTAGATTGTTTATTGGGCTCTCATTCTTTACCTTCTGTGAATTCTTTGAGTCCCTTCCCTTCAGTTAATCTAGGCACTCACCAGTCATTCTTGATTCCCAGTGTGATCACTGCCTGTGAAGATTAGAATTGTTTCTTGGCTATGTGACTTAGAGCTTAGATATGGTTACAGTAATCTTGGCAGAGTGAATTTAAAGGGGAAGGATTGTTTGATGAGATGAGCAATAATTATGACCATGAATTTATATTGATAAAATAGATTGGAAAAAAAAATCAGTAGCCTCTTTATCCTTTACTCTCTCTACTATGGCATTTGTGTGGGTTCTGAGGATCCAAACCCAGGTCCTTAGGCTTATGGTGAGGACTTTAACCAGGGAGCCATCTCCCCAGCCTTGCAGCATTTGCTTATATGCCAGATATGTCCTATGAGACTAGTACTTGCATGAAATCTTAAGGTTTGTTTGAGTTTATCACTTTATAGAGAAATACTATTTTGGCTTGTGCGTCAAGTATGTGTTTCACTTTTTTTTAATTTTTTGTTTTTTAAGACATGTTTTCTCTGCAAGTATGTGTTTTCATTTGCCAGTTTGAAGTGCTACATGTATTTGTTCACGTGAAGGGTACTTCACCTTGGTAATGTACTAGGTACATGTTGTTGATATTCACCCCCTACTACTGCCTTAGTTTTTAGCCATATGGACTCACAGGCAGAACTGTCAAGGGCTCCAAGGATTTAAGCCCTCAAATTTTACCTGGCAACCATTTCAGCATGCAAGAGGGACACATGAAGGCAGCCTTACAGTGAAGGCTTTCTCTCTCCGTTTTCCCCTTCCTTTCTACCACCCACTTGCTGTTTCTTGCCCATTTTCTTTTAAAGAAAATGATTCAGAGAATTGATACTGTTGCTAGCTTACTACCTGCAGAGTCCTGCCAATCCTGATAGTATTATGCAATTACATAAATCCTTTTTTTCATAGTGTCATATGATATTGTATATATGCCCTCCCACACATGTGTCTTTAGAGTAAATTTTTTTCCATCTGGTATTGGAATGAGCTCTTTGTTAGGTTATTTTTAAATCTTCCAGCTTTCTTGGCATCCTTAACACTCAGAATAACACAATTGCTCTGGGAGGCGAGAACATCCACATAGTCTATTAGTAGCTTTTTCGGTGGAAATGGAAGCATTTTATTTTTAAAGTCATACCCTGTGTTCCTTACAGGCAAAACACACGCATTTTATGTTTCCATAGTCTCTGGTAATTTTGTCAGGTAGAAAAAACTCGGTTGTTATCAAGTCGATAAAGGAGATTTACTTAGGGCAAGGCAATGATTCCAAAGCTATTTTAGTCTCTGAAGGTTTATTGGTGTTCTTTTGAGCTCTTGCAGCATTTGCATATTTGCTAGATGTGTCATATGATGCTGGTACTCACAGGAAGACAGTCAGCTTTTAGAAAGCAAAGGATTTTCACTATTGCCCCTTCCTGTACCTCCCTCCCCCAATGCAGATACAGTTTAGTGCATTAACTAGACCTACAACATAGGGTGTGTAGTATGATGTGAATGTTAGGATAATTAAGATTTATGATCTGTGTTGTAATTCTGTTTCCCTCCCTCCCTCCCTCCCTTCCTTCCTTCCTTCCTTCCTTCCTTCCTTCCTTCCTTCCTTCCTTCCTTTCTTCCTTCCTCTGTCCTTCGGTATGATATCTTCTTGAAGTTGAAGAAGTCAGGTACTTTATACTCCCAAAACATTTTAGTGTATATTTCTGAAGAATAAAGCTATGACCTTACATAAGCATAACCCGTGGTTCTCTGCCTAAGACAGTAATAGCATTCCACAATATCAGTCAATACCTAGTCCAAATTTAGATGTCCCTAGTTAGATTTTTTTTTAAAAAGTATTTATTGGTGGTGTGCATGTCTATGATGCGTGTGTGTGGGTGCAGAAGACAGCTCTGTGGAGTCAGTTCTCTCCTTTTTCCATCTTATGTAGTTTCCAGGGATTGAATTCAGGTTGCCAGACTTGCATGTAAGTGCCTTTACCCACTGAGCCATTTCAGCAGCCCTCGTTAGATTTTTTTAAAATATTTATTTATTTATTTATTATGTATACAATATTCTGTCTGTGTATATACCTGCAGGTCAGAAGAGGGCACCAGACCCCATTACAGATGGTTGTGAGCCACCATGTGGTTGCTGGGAATTGAACTCAGGACCTTTGGAAGAGCAGGCAATGCTCTTAACCTCTGAGCCATCTCTCCAGCCCCCCTCGTTAGATTTTTAAATGTAAATATTTGATCATATCTCTCTCATTTCCTTTAATCTAGAACAGTACTTGCCCCAACCCCCCCCCCCCAACTTGTCATTAACTTTGGTAAGTCCTGGTGCCAGCTGATTGTAGAATGTTCTATTCTGAATTTGCCTGATTGTTCCCTTAAGGTTTTGTTTAATTTGTTCTTCTATTTGCTTTGTTTCCTATAAACTAGAAATTTATCACTGTAGCTTTGATTAGACGTAGGTTAAACATTTTTGGCAAGACTTCTGCATGATATGTTCTTTGTTTTGACTCATTTCAGGAAGGTCAGAATGTCAGGCTGTTCCACAATTAGTGTTGCTAATCTGGCAACCTGGTTAAAGTGGTAACCACTGTGTAGTGGTGTACGCTTTAGTATTTTAGAGAAACTTTGACATTGTAAATATCCTGTTCCCAATTACCTGTTCCTATTGGTTTTGGGCATCTATGGATCCTTGGGGATTTACATATGTTGTTGGCTCTTGGAAATGAATCTGGAGGATTTAAATTAGGAAAGAAAAAAAAGATTATGAGCTCCTTTTGTTGTTCAAGTACACGGGTTTCCCTGTTCAAATCTGATTTCTTGTCTGTCCCCCCCTCCCAGCCGATTTGCGATTTGTTCCTAAAATTAGACTTAGAGGATTATATTTTATTTGGAATGGAACATAACCACTGGGGTTCCTAACATGTGGGCCTAAATGTTCTCAAGATGTGTCATGAGGGTGTCTTTTTCTTTGAAGCTGGGTTTCCAGGTGGTTGTGAGCTGTCTGACAAGAATACTGGGAGGTAAACTCAGTGCTCTTAACCACTGAGCTATCTGTCCAGCCCCTAGGCATTTTGTTCTTGATATATATATATATATATATATATATATATATATATATATATATATATATATATATAATTTGTGTGTGTGTGTGTAAGGTGCTGAAGATCAAACCTCTAGCATCTTGTGCATGCTAGACAAGCAGTCCACCTTTGAGTACATCTCAAGTCCTTGATGTTTTGAGACAGGGCTATGTAGCCCAGGCTGGTCTTGACCTGTGGTCCTCCTGTCCATCACCCTGAGTGCTGAGATTATAGGGGAGCACTAACACCACACCTTGCTTATAGGTTACATTTTAGTGAGAGGGTACAGATAAATAGTAAGTTGGTGATAAGAAACAAGGCGTTGGATTTTACTGAGGAATGGGGAAAGCAGACTAAGAGAAGAAAGACTAAGTTTGGGGGGTTAATATTTTAGATCATAGAGGTCAGAGGTAACCTTTCCAAGAAGGTGGCATTTTAGCAAAATTCTGAGTGAAGTAAGGGGCATCTGGAGGACCAGCAGTGTAGGCAAGGTTTAAGCATGAAAAGGATTAAGCATATTTGGTGTGGTTTTTGCAGTTTTATCTATTACTGTGTATGTATATATGTATGTGGACATAAATACTAGCAAATGCATGGTGTGGGTGGAGAGGTCAGGTTCTTTCTACCATGGGTTCCCGTGGTCAAGCTCAGGTTATCAGGTGGAGCCATCTCACTTTCCTTGTTTGGTGTGTTTGAGAAACATTAAGTTAGTGTGCACAGTGAGTCAGAATGATGTAGGGTTAGCGTCGAATTCAGATGTCGTAGGTAGAAAGCCTTTCAGTTCCTGGTATTAATGTCTTCGCATGTTAATGTGAGCAGGGTTCTTGGAAGGATTTTGAGAAGAGGAATGGTGTGCTCATTCGTTCACAGCATATTAATTATCCACGATGAGCAGGATCCTGTGAATATATGTGATCATAAAAGAATGTAGAAGACATGCTCCCGCCCTAAAGGAGTTTAATGATCTGGTCTGAGTAGGACGGATTGGGTACCCACACAGAGGAGTAGCAGTGGTACACACATACTTAGGGGAAAAGCAGGGTCAACCTGTGCTAACATCCTGGCTCTTCTCTGGCTCAGAACATCCCCAACAGGATTCACAGGGGCTTATTTAGTATACACTGTTCATTGATTGCTTAGTGTGGTCCAGGCTCTGTGCTGGGTGCTTTGTAGATATAATGTAGATGTTAAAGAATATGGGCTTTGGGGTAATGCTTTGTTTTAAATTCTAGTTGTGTCAGTCTTTAAGTAGCGGCCATGGACAAGCTAATTCGTATCTGTAACATTTTATTCATTCTATAATATGGGGATATTCTATACCTTTAATGTTGTTATGATTAAATGAGCTAAAGGTAGGATGTTAAGTCTATGAGTATTTACGTTTTTGAGGTGCTGACACTTGCTAGGCAAGCACCCTACTGTGAGCCACATCCTTAGTCCTGTGTGATGGTCTTAGAGTCATGCTGACATCAGATGCTGGTCAACCTTATTTCCACAGGTCATTGGAGTGTTAGTAATCCTACTTCACATTTTAGGTAACAAGTTAAAAGTTAAGAGACTTGCTAAAAATTTCACAGTTGAAAATTGGCTTCAAGAGGGAAGTCTTACTAGGACCCTTTTGCTTGCTCAGCACGTCCATGAGCAAGTGGAGGATAGGAGATTTGGATATAAACCTTTTCCTGTCAAAATTGATGAGTTCTTAGTAATTACTATCTTATGAAAGTTCTTTTCTTTGCTTGTATTTCTTGTGTAAAACGTATTTCTTATTTCAGGTAATACACATATAGTATGTGCCCATCACATGGAGATATTAAATAAATGCTACTCTCTTTTCCCTTTGATAAACTATGACCTCATGGACATGAGGGGGAATAATCTTTGTTTTTGGTGATTTTTTTTTTGTAGCTGCCTTTCTTTCCCTCCCTCCTGTTTCTATCCTTGCTTCTCTCCCTGCCTTTCTTACTCCTTCCCTGCTTCCCTTTCTCCCTCCTTTCCTACTTCCCTCCCTCCCACCCTCCTTTCTTCCTTTCTTTCTACCAGAGTTTCATGTACCCCCAGACTGGCCTTGAAACTTGCTATGTAGTTGAGGGTGACTTTGAACTCCTCATCTCTTTCCTTCATCTCTCAAATGCTGGGATTGCAGGTATTTGCCATCATTCTAGGCTCATATGTATGTGTGTATGTATGTGTGTGTGTGTGTGTGTGTGTGTGTGTGTGTATTATATACATACATACATGCACACATACATCTGCATATTTGCTCGCCAAAAGAAGGCAACAGATCTCATTACAGATGGTTGTGAGCCACCATGTGGTTGTTGGGAATTGAACTCAGGACTTTTGGAAGAGCAGTCAATGTTCTTAATCTCTGAACCATCTCTCCAGTCCCCTCTTTTAAATATTTTTGACTAGTGTATTATTGCTGTAGTTGTGTGTGTGTGTGTTTGTGTACATGTGTATGATGTCTGCATGTGTGGAGACCAGAAGCAATATTTGTGGCATCAGTTCTCTTTCCGTCTTTATATGGTTCTGGGATTGAACCCAGGTTTACCCATTGAGCCAGCTCAGTTTTACATTTTACTTGTACCTGTTTCTACTGAAATTGGATATCTGTTTCTCTGTATAATTACTATATGTAAGTATGTAATGCAGTTATATAAAAAGCATTAGGTTTTGTCTAGTGTTGGTCTTTGGTTCTGATTTAGATTCATACTGAATTTTTTAAGCTCTCTTTTGAGTGTAGCCTGTGCGCGAGTGTTCTAAAGACCCATTTCACAGCAAGTCTGGCTTCATAGCTTCATTTCCGGGTTGGTAGGACACAGTTATGCGGTTGGTGTCTCCATTGTTGCTTTTATCTTTTGAAGCAGATGTGAAAGTAAACATACACACTTGGGAAACAGGAAGGGGTTTGCTCTGGGAGGGTGTTTTCACGGCAGCTTTTACTCAAGCCACATAATCTTAAGAGTCTCTAATCTGTTAGAAAAGATACGGTGCCTCATTTTTTAAAAGTAAATATTTAAAGAAAATGCAGTTTAATCAAGTCATGAACGTACATATACTTTTGCTTTTTACACATTTTGGAGAAGTAGTTAATGTTCCTGTTTTTAGTTGAAACAGAGAACTGAGATGATTTTTCTTCATAGTGCCGAGTATCAGACTCAGGGCCTCTTCTGCTAACAACCCCTGGCTCTCTGCGAGCTGTGCTCCTGCCCTCAGTTATGTCAGAGCCACCCTAATCCTAGGTTCCCTTTCTGTTTGGAGGAACTTTCACCAAGGAAATGTGGAGTTTTTGACTTTTTAGGTTATCTGTTCTGGTGGTATTGTGTTTGAGCTTAAAGTACAGCCCTTAAGACATTATTTTTCTACTCTGGGTCTTTGTTCCTAACATAGGGAATATCATATTGAATGCTAGCTATAAATCAGGCACCACCCTGCAGGCCTTCTGGACTAATTAAGTAGTCTATCCTTTTCTTTATTTTTTGAGCCGGAGCCTCACTATGTAGCCCTGGCCTGTCTGGAACTTACTATGTAGACCAGGCTGGCCTCAAATTTACAGATCTCCTTGCCTCTGCCTCCCCAGTGCTGGGATCAAAGGTGTGTGCCAGCTACCACGCCCAGCCAAATATTTTTCTTTGATATCAGTCCACAAAGTTTTTTTTTTTTTTGGTGTGTGTGTGTGTGTGTGTATGGTGTGTGTTCATGTATATATGTGTCCATGAGTGTGGAGGAAGTGTGTGGGAGAAGGGTGTTTGTGTACCTGTGTGGAGGCCCAAAGTTGACTTTGGGTTTCTTCTTTGATTACTCTCTATTTGTTGAGACAGAGTCGTTTGAACCCAGAGCTAGCCAGTTCCAGCTAGTCTAACTAGCTGGCTTGGGGATTCCTTGTGGCTTGTGCTTAAATCACAGGTGGCCATCACACCTGCCTTGCCTGCCTTTTACATGGGTTCTTGGGATCTGAACTCAGGTCCTTATGCCTGCATAGCAAGGACCTTATCTGCTGAAACAGCTCTCCAGCCCCACAAAGAATTTGTACTGCTTTATTGAAAATCTCCCTCCCCCATTTCTTCTTTGTCTTCTCAGGATGACTCTTTCCCATACTTTCTACTGATAGTACTTTGAGGATACATTTGTTGTTGTCTTGTTTTTTTGAGACAGGGTCTCTCTATCTGTCTTTGACTGTTTTGGAACTCACTATATAGACCAGACTGGCTTCAGACTCAAAGAGATCCACCTGCCTCTGCCTCCAGAGTGCTGGGATTAAAGGTGTGTGCACCATGCCTGGTCAGTATTTTGAGGGTAATGTGATGTTGGAGCTAGTAAGGACACAGGTTTTGGAGTCAGACATGGGTTTTCAGTAATGTTATGTTTTGATAGGCAAAAGAAAGTTTTCTACTGTACCAAATAAAATGAATCATCCAGACTTGGTTTTGAAAGAGTTTCTGCATGTAGGGCAGAGTAATTGGAGATCATAGTAAGGACTTTTGTTCCTAAAGATTCTCCTTCCCCTGGGGAGTTCCTTGCTGACCTCAGGGAGTGCAGCTTTCTCTTCCATTTTCTGTCCCAGTGGAGAGCCTTCTCTTAAAACTCATGTAGTCCACAGCTGAGACCCGCCTGGAACATTCTGTGCCCATCTTATAGGCTTAGACCTTAGAGATTTAACGGGGAAGCATGTGCAGTACTAGTAGGGCTCTCAGTAATGTGGCTTAGAAGGAACACCCGCCCCACTTCAGGATGTGGTTGTGTTTGGGATATTTCCCTTTCGTGGCCTGCAACGCATATCTGCTTTCTGGTGGAAAAACCATTTTCCTCTTCCCTCTTGTACACACCCTTTATCCGGTCTCCCCACCCCCTCCCCTGATGCCCCTGTCCCAGTCTTCTGCGTGCTGTAATTACAGGTCTGTGCCACCATACCTAGCCAAGAGTTTTATATTCTGTAGAGTAGAACTTTTTCAGATGTATGGTATCGTTCTCTTACATTTTGTGGCTTGTCTTTTCACTCCTTTGATGGGAGCACACTCCACCCCCAAGCCAGGAGTTGAATTCAGAACCTCAAACATGCCAGACAAGCACTTCATCCCTGTGCCACATGTCCCCCAAGTGTATGTGCAGGTAAGGTCCTTTTTTACGGATAACGGAGAATTTATATCTGCTGCTGTTTCCTAGCTCCTGTTTTATTTAATTTTTTTGGTTGGTTTGTTTACTAGTTCCCCTATACTGCCAGTCTTTGTGTGCAGTGCTTTTTAAAGACCTTAATTTTTTTTTAAACCACAAACCCTTACCTTTGCTATATAATGAATCACTTTCATCTTAGTGACTTAAAACCTTTTCATGATCCGCAGTCAGAGCCATGAAAAAGCTTTGTGAAATGGCTCATTTCTCCTGTGTGACACAGGCAAGGGTATCCATTTCAGTGGCTGACCTGAAGCTGGAGCATCCACCATAGCCATACCCTCATATCTGGCACCTTGCCTTGTGATTCTGACACTAGATAGGCAACTTCATTACATAGCTGTGATTAATTATACCACTGGTCACTGGCAATTAACCCAGTCTTCAGCTGTTATCCTCTCTCAGGAGGTTGAGGGATAGGACTAAAAGTTGGTCCCTCTGTAGCAGCCCTCATCCCAGGCTTTTCCAGGAGCCCCAACCGTCAGTTATCTCTGTTGCATTGAAATGCCGGAATTTTAGGAGCCAGAAAAGAGAGCAAATGTGTATTTCTTCTTATATCACAGTACCACATTAGGTAACATGTAGCTTTATGGATTTCATTCTCCCAACCTTTCTTTTATTTGTTCCAGTGCAAATTCCTTTAAATGTCATAGGATATCAGTGTTGTTGACTGGCAGAGAAACATTGCTTGCATGCTTAAACGAGTGTAGGCTTCAGCTCTGATCAGCAGAACAAACAAATTAAGGTGTTGCTTTGGAACTGTCCCTTTATTCCAGGGAATAATTTAAAAACTAACTTTAAAACAGAATATCATTCTATTTTTAAATCTTTATGTTTCTGTGTAATAGTTTGCTATCTGAAATGATTCTACCTAGTAATATTGTGAACTAAATTGACTCTGAGTGTGCTGTGTTGTCTTTATGAAAATGAAATCCCTCTCTATACTTAGTTGTCTGCTGAGAAACATATGCAGACAGTATTTTGTTTTACTATTTTTATTTTTTCATTCTTTGGTTTTTCGAGACAGAGTTTCTGTGTGTATCTTTGACTGTCCTGGAACTTGCCTTGTAGACCTGGCTGGCCTCGAACTCACAGAGATCCACCTGCCTCTGCCTCCTGAGTGCTGGGATTAAAGGCATGTGCTACCTTTCCCAGCCAAACACTATTTTAGATACTGTGTATTTCTGAAGAGAATCTGAGACATAGTTCTCCCTTTTTTTTGGTCATATTTGCACATACATGCACGTGTGTGTGTATGTATATCCATCTATCCATCTCCCCCCTTATATATATCTTGAGATAACAGGATATCGTGTTATTCAGGTTGACCTCAAACTTACTGTATAGCCAAGGATGACCTTGAATTCTTCTTCCACACGCTTCCACCTCCCAAGTGTTTCCACCATTCCTGACTTGTACTTTTACCATATTGGTAAAGGTGGTGTGTATATCTCTTTAAGGATTTCTCTGTCACATAACAGAATTCAGCTAATTTTTATTTATGACAATGACTAGTTAATATTTGCAGTTTAGAATTAGAAAAAGTTTATATATATGTTTTTATGTGTATAGGTGTTTTGCTTGTGTCTTAGTTGTTTTTCCGTTGCTGGGGTGAAACATCATGATCAAGACAACTTATAAAATAAAGCATTTAATTAGGGACTTGTCTACAGTTTCAGAGGGTTAGTCTGTGATCATCATGGTCAGGAGCTAGGTGGCAGGCTGCCAGGCATGCTGCTCGAGCAGTACTGAGAGCCACATCTGATAAGAAAGCTGCAGGCAGAGAAAGTGTGAGATTGGACTTTTGGCATGGGCTTTTGAAACCTCAGAGCCTACCCCCAGTGATACACCTCCTCTAACAAAACCATACCTACTCCACACTTCCTAATCCTTCCCAAACAGTTCTACTAACTAGAGACCATATATGAGCCTTTGGGATCTTTCTCATTCGAGCCACCATAGTCTCCGTGCGTGTGTGTGCACAGCATGCTTGCCTGGCTCAGGAAAGCCCAAAGAAGGGGCCAGATCCCTTGGAATAGAGCTGTAGCTGTTGTGAGCCACTGTGTGTGTGCTAGGAACTGAACCTGGGTCTGCTGCAAGAGCAAGTGTTCTTAACTGAGCTATCTCTCCACTCCCTTAGTTCAGAGGTTTTAAGTTAGTGGTTTTTAAAGAAGCTGTGTCATGGATCCAAACACAGTACACACAAGGACAGAGATAATTTATCTCTGAAGGACAAAAGGAATTTTATCACTCTAATGAAGAAGGGTTTTGAGGGCCAGTAAAATATGTTAGTTTTAATATGTTTAATGTTTTGCATTTGTTTAATTTAGAAAACAGTCTATATGTTATGAGTAATATTAGATTATAATGTGTGTTGACAGCTTAATATTTCCAAGTTTAATTGTTTTGTAAACTCCTTAGCTATGTTTGACACAAAAACAAAATAAGTTTCCTTTCAGTGCTACAAAATCCCATTGGCTTGCTGGAATAGATTGTCATCTAATAGATTGTTCCAGAACCGTTGGAGTAGTGCCTTGGGCTGCTATTATATTTGTGAGTCAGTGTCCCAACTGTAACAGGAGAATTAATAGTGTATGCTCTATAGTTCACCATTGAAGATCTGTCCATGTCTTTTGTAGATGGAAGTTTCTGTTTAACCCAGTCCTCTTTTTGGTTTTTCAAGACAGGGTTTCTCTGTAGCTTTGGACCCTGTCCTGGAACTAGCTCTTGTAGACCAGGTTGGCCTCGAACTCACAGAGATCTGCCTGCTTTTGCCTCCCAAGTGCTGGGATTAAAGGCGTGCGTCACCACTGTCTAGCTCTTATAATCCTTGTCTATGTTTAGCCATGTGGCTTGGTACCTTTTCTCTCAGTAAGGCATTCTCATCTTATTTCCTCTATGTCTGGCTTGCAACTGAGTCTCTGCCATTCCTCTTCCCGGAATTCTCCTAGTCTGATCACCCCACCTATACTCCCTGCCTGGCTACTGGCTAATCAGTGTTTTATTAAACCAATATGTGACAAATCTTTACAGCATACAAGGGCATTATTCCACATCTGTCTTTCAAGAAGATATTGTAAATGAATGTGAGAATAAAAATATCACCACACAGATTAGGATTTTTTGTTGACTTGTAAAATTTTATTCCTTTAATAAGTGTTTGTTGCCCTTTACTAATAGATGTAATGTTATTGTGATAGAAAAGAACCTTAAGATTGACCTATTTCAGTTTCTCATTCAAGACATGAATCTTGTATGTTTGTCCAATGTGGGCATAATTTAAGATAACTAGGCATCTGATGAAACTTTGGAATATTTGACATTTTAGACTCTGCTTCTTTTGGTCTATTGATGCCCATTGGATGATATTTTGTCTCATGCCTCTACTCTCAATATGTAACTTTAATCGGTAAAAATAAAATATGAATGTAGGTAACTCATTTAACTCTAACAGGACTGTTCCAAGGTTCATTGTCTTAAAACAACAGGTTTGACTTATTGGATATATTTATAAGACAAGTGGAGTGTTAGCAAATACTTCAGGTATTTATGTTTTTAGCGTGTAATGAAACTCAGTGAGAGGAGAGAGGTGGTGAGGCCCACATCCCAGCGACAGACCCTGTGTGTGCAGAGCGAGGTGGGCTGCATAAAGGGGCAAGGGAGAATGCCTCATTATTCGGGAGTGGGAATGGAGCAGCTGCGGCAATGCAGAAGGGAGGCCAAATTAATGGGTCAGTGTAACTTGAGATTCTTTGCTTAATTATGAATCTTAAGTAGGCCTCCTTAATCCCTTAAGGATGAATGGCTTTCTTCTTGTTAGATGCAACTGGGGAATTCTTCCAGTGTTTGAATGCCATTAAAAATAACAGTTACTGTAGATCTACAAAGAATAGGATGGGCATCTCAATGGTTAATTTAGGATATTTTATATCAATTTTTGCTAACTAGCTAATTTGTTTCAGTTTGTTAGTTCTCTGAGTAGAATGTATTTTGGTGGGCTACAAATTGAAACATTGTTTGTGGTTTACAAATAGAAATGTGTTTTTCATGGTTTTTTAGACAGTCCCAGATACCTTGTAAGATATTCTTGCGGTAATCGTCACATGTACTAGTCATACTTCATTAGAAGTTATATTTACTATATCTCAAATTATGTGGAAATTTTATTCCTCCAAGAAACTTAATACATCATCAGAAAACAAGACAAATCAATAAATAGTTCTTGAAAAGCTGCTGAGGACAGTACTGTCTGTCTTCCACTAAGTGATGAGAAACAGATTATTGACTCTCTGAAGCAATAAACTGATGGTAGCAAGAATGGATGTCACTTCTTAATGATTTAAGTCGACAATACCCCTTTATACTGTTTTTTTTTAAATATCCGTATTATGTGACAGTTAATATATTGGAAAGGAACAAAGCTGGGTGTGGTTGCACACCTGTAATTATAGCACTCCAGAGGCTGATACATGAGGACTGGAGTCAAGACCGACTTGGGCTGTGCATCTAAGCTGTTTTTTTTTTAAAAGAACATATGGAACATAAGGTATAATTTGGGAAATACTGCAACAGAAGACAGCCTTACAAGCCCACATTCAGCTTAAACACTGGGGCATTACCTCAGTACTGTCCACACTGCTGGACCTTTTCTTAATAGTTTGGGTGTTTCCCCCTTAGAATTAATGGCTGCAAAGCACATATGTTTTATATTACTTTTTTTTTTAATCTGAGACAGGAGGGTCACCAGATGCTAAGACTTTAAAGCCATCATGAATAATATGTTTAACTCCATCTCAAAAATTGCTATGTATTGTTACATATGGACATATATGACAATAGAATCTTAAAAATACGTTATCTAGGAGCCAGTGTGATGGATCAGTAGCTAAAGATGCTTGCCATCAAGCCTGAGACCTAAATTCAATCCATGTGGTAGAAAGGACCAGCCTCAACAAGATGCCCTCTTACCTCCACATGTACACTGTGGTACTTGCACAGTTGTATGTATGTGTACACAAACACACAAATAAATGTAAAAAAAATACTATCTAGTTTTTCTATTAAAACATGACTCATTTTATGTGTATGTATGTAGTGTGCTTGAGTGAATGTCTGCCTACCATGTACATGCAGGTGCCCTCAGAGCCTAGAAGTGGCCATTGGATCCCCAGAAATGAGTTATAGGCAGTTGTGAGTGGCCCAGTGTAGGTGCTGAGAATCAAACCCAGCTCCTCTGGAGGAGCAGCCATTGCTCTTAACTGCTGAGCTGTCTTTCTAACCCACCGTACATGACTGTTTGCATCTGTGTCATGCTTGCATGCCTGTGCTTGTGTGTGTTTTCTCTACGGGGATGCTTAGACTAGTTGTGCCACAGATCACACACAGATCTCAGCCTTACTAGATCATTTAAGAATGGTACTAAGTATTAGTTCTCTATTTGGTACTCAGAACAACTCATCCCATCAGCAGTTCAGAGATGTCATGTATCCAAGCAACCACATAAGTAGCAAGTGGCTGAGCAAGTTCAGAGCCATGTTTGTTTTTGTAAGTTGTTTTGCCTTTTTAAGTGTGATTTGGCATTAAAAAGAGTATAACTGGGGTGCTTTTTACTGAGCATATTTGAGTCATAGATCTATTTTAGAGAGCAAACTCTATGTGAATATTAATAAGAAAAACGCTTTCTTGGAAGCACAAAGAAAGCTCTAGTCTTCTAAAATTACACTTCATGAACCTTAACATATGGCTCCACTTCTGAAGGTCCCAAGATGGATGCTCACATCCAGACAGCCATATGTGCTCTAGGCAAGAAGACCTTAGGGGATAGGGTAGAAGGCCAAAGGGCAGTGACTTCCATTTATATCCTACTGGCTGCTCTGTCATTAAGGACAGCATTTTAGTGGGCAAGGTTCTGCTTTTAATTATATGGATAGGCATCTCACATTTTCTGCACAATTATTACAAGGCTAAGTGAAGAAATAACGCTCTTCAGTTTGCTCTGGATGGCATTAAAGTTACTGGTTTTAATTATTGAGGAACCAAATTATGTGAAGCATAATCATCTGAACCTGATGAGCATGAGTCTCTCCCCGATGAAATTTTAATTTATTTACTCTCCCAGTGCTTAGCCGTAGATGCAGCGACTCCACAGGAGAGTTATCCCAGAGCAAAGTAGTTTGATGTGTGTTGGGGGTTGAAGCATTAGGCTGAAGAGCACAGTAGCAGAGCAGAAACAAATGAGGAGACTTGCAGAGTGGTTGGCCATGAATGTGATGTGGCTTGGTCAGGAAGAATATAAATTAGGAGGTCTAAAGGGAACCTACTAGGAAATAGCTTGAGAATTAGTGTTATCTTCTTCAATGGTACCTTGCCTCCTCGCTGATAAGGGGGTGCAGGAAAAAAACATCTAGTTTGTTTAGGAGATGCAAGTTAGGATGTGATTAGAAGAAAAAGAACACCAAATCCTGAAGTCCAACTAAATTGTGTAATGAGACCTGTGCTTATGTGGCAAAATAAGAATTCTCCCTTGGAGCAGCAAGATGGTTCAGTGAGTAAAACTGCTTATCGCTAAGCCTGCCAACCCAACTTCCGTCCGGCTCCCCCGTGGTCAAAGGAGAGAACTGACTCTGGTTAGTTCTCCTCTGACCTTCATGTGTGTAATAAAATGTAATTAAAATTGTTAGAAATTCGCTTCTCTTGAGTAGTATCTTTTTTCAGTTACCAAAATAATTCATGATCATTGTAAATCTGAAAAATACAGAAAGAGAGAAGACTATCTCTCCACAGGGAGATAAACAGTGCTCTCTTGGTGTGTTCCTTCAGCAGAGTATTTGCCAGGGGGTGGGATTCTGGGCTATACTCGGCCTCTTTCATGTTAAGCGTGCACTCTGCCGCTGGGCTGCATTTTTTGGATGAACATGCTCTGTTCATAGTGATAGTGTCAGGTTATGAATTATGTCCACTAAGTACATCTGGAAGAAAAGTATTTCCCATTAAACACTGTTAACCTAGAAGTTTTGTCTGCTTTGTAAATTTCTTACGTGATGTGAGGCAGAGATAAAGAAACTCTGAGGTTTTTTAAGGACCTCAGCTGTGCTATCTTCATTATCTCAGGATCGGTTGGTGGAGTGGCTCAGGAAAGAATGAGCGTAAGTATAGAATCCACAGCCGGTTAGTGGGCCTGGCAGCTGGGGTCATCATATGATAATCTGTACACGCCTGTGTTCTAGGATGGAAGTATACTGACCATGTATTTATTGTCTTAGAGAGCCAAAAGGCAAGGCTGAGCAGCTCCAGAGAATGAACTTGAATCATCTCTCTTATTAAAGTCAGATGTGTATTTTTAAACATTAAAAGTCCTAAATAGCTTTATTTTAAATATTTCCCCGAGTCTGTATTTCCTGAGAGACATGAGGCAAATGCTATCATCACAGATTAGTCAGTCTCTCTTAATTTCTTGTATTTTAAAACTTGTAAAGCGGCTGGGTGAAAGGTTGAGCAGTGGTGGCACGAACCTTTAATCCCAGCACTCAGGAGGCAAAGGCAAGCGGATTTCTGTGAGTTCAAGGCCAGCCTGGTCTACGAAACAGATGCCAGGACAGCCAGGACTGTTACACAGAGAAACCCTGTCTTAGAAAATCACACACACACACACACACACACACACAAAAAAAAAAAAACTTGTAAAGCTAGGCAGTGGTGGCACATGCCTTTAATCCCAGCACTCAGTAGGTAGAGGCAGGCAGATATCTGTGAGTTAGAGTCAGCATGGACTACAGAGGAGTTTCAGGACAGCCAAAGCTACACAGAAAAACCCTGTCTCAAAAAACCTAAATAAATAGATAAGTAGAACAAACTTACGAAGTTTGAGATAATTTTGAACATGTACAAAACCTGTACGTTATAATCAGCGACGTGTTTTCATCACCCAGCTTTGACAGCGATCAGCTCATGGCTAGTCACCCCTTTTTTCTAACCACGTGCTTTTCTTCTTGTATAGAAATAAATTTTAGACATTATACAAATTTAGATTAAATAATTTGCTAGTTCCCTAAAGGTCATTACTTCTCTGAGACAAGGAAGTCTCGCTATGTAGCCCTGGCTGGCCTGAAACTCACAGAGATCAGCCTGGCTCTGCCTCTCAAGGGCTGGGATTACAGATGTGCACCCCTGTGTTCAGTCCGACAGTTACTCTAGAAATAACCTTACAGAGCTGTAGATATAGCTCACTTGGTAGTGTTTACCTAGCATGCTTGAAGCTCTGGAATTGCTTCCCAGCACTACATAAAAACTGGGTGTGATATTCCAGCACTAGGGAGGTGGGGAGGGAGGTACAGGCAGGAAGATCAGAAGTTCAAGACCATTCTTAACTGTAGCAAGATAGAGACCAGCCTATGTTACTAGACCCCGGCTAGAAATAGAACAAAATATCATATTACATCATTACTACCATCTTTAACAAAAAGATAATTATTTACCATCAGATGGTGTTCAGATTTCTACCATCTTTAACAAAAAGATAATTATTTACCATCAGATGGTGTTCAGATTTCTAGTTGTCTCATAACGTTTTGTGGTATGCTTGAATTACAATTCAAATAAGGTCTCCGTGGCAGGTGGGTGACATATATTTTAAGTTTATCTTGATCTAGAAATATACCCTTATCTGGATCTTTTTCTTTTGCTTATGTTTGTTGAGAAACGAGGTCATGGCTTGGTGTAGCTCAATGTCAGAGTGCTTGCCTAGCTCAAGGTTTCTTTGCATTTCCTGTAGATTGATAATTGAATTGAGGCATAATTCAATCATTTTGTTGTTGTTTTTGTGACAGGGTCTCACTCCACAGCTCAGACTGGCCTTTAACTCTAACTCTTGGCAGTTCTCTCGCCTCCGCCTCATTGGTGTAAATCTCAGTCACCTTGCCTAGCCTGAATTTAATCTTGAAGTCATGAAAAATATATATATATATATGTATACACACACACACACATACACATATATATGTTTCATCTTGGGGGGTGCAATTATGTCCTGATTGGAGAAATCCTTAAAGTTTTAAAGCTTTAAAGTTCTTGGCTAATCGGGACATGCATTTTTAAAAAAGAGCCCCAATCTAAGAACCTGTTCAATCGACATGGTTTCCAGTGAAGATCACATTAGTGCTAATTTAATGATTAAGATAAAACCGAGTGCTTTTAAATAAGAAAATCGTGCCTTCAGTGCACTGTGTTAGTTAAGTCTCATTTTCATCTTAATGGAGTTAGTGATGAATAGGTGGATCCTATAGGATGAAAACCAGGATTCTCAAAACTCACGAGCATTGAAGCAGCTTGAGGCTGTGGAAACAGTGTTCTGAGCATCACTCCCTATCCCTCATTCAGGGATTTTTGTTTCTAACAGGCTCCCAGGTGATGGTGGTCCTGGTTAGGGGACTTGAGGGGCTGGTGTTAGAATCAGCTCTTAACAAAAACGTTCTTAAAGATGCTAGGCTGGGGCTACAATGATTCTGATGCATATTCCATGCTGAGAATCACTGTTATTGTCATAGTTTTTTCCCCTCCATAATTTCTAAGAAAAGCTCATTCATTTTCTATTTTAAAATATTCTAGACTTGATATTGTGGCAAACAGGACAGGCGATTAGCACTGATTCATTGTTTTACAGTGTGCTGTCTGTCGTAGGAGGCAGAGTAAAAATGCCAAATAGCAAAGAGCTCTTGGCACCTGTATAACCAATATTAATGTTCTTGTTTGCTGAAAAGCATAATTGCTATTTTAAGATTATTAATTATTCTCAAAAGGAAATTAAAATTAGTTTAGTCTGAGGTTGCTTTTCCTTAAAGAAACTTTGTTTAGCATGAGAATCTGAGCTTCCTTTGACCTATCAGTTAGGAGTGCCCTATAGAGTAGAATCTTACAGATTATATGTGACAGTTGTGAGATAAGAAGTTTTAAGTTCTTACCACATGGTGGCGAGCGTCTGTAGACCCAGCATTCTAGAAACTGAGGCAAGAGGATTCTGATTACTAGGCCAGACTGGGCAGTGTAGCAAGAATCCTGTCTCAAGCAACTATGAGCAAGACACTAACCAACCAGCCAGACAAAAAATAAATTTTAAGATTTTGAATAACAATTTCTAAGGAAAGTCTCCAACTTGAGGATCACCCATTAATACTCTTTCTTAAATTATTTGAGGCAAATAATTTTTGTATCCCTTTTGGCCTGAACTCTCACTATGTAGATCAGCCTGGCCTGAAACTCCTAGAGTTCCTGTCTGTGATTCTTGAGCCTTGGAATTAAAAATGTGCCCCACCACATCCAGCTAGAAATATTGCATTTAAAAATTTTTATTTTCTTGTAAGAACACATGCGTAAGTCAGAAGACAGTGGATGGGAACTCTCTCCTAGATGTGGTGCTAGGGCTCGAGCTCCGGTTGTCAGCATCGGTGGCAAGTGCTTTGACCCCTTGAGCCATTTGGCAAGTTCCCTTATTAATACTTGTTTTATACTTTGTGCCTCTCAGTTTTAAGAGTTGAAAACGTTTTTGCCAAAATAAAGAACACAGAAGGGTTAGGAAGCTCTTGTATTTAGCAGCGTCTGTCCCTGAGTGAGAAGATGAATCAGACACTGCTTCAGTTCAAGGGGCCCAGTCTCATGAAGTAATTTCCAATTTTAATTTCCAGCTTTAATTAGCAAGCATTACTTATGTATATTTCTTTGCAAAGTAAAATATTTTAGTGGATCTTCATGTGATAGTAATAATTTTAAAAATTACTGTTTAATAAAATTTATGATAGACCCAGTACATGTCAGTAAATCTTGTAAGTCTGCTTTGATTTTATCAATCACAGCAGCATCTACATATACTTGAGAAATAGTTTTGCAGATTGAGCATCTCTAACCCAAAAATAAAAAGTCAGAAATGGTTCAAAATCTAAAACCTGTTGAATGATACATTTTTGACACGAAATGTGGAAAATCTACCCCAAACTACTTACGACATATTACACTTAAAATGCAAGCACACCGAAAATATTGTGTAACACTACTTTTTGGCTCTGCATAGAAAATTATATGTGAAGTTAATTTCATGCTTAGACTTGGGTTCTGTACCAAGGTAATTGTCTGTCTACGTACAAATTTCCCCACCCTTTGAAATCTGAAAACTTATGATCCTAAACTCTGCATATACTGGAGTTGATATTCAGGCTACAGGCAGCATTGGGGCACATGACTTTTGAATCCTTTGTTATAAATGGAAAAACCTCTAAGGGTCAGTAATCTTTACTTGCAACGAAGTAGATTGTTATTAGTGTTACTTGTGGTACGCTGGCCGTAGTCTTGCACAGGGAGGTGACGATGAACGCACAAATGAAGGATGTTTCATTCATATTTCTCTAGAGAAGGGGAAGGCTTGTCTTTCCATCAAAGTTCTTCCTGTAAGTTAGATGCTTGGCAAAGTAAGTTGTTGGCTGATTTTCTTTTATAGTCTGATGGTTATTTTTCTGACTGTCTACAGGTTACTGAATGAATATAGATAAGGACTTTACTAATGGCAGGCTGTGGAAGTTTGATGTTGGATGAGAGAAGAGGCTGGGCAGTAAGGGAGTGTGAGACAGGATCTGGAGTGTGCATGTGTATATGCACACTCAGGTACACGTGTGTTTTGTATGGCTTTTGTTTGGGGCAATATTGGGGATTGACCTCAGCATTCCACTTCTGTTCTAAATTCATCTTGCTGTTTGTTTAACTATCTTTTGAAACACATTTTTAAAATGTCTACTTTTTCTTATTTTACATTTGCTTGTTTATTTATTTATTATGTGTGTGCGCGCCAGCATGGTATGATGCTCCTGTGGAGGTCAGAGGGCAACTTCATGGGAGTCAGTTCTCTTCTCCCACCATTTGACTTCCAGGAATTAAGCTATCTTGCCAGTTCTGGAAGCACTATTAATTGTCTATCAACAGTGACTTTGCCAGTATATATATATAACTATTATGAAACAAACACTAGTTTTTGAACTAATTGGAGGATAATTTTCCTTGACAAATGTGGTTTGCTTATTAAGGTTTGTTTTGGGACTGAATTCATAATTTTACTCAGTCTCAAATGAGTTGTTTCCCTTCTTGGCAATTGGATGCATGTGCGGTAAGAGAAAGGGATGAATCAATCCAGTCAGTGTTATGAGCCAGTTGCAGCTGCTATGTAAAGTGCCCTCCATTAAGTTATTAAAATCCTTTGAAGGCTTGCTTGTACAAAATATTCGTAATTTGTTAGGAACACACATGACTGTGTGTGCACACATGTCATTGTTCAGTAGGCTGCTCTTTATTAGAAAAGTATAGATCCCTGTGGGGTACTAATTACAGCCTTGGCTAGGAAACTGCAGAGAAGCAAGTAACAAAGGGGGAGAGATCCGGGCTCTGCCGTTTACACCTCCAGCATCAACGAGACATGCTGTGAGTAAACACAGCTGTATGGAAAATTAGTTTTTAAGAATTGAAGTAAGGAACTGCCAGTTCATTCAGCAGATTTGAACTGCGCGTCCTTAAGAGACGGGTGTTCCCTTAAACTAGAGAACTGTCGTGGGTTGGTTCTCTCCTAGAAAGTTGCTTGACAAATTATTGTTTTAAATGATCAGAATTTCTTTTTCCCTTTTAAAAAGACTATTTGTTATTTTATTTGTATGGGTGTTAAACTGCTCATATGTCTGGGTATACAATGCCCATCAAAGTTAAAAGAGCGTGCCTCACCCCCTGGAACTGCGTTACACAAGACAGCCGTGAGCCGTGAGCTGTGAGCCGTGAGCTGTGCTGCAGGTTCTGCCAGAGCAGCAAGTGCTCTTAGTCTCTGAGCCATCTCTCTTGACTTTTGAGTTGAGTATACTTCTTTTTTTAAAAAAAATATATTTTTTTTTTATGTACACTGGGGTTTTGCCTGCATGTGTGTCTGCAAGGATGCCAGATCCCCTGAAAGTGGAGTTACAGACAGTTGTGAGCTGCCATGTGGATGCTGGGATTTGAACCTGGATCCTTTGGAAGAGTACTCAGTGCTCTTAACCACTGAGCCATCTCTCCAACCCCTTAAGTATAAGATTTTAAAATATTCTCTATTTTAAAATTTGATGGGTTTGAAAAACTGTCGTGTTTGAATAACACCTATTGCGTTTAGACAGTGGAGTACCGTAAAACGACTGAAGAAACGAGGTGGATATTAATGAAAAGATGTTCGCGTGTCTTAAGTAAATAATGACTTAAGTGGAGGGATTTATTCTGATAGGAAGGATTATAGGTTTCCTGGAAAAGACAGCATTCTGGTTAAGCCTTGAAGGTATTAGCATGTCTATGAGGGAGAGAAAGGGATGGGGTATCACAAGTACAGGGGTGTGAGGACCCCAGTAGTTCCAGCTGGGTCTGCTGACAAGTGAGACTGAGCTAGGAGAGCGAGGGCACATTGCAGCAGTGTGAAGACACCTGGAATCTTAGCTGCAACTACTACAAGGTCTTTAGATTTTGATCTTTTAGTACACATTGGATAACCGAGTGAAGTACAGAGTAACACAGAGGGCTAGAAAGATGGTTCAGTGTGTAAGAGTAATTCTCAGCCCCCACATTGGGTGACTCACAACCACCTGTAATTCTAAGCCCCCCTGTAATAATAATGATATGAAAATATTTTTTAGATTTATTTTGTTATTTATACATATATATGTCTCTGTGTGTGTTCATGTGCACATGAGTGCAGGTGCCCGCAGACTCCAGAAGAAGACATCTGCTCTCCAGGAACTAGAGTTACAAGCAGTTTTGATGTGCCCAGTGTGAGTTTTGGGATCTGAACTCAGGTCCTCTACAAGGATAGCAAGCATGCTCAACTGCTGAACCATTTTTATAACCCCAATAATGTGAAAATATTTTAAAATAAAGGCTTTTATGGAACATAAAAAATCAAAGGCAGATTACTAGATTCTAGTTTTGTATTCTAATCAGAGGAGAAGGGCTGGGCATGGTGGTTTATGCTATTAATCCCAGCATTCGGGAGACAGAAGCAGGCAGATTTCGTGAATTCAAGGCTGCCCTGAGATACAGGAGACAGAAAATACAAAAATCTTCTGCTACTTTACTTTTTATCTAGTATTGAATCTTTAAATTTTTATATCTAATCTGTCCAAACTGTACTAAAAATCTGAATCCTAAAGCAGCATATTTTAAAGAGAAAGTATATTTTTGCCAATACTCTGTGTTAAATATAGAAAATGAGAAGCAAGTATGCTTTAGTGAGGCAGAATGAATTTACTAACTAAAACACATATTTGTCATTTGTTAATATAGTCTGTAAAATTTAATCTTATTTTCCTCTTAGAATGATAGCTCATTTAATCATGACAGCGATCCTCTAAAGTACGATACTGTTTCCCCAAATGAAAAGACGGAAGTTTAGAGAAGTTTAATGTCCCCAAGTTCCCAGTTTAGGAGAAACTGACGAACTTAGGTCTGTAAAGGTAGAAAGGATTTATTTCATTTTATTCAGAGCTTCATTTTATTCATTATTTCTTTAGAGCTTTCAGGCCAGTGTGGCAGAGAGGGCATGTCTGAGCAGACCCGCTATGTCGCTGCAGCCAGGAAGCAGGGTGATGGAGAAGAGGAGGGAGAGAGAGAAGATTATCTGTGGTAGCTGGCTTTCCCCCTCCTCTCTTTTTTTCCATCTGGACCCCTGCCTATGGACTGGTGCTATCTACATTCAGAGTAGAGCTTCTTCTCCCCTTTTGTTATTCCTGCTCGGACTCTTCCTTGCAGACCCACCAGAGTGTGCTTTACCAATCTCCTAGGTCCTCTCGATCCAATCAGGATGACAATCATTATTAACCAGTACAGTTATTTTTCTTTTTAATTTCTTTACTCTGGCCCACTGACCCTGGTTCAACCTCTCGTGATCTTTCATGGGTTCTCCTGAGAAATGCAGTGTCTGTTTCAGTTTCCTTCCATTTCCTATACCTGTTCAGGGGGAAAAAAATCTCAATGCTGAATTTGCTGTGATATTTCCATATTTCAATCTTTTCATGACCCACTCTTTTAAAGAGTGTAAAATATAAGTCCTTGACCATTCCAAAAGACCGCCATCCATAATCTATTCCCACTTAGCCTTGAACTTGCTCTCTCTCCATTTCCTACCATCCCATATTTTCTTGTTGTGGATATAGTCTTTGTTTCCTGCTCCGGTGGGAAGGCTCTCTGTAGGTGCTTACCCATGCCCCGCCCCGCCCCGCCCCGCCCCGTGTTCCTCACCCAGCCCACCTCTTTGTTTAAGATTTAACTCAGGTTGTCTCTTCAGATTCTTTTAAGATTTTGTTTTGTTTTTAGTTGTGTGTGTATGGGCTTGTGCACGTGCGTGGGATGCCACAGTGGTACGTCTGGAGGAGTTGCAGCTGTTGTGAGCCGCCTCATAGGTTCCCAGTGGAGTGCTGCAGTGGCAGCAGAGGGTTGTCACATTTGGAGGAGCTGCAGGCGGTTGTGAGCTACCATGAGGTTGCTGGGAATTGAACTCAAGACCTCTGGAAGAGCAGTCAATGCTCTTAACCTCTGAGCCATTTCTCCAGCCCCTTTATAATTATTTTAAAGAAAAAATTTGAAACTTATTTCCTGCTGAGATTTAATTTAGAGTGTAATGCTTTCGTCTGGAAACTGTAAAATGGAAAGAAGGCAAGACGGCTAGGTGTGGAATGAGGTACCAGGGTTTCTGAGTGTCTAGTGTGGCACATGACCTTAGCAGAATTGAAAAAAAACCCTCATGTTTTCAGAGCACATGTAAATGAGGTGTGGCCTGGGGGTCAGGCAGGAATGGCTAGCCTGCCTCTCTGTGGACTCAGGTTCCAGGCAGATGACCAAGAACCACATCCCTGTGGAGCTGAGTGCCGCTGCCATTGGAGGGGATGCTCCTCACTTTGCTCTGACAACTTCTTTGTTACTGGAGGGCAAGAGAAGATGATTGACAAGAACTTAAGTGTCAAGTATTATGCTTCTGTGTGGGATGGCATATTAATGTCCTGCTGCCACACAATAAATTTAACAAATTATGTTGTAATTAAAATTTAAAAAGCGTTTTATAGCTTCAGTATATAAACTTTGGGTTTTCTTTTGAATTCTGCCTTACTGGTTTTGGTTCTTTCTCAATTGGTTTTGAATTATGACTCAATCCTACTAATTATACATTTACTAAGAGCTCGTAGTATAGTAGTGAATCTGAGATAAAATTTTGCAATTTCTGAACTTTGAAGTACAGTTTTTCTAAGACTAACACTATATTTTAACTTAAGGTTAATTATATTGGCTTGAATTCTTTGGTTGCGGATTCCTCTTTATATTGCTAGGTTTGAAAGGGAACAGGTAATTTTGTCTCTGACCTATGTTAATGTTCTGTTTTTCCTTTAAGATGTAGTATGGATTTGACCTTCCTTTCTCTTTTTCCTCTCCACTCCCTCACTCCATCCTGTCCTGCTTTCCTTCCCCACCTTGCCATTTTTAGCAGACTGTTTTTCTTTTTGGTGTTTTGTTGTTGTTGTTTTGTTTATTTTGAGACAGGGTTTCTCCTACAGAGCCCTGGCTATCCTGGAATTTACTTGTAGAGTAGGCTATTTTTTCCTTTTAAAAACACTTATTTTTGCCTTATGGTAGTGATGCACTTGGGAGTTAGAATCAGGTGGATCTCTGAGTTCAAGGCCAGCCTGGTCTACAGAATGAGCTCCAGGACAGCCAGGGCTACACAGAGAAACCCTGTCTTGAAAAACATAGTGTTTTGCCTGCATTTCCGTATATGTGCGTACCGTGTGCAGAGGTCAGAAGAAGACATCGGATCCCCTGCGACTTAGTCACAGAGGGCTGTGAGCCAACCATCTGGGTGCTGGGAACTGAACCTGGGCCCTCTGCAAATACAGCAAGTGCTTTAAGTCACTGAGCCACTTCACCATTTCCTCTTTTCTTTCTTCTTCTTCTTTTTTTATAAACTTCTTTTTTGTGGATGTTACGTATTTGTGTGTGTTCAGGTAGACGTGGATGTATGTGGAGACCAGAGGTTGACACTGTCTTCCTCACTTTCCTATATTGAGATGAGGTGTCTTACGGGAGCCCAGAGCTCAGTTGATTTGCCTAGTATAGCAAGCTAGCTTTTCCTGGGAATTCTGTGTGTCCACGTATTGCTTAGAACTCAGTCTGTGATAGTAGAGCCCCCTCTCCTTTGTGAGTTTTTGAGACAAAGTCCCACTCTACAGCGTAGGTTTCTTTGAACTCATGTTAATCTTCCGGTCTCAGCTTCCTAAACGTTAGCATTATAAGCATGAGTTACTATGTCCAACAAAAGAACCTTTTAAAGAAGGAAAGTAATCATCAAATTTACTTGGTAATTTTATTGGATGAGTTTAACAAATAGCAAGTTACTTGAAATATTCCACCATTACTATATCACGTCTCCTCCTGCACTGTATCTAGTGGCAGTCAGCAGTATGTTTATATTGAAGAGTGTGAGAGATAGCTGCTACATCTTTTCCAATCCCCGAAGTTGCTTCTGAAACAAGCCTCGATCCTGTGCAGGTTTCTGCTTTACCTTGTACTCTTACCACATCACATCTAAGCATCAGCTAGTGATCTGGTTAAAGTAAACTTTACTAGTGTAGCAAACTTTGAGGACTTTCTCGAGTTTAGAAATTTAAAAATATTTTTAGGATGAGTATTGTTTGTCAGAATCAAGTTTACAAAAGTAGCACTCTCGTTTTTGTGTTTTCTTTTTTCTTTCAACTTTTCAAGATGGGGTTTCTCTGTGTAGCTTTGGCTGTCCTGGAACTAGCTCTGTAGACCAGGCTGGCCTCAGACTCAGAGATTTGCCTGCCTCTGCTCTGCCTCCTGAGTGCTGGGATTAAAAGTGCACCCATGTGTTTTGTTTTCTTTTGAGATCACATAAGAGAGTAAAAAGTTCTATAGTCTCTGCTAAAACCTCTTTGTACCTAGAAATTAGGCTGCTATTTATCTTGATTTTTTTAAAAAATGTTATGTTATTAAGAATTTTATGTCAGGCAGTGATGGCATATGCTTTTGATTTCAGTAATCAGTGTGAGTTCAAGGCCAGCCTGGTCTACAGAGCTAGTTCCAGTACAGCCTGGTCTATTTAGAGAGACGCTGTCTCCAAAAAAGGAAACCAACCAATAAACAAAGACCCTTCTGGGTGGTTTTCCTTCTGTGTTAGGTCTTTCAGGCTAAATTATTGCTGTGCTTTGTTCATGATTTGCCGAAGAGTTTATATGGATGCAGCATCTTCTAGAAATAACAGCATTAAAGACCTATTGTTGGGACTGGAGAGATGGCTCAGCAGTCAAGAGCACTGACGGATCTTCCCTGACTGATCTTCCAGAGAGGACTTGGGTTCAGTTCCCAACACCCACATGACAACTCACAACTATCTGTAATTCCAAGATCTAACACCCTCACACAGATATACATGCAGAAACACCAATGCACATTTTTTAAAAAAGGATTTACTATCTCTGCTTGCTCATTTGTTTTTGTCAACGTGGCACAAACTAAGAACCACTCAGGCAGAAGGAGCCCCACCTGAAGAACTGCCTCCTGCCACCTGGCCTGTGGGGGAGTTTTTCTGATTAGTGATTGGAGTGGGAGGACTCAGCCCACTGTGGGTGGTGTTAGCCCTGGCCAGGTAGTCCTGGCCTGTTTGAGTAAGCTGGCTGAGCAAGCCAGAATACAGCATCCCTCCACAGTCCACTTCAGCTCTGTTTCAAGCTCCTGCCCTAAAGTCCTGTCTTGGCTTCCCTCCATGAATGGACTGTAACCTATAAGATATAAGAAGCCCTTTACACCCCCAAGTTGCTTTTGGTTGTGGTGTTTATCACAAGAGAAATTCAAGCTAGAATACTCTGGAAAGAAAGAGACTGGCCGTTGTATTGATGTGGTTTTTCCAAAGGTCACTTATCTGATAGCCTCAGCTATTCACCTTATAATGGAAACCTCTGTGTGGACTTATGAGGTATTTGAAGAACTAAATCAATTTTCATAAAAATTCATGCTCTGGAGGCTTTCCAGAAATGTGACTCAGTCTTTCTTTTCTTAGGACTTTCTCTTAATTTGGACACGATTTTAACATGACTGGCTATTTGACTTCTCAGTTAATGGTAGATTAGTGTGTCAGAGCAGGAGCTGTTGCAAGCTGCTTGTTGACAGGTGTCCTTGATAGCAGCAGTGTGAGCTGACTGCTAGCGAACAAACAGAACTCTCAAAGGCAGACTTCAAGACTGGAAGCGCACCAGCCACTCCGAGAACCTCGTTCTCTCTCTAGGACATCAGTTCTGCATAGTAATTGAAGCCCATAGTGATGACTAAATCGGTAAAGTTTAATTATGTTCTATAGATTTAAAAAACCCAAAAGAAGAACCTAATTATAAAGATTTCCACTGAGAATGGCTGAAATAACACATCTTGAGACTTAGAGAATGTAAAGTCATTCTATGACAATGGCTTTGGGTGTTTGGGTGCTGTCTCAGTTCTTCCTCGGTTGACAGGCTGGAGATATTTTTCTCAGAAAGCCAGAGTATTAATACATCTAATATGTACCTAGACATTTTTTAAGTACAAGCTCAAGTTCTACTGAGAAATATAGGACTTTTTTTTTATTCTTAGAAGGAGAATAAAAATATTCATCTCTTAGAAGGAGATGAATAAGAATCTGTTTATTTAAAAAATATTTTTGAATGAGTTGATCCAACGGTATTAGTCACCGTAGAAATTACTTAAATTAAAATCAAGTTGTTGAAAACAGCCTGTTCATGCTGAGTATCACCCCTGATTCATGCAGTATGGCAGATAAGTCTTAGAGAGTCCTTTAAACCCAAAATAATTTCAAGAGGAAAGAGGGAGGGTTACCTTTTTAATTTTGAAAATCACATTGATGTGTGTCTCATTTTTTCAAAAGTGCTGTTTAGTGCACTTAAATTGAATTATAAAGGAAAGACACTTTCCTGTGGTTTGGGGAGAATTGATTTTACTGGGAAACAGGCTGTTTTCTAGCATATTCTTAAAACTTCAATGTTTGAACTTTTTTTTTTTCTATCTGAAAGACTGTTCCAGGATTGCATTTTCTGAGAAAAGGCCTTTACTGGTGGTTTTTTTTTTTTTCTTTGTGGAAGGGAGGTGCGTTGTCTGTTTGGTTTTTGGTTTTTCGAGACAAGGTTTCATCTGCCTCTGGAGTGCTGGGATTAAAGGCGTGTGCTACTGCTGTGGTGCGGTTTTTGTTTTTTCTTAATTCTAATCTAGTTGGTAACTCTGACTTTACAATGTAAACTTCTAAAATACCCCATTTGTTTTACCACTCTAATGGTCCTTTTGTTTCCTTTTCCTACCTTTCTGTTTGTAAAATGTTGGCCTTGAAAGAAAACCTTGAGTTCAGTTAATGTAGGTGAAGTCCCACTTGGCAGAATCCTTTCTCTGGCCTCTGTGACACATGCACATCCATCTACTGACTGAATGTTTTTGGTGATAGTCTAGTCTCCATGTCTGCTAGTTTTACAATTCAAGCATCTCCGAAAACTGGAAAAATAGCGCCCGTACTAAACTTTTTTCCTCATTACTCTAAACAGTATAGCACAGCACCTGTCAGCATCACATTATGTGAGCTTCTGTGAGCTAACTATAGGTGATTTAACACATGTAGGAGGGCTGGTGAGTGTGCAAAGCACTTGCCTTGCACACCTGACAACCCAAGCTCTATCCCCAGAGTCCACAGTGGAAGGAGAGAACCCAACTTCTCAAAGTTGTCCTCTGACCTTCACCCACATACATTTTGAGGCACATGCCCCTTGCCCACTAAAAATAATAATGTGAAACATTAGGAGGGTGTGTGTAGGAATCATGAACATCTGTGGATTTTGATTATCATTAGAGAAACCTAGATCCCATTTCCCGTGGCTAACAACGGATGGTTACAATAATCTGAGTTCCTAAGCAGACCACTTAATTATTAAACGTTGTTGATTATTAGGATTTTTTGTTTTTATGTAAATAAAAACTGTCTTTATAATTTTCAGGAGCTAGTGAATTCTTCCTGGAGGAATTACTTCTGTGTCACCTTTAAATTCTGCTATTTTGCCTTTTCTTTGGTAAATGCATTCTCTTTGAACCACTAGAACCGAATAGGAGTTTTAAGTCACAACATAATTGCTGTGAACGGAGGAGTTCTTTCCAGAGGTGTCGCCTTCTAGTTACCGTGTGCCTGTAACATTGTAACATTTGTAAAATACATAGTGACTTATTATAAATAAGTTCTCTGTCTCTACAGCCTTAGAAATGTAGCTAAAGAGCTCTGTCTTAGAATTGTATTTCTCTGGTGTCCTGTTCAGTCAAGACTTCAGATATTTTTCTTATGAACTGTTGTCATATTGAAGATGGTGAGGTGGGCAAGAGCCAGATCCTAGAAGGGGCTGTAGATTGAGCTAGAAGTGTAGACTTGACAAACATGATGGCTGTGGAGATGAACCACCTCTCTCTGTGTCCCCAGTGACACTCCATGCAAGTAACAGAAGGGGCTGGGAAGGACAAGAAAACTAGGGGGTGGCGCTTAGGCTTATGATTTGACTAATTACTGAGTTAGGAAAAGCAGGGAATTAAGTGCCGTTGTACTTTCAGATAGTTGTGAGATCTTCCTCTTCTCGTTTGGTTCCATTGCTGTATGTCTTTTGTTGGTTTTGGTTTTGGTTTTGGTTTGAGACAGGCTCTTTCACCCTGTACCCCAGGCTGAAACTTGAACTCAGGTTCTCCTGCCTCAGCCTCCCATGTGCTGAGATTACAGGCCTGTGCCGCTGCGCTCAGCATGCTGTGTCCTAAGTCATTATCAGAGTGGGCCAAGGGAAATACATTACAAAATGCATTTAGGATCGGACCTACAAGTGCTTGTGCTAAAGATTAGCACTGAACTTTGACTAAAGCCGGGGAGATAAGGGCAGCGGTGATTTTTAAGGCTGGTTAAGGCTGGTTTCAAGCATCGCACATTCTCTACCCAGTATTAGTTTCGGCTTCCCTAGGGATTCCCATTGTGGGCATTCACTGATAACCTGAATTTACACAGCTGTTTGTGGAGTTTCTCTTGGTCTCCACTTTGTTCACGTCCCCATGCAGAGACCTTCAGAGACTCCCCTGTTTTCAGGACAAACTGCTCAGCTTAGCCAAGTCTTTCTGCACTGTCCTCTCCTTGTGTCCCTGTTCTCATAGAAAGGGACATTTGTACACATGTGTGGGTCTTCAGACTGGAGGCACAAGAAATAATGTGTTCATTTAACATAGTACCTACCGCCCTGGGGCAGAAACATCCAAGCAGCCACGTTTTTACAACTACTAGCCTGAGAATTTACAATAGAGTTTCCACTCACTGGTTTATTAAAATTTTTATTAAAGTACAGGTTGTCACTGGTTTATTAAAATTTTTATTAAAGTACAGGTTGATTTTGAATTGAAGCATTTTTTTAAGGTTTTGAAGAGACTGTTTTTCTGGGAAATGAGGATGTCTATAGGATGGTTATAAGATAGCATGGTGAACATTAAGGATAATGTGTGTCATCAAGTAGGTAATAGATGCTAGCTGCTGCTATTATTTCAATTGAAATCTAATCTTAAATGATAGCTCTCTTCTAACTGTACTTCTTGCTACTTCCCTATTGTGATCTTATTCCAGTCAGTCTGGGGATCTTGCTGGTTCCTAAGGATTTATACGATTCTTACTAATTCCTCTGCCTGGGATTCCATTTGTTCATGCACCTCAGGTTTTCTTCTGCTGATGTCTGGATTCATCCTTAACTTAAAAGCCACCTTCTTAGTGTCGCTTTTCTTGGTCACTCGAGTTGTGAGCTCTTACTTTAGAGTGTTCTCTGTTACTTTATCGTCCTGATTCCACTCAGAACCCCTTGTCAGGTTAAACAGCGTTTTACCTCTTAGTTTTAGTTATTCATGCATTTCTTACCTACTTTAGAATTGTGTTTTAGAGACCCAAGCCAAAACCTCACACCTGATTAGCACTCAGTTTCCTGAAGAGTAAAGAGATTATCCTTAAATGTGGGCAGCAAGGAAAGCTTTTGTAAGTGCCACCAAATAGTATTGTTCTCCTAAAGTTTTCCACCTACTGTATTAATTTAAGAAAGATTTTTTAAAAAGAAAAAGATGAAAGTACTCATTTGGCTTTCTCAACCAGCTGGGGCCATAACGATCTGATTTCCCTGAAGATAACAGACTCACACTGTTAGGACAAATGCATCTTTGACTCCAGATGCCGTATACTTCTCAGGATTTGCAGGATTAAGATTGAAGCTGAATGGGGGCTCATCACTTTGTCTTCAATGTTGTACTGATTTTTTTTTTCTTTTACAACAATCAAAAGAGCTCTTTGTAACATGAAGTAAATAGATACTTTCCTTGGGGCTTTGTATCCAGGATGAGAACAGCACCATTCAGCAGTGAGTCGGCAGAGGGTGTCCTGGTTCTGCTACTGACTGTATCTTCCCCTCACTATCCAACCTGTTGTCTGTAACCTGAAGAACCTGATTGCGTGTATCACTGATTTTCCAGGACAAGTTTGAGCTACTGAAAAATAATTACTTATTGAGCTGAATTGGTGGCATGCTGGCACTGTTAGTCCCAGTACTCAGGAGAGGGAGGCAGGAGGATCAGGAAGGGGTTCAGGGTCAACCTTGGCTACCTACACAATTTGAGGATAGCCTGGGTTATATGAGACTTTGTTTCAAAAGGCCAAAAACGATTATTTGCTTACTTAATTTTTTGTTTGTTTGTTTTTAGAGACAGGGTTTCTCTGTGTAGTCCTTGCAGTCTTAGAACTTACTCTATAGATCAGGCTGACCTCAAACTCTGTCTGACCTACCTCTGTCTCCTGAGTTCTGGAATTGAAAGTGTGGGCTACCACATCCCACTCTTTTTTAAAAATAGTACGTCCAATTTTGTGGCAAAGTATGTTGATTCTTTGTTGATCATTGTTATTCTGTAATTCTTTGCGCATGTCTTAATCATTGTGTCCTAATGGTAAGGAGATTTTATGAACGGGGAGAGATATCCAGAATGCTGAGTCTGGGCAAATGTTGTGTCTGCATGGGGAATGTGGCAGTGCCACGCTTCTGTGGTTAGAAAAATTCCAAGGCCTGGTTTTGAGTTCTAAAGAATGTGAATGGTTCTGCTTGCGTGCTTAATAACATGGAGCTTTGTTTGCTTCTTGTATTAGCTTAGCAAGCATTTCTTGAGTAAAGCTTTCCCACTGTACAATTTCCACTTTCTGAAAGTGGCTCTTTGCTGTTTGTTTGCTAGGCGTTTTGAAGTATCTTCCTACAGTGACTGTTTGTGAGGTCTGTGCTTTGCTATTTAAAGTGTTTTCAGAGCATGAGCATCAAACTTGATAGGAAGACACTGTCAGGCCACATTTCAAGTGGGTCGAACTCAAATCTGTATTTTAAGATTACTAATTGATTCTGTGCAGGTTGAAATTTAACAAGCCCACAGATAGCACTTGGATTGTTGTTACTGCCTGTGCGCGTGTAACAATTAAAGTACTTACTTGGTACTTTCTGATATAGCGATATCCTTAGAAGATGCTTCTGTCTCTAAAACCAGAAGAAGAAAAGGCCCTAAAACACAAGAATAAATACTCTGTCCACTAAAGTTCAGGACAATCAGAGGCTAAGTTGTTTTCATGCCTGCTGAGACTTTCCTGACAAGTTTGCCGCGTTTTGAAGGTCTGTATGAGAGAAGCTGGTCTGCAGTCTTCTGCGTCAGGGCATTTTAGTACAGAGATGCTTTCGGTTCCCTTTTGGTCAGGCAGATGTGGAAATGTGTGTGCAACCCATGGACAATAGCGTGCCATCCTCAAGTTTCCTTGCTTAGTTTTGCCAAGAGACTATCATAGTGCTCTCATTAATCTTGCATATTAACATAGGTCAGCATCCAGATCCCAGTTTCCTTCCTTCCTTCCTTCCTTCCTTCCTTCCTTCCTTGTCCTGGAACTCACTCTGTAGACGAAGCTGTCCTCAAACTCCTTGAGATCTGCCTGCCTCTGCCTCCCAAGTGCTGGGCTTAAAGGCATGCTCCACCACCACCACCCGACCCCAGGTTTGGTTTCTGTGTTGTTTAATTACTTTGGAGTTTAAGGAAAAGTACTTTGGGATCTATGTGATTTCTGTTCCTCATATCTTAAAAGTACAGGTGTGCTTCAGGGGCAAAAAAAAAAAAAAATCTGAGTGTTGATTGGCCGATGCTTTGTGCAGTGTTTACAAAGACCACATTTTGTATTATATTAGCTCAGAGTCGTTTCAGTGGCTTAGTAAATGAGAGTAGATGTATTTCTTTAAGTACCAGTACTTTAAAAATACTGGTAATGTTTAAAAATAAATTAGAGTAGCTACTGAGAAACCCTGTCTCGAAAAAAAAGAAAAAACAAGTTAGAGTAAGGGTTCCTCTAAGGACTTTCTTTTTATTACTATGCCTTCATTTATTTCAGCGCCATTTGTAGTAGCACTACCTACTATCTGTGTTAGCGTGGGCAAGTTACTCTTTCCTATCCAAGTATTAACTATTCCTGACCTAGTCTACCATCCAGGATTCCATGAGGTAGAGCATGTTCGGGGTATTTCTTGAATTTAAATGTCCTCAATTACAAGATCAAATGATTCATGCCTTTTTGGGGGGATGGGGTTATTGAAAGATTTGAGGTAATGTAGGTAAGACCCCTAACACGACTCTGACACAGAAAACAGTACCTAATGCAAGCATTAGCTGCTTTCCCTCTTCCATGTGTGCACAGTTATTCTAGGTGTGGCTCTTGCTAAAACAAGATTCCTGTTGCATTCTTTTTTCATTGTATCAAAGTTGAATGGAGACAGTAAACTTAGTGACAGAGACCTTGTTTTGTTTACTGTGGCATCTTTGGTGCCTAGCCTGACCGTGTACTAAATGCTTGATGAGTATTTGATGGATGAATGAATATGCTTGAATAAATTTAGAGGGTGCCTTTGAAGTTTATAGACATCAGATGTACTTAGGTAAAATTAAGTTATTAAAAAATTTATTTGTCCAGTGAAATGGCTCAGTGGATAAAGGCATCTGTGGCCATTCTGACCAGAAACCATGGCTGAAAGGAGAGAGCTGACTCCCACAAGTTGCTCTCTGACATTTACAATAAAAAAAAAAAAATGAGCTGGGCTTGGGAGCACACACTTTAATCCCAGCACTTGGGAGGCAGAGACAGGCAGATCTCTGAGTTTGAGGCCAGCCTGGTCTATGTAGTGAGTTCTAGGATAGCCAAAGCTACACAGTGAGACCCTGTCTCAAAAAACACCAGCAACAGCAAAAACAAACTAGCAAACAAAGAAAAAAAAACTCTAAACTTTTATTAAGTAACTGTGGAATTGGGTCCGTCAGAAAAGTGCCTGCTGCCCTACAAGCAAAAGGATCATAGTTCAGATCCTCAGCACCTAGGTAAAAAGCCGAGCCCAGTGTCACATTCCTGTAATCCTTAGTACTGAGGAGACAGAGCTAGTCAGCTCCCTGGAACTCATTGAACAGCCAGCTTAGCCAAATCAGTGGGCTCCAGGTTCAGTGAGAGACCTTGTCTCAAAAACGTAAAGGGGAGGAAGATTGATGAAGATACCTAAAGTTGACCTCTGACCTCCCTCATACACATACACACACCCTCACATACATACACCACACACAAACACTTAGTAGCTAGTCTATGCAGGTACTGTTCTAGCCATTGGGTGTGCAAGTGGTAAAAAAGACTCAGGGCCTGTGTAGTTGGTTCAGTGGTTAAGAGTATTGCTTCACTTGCAGAGCTCCTGAGTTTGATGTGCAGCACCCACACTGGAAGAGCTTAAAACTGACAACTGCCTGTAACTCTTGCTCCAGGAGATATGGCACCCTCCCTGGCGCCCTTGGGCACCTGCGCACACACATGTATATTGACACATACAAAGATCAAAGATAGAATGAATCTATTAAAAAAAAAAAGACCTAAGGTCTTATCCCCATGAGATCCTGTGTTTTAGATGGAGAGAGGGTTATATGGAGGAAGGGCAGTAAGCGCGTCAACAAGGCTATAGTGTGGCAGGGCTGAGAGGCTGTGTTTGGGAATGAGGGCTGCCACTTCAGTTGGAGTGCCTGGGAGGCCTGTCTCAGAGACTTGACCTCTGAACTGGAACAGCAGTGGCGATGCCCTTTGATTCTTACCGTGAGGCTTGAGTAGCAGTGCTGGAGCTTTGACATCAAAGGACTAGAAACTATCAAGTTTCACATGTGAGGCTTGTAACCTTCTCCCCTAACGTGAATCAACACTAGCTTCCTAAGAGTTCCCCATAGCATTTCTCTGACTTCTCACCCCCAGTATAGTGGTTTTACTTCCTACTTTCAAAATTGCTGAGCATTCAAAATCATGTTTCCCAGAAGAAAAGTTGTTTTGAAGAGCTTAAAATCAGATGTCTCTGGAAGAGGTTGGAGTTTGGTGTTGCATCGTGAAACCTAAGGGCATCTTTTGTGTGATTGTTTTGGCTGTTTACTTATTCTTGGTGTTGTCAGCTCTGCTAGCAAATGATCAGAATTCTGCATTTGCTCCTCCTAATGAAGAAATCTTCATGCTAAGAAATATGAGGAAGAAAAACAAAAGAGATTTGCGGAACTCTCTAATCCAATTGTCTCTGGAGTTTGGGATTCCTGCAAATCTTGCATTTTCGGTTGACCCCGTGAAGGGACGGTATCCAGATAAGGCCCTGTTTTAGGAAGCATGAAGGTGTATTTGCTACATACAGCTCTGAGCCTTGAATTTAGTTGTGGTGTGTTTCATTACGTGGCCTTGGTAGATACTATTTTAAGCTAGTCTTTCATAACTTAAGGCATCAATAATTTATCCAGGATGTATAGGTAAAATATTTTTGTGCTTTAATGTAAGGTCTTCTGTTTAATGGATTGGAAGTCTGTTGATAAAATCCAATCTTTTGAGGTTTTTGGGTTTGGCCTTTAGCAAGTTGTTTTGCTTATAATAGTCCCCCTTCTCTTCCTTTTAATAGGGACATCATGACAACAGAGAAGAGCTCGGTGGTTGAAGCTGAGGATTCTCAGCACCAGCAACAGAAGGAAGAAGGTGAGGGAGCCGCAAATTCAGGCCAACAAGAAACTCAGCTGGAAGAGGCTTCCCAACCGGCAGCTGAAGGCGCTAATCAGTGTGAGCCAAAGCTGAGAGCATCCAATGGGGACACTCCGACACATGAAGACTTGACCAAGAACAAGGAACGGACGTCAGAAGGCAGAGGCCTGTCACGACTGCTCTCCTCGTTGCTCAAAAGGCCCAAGTCTCAAGTTTCTGAAGAAGAAGGCAGAGAAGTAGAGTCAGATAAAGAAAAAGGTGAGGGAGGTCCGAAGGAGATAGACTTGGGAACCAGCCTTGATGAAGACATCATTTTAAAGGCCCCTATCGCAGCTCCTGAGCCTGAACTCAAAACAGACCCATCGTTGGATCTTCATTCATTAAGCAGTATAGAAACACAGGTAAGGCATTCGCCTGTGGGGGAGAGTATAGTGAAGATCCATTATATCTGTACTTTCCATAGAAGAATATTTGCTATTATTTCTTATGAGTCAGTTGACTCAGGCACTGATTGTGATAAATAGCATAAAGAGTTTCTACTCTAAAGAAATTAATGTAATCAGTTGAAACCCGACTTAAAAAATATGCTCTATAAATCAAAGAAATGAAAGGAAACTATCAGATGAGTTTATTAAGTCCATGTATCATCTTGCTGTAACAACAGAACAAATTTGAGTTTTAATGAGAGAGCAAGAAAGAAGTGAGGTGGTTTCAAGTTCATTTTGGTCTAATTAGGGATGGGATAGTTACCAGCCAGTGTGGCCCTTTTGTGAAAACTCTTCATTAATTCATGTGATCAATCTGAGCCACACCACCTGCCCTATTTGGGCTCTATGCTAGGGAGCAGCATATCACTGAAATGTTAATTACACCCCATGTGTAATAGTTTTATATTTTTATCATATTTATTTATTTATTTATTTATGCATGTGTGTACATGCATGTTTGAACATGCATGTATCATAGTGTACATATGGAGACCAGAGGACAACTTTGGGGAGTCAGTCTCTTTTTTCCACAGTGTAGCATTCAGGAATCAAACTCAAGTAGCCAGGCCTGGCAGCATGTGCTGCTTCCTGATAAGCCATCTCATTGGCCCCTCCTGTAATGTTTATTCACACGGGGCTTTAACTTTGTCACAGTATAATTAAACATAAGTTGTTCTTTTCTCCAAAACACATGTAAAAGCACAACTAGCATAATTCAAACTGTCTTCTGCGAATCTTACTTTTTATAGCCTTGTTGCTTACAAAGAGTTATTTTCAGATTTTACTTCTGTAGCTTTTGAACATTATCTGGATTGTGTTAAGTCCTGTATGTGCTTCTGTGAAAGGTCCAAAGAGGTATATAGTTTCATTAGGATTTTCTAAAATTATTACATGTATTTCTGGAAATATTACTTGTGTATTCAGAGTGTCAAAGGCTGATTTTAGGATGAAATCATAATAGGTACTCGCTGTTAGTGAAACAATATTAAAAAACAAAACCCAGGGTTGGATAGGAGACTCGGTGGGTAAGAGGCTGCTGCACAAGCCTGGTGACCTCATTCACATCCCTAAAACCCTCACGAAACGATGAATGTGGTAGCACAAATCTGTGATCCCAGCATTCCTTTGGAAAGATGAGGGGTGGAGACAGGAGTGTAGCATAAACTTTAATTGTTCTTAATAATAAAAACTCAGAGTCAGCTATTGGTTGTGAACAGAAGGATCAGAGAAGCAGAGTGGCAGCCACTACAGTTCTTACCTCTACCAAGACTCAGACCCAAGGGGCGATCCTTGGTATGATCTCTCCAAGTATGATCCTTGGTATGATCCTTGGTATGAGTATGGCTTCTCATACTGACTGCGTCAGGCTGCTCTGAGCTCCTGTCCCTTCCCACCTTACATTCCTCTCTCTGCCCATCCATATCACTCCCTAGTGCTGGGATTAAAGGCATGTTATTCCAATGCTGGGATCACCTTGTGTGAGCTCTGTTTCTCTTTTAGACAGATTCAATCTTGTGTAGCCCAGGGTGGCCTTGAACTAACAGAGATCCCTCTACCTCTGTCTCCTGAGTCCTGGGATTAAAGGTGTGTACCACCACTCCCTGGTCTCTAGTGGCTTAACTCTGTACTCTGATCTTCAGGCAAGCTTTGTTTGTTAAAACACAAAGTAACACCACACAGGAAACTCACCTGGAAGCTTGTGGGTCAGTCAGCTAAGATTGAATACTGCAGTAGCAGAAATGAGAGACCCAACCTCCAGCAAGGTAGAAGTCAAGAATTAAATGTGTGTTCACATGCACATAACATATGTGAATCATACACACATGAACAAAAAAAACCCCCAAGATTCACTATATAATAGTTGTCTCAGGGTTTCTATTGCTGTGAAGAGATACCGTGATCATGGCAACTCTTATAAAGGAAACCTTTTAGTTGTTCAGAGGTGCCGAACATGGCTGGACATGGTGATGGAAAGGTAGCTTAGTGTCCTACATCTTGGCTTGGCGACAACAGGAGGTGATCTAAGACACTGGGATCTTGAGCATATATAAGATCTCAAAGCCTGCCTCCACAGCGACACATTTCCTCCAACAAGGCCACACCCATTACAACAAAGCCACACCTCCTAGTAGTGTCTCTCCCTTTGGGGCCATTTTCTCTCAAACCATCACAATAGTTATGAATGAGACATATGGAATCAAAGTAGGGACTGCAAAACAGAAGAGTGACGGGCCCTCGTGCTTGCACAGCGAACTTTACTGACGGATCCACCCCCTTTTTGAGAGAAGGTCTTGCAATGTAGGCTTGCCTAGCCTGGAACTTGTTATGTTGGCTGGCCTCTAACTCACGGAGTTGCACTTACTTCTGCCTCCTGATTGCTGGAATTAAAGGCTTGCACCCATACCAAGCACTCACCTATTAGTTTTAAATATTTATTTATTCATTAAAAATAATTATTGAAAACCTACTGTGTAAACCAGGTTCTAGGATAGATGTACCTTGATGAGTTAAACACTGTAAATGGTGGACCAGTGAGATGGCCACAGACAAGAAGGTGGAAGGAGCAACATTCAGGGTGTTGATATAAGAAATAGTTCAGTGTGATAGGACATGCGCAGCTCATGGAGGCCTCTCTGAAGGTGCTGAAATGGTTGTGAAGGTTACATACCAGCCTTTCAGCGGCCACCTCCTGAATCTAATACAGCAGGCAAGCAACTCAGTCTTTTTCTTTTTTTTTTAAATAAATGTCAACCATGTATTGTTTTGGAAGAAAAGAATTTATAGAATCTAGTTAAAACTCATTGAATTTATTGTGTTGAAAGAAAGAAAAAAAATCCAGTATGTCTTCTAATCCCAGCACTTAGTAGACCGAGGCAGGAGAACTACAGGTTTGAGGCTAGTTAGCTGTCTTTAATAATAATAACCCAAAAAATGTAAGAAAATGTATGCTAAAATATTCTCTGACTTTCCTGTGTAACCTTGGGATGATTTAAGGTTTGCTGGGGGAGCCAACTTCAATCTCCCCTCCTCCTTTACTCTTGTTTGGATGTAGCAAAGTAGGGAAGAGTTGGGGTGGAGCCAGTTTTTAGCCTGGTACATTCATTTCTTAACGCAGATATGTAGGGTTTCAAGAACTTCTTTGAGCTGTATATAAAATTTAAAGCCCCTGACAGATCGTTTTATTCACAGTTCACAAGGCTACCTTTCTAAAGTGGAGGATCATGGGATAGAGGCAACAAAGTTTGACGAACATATATATCATATAATGTTACAGTCAGGAAGAATATATAATGCTGAGAGCAACAGATGGTTTCCCACAGTCACCAATTTGATAGGATTATACCTGAAAAAAATGAAGAATAGTCAAGTCTAAATATCTTTGAGGAAATCATAATACCTGTTAAAAATGAATTAGTTAATATAACTCCACTGTTTTTTTTTTGTTTTGATAGTTTATTTCTGTTCTTTTTTGTTTGTTTTTGCTTTTTGAGACAGAATTTCTCCCTGTAGCTTGCGCTGGCCTCAAACTCACAGAGATCTGCCTATCTCTGGCTCTGAGTGCTGAGATTAAAGGTGTGTGCCACCACCGTCCAGCTTCTGGTTGTGTTTTTATTGGTGGGGTACTGCTTACTGTAGGTAGGAGTGTGTAACCTATTTTGTGATGTCTTTTCACTGATGTGGTGTGGTGGGTGTGCAGCCAGCTCAGGAGGAACACAGAGAGGATCCGGAGTCTGAAACGAGGGAAGGAGAAGGGATTGAGGAGTGTTCCAGGGCAGCCGTGAAGGACGACCCCGAGTCAAAAGCGGAGAGAGAACCCGAGGCTTCGCAGAAGCCGGTCAGGAGGCACCGAGACATGCACTGCAAGGTCTCTCTGTTGGACGACACCGTTTTTGAGTGTGTGGTGGAGGTGAGTATGTTTTAATCCCAGAGTCAGAGCTACAATCGCTTTGTGTGGGGTGTGGGGCTAATAAAGATAAGACCCACTCTGAGGACCATTCTGTGGACGGAAATGTTAACTGTGACTTTCTGGAGATGAAGTGGTGGGAAAATGGGAGTCTTATTTTCTCCTCCCTGAATCTGTCAAGGTCTTGAGACTTAAGTGTGTGGTTACTTTTATAATTTTAGAGTCGTGTGTGTGTGTGTGTGTGTGTATGTATAGTACTTCTGTGACTAGATTTCCCAAGGTAGGCTGAATTTCTGATACTAGGTCCAGCTATCCCTAAAATTTATGTTTGGAAATGAAATCTCTAGGTATCTCAGGGTAAAAGCACCTGCAATTCAGTTGTGAGTTCAAATCCCTAGAACCCACACAAAGCTGGCTGCATTAGAATCTGTAATTCTTGTCCTTCTGCAGTGAGGTGTGTACAGAGACAGGAGAATTCCTTCAAGTTCATGGGCAGGTAACCTGGTGTGGGCAGAGACAAAATGAGAGATGTTTCAAATAAGGTACAAGGCAAGGAACTGACACCTGAGGTTGTTTTCTGAGCTCCACATGCAAACCATGGAACTCAAATACACATATATACATGTTATACACACACGGGGCGGGGGGCAAATAATAGAAAGTAGTTATGAGTGCTCAGAGCACTTGCTGTTCTTGAAGTTACAGAGGACTGAGTTTGGTTCCCAGTACTCACAGCTATCTATAACTCCTGTTCTGGGGATTGGGCACCCACTTACAGCCTCTTCAGGCACCTGCAAACGTGGTGTACACAGGTTCATGTATACACAAACATACATGCACACACACAAACACAGAGTTTCTGTTTAACATTTCTGTTCCCCCAGATCTAAGTCTTACTCATTCATTTTTATCTGTCTGATATATTTTTAGTCCCATGAAATAAACTATAGAAATATAAATCATATAATGCCATTTATTTTCTTTAACATTTCTGTTCCCCCAGATCTAAGCCTCAATCATTCATTTTTATCTATCTGATGTATTTTTAGTCCCGTGAAATAGACTATAGAAATATAAATCATATAATGCCATTTCTTTTTTTCCCAGTTAGAAGGAGACTGAAATATAATGCCATTTCTTAAAATCCTTAATGTTTTATGAGAGAATCAGTAATTGAATCAGGATTTAATAGATGTCAGATATTCAGCTTCTTTCTTTGTTCCTTCAGGATGAGCTAAAACATCTGTTAGCTGTTGCTTTAACTTGCCAGTAGTTGCCAGTTGTGCTGTGGGTGCTGTATGCACAATTATTGCAAGTACTAGTAGCTTTTATGGACAAAACATGTCATTCATGTGCTTGAGTTTTATTATTACTGATCAGATTTTGTGCAAATATGTATGTATCCATCCAACCACAAGCATTCTAAAGTATTATGTATAGAATGTGTGTGTGTGTGTGTGTGTGTGTGTGTGTGTGTGTGTATTCTATATATAATACTGTTGTTTTAAGACAGGGTTCTCTGTGTAGCCCTGGCTGTCCTAGACCAGGCTGGCCTCTAACTAACAGAGATCTGCCTGCCTCTGCCTCCCGAGTGCTGGGGTTAAAGGTGTGCACCACCACTGTTCAACTATATTTTTAATTTTGTAGTTGTTGTTGAGATGGAGAGTCATATAGTTCAGGCTGGTCTTGTCATGTAGCCTAGGATGATCTTGAATTCCGAATCTCCTGCCTCTGTTACCCAAGTGCAAGGATTACAGGCGTGTGCCACTATGCCTGACTCAAACATGTTATTTCTGTGACGAGAAAATACAAATATTTGTTCTGATATGGGTAACTGAGGGAAATAAACAGCCAGAAGTTTTCAACAAATGAATTTTAGTGATAAACTTTTTGATTGTTAGAACTCCTCGATTTGGGAATTATGAATGAAAGTGTTTAGGGACTTGTACCTGAATTCTCAAATTACTGACCCTCATTTAGAGTGAAATCAGAAAAAAGGTTAAATTTAATGATGTTATATATAAATGAGTTAACACTAAATGAACAATTATGCAAATTATTAATAGTTATTTAAAATAATCCAGGAGACTGTATAAACTATATGTACTAAAAATATCTATGTAGATAGGGCATAGCTCAATATAGTGCATGTTCCTGACACCCAAAAGGCTCTGGGTTCATACCTGGAACCCGGAAGGAAAGATTTGTAAATTTTAAAGTATTTTTGTATATATTTCTGAGAAGGCATTAACCCGTTTCTGATTTTTTAGTTAAATGGGTATAAAAATTCTTATTTTACAGTTGAAGAGCTAGTGTTAATTGAATGACACAGCTGGTTAGCTGGTAAATAGAGGAGCCAGGTTGTTGTTTTAGCTTTAATTCACAGCCTGAAAATTACGGCATGCTTCCTTATAAGAGCTGAAGTGCCAGCTTTAGAAGTGGTTTGACTTTGTAAAGAAAATGATTTGTAACACTGCTGAGTAACTGCTATAACATCTAATGTCTGTAGGTTGTCTGTTTCCTACTCCTCAGAAAGGGGTCTTAGGGAGTTCGTGTATAGCTCATTCTTTTTTTTAATATTTATTTATTATGTATACAATATTCTGTCTGTGTGTATGCAGACATACACACAGGCATGTATACACACCTGCAGGCATACACACCCTGCAGCACCAGACCCCATTACAGATAGTTGTGAGCCACCATGTGGTTGCTGGGAATTGAACTCAGGACCTTTGGAAGAGCAGGCAATGCTCTTAACCTCTGAGCCATCTCTCCAGCCCCTGTATAGCTCATTCTTATTGATACTTATTTTGAAAATAATTTCCACAGTCACAATTATCATCTGTTTTGAAAGGTTGAGTTAGTAATTTAGTTGATCATGGTAACTGGTAGTGACCCGTAGCATGGCTCAAGAAATGCTGCACAAAAAATTATGAGAGAATGAGAATGAATGAATGTGCTTAGCTGGGTGTGGCAGGACGTACCTGTGGTCCTAGTACCTAGAATAGAAAGCAGAACCAGGTAGTGGTGGCACACACCTTTAATCCCAGCACTTGAGAGGTAGAGGCAGGCGGATCTCTGTAAGTTCCAGGACAGCTAAGAACTACACAGCCTGTCTTAAAAACCAAAAAAAAAAAAAAAAAAAAACAAAAAAACAAAACAAAAAAAAAACTCAAAAAACAAAAAACAAAAACAAAACAAAAACAAATAAGAATCTAAGGCAGGAGGATCACGGAATGAGACCCTAATTTAGGGGTGTGATTTTTTTTTATATATTTTTTTTTATTTTTTTGGATGGAGGTGGGATTTTTCTTAGCATTGTGGCTGTTTCCAAAGTGCTATAATAATATGTTCTGTTTATAAGCTGACATATCCAGAAAGAGGGGGATTTTATAAATCATGCTCTATTTGGACTGAGAATGTATTAATTACCAAAGGTAAAAAAGGAAATTGGAAAAGAACATTTTTTGAAAAATTTGATGATGAATATAGGAATAAGGAGAACCCTTAACTAATGTTTGTGTATCTTCACAGAAACATGCTAAGGGACAGGATTTGCTTAAGCGGGTTTGTGAGCACCTCAATCTGTTGGAGGAAGACTACTTTGGTTTGGCTATTTGGGATAATGCAACCTCTAAGGTAAGGAGACTACAGTATAAGCAGCTGGCAATTTCAGGTCTCATGTTGGTAACAATGTCTCATGTTGGTAACAATGTCTGTGCCTGCCTGGTCTCATGTTGGTAACAATGTTTGCCTGGCTGTTCTCATGTTGGTAACAATGTCTGCCTGCCTATTGTCACGTTGGTAACAATGTCTGTGCCTGCCTGGTCCCATATTGGTAACAATGTCTGCCTGCCTATTGTCATGTTGGTAACAATGTTTGTATCTGCTTCTCTAAGACACTGGTAAATCTCTTCTCACATTTCCCTTCTAAAATTTTATTTTTTTAAAGAGAGAGCATTACTAATGTGCTTTTTTTCATCATCAAGAAAAAATACCTACTATGCTTATTCCTACAATTTTAGTGATAAAAAATTGAAGTTCAGCACGATTATCCATACCAAGGTTGTACAGTAATGAGTGGTTGAAAGGTTCAGATACCTGACCCTTATCCTTTACTGACTGCTGTATTTGTTCTCAATTACAGTCTCTGTCTACCGTCACACTCCCTATAATTAATGTCATTCCTTTATTTTAGACCCTTCAGTGATACAGGAATGACATTAATTATAGGAAGCGTGATGGTAGACAGAGACTATAATTGAGAACAAATGCTCTTTATTTTAAACCCTTCAGTGGCCAAGTGGTGGCACACACCTTTAATCCCAGCACTTAGGAGGCAGAGGCAGAGGCAGACAGATCTCTGTGAGTTCAAGGCTAGCGCCTGGTTTACAGTGCAAGTTCCAGGACAACTAAGGCTATAGGGTAAACTCCTGTCTCGTAAAACCAAAAAAAGAAAAAAAAAAGATTTAAATCCTTCAGTGGCTTCTACTTGCCTAAAACTTACTGAAGCCCGGTTTCTTAGCACAACGTATGGTCTCCATGTCCTGACCCTTACGGTACCTTTCAGTTTTATCTCTGTGCTCAGGTAATGCTGAACTACACAGAGCAAATCTTTTGTACTTCGGTGCCCATCTAGTTATTTTCATCTCTTCTTTGACTGATTCACATTTCAAGACTCAGACTCTCCAGGTACCTGAGAACATTTCCTAAAATTCCATTGGATTCGTATTCTGAGATGCTCTGAGCTTCAGCATAGCGCCATAGTTATTTATACCCAGGGCAAGCAAATTGTTGTTCATTAATCATCTCTCTCATTAGTGACCTCTCCTTAAGTGCTATTTTTACTCTTTTTCATAACCACAATGCCATCCACATGAAGTCATTTCTCAAAGATTTTTTGGCTAAATAAAATACCAAGATTTTACTTTTATTTATTTATTTATTTATTTATCTATCTATCTATCTATTTATTTGTTTATTTTTTTGAGACAGGGTTTTGCTGTAGCTTTGGAGCCTCTCCTGGAACTAACTCTTATAGAACAAGTTGGCCTCGAACTCACAAAGATCCGCCTGCCTCTGCCTCCTGAGTGTTGGGATTGAAGGCATGCACCACCACCGCCTGGTGAGAATTGATTTTTTTTTAATGTAGTTTAATTTCATGAATGTTGGTGCTTTGCCTGCATATATGTCTGAGGGTGTCAGATCCCTTGGAACTGGAGTTATAGACAATTGTGAGCTACCATGTGGGTGCTGGGAAGTGAAACTCTGTCCTCTGAAAGAGCAACCAGTGCTCTTAACCACTGAGCCATCTCTCCAGCCCCGAGAATTGAATATTTTAAATTGAGCACAGAAGTATACATACTGATTTTATTATTATTAGAAAGTCTTAGTTTTGATTTTGATCTGTTTTTAACCTTGACTTTTGATAGTTTTCAAAACATAAATTGCCAGGTGCTGATGGCACACACCTTTAATCCCAACACTCAGGAGGTAGAAGCAAGTGGATCTCTGTGAGTTTGATGGCAGTCTGGTCTACAGAGTGAGTTCCAGGACAGACTCCAAAGCTACACAGAGAAACCCTCTCTCAACAAAACAAAACAAAAAAGTTATAAATTACATGAATTTATTTTGCCGGGGGGAGGTGGTGGTCAGAGGATAACTTTTGTGAATTGATTTTCTTCTTTTACCACAAGAGTTTGGGGATTCGACTCCGGCTTGGCAGTGGTGCTTTTACCCGCTGAGCCATGTCACATCATAAGCCTTTATTGATTCTGAAAGATAGCTTAAACTTTGAAGCTCCAACGTGATTCATTTTTATGTGTGTGTCTGAGCAAGTGTGTACGTATGTATGCGTGTGTATAGAGGCCAGGAGTTTGACACTGGGTGTCTTCCTCTTTTGCTGTTTACCTTGTTTTTGAGACAGGGACTCTCAGTGGAGGTGGAGCCCACTGGTTTTTATATACTGGCTGACCACAAACATCAGGGATCTTCTTGTCTCCGCACTCCAAGCACTGTGATTGCAAGCATACACAACCAAGGCCAAATTTTTATCTGAGTGCTGGGAATCAAGCTCAGGTCCTCATGCTTACATGACACACATTTTACCTCTTGAGCTATCTCCAGTCACGTATGTAATTCATTTTCATACTGTAGAATAGCTTCCTATCAAGTGGTATTTATTAATAAATATTCTTTAGTCTTCCATGTTAATTGTGGGGGAATATAAAAGGCAACTTTCCTCATTCTTACACATATGCCAAAATAGTAAGTATGTAAGCAAGTGTAAAATTGTAGTGGTTGAGCCTGTCCATTTGGTAGGGTATCTATTTGGTCATTCTGTGTTCTGTCTGTGTTGGTAAAAAGTGAGGAAGGAATACCATACTTCCCCCCCCCCCCCGGAAATTACTAAAATTCAATTTTAAAAATCTTTTGGATGAGGGAAAGAAAAGGGTTAGTTAGGTAAAAGTAGGGCATCTGGAATTTTGTTAATGTTATGATTCTTATGTGTTTGCTTTGCTACTTCATTGATGCGCGCGCGCGCGCGCGCGCGCGCGTGTGTGTGTGTGTGTGTGTGTGTGTGTGTGTGTACTGGTGACTAAGGCTGGGAACATTGCACATGCAAGTATGTATTCCATCACTGAGTTTTCACTCAAAATGTGTATGTGTCTTACAGTTTTAAATATTTTAATAGTTTCAAATCTAATGTAAATAAGTTGGGTGTGGTGGTACATACCTTAATCCTAGCCCTTGGAAAACATGCAGAACTCTGTGAGTTCAAAGCTAGCCTGGACTACATATTAGTTCAGACCATTTAGAGCTGCATAATGAGACCCTGTTTCAAAAGAAAAAAAATGCTGTTCTAAATAATAGTAGAAATTTAGCAGTTTTTGTCTTTAAACATCTCTCATTGAGGCCATTGTTAATAGTGAAACTTTTTCTAAAGTGCCAGCATCTTGCAGGGGACGTGCAGGTTGAAGAGGCCTGCTGTGGTGATGTATAGTGGGGTGGTGGGAGAAAGAGAAGGGGGAGAGTGGGCAAGATATATTCATTTTGGTAAACATTAACTGGGCAATGAACTGTGCACCAGAGGCTGGGCTGACATAAAAAATTTGAACAAGACCAAAGGTTAGAGGAGAAAATAGGATTTGGATGATGTCACTCACTCACTGTCTGGATCTTTAGTAATCTTTCCCTAACACTGTAGATAGTACACACTATTTCACATTTGCTGTTACAGCAGGCTTACATATATGAGCAGCTCTGTAACATGGATACTATGACAAAATTTGCATTCTAGAGATAAGGGAACTTAGGTATGGAGAGCCTCTAGATACTCAGCCAGAGCATACTGGAGCATGGATTCAAACCAACCTCTGGTTCCCTTCTTTGCTGCTGAGAAACCACTATGCTTTGTAACATTAACACAAAGGCTTCCAGAGGGAGATGTAGGTTCAACTGGAGGCCTTTTCCCAAGGTAGCCAGGGAGCTGCCTCCCATGCTGAATTGCTTGTGTGTTCTGGAGCTCTGTGTGAATGCCTTTTCTTCTTTTTACAGACGTGGCTGGATTCTGCCAAAGAAATAAAGAAACAGGTTCGAGGTAAGTGGATACAGCCCTTTTATGGATCTCTCTTTTTTAGTTGGGCCAGAGGATCCCCAGCCATCACTGGCTGTGAGCCAGTCACTTGAGAGTCCTGACTGTGGCAGACTGCTTTGAAATAGAGATAAAGCTTTTCCCTGGAAGGGCCGATTCCATAGTAGAGAAATATAGTAGAGGTTGACCATATTGAGATGTAGGGCAGATTTTGACCATAAACAGACAAAACAAAAACCAACTGGGCAAATTTGGAAAAGTAGGACTAGGCGAGAGTAACAGAAGGTTGGAAAATAACAAAAATGAGAAAATGAAAATGGGAATCAGTTCTCAAAATGGCAGAGACGGAACTGTGCTAGCCACTGGCAGGAGTTTGCTGCTGGGTCTTGGTCCTTTTAGTGTTCTAGACTCTTGTGGTCTTTTTAGTGTTCTAGACTCGTGTGTTCTTTTGGTGTTCTAGACTCTTGTGTCCTTTTTGTCTGGGTTGTGTGATTTTCTGGGTGGTAATGAAACCTTGTGTGACCTCGCGTTGCCATGTCTAGGCCATGATTCCCCTTTTATCTAGCGTCCCCACACTGTGTATGCTGCAAGCTTACTTAGTTAAGCTTAGTTAGCTGTGAGGTTATCGGCTAGTCTATCACAGGCTTGTGTTAAGTAAACCTTTCATTATCTAATAGTGGCCACGAAGTACCAGAGTAGTGATGTTGGCAATTTGGTTAGGCCAAAGAGAAGTTACCCAGTAGTCCTTTAAGTGGAAAAGGTAAGTTCTCAACGTTGTGTTGTTTATAGGGCTCAATGCTCTTCAAGATTGTCAGCATCCACGGGAGGCCCTGGAGCACATGCCCTGAGATAGGGAAGGCCGTGCTTGTCATCCTTTTGTAAATCTAAGGAAGGAAAAGTGAAGGAAGACTTCTTTTCCAATGGCCGTCTGGCAGTGGAGCTCCTCTCGTAGCTTGAGCATATCGTACTGTTGCATGCCCTGCTCGGACTGCTGTTCTGGCGTGGAAAACGTGCAGATTAGTAGTTCATAGCCCAGACCCAGTGGAGTCATTGAGATGGCGCATCTTGATTAAAGCCAGCTAGCTATCATTGTAGCTTCATTTATTTCTGAAGAGCCTTCAGGAAATATGGTGGTGGTTACTGATGAGTGGATTTTAACTCGTTAGTCACCTATTGAGAATTGTTCACTTGTTTCTTGAAACATTTCTGTTACCATGAAACGTTTTTCTTTAGCTCTTGATCATGACTGTTTTAGCATTCTTTTATTTCATTTTGTTTTTGTTTTAGCATTCTTAAAATAGAGAAGCAAAATTTTTTTTTCCTTTGGACTGGCAACTTTCTACATTTGTTCTTCACTGATAAAGGCTTGAATTTATTATTTTATAATTACTATTTTTGTTATTACTATTTTGAGACTGGTCTCACTAGATAGCCCAAAGCAAGCTATAAATAAATTTACATACCCAAGACTCTATTAAAAATAATGATGAAAGTCTTCCTACTGTATGGGGAAAAATCCATAAAGCTTTACTAGTGAATCAAATATATACTATCAGGAAAGGGGTTTTCCTTTTTAACCTTTTATTTTGAAAGTTTTATTGCGAGTATACATGTATGTGTGCACACGTGCATGTCTGCAGAGGTCAGAGAACAGCTTTGTGGAGTCAGTTTTTTCTTCCACCTATACATGGGTTACAGGGATTCAATTCAGGTAGCTAAGCTTGTGTGGCAAGCACCTTTACCTGCTGAGCCATCTCTGTAGCCCCCATGAATAATTTAAACATCATCAAATCTAATCAATTAGATTGGTATAATCTGTGTGATATTTCTAGGCAGATAGGAATTTTTCAGAATGTACCCAGGAGAGATATACATATCTGGGTTTCAGCTACTTGAGGGTCTCTCTCAAAACAAGCAGATCAAAGCAATTATGCTGGACATGGTTTTAAAATCCAATTATAAAAGTAAATGTTACAGGTATACAATATAACATTTAAAGTAAATGTTACAGGTATACAATATAACATTTAAAGGTGCAAACGAAAATAGCACAAGGTGAATCTTCCTGCCCTGCCTTAGTCATGCAGTTTCCTTTTCTGGAAGCAACCATGGCAACTAATTTCCTGTCTTCCTTCTAGGCAAGTCTGAGCGCATTTAAACACATACCGATGGTCGTGTCTACTTAAATATGTGACTCATCTTTCTGTATAACAGGGTATTGGTATCTATGCCTGCCTCTCTCTCTCTCTCTCTCCATCCATCCATCCATTCATCCATCTATCTATTCTTCCATCTATCTATATTTCATTGTTTTAAAAAATGATCACATACACTATATATAGATAATCATATTTCTGTGTATTTCGGATTACTCTCATTAGTTTCCTATTACATTCACGTTTGCATTTTGGATATATCTCTGTATTTGCTAAGTATCTATAGATTTTTTTTAGTATGTGTATGAGTAATTGTTTTTGTAGAGGTACATGTGTGTGTACCTGTGTGTGGAGGGCAGGGGTCAACCTTGGGTCCTATTCCTTGGGCACTGTCTACCTTGTTATTTGAAATCCCTGAAACTCACCAAGTGTGCTAGTCTTGCTGGGCAATGGGCTCCAGGAACCTGTTGTCTCCACCTACACAGTGCTAGGATTACAAAGTGTGTTATCATGTGCAGTCTTTTTTCTTTACTGTGGGTTCTTGGAACTAAATTGAGTTTCCATGCTTAAAAGGCAAGTGCTTGAACAACTGAGCTATCTCCCCAATTCAGATTCTTAAAAGTAGGGTAAAGTTCAGGACTGGCCATATAGCGTAGTGATAGAGCACTTACCTAGCATTAACCAAAAAACAAAGAAAAGAAAAAATACCAGAGCAAAACCCCCAAAATTTAAATTGTAATAAAAATTCAACAAAGAATGGAGGCCATGTAACAAGCCCATGTTCCCCATCCATCCAGAATTAACGTGCGTTACGTTTCTGTTTGTCAGCAGAGAGAAGTTTGAGCTCCTTGGCTTTCTTTCCAGCCACATCTCCCCTGCCTGTAGAAGTCTGCTGTCAGCTGGGGGCTTTCCAGTTCTGTTTCTGTCCCTTTCTTATAGCCACCCACGTGCAGAACACACAAAGTTGCTTTGTCCTGTATTGTGAAATTTCCTCAGAGCCAGCTTCTTGTGTCCAGGCTTATCTGTCTTTTTTCTCCTGCCCACTTGACTTTGAGGCTTATTTTCTTGGTTCTGGACGAGGACTCTCTCTTGCTGAGTCAGGCTAGCTGCCCTCATCCTAAGGCATATCAGGCAGCTCACAACTATTTGTAATTTTGGCTCAAGTGTATCCAATAACCTCTTCTGGCCTTTGTTAGTAGCTGCACACATGCAGCATACACACATAGAAATAATTCTTTAAAAGATTTATTAGTAGGGCTGGAGAGATGGCTTAGCAGTTAAGCGCGTTGGCTGCTTTTCCAGAGGACCCAGGTTCAATTCCCAGCACCCACATGGCAGCTCTTACTACCTGTAACTCAGAGTTCAAGGGATCCAACTTGCTCACATAGACACACGTGCAGGAGAAATACCAATACACATAATTTTTTTTAAAAAAATTATAAAAACATCCAGTTAACTTAAAATTATTAATAAAATGTTTTAACACAGTTTCAGAATTTTAGAAAAATTAAACAAGGGATAGTCCACAGGCAAGATATGCTTATACCTTTTCTGTATGCTGAAACTTACATGTAATTTACCCAAATTATGTTTTAAAAAAACTTTAGCCCATGTACCCTCTCCCACTTTTTCCACAAAGGTCACCACTTTCTTGAACTTTGAGATAATTATTCTATTGAATTTTTGTGAGTGTTTTTAATTTCTTCTGGGTTTCTATTATTTTAAAATATGGCTTATTAAAACCATTTGAATGCCGTAAAAATTAAGTGACTTGTCTTACTCAGCATCATTTTTGAAACTTACAGTCATCAGAAAGAAATTTCACCCAACTCTTCCTACCCTTACTGTGAGTGACATCTTTATGTTTTCTTTTATATCCACTTCATAATTTTAGTGCTGATATTTCCTCCACCAAAATGGCTTACAATGGATCATAACCTACACTTAAAAAAAAATGAAAAGAAAAGCTAAACAACCCTGACTTAGGATGTATGCCTGGAAATAGGGCTTAGTAGGCTATCTGGAAGTTGAATGTCTTGTTCCCTCACTGTCCGCTTTATTCCCAGGAGACAATCTTTCACTGAAGCTGTAACTAGGCTGGTGGTCAGCAAGCTCCAGTGATTTTTCTGCCTGTCCCTGTCAGTGCTGGGGTTACAAGCATGTGCAGCCATGTCCAACTTTTTAGCATGGCCTCTGGAGATTTGAATTCATACTTGTGTAGCAATTGCTCTTACTTGCTAACCAAACTTTCTTCAGTGCCAGAAAGCCATTTTAAAAAAAAAGTTAATTAAGCTGGGAGGTTTTAGCATATGCCTTTAATCCCAGCACTTGGAGGCAAAGGCAGGTAGGTCTCTGAGTTTGGGAACAGCCTGGTCTACAGAGTGCGTTCCAGGACAACTAGGACTATTTAAGAGAGACTCTGTCTCGGGAAAAAAAAAAAGGAGCTGGAAAGATGGTTCAGCAATTGTGGTCACTTCCTGCTCTTCCAGAGGACCTTTTGGTTTCCAGCACCCATACCAGGCAGCCCATAACCACCTATAATTTCAGCTCCAGGGGATCCAATAACAGCTTCTGGCCTCTGTGAGCAGCTGCATACATGTGCGTGTGTACATACACACACATGCATATATCGAGAACGCATACAGATAGAAGTAAATCTTTTAAATTACTAATAAATTTTTAAAATAACTTCAGACTTATGGAAAATATTAAAGAGAATAGTATAAGAATTCTTAGGTGGCCTGTACCCAGATTCCTCAAATATTTTTTTGCTGAATTTATTTTATCTTAAATTTTTGTTTCTTTTACACATATTGAATTGTGTGTATATATGTGCACATGAACTTTTATTTCAGGTAATGTTTACATATCATAAATAAATATCTTCAAAATTGCAAAAGAGCACCCACTGACTTCTGATGGCTCAGAGCAAAATATAAATCACATTCCTAAAATAAGTTCTGTGAACAAGTCAAGATACAGGATTATTTCTTCATGTAATTTTGCCTGTATGGTTCTAATCCACGATAATGAAGACTGTGCTAAGGTTAAAAAAATAAATGAGGTCTTCTAGCTTTCCTTGGTGGAATTTAAGCAAGGTAATAGTGTTTTTAAAACAGAAAATGTTGGAAGATTTAAGGGAAAAAAAAGAAAACAATCTCAAATTTAGACATAAAAAACAAAACTCCTGTCTTTATTTTTATAGGTGTACCTTGGAACTTCACATTTAATGTGAAGTTTTATCCGCCTGACCCAGCACAGCTGACTGAAGACATAACAAGGTAAGTACTTCGTCGGCATGGATATCCAGAGCTGTATTCTTATCATCAACTCTGGGAATTTCCCCACTCAGAACAGGAGAAAATGTTAAATGGTTAGTCTAAAATACAGAGTTTCTGGTGCCTTCAAACTAGACTTACAGATGCTGAGCCTGAAAGGCTGGAACCTGCCAGGAGCCAGCCCTGCTTACCATGTGTTACACCACATAGTACAGTACAGGGTGGGCAGGGCTTCTCTTAAACCACACTCCCCTGGCAAGTCCTACTTGTTTTACTGTATTCCCCATAAGGTTGAAAACAGCAAAATCACATGATAATTATTTCTTTATCTCTCCTTTAAAGCGTCCCCCTTGTACTGACCCATTTTTGAGCCTATTTAATTTATAGCACACACCTTCAATCCCAGCACTCGGGAGGCAAAGGCAGGCAGATCTCTGTGAGTTTGAGGCTATCCTGATCTAAAGAGCGAGTTCTCGGACAGGCTCTAAAACTACAGAGAAACCCTGTCTCGAAAAACAAAAAACCAAACCAAAACAACAACAACAAAAAAACTATTGAATTTTTAAGAAAATTATTTTTGGTTTTATCAAAGATGAACAAAAACTAAATGGAAAAGTACCGCATGTTGAACGCTGTGAGCATTCATACCTGTGATGTCACCAAGGAACCCTCTTCATAGTAGATACTTGGCAGTATTTGTTAAATTGAATTGCTGGGTTGCCAAGAAACTGCTTTCTAAATCTGATTTTGTTGTTGATAATCTGATTTCTGAGGAATTTATAGTCTCTAAGATTCAGTTTTCGTCTCTCTAAAATGAGGGAGGGGTTGAAGCAATGGTTTGCTGGTTAAAAGCCCTGGTTGTTCTTCCTAGTGACCCAGGTTCAATTTCCGGCACCCACATGGTGGCCCACAGCTATCTGTGACTCTAGCCCCAGGGAACACCAAGCCCTGCTCTGATCTCCACGGACAGTGCATGCACATGGTACACAGATATATGCAGGGAGAATACCCATTTGTAAAATAAAAATACAGGAAAATATAAATGAGGGAATAATTTAAACTCCTAAAATCCGATGATTAAGTGCTGTGAAAAGCCTATAGCATTTTCTAAGGTTACTTTGTGTAAAGTCATTCTCAGTTGAGATGTCTTCTCCTTCCCCGAGAAAACTGTTTATTTCATTTTTATGGTATACATGGGTGTGCATAATACTTAAGAGTGTATACTCACTGGGGCGGTGGTGACGCATACCTTCAGTCCCAGCACTCAGGAAGCAGAGGCAGGTGGCTCTTTGTGAGTTCGAGGCCAGCCTGATCTACAGAGTGAGTTCCAGGACAGCCAGGGCTACACAGAGAAACCCTGTCTCGAGACCTCCACTCCCACCCCCAAAAAAGAGTGTGTACTCAATAAAATAATTTCTTTACCTCCTTCAGATGTTTCCTACTTTTCCTCTTTTTCTGAACTGTTTTCCAACTCTGATCAATATAGTTATTGAGCTTTTTATGAAAATATTTTAAATAAAAGGAAGAAACAGTTTCACAATGACTAGCCATGTGTCCCCTGTCCTATACTGAACAATTATCATGTTGTGTTTCCTTAGCCTCTTTCCTTCTCTCTTCTTTCTTTTCCCCCTTTCTTATTTTTTGTCTGTCTGTATTGTGTTCTTCTGTTGTTACTGACATATTCACATCTTTTCTTATTTTGGATGTAGATATTATTTATGTCTTCAGCTTCGGCAGGACATCGTTGCTGGACGGCTACCCTGTTCCTTTGCAACCTTAGCCCTCCTCGGCTCTTACACCGTCCAGTCTGAACTGGGAGACTATGACCCGGAACTGCATGGCGTGGAATATGTTACTGACTTTAAACTGGCTCCAAATCAGACCAGGGAACTTGAAGAGAAGGTCATGGAATTGCATAAGTCATACAGGTGAACATGTTTGCAGATGTTCTGGGTTTATTTTGGCTGTGAGTTTAAACCCGTGACTTGTTATTGATTCATTGTTTACCATAGCGAGAGTCACCCTGAATTCATTTCCCTTTATTGTTTGACTTTGGGAAAGGCATTCAAGCCCTCTGACTGTTTTTCTTATCAGGGTAATGGAAAATTTTTTTGTTTGTTTCTGTTTTTGTTTCCAGGTTTACTGAAAAATTTTTTTCTTCTGTTTCTAAGTTTATTGATTTTATTGTATTAGTTATCAGAGTACTGAGCATTGCATTGTAGGGTAAAAACTAAATGAGATTGTGTGTGTGTGTGTTTGTGTGTGTGTGAGAGAGAGAGAGAGAGAGAGAGAGAGAGAGAGAGAGAGAGAGAGAAACCACTTAGCACAAGGCCTTCACATAGTAGGTGCTCAATACATGGTAGCTATCACTATTATTGCTTTAACTTTTCTATTCCAGGTTTTAGACATATGCTACATTAGGTGCCTTAAGAGCCTTAGAGCAAGAACTTCTGATTTGGGTGCTGGGCATGTGGGTAGATTCAGAGGGTCGGTGGTACCCTTGAAAGTATTTTCTTAAGCCATGTCTTCATCAAATTCCCTGATTTATTGCTTTTAATGAAGTTAATTAGTAACGTTGGGAGATAGCACACCATGACTAAGAGCAAGGCTTATCCTTGGTTTGAGGCAGGTCGAGGTCATGCCTCTGTTCTGTCCCTTCCCTGTGAACTTAAGACGATGCCCTTCAGTTTTCTCTGATCTGGTTCCTAGAGTGTCTAACTGAGATTGTTACTTTAGAAGAAATAAGGCAAAGAATAAGTTTAGAAAAGAGAATGTGTGTGTGTGTGTGTGTGACATATAAAAATTCAGTAATTGTTACCTAATACCAAAATGAGCCCCCCCCCATTGTATTTCTTTCTCTGTACACCTGTTTTTTTATTTGAATGACTTACTGTAGTTAAATTTCACAAACTGCTTTAGTCTGATCTTGACTTTGGTTGACATCACATTAGCATGGCATCCTGAGCTGTGTGAGCATGCTCTGTGTTACAAAGATTTAAAAGGTCAGTTTGTCCAAAGCATGGTCTCTGGAGCTTGCTGCGGTAGCCACAAGTATTCTGTCTGTCTGTGGAACTGTCCTGTTCTCTTTGAGTTCATTTTAATAGATTTAATAGATCGTGAGATGCTTCTAATGAGAGATCTTTACCTTAATATGGCCTGGTTCTGACTGTCTTATTGCATTTAAGGTTCAGATGCCTCAGTCATGAAAGCCATAATAATTTTCATTAATTGATTGTATGTGTGCATGTGTGTGCATGTGTGGAAATCAGAAGATAGCTTGCAGGAGTCAGATTTCTTTCCATCATGTGGGTTCCAGAACTCAAACTCAGGTTTTCAGTGCCTTTACCCCGCCCCCCCCACCCAGACCTATAATAAGGAGTGTAAAGTTTATAGCCCGTGTAGCATCATCTCATGTGCTACCCAGCTCTCATGGGATTACAGTGTGTTTTACATTTGTTTATTTTATGTGTGCGGATGTTTTGTTTGCATGTATTGTATGTACTATGTGTGTGCCTTGTGCTCATGGAGGTCAGAAGAGGGCACTGGGTCACCTATAGAACTGGAGTTACAGAATGTTATTAAGCCACCATGTTGGTGCTGAGAATTGAACCTGGGTCATCTGTAAGAGCACCAAGTGCTCCCAACTACTGATCTGTCTCTCTAGCTGTCAAAATTTACTTCTACATTGGGCTTATGCGTCCTAAGGTACTAATGTGTGAGACCACTAACTCAGAGATCTGCCTGCCTCTGCCTCCTGTGTGCTGGGGTTAAAGGCATGCGCCACCACTGCCCAGCTTCTGATGATACTTTTAATAGTTATTTGATCACAATAGGATTCAAATTTGGAAGGACTTTGTACAGCGTCTCATCTAACGCTTGACTGTTCTTTATACCGTTGTTACATAATCATGATAATTAGAAGTCATCAGTTAAAATAGTCTCTTCCTACGTGCCAGATAGTGTGCTAAGCACTTTATGCTCAGTGTCACACTTAACCTTTATCGCCACCTTTTAAACTAGCCAGCAGATCTAAAAGTGTAGTCCACAAACTCTGCTGCTTTTCAAAAGCGGTCTCTTAACGCAGAATTGTTTCCATGGCAATTCTAAGTTATTTGACTGTCTCACTGTGTCGAAGGCGCTGAAGCACAAATTGAGGCACAAAGCTGTCCTAGTAGCCATATTTCTCACCAGTATGCAGTGCAAGTACCCATAATCCTAGCCCTGGGAGGTGAGACAGGAGGATGCTCACTAACAGTCGCAGAGCTCCGGGTTCAGGGAGAGATCCTGCCTCAGAAGGTAAGTTGGAGAGCAATAGAGAGGACTCTTGACATTGACCTCTGGCCTTTACACACTCACACGTGAGTGGGAGTGCCTATATGCACATCCATAATACATAGACACACACATGTGAATTAAAAAATAAAAAGGTGAGTTCATTTAAGAATTTTCTTACAGGGACCTGTGAGATGGCTCAGTAAGTAAAGCTACTTGCTACCAAACTTGATAACCTGAATTCCGTCCCTAGATCCCACATAGTAGAAAAAGAACCAACTTCTGCAAATTGTTCTCTGACCTCCATAGAAGTCCTCCATTGTGTAAGCAAATGAATTAAAAGTGAAACAACAACAACCACAAAACTAACCTATCTTCCTCCCTCCTTTCCTTTCTTCCATACTCTTCATGAGTATGAGTGGCCGGCAGCTCTTTGTCCTCCTGCTTCTGCCCCTTAGTGCCGGGATCATGAGCATTGCCTCACTATGCCCAGCAATTTTAAGAATAGTCTATTTTCATTTAGATGCTGTTGTTAAACCTAGAGCTTGAGCATACAGGCAAATGCATTGTGCATCTGAGCTTTGCTCTCAGCCCAAGACAATATTGATTAAATAGTTTAAAAAGTGTTCATTTTACCAAATCTTGAATGTATTTTAGTTAATGGTCTATGACTTAATGAAATGTACTTAAAGCATCCCTCTGCCTGCCAGTTCAAGTACAACCATGTACAGCAGCAAAAGCATCATGATTACATTGTGGGCTGAATGAGTTCACCACCGTTTTTCTGTAACACTATTGGAAAAAAAGATCAACAATTTATAATCACTCAGACCTGATTATTTGACATACATTGGGGAAAAAAAAAGGAATGAGCCAGTACTTTTAGAAGAAAAAAAACTGATAGTATTTGTTGCTTTTGCAAAATTCAAGCCTTCAAACAAAAATTAGCATTTAAGACTGTTGTACTGGTACACTTTCATGATGCATGTACTCTGGAGGGTGAGGTGGAAGGCTCATGTGGGTCAAGGATTTTAGAGCCACCCTGGGCAAACATAGGAAGATAGCTGTAGGCAGATTTTTCATCAGGACTATCAACTCCCCGGTAACAACAGAGATTTATTATTAATTATGAAAGTTCGGCCTATAGCTTAGGCTTGCTTCTGACTAGCTCTTATAACTTAAATTAACCCATTTCTATTAATTTACTTTCTACCTCATGACTTCCTTACCTCATCTCCATATCGCTCATCCTGCTTGCCCTGCATCTGCTGGTGTTTCCACCTTATTCTTCCCCAGTATCCTCTCTGCCCTGAAAATCCTGCCTTGCTATTGGCCATTCAGCTTTTTATTAAACCAATCAAAGTAACGCATCTTCATAGTTTGTGTATATATATATATATATATATATATATTTTATATATTTATAAAAAATATATATATATTTTAAAAAGACTCCAAACAGACTCCCAACAGAACAGATTCCAAAGTTAGAATTTTGGAAAACTTACATATACCATGATTATCTTGCCAGTTAACAATTACAGACTTTTCTATTGAGATTAGTAGTGTGTTTGTTGTTTTATGTTTTGAGACAGGGTTTCTCTGTATAGCCCTGGTTGTCTTAAGGTGCACTCTGTAAACCAGACTGGTCTTGTACTCAAATATCCACCTACCCTTGCCTCTGGAATGCTGGGATTAAAGGCATGCATCATCACTACCCAGCTGAGGTTAGCAGTGTTTTAATGAACATGGTTTTAAACATATGTGTTGTATGCTGACATGTGTCAACTTTTGAATGAATTAATTCAGCTAATAAATATATGAAACATATCATGTTTTAAAATAATGCTGACCAGGTATATAGTGCACACCTTTAACCCTGACACTGAAGGCAGAGGCAGCCAGATCCCTGAGTTTGAGGCCAGTCTGGTCTACAGAGTAAGTTCCAGGACAGCCAGGACTACACAAAGAAAACCTGTTAAAAACAAAAAATAAAAAACAAACAAAAAAACCTCCAAAAACCAAAAACTAAAGTAAATAAAAAATAAATAAGTAAAATAATGCACAAGTAAAAAGATGCACTCAAAATGCAAGGTAGACCAGTGAAATCTCAAGTATGTAATGAATTTTAACAACACAAAATTTCATTGATTTGTTGAGTTCAAACTCCCAGAGCCCTCGTAGAACCCATGTCAAAAGCCTTGCAGGGTGGCACATTCTAATCCCAGCACTGGAAGGGCGGGGACAGGTGGATTTGGAGGCTGACTGGCCAGCCAGTGCGGCATAATTGGTGAGGTCAATGAAGAGACCTATTTCAAAAGACAAGGTGAAAGGCATCTGAGATGACACTCAAAGTTGACCTCTGACCTGCACATATGCACATGCTCACTCTCATATATGCTTGTGTCCCTCATGCACATACATGAACACACATAAGAAACTGCTCTCACGTTTAGATATAGTATCAAAAAAGACTTAAAAATTTTCATCTTTTGCTATTATTTTTTATAAATTGTTTTTAATTTATAAAACAGTAGATTTATTGTTATTCTTTAAGAGCCAGTAAATGAACACTTAAGTTTTACTTAGACTTAAAATTTATAGCACAGTCTAACACATAAAGAAAAGTACTTTGTGGTCCTCAATGATTAAGGTGATAGAGAATTCCTCAGGCTGGAAGCATTTTGGAGCTCACTAGGTTATACAGTGGGCACATAGATGAGTTACCCACATCTCACTCTGAATTCAGAGTGCTACTTTTTAGCTTTGTGCCTCTCTGTAAGTTACTTAGGGCCCCTGAGGTTCATTTTCTTATCTGAAAAATGAGGTTTATGAAGCGAATTTTATAATTAAATCAGAAAATATATCTAAGCACTTAGCAAATGATTATACTTGTATACTGCTAACTCTTAGACATCCGTGGTGACACATGCCCATTATCTAAGCTATTAAGAATTGGAGGCAGAAGGCTCAGAAATCAAGGGCAACCTCAGCTACGGTCGAGAGTTCAAGGCCAGCTGGGACTACATGAGACCCTGTTCTGTCCCCTGAAAAGACACCAAAATCCAACAACAGCAGTACAGTGTCATCATTTTACAAACAATGTAAGTTTAGGTTTGGAGAACCACTCTCGTACTTAGCAGAACTTCAACAGAACAATCTCAGAGGATTGATGGATGTGGTCTAGTTGATGTTCTGTTAGATGAAAATTAGAAACTAAACAATCACAGATCTCCATGACTGAAAAATGTAGATGTCTGACATCATGGGGTTTATTATTCCATTCTGGACACATTGATGATCTTAGTAACAGGGCCCAGTGGAAACGTTAATATGCCTAACAGCGTGGCATTTGAACCAATCACAGAAACTCCTGCTGAAGTGTAAGCATTTTAGTGTGTTGAAAGGTACAAGCTAATATCACCCTACTCTCCAGATAAACAGAAGACAGTCTACACAGGAGGAAGCTGTAGTGGTGACCCTTTGCCCAGACAGGAATTGTTTTGAAGCTATAATTAATTTTGAATTAACACTAGCAAGTCAAGCTTGGCCCTCTGTTTATAGGAATTAAGGAGGGATGCATACTTGTCAGTTGTCTCCCTTAATCAGGAAATGCAACAGACATTGCTAAAAAGCTGCCACACAACACTGGAACTCAACTCAATAGTGATGCCTTTGCTGAATAAGTCAGTACAGGTGAAGTGTGCTATAACTTCTCCATGTCATAAGCAGGAGTTGGCAGGTGCCAGGGCTCTATGGTTTGGTATTTTTGTAAGCTGTGGGACTTCTAAGTGGTACATTGGGTTTTTTTTCTTCTAAATTTACTTATTTATTTTATGTGTATGAGTGCTCTATCTACATGTATGCCTGCCTGCCAGAAGGACACCAGTTCCCTTTATAGACAGTTATGAGCCACCGTGTAGTCGCTAGGAATTGAACTCAGGACCTCTAGAAGAGCAGCCAGTACTCTTAAAAGCTGACCCATCTCTCCAGCTCCCTGAATGCTCCATGGTCTAGAAATACTTATCCTCTTCCCAGCAGGATTATTATGTCTTTCAGAAGTCTAAAAATTTTGGCAAGAACTTTAATCATTACATTTTTAAGATAAAAGATAATTTATGATTTTAAAATATTTGATTTTTATTTTGTATGTGTGTACAGATGTTTTTCCCTCATGTATGTCTATGTACCACATTTGTTTAGTGCCTTGGAACCTGAAGAGGACATCAGATTCCCTGAAACTGGAGTTACAGATGGCTGTAAGCCATCATGTGGGTGCTCTGGCCTGAATCTGGGTCTTCTGCCAGAGTAGCAAGTGCTCTTAGCTAAGCTTTCTAGCCCCTAACTTATGACTTTAATTTAGAAAATATATGTATTGTACTTATACATGCAGGTGTCTTGAATGGAATGGTTATGGAAGATTCCCCCCATGTTTTAAATGATATTTGCCTATTTTATGTGTGAATGCATATGATTCTTTTTATTGGAAAAACCTTTCTGGGACAATAGATGGATCTGAGCAAGTCATGCCAAAGAGGCCTCTGGTTTAGGACATCCAGGTCTCAGCAGGGTGAAGGCAGTATTTGTGGGTTAGAGGGCAGTCTGCTTGAGGACTTATAACTCATAGGGTATCTTAGTTACTGTCCTGTTGCTGTGAAGAGATATAAAGAGATCAAGGCAACTCTTCTAAAAGAAAGCATTTAATTGGGAGCTGGTTTACAGTTCAGAAGGTTAGTCCCTGATCGTCATGGTGGGAAGCAGGTAGGCATGGTAGCTGAGAGCTTTACATCCTCATCTGCAGGCAAGAGACTGGTCTGACAGGGGCTTTTGAAACCTCAAACCTCACTCGCAGTGACACACCTCCAACAAGGCCAGACCTTTTCCATCTAGGCTGCACCTGCTAACCCTTCCCAAACAGTTCAACTAACTGGTGACCGATCATTCATATGAGCCTATGGGGCCATTCTCTTTTCAGCCACCACACAGGGCATGGACACAGGGGAGTAGCATTCAGAGTCCAAGCAGAACAGGCATCCATGTGTGGATAAAGTCTGGGGAGAATTGCGGGGGGGGAGGTTAAACGGATGGTCAGAGTGACGTAGTCTGAGGTGGTCTAACATGGGCAATCAAAACCCTAATAGAGTAAGGAGGGCATCCATATGTGGATAGCAGTCCGGGTGGTGAATTCAGTGTGAGTTAGGAGAAGAGGATGAGAAGGGTGTCTAGATGGGGAGAGTTCAGAGGCTGCAATGAGAACTTGTTTATATATTGACTGAAAGAAAATATTGATCAAATTATTCAGAATATTTAGGGTAATTTGTAAGTAAAGGACATACACATTATGGATAGGGAGAAAAGAACCTGTTGGTATTGCATTAAAACTGGAAGTTTCAATGCACACTCATGGTTTCCAGTGTAATAACAGGTAGTGGTAGACATATATGTAAATAGGTTCACGTATAAATACTGGCATACTTTAATTCTACACTGTGCTGGGAAAAGATGCTCAAAAAGATGAGCAATGTTTAGAAGGACAAATTGTTCTTGTAGAAGCTCTGACCAAATCCTGGTCGGGGGTTTAAGTAGAAAAATATATATGCAAAATAAGTGATTATATTGCATTGAGTAAATTGAGAGTTCTGGGTTGAGGATACAGTGGCACAACACTTGCTTAGCATGAGGAATGCCAAAACAAACAAGAAATCCAACCTGGAATCCATGAATCCATAATGATATACATAAATAAATAGTTTGATGGGGGAAATCTCAAAAAAAATTGAAAAGAATTCCTGTTGGCAGAAGCTGCTCGTTTGTTACCCAGCTGCCCAGACCTTGAATAATCACACTTTGCTTGGCCTATTAGCTCACGTTTCTTATTGGTTAGCTCTTATATCTTAAGTTAATCCATCTCTATTAATTTGTGTATTCACAGCATACAGAGGGGGGGAATCCCACATCACCTCCCCTTTTCTGTCTAAATAAAAAGGAAGGTTTTAACTTTAACATAGTAAAATTACATATAGCAAGACAGTTATCAAGCAAGAATTATAGTTACAATATTTATATATACTTTATCTTTAATCATAACTAAGGAAAATTGTAACTATAACTATCTATTCTTCAACTCCATCAAAGACTCCAGAAGGATATAATATTACCTAAGTTAACATGAAGTGCATTGTAAGCAAATTCCAAAACTAGAATTGACAGAGACATCTCACTGCCTGGACAGTCACCCAAAGTTCTTCTGTACCATTGGGGCACCCATCTTCAGTCTACAGGCCCATAGTATCCAGCAGACTTTTCCATGAAGCAGGAAATTTCAAAGACAGTTCTGCCTATATTGGCAGTTTGTCAGTCACTTTCTTCTGTATTCCTGCAGAATGTCTGACAGACTCTTTCATGAAACAGGAACCCCAAAGGACTGTTTCACCTTTAGGCAATTTCAGCAGTCATTTTCCTGTGGGTCCTGCATGTCCAGTTCATACAGCATAACATCAAGTCATCCAGGCAACAGCAGTTTTTTTTTCCCCCCAAATGGTTAGCAAACTCCATAAGGAGCCTCTTTGCTGTCCATCATCCTCTTGAAGTAGTTGCTGGTGCCAGGAGCAGATGTATCTCATAGTCATGAAAAGTCCTAAGTTCTTAAAACATTTTAAATGCCGTATTCTGTTAGTCTTTGAAAGGTTTGAAGAATATCTAACTGAAGTATATCTCAATACATCTAGAAAACCTCACTAACATGACTACAATCTTGGCTATTATAGATGATTATCTATTAACCTATATTTCTTAATTATACATTACATTTTTAAATGAGCTGTGCAAGCACAATGCCTTAATCAAGAGCAGAAATATACATATAGCAAAATTGACCTTAAATTTGTATCAGTAAACCAAGATCCATACCAATGTAAATCTCTATAGCATATCCTCCTTTAAATGTAAATAATATTTGGGAATTTGGGCATAGTTCTTTCCAAACTGCATCCTGATTTTTGTTGGGCAAAGTAATTTTAGGGTTTACAGAGACCTTTTTTTTGGGGGGGGGATGTCTTGGTCTATCAAACTGCATTAGTCTGGAAGGAATCCACAGGTTCTCATTCTCTGTGCAAACAAAAGTAGAACCTTTTTTTCCAGAGAAACATATTTTTATACACAAATTTTGCAAGTCAAGATACCTTTAAAATATATATGTTGGTTTAGCTTAGCAGCCTCCAGAATCTTATATCTCTCTGTAGTCAAAAAAATTCAAAGAAAACATTAATATACATAATCCAAACTCTCTGTATATATTTCATCTTTACATGACTTATTTTTCTTACTCTATTACTTTTTCTACAAGTTTAATATTTATTTTATTATCTTTATTCCCTTAATCTATGACTGTCTGTACTCTTTTATATTATAACTGTCTGTATTCTTTTTCCTCTCTTTCTCAAGCCTACATACATTTATCTAGCACTGTGATCCATTTAGAAGTCTTTTCTATCTGAATTTGTCTTTATTATATGCGTATCTATAATTATTTTTTGACCAAGAGTGCCTTTTATTTAATGCTAAGTAGGCGTGGCTAGGACTAACTCTGTAGCCCTCTCTGTTGGCTTCTCCCAGTGAACATGGCAGAGGCATGTTCTGCCTCTGAGGGCCTTGCTCATCACTCCGGCTCTAGGGTCACAGCTGGTCTATGTCACCATTAAGCAATTTGTAACACGTTGCTCACAGACCCCATTTAAGTACAGGACTTCCCGAAAAAGCCAGAGTTCGTTCTGCCAGCATGAACCAGGAAGGCTGATCTTAAAGATACCATGCAATTTTTTGCTGCTAAAGGTCATACAGAGGGGAATCCCACGTCAAATTCCCATAAAATACTGAACAGCTACAAAGAGATAAAGAAGAATTTCAGAGATACTTGGCAGACATCATTGACAGAGTAGGCATCGTCTGTGAAGGGATAAATTAGGAATACTTAGTAGGATGCAGTGTAGGCACAGCTCCATTTTTGTGGTATTCTTGTTAAAGGAACATGACCCGTGGCTCCAGAGACAGCTCATTGTGAAACACTTGCCTGAAGCTCAAGAGTCAGATCTTTACCAGATTAGACTTGATATACATGATCTACAACTGGATCATTCTGTAACAACTGGCTGAACTTGGTGAATGGGGTTTAGGGATTATATGGCTTTATGTGTCAGTGTTAAATTCCTGGTTTTGACACTGTGGAAAAAGGATGCCCTTATTTGCAGGAAGTACATATGTAAGTATTCAGGAATATTGGGGTCATTAGGTTGGGAATTTACCATGGAGTAGAGGAAAATCATTTGCATTATATATGACTTAAGAATCATAATTGAGGGGACTGGAGAGATGGCTCAGAGGTTAAGAGCACTGGCTGCTCTTCCAGAGGTCCTCAGTTGAATTCCCAGCAACCACGTGGTGACTCACAATCATCTATAATGAGATCTGATGTCTTTTTCTGGCATGCAGGCAGACATGCACGCAGAACATTGTATCCATAATAAATCTTAGAAAAGAATCATAACTGATCTGGGAGGTGGTGATGCATGCCTCGAATCCCAGCATTTGGGAGGCAGAGGCAGGTGGATCTCTGGAGGTTGAAGCCAATCTGATGGTCTACAGAACAAGTTTCAGGACAATCCGGGATACACAGAGAAACTCTGTCTCGAAAGCAAAACAAAACAAAAAAGAATCACATTTTTTAGCTGGGCATAGTAGCACATTCCTATAATCCCAGCACGCACATAGTGAGACTTTATATTTAAAACAAAACAAAACAAAAAACAAAAAACTGGAAAAGAAAGCCTTAATTATTTCAAAATCTAAAAGTAGCATAGAAAGCATCAACCAAGCTTTAAATATCAGTAGTTTCAAGAATGAAAGTTTAAAGAGCTCTACTTACCTCCTCCTCATGTGTTGAAGCACACTTACCTGGATACATAGTTTGAATATGTATATTCAAATTGATGTCCCTTAGAGTTGAAAGGTGAATATAGTGGGAAAAAAATAAACTGTGTGTGTGTGAGAGAGAGACAGACAGACAGAGAGAGGGGGGGTATGCAGATAACTTATGTCTACGCAAGCGTCTTTGGAGGCTGGTACCATCGATGTCTTCCTCTGTTGTTCTCCACCTTATCGTGTGAGATGTTTTTGTGTGTGGTGTATGTGCACATATGCATGCATAGGCGCCTGTGTAGGCAGAGCTCAGGGGAGGCATCAAGTGTCCTTCATTTTCTTCCACTTTGTGCCATGGAGATATGGTCTCTCACTTAACCTGGAGCTCGTGTTCTTTTAACGAGGCCGGCAGTCAGCAAGCCCCAACATTTCTCCCGCCTCTGTCCCGCTCAGCCGGGGTTATAGGTGTGGATGGTATTTTTGCTTTTATTCACATGGGTGCCGGGATCTGACCTCACTCTGCATTTCCTGCTTGCACGGTAGACACTGAGCCAACTGAGCCAAATCTTTACCAGCCGGCCAGCTCCTGTCAGCCTTACCGAAGGTGGAGCTCTCTGGTTGGCTCACTAACTGACCAGGAAGACTGGCATCCTCCTGCCTCTGCCTCTTCAGCACTGGGATTGTAGGCACACACTGCTGGCCTTTTCTCTGGGTGCTGGGAGTTTGAACTCGGGTCCTCATGCTCACACAAGCAGTGAGCCCGTCTCCCCAGCTCTAGAGGAAGGCTTCTGTTGTGTGTTTTCTTTAATGTTTTAAAATTTGTGTGTGAATTTAAATGATCTAACCCTCCCCCCACCAAATCTTTCTTGAGGTAAAGCCTGACTATGTGGCCTTGCCTCCCTGAAACTCAATACATAAACCAGGCTGATCTTGAATTCAAAGAAGTCCTTCAGCCTCTGTTTACCTAAGGCTGGGATTAAAGACCTGTGCCACCACCTCTGGCTCTTTCTCTCTTAAAAAAAAGTTTTGGGAGTGAGGGTAGGGGTTGAGATGGTCTCGCGTAACCTGTGCTGACTCAAACACCTTGTCCTTCTGCCCCCATCTCCCAAGTACTGGAATTACAGTTCTGTGCCACCACTCCTGGCTACGAATTATTTTTTTATGATCTGTATGTAGATGGACCATTGAACTATTAGAAAACTAATGTTCCAGTTGGTAGTAAACGTTTCTAGTTTACAGAGCAGTTTCACAAGCATAATCTCATTTGATTTTGATAATCACATTTCATGTGTTTACCAGAGATCAAAAAAAATCATTGTTTATTCCTGTGATGTGCAAATAGACATTATTATGATTCTTTCCTAATAGAGGGGACTGAAGGAGATGAGGCATGACTCTAAGGGCAGGAATACAGTCCACAGGACTTGAACCTACTGCCTCTTATTGAATTCTAATCTGCTGGTGACATTATCAACACGTAATAATAGGGACAACAACAACAGTATAGCTGAGACTAACCTCACTCGCTTACACGGAAAGCTGTATGCGATTACAAAAGTTGCCCGAGGTGTTTGAATAACTTGCATACAGATTCCCACCCCCTTTGTTTACACCGTCAATTAATAGAGTCAGGTGTGACGCTTTAGAGCTTTTGAAACATTTATTCAGGAAAGCTGGGGTGAATTTTTTTTTTCTTCTCCCTTTGGTGGCTCCAAGAAACCCTTTGTTCTTTTTAGTAAAAGACAGATGGGTTTGGCGAGGCCTTTCCTGGTTAAATGAAGACGCCCCTGCTGCTTCGATGACTCCAGCAGTCTCAGGGGAAGGCTGCTTGTCCCGAGTGTTTCTCCTTGGGGATGCGACTGCCTTGCTGTTCCTGTGAGCTGTCGTAATTGGTCCAGAGTGCGCAGCCTTATGAGTGATGTCTTTGTCTCCAACGCTAACAGAACAGCTCAAGAACACCCTTCGAGAAAAAACTTATGAAGGAGAGGCTGGCACAGTGAATGCTTACACAGTGCGATTGATTGTTTTCAAACAAGTTCAACTCATTATATGGCTGGCAGTGAAGACATCTTAATAACAGAAAACAGTCCCATTTTCAGGATGCTTCTATTAGCCAGCTTATTTGTTGAGATTAGTGGGCAGGACACCATCTGTTACCAGAAAATTTCTTTTCATCAAATCTGCCCCCATTAAGAGTCCCAGTTAAGTAACATTAGCTTGCCCTCCGGTTTAATTTCCATAATAACTCAATTCAGGGTATAGAGAGAAAAGGGTAGCTAAGAGGATCTTGTAAATTTTACTGGGGATTTAATTTGGTCATCTCCTTGGTTAAAAAAAAAATAGTAGGAGGAATTCATGTGTGACACAGAAAAAGGCTGAGGAGAGGGGCGCAGAGCTCCAGATGGATGGGGGAGCTTGAAGCAGATAGTTGAATAAGAGTTTGCCTTTCCGATAGCTTTTGGGTGACATCCGGTTTTTTTAAACTTTTGTTTTCTAAGACATATTTAAATTCTTTAGACTCACATAGTGAGGAGATTCTCATTCCATAATTGCTTTGAGGGCCCAATTCTATACATACATGTTGGGGTGTGTGTGTTCATATAAAGCACAGTGAATATTCAGTTGTTATTGCTGTAAATGCTTCTGCTGTGTCACTGAATTTTCTGTTTTTATTCTGCCAAAGGTCCATGACTCCAGCTCAGGCCGACTTGGAGTTTCTTGAGAATGCCAAAAAGTTGTCTATGTATGGAGTTGATCTTCACAAAGCAAAGGTAGTGATAACTTTGCCTTTAACATGTGTGTATTTGCATATGACACAGACCTAGTAATGTATATGGTGCGTTTGTTTTATCACTCTTAACAACATTTATTTATGGTGTTTTATTTATTTATTTTGTTTTTCGAGACAGCGTTTCACTGTGTAGCCCTAGCTATACTGGAACTCTGCTCTCTGTAGACCAGGCTGGCCTCGAACTCAAAGATTGCCTGCCTCTGCCTCCCAAGTGCTGGGATTAAAGGCATGCACCACTGCCATGCTAGAGAATAGCTTCTTAAGGGTTTTTTGGGGGGGAGGGGAGATTGTATGCCTCTAAATATTGAAAAATGAATTGTATTCTTTAAGTGGGAAGATTGTGTGGTATATGAATTCTATATCAATAAAATGTTTCCTATTTACAAAAAATTGCAACCAAAACATGTAAAAATAAAAATATGAACATCAAGAGGAAAATAAGTTGTATTTTCTAAAGTAAAGTTACATTTGAAAATACAGACAGTTAAAAAAAATAAAGAAAATACAGAGAGTCATTAAGGGATATTTCAGTCTTCACAAGCAATGGTATCCAAAGAATCACGTGGGTGTCTGCTAAATATGCGGATTCCAGAGCTCTGCCCAGATTTATAGGCTGGTTCAGAAGCGACTCTAGCTCCGGACTTAATGACCATTCAAATGGTGCTCATGATGCCTGAATCAGAGCCATTTCCCAAGGCCAGTGATTCTAAGTGTGGTCTCTGAGTCAATGGCATTTAACACCATCTAGGAACTTGTTAGAAATACATGTTTCAGGCCTCTCTCAGAGTTAATAATCAGAAGGTGGGGAGGACCTCAGCAGTCTGTGACGAGCTCTCCCAGTGACTCATGAGCTCTGACTGAGCCATAGCTCTTTGGAGAGCCACTGGGGTCAGAAATCAGAAGCGTGAACTTTTATCACAGACCTTCCTAATTAATGCAGGTCATTTGGCTACTAAAATGGCTAGGGGTGCTGCAAAGGGATGATCCCGAGGTCATTTAGAGGAACTAATAGCTGTGATGTAGAGGAGGCTACATCCAGTAAGAAATAAAGGAATAGAGATACCTAGCCACGAAAGGGAAATGAGGCTAGAGATAAAGTCCAGCTGACGGTGTGCTTCCCTAGTGTGCATGGATTCCTGGGTTCAGTTCCCAGTGGTCCCAGCCCTTAGGAAGTAGAGGCAAGAGGATCAGAAGTTCAGGATCATTCTTGGCTATTTTGGAAATTTGAGGCCAGCTTGGGATACATAAGACCCCTTTTCAAATAAATAAATGTTTTAAAGTAAAGAGATTTCTATCATGGCTTCCAGGCATAAACCCAATGACATAAAAATAGAAGTCTACTTTTTAGCTCGGTGTGACAAGTTGTTTAGCAGAACTCTTCAAAGATGTGATAGGCTTATCTCAGAGGATGGTGAACTCTCTTTTGCTCCATTTACTCCAGAATAAGCAGAACAGTCACTTGGTAGGAATTTAGAAGCATCCAAGCATTAGCTCATCCAAGCTTCTGGTCTCTACTTAGACCTGTGGACGATTTTCCGGGTTCTCCTTGTCCTAGTGAAACTTTATTGCACAGCCATGGCTTTCTAAAGCCCTCGCTGTGCTCTGGATTGTTCTGCACTGGGCACCTTGCCTCCCATGCCCCTGGAGAGTGCTGTTAGGACCTGTGTGTCAGCCGAAATCTGCTAGGTTTCACTTCTCATTTCCTAATGGAGGCTGGCGTCAGGAGTGCATGGAGTCAGGTAACGTGTGCCCTTTCAAAATGTCACAAAGCAATGTTCCTCCCAGTAATGTCATCAAAAGAGGAAGAAAGCTAACAAACTGGTTCAGTGGGTAAAGGCACCTGGTGCCAAGCCGGGTGAGCTTTTTGAGCCCCGAGACCCACAGGTGGAAGAAGACAGCCAGCCCCAGCAAGTTGTCCTCTCACCCCAACAAGTGCTTTCATGGTGGCAGGTCTGGGCCCACCCATAATTAATTAATTGTGTTTAAATTTTTAAAATTTGTATGTTTGTTGGTGTTTTGCCTGCATGTATGCCTATATGAGTGTGTCAGATCCCCTAGAATAAGAGTTACAGGCAGTTGTGAGCTGCCGTGTGGGCACCGGGAATTGAACCCGGGTCCTCTGGGGAAACAGTCAGTGAGTGCTTTTAACCACTGAGCCATCTCTCCAGCCCTTTAAAAGAAATTTAAGAAAAGAAAGATAGTTGTAACCACGTTTAAAAACGTGAGAGGGTACCAAGTGGTGGTGGCGGCGCACGCCTTTAATTCCAGCACTCGGGAGGCAGAGGCAGGAGGATCTCTGTGAGTTTGAGGTCAGCTTGGTCTACAAGAGCTAGTTCCACGACAGGCTCCAAAAAGCTACAGTGAAACCCTGTCTCAAACAAAACAACAACAACAATAACAACAAAAATAAAAACACAAAACAAAACAAAAAAGCATTCTCAGCTACATGGTCTTGGAATTGAAGCTGGATTTCTTTATCTGCGTAATTCTTTTAACACACTTAGGTAATTACAATTTTCCTCTGTACTCATTTTAGGAAAAGTAGTCGGGAAGCATTTAACTTTGGGTTTGATTACTTAACTAGATAAATAATCATATAATTAATTCAGGTGCAGATTATTTTATTTGAATTATGTGTTTAATATTTTTTAACTTTTTTCTCAGTAACTAGGTACATTGATATAGTGCTTTAGTATTCTTTCTAGGCTTAGGGACAGTATTTATAATTCAATATACTTAGCATCAAGTTTTTTTACTGTCAGATCTCTTTGCTAACTTTCTACAGTAATAAGCACGCACACGTCACAGTGGGTGTGTGTGGGCCAGAGGACAATGTAGAAGTTTTCCACTCTACCATAGAGACTCTGGGGATTGCGCTCAGGTTGTCAGGCTTGGTGACAAACCGCTGGCCTAAGAGTGATGACTCTTACCATGATGCCAGTAAGATCACTGAAGTTGTCTTCTGAAACATAATACTCCAGTGGATGATGACTATTTAAGTTTTTTGTTTGTTTGTTTTTTTCAAGATAGGGTTTCTCTGTGTAGCCCTGGCTGTCCAAGAGCTCGGTCTATAGACCAGGCTGGCCTCAAACTCACAGAGATCCTCCTTCCTCTCCCTTTTGAGTGCTGGGATTAAAGTTGTGGGCCACCACCACCCGTCTTAAGTTTTGTTTTTATTGTATGCTTTGTAGCTGTTTTGGGTTGCTGATCTCCTCAGATTGTTTAATAATAGGCAATAATGTGTTGAACACTTCACTCAAGTGAAATCTGATACTTCTCTGTTTCAGGACTTGGAGGGAGTGGATATCATCCTAGGAGTCTGCTCTAGTGGCCTTTTGGTTTACAAAGATAAGTTGAGAATTAACCGTTTTCCTTGGCCCAAAGTGCTGAAGATTTCTTACAAACGTAGCAGCTTCTTCATCAAGATCCGACCCGGAGAGGTACACAACTTAAGTTCCTTTTCTCCCAAACCAAATGTAGACTGAAACATCCCTTCTAGCTGGGCATAATTGGCAAATGCTTGCAATCCCTCTACGTGTAATCCTGGAGGCTGAAGCAGGAGGAAAACTGCAAAATCAGGTTGGGTTTGAGTTATTCGGAAGACCTTGTCTTAAGCATGAATGAATGAAACACCGGGCAGTGGTGGTGCACGCCTATTATCCCAGCACTCGGGAGGCAGAGGCAGGCCGATCTCAGCGAGTTCAAGGCCAGTCTGGTCTACAGAGTGAGTTCCAGGGACAGCCAGGGCTACACAGAGGAACCCTGTCTTGAAAGAAAAGCAGTAAATGAATGACTCAGACATTCCTCTTCCCATTTCCCATGATGTCATTTAAGAAGTTCTCATTCAGCTAATCTAGCACTTGTAAAATGGGGGAAATGTAGCAAAAATAATAAAAACCCAGAGCTAGATATTGGCATTCAACCCAAAAACCAGAAAAACAAAGCAGCCAAGCCACTAGAGAAGTCTTACCTCTACCAAGGCTAGGCGACTGCAGTAAAAGCAGACTAAACAGACAGAGCCTCTCTCTCTCCTTCCATTTTATATTCCCTCTAGTGCTGGGCTTAAAGGTGTGAGCCATCACCATGTGGATTTGTTTCTGCATTGATCTTGTGTAGCTCAGGGTGGCCTTGAGCTCACAGAGATCCATCTGCCTCTATCTCCCAAAACTTGGGATTAAAGATGTGTGCCACCACTGCCTGACCTCTAGTGACTTAGCTTTGCCCTTCTGATATTCAGGCAAGCTTTATTTATTAAAACATAAATAAAATATCACTATAAGAAAAGATGGTCAGAACTTCCAAGTCCGTACACACAAGAACTGTCTTTAACACCTAGAAAACAAAACAAAACAACAATAACCAAAACTCAGTAACTGGTGGTCAAATTTCATTTTATACCCATCGATTTAGCTTTTATATTGAAGTACTATGGTGGTACAACAGGTTGTTTTGTTTTTACACAGGATCTCTGTTTCTCTGACTGTCCTGGAGATTTATTTAATTTAAGCATGTATGTGGGAAGGATATGTGTATGGACATGTACACATGAATGTAGGTGCCCCCGGAGGCCAGAGACACTGGATCCCCCTGGAGCCAGAGCTACAGGCAATTGTGAGCCACCAGACATGGATGCTGGGAACGGAACTTGGGTCCTGTGCAAGAGCAGTATCTGTCCTAACCCCTGAGTTCTTTATTTTCTGTGACTTCCTAGACAAAAGACTCGGAAGCTGAGCTTCCTTATATTCAAGAAGGATAATAACTTTTCTGTTCCAGTCCACTTGAAGATGGAATGAGATGATTGGGGAGCTCTAGGCAGAGAAGGCCTGTGCTTATGGACGATGGCTTTGTGTGTGTATATCACCATCTGCTGGTGAAAAGTGGTACTGTCTCAACCTGGACATTCTGGATGTGCCTTGAAGAACTGTTTCATACCATAATCATTTACTTGTGCAAGCGCCTATCAGTGTCTTTCCTCAGTTAAAATCCAGGAGTCGTAACAACAAAGAATTTTTCGAGACAGTGTCTGACTGTGTAGACCCAGCAGGCCTGGAACCTGCAGGATCTGATTGTCCTATCTGCCAGTGCTGTCATTAAAAGGCATGTGCCACCGTGCCCAGCTAACCAAGAAATGTTTATTAAACAGTTTTGTTTGTGACAATGACTATTCTAGGGGCTCTAAATATAACAGTAAGTAAAAAGATGCCATTCTTCAACCAGCTTGCATTTTAATGTAGAAAAGGAGAAAAGCATACATGTGTAGAAATATTGATAAATGTTGTGGGAAATCCTTGGCATTGAAGTCTCAAATGTCCATTATATAGTAAAATGCTTAATTCTTTCTCGAAGCAGCTGAGAACAGCAGGATTCTGAGAAGTGGAGTGCCATGACTCCAGCAGAGGTCTGCACCATTTTGTAGCTGAGTGAGCAGATAGCTTCTAGAGCACAGCTTCTTCATGTATGAGGTTATAGCTGTAGTGTCTACTCATACTGTTGCTGGCAGTAGCTCACTCAAAAGAAGCCTGCTTCCTTTCCACCTTACAAAGTGGGCTTGAGGTGGAAACAGGTTAGACCAAAAGCATGTGTTCGAAGTAGCCGTTGCAGTACCAGTCTGAAAGGCACTTACAGGTCAGTAAAGAAGGGGCTAGAGAGATGGTTCGGTGGTTAAGAGCGCTGACTGCCCTTCCAGGGGACCCAAGTTCAATTCCCAGCACCCACATGGCAGCTCACAACTGTCTGTAACTCCAGGCTCCAACAACCTCACAGAGACATACATACAGGCAAAACACCAATAAAATAAAAATGAATTTTTAAAAAATGGGAAAAGAAAACTTGTAGCTATCCAAGAACAAGGAACTAAGTGTCAGAGACTTACTGCAAAATGTGGTGACTGTAGGTTATACATGAGTGTGTCCTTGAAAACTGCTGAGGGTGCACTAGCTCTGATTTTATAGGCAGGCCAGTGAGGGCTACATAGTGAGACCCTTCCTTAAAAAGAAAAAAGAAAATAAAAAAGTAATCTGGTTTGAGACAAATGTTTAGCTCCCCTTACTAATTCCTGTTGCATAATAATATTGACTGGCTGGAGAAATGACTGGACATTTTGTTCTCTGATTATTGAGTAATTTGAAGTTACAGGTGCAGGTGTGTGCCTGAGGAAAAGCAGTTCTAACAGCCAGAAGAAAAGCTGAATGAAGTGTGTCTCACAAGAACCCCTGTGTTCTGTGTTCTAAAAAACAAAAAAGATGCATAAGTAATAGAAGACTTATTTCCTGCCCTTTTTGCTTTAGAAAAAGTCTCCCACACTGAGCAGATTTCTTTTAGTTAGAAAAAAATTTAGTGTATTTTTTTTTAATTTTTGAGAATATTGTGTATGGATGTTTTGCATGCATGTATGTCTATGCACCACATGTATGCTTAGTACCCACGGAGGTCAGAAGAGGGTGTTAGATCCCCGGGGTATGGAGCAACAGTTGGTTGTGAGCCACCATGTGGGTTCTGGAAATGGAACCTCAATCCTCTGGAACCACTAAGCCATCTCTCCAACCTGAAGACATTCTTTTTATTTAAAAATATCTCTTTGGTGATATCATATTTTTCTGGCTCTGTATCACTGTCATCAGATAATACTTATGTTCTGTGTATATTTGTATCTTTATAGCAAGAACAGTATGAAAGTACCATTGGCTTCAAGCTTCCCAGTTACCGAGCAGCTAAGAAATTATGGAAAGTCTGTGTGGAGCATCACACGTTTTTCAGGTATGGTCCTCACTCCAGCGGTTCTCAAGGACGCGTTATTTGTGCACATTTATTATTCATAGCCTGCTGTCAAAATTGTCTTCTCTGTGGGGCTGCCATTTTATTTAGCTCAGGTGAGAGGGAGCCAAGGAAACTAACCTAGGAAAGTGAATCTAGCTGCCCCTCTTTGGTTGCAGAGCATGCCTCAGCATTCCCACAGCACCTTTCCATGCACCATAAAAGGACAGCCGAAGTGAGGCTGAGAACTGGTGCTTACTAGGGGCTCTCGTTGCTTTCACAGCAGCTGAACTCGGTCCTGGGCTTGGGCTGTTACAGTCCAGCCTCCTAATAGCTTTGTAGCCTTAAGCAAGGAACTTCTTTCTGGGATGTTTCAATATCCTGTGTCTGTAAAATGATGAAAACATTTCAGGGATGTAGTGTAAATCCTACAGTGCTATCAGCCATTTTGAAAATCATAAAATCTTATCTATAGAGGCTTAACAGTCTTTTAATATAGTTCCCTACTAAACTTATTCTGGTTGTTTGAGATATGGCATACATTTACAATAAGTATTGCTTGACTAGAAATCTCTTAACCACAAGAATTTTGTTGATATTTAGTTTTATAGTCACAGTGATAAAATTAAAATAACACAATTATTATGATCTTTTTTCTCTCCCAGACTGACTTCTACAGACACCATTCCCAAAAGTAAATTTCTTGCCCTGGGTTCTAAATTTCGATACAGTGGCCGGACTCAGGCGCAGACCAGACAAGCCAGTGCTCTGATTGACAGGCCCGCCCCGCACTTTGAGCGGACAGCAAGCAAACGGGCCTCCAGGAGCCTTGATGGAGGTTTGTATTAGATAGTATTGAGACCCTTGGAGAAAGAGAAAGGAAGTATAAGGGGTTTTTGTTCGGCTGGTTTTGGTTTTGTATGGCTTTGAGACAAGCACTTTCTGTATCTCAGGCTGACCTCGAGTTCCTTAGCCTCCTGTCCTGACCTCCTGAGTGCTGGAATTACACACGAGCCACCATGCCCAACTGGGAAGTCTGGTTCTTTATAAGAGAATCTAACTGTCTCTGGTTTACAAAGAACCTCGGTGGTAAAGTGATAGCGATGTTACTGTCTAATTCAGACCTAAAAACCACGCGCGGGGCTGATGCTGTGCGCCTTTACTTAGCACTCCCAGCACCTGGAGGCAGAAGCAGGTGGATCTCTGTGCCAGCCTGGTCTGCACAGTGAGTTCCAGGCCAGCCAGGGCCATGTAGTGAGACCCTGTCTCAAAAGCACACAAACAAAAAGCCCAACAACTGAGTTAAGAAAGCCATCTCAAGAAAATGTGAGCTGAAGTTTCACTGCAGGGCAGCAGTGAATGAATACCAATAGACTTATGTAAGTATTTAACTCATTTTTACTTTGTTCAATCTCTTATTTTTCACTTCCTGTGTGCTTAGTATTCCCTGGAGATACTGCTGTGGGTATCAAACATGGCCTCTGTCTTCATGGAATTTTCATCCCATAGGTCGAAACAGAAACAAGTAAAACAGGTAGAGACCGGAGTGGGAAAACGAGGTGCAAAATGTCTCCAGGTGGGGACATGGAGGAGTTGTTTCAGATTAGGTAATCCTGTTAAATTCAGAAGGTTCCCCAGAAGAACGTGAACTATGAGAAGTAACTAGCAATCCCAAAGCCTGGATGAAACGCTCCAGACGAAAGAGTAGCAAGTGCGTATTCCTGAAGGGAAGGATGAGCTTGTGTCCCTAGACCTTTCTGTGCCAGAGGAAAGTGTTGTTATGCTGATGCAGAATCACCGTGTGTGATTGTTAAGAGCATGAAATGTGGCTGCTGCCAAGGAGCTGAGCTTTCAGTTAAGAAAAAAATCAAAAACTACGTGTGACAATTGTCTGAACAGCACAGGTGTAAATTCTAGTAATTTAGGGGAGAGGAACATGGGTGAGAGATGGTGACAGCTTGCTTAGGTGTTGTCCACCGCAGTGGAAGGCAGGTAGAGATTCGTTTTGGAAGTAGGGCTGACAGCACTGCTAATAAGTTAAGTATTGGAAGTGGCAAGGAAGAGAAAATCAGGTTTTATTCCTGTGTTTGATCAGTTAGTGGAAGAAGGGACTGCAGAAGGGGGCAGCGTCTGGGATGGAGAGAGGTGAGGTTTCCATTTGTGTTTTCGCTCATTCTCCATACCTTTGTGTGTTCTTGTGCTACTACCAGAGAGCTCGTTCCTGACCCAACAGGCCCCCGACCTCCAGTTGAACTTCCCTGTGAGGAGTGAGATTTCAAAGCTATTTTTCATTATGAAAATCGATGGTGGAAGGTCTCTGTGCCTTGCTGAGACATGCACAGAGTGTGGACGAGACACCAGGTCTGTCTGACAGCACTTATCATGGCCTTCCCACCACGGGACATTTCAGAGGTACATAGACACTGAACCCGGTGTGACATTTCTTTCACATGGCCAAAATTAAAAATTCAAGTGCTATGGTCTTTGGTCTAATTTAAACAAATTAGAAAACTTTATTTACAGAAACCACATGTATTGATTGCCTGTATTTTTCTGCAGTCAAATGCTTTACCACTTAACTAGAACTAAGTGGGTTTTTTTCCTGTTATGTATTTTATTTTAAGTCACCCCAACTCATATCTTTCCTTTTTTTCTTTTTGTTTTTCAAGATAGGACTTTTTGTGTAGTCCTGGCTGTCCTGGAACTCACTCTGTAGGCCAGGCTGCCTCAAACTCAGAGATCCTCCTGCCTCTGCCTCCCGAGTGCTGCGATGAAAGCCATGCACCACCACTGCCCTGAAACTTTATACTTTTATTGAATCCTTTTTTTTCCCCTGATTTCTTCAGATAGTTGTCTACTGGTATTTATCATTCTTTCTTAGCTTTAAAATTTAAGCAATTCACCAAAGTCAGAAAACTATTTGGAAGTAGAAACAGAAGCCAGGACTGTCCTCTGAGATGTGTGCTTTAAAAATAAGATTTATTTTATTTTCAGTTATGTACATATGTGTTTGTGTGTGGGTGCCCTTGGATGTCAGAAGAGGGTGTTAGGGCCAATAGATTCAGGTGCAGCTGCTATGGTGACAAAAAAGTAACAGCCAGGGCTGTTACACAGAGAAACTCTGTCTCAAAAATCAGAAAAAAGGTTAGGACTGGAGTGATGTCGTGGTGGTTAAGAGCATGCGGAGCTATTACAGAGAATCTGAGTTCAATTTCCAGCCCCCACATCAGGCAGCTCACAACTGCCTCTAACACTAGCTCCAGAGGATTCCAAACTTTTCTGGACTCTGTAGGTACCTGCACTCATGTGAACACACCCCACCACTCACACACACACACACACACACACACACACACACACACACACACACCAATACACATAATTAGAAAATAATGGCACTTCATCCAGGTCTGCTTCTGTTCTTGTCAGCCATCAGTGGACTGACAACTGAAATCTTAGAAATGGAAGACATTGACTTTTTAAAGTTAAGTGTTCTCTATACAGACTCCAGAATTAATAGCTAAAATGAAGTAATAATGGCTCAAAGCCAGTTATTGTTTATCTTTTTTTTTTTTTTTTTTGGTGCAGAGGATCAAACCCAGAACCTTAGGCATGCTTCTCAAGTGCTCTGCCATTGAGCTATGTTTTATCCCTGAATTGAAGTGTGTGCTGCAGTAGCTGTGTTGCACAGTGCACGTGGAGGCCAGAGGATGACACCAGTGCCCTCCACACTCATACTCCACCTTTATTTTGAGACGGGGTCACTCACTGAACCTGGAGCTCCCCAGTTGGATAGGTTGTCTGGTCAGTAAGCTCCAGGGAGCTGGTCCCCCACCCAGGGCCAAGTTCACAGATTGTGCTTAGCTGGCGCGTGGTGCCGAGGATCTGAATCAGGTCCTTATGCTTGCACCACAAGCATATTACCACCAGATGAGTCGCCTCTGCAGCCCAAGCATCCTAAAAAGTAATCACTAACATACTAATAAATGTTTAATTATACTTTAAATGAGCAAATTGTACAAAATGTAAATTATATCCCAAGAAAGCTGGGTTTTTTTTTCTTTTAGAAAACAAATCCCTACCATATTTATTGTGATCTATAGTTTGCAGTGTCCTTACTGCGAAAATGAAGAAAATCTGCCTTTCTTCAGGGCTCCTAAGTGGTATCTTTCATGTTCTGGGCAAAATTAATAATACTAGCCTGTAAAAAATAAATATAAGGACTGAAGTACGATGTTAAAAGTTACTGATATTTAGAACTCCTAAAATATTTTTTTTATCTTTGGTGTATTCTCTTCCCAACTCTCCTACAGTTAGTATCTTCCACATTCCACAGGCGAGGAAACTCGAGTCTCTTTTCCTAGGACCACTGTGGGTGACTAGGTTCACATGTGCCGGTCAGGGTTTGGACCTTGCCTGTTTCTTGTTGCTTTTCTTAGTGAGGGACAGCCACTGCAACCGGTGTTTTTTTAGTGAGGGACAGCCACTGCAACCGGTGTTTTCCAGTCTTAGTGAGGGACAGCCACTGCAGCCGGTGTTTTCCAGTCTTAGTGAGGGACAGCCACTGCAGCCGGTGTTTTCTTAGTGAGGGACAGCCACTGCAGCCGGTGTTTTCTTAGTGAGGGACAGCCACTGCAACCGGTGTTTTCCAGTTTCTGACCTGCCGCCACCTCTGTGCCTGACCATCGGTCTTTGTATCTGCGTCTGCTTTCCTATACACTGTATATATGCTGAAGACATAAATCACTTGGCTCTGCAGTATTAGTATTGGATTAGAACCAAATTCATGTGGCAAAATAGCACACGGTGCAAGCAAGGGCTGTGCTTCTGTGATTCCCGGCGGGGTTGAATTAATTCTTTGGGAGGAGGTGTGAATACACATGTAATAGGAGGCTTTAACACAACTGTGAGGCAAATATTTTGTTATTTCCCTTGTTTTGTTAGGTTTGCTTTGCCATCTGCCACTCTTGCCTTGACTAGCTGAGAGCACGCATTAGCAACAGGGACTTGCAAGTGGCCACAGATCTGTCATTGCAAGATGAAACTGGCTCTGTGTCTCTGCTGTTCTCCTGCTAGGCGTCGTCTGAGGAATTCTGTCTCTGGAGATCATTTCGGGATAATAAACATCTCTCTCTCTCGGTGTCATATGTGTAAGATAGGTGTAGCTTTCCGTTTTTCAGTCTGTTCTAGCTAAAAGAATGCCTTCGTTTTGCTTCATTTTTAAAGTTTATGAATCTGAATGTATCAGAATAAATTGTTCAGCAGTCTGAAGAGGAAGGAAAGAACATGATAAAATTGTGAGGTTTCAATGAAAGTTAATGTTAAAGTCTCAGTACAAGAAAGGATGATGGTCCATTATCTGGAATATTAAGTCAGAGCCGTTGAAACGGCTCAGTGGGTAAAAGCACTTAGCATGCAAGCCTGGCAGCCTGGGTTCAGTCCCTGATCCCAAAGTGGAAGGAAAGAATCGATGTCCAGAGTTATGCTCAGACCTCCACACACTTGTACACCCATGCCCACAGACACACTGGTAATCGAAATTAAACACAATTTTAATTGGCATGTTAAAGCTCGGTGTGATAGCACACACCTTTAGTCCCAGCACTCAGGAGGCAGAGGCAGGCAGATCTCTGAGAGATCAATGCTAACCTGGTCTACATATTGAGTTCCAGAACAACCAGGTCTATGGAGAGAAGACCCTCAAACAAAAAAACAAACAAAATAAATCATTTTTAAAAGCTTACTTTCTTAGGTAGTGTCTAATTAGTAAGGTTTATGACAAAATTTATGAGTATTTTCATTTAAACCCTAAAAGAAAAAAAATGAAGATTAAAAATTAAAAATAATGACCGTTTTTTGATTTATTTTGTGCAGTTGGGGGTGGCACACAGGCCATCCTGCTGCTAGGCAAGCAGTCTATTACTGAGCTGTAGTCCCAATCCCTGTTTTGAATTAAGTTATCTTATGTATAGACGCCAAATAGTTCAAACCCATGAAGCAGTTAATTATGTGCCGAAGTTTTTATTGTCAGCCTGTATCGTTTATTCTCTCCGAAGTGATCTAGACAGGCTTCTCCCCTAACTAGGGTTTCTCAGCCTCAGCACCCTTTGTCTCTCTGCACTAGATGTCAGCACCTCCTCTCTCTTCTCCAACATTGTCAGATGTGCTTTGGGGAAAAGTAAGTCCTGGTTGAGAGCCAGTGTTCTAATACTTTGGAGAACAGGCTGTAAGACATTGGTAAGGTGGGGTGGGGGGGCTCGATTAGTTTATTCTTTATTTTGAATGAAAGAAGTTTTTGAATTAATGTTAATCAGATGGTTTATTAAAGGAGAATGTCTGGCTCAAAGATTTGCCTGCACACACATCAAACAGTAGTAGTGTTCCTAGTCTTATCGGAAGGGCCATTTATCAAGTTATTTTGTAATCATTCTGCAGAGATTTCACAGAAAACAACAAAACAAAAATAAATAAACAGACTTCATTTTCCCCCTTACATTAGATGCTTAGGTTCCTGAGACCATCTAAAAATAAACAGATACTTATTTCAAAAAGGCTTAACGCGAGAGCCATTCTGAATCCACACTTTGGTTTTGCTTCCTTTCTTCATTCTGCCCCCAAATTCAGCATTTATGAAGTAGTCATTAAGATGTCCTAGTTTCTCTGTTGAGGAAGCCTTTTTTTGTTGCCATAAGCTACCTTGAGCACTAATGCTTTCTTTCTATATGATAACTACAGAATTCTCAGTTTCACCCTGTGACTGAAGGTCAGGACAGTGACAGGTGCCTTCAACTATTCTTCCTTCTTTTTCTCACATAGCAGCAGCTGCTGAACCCACAGACCGAAGTCCTCGGCCCACCTCTGCACCAGCCATTGCTCAGAGTCAGGTCACAGAAGGGCCAGGGGCACCTGTTAAAAAAACACAGAAGGAAGCTGCAAAGGTTGAAGTGAAAGGGGAAGAAGAAACACCTGAGCAAGCTGAGCCAGAGCCCACAGAAGCATGGAAGGTATGTCTTAGGTCCCTTACATCAGCTAATGCATCTTTCAGAGCAACTGAATCCTGCAGATTCCCAACAAAGTTGCTTTTTCTCATTGTTTCTAAAAGAAATTGTTTCTTACCAGCATCTTGTATATTTTTATAGAATTTGATTTCCAAAGAATAAATACTGCATAAAGCACATTTATATAGCTATTTAAATCTTCTCTAAAAATTTTAGGATGATTTTTTATTTTCTGTGTATGAATGATGTTTTGCTTGCATTTATGTGTGTGCACCATGTGCATGCCTGGTGCCCTCAGAGGTCAGAAGAGGGCATTGGATCCCTGGAGCTAGAGTTGCAGTGTGAGCTACTATATAGGTACTGAGACTCAAACCCAGGTGCTCTGCAAAAGCAGCCAGTGCTCTTAACTGCTGAGCCGTCTCCAGCCCAGCTCTTCAGACAGCACACAGCTAGCTACAAAGAAGATCTGCGCATAGAGGACCCACAGTCCCTGCACTGAGCTGAAAAATCACCAGTTAGCAGATCTCCCAGAAACCGTAACTGGGTTGATCATTTTTATATGTTCAAGCCTTGAAAATAATGTTTGCACAGTGCTAGCTTAGGTCTGTAAAAGTAGATGCAGGTCTCCCTCGTGAAGGGACTGTGAGGAATGGACTTCATAAGAATGGCATGCACATCCCTCCCTACAGCACGCACCTTTAATCCCAACACTCGGAGGCAGAGGCCAGTGGATCTCTATGAGTACAAGGCCAGCCTGATCTATGCAGTGAGTTCCAGGACAGCCAGGGCTGTTACATAGAGAAACCCTGTCTCAAAAAATAAAATTAGAGAAAGAAAGGAAGGAAGGAAGGAAGGAAGGAAGGAAGGAAGGAAGGAAGGAAGGAAGGAAGGAAGCAAAGAAATTTTCTGTTAAGGCCTTAGGAAAAGTGCCTTCTCTTTTGCATACTGTTAACATCAGACCTGTTCTTTTGGAGCCAGATTAATATCTTATTTAACATAGAATGGTGGGCAGCTGTTTTTTTTTTTTTAACTGTTAAATATGGCAGTCAGGTTCTCTGTCTTTGAGTGAATGAATGGTGGGTATTTGCTTCTTTGTAACCAGCCTGGTGTTCATGATGTTAGTCTTCAGGCTCTGTGTGGCCTTGGGATACCTGTGTGGTTTTTAATGTTGGAATATATCAGCTAGCACTTCTGACTGTGTTGGTGGTTAAAGCTATCAGAGGCTCTTCCTGAATGGTAGAGACGCCCCTGGTCTTCTGATATCTCACTAGTTGTCCTTCTGCCCATAAAACATGCAGGTACTTCAAAAATAGGTTAATTTGACTCTTGGCTCTTTGGCAGAATGAAATGGGCGGTCTATGTTTCCCAGACTAGCCTTGAACCCTTGCACTCATGAGAGCCTTCTGCTTTATTCTCCCTGGTAGCTGGCACTATAATATGTACCCCCGCTCCCTTCCTTTTGGTCTTAATTCTTCTATTTTTTTTTCTTTTTGGTTTTTTTCAAGACAGGGTTTCTTTGTGTAACAGCCCTGGCTGGCCTGGAATTCAGTCTGTAGACCAGGCTGGCCTCAAAGTCACGGAGATCCGCCTGCCTCTGCCTCCCAAGTGCTGAGATTAAAGGTGTGTGCCACCACTTCCCAGCTATTAGCTTTAATTCTTATACTGAAGTAGTGGCTCTCTGTTTTCTGCTGCTAGGTTACTAAGAACCCAGAAGGACGTTATTGTTTAAAAATGGAACTTAAGTTTATGAAATAACTTAAAACTAATATTTGCAGAGTGTATATAATTCTATAAAGACATTATATCTGTTTTAATTTGGACATGGTGGCATATGTCTGTAATTCCAGGCCTTGGGAAATGGAGTTGGAGGCCAGCCCAGGTTACATAGTGAAACTCTGTCCCAAAAACAAACAAACAAACTGAAAACAGACGTTTTCTTTCTTTTATTACTTAAGGTTAATCTCAGACAAATGAACTAACTTGTTCCCTGGGATCTAGAGCAGAATGACCCAATTGTGAATTACTCTGTAGTTAAAGGTGTCATGGTTAGATGTATATATAGGTTTGTTTGGCAGTATTGCAGAGTCTAGTGTTACCTGAGGTTATTTATATTCAACCTAGGGAAAATAGCACAGTGACATTGTTCTCTAGAGCAACGCTGCTTTGTATGAGTTAAGAGAATGTGCCAAAATCACAAGGTGATGAGGTTCTGTGAAAAAATGAGTAATATAACAAAATGATTTAACCGTTAGAAGAGACAATTCGGTTTCTAAATTTGAAATACATGGTGCTTCATGCAGTACTCACTGTGTACTCGTCACAGTCAGGTTTTAAAATAATTACTCCAGTTTCTGGATGTAAGGTGGTTATTTCTAGAGGTATTCCAAAGACACACAGGCATCCCTGGGATAGTATTTTTCTGCTACTACTAAGCATAAATCTTGCCCATCTGCCAAGCACGTGGTTCCAGCTTCCAGAGAGGAGGCTGCAATGTTGGGTGCTGCAGCCGAGGTGGCAGTAGTTGCATGCGTCAGTTACAATTTGTATGCAGTTTACTTCACTGCTGTCTTTATTGATAATCTGAAGAGTAAAATCATCTCCTTAAATGTATTGATTAATTAACAGACTTTTACGTGTACCTGTTTAGTGTCTTACATGTGTTTTAGCTATAAAAACTATTTATTTATATCATGTGTACATACATTTATATCTTTATTTGGAAATCTGTTCCTAAGTATGATTTAAAGTACTTCTAGGGCTGGGAAGATGACTCAGTGGATGAGGTGTTTGCTTAAGTTCAAATCCTCAGAGACCTCGTAAGAAGCCAGAGGCGGGCGCTGGAGAGATGGCACAGTGGTTAAGAGCACCGGCTGCTCTTCCAGAGGATCTGAGTTCAATTCCCAGCACCCACATGACAGCTCATGACTGTCTATAATTCCAGTTCCAGGGCATCTGATACCTTCACACCAGTGCACATAAAAATAAAGTTAAATGAATTATGTAAAAAAGTTCATGTGAATTTAAAAAAAAAAAAAGAAAAAGAAAGAAACCAGAGGCAGTAATACTTGTGTCTGTGATCTCAACACCCTACCGGAGAAGGGAGGCAGAGTCAATATGGTAAGACACACACCTCAGTGGACAAGAGAGACCCTGTCTTAAGCAAGGTAGAAGGTAAAAACTGACGTCCACACTAGTGCTGACACACACACACACACACACACACACACACACACACGCTCTCATTAAAGTACTTCCAGGTCATAAACAAGAACATATGGCTTAGTATGAAGGCTAGATTATTGCTTTAGTGGGTAGTTTTATATATAAATAAGATTTAAAATGCTTTTTCATCATTGGAATGATTAACTCAGTTTTTCTTTTTATAATTTGGCTGTCCATATTACCTCTTCAGCCTTGGCACTATGATGATGAACTAACAGATTGCACTGGGAATAAAACCTTCCCTGCTGTGGTGATCATTTTTCAGTATATTTAACCCCCAGCTTCATGATGCTGTTTAACTATTCATGGAAGCCTGCTAACCTGAAATGTTTCACTATTTTATTTCTTAAATGTAGGTGGAAAAAACCCACATCGAGGTCACAGTACCTACCTCAAATGGTGACCAAACACAGGTTTGTGCCAACAGGCCTTTCCCCTTAGACCCCTCAGTTTTTTAATTCTCCCCCATTCCTCTTTCATTGAAAATAAATAGAAGGTTCAAACAAACTTCAATGAACCAATATTTTGTCTATTTTTTTTTCTGTATTGAATTGTGGCCAAAACAGAAGCCTGCAGAAAAAGCTGAAGATCTGATAAAAATGAGGAAGGTTAGCCATTTTCTGCTTTCCCACAGCTACGCCACCATTTCACCCGTGCTGATGACAGTGTGTTAAAAAGACAGTGGTCCAGCCCTTGATTTTCCTCATCAGGAATTACTTTGGAGAGCCAGAATGTGGAGAACCTTCAAACAGTGTAGTTATGATGTGTATTTACACATTAGAACCTGAGACTGTTGACAGGTTTTATGAAAGTAAGTTTTCAGCAGAGGAGTGTCTTAATAAAATGCAGTCGTGGCGGGCAGACCTATCTTTCATGTTCAGCCACTACCAGAACTTTTCCAGTGCCATCATACTATTCGGCCCATTAGCGTTTTATACACATTTATCACTAGAGCCACCACAGCAGCACCGTCTTGCATTAACAGTATGGGTTTAGCTGCTGTGCACCTACTTCCCAAACCCAAAGTGAGATGAACCAGTTCTTCCCAGATATACTTGTTACCTGATTGGATACAGAACACTGTAGAGATCCAGATATTGCAGTATTCATAAGTATAAAACTCTCCAACAAGCTAAGTTCTTTTTACAGCATTTCTCCACTCCGTGATACATGGTGTTCAGAGCTTTTGAGATATGCATATGGGTAATATTCAAATAGTTCAATTTCAAAAACAAACAGTAAGCCTCTAATTGTTAGAAGCTGTGAAGCCAGGAGCACTGTCTATTTAAATGACATCATCACCGCTTTCCATCGTTTGCAAACGAGTCATCCATTCTTTTCTGGTAACCATGCTCTCTGTGTGTCCGTGCAGTTCTGTGACCATCTCATGTTGGCATATGTTACATCACAGACATTTACTTTTAACTGCTTTTTTTTGTTTGTTTGCCAATTTGCAGTTTGTTCCCCCGCAAGAACAACATTTTAATTTTTTATGCTTCTGTTTTTTCCCCCTTTCATTTTCACAGAAAAAGAGAGAGAGACTAGATGGTGAAAACATTTATATCAGACATAGCAATTTAATGTTGGAGGTTTGTATGAACTTGAAGCTTATTTCAGTTGGTTGCCTGGAACCTTCTGCATTCTTTGCTGATCCCTGCATTCTACGCTGCGTTTGGTTTTGCATGACACTGCATGTGAGATTTCTAGGTTTACAGAGCTTTTGCATGCCGGTAAACATGACAACATGCAATCACCTCTCCTAACTCTTAGTTTCCATCTCTCATACGATCTAGAAAAATATATGATTGGAGCTGCCTCTCCCTCTCACCGTCTGCTGTTTTACCCCCTTTCAGAACGTTCAAACATCAAGTTTCTTTAATTTTCCAAGAATATAAACTCTAAATTTCCCAAGAAACAAATTTGCAGTTTTTTTTTTCTTTTTTCCTGAACTGAGAAGAGTATCAAAAAGAGAGGGAACCTACGTGATCACGATTGGTAAGGGCTTACTCATTGGAGACAACAAAAATTACTAAAGAAAGTTGGAAGGAAAAAGAAATATCAAAGAAAAGAGCCCGGTTTTTGAGGAGTGGTTCCTTTGGCTTAACAGTAAAAGCAAGCTTGTGAGTGGGATTTTTTTTTTAAAAAAAAAAGATGAAAGCACTGAAGCCAGGAAATGTCAGTACTTTCTTTCTCTGTGGCCCCAGAGCTGGTAAGTTGGGAAAGCTGGGATTTGACGTAGGCGTTTTATGATTTTTAACAACAGGTTTCTTCTCAGAAAGAGTAGCGTAGAGGAGTGCTAAGGTCCGTCTCCGATTACGTTCAGCAGAGACCAGATTTTTACCTCAGCTCAGATACTCAGACGTACCTGTTCTGGAGCTGCACGCTGGGTAGGAGATGTAAAGCCAGTTTGGAGATAATTAAGGAAATGGAATCATTCTCTGTGGAGGAAAGGGAGACCGGTATAATTCGTCCGTCAGGAAAACTCGTGTATAGCAGTGGAAGACTATATAATATAACAACTCAAGGCAGAACCAGAAGAAATGAGTATGAACTCTTCTCTCACAGGGATTAACTTCCCTCTGAAGGAAATAACCACCATGGTCTCTGCTTGCAGGAAGCTCACAGTGTGGGGATCTGAGTGGGGCGGAGGAAAGACAGCAAAGAACAATGCAGAGCTACAGTCAGTTAAGGGGACTGTAGGAGGTAAGACTGTGCTGTGCTACAGGCGGTCTACTCTAAAGCAGGCACCGTCTCTACGGAGGGAGCCTTTGAAGGCATTGCGGGTGTGTGCTGGTGTAGCCAGTGAGATAGCATTTAATTACGACCTGAAGAAAAACCGTGTATTAAATATCTCCAATCTGAAAGTTTGAAGAAACTTTAAAAAACTAGATCTCTGGTTAGGCGTGGTAGGACACCTTTAATCCCCACACCTGAGGGGCTGAGACAGGAAGATCAGGGAATCAAGGTCATTCTCAGCTCTCTCTATATTATAAGGCCAGTCTGGGCTAAATGAGACCTGGTCTCAAAACCAAAACAAAACAAAAAACCAACAAAAAAACAGCCTGGGCATATATGAAAATAGATTTCTCATTACTAATATGGCGTGTAAAGATTATTTAATATAATTTTATTTTTTTATATTTTTTGATAACTATATTTTGAATATCTGCTATGTAAGGTACTTATAAGGTACTTTAATACAAATAATAAAAATTCTGGATGTCCTTTATTAATTGCATATTAAATGATGGACACAATGCCAAGTGCTCTGTGTATATTTGTCTCATATAATCCCAGACTCTTATTACAAACTTGAAAAATGGCTGTCTCTGTCTTAGCCCATATCTGAGGCCGGAACTGTTGCCTTTGGGATTAGGAAGGACAAGGCGTGTCCAGCGATCCCCTCTTCTCATGTCCTCACTCTCAGTACCCACATCCCTGGACCTGCTGCACCAATCATATATTTGTCATTCATTCCACGAGGTGTGTGGTGGCTTCTGAGACTCACAAAACTCCTGTGTTATGCTGTTTTTCTTCTGGAGAGCCCTGGGAGGGGATTTCTGAATAAGTGTGTGTTTGGAATTTAAAACTACTAACTGCCTTTTGAGAACATTTTACATCTAACGAAGTGTTTGGTTTTATTGCTGCTAAAATCATAAGATGACAGCCCTCAAAAATTACCTAACCTGAACATAACCTGACGTAATTTGACCCTCGTTCCTTAATTATTGTAAAAAGTGCCCCCAAGAAAGTTCTCTCAAGTTATCTATCCATCTGACGGGTTTTTTTTTTTTTTTTTAAGCCTCCCTTCCCGCCTTCTCTTATCACACCTGCACTAATGCTTTGTTCTGGCACAAATAAGGTCGAGTTCATTTTTAGATCTACCGCCTCCTCCTCCAGCTCCCAGAGAGAACCTGTAGCAAATGTCTATGACAAATTCTATTTGGAACAGGTCCCTTTGAGATCTTAATTTTATTCTGTGCCCCCACAGGTTTTCAACAAAGCCAGCTAAGAAGGATGGAGAAAGCTCCCTCAGAAGTTATCAGTTTTATTGAAAAATTTATTTTTCTCGGGATCCAAACCAATCAAAAGCTAGGCAAGAAGAGTTACAAATCAGCGGGCTCAGCTCAGGCTGGCTCAGAATTGTGCTTGTCACAGCATCTGTTAGTTGGTTTTGTTTTGCTTTGTTTGTGCTTTTAATCATCATAAATGTGTTATGTTGTTCTGGGCCAAAACAGATTTCCTATCAGTCAGGAGCTGGGTCACACTCTCACAAGCCTGATGGGTGTCGGTTGCTCAGCCCAAGACTGAGTCCTGAGCTCCTCCATGCTGTTTTCTTCAGCTCGTAAGATACCCTCCTCTCTGTCAGCTCTAACACAGACGTTTCCCGGGGAAGTTCATGTTCCAAAGATACGCTTTTTCTTAGTAAGCAAGAGATGCTCCTTGTGGGGAGCTACAGTTACTATTGGGTTAGTCTTCTCTTTGTGCTCAAAGCACACACACACACACACACACACACACACACACACACACACACACACACACGGGTCAGGTCAGTCTTGCAAACAAAGAGAGAAAAGAGACTGGTTCATGAGCTTCTGAAGGAGCAGCTGCTCCAGAGTCCAGATGTCACGGGAGTTCCTGGGTTACTGTTGTTTTCTCCTTGATAGTGGTTTGGAGAATGTTTTAGTTAGGATCTTTTTTGCCTGAAGAGGGAAAAAAGCAAACTTGTAAACACAAGTTGATCAAAAAAAAAGTTATATTTTATTTTGTTTTATTTTTTTCCAAAATGAAATTATTTCCCACAGTGCCAAAAATAGATGAATCCCAAAGTTCACACAGCATGAGGGGAGATTATTTAGCATCGTGCTTTTCTTAGATACAGCGCTTCCCTGATGGGAAATGAACACAAGATTGTTTTATAGCTTCAGGCCCCAGATATTGTGACCCGAAACTCAAACTTTTGAGGTTTTCTTTTTGTGTGTGTCTGTGTGTAAGTAAATGTGTATTGTTAGACAAAGAGCATTTGAGTCTTTGTTTTCAAGTTAAATTTATCAGACTCCTTTTCATCTGATGTCCTTTGTAAAAAAAAAAAAATATTACGTATCTCTTTCTAACAAGAAAAATCTGAATATGTCTTAGCCTATGCTTTATTAGCCTTGGTTTTGACCATCTCTCCCTAGTATGTTACCTTAAAGAGCTTTTCATGTACCTCTAGTGTATTATTTTAAATTATCAAGGAGAAAGATGAGACGCTATTGATGGTCATTAGAAACCCTTTTGTGGGTGGTGTTGACGATCAAACCCAGGGCATTCTAGCAGTGAGCCACTCTCCCCAGCCCCAGTAAGTTCCTATTTTGAATTGTATTAAGAGAAGTGAAACTGGGGAAACATAAAATTTTTATATTGTAGGGAAAATGTGAAAAAGAAAAAATATATTTAATTGTAAAGTGTGAGGACCGAAGCTCAGTGCCTAGAACCCATGCACAAGTGCTGGGCATGGGGTTGCATACTTGTAATCCCAGAGCCGGGGAGTGGGCGCAGGAACATCCCTGGCCCCCGAGGGCCTGCCAGCCTCGCCCCTGATAAGCTCCAGGCCAATGAGAGACCCAGCCTCAAGAGAGGTGGACAGTGTTTGTACTTGAGGTTCACCTCTGACCTGCACTTACACATGCACAAGTTCAAAAATCTCCAAAGTCACTTTTTTAAGAGGTAGTAACAATTGATTTTGGAGGCTGGAACTAGGAATTTTAGTAATAAATTCTTGAATTAGAAAAGTCTTAGTAATAGAGAAGCAAAGTACTGCAGTGGACAGAGAGGGACTCTGCAGTGTTGCGGCTTGCCACGGACAGCAGCTGGTGGAAGCTGAGGTCATTTGTCATGTCCATCATTCATCAGTTTTCCTGTTGCTATCTCCATCCTGCCTGAGCTGAGCCTAAGTTAGTTCTTATCAAGCTGAAACTAACTGAATCATGGGGTTACCTTTCCAGGATGAGGAGGTGGAGATCTGATTTTGCATCCTTTATTATGGAAGAGGAGTTACACAATCAAGGAGCATGCTCTTTGTGGGCAGTTTAACCTCCAAGAGCTGTGGGACTGTGATGCTTCACTGCTGCCAAGTACAGCACTTGGTTTTAAAAAAGAGAGCAAAAGAAGAAAAGAGGCAAACAATGTTGTGTATTTATGGCCCTAATGCAACATGGGCCAGTACCATCTGCCCTGAATGTGGTGTTTCCTACCAGTGCCCAGTTTCTGATAGGTTGACCATGGTGTGTGTTTTGTCCCAAATTGTTTTCCGTCTTTGTTCTTCCGACTGTAGGATTTAGACAAGAGTCAAGAAGAAATCAAGAAGCATCACGCCAGCATCAGTGAGCTGAAAAAGAACTTTATGGAATCGGTACCCGAACCACGGCCTAGCGAGTGGGACAAGCGCTTATCCACACACTCACCCTTCCGAACTCTTAACATCAATGGGCAAGTCCCTACTGGAGATGGAGTAAGTACTTTGACCACATGACTGTGAGGCTGAAGGCAATAAATATGTTAGTTATGTGTGTTAATACTCTGTATCTGGAAGCTTAGAGCTGGAATTGGCTTTGGTGCCCTAGCAGCTCGCTGCGCTGTGAAACATTAGTAACAACACTCCTGATAATTTACATAGCTCAGTTCAGTTGTGGGAGTCCTTTAGAGTTACTAGTGGATGTCTGGGCCCTGAGAACTGCTTGAAGCTGCCTGCTTCTGGCAAGTTTGTGTTTATAAATTGACTTTATGCCAGTAAAACTTTGTTTATATTCAAAATGTGCCTTCCAGGACCAGTTAGCTAAACTTAGTAAGGTCACAATTGGAAGGGAGTATATTTTTTTTAAAAAAACTTTATTTGAACATTTGTACAACTTAGAAATGTCTGGAATGATTGCTCACAGTTATATTAGAAACAAGGAGGCCCTGAAGCCAGAGAATGTAGAACACTCAATTTCAGAAAAACAACTGATGATTTGTCTTGCATAACACCAGACCTTCAACCAGCTGTTTTACGAGACAGTTACCATCAGAAGAGGCCAGAGGTCCCTTTCAGAGTCTGTTCTCTATTATTATTTTTTTTTCCTGCTTTGGAATCCCTACCTCAGAATAAATAAATCTGTTTAAAGGTGGTATCTTGTAGAACTTACATCTGAAAGGTCTTCATCTCTAGCCAGTATGTCATTTGTATAAGCAGTGACCATAACTTCATGACTTTTAATATATCTTTTAATTATATGCTCGCTTTGCACCCCCCAACAATAGTAGTTCTAGATGAGAAAGTCAAACTAGTATCCCCATTAAAAACCTGAGATTTAGCAGGCCTGCCCCTGTGACCCACTCCTTGTGAGGTTGAGGCAGAAGGAGTGCCTGAGTTTAGGATTTTGAGGTAGACCTGGATAACATAGTAAGACTCTTTCCCAAAACAAAACACAAATTGGTTTAATTTTTTTCAGGCTTCTTGGTATCCTATCCAGTTAAATTATTTATTACTTAGTTTCTGTAGCTGCAGACAGGGCTAAAAATTCTTCCAAGATAACCTTTTGTGTTTTTCAAATTTAGATTAAAATTAGCTCACAGTTTCACAGGTGGGTGGGAGGACTCCTCAGTAACAGGCAGCTGCATGTGGCGGGATACAGCTGCGCCCATGCGTTGTCCTCTCAGACCCTGTTCCCAGGCATACGTGCCCATTAGTTTTGTGTTCCAAGTCTATAGTATGCACTTTAAACTGGGAAAATAGCCCCTCCTGGGTCAAACCATCACTCCGAAAAGCAGATAAGTCATTTTGATGTGTCCTCAGAAATAAGACTCATCATAAAGGTCCAAGGATAGTTGTGATTTGATTTGACTGAGAGGGTCTGGCCAGTCAAAGCTTCATGAAATGCTCTCAACAAGCTGTTTGTCTTGTTGGGTCTGCTTATAGAATGGTGTTAAATGCCCTTGCTGACTTTGGTGTCTGCATGCGAGTGGCTTGTTGCTATCTCGTCTTTCACCCCCTACACACACACACACACACACACCCCTGCATATTTTTCTAGTTCTGTTTTGAACTCTGAAAGTAGCTTGAAAAAGTAACTTGATAATGGCTCAAATATGATTGGGTCCATTTGTATTGGTCTCCATTTTCAGAAAATAGCTTATGTCTTTACATAGAAACTCTTTAGAAATCATCCTAAGGCCAATTTGGGGATGGTGGTGCCATTCTGTAAACTTTAAAGAAATGACTTCTTATAAAGTCAAATTGATCCCTGAGAGGGACTCAGATAATTTTAGCTTAATACACGTATGAATATTCCCTCTGAATGAACAATGGGATAAATGACTGTACTGTCTTAATCTTTTGTACTGGGACAATTCTACTGTTGGGCATATCTTTCTGCGGTCATGCCAGCATTTCTGTTCTCTGGGGACACCTCTCCTACCTTTGGCAGCACCGTTGTTGCATGGCAAGGCAACTGAACCTCATATAATTTGTGTGTGACCAGGTGAAGAGAACGTCTGCCCTCCCCTCGGGAAGAAAGGTTGGTGGGCCCGAGGTAAAGCTGCTGCCGTGGCTGCGCTGCTCCCTAGACCCTGCCCTGGCCATGGCTCTAAGCAGAGAACCCAGAACTCAGCAGCAGTGGCTGAACAGTGTTTTTCTTTTGCTACACTAGTAAATCCACACCCTCAGCCTTTGGCCTAACACGTCACACTTCCACTGCTGCAGCATCTGCAGTTTTCAATTTGCTTGTTTCGGCGCATGGCTGGTTGAAAAAGCTGCATGAAGATGTTAATATGTACTCAGAGAGAAAATGAATTTAATTATACCCTATTCTTTTTATGTTGTCTTTCTTCTCCCACCTTATTTTCGTTTAAAAATCATTATGATTTTGCATCCTTCCTTTTTCTTTTATTCTTTTTGCTGACCAGTCCCCTAGCTACTTTCTCCCTGATACATATCACTTAGGGGTGTGCAAAGAACCAGTATTCAACTTCCAAACTGACCAGAGAAGGCTGGCTCAACTAAGAGAACTCAGAGCCAAGTTCTTCCTTTCATAGATACCATCTGCCTTGACTACAGATAGCAGAATACAGAGATGCAGGGGGAGAAAAGTCTCAGTTGGCCAATTGGGGGTGGATCTTTCCTTGAAAGTTATCAGAAGTATTGACTAAGTGTATAATCCTTCATGATAATCATTACTATTTGAGTCTGTGCATTTGTTGAGCTCTTGTGGGAATGCATTTTCCTTTCTTTTCTTGTTCTTTTTTGCCCCACCCCGTCCCCACCCCAGGGTAGACCCTGGAGGCACATTATAAATCTTTATACATTTTGTTCTTATTTTACAGTCTTTACTACTTCTGTTTCCCTGAGCAAAATCTAATTCTCATACTGAGCTATTGGCATTTAAAGACTTTTTGAAGAGATATGAAAATTGTTCTTTATGTTCTATCATTCTATTCGTTAGTAAAAGTAACTTTACTCATGGCAAGAAGAATATTTCACTCTTGACCTTGCCTGATCCAGTAATTATTTGCAGCACTAAAGCAATTTAAAGCAACCTGGAATCCATAAGTGAAAAAACAAAGCAAAACGAAATGTGTGAGTAACCTCAGATGAGGGGATAAGTGATAGAATGAAGGGAAGTCAGTGACCATTTGAGCTTTTGAGGCTTCCATGCCAATTTATTCAAAACATTAAATTTTAATTTAGTTGCATAGTTAAGCCTGCTGGGTTATAGAATTTGCTAGGTAAATTGCCAATGTAAAGAGAAGCTAAATTCAAGAGCACCCAGAGATCTTTCCACACCTTTGCACATCCCCAAGTGTCACTTTTAAACGTTTTCCATCTGTCATTTTGTTCATCTTTCTCTGTCTTTCTTGATCTTCTACCGTGAAAGCAGACACAGGAGCGTGCTCTGTTAGTACAGGGTGAAGATAGAACTAAAAGGCCAGAGAGATCCACTGAAAGAAACTTGCCCCAGCAAGAAAATGAAGAGATTGCTCCCAAGGTTTCTATTCCAATCCCCGAGGAACACAAGGCTGTCAGAAAGTGCCACCTTTCCTCTCTTGCTTTCCCGTCTCCTCGTGCTCCTTTCCTGATGTCTTTTCTCCTGGTCCTAGCGCTGGCTGTTTGGTGGCTGATCTTTCTGTGATTGGAAAACAGGGTGCTCCTCTGACATGTCAAGACTAAAACCATTGAACTCTTGTCTATGGCTTGAACTGTGTAATTGCCTATATCATGCCTCTGGTCTTGATCATTCACTGTTACAGGGACCTTTTGCGGTCATGTTTCCTGTCAATAATAAAATGCAAAACTTTGCAGAGCACACTTTGTGAGAAAAAAGGAGTAGCAATGGATTGTCCAAGCCAGAGTTCCTGCCCCAAAGTCAATACACTTAGGCAAATCAGACTGAGGTGCACGGCAGGTGGTACTCACCGACAAGCTACCCTGCATGCTCTTCCTGTTGACCATTGCTGTGACCTCCTTTCCACTGTTTCACAGAGGCTGGGAAACCCTAAAAACATTGGATGAACTATTTTCCCAGTCTTATATAGCCATTTATGTGGCATGGGCTCCGTAGTTTTAAGAAGAAATTCAACTTCCCAACCTTTCAAAAGCCTTAAAATGGTAGTTTGAATCCAAGAATCCATAACCACTCCTTTTCTTAGAGTATTGTATCCGTGCATACAAAGGCCTTTTCTGGAAGGGGCTGTGACACCTGCAGCCTTTTTGTCAGTGTTTATGAGCTGCACAGGAGACAACTGTATCCTACCTGGTGTACAGAAGAATCACACAGAGGTTAAATGCTGTCTTTTCATATGTAGAGTTGATTTAGTTTAGGGAAATGGTGCTGGTGTCCCTTGGCTTCCAGCCAGGGCTGAAAATTTCAGACTACCTACCTTTTAAAGTCCTGGAGTACAGATTAACTCAAGATCTGTATGTAAACACACTTTTCTCTAAATTAAAATACTATTATTTCCTTATGGCTTAAGTAATTATTGTTAGGAGCTATGTTTAGCTGTTATAATAAGCTTAAAAGATACGTTAATTCCTTATACTTCAGACATGTTCTCATACATGTGTTGAAATCAATTGTTTCTAATCAATCACCTTGATAGCTACGCTTCTGTTGTGACATGCGTGCAGTTTGCATGTTGATTATGAGGCTTCCCTGAAGTAACGGTGAGCACGCCCTCCTCAGAGCACCGCTTGGAAGCCTAAACTGGCGGGCTTTCACCTTACCATTAACCTCGCATGATGTCGCTTGCTTTCTGTGGCGTTTGAACGCCTCAGTCTGGACAAATTGTTAACTTTGCAAACTCCGTTTTGGACTGAGTTGCTAGGGTCGTCGCGTTGAGACTGTTATATTTTGTATTACTTCTTAGTGCTTTTGGTTAGTGAACTATTTCTAAAGATGGCTTTGCCTTTGAAACGATGGAGGGGGCGGGAGGAAGAGAGAGAGAAAAAGCAAAACCAAGGTTTTTGTTGTTCTTCAGTGTTCACTAGTATTGATTGGATGTCTTCACAGACGACGTGATTATCAGATATCTACTGAAAACCACTATTACTGTCATTATTGGAGTTTAAAAAAAAAACTGGAGAAAGAAACAAGGACCAGGCTAGATTTAAACAAAACAAAACAAAATTGAATATATATGGTTTGTGTCACAAGTTGTTATGTCTATTTATAACAGATATTTTGTAAATAAGCATATTTATTGATTCACTCATAAGAAAAGATTGCAAAGCCACCTGAGGTACTGCAAAACTGCTTTGCGGGGAGATCTGATAATCCTAAGTATGAAACAGATGTTAAGATTTCCTTAATGAAATAACAAATGAAACTAGCGTTGGTTATGTTACTGTAAGTCTTTTTTTAGGAATTAAAAGAAAAATAATCTTAAAATTTTATCAGTACTTTTGTAACTTTCAAATTATATTTCCTAAAGTTCCAGTTTTCATCATTGTACACAACTTTTTATTAATTATTGTAAACATCACCCTGAATTTTGTTTCCTTTTATATTGGAATTATTTCAACTCCATTAAAAATTTAGTGTGGGCCAACGGTGCTGTTCTGTGATCTGAAGTATAGCAAGGATCCCTAGAGATCTTTGCTGTCAAAGAAGCCGTTTCTCCCTAGTAAAGCTGCTAAGAGCAGGGTGCCAAGCCCTTATATTGAACAAAACTGACGAACATGGCTCAAAAGATAGATCTGTCATAGTTCTCAGGACACGCGTCCTCTTCCAGCCCTGTGTGATCTCAGGTTAATGCTGCCAGTATTTGTAACATGAGGCTGCAGACAGCATTGCTTCCTTTCCCCCACTTCACTCCGTTCTCAGTACCACAGGCATTCCAATTGCTGGATATCCCTTTACCCTGGACCGGCTTCTTAATGGCAGATCCAGAAGTAATTTGGACTAAGGATATCTATACTGACCTGTGTAAAGTCTGGGGTTTTTGCCTTGTTGTCCTGTGGGTCATTTCAGGAGTGACTTTTAAGGGAGTCACTTAACCATTTGGTGCCCATATTTCCAGCTAGCTCCTTACCTAAATCTACCTCATGAGGACGAACCTCAGCAGGTTTCAGGAAGTGATGCCGGTTCTGTCCTCAGTCTTTGATGTGCTAGGAAGATAAAATTCAAGGAAAAGACAATCACATACGAACCTCTTGAGAGTCTTCTTTCTGGAAGTAAGCAAATATCCATGTTTGTTTCCGTCTGCTTCTGGTTGGTATTTGACCAAGCACTTAAAACTAGTGAAGTTAAAAATGCCGTTCCAAATTTATCCGCCTCTCAATAAATTCAAATGGTATTCTTCGAGTAGAGCATGCTTGGGAATAAGTCCAGCTTCTGTATTTCAGACCTGTATTTCAGCTGTTTGCTTATGGCTAGCATTTGTAGTATGAAGTATTACAACTTTGTTTACATTGTTAGCAAAAATTTGAAGGGGACTGCCTGTTGATCAAGGGTAAAATCTGGAACTATCCTACTGTCATCGAAGAACTTAGGGCTTCTTAAGTCACTTCTCTGGATAAACCCACGGGGCAGTCTATGCCTTCGAGATCCAGTTGTTTTTAGAGTTTACTACCAAGAAGAATGTATACTTACATTTCGCCCAGTGGCCATTTATTTAGAAAGGACAAAGCCACAATGAACTGCTGCCCCACTGTTGCTCCACAGAATCTACACAGCTGCCCTCCTTCTCTTTTACACTTCATACAGATGATCAACCCTGAACTTCACAGTGTTCTCCACATAGAATACTCGCTTGTTTATTGCACCCTAACTACCCGTCCCCATCGTTTGTGACCCCCGAGCCAGTGTTTTGTCTGCTCTGTGGGACTCCGTCAGCCGCCTCCCCTGCACCCCTCTGTAGCATGAGTGAGCCTCTCTCCTGCTTGCCACTGTCAACCGCTCACGCCTTAGGATCCCCATGCACTGCTGCAGATGGAGAACCCCCTGGTGCTGGGCTAGGCGGAGGCAACTGAGTGGTGGTGAAGGTCTGCACTTGGGTTAGACTAGGAGAGGACAACGGTGACGGTGATCTCCCGGGGTTAAATTCAGGGGGGTTTTACTTGATAAATTCCTACCGCCACTGCACCTTATTTCCACAGGTCAGACATAGAGGCTAAAAATGAAGTAACTTTAATAATCGTTTAACTGTGTGAATAGATGGCAGCTTATTGAAACATTTTTCCTCATCTTTTGTGACCGATATTCTAGGTGGTTACCATGTCCTTTCATTTACCATAGTTAAAGTCCTCTTTGGGAGAAATAACAGCTAAGTCTAAGATTTAAAAGAGCAAAGGGTGTAGAACCCCAGCTATGTTTTCTGGTCCCCAGATCAACAAACAGCCTCGTGTTTCCTTCTCTGCTGTCTCTAAAGAAAAGGGGGCTTAGCTCATCACAGAATGTGTGCTTAACATTCAGGAGGCCCTGGTTTGATCCCTAGGACAGTGAGAAACGGAGAGAGAACTGGGTGGTGGGAGGAGGAAGGGAAAGAGAAATGAAGGGGACATGAGTACTCCCTGCACTCTTCTGTGCAGTGCAAGGATGCAGAAAGATAGCATCTCCAGATTTTAGGGTCTGACAAGATCTTAATTCAGCCCCCTCCCCTCCAGCATTTGACTCTCTGGTGCACTGTCATTCAGAGGTTTAGAAACTAGCCTAGCAGCTTGTGCCTCAGTATCTCCCAAGATAGATGATCGCGTTTTTTGGACAGCCGAGAGTTTGTATAAGTCAGTCTTGTATTAAGTCACGGTGTTTCTCCACAGCTTAGTTTATCGATTTCAAATGCAGGAATTGTAAAGAATTTCTTATTAAGAGTGGGGTGCGGTTGTGCAGAGCCGGTAATGCAGACATTCAGGAGCCTGAAGCAGGGTTGCCCGATGAGGCCAGACTAGTTACCATAGGGAGACTTTGTTTCAAAAAACAGGAGAAAGAAATGTCTGGCCTCTACAAGAAAATTCTTGTTAAAGGGAACTCTCTAGTGGAGTTAATCTTAGTCCTTGCCCTTTGAGGGTTACTGTCTGGGTCAAAGGTGAGCCCTTGGTTTGTTCATCTTTGTTTGCCATCTGTCACCTTTGTAACCCAGGTGCCACCTTGCCTTGTGTATAACAAATAATCAGTTTGTTAACTAAATTACTAATAGCAGATGGCAATGGATAAATTACATGGACTCTTGTATTGAGCTAGATTTGATCACTGTATGCCTGATCAGTACATGCAGGGAGCCAAGAAAGCCAGGGCAGAGCCCAGAGACCACACCTTTTCTTTATCAACCTTCTGTAGTCCCTGTCTTACTTAAAGGACCTCAAGTTAGATGCCCCTATGGTAAATATTGATGTCTCTTGTTAACATCTGTAATTTGGTTTAGTTATCCTTTCTCATAGCTAATAATTAACTGTTTTCACTCCAGAATATGTTGTCAAGACTGGTGTACATGCTCACATAGATAAGCTCATCTTGGAGTATGATGTCATAAAGGGAATGTGTGTGTTTATCTGAAATACATTGCTGGCCTCAATCTGATACATTTTCCTTATGTTTTTATGTTATAAAACCACAAAAACTATCACATTATCACGAGTTTTGTACATCAGGTCGATGAGTGGTTGGCAAGGCTGCTCTGTAGAGTGCCAGGGGTGCCAGGCTTTGCGGACTGTGTGGTCTCACAGCTCCTCAGCTCTGCCATAGCACAGTGAAAGTTACGAATACGACAGCAGGAGTCCGTGTGGCTGCACACCAGTCAGATTTCACTGGACACTGAAGGTCGGTTTCTGTACAATTTTTATGCCACTAAATATTTTCCCTACCCATTTAAAAACAATCTATTCTTAGCTGATGGCCATACTAAAACAAAGATCGATTGGAATTTGGTCATCAGGGACTAGTTTTTGGATTTCCCTCACAGACTAGAAAGCTGTTATTTTTGTTGTTGTTGTTTTGCCTTGGTACTGTTTTGTTTGTGGCTAGAAATTGGAAATTGGCATCAGGAGCCTCTTACCTGGAACATGAAGTCCATGACACCACCGTGCCTGTGTCTGACCCGTCTTCCAGCATGCTCTATGTTGACAGAGGCCTGAGCACACTTGCTGACACCCCTCTACCCTCTTTGTTTTGTTTGGGGTTAAAGGATCTGTCTCAGTTTTCCCATATAAAATAAAGAAATAGTAATTCCTAAGTACACCTTCTCTTTAACCAGATTCTAGAATTATGTAATAAGCTTGTATCTTAGGGTTTCTATTGCTGTGAAGAGACATTGTGATCATGGGAACTCTTTTTTTTTTTTTAACTCTTGTCGTCTTCTTTTTTTTTTTTTTTCTTTTTTTGAGACAGAGTTTCTCTGTGTAGCTCTGGCTGTCCTGGAGCTCACTTCTGTAGACCAGGTTGGCCTTGAGCTCACAGAGGTCCTCCTGTGTGCTGAGGTTAAAGGTGTACACTGCCACCACCTGACTCCACAGCAGCTCTTATAAGGAAACATTTAATTGGGACTGGCTTACAGGTCAGAGGTTTAGTCCATTATTGTCATGTTGGCATGCATGCAGACATGGTACTGAGAGGTAGCTGAGAGTTCTACATCTGGATGGGCAGACAGCAGAAAGAGAGTGAGAGACTGGGCCTGACTTGAGTGTCCCAGACCTCAAAGCCAGCTCGAGAGACAAACTTCCTCCACTGAGGCCACACCTCCTAATAATGCCACTCCCTTTGGGCCTAAAGGGACCATTTTCATTCTAACCACCATAGCATGGTTTTAAAAACATAATAAGGGGGGCTGGAGAGATGACTCAAGAGGTTAAGAACACTGGCTGCTTTTCCAGAGATCCTGAGTTCTAGTTCCAGCAACCTCAACCATTTATAATGAGATCTGGCACCCTCATACATGCATGCAGAACACTGTACACCTAATAATAAATAAATAAATAAATAAATCTTTAAGGGGAAAAAAAGAAAACATAACGAGGGCTGGAGAGATAGCTCAACACTTTCGAGTGCTTCCTGCCCTCCAGAGGACCTGAGTTCAGTTCCCAGCACTCATGTTAAGTGGTTGTGCCTGCCTGTGACTCCAGCTCGAGGAGGAACCCAATGCTCACAAATGCAAGCTCTGCAAATGCCACGCCCACTTACACATGTGCACATAATCAAAAATAAGCCCCCTTAAGTGAACTGATACCCCATTGAGCACTTAGTGCCCTTCTGTGTTTCAGACAGTTGCATAAATTTACGATTAGCCCTTGAAGGGACGTATTTGCTTTTCTAATTATTGCTGTCAAAATACTTTTTGATGAGAAGTCCCTGATTTGGAGTCTATCGGGGGTAGTAGTTTGTTGGTGAATTAGCAGAAAATAATGTCCTTTTAAGAGTCTTTGCTCCCTGTAATTTGACCTATGTAACTTTTTGTTGGAAGTGTTTAATAAACCCCAAACCCCTTTTTCTTTCAGTTTTCTTGTCCAAGATCCTTTGGCTTTCATACTTACTTAAATAGTTTATTCATTACCAGTGGTATTAAGCCTAAAGAAACCTGCTATAAAAATCCTCTTTAGGGACATTTTCTCTGATGCTTTTCTCACGTTAATTACTTAGTTACTGTGTAGATTTATGATGAATAGCTCTCACTGCAAGTCAGCTTCTGGTTGCTAGTGATTGTGCTGGAAGTTAGAGCTGGTGACACTGGACACAGGCAGACCCAAAAGAGATGGGAGGGAAGGGGAACGTGTGCTTCAGTTGATCGCCTCGCGATGCCTGCCTAGAAAATACTGTCAGCGCCCACATCCAGTAATTGTATTTTGCTTAGTCCTGATACAGAGGCATCTATTTGCATGTGTTCAGTCCTTAAAATATTGTTCTAAATCACTTTGTGTTCATTTGACTTATTTGTGTCAGGTTTTAAAAATAATTTTTTCTAACTAATTTAACCTGCCACAGTAACGTGCAATTGTCGCATTTTATTATGCTGATTTGCCTTTTGTGTTTTTTTAAGAGCCCTGAATAAATTAGTAGTTATTAACCATCCAGTGTTGCCACTCTGATCAGACTGGAGATGGAAGAGGGGAGTGGGTGTGGGTGTGTGGGTGTGAAGAGAGCTTATTCCTCTCACACGGAATGTAGACGCGTTGTCACGCTTCACCTTGGGTAAACCTCAGTGTCACAGCTCTGAATCGCACTGTGTTTCTCTGTTGATGGCTAAAAGCACCAAACAATCCACACTTTGAAGTGGTCTGCTTACCAGCACAATGTATGTATACCTGCGGTTCTGTCTAAATAACAGAAAAGTGCTGTTGTGCTCTCTCTAAGCCACGTTCCTTTTCAGAATTTGCTGAAAATGTTAGCACAGAAAACCATTTCATTACTGCAGGATTATTCTTCATGGAGAGGAGCTACAGATCACTAGTATCTAAAAATAATTTCTGTTGTATCTAGTTCTGTGGAATCAATATGCTGTTGTTTTCTAGACATCAAGTTGGGGTATAATTTTTTTAAGTGTTTATTAAGATTTTAATCAAACCAGGAGTGGTGGCATACACCTGTAACCCCAGCACTTGGGAGGTGAAGTCAGGGAAATCAGCAATCTCAGATCAGTTTTGTCTACACAGTGAAGTCAAGGCCCATGTGAGCCCCTGTCTCTTAAAAGAAAAAAGAGAGAGACTTTAATAAGTTTTGGAAATGAGGTTTCTGTGAAGTCTTACTCACAAATTTAATGTTCCATTGTAAATGACTGGAATGTCTGTGCTGTTTCTGGCCTCTTCCTCTCCTCTTCCGTTGGTCTATCTTGACCCTTCACAGTGTAACAAGGTAAAACTGACCACCCCAGGTTTCTGTTTTCTCAGCCGTGTTCCACATAACCTTTAACATTTGCTTAAGCACTCCGACTTCTGCAGATCCGCCCAGGTGTGAGGTTCTCACGTGATCTGTGGAGTTCGTGCGGGTGAGTGCAGTACAAAAGCAAAATTTTCTATTAGCTAATAGTTAAAATTTTGCATCAGGCATGGGTTTTGAAGATGTTTGCTTTTACAGTCACCTATTCGGGGATAATCTAATAACAGTACCATTTAGAAAACCATAAAGACTTCATTTGGGGAGGCAGAGGCTAGCTCAGAGCCATGCCTCACAGGTTCCAGGTCAAAACTGTTTGAAGCCAAAACTGAAGGATTCTTGTTATTGGCGAGCTTCACCGCCTTCGTTGAGAAAGAAAGGCCGTGTTGTGTGTTCTTAACCTAGAAACAATTTTACCAAGTTAATAAAATGACGGTACGAGGAAATGTTTGACCAGGCCAGCTAGCTCATTTACCCAGACACAAGCTTTATATGCAGTGACCCTTGAACATGACTGGGTCTCATGGGGGCGCTAGTGAGCACTAGAGCTACTTCCAGCGCACAGGCTTTACATACAGGGAAGACAGAACCAGGAGGGAAGTGATGCGGGGAGGAGCATTGTGTGGAGAAGATGAAGGACTCTAAGTCACCTCCTCTAGCACTTGAACTCTGTTGTTAGTTTATCCCCATCTGCAGGGCCGTCGCTCTGATGTCCCTTTGAAAGCTGCTGGCAGCCTGAGTTGCAATGTGCTGGCAGCTTCTGTTCACAAGCTTCTGGGGGTGGGGACCAGGGATGTTTTTCTTTTCTGTGACTTTTGTTCTTTCTTCGTTTGTTTCCTTTTTTGGCTGAAGTATGGGCTACTGCTGCTTGCCCTGTCATCTTTATGTGCTGTTTACACATGGCTTTTTACCAAAGAAGCCGCTGCCACATCTGATTTATCTTTTATTGCAAGTGCCCATTGAAAAGCAATTTTGAAAGTGAATGTTGCTTTGTTAATGACCAGGTTGATGTACCTACTGGTTGTTATCCAATCAAGGCAAACACTGATATTTATAGTTTCTCAAAACAGGAAAAAGATTATAAATATTTATCGTATTAATATATAGTGACATATGTTGTATTTTTTAAGCCTTTTCCTGAGGCCTTTAAAGCCATTCTTCCTTGAGACATGAACCTTTGCCATGTTTTTGTTGAAAGAAGAATGCAGGAAGAGCACTCGCAGTTAACTGATGTTATCAGGATTGGAGTCTGCCTTTTTTAGTTTGCATGTTTCAGACCATCTGGGAATCTCACATTGTTGATAATATTTGTGACTGTAATATTTATTGTTTACTTTAGTCAGGAACCAGGAGCAGAACTCTTCTACTCGGTGTCTTCCTACTGTGCTTAGCAAGATAGCCTGGATTCCTGCTGGTTCTGTGGCCTTGGCAGTGCAGTGCATTTCTTATTGGGTTTGCAAATCAAGGGTAATGTGCTCTTGGGGGGTGTTGTGTCTGCGTGAACCTTCTACCCCCAATCCTCCTGTCATCTCCATCATTCCCCTTTCTTATAAAAACTTGTCTTTCTAGAACTGGGGAGCTGACTCAGTGGGTGAAATTCTTGTTGTGCAAGCACGGGACCTGAGTTTGGATCCCGGTCCCCACCTAAAAAGCTGTGCATGGCAGTGTGCACCTGTAGCCCTGGTGCCTGGGTGGGCAGAAAAGGGAAGATGCTATGACAGCCACCTCTAGGTTCAGTGAGAAAGATGGAGAGCGATTGAGCAAGACACTTGAAGTCAGCCTGGGACTCCGTGTGCACACACAGGTTGCTGTGCCGGACTAAAAGTCTAACAAATTCCTTTCTTCTTCACAGATTGCTTCTCTTGCAATAGAGAAGCACTGAGTGATGTGTTTAGTGTATCAATTTTCCTTGAGATATTTGTGTTTCAACAAACCACAAGTCATGGCAGATAATATTACAGAGTTTTTTGTTAACATTAAGTAGGCACTTAAGGCTGAGTAGTGTTGGCGCACGCCTTTAATCCTGGCACTGAGGGGCAGAGGCAGGTGGATCTCTGTGAGTTTGAGGCTAGCTTGGTCTAAAGACTGAATTCCAAGATAGATAAAGAAACCCTGTCTTAAAAAAAAAAAGTAAGGGGGGGCCTGGAGAGATGGCTCAGTGATTAAGAGCACCACCTGCTCTTCCAAAGGTCCTGAGTTCAATTCCCAGCAACCACATGGTAGCTCACAAGCATCTGTAATGAGATCTGTTGCCCTCTTCTGGTCTGCAGGCAGAGTACTGAGGATACTGTATACATAATAAATAAATAAATCTTTTTTTAAAAAAAAAAAATAAGCACTTAAGAAGCCAACCTTACATTTTTTTTTTTTTTGACAAACTACAAAACAAAATGAAAGCCATTGGTGGTGTTTTAATAACCATGGTGGGCTTGGTTACAAGGTGCTAAATCTAAGGCACTCTTGGGGGATATTAACTTCAGAAAGCAAATGTTTGGGTAATTACAATATAGAAAGATATGCTTTGAGGCTTAGAAACAGCAATGAGCTAATTATACATTCAAGTGATGGTAGATTTTGTGACTAAGTCAGTATTATCCTTCTGAATATTGAATACTCATAGAAGAAGTAATCTTTTAAAATAGCCCATTGAGCTGGGGAGATGGCTCAGTGGGTAAAGTGCCTGCCTGTAAGTGTGAGGACCTGGGCTTGAATCCTCAAGTAGTTTACTCACACAGCTAGCTGGACATGTGGGGGCATCAACAAACCCAGTGCTCCTTCGAGATGGGAGGAGACAGGAGACTGTCCAGAAGCGTCTGAGGCAGCTGGTCTGGCATACAGAGCAGCAAAACTCAAAAAGACTTTCTCTCCAATCGCACCTAAGGCTGTCCTCTGGCCACCCTCTCTTCCACACACACACACACCCTGTGGAATGCATGTGCACTCACACAGGAATGTACACACACACACTGTGTACACACTTGTTTCTCTCTATAGAAAGAAAATGAGATGATGTGAGGCGCATTTCTTCCTTCCATCTGGGGCAGGTGCTGGATTTCTTTTTTTTTCATTTTATCTTTTTTTTAATTGATATTGAGCTCTACATTGTTTTCTGCTCCCCTCCCTGCCTCTCCCCTCCACCACTTCAACCCTCCCCCAAGGTCCCCATACTCCAAATTTACTCAGGAGATCTTGTCTTTTTCTACTTTCTACTTCCCATGTAGATTATATCTATGTAAGTCTCTCTTAGGGTCCTCATTGTTGTCTAAGTTCTCTGGGATTATGGTTTATAGGCTGGCTTTCTTTGCTTTATGTTTAAAAACCACCTATGAGTGAGTACATGTGATAATTGTCTTTCTGTGTCTGGGTTGCCTCACTCAAAATAATGTTTTCTAGCTCCATCCATTTTCCCGCAAAATTCAAGCTGTCGTTATTTTTTTCTGCTGTGTAGTACTCCATTGTGTAAATGTACCACATTTTTTTATCCATTCTTTGATTGAGGGGCATTTAGGTTGTTTCCAGGTTCTGACTATGACAAACAACGCTGTTATGAACATAGTTGAGCACATGTCCTTTTGGCACGATTGAGCATCCTTTGGATGTATACCCAAAAGTGGTATTGCTGGGTCTTGAGGAAGGTTGTTTCCTAATTTTCTAAGAAATCGCCACACTGACATCCAAAGGGGTTGTACCTGCTTGCATTTCCACCAGCAATGCAGAAGTGTTCCCTTTTCCCCACAACCTCTCCAGCATAAGTTGTCTGTTTTTTATCTTGGCCATTCTTACAGGTGTAAGATGGATTCTCAGAGTTGTTTTGATTTGCATTTCTCTGATGACTAAGGATGTTGAACATTTCCTTAAGTGTCCTTCAGTCATTTTAGATTCCTCTGTTGAGAGTTCTCTGTTTAGGTCTGTACTCCATTTTTTTTTATTGGATTATGTGTTCTTTTAGTGTTCAATTTCTTGAGTTCTTTGTATATTTTGGAGATCAGACCTCTGTTTGATGTGGGGTTAGTGAAGATCTTTTCCCATTCTGTAGGCTGTCATTTTGTCTTGTTGACCATGTCCTTTGCTTTACAGAAGCTTTTCAGTTTCAGGAGGTCCCATTTATTGTTTCTCTCAGTGTCTGTGCTGCTGGGGTTATATTTAGGAAGTGGTTCCCTGTGCCAATGCATTCAAGTGTACTTCCCACTTTCTCTTCTGTAAGGTTCAGTGTGGCTGGCTTTATGTTGAGGTCTTTGATCTATTTGGACTTGAGTTTTGTGCAGGGTGATAGACATGGGTCTATTTTCATTCTTCTACATGTTGACATCCAGTTATGCCAGCACCATTTGTTAAATATGCTTTCTTTTTTCCATGTGATATTTTTTGCTTCTTTGTCAAAAATCAGGTGTTCTAAGATGTGTATATTGATATCCGGGTCTTCTATTTGGTTCCATTGTACCTCCTGTCTGTTCTTATGCCAATACCAGGCTGTTTTCAGTACTGTAGCTCTGTAGTAGAGTTTGAAGTCAGTGACTGTGATGCCTCCAGAAGTTCTTTTATTGTACAGGATTGTTTTGGCTATCCTGGGTTTTTTGCTTTTCCATATGAAGTTGAGTTCTGTTCTTTCGAGATCTTTGAAGAATTTTGATGGACATTGCGTTGAATCTCTCAGGTGCTGGATTTCTATCACAGCCCCGCGACCTAAAGGCAACACCAACCTTCACCAGGTAGGGAACAAGTGACAGAATAAACACGGGAGAAATTACCTTGGTCCCTCAGGAAAGCTTGCTTAAGTAGCAAAATCTTAGAAAGGTTTTTTCAAAATGTGATGTTGGTTTGGTTTTTTAAGACTGGGTGTCTCTGTAGTCCTGGCTGGCTGACCTGGAATTCACTCTGTAGACCAGGCTGACCTTGACTCACTGACACTTGCTTGCCCGCTTGCTTGCCCGTACCAAGTGCTGGGATTAGAGGTGTGCACCTGGTCCTTATACATGTGCTTAAAGCCAGCTGGATATTGCCTCAGTGCCTTGTACAGGTATCTGGCCAATTATTGCAGCCTGCTTCTTCCTGCGTGTCTCCCAATAGTCCAGATAAGCAACAGCTGGACCAGAAACACCTCCGAGTCACATAAAGCCTCAGTTTTGCCTTTCACTGTAGATGGTTCAGACGTAGCCATATGTCAAATCGTATTTCTGGCAAGATCCCTTCATAGTTTCTAGGCTAATTTGGTTTCATGCAGTGGTGCAGTGTTATATAACAGTGGCCTGTGCTGATGGTCGTGGCCACAGGCAACAGCTCTGTCCGTTAAGATTCTTCACTGACATTAGATGCCAGATCATGGGCTTCTCTTGTCATGAGACTTTATATCCCCTGGCCAGTCCTATCTTCTGTCTTTTCAGACGTCTTACATTTAAAAATGTAATGCCAGCCACTAAAATAGGTCCTTCCATGGTTCTTTGGACTGTTGTCGTGGTCATTCCATGACGCAGTCAGACGTGCACGTCCGTCCTACTCAGGATGCCGCTTAATGCTGTGGGAAGAAGAGGCTCTCAGAGCCAAGACAGCTGAATGTAGCCCCAGCTCTAACTTGCTTAGGCTCTCCGTTCCTTCATTTATAAAACAAGGATAACGGTTACCTCAAAGTGAGATTGTAAAGAATTAAGTGAGGGGCCAGGGGGGGTGGTCTCGCTGGCAAAGCACTTGCTGTGCGTGCATGAGGGCCAGTGGAGTGATGGAGACAGGGGATTCCTGGGCTGGCTGGTCAGCCAGCTTAATCAGCAAGCTCCACACTGGTGAGAGACTTTTCTTCGTCTCTTAAAAACCAGGTGGAGCTTGGGTGAAGCTAATGGGTAATGTGAAAACAGAGACAGGTAGGCAGGGTAAATGTTACTGAATAAAAATGACTTGGGCTAGTGAGGTGGCTCTGGGAATAAAGGAGCTTGCTGCCAAACCTGACCGCCAGAGGTCCATTCCTGGGACCTACCTGGTGAAAAGGAGAGACCTGACTCCCACAAGTTATCCTCTGACCTCCACGTGTATGCAGGTGCACACCTACACACTTGTACACAAATACATAAATACACGCTAAGTAAAACAAATGTAGTGTTTAAAAATGGTAGTGAGTGTAGGGATAGCGAGGGAGCTGACTCGGGGTTCTGACCTGGCTTCTAGACAGTGCTATCCTTTATCAGCGTAGAAATGAAGGAAGTGGCTGGCGAGAGGGCCAGGCAGCAACAGAGGAAGTTTAATTTTGGGCATGTTACACTCCTCATACCTGGGGGATGTCCAGTAAGTGGTTTTCTGTATAGCCCCTGAGATCAGACAATGGCACCAACCAGAAAGGTTGACTTAGCGTTAGAGTGCAGCACATGGCTGACCAACCGAACTGCTGCTGGTCTTCTCTTTGTGACAGCTAATGCATGCTAGGCACTCTGAGTATTTGTTGTTGACATTACTTTCACTACTTCTTGAACCTTTGATCGCTTCTATATTTGCTTTAGGGGGAAAATCAGCCTGTTTAATTTTGCTCAGCAGTACACAACTCAGTCCAGAGGCCAGCCTAGAGATGGCTCAGTAACTAAAAGCACTTGCTGTCAAGCCTAATGACCTGAGTTTAGTTCCCAGGACCTGCAGAGTGGAAAGAAAGAGCCATCACCCCTGCCCAAGGGCATACAAAACAAAACAAACACTCATAAGGAGGTGCTAGCCTAAGCAGTGTTTAATTAACAAATAACGTCTTGATGACAGACAGTCACTCACCGTTTCTGTAGACTGACAGATTGGCCTGCCAGGCGTGCTGTAATCCCAGCCCTTGGGAGGATTAACCACTAAATCAAGGCCAGCAAGGAATACACAGTGACACTGTTTAAAAACAGACAACAACAAAATTGTTCATTGTTCGGTTGTCATAATCCGCCAGCCTTCCAGTTGTAGGGAGATTGTGCAGAGTTTTGCTACCCCTCTGCATGTGAATGGGCTTGGGCCTTCCCAGAGCTGGGGTGGGTGAACAGCTTGAGAAAGCCCATTTGTGAGCTACTTTTGGTCAACTCTTTAGGGAGAAGAATAAAAAGCCCAAAACCTTGTGAGAGAAGGACACTAGAAAATAGTCCAGTGTGCTCATAGCAACGACAAATCTGTTCTGTGTCCTCTAGGCCAAGCACGTTGGAGCTGCCCTGCTGATTGGTTGAATTACGTAAAGTGGGTTGGTACCTTAATATTGCAAAATGTTTCATAGATGTTATTGTATTTGATCCCAAGACCTCTACGAGCCCAGTTAAATGTTAGTCTCATTTTAATTTGAGGGAATTCATATGCTATTAGCCAAAATGGATTCTCCAACCGCTCAGTTCTCCTGCATGCACTATAGAATACTTATAATCAGCTAATGAAAGATGTCCTCGTCTGATTCAGCGTGTGGCTGTTCCAGATGCTCTTCAGTTGCCTGTTTGGAGATGGCTCAGTGGTGGATCCAGAGTTCAGAGCCTTAAGAGGGATTAGTTTATTCAACACAACATGGGCTGGTTTACGGGAGAAGAGCACGGTGATTTTTAAATATAATTAGAAAGACGGATGGTAGGTAGACAGACGATTGATTGATTGACACCGAAATGTGTCAGCTGATTCTAGCTGTGTCTTTTCTCCTGGAATGCCTTCTTTAAAAGAACCCCCCTTTCTGTCGCTACGTTCCTATATAACATGTGAAGTGGCAAAATGGTCTTTCTGAGGTTTGAGGCCTGAGTACACTTAACTCCAGACAAAAGGGAATCTCATAGCAGCCAGAATCAGGGACACTGAAGATTGCTAGAAAGTCGGGCTAGAAAGGGGAATGAATGTGTGGGGAATCTTAAGCTCATATTGGTTTATATATGTCAATGCTTAACTTCTTATGATGAACTGCTTCAGAGCTACACGTTTAAAAAAATGACATTGCAAAAGCTAAATATGTACATGTGTGTGCACATATACATGCATACATGTCCATCCCATGTGGCCAGTAGGGAACTCTGTTTCCTATTGGAGTGCTGTATCATTCATCTGTATTAAAGCGTGTCTCTTGCTGGTCATTTCCCTTCCCTTGGTATCGGGCCTGACATCAGGATTGGGACCGAAGCTATCCATGCAGCACGGACTCAACCCCCATCCCCTTGCTGACAAACGTCTACATTTTAGCTTCTTTTGAGGGGTTTGGAATGATGGTATGAGAACTCATCAAGAACGTGTTTTGATTAACTCCCAAGTTACGTTGTCTTTTGCGTTATTGAGCCGGTGAGTAGGGGTGACAGGTAACTCCTTCGGGTATGAAAGCACATGCTGTATGTTGAGGGCTGTAGGCATGAAGCACAGAAGCACAGAACACTGTGAGGTGCATTGCAGTTGTTCTCATATTAGCAGTGGTCCGGAAATAGGACCACAGTTGAAACTGCCTATGCTCCTGATACATATATGTTCTTCTGACCATCTTTGGAGCTAAGGGGTCTGGTGATAATAGTGATATGTTTGAGACTTCTTAAAAGTCATTGCTGATTCTCAGAGTTCCACCCTTGTTTCCCACTTACTCATCTTGCTTTTGTGTGTGTTCGTTCATTTGTAGAGTGTTAATGACATTCGCACAGAGGAGGTGGCTGTCGTGACAAAAGGGCCATCCACCTACCCTGCCTCCGAATGGGAGAGCCCCAAGCAGTCAGTGGTCCCTAGTCAGAGTCTGATGACCACCCCACCGGCGTCTCCTCAGAGCTGTGATTCTGGCTCCCTCTCCATAAACAGCAAGGAGGCGGAAGAGAAGGAGCAGGGGACAGCTGGCTATCATGATGCTCATGAGATGCCAACAGGCCCAAGTGGGGAATGTTTAGGAGTGGAGGAGCAGGCCAATACCATAAGTTTCTCAGTAACTCCAGCTTCCTGCCAGCTGCAACATGGTGGAAAAAAGGCAGACAGTAGTGAAGAGCCAGTTGCACCAGCAGAGACCCTGGAGACCCAGAATGGATCCTTTCTTGACTCTCGTGTGGGTAACCAGGTCCCCACCCTCATTCGAAGTTTCCAGGTAGTAACTGATGTGACAATGCAGGTCTCATGACACTCTTTGGGAGAGGGCCAGCATCTGTGGAGGAGGTGGCAGCGGTGGTGGTAAAGGATATGGCCTCTGCAGTTTGATGCCGTAAAGAAACTCAATCAGAGGAATTAACTCCAGCTAGACATGGTTTCCTCTTCTGATGACTTAACAGAACTCTTAGGAGTAAATTCCAGCTTTTTACCTTCGTGGAGCTGGTGTAAGAATGTTCCTCTCTCCTCTCTCAAGGATGAGCTATGGCAAGAGATGAATTACTCCTGTGGGGAGGAGCCTTCAGGGTTCTGAGACCATGTTCAGACATTTTCCAGTGCTCCGTACTAACATTTGATTTTAAACGACAATTAATGCCGCTATACTGTGCAACCCACCACTTCCACTGCCCCCCAGGGGACTCCGTGATTGTTGGCACTAACTTCTGCACTGAGGTGAATGGCCACTTAACCTTATCACAATCCAATGGTAGCTTTAGGGTGATTGGTGTCCTGGGAGAGGTGAGCAGATGAGCAGGAGGGTCTGTGCCATCCCACTAATTCTCCTTTTGGAATTTTGAAATTAATCACCAGGTGGTGGGAGAACTGATTTTTTTTTCTTTCTGGTTTTCCAAACACTATTTCTTCTCAGCGAATCCAAAGTGAATGTCTGACATTGATTTGAAAGAAGTTAATGAATTCCAAGGAAATGCGTTCCAAGGCCTCTCTGCTTCGTGTACATTTGTACTCAGTGGAGAAATGGGCCTGGTTTTTTTTAATTATAATATACAGTCACAAGGATGAATGAAAGTGATTTCTATTTGGCAAATAATTTTATAGTCAAATTCTGAAGGTCAGTCTAAAGTGTTTTATATCACCGGTCATAAACTGTCTGGTGTTATAATTTTCCATTAAGCTTATGAGCGTAAGTACAGTGATGCTGCTTTGAATGCCCTTCTCGAGGTGTGACACCCTGTGAGGGCTTCTTGGGAATTGTGTCTTTGGAGAGTGACTCCAGCCTTTGATTGATTCAAGTTAACGCTTTGGTCAGATCAGTGTCAGAGGTTCAGCTCCCCATGGCCTGCAGGAAGGTTTAGCCAACTCTGTGTCTTTACTGTCCACAGCCTCCCCTGGTAAAGACTCAGACTGTCACCATCTCAGACACTGCCAATGCTGTGAAAAGTGAAATCCCAACCAAAGATGTCCCTATTGTCCACACTGAGACCAAGACCATCACCTATGAGGCTGCCCAGGTAAGACTGACACTCCAGAACAAAGACGGGGCTGATGATAGCAGATGGTTTCTCCCCTCAGGGCTCCTGTTTACTGTAAAAATCACTGACTCAGGGGCATCCCAGTGAGCACTCTGGGCGCTCAGGTAATCAGTGTATTCACCATGCATGAAGACCTGGGGTCAATCGCTAAACCACACAATTGGGTCTGGTTTGGGCTGGGACGATTGTTCACCGCACGAGGACCTGACTCTGGACCCCCAGATTCTCCTAATGGAAGCTTCAGGCCCGCTAGTCTGACCTGTGGGTCAGTGAAAGAGCCTGTCTCAAATAAAAGGTGAAATGCACCTGAGGATTGGGACCTGTGGTTGTCCTTTGACCTCTACACATGTGCACCTGCACCTGTTTGTGTGGGTACACACATAAAAGTGAAGACTGGGTGTGGCTGGCGCCCACCTGTGGTACCAGCACTCTGGACGTGGGAACAGAAGGATCAGGAGTTCAGGGTCATTCGCAGTTATACTTGTGATGCCTGCCTGAGCTACAAGGACCCTTTATAAAGGAAATAAATGCAGAATGTCAGGGCTGAGGGTTTTAACCTGGTGGAAGAACATTGCACTTGGCATGTGGGCAACCCCAGTTCACTCCCCAACACCAAAGGGCAAGTGAAGTTACCATAGGTCTGACTACATATGTTCTCCACCCAAGTCATCTGGGAAAGTTATTCTGATGTGAGGAGCATGGGCTTTGGGTCAGATAAACCTGAGCACAGCTCCGCTCGTCTGTGTCCTGACCTGGGCAGGTCATCCAGCCTTGACCAGCCCTGCCCACAGTGTTAGTGTCCATGTCATGGTATTACTGTGAGGGTTCAGATTTCTTTTTAGGTCTTTCACTTTCTAGTTACAGTGAGACTTCATTGTTTTTGGTAATCTGATTGTGCTAGAATTACGTTCTGTTGAATTCTCTCCCTCTTTTTAATTAGTCACAGAAAGCAAAAAGTTAATCTTCTATGAGATGATCTCTTGATTTACTTCTACATGTTTATTGAGTTTTATGTATTAAGTCAAAATGGTGATGGAAGGGTAGGCAGTGTCCCCCCCCCCCCCCCAGGGAACATTCTAGTCAGGAGAGAAAGGTTGCAATAAGCCCTGCCACAGCCAGACACAGTGGCCCACAGTGGAACCCAGGCAGGGTGACTGGGAATTTGAGCCCCCATTCCCAGCCTACCCTGAAAGACCCTGACTGAAAAAATTAACAACAACCAAAAATGAAAAAGGAGGAAGAAAGTCACGTAAATAAATATGAGATACTAGAAAGTTCTGTATTGAAACTCAAATGTGTAAATAGATAATCCAGGGGGCTAGGGTGTATGTAGCTCACTGGTAGAACACAGTGTAAAGGGGCAGCTATGAAACTCTGGCTGGACAGTGAAGGTCTTCTCAGTCGTTCTTCCTGGCACCGTGAACTGGATGATGTTTTACCCTTGGGAAGCTTGGAGGATAAAGCCTGTACTTTGTAGTTAGACACAGCATTGTGTGTCCCGAAAGGGGTAGCTGCTTATGGATAATCTCAGACAAACTCCCAGCCCGTCCATTCCCCGGCTCTACCCTTGCTGCTGCAAGATTTGGAGGAAGTTTAGGTGAGATGGTGTCTGCCAAGTGCCGGCATCTCCAGAGATGTTCAGTCTGTATCTGTGCGCTCCCCTCCGCTCTCTTTGTGGTCGAGAGTGTAGAATTTAATTTGGTGAGTGATGAGTTGATTTCCGTTGTTCAGGAGTAGATGGTAAAGTAGCATCATTAAAGCAATAGCCTTTTAAAGGTGATTCCTAAAGCTGCAGTGACTGTATTAAAGTAGGGACGGGCTTGGAGACGAGACTGACAGGGCAGATCTGGGGGATGAAAAACAGCAGTAAGTGTCTCCTTCGGAAATGAAGAGAAAGGCCTGTCAGTCAAGAGAGATGGAAAAAAGCTACCGAGTAGGCCTTGGCAGGGGTGAGGACTGAAGAGGAAGGAAGAAAAATTGCTTCATAATTGTACACACTATTAGCCTGGGGATGGGAATCCAGGCTCCACCAGGGATTCTGCGCCTTCCTAATCCTCCTCTTCCCTATCCCCAGTACCTCAGAGTTTGGTTGAAATGTGGTCCTGCTCATAAATGAAATAAAGCCAGTCACAGTGTTCCATACCTGCAGTCTCAATTGCTCAGGAGCTGAAACAGGAGAGTTACAGGAGCCTAAGAATTCAAGGCCAGTCTGAGCAACACCATATCTTTTAAAATAAAATGGACAATGTTTGCTTGTTCTGGTGACACAGGAGGAGGAGGCAGTCACCTACTGTGTGTTTGGTGTAGTACCATTTATAGATGTGTACCCGTGGAGACCTGTGCAGCTCTAACTGCTCCCCTACCTGTTGATAACATCTCTCACGGCCCCGTCACCATTCTTAGCTTCTTGCTAATGTCATTTCTTAGCTAATCATAACAAGCAGCCTTAGTCCTTGTTTGATTCCCATACAGATTAGTTGCATAAACTGGCATTTAAGATAATTTAAGCCCCTCCCAACAAGAGGAGCCCTTACAGTAATAGTTTGCTGTCAGCAACGTCACTAACACCTATTGTGCTTGTGTCCTGCTTTCTCATGAGTGGACACTGTCTGATTCATTTGCTCAGTCCCTGGCTCAGCTGTTGGAGGTGGAACTGTTCCCTCACTGGCTAGTACAGTCTTTCCTGCTTCATCCTGTGATGTTGCTCCCTCGCTCCTCAGCCACCAGGAGCCCTTACTCTCCTGCCTTGAGTGTGTGAAGACCACAAGCTCTGGGGAGAATACAGTGACTGCTCCGCAGTTTCAAGTCTGAGTTTTCTCGCCGGAGCAGGCGAATGGTTCTGTCCTTTCTGTCGCTTTCATAGGCCGGCTTTGCTAAAGATGCTTTAATGTCCTTTGGAACTGTGGGATGTTGCCCCTGTGTAGCTTGGAGCAACTCTTCAAGCTGTGCCACACTCCTGCCTCTTTCAGCACCACTCCAGTTCCTGACCTAGTGCTGAGAAACTTGTATTCCTCAGCATTTGAGGGGCGGGGGGGGGGGCACAGGGTCTCACTGTATAGCCCTGGCTAGCCCAGAAGTTATAAATCAGACTGACCCCAAACTCAGCGATCTGCCCGCCTCTGCCTCCCAAGTGCTGGGATCAGAGATGTGCACCACACCTGTCTTCATTCAACTTTTTGTTTGTTGTGAGACAGAATCTCAATGTGTAGCTCTGGCTCTCCTGAAATTCACTCTGTAGACCAGAGAGCCACCTGCCTCTGCCTCCCAAGTGCTGGGATTAAAGGCGTGTGCCACTAAACCTAGTTTTAGTGTGTATGGGTGTTTTGTTTGCATGTATGTATGGGTACCACACATGTGCTTGGTGCCCGGGGAGGCCAGAAGAGGGTGTTGGATTTCCCTGGAATTGGAGTTACAGATGGTTTTGAGCTGCCACGTGGGTGCTAGGGAAGGATGGACCCTGTCAAACCCAGATCCTCTGGAAGAGCAGCCAGTGCCCCAACCACCCTGAGTCATCTCTCCAGCCCCATTCACCCTGATTATTAAGAAGGAGCCTGTTCCCAGGAGAGTGGTTCTGCTTATTAGCTGAGAGGTCACGTGAGGGAAGTAGATGCTTGAGCAGGAGATACAGCTGAAGAGCCACGCTGCACCTGAGGGTCTCAGCCCAAGGCCTCCTGAGGGGCTGACTTGTGTGTGTTTTCTTCTGCAGACTGAGGACAGCAATGGGGACCTGGACCCTGGAATCTTGCTGACAGCTCAGACCATCACATCTGAGACCACAAGCAGCACCACCACGACTCAGATTACCAAGGTAGCAGAGCTTCCGATGGCATCTGAGCTAGCTGCTGTACCCTAGATAGAGGGGAGCAACATAAACAAAGGCTGCCAGCTGTCCCAGGTGGAAGGACCTGCTGCCTTCCCCAGAATTCATCTGGAAAGACACGTTTTGTCTTTCTCATTGCACATCTGTCCATCTTCCTGTGGACAAGGTCTAAATGTCAGCTTGGGGTGGGGTATAGCTCAGTGGAAGAGCACCTCCCTATCATGCACAGGCTGTGGGCTCCATCCTCAGTATGTGTGCACACACAGGCATACAGGTGTTTGTTTTGTTTTGTTTTGTTTTTTGAGACAGAATTTCCCAGTGCCTATAGAGCCAGTCCTAGAACTTGCTAAGTTCTAAGACCAGGCTGGCCTTAAACTCACAGAGATCCACCTGCCTCTGCTTCCTGAGTGCTGGGATTAAAGGCGTGCGCCACCACCTGACTCACACACACAGTTTAAGGGCAGAAATTGTTGATATGGTGCAACCATATTTTCTGAGCTAGAAGCCAGATTTCTGATCTGATAAATCATTTTTTGTTGCGTTCTGAGGCCATGGGAACCATAGTTTGGAGCTGAAATGCTCAAATCACTAGACCACTTTATAGAAAGCAAGGCCGACAAAATATCAAAAATCCGAATTATCCTTATACATTAGGCACTCCACGTTTGCTGTAGCACTAGAAGAAATGCGTTCCTTTCCTTCTCCTCATCACTCCCTCTCTTTACCCCTTCTTCCCTCCCCTCCCCTCCCTTCTCCTCTTCTCCCCTCCCATCTTCTTTTCTTTTCTTTCTTTTTTTTTTAAATATTTGTTCATTTATTATGCATACAGTATCTGCCTACATGTGTGCCTGCCGACCAGAGAGGGCACCAGATCTCATTACAGATGTTGTGAGCCACCATATGGTTGCTGGAATTGAACTCAGAATTGAACTCAGGACCTTTGGAAAAGCAGGCAATGCTCTTAACCACTGAGCCATCTCTCCAGCCCTTTTCTTTTCTTTCTTGACATCTCATTCTGTACCCAAACTAGCCTGAGATTTGCCATGTAGCCCAGGCTGATCTGGAGCACAGGTGTGCACCCCCACATCTGACCTGCACGCAGTTATAAGGAAGAGATCTAGAAAGAGGAAAGAGGAAGTTTGGCTGGGCCTTATCATCAGACGCAGATGCAGTGAGCCGGCTCTGTGTGTCTCAGTCTCGGCTTTCCCTATTTGTTCTCACTTGAGATTATTTAAGGCTCTTTTAACATTAATAATGTGAAATGCTTTAAAATAGGCGTCCCAGTTGAAGCTGAAAATAATCAGGTGAAAATATAGACGAACAAAAAGGGGCACCGCTCTTCCTTCTGGGCTTCTGTAGTGTTGGGGAAGAAGGGAAAGAAAGTGGATAATGAACTACGTGGTTTTGTGCGTGTACTAGAGTCTCGTGGCCAAAGTAGGGGAGCGGATGCTCCTGTTGGCAGGTCCTACCCGTGCTGAGAGGTGGTGAAAGGCTGTCCTGGGAGTGCCAGCATCACGGTGCCCAGTCTGAGCCACATTCTCACCATAACAAACAGAACATTTTGAAGGGAGCTTTTAGAACTGTCTGGGCTGTCTTGCTTTTCTTTCCCACGGTGTAACGACTTTCTCTTGGCCCCTTCCTTTGGTTGCAGACTGTCAAAGGTGGAATTTCTGAGACCCGGATCGAGAAGAGAATTGTGATCACAGGAGATGCTGATGTTGACCACGATCAGGTGGGAATGCAGGAGGGGTCCCGATGGGCACAGCAGCATCTTCAAACAGCTGCCTTAGCTCTTGGGAAGAAACAGGGAAGCCTGAGGGGGCGAGGCTGTTAGTGAGGTGGACAGGCAGTGCATGGGCCTGGTGGCCACACCTGTAGTCCTAGCACTCAGGAAGCTGAGGCAGGAAGTTTACCACGGCCAGCCTGAGCTACACAGTTGAGATCCTGTTTCAAACAACGAAAAGTAAGTGTGTGTACAGGAGGAGATGGTGGGTGCATGTGGGCTCCAAGTCCATGGATCCCCAGTTGTTATTCAGGGGTGGTAGTGACACAGAAACAAAGAGGAGGTGCTATCCCTGCCCAGAGTGCCCCAGTAGCTCAACAGACACAGGAGGAGGATAAGACACCAGGAGATGTGGAGCTCATTCTGTGTCCTGGATCTGTTGCCAGCTTGCTGTGTGACCTTGCGTAGATCACTTTCCATCTGATGCTTTCCTCTCTAAAAGAGAGTGAGTTGATCCAGATAATTCCAGGGCCCTTCTGGGTGCAAAAATTCTATGGTTTTATGTTAATTAGGTGCTAATTGTGTGCTACAAGCAATTAGCAAATAATAAGGTCAGAATTAATGTTCCTGATTCACTGCAGGGTGCTGCTGGAACAGTGAAGCTTCCGAGGAGAGGGGGTGGAAGAGCCTGGTGGAGGGGGCCGGCCTGCCAGAGCAGCGCTGGCCTCTGTTGGTGTGCCAAGAACAGGAAGAGGGGCTGCAGGGCTGGGACGCACTGCTGTGGATACTGTGCTCAGGGTCCCAGAAGTAAGGCCTGTGCCTGGGTGCTGAGCTCAGTGGGTCTTTCCTACTGCCAGCCTGCCACCTATGGTTTGAGCCCTGCTGCGTTGCCTGTGATCTCTGACAGCAAGAGCTGTCGGGTAGAAGGTAGAGAGTAGGGCAGGCCTGCACCCTGACTCCGCCCCTCTCCCGTGGACACCCTGCAGCCACTTTGAGCTGTGCCTTTACCCTGTAAAATGAAGATCCCCATGAGTTGATGTGATACTAAACGACTCAGGGAAGAGCTCCTGGGACCCTCGAAGACTCTAGGAAGGTGGAGGAGCTTGCTCCTGGAAGCTTGCTCCTGCTTGGAAGGGTGCACTTCAGAAAGAACTCTGCTGAGAAAAGCATAGTCCAGGCTTTCTTAGAGAGAGGCGGAGCCGCCAGGGACAGGACTTGAGCTGGGCGCAGAGAAAGACCGTGTAGCAGCTGGGTCAGGGAAGAGGAGCAGGGGCCAGCAAAGACGGCAGGTTTTGTGGAAATCCAGATGCCAGAAGTTGTCGTCTTTTCCCTGTGACTGGCTGGAGGTTGTCCTGAGGATCCATCAGGCAACCGGCTCTAACAGGCTACCAGGACAGTGACCGGCACCCTGGGACCTAAGGGACTCTGTGACAAAGGAGAGCATCAGGTTCAAAAGCCCGGTTTTTCTCTCAGCTGTGGAACAACTTGGCGTCTGTGTCTGTTGCCTGCAGTGCTCTTGTTTACAGGGTGGGACTCACCGCAGAACCCTGACTCACTGGGCTGTGAAGGTTAAGTAGATAATTGTGCTTAAGACAGTGTGCAGGATGCCACAGGTCAGCCCATCTTCCTGCCTGCCTGCCACTTTTGCCAGAGAAACCTGTGTGCTCTCTCACCTTCCTGGCCTGGCTCTTCCTGTGCCCATAATGAACACGACTTATGTCCTAGGTTCACCACCTGAACAAATCTTCTCACTCCTAAGGTTGCCTGTTTCTCTGAAGAAAGCATCTGCCCTTCCTTGCCTTTTTATTCCAAGTCCAGTAGCCTCCTCTGCAAGACAGGGCAGGACAGGGCAGGGCAAGGTGCTGGTCCACTCAGGCTGTGCAGTGTGCTGCCCTGGTACTGCCATCATCACAGAAGTGCGCCAGGCTTCTCGCCTGACCGGCTTTGCCTGTCTTTCACAGGTCCTTGTACAAGCCATCAAGGAGGCCAAGGAACAGCACCCAGACATGTCAGTGACCAAGGTGGTCGTCCACCAGGAGACCGAGATCTCTGAGGAGTGAACTCAGGTAAAGGTGTTCCTGCTGGGATGGGGGATGCTACCATCTCAGCCAGAGAGAGCTCTCAGGAGCTCTGGACACTTGGGGATCCCCTGACCCCAAAACAGGTCCACACTGGAACTCAAGAAAGTAAAGGCAGAAGCTGTAGTTAACTATGTGGCTCCAACCAGAGCAGTTAGGTCATAGGTGTCCTTCTGCCTTAGTGTGCCAGCATCACTGGGTAGAAAGAGATACCTCAAACTTGGGTCTGAACTACCACTCACCTCTGAGTCTCCTGTACTCTCTGTTATTGGCCCTTGACAATTCCAGGATCTGTGGGCTCGAGAACAGAGCTGAGAACGGGGCCCGACTTCTGGGTGCACGCACGAGGGGTTGGGAGGTGTAGAGCTCTGGGGGTCAGGCTGAATAGCTGGCCTTGCAGGAATCCAGACGGATGGATGCCTAGAGTGGACGCTGGGTAGGACAGCCAGGGCAGCTCACCCTGGCACGGCCAGGAGAACGTGGTGTGGTGCTGGAAGCTTGCTCCTTTGTGGGGGTTCAAACTCGTGCTTTTCTTCCCTCTAGGGACTGTCCTGTCCCGGTCCCCACTCCTCCCCATCCAAGAGAAGCCAGCATATCATAAAGAAGCCAGCCTGCAACAGTCAAACTTTCAAGACTGTTCCACACCACAGAAAACCAACTTGATTTTCTACTGGGATTTATACCGAGACTCTTCTAGATGCCGCAGCTGTTTTCTATATTGTGATACAGAAATTGTCAGCTTTTCAGTCTATGAACTGTTTTTAAGACATTTTGGGTTTTTTTATGGGGTGGTTGGTGACCCTTCAGCCTCTCCTCACTCATTTCCAACTCAGACCGTGACAGGATCCACAGACTTCCTGAGAACCCGCCAGAGACCCTGTCAGCCGTGAGGCCAGAGCCAGCTCATGGGACCTCCTGCTCCTTCTGCAGTTTCCTCTCCTGGATGACACAGAAACTTCATGCACCAGTGAATGTCAGGCAGGGCAGACGACCTGGTCACAGACCCCAGAAACATGACGTCCCTTTGAAGGGTGTCCGGTGAGGCGGAGACCTCAGCTGGGCACCTGGTGTCACACACCCCGCTTCTGTTGGGAGCTGTAGGTCAGAGACAGCAGTTGCTTCAGGTAGAACTAATACTGTGAACATTGGACGCATCTGTGGCCTTCCCCTCCCCAGCTGTCCTGTCCCTTGTCAGAAACAGCAGCTTCGCCAAGTGTTCCCCAGCTCCCATCTCAGGAGACCAGAACTTACGGAAAAATTAGGCACTCTTAGCCAAAAGTGCCAGTGGAACATTTTTAGTTGTAGTTTGGGAAGGAAAAGTTAATGAGGTTTTAAAAAATCAGGTCTTGCTGTTCAGGAGTGTGCTTCACCCGGGGGAGTGGCGCCTTTACCTTGGTTGGACCTCACTAAGAGTGCTTCAGCCTCAGCCGGGCCTCCTCCTCCACGGTAAGGGATGTGGCTCAGGGAAGAGGGTGCCCTCTGTGCCTGAGGATGCCCTCCGGGAGCAAGGGTATTGCCTACCTCCTGGTGGTCATCCCTGACTGGGCAGGTGTGAGCAACTATGCTCATCCCATGCTTGAGATGTCTGTCAGGTTTTTTTTGACTTTATTTTATTGTGGATTTTGGATTTAGTTTCCTTTTTCTTTTTTAATATTGGTTTTGAAGAGGGAGCCTGATGTCCCCAATTGGTGGTAAGAATTTGTGGCCTTTTTTTTTTCTTTTCTCCAAACAGGGCCTCTGTAATCCTCCAGCTTACTTCCTACAAACAGATCTGCCTGGGAAGCTTCTTAGACTCCTAATTCTAGGCTAGGAGTGAACTTCATGAGGGTTGACAGCGGGTCTCTGGCAGCAGTGGCTGAAGGACAGTGAGCCAGCGTAAAGAAGGAAGCCATGGCAGTCTCTGGCCTCCTGGCTGAATGCTCTTTACACAGACTCAGCGACTTTGAACTGGTTTTGAGTGTGCATTTTTCTTTTAGCTCCTGTGAGACTGTTAGCAACAGCAGCTTGCTCTCAGGAGGGAAAGCCTTGGGTTCTGCTCCCAGACACAAACCTGCAGACTGTGGTACAGGGCCTGGTGGGACTGAGCCAGAGAAGGCTGTGCTGGGAGTGGGGTTAGCAGGGACTCCAGCTCTGAGACCCAGGAGGAGGAACAGAGGGGCCGCCTGCCCACTGAGCGCTGCGCTGTGCTCTGGGCCATCCTCATCATCCTCATCAAGACCTCAAACCTGGGTGCCTGACCTCTGCTCCTCTCTGCTGCCTTTGTCTGGAAATTGGACCAGAATTCTGACGTCCCTCCGGGCCTCCCTCCCCCCACCCCCCTTTGCTGGCTCTGGCAACAGATCTTGGGATATAGTAATTGTTTGGATTTTTTTTTTCTTTCTGCAATTGGTGTGAAGAACAGACTCTGTCCAGGTAGAAGTAGTGAGGGGGAGGGGAGTCTCATCTCCAGGGTCAGGGACTTGGCAGGAGTTTTCCCAAAGTGACTCAGGCAAGCACAGTAACAAACCCAACTGCAGTTTTATTTTTACTTCAGAAGTAGATTTCCTTCAAACCACATGAGATCTCTGCCACCCACCCACAAAGCGAGCCCTATATTCCTAAGCTGAGGGCCCAAGGAGACTAACTCCAGGGACCCTCCCCCAGGTCAGCAGTGTATTCTGGGGGATACTAAGCAGCTGGGGCCGGCGGGCTGTGGAGTTACAGCCTAGCCAGCACCCCCAATGCTGACGGGAAATATAAGCCCCAGGCTGGTTGTTTTTACAAATCTCTCTCAGATTATTATTTTGATGACAAAAATGAAGGAGCTTTGTAAATTTTTCTAAAAATTATGAATCATATCAAGTAGTTGTTTACATTTGACAGAATAGGAATGATGGCGGTAGAGTCCAACTGGAAAACCCTAGGTGAGAGAGGCAGTAATCGGCCTGCCGTCTGCACCTTTCTTAGCGACAGATGTGGCTGAGTGTTTTAGCTAAGTGTTTGGTCTTGCTTCTTGTATGGCATTTTTCAATAAACATGGCAAAAAAAAAAAACTGTTCTGTGAGGATTGATCCAATTTAAAATTTCTAACAAAAGTACGGAAAAAAATTAAACCTGGGAAGGGGAGCCACTGTGAGTGCACTAAGCTGCCCACACTGGCCAGAGTGTAGCTCCGGGCTGTGGAAGTAAGTAACTGCTGAGAACTGGCGGGTGCCTTCTGCCAACTGGGAGAGACTTTGCAGCACGGCACGGGCCAGACTTAAAGTGAGACGGACCTGTCTCTGTGGGGAGCTGTCTGACCCCAGGAGCAGGGCACTGGCAGTAGTGAGCCCTGCCGGGATAGCCCACATAGCTGGAGGAAGAATGGGCCTGAAGTGGCAGTTAGAGGTGCAGTCACGGCCCCAGAAAGCTGCAGAGGGTCTCTGTTCCACTTCATCGCCCACCTTTCCCCTGGAGGTCCCACCTCCATCACCACTGCCACCTTGGAGGGAGCCTGTCCCAGCCTGAGACATCCCAACCTACCACTGTTGCCTTTGCCAAGGTACACGCGCATCTCTGGATGCTCCTGGCCTAGCCTGCAGCCCCTCAGGTACCTGTCCCGGGGCTAAGGCCACATGGGCTGAAGAAATTCCTGAGGCTGAATCATGCTGGTGTCCACATTAACACATGCCCCTGAGGCTGGCCGGTGCAGCTGGCACTGCTCTCGACACATGCAGGTCAGGAGGCTGAGCGGCTGCTGTCACCGCAGCATCCATCCTAGCTTCAGAGGTGACTGAAGCAGCTAGTGGACACTGGACTTCTGGTGTCCTGGTCCCATGGTCCACGCTGGTAGCCTCACAGCAGGTTATCCCTTGCACCTCAGACCCGGGCCCCCAAGTCTCCACCCAATTTGGCATAGCCCCCCAGACTGAGTCTGTCCAGCCGTGGCCAACTTCGGTGGGCACAGTCCCGAGCGGCTGGGGTCCCCAGGAGAAGCTCCCCCAGGCCCAGGTCCAGAGACTTGGAGTGCTCAATGCAGGAACCAGAGGGCTGCACCGTGATGATCACGTGGCCAGTCTGAGTCCGAGGACCCCAGGGTGGTGGCAGCCCTGGGCCCTTCAACGGGTAGCCGTGGAGCAGCGCGGGCAACCCAGACCGAGGGTTGGCAGGCTCGGACCGAAGGCTGCGCACCGACGGGACGGGCGAGGGACCCCTCCTCGGGGCCAGGTCCCAAGTCTCGGGCTCCGCGACGGTGCCCGGGGACCCAGGCGCCGGACTGGGCAACAGCGCGTCCCAGCCGGAGCCGTCGGGTGGCCGCAGCGCCTGCGCCCTCAGCACGCCCCGGCGGAGCCGCCGCGTCTCCAGGTCTCGGTTCTCGTAGAGCAGCGTGTTGGCACAGATGAACACGAACAGGCCGACGCCCATGATCACCGGCCCCAGCAGCCGTAGGCGTTCGTGGGGCCCGTGCGCGCGGCCGGTCCTCGGAGTGTGGGAGGCGCGGCCCGGCCAGTAGCCCGCCACGGCGATGCCCATGCCCACCAGCACCACGAGCGCGCCCAGCGCCGCGAACGCCCCCGACGGCGAGCGCAGCCGCAGCCGTGCCCGCACCCGCAGCGGCTCTGGCGGCGAGCGCGGTCTCCGGCGCCGGCCCAGGCGGCGGCCCAGGCGCGAGACGCGGCCCTCGGGGCTCCTGCGCGCGCCGCCGTCTCCGGGGCTCCCGGCCGTCATCGCGCGCTCGTCCGGGCGCTCTGCGGGGACAAGCAAAGAGGCAGACGGTGACCCGACGGGCTGGGCTCCGGGGGAGGGACGCGCGGGGCCGCCTCGGCCGGCCGCTTGGAGATCCCTGGCGGCCACCCCCGGATTTTCCCGCGGCCGCAAGGCAGGGAGCCGCCCCCGCTCGGGTTTTCCGCAGCGGAGCTGGGAGCCAGCGTTGGCCGGGCCCGCGGGCGGAGCGCAGGGAGGGGGCTGCGGGGCTCGGGTGCAGCCGGGGCTGCGGGGCTCCTGCAGCCTGCGCGCGCTCCGCCCGCCCGCCCGCACCGGCACCCCCCTCCTCCCGAAACCGCGGCCCGGGTAAGTACCTCCCGGGCTCGACCCCACCCCCGCACGTGGCCGCCCCGAAGTAACCGGGGGAGGGGGCGCTCGGACCGCCACGGGACTGCGGGTCGCGCGCCGGCGCCCCACCTCCCCCAGTGCTGCGCTGTACATACCGCAGCGAGGGCCGCCGGGGGTGTCTCTGTCTCCGGCTTCTGCTTGCTCGCCCACTCCTTGCAGACTTCCTCAGCCAGCACTGGAGCTGCAGCAGGAGAGACTTGAGCTAGACTCTGGGAAGACCGCTCTGGCCGAGACCAGCCAGTCAGAGCAGAGGAGGCAGCGGCGGACTTTGTCCAGGATTCTTTTCCACTCCTCCAGAAGAGGCCTCCCCCTTCCCCCCACGGCCGGGCTAGGACCGGGGCTGGAGGCAGGGGACTGCCAGTGCGGGACGCAGCTCCTCGCGGGACAGACTGTCCTCCCGGATCCCTCGTCGGCCCAGGCAAGGCTGTTCCCAGATTGCGGTGTTTCCGATTCGGGCTCCCGGGGATGAATCATCCCCCCTTTCCCGCCGCCTGGCCTCTTTTCCAGCCTCCTCCGCCCGAGGCCTCCGTGGGCCGCGTCCGGGCCGGAGCAGCACCGCCCCGGGGTCGGGGCCGAACGCTGGAGCCGCTCCAGGAGGCCGCTCGCCGTGGCTCGGGCACCAGGAGGCCGCAGGGCAGCGGGAATCGGGGCGTCCACCCGCTCTCGGCCGGAGACGACCCCGGGGTCCCGGAGAGAAGTGGCCTAGCCCGGGCCTAGCCCAGATCGACCCCCGCCCAGGGCCCTGCAGGCCCGGCCCCGACTTCCGCGACCCCCTGGCCGGCTCCAGAAAGGCCACGGGGTGGCTGAGTCCCGCCCCGAACCCCGCGACCCGCCTCCGCCCGCGCCCTCGACGGAACGGCGCCCGCCTGGCCCGGCCCCGCCGACGGCCCCGTTCGCGCCGCTGGGCGCACGGCCAGTTTCCATGATGCCGACTCGGCCCGGGAGCCCCCGCCTGGGATTGATTAGTCCGTGGCCCGCGCTAATGAGAGCCGGCTGCGCTCGGCCCGCGCTCCTCTGCCCCCGGAGACCGGCATCCCCCGGCCGCAGAGCCTCCCAAGGCGATCTGGAGACCTCCCGCTCCCTGTGCTCTGGTGCGGGCGCTCGCCCCGGAGGCATCCCTCTGCTGACCCCAGCTCCGTACTCACTCGCTGAGCCTCTGTGCGACTCCCCTGCCTCCCCGGCCCTTCTGTCTTCCCGGGTGTTCCCCGACCTGGGCCACAAGCCCAGCTTCACTCTCAGCGGCCTGGGCGTTCCGGGGTCCCTGAACCCGAACCTCCACCAGCGAGGGCCTCCCTAAGCATAGCACACTCCTGTCAGGCTCCCAGCTCTCCCCTGCCCTGCAGTCCTAGTCTAGCTCTGTTCCCTCTCCCTCCCCTGCCCCCCCTCCGTAGCCACTGTCTTCCCTAGGCCACTCTTAGAGTCCCAGTGGTCTGGCACCGCCCGCCCCTGCTAGGGGCGGTTTGCACGGAGCATCCTACAAATCCGACTTAGCTGAAAACCCAGCTCCCTGGTGCTGGCCAAACGGTTTCTGAGCCCTTCTTGTTTGAGCATGCCCCGACCCTCTCACCTGGCTGGTGTGGTTGAATCTCTCTAGGTCCCCAGCCCCTCTGAGCTCTGGTCCCAGGCCTCAGCCAGTTCCTGGCTCTGACACCGATTCCCCTCTCCACCTCACGCTCCTGCGGAGCTCTCGGCCCTTGCTCCAGCACCTGGCCAGGCCTTCCCTCCTTTGCGCTTTCTCTGCACACAGGTGAGCCCCTGGATTGCTCTGGGGACTGGATGTCTTCTTGGGTCCTTACTGGCCTTGAAGTCCGAGGGGCAAGGCTATTTGTGCCCTGCTTCTTCCTGGAGCCTTGTACTCAGGGGAATGTGTGTCCCAGCTGGCCCTCCATGCTGGAGGAACATGTGTGAGGCCTGTGTCTTCCCCCACTCCTCCTGTTCTCCACGCTGGGGCCCTGCTCAAGAGGAGGAGGAGGGAGAGAGAGAGAGAAAGAAAGGACACCTAAGCTCTCTGCGGCTCAGTTTCCCCATCTTTATAAGAACAGAAACAACGCCACGGAGTGTTTTCAGAGTTGAAAGGAGAGCACACATGTTGAACACCTGGCACAACGCACGCACATGCCAACAAACAGCCCGCCCTGCGACTGTGGGCTTCAGGCGGGGTCTGAGCTGTGAAGGGTGTGGCGACAGGTCCCTTTCCCAGGTGTAAACCTCTCTGATTCTCTTCGGAGCTCTGGAAAGTAACAAGCGGGGAGATAAGGAACCCGGGAGGGGAAGCATTCCTTCCCACCGGCCTCCTGCAGAGGGACCTCCCAGCCTAATGGTTCCATCCTGTCTCTGCAGATGTGTGGCTGGCCAGTGGCCTGTGTTGGGACAGTGACGCTTCCCAGGCAGTCTGGATCCCACGCAGTTCTGCCCTGGCCTCTGTGTGACCTGGACGCCTTTCCTTCTGGAACGGGAGGAGCCTGGATGGATGAGGCGGAAGCTGGAAATGCGACACCATCACCTTGAGACCGTGGGCGGCAGGGGGCAGTGCTCCCTCCCCCCAGTTACAGAGAAAGGCGGACTGATGGACAGGCACAGCCCTACCATGCTCAGGTCATGGAATCTCTCTCATCACTTTAGAAAAGCCTGCCCCATCTCCAGAGGGCACAGCTGATGGCTGTATGGTCCCCGCTCCTGGTGACTTTAACCCAGAGATGCCTAGAGCCCCTTCAGAGCCGCCCAGGGGAGAGAGTGTGGTTCTGTGGCTTTGCAGAATGACTGTAGGGAATCATAGTTCCCCCCTGTCAGCAACTACCCTGCATCCTTCATGGGCAGCATTGAGGTGGGAACAGTTCAGTGAGCCGTGTTTCACAAGGTGAACCCAGAATCCCAAACCCAGGCTCCATTTCCTGAAGGCAGAACCCCAGAGATGGGTAGTGACTTGCCCAGGGCAGCTCAGCCAATGCCTGGCAAAGCTGGGATCCAGGCTTCTGAATCAGTTACATCCCGAGTTCAGGCCTTTAGAGGGTAGTGGCTGTGTGCCACGTAATTCATGCCTCCCTCTGGAAGCTCTACTCTACATGGGCTCTTTCTAGGCGTCCTTAGGCTGCTGGCATAGCCTAGGGAAAATGAATATGGGCTCTGTGGCTCCCTGAAGCCCAGCGAGGAGGAAGAAGAACTTGGTTGATCCAGGAGCCACTGAGGGAACAAGGACCTCGTGGCTACAGCAGCTTCTACAACAGTGCCTGGGTGGAAAACTAATAGGTTCCCCTCTGGAGCTCTCTGGATGGTCTGTGAGGTGGCTGTCACCTATATCGGAGCCTGTGTGTGTGTGTGTGTGTGTGTGTGTGTGTGTGTGTATGCTCGCGCTCGCGTGCGTGTGTTTGCTAGCAGGGAAGGGAGGGGGTGGTCTTGCCTATGATCACATGCCAAAATAAGGATATGTGAGACCCAGGCCAATCAGCTTGGCTGTTGACTAGCAGGTGCTTCCCGCCTGGGGGTGACAGACTTGTCCCTCTAAGACTGTGGACTCAGCAGCTGCCCCAGGGAGTCCCATCTAGTCCCTCCAGGAAGTGGTCCGCTCTGCTCTGAAGACCCCAGGAAGCCTGGCCGAGCTCAGAAGTGAAGTGCCCTTAATTTTCTTAACTGCCTCAGGGACAGTCACCTTAGCAGGGGTACCACCTCAGTCCTAAAAGTTCCACCTGGACCAGCTCAGAGCAGACATCTTCTCCCCTGGACCAAGAGGAGGGTAGGACAGGAAGTTCAAAGGAATTTTTCTCAAAAACTTGGGAGTGAAGGGGCCTGCAAATGACTCGAGAAGCTGACCTGCCAAGGGCTTGGAACAGGGCCGCTGGCTGGAAACGCCAGACACATGCTGACCTCTGTCGGTCTTCTCCAAAACAGGTGTGTCCCTCAGGTCCTCCCCCTCCTCCTCCTGAGTGCTCCCAGCTGGCAGGTCCCAGCAGGAACCTCCGAAACAAAACCAAGAGAAAATTGGCGATTGGAGGAGGAGGGGTCTGTTTATGTCTCTGGTCCTGGACCCTTAGGTTGGAAAATGGGCATTTGTACACAGGCTAAGCTGTAGAGAGGGGCGGGGCGGCGGGTCGTCCACCCACCCTGGCCTGGTAGCTGTCTGTGTGCTGTGAACCTCCATGGTGCCACGCGTAGCTGTTTCCGGGACTGTTTTGCACAGGGGCTGGAAAAAGCAAGGCAGACCTGCTGTCTCTCCGACTCTACAGCAGGACCCTTTAGCAGTCGGTTACTGGGGAGGCTGCAGGCTTGTTGCTCTGCCCTCCCTAGGCTGTGGCACTTGCCTTTGTGTTGAAGATCTTTGCTGTCCCTTGTCCCCAGGCGCCTAAATCCAGCAGAGGAGTTGGGGACCCCAGAGGACAGCCAGGATTTTGTGGGGAGCTGGGAAATGAATTCTGAAAGACAACTAGGAGTCAGCCACAGATACTTCGGGCGTGTGGCAGCTGCTTTTGGTGACAGTGAGCCCACAATGAGGCAGTGGGCTCCGTGTCTCATGGGGAGGGGGCTCTGGACCCTCAGCAGGGCAGGAGGCGCCCAGCCTGGAGGGAGTGGAGAAGGTGTGGGGTGCCCCCTGGCGGCCAGGCTTCAGCCCTGCCTGAGTGTGCCAGCTGCCCTCGTTGGTGCCCACGTGTTCTTGCTGATCTGCCAGGAACACCCGCCTTCAGGCCTCATGTGTGAACTCCCTGCAAACACCCTGCTCCCCTGGAGAGGTCAGAGCAGATGTCCATCCGGGTGTCTGCCACGCGCAGCTTACGGCCGGCTTTGGTAGTGCTCTCAGAGGCCAGAGTGGGCTGCGCCGCTCGCCTCCCTGTGGTTCCCTCGGGAAACTTGAGGTTAAGAAATGCAAAATCACCCGGTAACGACAGCTGCACCCCACCGCACTGAATGGGTCCGTTCACCCATTCTTCCCTGTCGGCTTGCATGGACACGGCCCTCGCTTGGGCATCCTGAAGAGACCCCTCTATCAGACAGGTCTGTTGAAGGTTGTGGTGACAGCCACCAGCACAGGGGACAGAAGCCCACTCACAAGTCCCCCTCATCCCTGCACAGCAGGTTGCCAGTTGAACCTTTGCGTCCGCAGCCGCCACTCATTTCACAGGGCAGGGCTGCAGGCCACAGTGAGACCCTCATGGGGGTCACCCTCCTGACGTCAAGGCCCTGAGTCGCGAGATGGTACCCAGGCGCCTCCAGTGTGAGATGAGGTGGAAGGAGAGGATGCCGCTCTGCCCAGCTCTGAGCCCATTCCTGCAGGTGAAGCGGGTGCAGACACAATCTGGACCTCAAGTCCGTGTGAGTCCAGAGCCCTCTCCACACTGAGCTGGTTGACAGCTACGGCCTGGAGTGTTAAACTTACCCAAGGCCATCAGCAGGAAGGCAAAAGCAGTCTCAAACCCTGCCTGCAGAAATGCCGTCAGCACACCATTTGTCCAGGGCCAGATCAATGAACTCGCCTCCACCATACTCCCAGGAAGTTCAGACCCCTGATTTAAAAACTCTAGAGGAGAGGAAAGAATGTTCCCGGAGGCCTGAGGTCCTAGAAGGATCTCCCCAGAGCTCAGCGGTGCGGAATCCGCTGCTGGCTGGTCCAAAACGCCCCTGCCTACATGTTTACTTGTTATGGGCTGCGGTCCAAATTCCTGGTTTGGAAGAATCACCCATGATGCCCCAGGAGGCTTTTCAAACATCTTCACCGATTCATCTTCTCTTGCCAGGAGATGCTGGAGGGCCAAAGATGAAGATGAACAAAGTCACCGAAAGTTCCACAGTCATTTGGATGGTAGGTTCCTGGTTCACTCCACCCACCCCGGGAGCTACCTGAGCCTGCACAGTGGCGGGTTGGGAGGGAGGCAACTGCCACGCTGGGCTGCGGCTACGGCTGCGGCGTGGTGCCTGGATTTACGAGCCAGCCGCGTGGTGGGGCTTGACTGGCTTCCCTTCCCCAGGTCGGTTATAAATAAGGGCCGCGTAAACGCCTTTGTCCTGGGCAGCTTTTCCCTGTCCTCTCGGGATTAATGTCTAAGAAGCAAGAACTACCCTGCTTCTGCCAAATCTGATTTTCCTCTCGCCCCCGACTGGGTTTGTGGGCAGCAGTTCACAACCAGGTCCGCAGCCCTGGTTCATGACCGGGTTCAGGTGCCGCACACACCGCAAGGTAGTTGTGATTGGCGTCTCTCTCTTTTTTAAAAAATGTTTATTTATTCATTATGTATACAATATTCTGTCTGCGTGTATGCTTGCAGGCCAGAAGAGGGCACCAGACCTCATTACAGATGGTTGTGAGCCACCATGTGGTTGCTGGGACTTGAACTCGGGACCTTTGGAAGAGCGGGCAATGCTCTTAACCGTTGAGCCATCTGTCTCTTTAGGGACAGCTCACGCAATTCTTCAGTGGACTAGAAGAACCGGGATTGTCTGGGTGGTGAGGATTAAAGATAAATGCAAAGTCTTGTACACACTGGCCAGGCAGGGAAGACCTGGTCCCTCTCTGAGTGTGAGCTCCTCCTGAGAGGAGGACACCTGCTTCTACTACATAGTTGTTTTGTGTTTTAATAGCTCCTGTTCAGTTTCGTCGATCCTACGTGTGAAACTGGAGTGTGCACTCGTTTCTGTGTGGCTTTCAGTTTGGGAAACATCCAGGGGGCTTCCTAACCTAGCGTTTCTTCTTCCCCTCCCAGGAGGTGACCTCAGGGTCTGCAGGGGCTTTGCAGGGTGTCAAAGCTGCAGGCCCCACACAGGCTCCCAGTGGCACCCTCGCAGCCCCCCGGGTTACCTACTTGGAGTAGGCCCTGCCTCACCCTTTTTGCTGAAGCTGAGGGGAACCAGGGCCTTTTCTAGTTCCTGCCATGGTCTGACTTCCTCCTGCCTTCATGAATGGCCCTCTATCCTACTCATCGCCGATGGAGACCTTCCAGCTTCCACAGGGACCAAAACAAAGCCTTAGAGGCTGGTGATGAGACCAGAGGGTACAAGACTTGCCTAGCTTACATTGAACTCTAGATCTGAAATCTCAGTCTCTCTCTCTCTCTCTCTCTCTCTCTCTCTCTCTCTCTCTCTCTCTCTCTCTCTCTCTCACACACACACACACACACACACACAGAATCTTCTTCCACTTAAAACTCAGCTTCATCCGAGAATCTGAGACATCAGCATGTAAGAGCATTGGTTGCTTGTGCAGAAGACCCAGGCCCACGTTTGGTTCCCACATTTGGTGGCTCAGAACGGTATGTAAGGCTAGTTCCAAGGGATCTGACACCCTCTTCTGACTTTTTTTAAAAAAAGATTTATTTATTTATTATATATACAATATTCTGCCTGCATGTATCCCTGTGGGCCAGAAGAGGGAACCAGATCTCATTACAGATGGTTATGAGCTACCATGTGGTTGCTGGGAATTGAACTCAGAACCTCTGGAAGAACAGACAGTGCTCTTATTCTCTGAGCCATCTCGCCAGCACCCTCTTATGACTTCTTTAGACATTAGGCACACACAATAAATCTTTTTTTTTTTTAAATCAGATTCATCAGAGTATTGTCATCTATCACTGAAATGTGTTTCTGGGAGAGAGAAGGAAGTGCACTGTGGATTCTGCTGACTTGAATAAATTGGTTCTTTTCTGGACATGTCATGTGTACATGTGTAAATGTCCATGTTTTCATTTTTCCTTTCTTTCCTGTGCCCTCAATGTGGTGTGTAGTGGCCATGATTACACAACACTGCTGTTGGGGGCTGCAGACCCCTGGCCCCTTGACTTTCTTTGCCTGCCTCAGACCTTTTGCCTGCTGGAGTGAACTGAGCTAAACAACTTGTTTACCTGTGCCTGCAGCTGCTCTGACCACGAGCCCCTGATGGCAGGAGAGTGGGTTCTGGTGGGCCTGTGACTGAAAGATCCCGAGAGCTGGGGCGTGGCCAGAGCCCTATAGAAGCTGAGGTGTGGCCAGAGCCCTATAGAAGCTGGGGCGTGGCCAGAGCCCTATAGAAGCTGCCCCTGAGCACAATAAAGATGGCATTCTTGTATGAAGGATGACCCGTGTCCCTGTGTGTGTGCATGTGTTTTTAAGTCTCCAGCTTAGTTGCCTGAGGCTCAGGTACCGTGAGATTGGGAACCAGGGAACCCTGAGAGATGGCCCTCGGGAATGGTAAGGGTGGATTGAAGATGGGTATGTGTCTATATGTGTTTTTAAAAGAATGGAAGAAAACAGTTTTTAAAGAGACAGAGTATAGACAGACAGATTAAAAGGAGAAAAGATGGGATGTGTACAGATGTTTGTTATTGTGTTATCTTTTGCTTGGTTGCCTGGAGAAAGACATTTGATTCTGGCAACTGCTAAGAAAGGTATCTTGACTTTAAAAATATGGGTCTAAGGATATGTTGCTTTGGAAAAGAGGTTCTACTTTTGTTTCCACAAAGGATGAGAACCTGTGGAATCATTCCAGACTCGTGTGGTTAGATGAACTAAAATCCCCTGAAATGTCGTTGTGAATACCCCCAAGGATACGTTGCTCAATAAACAGCAGGAAGTAGTTTACAGAGAGACCAACACCCAAATTCCCTAAATGATTGTTTATTGGAAGAAGTGGGGCTCAGGAGCCTGTCTGCCATTGTGGACCCAAGGAATGCAGGAGCTCAGGTCCCTTCTGCACTTCCCAAGTGTGTGCCTGCTTCCTGGGGTCCCCGAAAGCAGAGAGGTGGCAGCTGGAACTGAGCTTGGCAAGGGCAGCAGACTGCTGTGAATTCTTGCAGAGAGGCCCAGAAGGTGGCAGCAGGGCGAGGAGGTGGTGGTTCCCAGCTCTGCTCACCCAGGAGTCTGCAGCATGAGCAGCAGGCTTCCCCACAGGACCCGAACTCACGCAGTAGCTAACGCTGAAGGTTCCCAAGCCTGCCTGCTGCCCCTGCCAGTTATGGTGGCACACGCCAGTTAGGATTTGCAAGCTATGGGGGCAGTTCTGACCACTGAACCTGTGCAGCATGTTAGCAGACCAGGGTTTTAACCCCAGGTGGGGGCTGGGCAGAGATCCTTGGGGGATCCACAGGCTGTTGCCGATAAAGGGTTGACTATGGGGGCATGGTGGGAACAGAACAGGTTGGAAAATTTATTCTGAGGGCCACTGTTGAACCACAAGTTGCAATTCCCATCAAATGGAGAGAAACTAGGCCGGTATGAGTGGAACAGTGGCCCCTATGAGAAGAAAAGTTACTGGCTGCTCAGTGGCTTGTGCAAGAACAGTTAGCTGTCGGGCATATAGTTCCATCCCCTTCCCCCTGGAATATCCCCATATTTGTTATAAAAAAGAAATCTGGCAGTTGGCGACTATTGCAGGACCTTAGGCAAGCTAACAAATGTATGGAAATTATGGGATCATTGCAGCCAGGATTGCCAAGACCTGTGCTTTCCCTAAGGTTTATCACATGGTGGTGACTGACCTCAAGGACTACCTTTTTACTATGCATTTGCATCCTGAGGATTCACCCAAATTTGCTTTCAGTGTTCCCTCTATTAATTTCAGAGAGCTGCCCCAAAGCAATGGGTTATGTTGCCCCAGGGCATGGCCAATAGTCCAAGTTTGTGCCAATTATGTCTCCAGAGCTTTATGGCCCCTAAGGGAGCAACATCCCCAGCTATATGCCATTCATTATATGGATGATATTCTTATTGCAGCCTCAAAGGAATATGATTCGCATGCAGGGTTGCAGACACTTTATGAGGGAATGCAATGGACTGGTTTAGTTGTTGCTCCCGACTGTGTTCCCTTTTCAGTATTTGGGCCATCAGCTCCTACAGACTGGAGTTCAACCACAAAAGATCACTCTTAGAATAGATCAGCTCCGCACTCTTAATGATTTTCAACAGCTTTTGGGAAACAGTAATTGGATTAGACCATCAATGGGATTGACAACAGGAGAATTAAAACCCTTATTTTAAATCTTAAGAGATGACTCAAACCCCACGTCTCCCAGGCTACTGACACCTGAAGGCCGTGAATGTCTTAGATTAGTCAACAGTGGTTAGAAGCCCATCTGAATTATATTGATTATCGCCAGCCTTTGCTTCTGCTGGTCTTCTGCATAGCCTTGCAGCCCACTGCAGTCTTTTGGCAGGAGGGACCTATTCCCTGGGTGCACGGATGAGCCTCTCCCAAATAGATTGTGCAGCCCTATCATGTGGCTGTCCTGGAGGTGTTGCACATGGCCTACCTGGAAAGTCTTAGGGCATTTGGCAAAATCCCAGATAAAGTGATTGTTCCGTACAATAAGGGACAGCTTAACCGGATCCAGTTATTTAGCTCAGAATGGTCCATCATTTTAACCACTCAGTCTGCCGAATTTGACTCCCCTAATAAATTAGTAAAATTTTTTAAGGAACATCTGGTTTGCTTTCCTAAAATTATTTTGCGAGCTCCACTAGATTGCACCCTTAATGTATTTACAGATGGATCCTCTAATGGCGTGGCTGCTGTAGTCACAGTCCAGAAGACTGTTCAAATAAAAGTACCCTAAAAATCCACACAAATAGCAGAATTGGCTGCCATTCATTTAGCTTTAGTTACCTTTCCAGCTGAACCTATTAATCTTTTTACTGATAACACATATGTTGCTAAGGTTCTTCCCCCCCTCCCGGAAATACCAGGAAATATAGCCACTATCTCTGCAGATCATGAATTGTTGACTAACATTCTAACATTCAATTACTTTTATGGAAAAGATCTCATAAGATTTATATTGGCCACCTTCGGGCACATTCTGGCTTACCTGGCCCTTTTAGTGAAGGCAATGCACAGGTTGATCAGATGACCAATCTCTTAATCTCTGTGCCCCAGGATTCCTTGGTCTCTGCCCAGTGGGCTTATGAGAAATTCCATTTTAATGTTACTTCTTTGAGGCTCACGTATAAAATTTCTAAGGAACAAGCTCTTAAGATTGTAAAAGCATGTCCTTTGTGTGCAGAATTTGCTCCTGCCCCTCATCTGGGAGTTAATCCTCAGGGTCTTTTGCCCAATCATATCTGGCAGATGGACGTTACTCACGTGACATCCTTTGGCAAACTGGGATTTGTACGTGTTTCTGTGGATACTTATTCAGGCATGCTCTTTGCCTCCCTCCGCCCACTCAGGAAAAAAAGGTGAAGGATGTAAAAAGCCTCCAAGATTTTGCCAACATGGGGGCCCCAAAATTGATTATAATGGACAATGAACCAGCTTTTATCAGTAAGGCTTTCAATTATTCTGTGGCAATTATGACATCCTTCATAAGACAGGGATTCCTTACAATCCCCAGGGACAAGTTCTAGTGGACTGGACTCACTGAACTCTCAAAGACTATATTCATAAAACAAAAAAAGGGGGAGTATAGTACTCCCCGGGATATCCTTTCTAATGTTCTCTATACATTAAATTTTCTAGCATTTGAATCACACACTCATCCGTTGCTCAGTGGCACTGGGCAGTCCCGCGGCTCTACTCATCCAATGGTACAGTGGAAGGATGTGTTCACTGGAGCATGGAAGGGGCCTGATCCAGTCCTCACTTGGGGACGTGGAAGTGTATGTGTGTTTCCGTAGGATACTGAATGCCCCATTTGGATTCCTGAATGGCTTGTGCGTCCTATGGACGGTTCTCCTGACCATCAGCCATGGCCAACAGGTATGATGGGCCCCCGTCAGGAATCTACTGGTGCTGATGCCGGGGGTCTGGATAATCCTTTCCATTGATTGGACTAAGGAACAGCCAGCCATTCTCATTGATTGGAGATGCAGTTTGTATTTTATTTCTGTTGAATTTTTCTTCTCCTTGTGTTAAATGTTGGCCCGGTACTATGATTTATGGCCAGAGCACATTATTCATTATGACGATGGGGACTGTGATCACTTTACAAGAATGTTAACAAGGATGCTCAGGAGTTTGTTTCCGGAATCCAGCCCAGTGGGGTGGAGTGTCTACCTTTACGGGATGGTATCTCTGTGGACTTTGTGCCTGTTTAGATTTTGGACCCTTGGCTGTGCCGGATTCTACCTTGTTTCATAGAAAACAAGATGGAAAACCAGAGCCAAAATAGGACTTCTCATGCGGCTGTCTGTGGCTAATTATACCTTGAATGATTCTGCCCTTAACTCTTCCCGAGTTTTGTATCTTTTGAACAGCTGTTGGGCTAAGGAGACGACTGTCGCTATGGGCCGGGTTCCAGGCTTGGTGCCTTGTGCCAGTGAGTCCACTGGTGCTGAGCCATCCCTGCCGGGACTTCAGGATCACGTGGGTGACTGGATTGCCACCACTGCAGCCTCTGAGACAACCGGTGTTGCCACCAGTCAGAGACTGCTGTGCGGGCACTGTTGATCCTCTCGCCAGATAGGTTGCCACTGCCTTAGAGATCCAGAATCCCTTATATAATTTTCGCCAGGGCATTTTTCAGTTTGACCTAATAGTTGGAGCACACGGTTGGCTGCTCCCTTTCTTTTCCTTATGTTTGTGCCACACCCATGCCAATCCAGCCACTTCTATACGGCCTAGGATTGCTGAACAGCTAGGAACTCCTGTATCTGGAGGGCTTCTGTTGCTCTGCCTCTACAACAGCAGCAGCCATTTGCCCAAGAAAGTGGGCTTCCTCCGAGAGCAGTATGGGTTAGCAGGCTACAGAAAGACCAGTGAGCCAGAAACGGGTAAGACAGGAGCCTGATGTGCTTCTGCAACCCAAGACAGGCCTGGTCTAATGATATGGAAAAGGGGGAGCTGTTGGTGGCTGGAGACCCCTGGCCCCTTGACTTTCTTTGCCTGCCTCAGACCCTTTGTCTGCTGGAGTGAACTGAGCAAAACACCTTGTTTACCTGTGCCTGCAGCTGCTCTGAGACCCTGATGGCAGAAGAATGGTTTCTGGTGGGCCTGTGACTGAAAGATCCCCAGAGCTGGGGCATGGCCAGAGCCCTATATAAGCTGCCCCTGCGCACAGTAAAGTTGGCATTCTTGTATCAAGGATGATTCATGTCCCTGTGTCTGTCTGTGTACATGTGTTTTTAAGCCTCCGGCTTAGTTCCCGGCTCGCATTCCATCCCAGAGTGCAGGCGCTACACACTGCCAGCCCTGCTCAGTAAATATTTTAGGCTTTGAGATCTTTCCAGCCTAGCTCTGCTGCAACAGACAAGCCCTAAGCAGAGGTAGACATGGCTGGACCCAGAGTGGACCTGACTTCACTTGGTATGGCTTTTATTTTTGTCTTCAACCATTTGAAAATGCTAGAATCCTTCTGAACTCACAGGGCACATGTCAGTGAGCAGCAGGCTTTTCAGCCATGGTTTAACCACAGACTGTGGGGTATTAAAGTGGTGGACTGCTCCTTCTCTGTAAGGAGCCGTCAGAACATGCCATTGTGATATGGTGCTGGCGTCCTGCAGCTTGGAGGTAAACAAATCCTTTTGAAGTTGCCGAGTGGGCCTTGTCCTGTATTTGCATAACTGAGCCTTGGTTCCCTGGCCTGTCCCAAGGCCTTGGGCTTGGTATTCAATGGTATTCACCAATCAGAACAGTGTCCGAGCCTCTCCACCCTAGAAAAGCAGCTGCCACTTGGCTTTTCGCTCTCTCTCTCGTTCCCCACTTCCCCTTCAACCAAGAGGCTCCAATAAAGTTGTGATTTGGGAAGAATTCTCCATTTCGTGGTTGTTCCTGTTTGCTGGTCAAGGGGCGCGCCACACACTTCCCCACTGCTGGGACAGAACACCGCACAGAGCAACTTAAGGGTTTATTTTTGCTCAGCATTTGAGGATGCGGTCCAGTCCTTCATGGCAGGGAAGACACAGAGGGAAGACATGGCAACGTGAGGCAGCTGGCCACATTGTATCTGGCTACATGCTGCGGCTCAGGTCTTTCTTTGTTTCCTTCAGTCCCAGATCCCAGCCTATACAATGGTGACACCCACATTCTTGGGAGTTCATTCCTCTTCAGAAACTTTTCTGAAAACACTCCATTATCCTCACAGCCCCCACCCCCTGCCCCATCCCCAAGTGTTTTTTTTTTTCTTTTTTTTCTTTTTTTTTTTTTAGTTTTTCGAGACAGGGTTTCTCTGTAGCTTTGGAGACTGTCCTGGAACTAGCTCTTGTAAACCAGGCTGGCCTCAAACTCATAGAGATCCGCCTGCCTCTGCCTCCTGAGTGCTGGGATTAAAGGCGTGCGCCACCACCGCCTGGCTCTCAAGTGTATTTCTATGTGACTGTCAATCCAGTTTGGTTGACAAGAGTCAGACCTGATGGCTCACACCTGTAACCACAGCTCTCAGAAGGCTGAGGCAGGAGGTGCTATGGTTTGAGGCCATCTGGGTTTTATAGTGAGTACCAGGGCAGCCTGGGCTATAGAATGTGAAACTGCCTATAAATGAATGAACGAATGCATGAATACATACATACAAGAGTTTTGTAAGCCCGGCTTGGTGGTTTATGCCTTCAATTCCAGCACTCCAGAGACAAAACAAGCAGAGCTCTGTGGGGGGCCAGCCTGATCTACATAGTTTCAGGCTAGCCAAAGCTACATAGTAAGACTTTGTCTCAAAACAAAGGAAGCAGTTCTGAGGCTGGGAGAGGAAAAGTTACACACCCCAGCTGCCTTACACACCCCAGCCGCCTTACACACCTCAGCTGGTCTGTACCCGGCATAGCCTGGCTTTGAGGCTACACTTCTCTGCCTCCAACATCAGTCAGAGGAGCCCCCCTAAACTGCTCACCTCTGTTCCTTCCTAGAGTCGACCACTATTTATTATATACAGCACTGTCAGTCCCCTGAATCAAGCAGTCACCATCTTCGGACATTCAGCTCTGCCCCCTTGTAAAGGCTCATCCCGACTGAGTTTGAATGACCTCATCGCTGCTGGGTAAAGATTTCCCAGGTGTTGTCTGCTGGGGAGAACCATACCCGTATAAATAATTCTCATCTGTGCTCTTTAGAGTGACCCTTTGTGGAGTCATACCTCAGTTTGTCCCTGGGACCTTAGAAGGGCAGACATTGCTTTTGTCTCCCTCGTGGAAGAGATTTTAGTAACACTTGGCCTACTAATCAGGTGGGAGCAACTGAGGAAGTGTTTGGGAAGAGCAAAGGTGTTTGTTGTCCCTGATAGGGGAATGGGACAAACAGATGAAGTTGAGTCAGGGTGGGGGAGGGAGATGCCATGTTTGCAGAGGAAATTTTGACTCGGGGATTTGTCCCTCCAGGGTTTGCGGGAGCAGGGGCAGGGCCATGGACACCAGGGCAGGGGCTGTCAGGGAAAATCCGAGCTGGCAGTCATCTTCCAGGTGGTGTGGAGTGGTTCCCTACCTGATGGGTGGGAGCCACCGAAGTACGGCGGTTGGAAGGTCTAGCGCAGCTGTTAAAATCTCTGTCAGGGTCGAGTTGTCAGACGATAGCCTGCTTTTTTTTTTTTTTTTTTTTTTTTTTTTTTTTTTTTTTTTTTTTTTTTTTTGTGGCTAGGGGGCCAAAAGGCAAAGAGTGTCCAGGTAATATAACGCTCACCCTTGAGTGTTTTGTCCATTTGGAGACTCGGTTAAGAGAAGCATGGGGTGGGGGCAGTTCTCAAAAGTTCAAAAGTTGCAAAGCCTGGGGAAGGTCTAAAACCCTGCACCTGTAACTGGGAGAATCCGCAGGTCAGCACAGGTGTTCCCGGAGGCCATAAGGTGGTTTGGGCGAATCTCAGTGCTAGGACTGGGTTCTCTCCTGAGGAGGGTTGTTTGTTACAGAAGCCCTAGAGGCCACTAAGACAACGAAGTCCACAGTCACGGTCACAGTTGTTGGTTGCATTCCGGAGCTGATGGTGAGACCCTGTTGTTGAGGCTTAGAGAAGTATCCGGAAGGGCCTGAAGTGTTCCCTCCCAGTGAGCAAACTCCGGTAGTGCCAGAAGTTGCTGCGACTATGCTTGGAAAGAATGAAGGCTTAAAGACATATCCAGCTGTGGGTCGCACAGTGGAGGTGCCAGCCAGAGCAACGGTGTGCGCATGTGCTTAGTTACTGTCGGGACCAGCTTTCTGATTGGACTTCAGGCTCGCTCGCGCCACAGGAGGTAAATTACATCTGGCACCGGAAAATTAGGCAAAACCCTGCGAGCAGGCATGCCACAGGCTCCAGTGGAGAAACAACTGCTATTGATTGGGTAAGTGACATACCGGCATTAGCGCTTCTCACATGTGTGTTTACAATCATAGGTTATTACCCGTGCCCCTCGGGACATTTTCCCATCTGTTTTTATCCATTTCCTCATTCGTGTTTTGTAATAAGAGGGGGAGAAAAAACACCCCCAAGACTTGCCAACAGCCGTGTGGCTGATGAGGGCACACGACGGTTCAGGATCCCAGCTTAGCTGGAGAACAGTCGGACATTTATGTCACCCCTCCAAGGCTTGGGGACTCTTGTGTAAGAAGGGGGCGGAAAGAATGTAAGAGCTGGAAGGGGTGTAAGAGTGTTGTGATTGTCATGGGAGACAAGCAACTGCGGGCGTTCATTGCTGTGCCCCATTGCAAAAGGTCATCCAAGCTGGGCTTGGGTGACCCATTTCCATCCCCACAGCAGGGTGGAGAGGGCTTGGGACTGTCACCTGAGTATCTGTCACTCCTACCACCTGTCCTGTGCAGTTCTGTCCTAATCGCACCTGGCCTAGAGGAGGAGCTGCAGTGTGTCAGTCAGGAAGACTGGGGTGTTGGGGAAGTCCCCATGCCTGCTGGGGAAAGACTTTCCAGTTGCAACCTGTTGGGACCGGAGCACCCATACCCCTGTGGGAAATCCCTCTCATGCTTTGTAGGGAAACCCAACAGACACAGTGGCTTCCCAGGGTGAGCTTTGGTGGAGTCATGCCTTGGTTTGTCTTTGGGACCTTAGCAAGGGGAGGAATAGAAATTCTTTCTGTGTGAAGGACTTTTAGCACAGACAACCGTGTCCTCCGGTTGCCATATACTAACTTGGATCCCCTAGGATGTCCTTGCTGGGCCTGGTGCTATACTTTCCTTTCTCTCTCTCTCTCTCTCTCTCTCTCTCTCTCTCTCTCTCTCTCTCTCTCGTCTCATGTAGCCTGGTTGGCTTCCAACCCTATATTCTTTATGTAGAAAAGGAAAACACTGAACTCCAGATATTCAAGGTACCACCCATGTGCTGGCATTACAGGCATGCTCCATGGGGTCTGTTTTCCTTAATGTCTCTGCTGAGCAGTTTTTGACTGGAGCCAGAGTCATCTGGAAAGAGGAACTTCAATTAAAAGAATTCCTTCATCAGATTGGCCTGTAGGCAGGAGTGTGGGGCATTTCCTTTCATTGATGATTGATGTGGGAGGGTCCAGCCCACCGTGGGCAGTACTACCCCTGGGGCAGGTGGTCCTGGGTTGTAGGAAAAAATAAGTTGAGCTGGGTGTGGCGGTACTTGCTTTAATGCCAGTTCTCAGGAGACAGAGGCAGGTGGATCTCTGTGAGTTTGAGGCCAGCCAGCAGATAGATAAACCAGTAAGCAGCCTTCTTTCATGGTTCCGCTTTGGTTCCTTCCCATATATATTCCTGTCCTGGCTCCACTCCATGACAGACTTTAAGCTGGCAGAGGTAATGAACTCTTTCCTTCCCAAGTTGATTTATGGTCATAGTTTTAGTGCAGCGACAGATAGCAATCCAGGACAGTGTCCACTGTGGAACATTTGTCCACTGTGTGAAGGTGCATTGCTGTGGCTGATGTAATAAAAAGCCAAATGGCCAACAGACAGGCAGGCAGTATAGGAAGGACTTCCATGCAGAGAGAACTCTGGGAAGAAGAAGGCGGGTTCCAGCCAGATGAAAAAGCAGCATGAGCGGTAGGGAAGGAGAGATGAGGTCATGTGACAGAATGTAGATTAAAATAAGTGGGTTAATTTAAGCTATAAGAGCTAGTGGGACAAGCCTAGGTTAAAGTTGAGCTTTCATAATTAATAAGTCTCTGTGTCATGATTTGGGAGCTGGCGTTCCAAGAATGCCTACTACATATGGCATCCAATGTGGAGGCTTGAATATCCAAACACAGGGCCTGAGAAAGCTAAGAAAAGTCTGGACAAGGAGCCAGATGTGGCTTCCTAGTCTGCAGTGTCTCAGGCAGGCCAGTGCTTGGCATACAGAGGTATGGCCACTGGCTGCTGCCTGCAGGCTGGAGTCAGCCCTCAGCACCACGCACTAAGCTGTGATGTGGCAACTGACATAGCAGTTTAAGATTTCTCTCACGTAGTCAGAGAATGCTGCAGGCACTCAGTAAAGCCAGGTACAGGCAGAAAACCTCTAAAAAGGTACAGTGTGTTTAAAAATGTGCTTAGATACTGAAGAAAAGAAAATGGGTGTAGAAATCATAATAAATGTTTAAAAATAATAGTAAAGTCTTTAAAGAGAGAGTAAAAGTAATATAAAAACATAAGACACATAAAGATGGAAAATATGGTGCTTTGCTGACTTTGACTTTTTAAAATGCTGATGAGCTAATGGCAGCTGCTGAGAGACATTGGATTATGAAAAGGACTGCTGAATTAAACCATCCTTATATACTTTAGAGATTTCTTGGCTTCAGAATGGAAGTCAAAAAATGTGTTGCATTGGGGAGGAGGTTGTACTTTTGTTTCATTTTGAAAATGAAAAACTATGAATTCCTTCAGAGTTAATCGAGATTAGATTTGACTAGGGGAGACCTCCTGAGTCTTGGCTACAAACTTAAAAGAAGAAAAAAAAAGAAAATAAAAAACTACAAGACAGATGATGTGTAGCTGATCCTTTGACATTGGAACAGTCGGAGACTGGATGAGACATGATAGATCTCGTTGGCTATAGGGTCCCTATGAGTCATTGCATGCCATCCTTTCCTATGGAATGGATAGAGATTTATACTACTATATTTGGTTATATAGTCCATACAAAATTATAAAGTTAACAGATGCCTTTTACCTGCTCAAACATAATACAGTCATCTTTAACTGACTTGTGCACACAGTACATTCCAGACTTTTGTTAATACAGATATGTTACCATTAAAAGGACCAAGCATCAATAAAAACAAGTAGTCTGGGTGATCCAGCCTCACAGACCGCCTCTGTTGCAGTTTTCTCAAAATTCTACATCTAGAACATCTTCAAAGCTGCTAGTTGAGAAGGTGCAGCCTCACAGACTACTCTTGCCAGGACTTCAGATGAGGTCTGCACTTCCCCATTACACAGAGACTGGACAACAACTAGCTCTTTCAGGACTTGACCATTATTCCAATTTTCTCAGAGTACCCTAAAGATGTCATGACCCCCAGACAGCAGGAAGCAGTCTAGAGAATATGATGCCCACATTCCCAAGAGGCAGGGGTGGTCGTTTTTGGTTGTTCAGTGGTTTATGGATGTTTGCATCATTCAGGAGGGTTGATTGCAAATTGTTACTGGTCATGGTAAGGGAGGAAACTAAGCAAGGGAGGTTGGATTTAAGAATCTCCTTCTAGAAAAAAGGGGGGATATGGAAAAGATAGGGAATAAAGGGTAGATTATTGAATCTACTTTAAACTAAAAAGCAACTAATAATCTCAAATTGGTATGGATTTTGGTGTGTTGATACAAATGTAAGACTATTTTTGTGAGAATATACTCTATATTTAAGATGTTTTTGGATACTGATACCAATTTAAGGTTATTTTTGTTATACTATGTTTCTATTCTGTTTAAGGTTTGTACCTATGCAGCTCATTAAAAAAATGTAATGTATAATTAAGAAATATAGGTTAGTAGTTAGTCATCTATAATAATCAAACTTGTAGTCATGTTAGGTATGTTTTCAAAGTTAAATAAATATATATATTATAGATAGGTGGTCTTCAAACACTTCAGAGACCTACAGAATATGGCATTTAAGATGTTTTAATAACATAAGGCTTTTCATGACAGTGAGACACATCTACGCCTAGTAGCACCAGTTTACTTCAAAAAAGGATAATGGGCACCACAGAACCTCCATATGGAGTTTGCTTTCAGTGTAGCAAAACTACCACTGAGCAAAGAAACTGTTCCTGACTTGACAGCTGACAGAATGCTGTTCAAGGACACAAAAGAAGGTGATTGCTAAACATTTCAAAGACAAAGTAGCAAAGTCCTTCAAAATTCCTGCTTCACAGAAAAGTCTTTCAAATAATCTAGGCCCATAGGCTAAAAATGGATACCTCAACATTACAGAGGAACTTCGGGTGCTTGTCTAGGCATCCAGCTGCTTCTGTCATTTCTATAGTTTTGAAAAATGTTTGCTCTCCATTTACTGTTTACTTAGGTAATATTTCCTTCTCAGGTCTCTGGTGAGTTGAAGATTAGATAGTTATAGTTACAGTTTTTCTTATTACCAAATTCAGAAAAGAAACTTCATAAGGGGGGTATAAAGCTTATAAGGTTGAAAAGCATAAAAGCTTAAATTATTTATCTAAGAAAATGCTTTGGAGGTCTGAAAAGATAGTTTAGATTTGGTAATACAAGTTAGGGTAGAAAGTGAATTAGGTACAAAACTTGACTCACCAATATTAGAAAGATAATACAGAACTTTCTTCAAATTTGCCAAATACATATGAACTAAATATTGTGAATGTAATTCTTACTTGATAATTGTTCTTATTAAATAATGTTAGAGTTAAAACCTTTCCTTTTTTTTTTCTCAAGACAAATTTTCTCTGTGTAACAGCCCTAGCTGTCCTGGAACTACCTCTGTAGAGCAGGCTGACCTCAAACAGAGATCTGACTGCTTCTGCCTCCTGAGTGCTGGGATTAAAAGTGTACACCATCACTGCCTCGCAAAACCTTTCCTTTTAATTTGGACAAAAAGGGGGAAATGTGGGTTATTTGTACACTGTGTGAAAATGTATTGCTATGATTGATGTAATAAAAAGCTGACTGACCAATAGCTAGGCAGAAGGTATAGGCAGGACTTCTGGGAAGAGAGAGAACTCTGGGAAGGGAAGCAGAGTTGCCAACCAGATATGGAGGAAGCAGCATGGGCAGTATGGAGACATGAGGTAATGAGTCATGTGATAAAATGTAGAATAAAATACATGGGTTAATTTCAATTCTGAGAGCCAGTGGGGCAAGCCTAAGCTAGGGCAGAACTTTGATAATTAATAAGTCCTTGTGTCTTGATTTGGGGGCTGGCAGTTCAAGGAAGTCAGCTACAGTCCATTCTGAATTTTGGCCTGTTTTAAAAATGGATTGGTTGGTTTCTTGTTGAGTTTTAAGAACTTTATATATTTGGATATGTGTACAAGTGCAGGTGCCTGTGGAGGCTAGAAGAGTGGGCATCAGATCCTCTGGAGCTGGAGTTAGTGTGAGCCACCCAGGATTGATGCTTGGAACTGAACTCAGCAAGTGCTCTTAACTGCTGAGCCATCTCTCCACCCTCCATATTGTTTTTTTTTTCTTTCAGAGCATAAGTATGTTTTAATGAAGTCTAACTTGGCAAGTTTTCTGATATGAATTGCTACTTGTATTATGTCTAAAACAATCTCTCCAGGCCCAACTTCATCTAGGCTTTTCTCCCATGGTGTCTAAGGGTTTTTATGGTCTTGTGTTTAATTTGTATGTGTCATGGGGCAGGTATGAAAGGTCAGAAGAGGTCAACTTTCAGGAATCATTTTTCTCCTTCCACTGTTTGGGCTCCTTGGGGTCATCAGGCTTGGAGGCAAGCAACAGCCAGGCTGTCTCCTGCCTTAATTTTTGTTTTATATTGACATTGATGTTGTTCGAGTTAAATTTTTTTTTTTTTTTCTGAGACAGGGTTTCACTGGGTAGTCCTGGCTGGTGTGGAACTCACAGAAGTCTGCCTGTTGAGTGCTGGGACTAAAGGCGTGCACCACCACAGTTAAATTTATTAAAGCTGTAAATTCTGGTTTCAATTCATTATTCTATACAGTGTGTGGCTGTATAGTCTTTTCTAAATGAAGTACTGAAAGAATTTCATTTTCTTTTGTCATTTTTTTTTTTTTGGCAAAGAGCAGTTATCCAGTGAGTTGAACTGTCTCACTTATTCTCTCAAAATAAAACCTCTCGGCTGCTCTGGGGTCTTAGTAAACCTCGAACCTGGATGGTACTCTCACTGGTTCTTCAATACTATGTGGAATACTATTTTTTTGGGGGGGGGTGGTATTTCCTTGTAATTTAAAAGTTGGCTTGTTTATGGGCACTTGAGACAACGTAGTGGAATTTTGATTGAGACTGTACTGACTATAATTTAAGTTGGAATGAAGGACATTTTAACAAATTCACGAACATGGGATATCTCTTTGTTTAGGTCTCTAGCTTGTTTCATTGAAGTTTTGTAGTTTTTCTCATGTCTTTTACATATTTTATTAGATTTCTAATTATTCAACTAAGTGTTGTTAGTGTTTCTTAAAAAAATTGCAACTTTTTTCAATATAAATTTTAAAAATTTATTTTACTTTACAAGCACTGATGTTTTGCCTATGTATATGATTGTGTGAGGGTGTTGGATCCACTGAAACTGGAGTTACAGACAGTTGTGAGCTGCCATGTGGGTGCAGGTAACTGAACCCAGGTCCTCTGGAATAGCATTCAGTTCTCTTAACTCCTGTGCTATCTTTACAGCCCCCAATATAAGCTTTTTGTTACATCATTAAGCCATCAAGAGTTGGCTTTTAATTTTTAAATTTATGCATATGTTTGCCTACATACATGTATGTGCATTGTATGCATATAACACCTGAGATACCAGGGGAGGGCACTGGATTCTCTGAAACTGACATTTTTTTTTTTTTGAGAGGGTCTCACTGTGTAGCCCTGGCTATCCTGAAACTACTTTGTAGACCAGGCTGGCCTTCCTTGAATTCAGAGATCTGCCTGCCTTTGCCTCCTCAAGTGCTGATATCAAAAGTATATACTACCATACAGATGGTTATGTGAGTCACTGTGGGTGCTGGGAGCAGGTTCTTTGCAAGAGGAGGACCTTCCAGCTGCACAAGCTGCCTCGGGGCCCCACTCTGTGGCTGGACACCCAGCTGCATAGTTCTTCCAGACAGGCAGGTGTGGCGGCTCATGCCTGCAGGTCTAACACCCGAGTGAACAGGAAATAAGTGAGTTCAGGGCTAGACAAGGCTAGAGTGAGACTGTATTGAAAGAGAGGGGGGAGATGGCCAGGGAAAGGGAGATTGAGGGAGAAAGAAAGAGGGGGGGTGGAGAGAGGAGGAAAGGAAGGGGGAGGAAAGAAGGGAACAAAGAAGGGGAGAGAGGAGATGGGGAGAGAGGAGAGAACCATAGACACAGTTGTGCTGGCTAGTTTTAGTGTCAACTTGACATGGTCTAATATCACTTGAGAAGAGGGAACCTCAATTGAGAGGTTTAGGTCTAAGATTATTCCCTTTTAAGGAAAAAAAATTTGAAGGCTGGAGCCATGAATCAGCACTCAAGAGCACTGGCTGCTCTTCCCAAGGACCCAGGTTCAATTCTCAGCCCCACATATTGGCTCACAACTGTTAATAACTCTGGTCTGAGGAATCTAATGCCCTCTTCTGGCTGTTGTGGGCACTGCACATACATGATACACAGAAACACATGCAGATAAACACCCATACACATAAAAATTTCATTTTTTTTAATGGAAAGAAATCGTTAGACAGTATCATGTATCCCAAGTTGGCATCAAGCTTGCTGTGTAGTCAGGAATGAGTATAAACTCCTGGTCTCCTGCTTCCATCTTGCAGGACTGGGACTGTGCTAGGTTTATGCTGGGATCGAACACAGGGCACTGTGCACACCAAACATTCTTCCAGCAAGGCCACACCCCCCAGCCCGATGTAAGCGTCTGATAGAACTGACAGTATTCTGGATCCCTGGCTTCTGGAAGCTGCTGACTCAAGTTCTTGAATGCAATGGGCCTTCTGGAACGAGTTTGCTGTTTTGGCAAATTTGTTTCAGTCCCATTCATCTAGGACATCAGCCTAGCGAGGTTAGACCTGTCCAGGGCAGTCCTGATACTAGTGTCACAGCTGTGCTTGTTATCCTGGCTAGTTGATCAAATTTCATTTTCAAAACAGAAAAAAAAAAAAGATTTCGTGGCTTTCTGAATTTCCTGTGTCCAGCTTCATTTATACCCTTGTATTTTTATATTTTCCTGGAGCTTTGGGCCAGTCCCCATGCCTAGCTTTCTGAGGCAGAAATTAGTTCTTTTATTTCATCTTAGTTCTTTTCTTGTATTGATTTCTATAAAAGTTCAGCTAGGGACTACTGCGTGCCACCAATCTCGGTAAGTTATCTCTGTGCCCACACCCTGCATACTGTAATCACAGGCATCTACATCCTTCATGCTGTGATCACAGGCATGCCCCACACGCCTGGTTTTTATGCAGGGTTCCATGTGAGCTAGGTTCTGAGCTGCACTGAGTCCCTCCACATTCCTCAGTTCAAAATACTTTTTTCACCTGGGCTTGGTGGCTCATTCTGTAACCCCAGCTGTTAAGGAGGCTGTTGGAAGCTAGCCTAGGTTAAGAGACTGTCTTAAAAAGCAGAAATTCTTTTTTTTTAATAATTTATTTTTATTTTGTACACATTAGTGTTTTTCTTGCATGTATGTCTGTGAGAGGTGTTGGGAACTAAACCTGGGCCCTCTGGAAGAGCAGTCAGTGCTCTTAACCACTGAGCCATTTCTCCAGCCCAAAAGCAGAAATTCTTAAGTATTTTTCATGACAGTCCTCTGTTGAGGTCCATTTAAAAAAATTACTTAATACTGACATAGTTGCATCCTTAAATTTTTCATTCTAAAAATCTTTAAAATTACATTATGTGTGTAGGGGCATGTGGAATCCCCTCCACCATAAGCTCCAGGTTGTCAGGCCTTTACTCACTGAGCACCTTTCATTATCCCCACCCCCACCAGTGTGTATGGTTATCTGTGCATGTGTGCCTGGTGTCCATGAAGGTCAGAAGTGGGTATCAGATCCCTTGGAACTGGAACTACTGAAGGCTGGAGCCACCATGTGGGTGCTGGGAACTGAACCCAGTCCGTCTAGAAGAGCAGCCAAGGGCTCTTAAACCACTCAGCCATCACTCTAGCAATGTTTTCATGATTTCTATTTTTGATGTGTTAAAGTCTGTTTTACAACGCCACTGTGGTCCATATATTGATGAATTTTCCATTTAAGTTGGGGAAATTAATTTTTTTAAAAGATTATTTATTAAGTATATAGTATTCTGTCTGCATGTATGGCTACAGACCAGAAGATGACACCAGATTTTACTACAGATGGTTGTGAACCACCATGTAGTTGCTGGGAATTGAACTCAGGTCCTCTGGAAGAGCAGTCAATGCTCTTAACTGCTGAGTCATCTCTCCAGTCCCCAGGAATTATTATTTTTTTAAATATTTTTTATGGTTTATTTAACTTTATTTTATGTGCATTGGTGTGAAGGTGTCAGACCCCCTGCAAATGGATCTTCAGACAGTTGTGAGCTGCCATGTGGGTGCTGGGAATTGAACCTGGGTCCTCTGGAAGAGCAGTCAGTACTCTTAACCATTGAGCCATCTCTCCAGCCCCAGGAATTATTATTTTTAAAAGATTTTGTGAATAGGTGTTTTGTTATGACATAATATATGTATAACATGTGTGTGCAGTGCCTGCAGAGGCCAGAAGAGGGAGATGGATCCCCTGGAACTGACTCAATAGTTGTTGGTGTTGACAGTCAAACATGGGTTGTTTGAAAGAGAAACCTACAAGTCTTTAGCCGCCAAGTTTTTGTTCTTTTGGTTTTTCAAGACAGGGTTTCTCTTTGTATTTAGCTTTGGAGCCTGTCCTGTAACTTGCTCTGTAGACCAGGCTGGCCTCAAACTCAGAGATTCTGCCTCCCAAGTGCTGGGATTAAAGGCATGCACCACAACTGCTCAGTCGAGAGTTTTTTTTTTAAAAAAAGTGTGCATGCATAAGAAAAGGTGACCTCAGAGGATCAGGCAATTGTGATGGATCAGGCAATTGTGAGTTAAAACTTGGATGCTGGGAATCAAACTTGGTCCTTTGCAAGAGCAAGAGCAGTACTTGCTCTTAACTGAGCCACACTTTCCAACAGCTGTATGAAGTCTTTTATAAACATTAGATCCAACTGATTGCAGGAGTCTGTTCAAGTATGTTCTTACTGATTTTCATGAGGTGCTCTGCGAATTACTGATATGGGTAGTTGAGGTTTTTCTTTTTTCTTTTGAAACAGGGTCTCACTAGATAGCCCTGCTGTTCTGGAACCTACTGTGTAGACCAGACTGGCCTCACATCAGATATCTGCTTGGTTCCACTTCCCCAGTACTAGGATTAAATAGAGTGATGTCTGGCCCCCAGTCTTCTGTTAGGACTACCATGGTTATGTCTTCCTCTAGCCCCCTAAAGTCAGTGCCTATTTTAACTATTCACATATAATCGTAAGGGGAACCAAGCCCAGGGCCCACGCATGGTAGGCAGGCACTGTATCAGCACACCCCAGTTCCTGTGATCTCTTATGGATCACAGTTGTGTCTTGCCTTTTCACTCCAGCCAATCAACTCCTCACCCCATGGGACCTAGTGATCACAACAGCTTGTCTGTGCTGCTTGTTGGCTGTGCTTTGTTTCTGTTTTCTCTTTCATCCTCTACCCCACAGGTGGAGAACAGAGGCCGGCTGGGAAAGAGGCATGTGTGAACTTAGAGCCCCAACAAAGCAGACTGCAGTGACTGCTTCCTGGGAACCCTCCACTGCTTATTTGGGGGGTGGTAGCACATGCGTGCCCTGCTGTTTTCACCGCTGAGATGAAATTGGGCCCGGTTCTGCCATTGCTATTGTGGGGTGACCTGGTTTTGGCCAGGTGGGAATCCCAGAATAGGCTTATTTGGTCAAATGGTAGAGCAATTGACATCTTCACAGCAGGGGCTGAGATGGCTCAGAGGGGTATGGCACCAGTCACCAAGTTCCAGGACCTAAGTTCAGTCCACACAACACATGGAGGGGGAAACTGATTTCCTGAATGCACGATTCTCCCCAAATAAGGTCAGATAATGTAATAATGTAATAAAATATTCACAATAGGGTGAGTGAAGCTGTATGACCACAACCTTTTTTTGTTGAGACAAGGTCTCAGACCTGCTTGCCTTGTCTTTCACGTGGTGATTGTGCAGTCTAAGTGTATCTGAGTGCAACAATGTACATGCACCTAGGTGCCCATGAGTAGAGAATTTAGCTCTTGTGAGTTGGTTCTTGCCTGCCCCCTTGTGGCAATCTGGGATCCAACCCCTTGTGCCACCTTGTCAGTCCCAGGTCTTTAGCAGGAAAGCGCATTCAGCCCTGTGGCAAACCTGCTGGACTTCACCACTGCAGATGAGAGTTCTGTAGCTGTCGCTCACTATGCCATGCTGGCTGAACCACTCCATCTCTAAGTTTTCATCATAACTGGGCAACCTAACAATATCCATGGGCACACCTACTCCACAGTAAGAAGGAATGCTGGAAATCAGGACTTCCCTCTCAACGTCTTTCACTGGACTGAGGGCAGAGCAGCACGGAGCAGGACCTTACTTAACTCTTTGACCCAATGTCTAGGAAACATAATGTGATCCAAAGTGATGACTGTAGACAAACTTCACTGAGGAGGCAGGAGAGTCCCTGAATCCCCAGTGATTTGCTTGACAATTAAAGCTTGTGGCCGAAGAGGATGAGCAGCACTCATAATGGGCACACCAGTCCTTAGGATCCCAGACAAGGAGCACTGTTAGGCTCCACCAGAAGAGGACTCATCCAAAACTAACCTCCAAATGGTACTCTAATGCTGGAGAGGCTGCATGGCATGCTGCATGTAGCTTCCTTGCTGCCACAGGGACCGACCACACAGATACAGAGGGTCACTGAGAACAAAGCTAACGATGTTCAGGGAGCGTGTCTTCCCTGCAATGAGACGAGCTTCAAGCTTGGAACCACCAGCGAAACATACCACCAGGGATTTGCACACATACAGAATTTTCGTAAGGTTGCACCTAAAGATCACTGGTTAGAATCAATGTGCCAAGTGAAGTGAGCTTCCCCACATCCACCACAAAGCTTAATTAGAAGCATACGTTTGTTTAGAAGCCAAAGGAATCGAACAAAACTTGAAAGGTGGGACAGGAAAATGTTTTAAGAGTAAAATATAGATGAATTTTAATAATTGTAGGGCCTGGAGAGACAGCACGATGTCAAAACCATCAGGTGCTCCTGCAGAGGCCCTGGATTCAATACCCAGCACACATGTGCCTCACAATCTCTAACTCCAGTTCCAGGGGACCTGAAACCCTTTTCTAACCTCAACAGGCACTAGGCATGCACATGGTGTGAACATACATGTAGGCAAAACACACAAAAAAACCCAAACTACCACACTTAAAATGCCTCGAATGTCCCCATCCTTACAGGGGTAAAGTGAGGAGAGAGTGTATTTTTACACCTACTGGGGACCTGTATGAAATTGAGGTGGATTCCTTACCTTGTCACGACCACATAATGAGCCCAGATAAAGGTATGGGAAGCTCACCAGAGTCTTGGAGATCTATAGTTTAGCTGCCTAGACTGTTCATGGACTGTTGTAGGGATCCCATGGTCCAAACTGAGCCAGTTCACTACCTCTTCTGTTCAGAGTAGCTTCATCACCAGCCAACAAATCCCTTGCCCAGGCCACTGACTATGCCTCACTGGTCATTCTTATGTCCTCTCCTGTCATGACCTTGACCATGCTCCATGCCATCTGGTATTTTGCACGTTCCAGCCTGCAGGCCCCCAGCATTGCTCTGTGAGCACTTTCCTGTTCTATGCTTTCAAAGTTTGCTGTGCTGACAGGTCAGAGGTTGGCTCCCCTTCCCATACCTTCATCTGGGTATCACCATTGCTGGGCTTGCCCTACCACTTACTCAAACCCATGTTCCTTGGCACACTGCCTATGCTTCTCAATCTGAGCGGCTTTGCTCAGTTTTCCTTCCAACCAGTGTGCCTCCTGAACACGTCTTTAAGCCTAAGCCTCAGTGGCCACCTTCAGTGTTGGTCATTTACAGACAGGTCACATCTCTGGGAAGGGGACAGTTATTTTGTATTTCTACGAACAGCTTGCACTCCAGGGACAGATCAACAGACTCCTGTGCATCAGCTCTGTCCTCCCCGCTTGCCACATGGACTAAGTTGCTCAGTTACGTCCATGCAGCAGGCTGGAGCCGCTGCGTCAGGGATTTCCTAAGCTAAGTAGCAGTTAATGCAAGAACAACGGGAGAGGATATCCAGCAGCTTGCCCCCTGGTTTTCAGTTCAGATTTTACAGTGAAGGATCATGGTGGGAAAGCCCATGACAAGAACAACAAACACGGAAGAACCACTTGCTTGTGAAGGACTCACTGGTGAAGCGCTTTCCAGATAGCCTCATTTTCTCCTCAGCTTGACCACAAGCTTCTCAAGAGAACCCCAGAATCAAAAACCCTGGGGACTCACCTTCACTCTGCTGGGTGAGAAAGTCCTTTGGGAAGTCTTGTTTCCTCACCACAGGAAAAACAGCAGGACAGATGACACATCAGGAAATGCTACTTAGATTCAAGCACAATGAAATTTTGTCAAGCAAAAATAGTCTTTATTCAAATTTAATGGAAACAGGGGTCACTATACTTTGCAAGACGGGGAAAAATAAAATTAAAAAAAATTCTTTTCTTTTTTAATATAAAACAATATAATCACAATACCAGAATATGGAGCTCTACAGTTTACTTCCTATGGGCTATGCAGTATCAATTTCTCTTGACTGTGCTATTCACAACGTTGTTAAGTCCAAAAATAGGAAACCAAAGTGGTGGGAAACTGAAGACTTGCACTTTCACTACGTGGCATACATCAAAGGGCATCAATTCAAGGGCAAAACAGTTGAACTCACCACACCTACCTATGCCATCATTCCAGCCCGAGAAGCCGTCGGGGTGCTGAGCTCCCTTTAGCCGTGGCCAGGCCTTAGAGCCAAGGCGTTTGGATGTCCTGCTGTGAGTAAAGGGAGGTTTGAGGAGCTGCTTTTCAGTGGAGCGGGAGGCCTGGCGCCAGGAGGTGGTACCGAGGAAGCACTGAGATTGAACAATTGGAGACACACCATTAGGGGAGTTCAATGTACAGCGGTGAGGGTGTTCTACTTCACTCTTGTGCTACGGCTACCAACATGTACAAAAGACTTCTCGGCAGTTCCAGTGTGGCATAGTCAGTTAGGACCTTGAGTGGGACCTGGATCTAGATCGGGAGGGCGACCTGGAAGCAGACCTGGATGGAGACTTGGACCGAGAGCGTGTTTTTGAAGCTGACTTCGACCTGGAGCGTGACTCTGCAGGGAGACTAGGTTTGGATTTGGAAGTGGATCTTGACCTGGCTCGGGGCTCTGGATTGGGACCAGCACTCTCCCCCTCGGCCCGGCCTTCCCTCTGGCCAGACTCTGCCTTGGCATGCTCCCGCTCCTTTGACACTGAGCGGGATGGTGACCGGGAGTGGTCGGTGTCCTCCTTCTTCTTCTTGCTGCTGCTAACCTTGCTGTCTCGCTTGCTGCTATGCTTGCGGCTGCGCTCGCTTTTGCTGCGGCTACGGCTTCGGCTTTCCTCCCTGCTTCTCTTCCTGCCCTTCCGCTTGTCCTTGCTTTTGCTGCGGCTGCGGCTCCGGCTGCCCCCTTTGCTCCGGCTTCGGCTCCGGCTCTTGAGGTTCTTCTCTTGGCTTCGTCTCTTCTCCTGGCTGTGACTCCTGCTCACGCTCCTTCGCTTCTCCTCCTCCGTTCTCCTCTCCTTGCTCCTGCTCCGACTCTTGCTGCCGTGGCGGCTGGGGCTGCGGCTCTTGGTTTTGCCAGCACTGTCGTTGTTCTGGAGCTTGTCTTCAGCATGATCTTTACTCTTGCTTCGGCTCTTGTCAGCACTACGGCTGCGACTGCGGCTCTTGTTGTCTTTGCTGGGACTCCGGCTTTTCTCCTTCTTGCTGCGGCTGCGGCTCTGACTGCGGCTGCGGCTCTTACTGCGGGAGTGGGAACCTGACCTGGAAGACATAGGTGCTAAGTGAGTAACAGGTGACTCGACACTCTTCAAGTCAGGAAGTAAAGTGCGCACAGACCATGTGGGGCTAGGACGAGGGAAGCTGCAGGCCCACCTGGATCGGGATCGGCTCTTTGAATGGCTGCTTTTGCTGCTGCCACTTCGGCTTCTGCTCTTCCGGGAATGTCTGCTTCGAGAGCGAGACCTGTAGAGAGAAAAACCTTTTTTGAGACAGGGTCTCATTAACCTTTGCTGGTTTGGAACTTGCTAGGTAGACCAGGCTGGCCTTGAACTCACAGAATTCACTTGCCTTACCTCTTGAGACCACCACATGCAAGAGAGAAAACAAAAACTTTAAATTACCAACAAGGGGCTGCAGAGTTGGCTCAGTGTTAGAGAGCACTTATTGCAGAGGACCTGGGTTCAATTCCCAGCACTCATATGGTGGCTCACAACCATCTGTAACTCTAGTTCCAGGGGATCTAATACCCTCCTCCCTCCTCTGACTCAGCAGATAGAAGGCACGCACATGGTATACAGACATACATGCAAAGCAAAATATCCATACACATAAAATAAAACTTAAAAAAAAGATTGCCAGTAAAAGGCTGTCTACAGTGGCTCAAAAGATGGTTCAGCAGTTAAGACCACTGGCTACTTTTGCAGAGGACCCAGGTTTGATATGCAGCACGCGCATGGCAGCTCACAACGGTCTGTAACTCTAATCCCAAAGGATATGATGCTTCTTCTGGCCCTGGCAGGTAGCAGGTACACACAAATGCAGACACACATGCAGGGAAAACAACCACACACATAAAGAACTTTAATTATATAAAAAAAAAGAAGCTGTAATTGTATAAAAAAAGAGGCTGTCTAGAGCAAACCAAGACATTTTTTCCAATCAAAAATCATCCGTTTCAGATAGCAGTAGGGCATAGTGGTGCATACTCGTAATCCCAGTGCTAAGAGTCAAAGATAATATGTGGAAATGTTCCAGGTTAAAGAAACTTAATGATCTCTGCTACATGACTGAGCCGGATCCTGGCCAGGAAACACCCCAGCACAAACACACCCATGGAGCAACCAGGGAAATATGAATATTGCTTTGCTATCTGGTAAAGACACAATTATATTCTATGTGTGTAAGTGGTGTAACTTACGATATGCTTCAAACACAGCTCAAACACAAGAGTATGTAATAAATACAAAGGAAGGAAGGAAAACAAGGCAGAACCACTGCAATCATATCCAAACTGGCCTTTCAACTTTGAGGTTTGAGAATGAGCACAAGGAAAGGCATGGGGAAGCAGTAAAGTGCATTCGAATGGAAAGCAAACAGGAACAAAAGGCAGGAGACTGAAGATACAGGGCTCCGGTGACAACAGACAGAATCAGCCTGAGTACTAAAATCATGACTACAGTGGAACACAACACACACTCATCCAGAGACACCAAAAGAGCACCTTTGTTTCTGGAGAGTGGTCAGTCACACAGATGCTACTTATGGTTGACAGGAGTTAGGGACAGCGCACTACTAAAGCTGTAGCCTTGTGGAAATATGCCCCGTTTTTAATGTGAACTCCTAGCCTTGAGTTCACAGGGAATTTAAACTGTGGGAAAATGCACCAGACGGCCTCACTTTAACACAAATGTATGAAAAGTTGTAGCTCACTATCCTGGGAAAGTCACCCTTGCCTCATTCTAGAGAGACAGTCCTGTGCACCCATCACAATGGTCACAATGGCCACTACTTGCTCACTGCCTGTTTTCTCCAGGGAAGGCAGGGACCAGGTCTGGCTGGTGATCTCTACTCTTGAGACTTGTTCATCAAGAAGAGTAAGCACAGGCACAGTGGCCACACATGCTTCTAACCCAGTCTGTGACTCAGCTCTCCAGAAGAAAGGTGAGGCCACTGAGTTGTGCCTCAAAAAAAGGACTTTACTTCTGTTTATATTTGTGATGTAAGAGTTCAGGAGTTTCACAAATAAATGTTCAGATCAAAGTTCTGAGTTACTGAACCGCATGGAATCATGCTCTGAGAACCTAAAAGGAGAGCAGGAGTGGGCTGTCCATGTTGGTTAGTGAATTACTGTAGAATGCCCACTCACAATGTCAACAGTACCTTGAGTGACTCCGGCTCCTGGAGTAAGACCGGCGCCGTCTAGAACCTGGCTTGTCTTCAACTAGTCTGATTTTTCTGCCGTTGACTTCAGTTCCATCCAACTTTTCCAAAGCTCTTTTCATATCAGAGTAAGACACAAACTCAATCACCCCTTCATTTTTTCGTCCCTTGTGAGCATCTGCATATGTCACTTCTCCTGCCTGGCGCATGTAATCCTAAAGAAAAAAAATACAAGTTAAAGTGCAGAAGGCAACTGAAACTGGCCACAGTTTCATGACCACAGGCCTTTGTCCTCATTGTCTCAGGACAGTGTGGTCAAGTCAAAGAACAGAGGGGGACCCGATGTATGAATAAAGGAAGTACAATAGATGGCCAAGAGGAATGATCTGGGCAGAATTTAAGATGTAGGGCATCGGCTAATTCCCAGTGTTAGTATGTAACACACTTGATGGACATTTGTGGTCTGCGTTCATTTTGCTGAGTTCTGTTCCGACCAAGTTGGAAGACACTGAGCAGGTCATTTTACGGCATTTCCCTACTTGCTATTTCACAAACATGTCTGTCAGTGTCTTAATAGACATAATATTCCTAGTTACCACCCTGCATATTTCTGAAGGTTGTCATTAGTGGAGGTTACACCTAGATTTTGACCATTATTCATAATCCAATCAAGAATGCCTCTGCACAGAATTTATTTGAATTATTTGCAGAAGTATGGGTTCTGGATAAAGGACTGGGAGCCATCCAAACTAGGACATTAGTCATAGTTAGACCAAAATGGGATTACCCTGAATAGACGAGGGTGAAGACAACTGGTAAAAAGCTGGGCCAGTGCTACTATTTTTTAAATTTCTATATGTGTATGAGTGTTTGCTTGCACACGGCCTCAGGGAGGTCAGAAGGTATTGGGTCCTCTGTACCTGGTTACAAACTCACAGAGATCTACCCGAGTGTTGGGATTAACACATGCCTGTTGACTGCTTTGAGTTACCATGTGGGTGCAAACTCTGCTGAAGAGCAAGTGTTCTTTAAAAAAAAAAAACAACTTTATTTTATGTACACTGGCATCAGATCTCTTGGAACTGGAGTTAGACAAGTGTGAGCTGCCGTATGGGTGCTGGGAATTGAACCTGGGTCCTCTGAAAGAGCAGCCAATGCTCTCAACCACTGGGCCATCTCTCCAGCCCCAAGAGCAAGTGTTCTTAACTGCTGAGCCATCTCTTCAGTCCCCAGTGCCACTACTTTATTTCAGCTAGCCACACTTCCAAATTGGAAGTGATGGATAATAGATGGCTCCTAACAGCAGCTCCACATTGAATGCTCCATCATGTTTTAAGTGCTTACTCCTGATTATAACCACATAGGCAGATATAACTGTACCAATCTTATAGATATAGACTGATGTAGGAGGGTCATCTGTCTATGTGTTACTTTCATTGGTTAATAAAGAAACTGCCTTGGATTTTTGATAGGGCAAAATTTAGATAGGTGGAGTAGACTGAACAGAATGCTGGGAGAAAGAAAGCAGAGCCAGGCAGACACCATGATTCCCCTTCCTGAGATGGATGCTGGCTAGACTCATGCCTGTAAGCCACGACCTCGTGGTAGCATACAGATTACTAGTTATGGGTTAGTCAATATGTGAGAGCTAGCCAATAAGAGGCTAGAACTAATGGGCCAGGCAGTTTAAATGAATACAATTTGTGTGTTATTTTGGGGTATAAGCTAGCTAGCCAGGTGGCTGGGAGCCGGGCTGCAGGAAGCGGCCCGCCACTCCTTCTACAATGGACAGTAAATCTCAACAAAGTTGTTAACTTTGTCAGTGAGGTAGTCATTAGTGAACAGAGACAGTAAGAATCAAATATGGAATCATCCCCACCCCAGACAAGGTTTCTCCGTCCAGCTTTAGAGTCTGTCCTGGAACTCGCTCTATAGATCAGGCTGGCCTCGAACTCAGAGATTCGCCTGCCTCTGCCTCCAGAGAGCTAGGATTAAAGGCGTGTGCCACCACCCAGATGGAATTATATTTTCATGAAGCAAAGTTAGGAGGGAGAGCCCCATAGTATGGCTTTGAGTAAATCCTTATAAGAGTTGCCTCTTTCAAGTATGGTAGTGCATCCCTTTAATCACAGCACTTGGGGTAGACAGAGGAGTTAAAGGCCAGCCAGGCTACACAGGGAAACTGTGAAATGCCTCTGGAACCAAATTCTCTCTCATCCTTCTTCTTCTTCTTCTTCTTCTTTTTTTCTTTCTTTCTTTCTTTCTTTCTTTCTTTCTTTCTTTCTTTCTTTCTTTCTTTCTTTCTTTCTTTCTTTCTTTTTTGAGACAGGGTTTCTCTGCATAGTCCTTGCTATCCTGGAACTCACTCTGTAGACCAGGTGGCCTCCAACTTTTGCTTCCCAAGTGCTGGGATTAAAGGCGTGCGCCCCCATCACCTGGCTTCAGTATTTCTTGAAAGAGGGGATGGCCCCACCACCTTTCTAAGGTTTCACTTCTGGAACTCACTCTGTAGACCAGGTGGCCTCCAACTCTTGCTTCCCAAGTGCTGGGATTAAAGGCGTGTGCCCCCATCACCTGGCTTCAGTATTTCTTGAAAGAGGGGACGGCCCCACCACCTTTCTAAGGTTTCACTTCTGGAACTCACTATGCAGCTCTAGCTGGCCTCAAGTTCATGATCTTCCTGTCCTGACCGCTTATCCACACACAGCACCACACCTGACTGAGAAACAAACCTTACAAAAGAACACAGGCTAGACATTGTGCCGACCCACACTAGAAGCTGACATCTGCAATGTTCCAGCTTGGGTTTGCAGAAACATAAAAAAAAAAAACAAAAAACATAGTTTTTTCTATGCAGCTCCACCCCATTAGCTCCCTAGAACATTGTCTGTAATGGAAAATTTCATGTAATACAAATGATTCCTTGGAGCAGTTAGCCTCCTCATATGTAAAGTAGGAGTGGTGTTTTGATGCCCTTTGTACTCACTCCTATAGGACCTTTATCTGGAGAACTGCCCAATGCTCTGGTGGTTTTAAGTCTGTAACCATTACACCGTTGAATGCCCAGGCCTGCATAAATTGCTTGTTTCCTACTCTTACCCATGCCCAACCTTATCTGAGAAGTTGATGAGGCCCAAACCTTGAGGTCTTGCCAGCTGCACCGACTTGACAAGTTCTCCACAATAAGTCTGTACTCTGTGCGGGTAGGAGGACCATATTTATCTCGCCCACTTCTTCGATAGCCATATCCACCTTTAGAAGGTTCAAACAGACAGATTACTACAGTGTAAAATGGAGATGACACAGCACACACTCAAAATATGCAACTTCATGCCTCCTCTCCAAACAATGGCATGTACATTTTAACTTTAGCCTCACCTTTAATTCTAGAGTTTAAACATGAAAATTTAGCAAGTTATAAGAATGCATACTCATCAATTAATATTTATATTTTAAATTTTAGTATACATAAGAGATAACAATTTAGGAAAAGCAAATTATTAAATCAGTCACTATTATTACCCATGGTGGTTAAATTTTTTTGTGACTATTTTACATGGGGGGGGGGGAAGAGAACCTAATTTCATCTGCAGCTAAAGGGTTCTCACGATCCAAGTCTGAGTATGACTGTGGTTATCACATGGCTTCCTGGTTTTGGTCAGCCAAGAGCCACTGATAGAAGGATAACCAAGGTCAGCAAATGGAACAGGTGGTCATCTTAGCCTCAAAGGATTCTTTTAATTAAAATTGAGATCTTTCATAAATATATATAAAACAATTGCACATCATTAAACATTATGAAACATTAAAACAAATTTATGCCATTGAGTTTTAAAAATTTTACTTATAATTCTGTATTTTAAAAGATACAATCTTATATAAACAGCTTAAATATAAGTACTTTTAAATAGCATTTATAACAAAGGCATGTAACTGATACAAATATGTCCTTCAAATGCTTACTGCGTCCAGAACCGTAACTGCCATCCCGGCGTGGGCCTCTGGCATGCTCAACAATGACTCGTTCACCACAGAGGTCTTTGCCATTCAGCTCATAAACAGCATCATCTGCATCACGCAGATCATCAAACTCCACAAAACCATACCTACAAGAGAGCAAACAAAACCTGGTCAGCACCACTAGCAACCAGCTCCATTAATATGTCAGAAATCAATGAGGTTCATGCTTAGCACAGGCTGGGGGTTGCAAACTAAGGGCCAAGTTTCTCTTTGTGTAGCCAGAACCACCTTGTTTTGGGCCAACAGGCAACTGCAAGAGTCAAAGGTTGTGTAAAGTCTAGCAGGAAGCAGCAGCAAATGCTTTCAAGGGCTGCTTGGTTTAAGGAATCAAAACTCTGCACTTCCCAGGACTCGATCTGTGATATTTTAAACACCACATGAAAACTCACCCTCTGGCAGCTTTACACATGTACCTTAGGTACAGCTGGGCTTCCACTGTTTTATTAACTGCTAAATCATGTTCAAAGTAAAGCAGGTAAAAGTCACATTATCTTAAGTCTCTTTTGCCAAATTTTTTTTTGAGAGTTCCTATTTTCCTACCTAAACAAATCAGTCACAAATGAATTAACTGTTCTAGAAATTACTGGAGAAAACATCTGGAGTTGCTTACTTCCCCGTGGGGTTCCAAGTTCATTTCCATGGTGTTTGGAGGTAGGCTGGAACTGTCTACATACCACTGTATAATATCTATATACTGTATTACTAGATACTTTCGAGAAAAGAGATATGGTTGGTGGTTTAATACATGTAGGGTAAACTGCCCCCCCAAATCCTGTTAATGCCTGCTACAGACTACAGTTTGTTAAGCAAAGTACAGAATCTGTAAAATACTTACAAGCAAGGTTAAACTCTCTTGAATGAAGATTTAGTTTGGTCTATGAAAGACCTGCTTTGTGAATACTGTCTGTATTTAAAAACCAAAGTCATCCTTCTGATCCTGCCCAGTCACAAAGGAGTTACAAGCCAGTTCTTTCGGTTCTTGCAAGCCGTGCACAGTGCAAACAGTGTTTGTTCCTCTTTAAACACAGTGACACTGACACAGGCCACAAGACTTGCCAGGGACAACAACAACAAAAATCTCAGGATTATTTTTTCTGTGGGGGGAGGTAGGGTTTCACTATGGAACCCTGGCAGGCCCTGAACTTAGTAGCCCCTCCCCCTCCCCGTGTGTGGATTACAGGTGTGTATCACTGTGCCTACCTAGTCCAGTTTCTTGAGTTGGTGATCTATTAGTTAAAATGTCAAATGAGAATGCAAAATTGCTGAAATTTACCTTTACTAAAGAGTTTTTTCCAAACAAATCTCTCAAGGTGACAATGTCCAGGTCAAGCTTTGGAGAGTTAATTTTTTTAAATTACAATTTTAAAAAAAGTGTGTATCGTGGCTCCTGTGTGTAGGTCAGAGGACAACTTGTGGGAGTTGAGTCTCTTCTCCCACCACATGGGTCCTAAGGATTGAACTTAGGTAGTCGGCCTTGGCAGGAAGCACCTTTATCCACTGAGCTTGGTGGTCCCTTTTGTTTTAGAGGGTCCTTTATGCTAAAATGTCTAAGTGGCATTCAAACTTTAAGAAAAAAGAATCTCCATTAAAAAAAGAAACAAAAATAAGACACACCTACTTACTTAACAGGAAGTGTTTTCAGAACACCTGCTTTTGTAGCTCTGTGGAGTCTTTGAAACAGGCTTCCACAGGCTGGAATTAGGAGTACAATAATAATAATGGTCTTAAACAAACATGCTGCTGCATTTGTCAAGGCAAATAGAAGAAAGCCTTCCTAACCACTCATGTTCAAAACTACTAGTCACTAAAATCCCTTAAGGGACACTATACTGCAGCTGCCTTTCCCCTTCTAGGTAAGATGAGTCAACAGGAAAGTAATTATTTAACAGGTAATTTGTTTGTTTTTTATGAGACCAGGTCTTGCTATAGCCCTAGCTGGCCTCGAACTCAGAAATCCACCTGCCTCTGCCTCCAGTGCTGGGATTAAAGGTGTGCACCACCATACCTGGCAAGGTAAAGTTTTTCAAAAAGCAAATTAAAAAAACCAACAAATCCAAACACTACTTTACTTTGGTTTGGTTTAGGATCTATTTAGAGATCATAAAATACCAAGAAGATCCAAGTACGGTCCTTTCTCTAACTGTGCAGACCAGTCCTGGACCAGCTCTGCTCTCCTTTGCTCATGTTTCACTGCCCTTGGCACCAGGTGACAAGCAGACACCAAGTAGAAGGGTGGGCAAGAACACTTGTCATGGGCATGATGAAATGGCTTTCTCTCTTTAAAAGGTATCCACTGGCTCAGCACCCGTCAATGATCAGAAGTGAATTAATGTGAGGACACAACAGCACCGACTCCTAAAGACTAAACAAATCAATTACAGGAAAATCAAAAAATATTTCCCCCAAACACTTAAGGTTTATATTACAGATCACAGAATCACAAACCCAGACCCTAAGTCCTGCAGGGCAAATGAGGCAGGAAGCCCAGCGGCTGTGGGCTCAGTGAGGCTTCAGCTTAGACTCCTATGTGAATGCTGTTCTCAGCAGAGACCACCCCATTCTATGCTTTACATGCAGAGCTCAGAGCTCATGTGACCTTTCAGGAAAGCAGTGACAGCTTACTTAGGGGAGGCACAGTCATTTAAACATAAATCAATGCTCAGACAGACCAATCTCTACCACTGAGGCTGAAGCAAGACACAGGGACAATTTATGATGCCAAAGGAAATTGGTCCTTTATTTCCTAATATTTACTTCTAAAAACTCCACGGGGGGGCATTTAGTAGCCTTTATGGGGGTACTTATTCAAATAGTTGACTTAAGGTCCAATTTATTTCCCAAGAAAGCTTTGGTGACTCCTCTGTGAAAAGCTTAAAAATCTATTTGGAGCATTCTAATGGCAAAGTCCAGATCAAAGATCAAATCAGACATTAGATTGTCACTTCTCTCTGTCAATGGCATGTTGGATGGAGCTGAAATCACAAAAATACTATAGAGAAAAAAAAAAGGAGAAATGGTGGGGAATTCTGGTTCTGAGGATAGAACAAACATTAGGTCAAGTGTGTTTCTACCAAAATGCTGTCCACTCAGCTTTGCTTTCTGTGAGCAGGTCCAGTGAATGGCCCCCTCAAAGAGGCAGCATCCTGGGTAAGTAATGTAATACAATGTATTCATCAAATACCTCTTATTCTAAACAATGTGACTTTAATTAATATTCATAGCACTCAAGAGTCAGGTACCAATAAACCAGCTTCACAAATGAGAAACTGAGGCACAAAAGTTAAAGAATTCTCTCATTAAGAACTCAGCAGGGCTTTTGTGCGGAGCTTTGACTCACAACTATTAAGATGGTCAGCAAGCCCTGGACTGGCTGTAGGCCCAGTTCTGTTAAGAACAAACTTTACAGCAAACTTGTTTGTGCCTAATTGTCAAGGAAGAGTATATGCCTCATACAACTAAGGTTTGTCTCAACATCAAGAGTATATTAAATGAGTGGATAATTTAAACTTTCAAAATTGGGCAGGTCTAGACCAAGAGAGAATAATACCAGAGTCAGGGATAAATAACATTTTATTATCTAAGATATCTTTTAAAACTGTGGGTCCCAAATTAGTTTTAAAAAACTTAGCAGTCCTTCAGTTAAACTTTCATATCTTCAAAAAGGAAATCTTCATTTTCAAATCGGATTCTTCAAAAACCAACCTGTACCCTTCTTTAAATTTTCTTTCTTTCTTTCCTTTTTTTTTTTTTTTGAGACAGGGTTTCTCTATGTAGCCCTGGCTATCCTGGAGTTCAGACATCCACCTACCTCTCTGCCTCCTGAGTGTTGAGATTAATGGCATGTATCACCACTGCACAGCTAATAAATGTATTTTTAAAATTAAATATTAACATGAACACCGCCCATTTTGTATTTCATACCAAGTAACACGAAACTGACTTATTCTTAAAAAACCAACAAAGCTCTTCTTTGGAATTTCCTGTCCAGGTAAAGAGGGATTCTGAGGCATACGTGTGACTTTATCACATGACAAAGCACCTGGTGGGACCTGTAAGTCTCACAAAACACGACTTGGATAGATATATTTCTCTAACTATAAACCTGCTGCTGCTGTTGCATTAAGAACACTGTTGAAGAGATTTTAGTATGAGACTGATGAGTGTGAGGAGACTGGGGAGAAGGAATTTAAGTGCAGGCTCTATCTTGCAGAAACCGATTAAAAATCCCTATCTCAACTTCCTCTAGGGTGGCAGCCTTTTATGCTTTCCTCATGCTATGTGTAAGCAACTACCACACACACAACACTTCAATTAAACACAAAATTTTCCTTCAGTGATTCTCTATTGCTTCTTTGCCAAAGTGTTTCCCGTGGTCTTGGCACATCCTGACAAATACAGTCAAAAGAATGAGGGGAAAGGGAAAGCTAGTATTACTTTCTCCTTATGGAGCCTTATGATTCTGAAACAAGGCATGTGGGTACCTGGACAGCATAAAGTAAAGCCATGTTGCACCCATGGCTGCTCAGATTTTGGTCCATTCTCACCCCTGGAATGAATGCTCTAGTCTTCCTCATGCACAGCTGATGTACTGCTCAGTTATTGGTCAAACTGAAAAAGTACAACTGGAATGACATATTGATTTCAATACAAGGTCTCTTAAGCTATCCATTTTAGAAATGCTAGTCACATTTCTTGCAAGTTATTATCACCCAAATTCACAATGCTGCCAAGCAAGCTTTCTCTGACCCCAGTACTTGTAAATACCAAAGGTCCTGAACACCACGAGGTTTGCACTTTCCTTTATGTTTCACCGAAGAGGACACCACTTATGTCACCCTCTTCAGAATAGTTTATTTAGGGTTGTCTGTCTTCCAAACACCCTCACTCATCAGAGACTGGAGTACAGGCCTAGGGGAGAAATGATAAGCATGACTGGCCTGCTCAATGCCTAACTGAGCAGGTTTGACTAGGGAGTGCTGCCGGGGAGTGAATACAAGGAGCAGGGAAAGCAAGCCTCCATGCGACTGCAGACACCCACCAACACTGCTTACCGAGGAGCATGCCTCGGACGGTCTCTCAATAAGGAAATGTGCCCCTTTCCACAGTGGATCTCTGCTCACCTTTGTCCTAAAACTGTGCCACATGCTTTTCTTTGTATGTGGACATGACAGTCCTCAGCCAACCATCAGCAGGATGTGAGTTTTGCTTTCCCAATGTGGTGAGCCATTCCCACATTCACTCATTTTCCTTGTAAGAACCGAACCTCTCCATGGCTGGTCAGGATTAGGGATGTTGCTGTAGCCAAGGAAAAATTTTCATCTGTTGAAGTTAACCCATAGGGTGGCTTGAACCCTCAATCTAGAGCCAGTAGCACTGTATTTTGAGGGCAGAGCCCTTAAATCTGCCCTGAAAGAAATGGTATTCAGTGAACAGGAATCAAACAGCTTTTTTTTTTTTTTTCTCAATGCACTCAGTTGATCCTAGGCTTCAGCCAACTTGGGTCTTAAGAAGTGAAAAGGACACACTGACAGGAAAGAGTAATTCTTGACAGCTGCATCAAGTGCACGGAAACCTGTAGAACAAAGACAGTTCTACAGCCAACTCTTGTGGTCAGGTGAGGCCAACTTGGAGAAGCGTGTGAATGAGAACAGTGTAACTGCCCTGACTCCACAGGTCTGCAGCATTCCAGGGCACCAGCAGCCAGGCCCTTCCAGCATATTAACCAGTGTCACATTTACTGCTTAGCATCAGTGGTCATGGGTGTGAGCTGACTTCCACAATGACTGAGGGAGTTTACAACCCATAGTGGCCAGCTGCTGCTCCAGGAGCCGGTTCCTGAGACCCTTTCCTATTCTGAGACAGGAAGGAGGCTGATCTTGGCTTTCTTCCCTCCCTTTCTTTAGTCTCAGAGGAGGGAGGGCCATCAAGGCCATCCAGAGAAGGTGGAAGACTTACCCGTGCTCACTCAGTGGCAGAGCTGGGGTGCGACTTCAGGGCTCACCATTACCCAGCCTGGGGCTCTTTCACGTCGGCAAACTGGCAGTTCCCGCACACCAAGAGCTCTCTGATTAGAGCTAGTGTGGATTCCTGGTCTGCAAACGGTTGGCCACAGCTCAGTCTGCACTTGATCTTTCCCCACCTTCAAAGAAGAAAACCTACCTCATGATTTCTCTCTTCCAGAGCCCCTGATCACCTGATTCACTCCCAAAAACCTTGCAATCATTTCTGACAACCCTCCTTTGGCTATCCACTGCATCTACTGTCAAGTTCACTAGTTTTCTCACTGCGCTGGGTCCTTGGGACTGTTTCTGTCTGATCACAATTGCAGACTATAGCTATTTTCACTCAGGCAACTTGTCTCTTTTGTTGTAGTGGGGAAGACCAGCAGCGAAATTACTCTGTTGCTTAGAAGTCTATGCCTAATATCTTTACGGACTTCTAAACACTCTGACTACACAAGCTGAATCCTTTCAACCTTGCTCATGGCTGAGAAGCACCTCCTTCAGGAAGCCCCAGAACCTTGCGTGCCTGATGCTCATCCAGCCATTTCTCTAGCGCGTCCGTCAGTTTTTTGTCTTATAAGGCAATGCTTTTCTTTTTAAGCCCTGTTTCTTTTGGTTTGTGCTTATCTCATCAATTATGAGGGCTTTCACATAATAAAGGCTAGCACCTATTGGGTATTTAGCACAGTGCTTGGCTCATAATAAAGACATATTTTTATTGTCTGTAATATTTCATTTGTAACTCATAAAAGGCGAAGAGTGAATTATTATTTTCACTCATGATGAGATAACTAGGCATGGAGAGGTCAGGCAGCTTGTTCACGGTCAGGGAGCATTTAAGTGGTGGAGCTGGAGGTGAACCCAGGCTCAGGACTCTTGAATTCCAGCTTTAAGCCACAGATCCCAAAGCCTTTGAAAGGCTTCTCTTGTTCCCCACAGTCCCGAAGAGAATCTTTTCTATTTAATAAGCACTGCTGCTTGACTTAACCATTATCTAACCTCAGATAAGCCAGGTGGTAGCAGTTTTTTGGTACAGCAGGGTGAAGTCTCCAGAGAAAAAGGACATTGGTCTTGGGGTAGGGTGAAGCACTCTAAGCTGGGGCATGAGACAACCGGGTTACTTTCACTCTTGTCTTTTGGTTCCCATTAGCCAGTGTCAGCCATCTGGTCCTTCCGAAAACATGTGTGGGTTCAGAACATAACAGACTAGAAGAATAGAGGAAAAATAAGATTATTCTGTGCAATCTCCATTCTGGAGGTCCCGCATCAACCCCTGCAGTCTGTCTTTGCTTCCAAGGATCAGAAAAAATTAGATAAGGATAAAGGTATTTGGACCTAGTTGTGGTGATGTGAGTGATCACCAGAGACATTACTTAAGGATACATTTAATTAGTTTTGCAAAGGAATGGTGATTGGGACAAAAATATTTGTGTATTTATGCATGAATATTGGGAGAAAATAAATGGGCCAGAAGTCAGTATTAGGTTTATAGACTTCCAAATAGAACAAAACAGTAGCAATAGAGGATACAACATCTAAGACCTGATTTAATTTTAATTCCAAGCTACTCCACCCCATTAGGACACTTTCTTCAAATTCCTTTGTAATACTAACCAACTTCTATTTTTCTAGGTCTTGCCATGTGTCAAGCATTACAGGAAACACTCGTTGTTTTACTCACTAAAGGCTATTCAAAATTCTCAGACTCTTCAAACTCTGATCCTAACCTAAATCCTACACCCCATCAGGCTCTGCCACCTCCCAGACCAAAAGAAAGCAGTCCTTAACAACAGAATCTGGAAAAAAAAAACCAAAAAAAAAAACAAACAAAAAACAAAAACAAACCAAACCCAGGGGGGCTCAAGGAGCACAGGCCTGAGAAGACAAATGTCCACGTGTTGAGCACAGTGAAAGCAGAGATGCCAATCCTGTAACTGTGTGAACACTATTCAGTTGTAAATGTCTTCTACTAAGCCATTAGTGGAAACAAAAGTAACTATATAAAAGTTTCAACAGTTTGAGGGCTCTGATCTCATCATTGGATTAATCCAATGAGCTCATAATCTGATGGACTTATTAGGAAGTAGCGGAAACTTTAGTGGGTTTGGCCTAGTTGGAGGACATGGATCATAGTATGCATTAGGAGACTATATAGGCCCTTTCTTGTTTATCTATCGCCACAGGTTCCAATTGACAAGACATTCTCCTTAACAAAGGTCCATAGCCAAGGAACCAGCTGAGCATAGCTGAAACTTCTAGTATGGTGAATTAAAACACATCTTTCTCCTTTTAAGTTCATTTGCTTGGGTATATAGTTACAATAATGAAAAATGACTAACATGGAGCAAATCATTTGATGACAAAAAAAAAAAAAAACTAACGACAAAGTAGCTAAATTCAAGTCTCCAGGTTTGTTTTGATTTTTAGCTGGAGACTGAACCCAAGGGACTTAGGCTTGCTAGGCAAACATTCCACCACTGAGTTAAATCCCCAACCCAAGTCTGGGGTTTAAGTCAGAGGGTAGATACGAGACCATCTCTAAAGGAATATTTACATACTGAGGTGAGAAAAAATAGAAACAATCATTATAAAAAACTAAATAAAACTTACTCTAGAGTAAGTAGATGATCCACCTGCCTCTGCTTCCTGAGTGCCAGGATTAAAGGTGTGCCCTACCACCTCCCTTGAAACAATATTGTTAAAGAGCTAAGTGTGCTAAGCCGCTTCACCGCCCTTACCATATTCTTAGCCTAGGAAATGGGACACCTAGAAAGCAACACATTTGTAAATAATCTGTGGATCAAACTATACTAACCATAACCTCCTTGCCATGACTAAATCGTTATTTTAAAGTCAAAAAGCTGCTTTCCTTAAAGGAGTATGAGGCAGTTAGGGATCAAAATTACACCCGTGTCTCTTTTTCAATTTTCTGATACTTAAAAAGCCTCACACTAAAGTTCTCACGAAGCTCAAACCACAAACTACAAATAAGTTTAGTGACCTCATTATTATTATTACCAGTTCAGAACACATCTCTTAGGACACAAAATGACAAGCACCACTATGTCCATTATGGCCACTCACCAAAACAAGGACACACTTAACAACAGTGCTACCCAAATCAACACACTGGAGCAGGTTGTTCAAGCTCACAAAGCTTCTGCCTCTGGGAGCATCTTGGCTGTTCACAGATCCTTCCTAACTGGCCCTCGGTAGCAGTCTATTCTTTTTCCCTTCAATTTTGTTAAAGATGCCAATGCCATTTCTTGGAGATACATTTCCCTCAAATTAGCCATTTCATTATTTTAAGAAAAATTTCAAGTTCTTTTAGATCTGCTGCCTCACTGCACATGAAGCCTGTTGAGTCTTGACCATCTGGTCAGGCTGCTTTCAAAGTTCCCCTCAGTCTCCCTTTCTCCAGATCTTGGAGGTCTCTTCTGGCATTAGCTGCCATGTCTGGCATTAGCTCTCACCCCTAGTCTGGGATTTCTCCTCAGCCCAGAAAAGTTATCCAAGGCCTTGCCTTAAAAATCTGGCTATGTAAATCCAGAGCACAATCCAGCTCTTCACTTAAAGGATATTCTAAGAACAGAGGCTGTAGGAATGGCAAAACACTGAAATATGTGCTGATCCTGACACACATCCTACCCCAGGTGGCCATGACAGAAAAACCTGAGGAGGGTTAACCATGCACTCCCCATCCATTCTCTGCCCAAGGTCAACAAGTACAGTCTATCTCCTCTAGGTTCTTTGGCTTACTAGAAGCCTCTAAAAGACTACAGGGTGAACAGAGAACCCGGATTGCCCCTTCAGGCAGGAAAGGAACAACAGCAGAGAAGCCTGACTGACTGTCACAGCAATGCCATAGCTGGCATGTGGATAAAAATGATCTGCAGTTTCTAGAGCTTTCAAAAATTCATTCTGCAATCTTGGCCTGTCAATCACATGCCTCAGTTTCTATAGTAGCACAGACCAGGGATACCACTTGTTTATAAAGTGCTTTGATACAGTCAGTTGAAATAGAAACTATACAGCTGGTATGGAACAGTGGATAAAGGCATCTTTCACTAAGTTGAATGCTGGGAAACAAGGTGGAAGGAGAGAACTGACTCCCAAAAGTTTTCCTGTGATCTCCACACACGTGCTGTGGCATGCCACACCCCCATAAATGGACTTAAACAGAGAGAGAGAGAGAGAGAGAGAGAGAGAGAGAGAGAGACACTATACAAATGCAAGTTGTTAATGTTTTCCACTGCTTAAGAGCTCAGTGTTAGCTCACACATTTATAACTACCATTCCTGATATCTCTTTAGGTAAGTGGAGCACTTTTTGGAATACCTGGAAGCATTCCAAATCTCCAGGAACCCAAACCACATATATTATCCTGTCTACAGTCTGTGCTCTAAGAAGAGCTACCTCACACAGCCTTCTCATTTGAGCAGTTATCTCAACGAGAAAAGGAGGAACAATATACTAAATGAAGAATGGAATTTTAAAATGTCTTGACCAATTAATTACACATCACATTTATTCATAACACAAACCAGGAGTCTGGCAGCCAAGAAGAGAGAACTGAAGCGAGGGTAATTTATGTTAGAAATATTTAGATATAATTTAAATTTATAGTCTTGTTTGATATTGATTTCTCAAAAAAGTTTAACTCTCTCATGTTGTGGGAAAAGAAGTAACGTAAGATCGATTACATCTGTAATAGTTATAAGACTACCAAAACAACAACATAACATTACTTCATTTGGGGCTCTGTCCTGTCCTTTTCTTTTTGTAAGAACAAGGTATCACATGGTCTGGGCTGTCCTCAAACTCTGAGTAGTCAAAGACACTTTGCTGTACTTCTGATTCTGCTGCTTCCACCTCCCAAGTGCATTACAATCAAATGCTACAACACCTGGCTGAATTTTTTCCCTTTCTTTTTCTTTCTTTCTGAGACAAGGACTAATTACATTGCCCAGACTGGCCTTCACCTGAATAGCTGGGGCTATCTATCAGAAGACACCACCACATTGAGCTTCAAGCAGCAAAGATGTTAATAACTCAATGCCAATGTTGATTAATAACTCAGTAGCCACGATGCGTGCATTCTTAGCTTCTGCTGGTGTTCTTGTAACTGGTATGGATCTTTCTGTTTTTGAGATAGGTTCTTACTATGTGGTCCTGGCTGGTCTGGTACTCACAGAGATTTATTTGCCTCTGCCTATTGGGATTAAAAGTGTACACTACCATGCATTAAGACCTTTGTGTGCTCATTTCTGCTGGGACTAATGAATTCTATTTCATGAAATATGTCTTAAGACAAAATGCAAAAAAGGTTTTCATGCATGATATCTAACACAGGGTTATTTATTACAGCTAGAATTAGGAGACAACCTAGGGAAATAATTTAGGCAAGGCACAACTCAGTTAGACAAGGAATTTTAGGCAACCAACAGTGAAGATTCCAATATAATAAGAAAATTACACAATACAAAAAGTGGCACACAAGACATGGGGCTATACCTCAGTTGGAGTGTCTGCTAAGCATGCATGAAGCTCTGGGTTTGATACTTGGCATAAAATGGATAAGGTGGCCCATACCCAGAATCCCAGCACCTGGGAGGGAGGGCAGGAATATCAGAAGGTCAAGGTCATCCTTGGGCTATTATAATGGGTTTAAGGCCAGTTTTGGCAAAAAAGACATGTAGTCAGGATTGGCCTTGAGCCTTGAACACACAACTATTTTGACTCAGCCCCCTAAATGTTAGATCACCATAATATATCATCAGAAAACATCAAAAGACCTTTAATATCTCCTGTTCCCCCCCCCCCGTGTTTTTTTTTTTTTTTTGAGACAGAGTTTCTCTGTGTTTAACAGCTCTGGCTGTCCTGGAACTCGCTTTGTAGAGATCAAACTGGCCCTGAACTCACAGAATCCACCCTCCGCTTCTGCGCCCCAAGTGCTGTGATTAAAGGCATGTACCACCACTGCCTGACTTCCTTTCTGGTTTTTACACTGAATTACCTACAAGCTGCACATAATCTCTAAGTCAAAAGTTACTTTGTGAAGCTCTTAACTCTGGTAGGCTAAATGAAAAAAAAATCACAGTTTATTGAAAATTCAGAAAACAAAGTTCTTAAACAAGGGAAGTAAAAATATTATTTGGTGCTGGAGAGATGGCTCAACGGTTACTAACACTTTGGCTGTTTTTCCGGAGGACCTAGGTTCAGGTTCAGTTCCAAGCACCCACATGGAGGCTCACAACTGTCTGTAACTCCATTTCCAGGAGACCTAATAGTCTATTCTGGCATCAGAACCATGCTGCACAGGCACACATGTAGGGAAAACACCAACACACATAAAATTAAATAAAATAAAACCTATTGATTTGGAAATCAAGGGATACCAGAAAATGTAAAAATGCACTCCCAAATCCTAAAAATGTGCAAAAAGTTTTACATAAAAAACATTTTCCAGTGCCACATATGCATAAAATAGCGAAAAATCAAAAAACAATCCAAATGTCAGTTCTAACTTAGCTTTAACTTTAAACCCTAAATAGAATTCATATATACAGAATTCCATATAATCATTATAAAGTTGGACTACAGAGGCTGGAGGTATGGCTCAGCAGTAGAATGATTTGTCTACCATGCATGGAGCCTGGAGTTGGATCCTTAGCACAATACAACACATCATACAAGGCAGGTTGTTGAACTTAGAGAATATTCAAAGACAGACCAGGCTTTTAGGCAAAAAGGCAATAATGTGTCACATGACCCTAAGTTGGTTGAAAAAGAAAAGAAAAAAAGAAGGAAGAGAGACAAGGAATATATGTATGTATAGCTGGGCAGGGTAGTGGATCTCTTTTAGTTTGAGGTCAACCAGGTCTACTCAGTGAGACCCTGTCTCAAAAAAACAAAAAACAAAACAAAACAAAAAACCAAAAACAAACCCAAAACAACAACCACCACAAAAAACCCAAAAGATTAAAGGAAGAAGGAAATGTGTGTGTGAAAGATGTAGATGTGACGAAAAGTCAAACCACATGCCCCACATGCAAGCAGAATCATCTCTGGATGACCTTTTGTCCTCCTTCCAATATTAGAAAGAAGTTAAGCAATGTAGAACTGTCAAAATGGGAAATATGTTGTATTTTGAAGTAAAATATGATTAATTCCTAACCAGACTCAAATGATTGAGAGACACAGTTCAAGTGGCACACTACTTTTAAGGCTGGAAGATGATCTTAAGGTAGTGGGACTTTGTTAGGGAGCGTATAGCTTTGTGCCATCACTAAACAGCAAAACATTTGCCTGCTATTTGGCAGCACTCAACTCACCAGAAATCCATAACCCATACTTAACTAGACCTCCTTCACTCTCCCTCTACAGATCAAGCTCCTGGGAAGGCTTCAGTCCACGGAGAAAATGCATGGATTCCTCTCAGCAAATAAGGCCCAGTGGCACTTGATTAGGATAGGGAAACACAACAGGGACCTAACTCACTGCAAGAGTTTTAAAACACACACACACACCCAAGCTTCATATTACTCTAATTTTAAACAAAGGTAAAGACAAATCTACCCAGTAGAATGAAATGAAAACAAGAAAACCAAGCACCAATCCAAGTTTTCTATCGAAACTCTAGCCGTCTACCATTTCAATGTCACATCAAACACAGTTCCGGCATTTCCAGCTCACTTTCCCTTGAGTGCTTGAACTTAGGACTTTAGTCAGCTAGCTAAAGAAAGAAAATCTCAATGATTTGGGAACCTATTCTTCTAGCTCCTAAGCAGGTAAATCAAATCACCTAAGGATGTATTAAGTTTTACTCAAAACTAAAAGATCTGTGACTGAAACAAGATGTCTGTGGCAAGAAAGAAAATTTTGTACATAAAAACAAAAAAGTCCAGACATTACAACGAAGCGATTTACTGCTAAAAAGAAACTCCACACACTCTACATGTAATCAAAGTCAATAAAAGCCACCATAAAGCTGAAGGGCTAGGAAAAGGCACTAGTAGTTTTGTCTCTTTGCGACACTCCCAGAATTCAATCTTGGTCCACTCTTGCCCATAGTGGCACCAGGTGGTCTCTGAGGCAGGTAGGTGGAAGGTCAACATGGCCCCAGGGAGATTTGCATCACACCTGTAGTCCCAGGAAGAACCATCTGTCTCCAAGTTCTCTAAAACAGAGGCAGGTTGCCTGGTGCAAGGAAACACTGAAGTGCTTGTATGCACAAAATCCTCTCCTGGATAGTAAATCTCTATTTTGCAAGTAGAAACTATGTTGTCCCATTACTTCTCAACTTTACAATCCATCTGCCAACACCTACAAGATATCTCACCTTAACAAATGTGAACCAACTCAAGCAATTCTTTACAGTCCTATGAATCCAAAACCTGTTCTAGAGTTTCAATCCAGAAGTGTTCAGACACTTCCCTGTAAGGAAGTCCACCACTGCCCCAGGCTGAAGACTATGAACTTAAACCCATAGCTACATCTCCTTCTATTCCACTTCCTTCAGCCTCCCCAGCATCTCTAACACATTGTTGTCCTCTTCCCTCAAGTTATTTTCTTCTGTAATGATTTCTGAATGATGCTAGGTCATACTGTATGGAATTAAGACATGTCACACCTGTCTTTAAATCTCAGAAATACTTTGCACTCCTTAACTCAACCTTGATCTAAAAGGATGGATTTCGTGCACATCATCCATCATTTGGCAATATAAGAATCAGAATTCCTAAAGCACTCAGGCAGTGTCTGTCCTCTGAGCACTGAATTGTTCCATGCTTCCTTCAAAACCTTTGAATTCTATTCACATGATTTAAAATTTAGTGTAAAACTTTTTAAAAATCTTTTTTATTTTAATATTTATCTTTTTAAATTTATTTTTATGTGTATGGATGGTCTGTTGTATGTATGTCTGTGCACTGCAAGCCCTGCCTAGTTAGTGCTCAAGGAAGCCAGAGGAGTCAAATTCCCATGAACTGGAGTGCCAGTTGTGAGTGCTATATGGGTGTTGAGAAGTGAACCCAGGTCCTTTGGGAAGACAGCCAGTGCTCCTAACCATGGAGCTGTCTTTCCAGCCCCCTAGTGTAAAACTCTTAATAGCTGTTTCCGGTTTGGTGTTACTTTCTAGATCTTCATGAGGCTTGATCCAGCTAGAAGGTATCTTCCAAATGGTCCTTACCAGACAATTAAAACGTGTTTCTGGACACTTCTCTTTCTTCATTTCAAGTCCTAGTAAATCCAAACTTCAAAGCTCATTTTAAGAAAAATCTGTTCTGGCTGGAGAGATGGTTCGGTGTTTAGAGCACTGGCTGCCTCTCCAGGGGATCTGGGGTCTATTCCCAGCACCCACAACTGTCTGTAACTCCGGTTCCAGGGGATCTGACACCACAGACAAACATGCAGGCAAAACATCAATGCACAAAACATAAAATAAACAGTTGAAAAAGAATCAATTTTAGTAAACTATTCCACATTTCACTTGTCCGAGTTCTAACTGAGAACCAGTATTCCTTGATTCAAAATATACGACAATCCATTTAGTCAGGAACAGAACATTTCTGTTGCCTTACTCAATCACGAAGCACATGAGGGCATCCTGTTGGGGGGACACATCTGACTCACTCTTCAGTTTTGCCCTACTACCTTTTCCAACTCTCACCCACACCCTGAGAAAACAGACCTCACCAAATAATACACTGTTCTCCAACACTTAAGAGCTGAGGCGCTTCCTAATAGGACTTCAGTACAGCGTACAAAGTATCTACCGAGAAAACAGGTTCAGAGTAACTAAATCACTTGCTCAAACAAACGTAAACCGGTGACCCAGGATTTGACTCTCACTTATCTAGCTTCCAAAACCCATGTTTCCCCCAGAAAGTTATTCTGTCAACTTACTTGGGATGTTGGGGAAAAAAAGGGTGGGTGGGTGGGATAATCTCTCACATGTAAGGTAAGTACACAAAAAAGCAACCATCTCACGTTGTCTAATACTTTCCGTAAGGTCACTGAACAAAATAAGAAACTCTCTAAACCCTTTATGCGAACCCAGTAGCCTATGAACATTTCATCCAAGTCTTGGTCTCAGCAAGGAGATTCTTCTAAGTGACAATTCGAAATCCAGACAGTCTGAGAACGTGTTGGCTCATGGCAACTCATATTAAGGTATATTTCTTCTCAAATGTCAGTTACTACTGGTCTCAACGGACCAACGGTAAAGTCTTAGAAACCAACCAAACAACAAAGACAACAAAACTAAGGGCTCCTCAGGCTTAGTGCCTCCAACGCCGTTCCGCTGCTTAACGTCTTTCAAGTCCGACCTAGCATTTCTCAGCTCCCAAGCAAAATATGTGAATATCTTCTCCGGGCTGCACGGCTCACCTGTTCCCCCTGAACCCAGCTGGTAGCCTCTGCTAGCCCTGGTCCGCCAAAGCAGATTAGGGGTACAAGCAAAGATAGCTCGGGGGAGGCTGTTAAGCAGGCAATTTCGGAGATCTGTGTCTCCACTTGCACCAGGAGTCGACGCAGACCTGGCCAGGGTGGCCATTACCCCACTCAACAAATCCTCCACCAGCAGGCATCTTCTGGCAGGTTGGAGAGCCGAAACCCCAGCGTGGAAACTCTGAACGGACTCCCCCAAGATAACGAGCTAGCACTTTAATTTACTCTCGTAAAGGGAGCGGGGCAAGGCTTTCAGCGCGGCAAGACGATACTTTCGAAACTGTCACTACACTACTCAAACTAGAGGCTCCCGCCCAAAAAAAGTGTGGCACACAGAAAAAGCCAGGGTTCCTGTGCCCGGAAACACGCGCCGGGAATCCTCTGGCCCGGCCCGTCAGGCTGGAGACCAGGGAGAAGGGAGCCGGAAACCTCGTCTGCTCCCAGCAGCCCCAGAGCAGGAAAGGCCCGCCTTTCCCCGGAGACGAACCAGGCCTCGGTCCGCGGCCCAGCGAGGGAAACCCAGGCCTCCCCGGCGCCCGGAGCCCCAGCCCAACCCGAGCCGCCGTCCCCATTATCCCGCCACCACCCCCGCCCGCGCAGGCGCAGTGGGAGCCTGGCCTACCCGCGCCCCCGAGGCGCCGCCGCCATGGCGGAGCAGAGGAGGCCGGCGGCGGCTTAGCGCCCAGAGAGCGCCGCGCTCCCGTCGCCGCGGCCTCCCAGCCACCGCCGTGGCCCTGTCAGCCCCCCGGCCGGATCCGCCGCCCTCCTCACCCGTTCTTCAGATCCACCTCCAGGATCTTCCCGTAGCCCTTAAAGAAGCGCTCCACATCGCGCTCCCGGGCCTGGTAGCTCAGGCGGCCGATGTACACCCGCGGCATCCCGGCGGCGGCTGGCCCCGGCCCCCCTCAGGCGGCGGCCGGCGAAAGGAAAGCGCGGCGGCGGCGGTAACGGGCGGGCGGCGGGACGGACGCAGCCGAAGCCCGGCGACGTACGCGAGCACGCAGCTCGAGAACGCGCGCCCCCGCGGCCCGCGCCCTCCCCCCCCACTCCGGGCGGAGGAGAACGGGGGGGAGCGCGCGCCCGCTTCCCGCCCGGCCAGAGCTGGGGGAAGGGCCTTCCTAAAGGCGCGCCGGCGCGGGGCGGGGTCTGGCCGGGTGAGCGACTGCTGCAGCACGTCTTCTCGCGAGCTCGGCGTGGCGTCGGCACTTACCCCGGAAGTGTCTGCGCGGGTACGCGCCGAGTGGGTGGGCCAGCCTTTGTCTTTTTCCCGAGAGTGTTTCTGCGTCGGAGCGGTTTGCGGGTCAGCGTTCCGGTGGGAAGTTTGTGGATCCGTGACCTTGAGCCCTTTTCCTTTTCCCTCAGGTCTCTGAGCCTCCTTTATCTTCCTTGTAGTGTTGTCTTGACAGTTATGATACTAGGTTCGTAGAACAGTGTTCAAATAAACGATTCCGTACTATTTTGCGTTGCTATGGATGGAACCCACAAGTGCTCTACCTCTGAGTTACATCTCAGATTATTATTTTGGATACAAGCTCTATTGCCCTGGCTGTCCTAGAACTCACTATGTAGACCAGGCTGGTCTCACAGAGGTCTGGCTGCGTCTGCCTCCCGAGTGACCAGTTTAATACCTTGAAGTTAGATTAGGCATGACAGAAAAGTTTTCTAACCTTTAAGAATGTAATATGTAGGGCCGGGCGGTGGTGGCGCACGCCTTTAATCCCAGCACTCGGGAGGCAGAGGCAGGCGGATCTAGGTGAGTTCGAGGCCAGCCTGGTCTACAAGAGCTAGTTCCAGGACAGGCTCCAAAACCACAGAGAAACCCTGTCTCGAAAAACCAAAAAAAAAAAAAAAAATGTAATATGTAGGTGTCCAGTGTGCTGCCAGATGGCATGGACGAGCTTGTTCTGGGCCATATGTGAACTCAGTTTTGATTGGTTCCCTTTCAGTTTTACCCAGTCACGGATGGGTTTTGTTTATATACTTCATTCTCAATTCAACTGATGTTCAGTGTAAAGTTTTCCCTTTTTCTCTTCTGCTTCCTTAGCTTTCCTTCCCAGAAGCAGTTCCTTAAATATTTTTATTAGTTAACTTATTATACAGCTTAGGTTTTTTTCACACAAGAACTTTCTGTATCAAATGGCCTTGACTTCCAGAAACCTCCTGTTACAGCCTTCTAAGAATATATTTCAGGAATCACCATACCTAATTTTTGACTATTTTGAAAATAATTCCAGAATCTTATGAAATGCACTAACAATCATTTTTGTCTCATAACACACCATTTTATACACAGTAACTTATATAGTCACACAGGGTCCAACCTTTGGTTTTTATAACTGCCACAATCAGTGACCATGTAGGATCTATTCCTGGAAATAGGAATATCATTAAGGACATATCTGACAGAATACTTGTCTAACCTAGTTTGATCCTCAGAAAACCAGTTAAAGGGTATGAGCATTTTCTTTATTTTGGGACACAGTGTCAGTATCTCAAACTGGCCTTGAATTCACAGCAGCCTCCTGCCACAGCTTCTTGTGTGCTGAGAATGCAGGCATGTGTCACCATGCCTGCTTTAGCATGTATAACTTGGTAGCTGTTGTGTCTCACGTTATCAAATATTTTGATCTTTGTCAATCCAGCGAAAGTGGTATCCTCCAGGCCATTTAATCTTTTGAAGGAGTGAGCCTTTCTTCATGTTCTCTTCTAGCCTCTGAGGGCATCTGCACACACTTGATATACACACTTTGACACGTTTTCCTTGGTGTGTTTTATCCTTTGCTCATTTTACTTGATTCATAGCTCACTGTAGACTAGGAAAATCAGCAGTTCGCCAAATGAATTGCAAATAGTTCAGTGTTTTTTGGCATTGCTATTTTGTGTGTTATGTATGTGTGTGTACGTGCACATGTGTGAATGCGTGCGTAGAGTCAGAGGACTTTAAAGAAATGCTTCTATGTTTCATAGTATGACCCAGGAATTGAACTCAAGTTCTCAGACTTGTGACACTTTTTTTTTAAAGCCTGTTGAACCTTCTTACTGGCCCTATTGTGTTTGTCATATGAGTGCCCCACCCCCAATTTTATGTTATAATTCAAAGGTTTTCTCATTTTCTTCTGATGTTGTTTGGAGGTAAAGTCACACATAGACCAGGCTGGCCTAGAACTTACTATGTGGCTGAGACTGGTCTTAAACTAATCTTCCTGTCTCCTAGATGCTGGAGGCACAGGTCTGAGCCACCATACTTGGTTTGAGGTGTGAAGATTTTTTTAAAAAAATTTAATTCACAATATGCATGTGAGTTCAGAGGCCAGATGTCAAGTCCTAGAGCTGGAATTACAGGTGGTTGTGAGCCACCTGACTAAATGGGGCTGGGAACACAATTCTGATCTCCTGCAAGAGTAGTAGATGCTCTTAAAGTGCTGAGTCAGCTCTCCATCCCTTTCTACTAGTTATAAGGCTTGCTTTGTACAGTAGCAATTTGGCACTCGGGAAGTGCCTCAGCAGTAGAGCACCTACCCACCATGGTCAAGGCCCGCTCCCTCCCGTTTGATCCCTGCATCGTTTGCAGCTGCTATCAGGAAGCCTTGTGGGTATTGGTATTGCTAAACCCTTCCAGACAAGAAGAGTGATGACTGGGTAGTGGTGGAGGGAGGCAGTGCAGGTGGATCAGGCGGATCTCTCTGAGTTTGAGGCCAGCCTGGTTTACAGAGTGAGTTCCAGGATACACAGAGAAACCTTGTCTTGAGAAGCCAATAAAAGAAAAAAAGGAAAAAAAAAGGGGGGGGAGTGATGACTAGAAGACACAAGTTTGTGCAAGCACCCTCCTTCCTTTACTGTCTTCCCCTGAGGACACAAGCACTCATCAATATTGTGGCAGACACCATGGAATTGTGGGATGGATGCTCCCAGAAGAGGACAGGGAGGCAGAGCCAGGCTCCATTAAGGCTGTAGGTGTGCTCCAGCTTTGTCTTAGGAGGTCATGACTATTTGGGAATCTAGGGCTCCGTTTACAAAGGGTGACAATTGTGTCTTGTCTTTGTAGAGAGGGGGAGCATTGTTTTTGTCTGTTTTCCCTACTGGCCTCTGAAGTGTTGGTACCCATTAACTGGTCTTCAAAATTTGGCTGTGGGGTGGAGGGGGTTTGAAATTTGGAAGCCTGGGAATTTCTCCTTTTATCCTCTCCAGTGCTTCTGTCCTTGCACTGCCAGAGGATCTTTCCAAAGCCTGTGCCTCATCTCAACTGTCTTTCTCGTCTCTTCAAGTCTCTTGACTGAGAATCCTGACCTGCTACACTGCCTGCCACCCTTTGCTGCAACTTGGCTTAGTTCCAGGGAAATCACTTAACATGAGACTTAGTTAAATGACAGAGAATACAAGGGGCTAAACTAAGCTGAGATTCTGAGGTAGGCAGCTGGGGGTCTGGGGGTCTGGAGGTCTGGGTGGGTTGTAGGTTCTTTTGACTTTGTGTCATTCTTACCAGGGTCAAACACAGCTGTGTACGCTCCAGGAATCCTGTTTAAAATTGGATGGGAAGGTAGAAGGAGAAAGACAGTGCACAGCAGCCTCATCTGAACAAGGTTCTAAGACACTAGCAGCCTACACCTGTCATATCACAGTGCTCAGTCTTGTTAGTTGCAAGGGAGACGGAAGCACATTGATTATGGCCTATTAGGTGCACCCCTAAAGGCTGTAGGTTTTAACAAGCTAGTGTTTGGGGAAATCGAGGGTCAGCCATCAGTGCCCCGGCTCTAACTGCTTACCTGAGCGGAGTTCTGCAGTTTGCCTTCCCTTCCTGAGTAGATGACTGAAGAACCAAGCCTCATACTCTAAAGGCACAGTGCAGCTCCCTTCACTGTTCTTCCTGGGCTGATTCCTATGATTGTGCAGGAACCCTCTGCACCTGTATTCTTGGATTGGAACAAGGCCTCCCTTACTGTGGCTGTAGGCTTTAACCTCCAACTTTGTGACTCCCCTAAAGATTCCCTACTTTTTATTCCTGCTGCCTCTGGGCTGCCTTCTTGTACCCTTAGGTTTTCTCACTTGTCCACAGGGACCTTTGGTGCAAAACACCTATCCCAGCAACCCAGAGGACATAGAGGGGCACAGGAACAGGGTGAGGCTGATTCTGAGCCCAGGTGTGCAAGGCAGCCAATTTTATCCAGGAGGCATCTGCTGACCTGCCTCAGCTGCGGGCTGAAGCAGTCTTTTCCTCTAGAGAGCACAGATGCTCCCAGAGGCAAGCTGAGTAAGCTGGAAGCCTGTGTACACACCAGCATGCAGTCATAGCCTCCCAGCCTGTGCACACCAGCACGTAGTCATAGCCTCCCAGCCTGTGCACACCGGCCCGCAGTCATACCCTCCCAACCTGTGTGCACATTATCACTGCCTTGAAATCTCGTGCTCTCAGGCAGGTTCTAGCCTAAAGGATCTCTGTGATCTGATGCACGCGTGCGCGCGCGCACACACACACACACACACGTTCCCACCTCTGCTCAAGCTGCAGTCCCTTAGGCAGTAGCTTCATGCTTCTGGTTGTGATATCCCAAGGTCCAGAACCTCTCACATTCAGAAAACTAGCTGCTGGCTTTGCTTGGTCCACATCAAGTCTTCAGAATTCTGTAGACAACACTGCCTTCATGAAGCCGCCCTTGACTGAGCTGAACCTCTGTCCTCTCACAGCTTTGCCCTTTTTACTGCAATGGCCTCACACTAGGCCACACTAAACATTCAATAAATGTCCCCTGAATGAGACTCTATGATGAAGGTACAGTGGATCAGCTGACAAAGGAGACAACCTCAAGTTATTGTGCTTTGCTTTGGGCAAAATGATCATGAGGCAAAAACGAGAAAGTCAGACTCCTTTTGCTTGGATAAAACAACTTATTTTTCATAGTCAGCCTGCCACCTTGCACCTCGAGCAAGCCTTGCCCAAAGCCCAGGTGTCTGCAGCCCTGCATACCTTCCACATAGCACCATAGTGGCTCCACCTGGGGGTTTAATGCTGACGTTCTCAATAGCACCACTAGGAACCTTTTGGGCAGGATCATTCTCTGTGGAAGGTGGTCCTGGGCGCTGTATCTGTTCTTTTGACAGTTACTGAAATGGAACCCAAGGCCTGCTGCATGCTAGATAATCATTCTGTCACTGAGCTATACTCCTGGTCCCCTTTGTAGTAAAAAAAAGTTTGAGGCAGTCTTGGTGTATAGCCCAGGCTGGCTTCCAACATGTAGCAGTCCACCTGACTTTAGCCTGCCGATTACTGGGATTCCAGGTGTGTATTAGCTTGCCCGGCTGTAAAATATTTAGCAGTACTGATCTCTGCACAGTTGCAGCAATAACAACTCCCTCCCCAAGCTACAATAGCCAAGTGTCCCTCTGGGGTTAAAAATGGCCCCTGGCTGAGAGCCACAGGTATAATGTTTATTCCCTCAGTTACAATGGAAGTTCCCTCAAGGTGGCCCAGACACCTGAGATCCTGTGTTCTCAGTCTCTTAAGCTTTAATGATCTCAGCCTGGCACTCACCTTGGCAGCAGATCCCCTTGCCCTGGACAGAGACACACACTCTGGGAGAAGTTAACCACCTTTCCCCTTCTGCCAGACTCTAGGGCTCACACTGCTGAGGGTGTGACTTCTGCACTTGGCAGCAGCCCCTCAGCCTCTGCGCTCGGAGTGGTCAGGCAGGGCAGGGCTTCCCAGAGCTGTGAGGCAGCAGGTGTACGGCAGTCCTCCACAGGGATGACCTCTAGTCTTCATCCTTTCCTCAAGGGGAAGAGGCAGTGAGCAGAATGCAGTCTGGGGAAGACTGGGTTCTCATAGAAGGGCCAGCAGCCAGCCAGACTTACTGGTCTGCACTCTTGCTTTCCTCCTGGTCCTCTGCGACAATCACATGGTGAGAATCTGCTTTGCAGACACAAAGGGCTTCATAGAGGCTTCCAAGGCCTGCTGGTAGTCCTGCAGTGGAACCTCAGAGCAGGCGGGGGCTGTGAGCTGGCCTTGGCGAATGAAGTCACAGAGGGTGAGAATCAGCTCCTTGAACTCATCTGCGTGGAAGGAAAGTCAGACAAGAAGTGAGGGTCTGACATTGTGAGGGCCAACATAAGACAGGGAAACATGAAGAGAGATCCTAGGAACTGAAGGGTGGGCACTGCCTACCTTTCTAAGGTGGCTCAGATCCACAGAACAGGACTGGTGAAATTGGCCCTGACTGGTGGGTGGGGCAGCAGTACTGAACTAGGGAAGTCAGAGAAGGCCAGAAAGGCAGTGTACCAGGCACACTGCTTGATGTCAACAGGTCAGATGAGGGAAAGCTCTCCTTGACTGCCCTGGGCTTCCACGGGACTCTTCAACTAAGGCAACCACTATCCTTTCCTGGGCCTGCCTCTTACTGAGGGCCAAATTCAGTGCAGGAGGCGAAGTGAAAGCTTTGGCTGAGAAGTGCTTCTCATAGAGAGAAATAAACTCGCTCTTGAAGTCTAATCCAGTTCCTGATTAAAACACTACTCTGGTGGGTGTAGTGCCTCACACCTTTAATCCCAGCTCTTGGGAGGCAGAGGCAGGTGATCTCCGAGTTTCAGGCTAGCCTGGTCTACATTGTGAATTCCAGGATAGCTAGAGCTACATAGTCTGACCCTGTCTTGAAAAAACACAAAACCACAAACCACTGTGTTGGCTTCCTAATCATTTTCAAGGCAGGAAGATGAACTTAAAAAAAAAAAAAAAGCTTATTAAGCCTTTCCTAATCAGGTCAGAACCTGTTCTTCAACTTCTCAGTCCAATCCCAGGCTAATGCTCCAGATGTTAGAACCTGCTTTGGGTGCTGGGTTCTGTGCTCTCTTCTTAAATGTTTACACTGGGAGCTAGGTGGTGGTGGCGCACACTTTTAATCCCAGCACTCAGGAGGTAGAGGCAGGTGGATTTCTAGTTCGAGGACAGTCTGGTCTATAAAGCGAGTTTCAGGACAGCCAAGGTTATACAGAGAAACTCTTGTCTTCAAAAAACAAAACAAAAGAAATTTACATTGGGTGGGGTGTATGTACTTCTAAGTGTATGTGTATAGGTAAGATCAACACACATTGAAGTGTCTCCCTGAATCGCGTTCCTTATTTACAGACAAGGTCTCACTGTGCCATCCTGGCTGACCTGCCCACCCCTGCCTCTCAAGTGCTGTGCGCTCCCATTCTCAGAACACTAGTTTTTTTTTAGTTAGTTAGTTTTTGAGTCTCTGAACCTGTATCTCTTTATTTGGCTAGGTTGGCTGGCCAATGAGCTCCAGGGGTCCCCCTGTCTCCCTCTCCCTTAGCCTCTCCTGGTAGTCCTGGGGTACAGGCTTTGTAATCTGAACTCAGTCCTAAGTCTGCTTGGCAAGCACTTCAACCGACCCAGTCAACCCCAGCCTTCCATTCAGCCCCTGATGAACTTTGGCACGTACCACTCTACTCAGAACACCCGTGCACACCACCACTTCCCTCCCTTTCCTTGGGCCAACTCCATAGCATTCCTCATTCTCAACTGTGGCTCCTAATCTGGGCAGCTAGGCCATAGCAGTAAGAGGGCTCATCTCACTCTGGCAGCCCCATTCCTAAGGTGGGATAGCTTTGGGTAATTGATTTAGTGGCTATTAACCTCAATTTTCTCCTCTGTCAAGTGGCTCAAAAAGAGTTTAGACCCACAATGCTTAAACTAAGGCAGAGATTCAGTGACTTACCCACAGTTCTGCAGCTAGGCCAGGGTGACCAGGATCTGGTGATGCTGGAAGCACCACGTAAATGATTTTTTGTTTGTTTCTGTTTTTCCCTTTTTTGAAACAGTATTTAGCTGTAGAGCTAAGGATGGCCCTAGCCTCACAATCCTTCCACCTAAGCCCCTAGGGCTGGGATTACATGTCTATTCTATTGTATCCAGCCCACTCTCTTTACTTGGCAGGCTTCCCCACCACCCCCAGTCAGCTCCTGGGAACAGGGACTGGTCCATCTCTCTGGACTCTGTGGCCAGTCTAGAAGTGACATGCTGACTGTGACTGTGGTCAACACTGTACTTTAATCCTGTCGTGAGGCTGTGAACTCCATCACTCTGCAGGTCTTAGAGTCGCTGGTCACTCTATAGCCAGACTAGGCGCTACCCTCCTGTGACCCTTGGTATCAGACAATCAGCCACTCACCTGAACTGTGGTTCTTCTTCCACTGGGACAACCAGAAGCCCCGAAGTCTGAGGTCCTTAAAAATGAGCAGGCTCTGTGGACACAGGAGGATTTGCTGGGGCTCCGAGTACTAGAGCTTAAAGCATTGCTTCGGGTATAGATCCCTGAGTTTAGATGGCTGTAGGGCAAGGAAAGAGACATCCCAGCCCTGGGCTGCAGGTCCCCAGCTTACCACAGAGGCTGTTACAGGTTGCTTGGCCATTCCCCCATAGGTCACCATGGTTCCTCCAGGCCTGCAGAGTTCAGAGAGAAGAGTGGGTACAGACAGAGACAGAACCTATCATGGCCTAAGGTCCTCCAAGAGGAACCTGCTAAGGCATTTACAGGAAACAACTCTGGCTCTTGGAATCTCTGGGGAGGTTAAAAAAATACAGCTTCCCAGTTTAAGCCTCTGATTTAAGGAACTAGGAGGCAGGGACTTTTATTAAAAATAACACACATTCTGGGTATGGCGGCACATGCCTTTAATCCCAGCCCTCGAGAGGCAGAGGCAGACTGACCTGTGAATTTGAGGCAAGCCTGGTCCACAAAGTTCCAGGCATGCCAAGGCTCCAGTGAGACTGTTTTAAATAAAGCAAGCAAGCAGACACAATGAGGCACAGGGGTACAGGCCAATAGTCTCAGTAGTTGGGAGGCAGAGGCAGGAGGATTAAGTTCAAGGCCAGTTTCAGCTATATAGAGATACCCTGTCTCAAAACCAACTACAGGGACACACACTCTCATGCTCCAGATAATCAAGACAATGATCCAGGGCTGGCCCGCCCACAGAGGCTGAGGCTGCGTGCTGCCCTGAATCTCCTGGACAGCAGAGCTCATGGCCAGGCTCAGTCTGGGCTCCACTTGCAGCTACAAAAGTGCAATCTGAGTGTTGTAATGAAGACGGGTCAGGCCTTGTCTCTTCATCTGTAGGTGCTCACTCTAAAGATTTCTGCCATGGCTTGGAGAGCCAGCTAAGGAAGGAGTGGCGTGGACAGGGAAGGTGACAATGATGACTATCCTCTCCAGAAGGGGCTTTGTTGGAACCTGCAGTCTGACAGCCATCTCAACAGTTACAGGCATGACACAAATGCACTGTTTTGTTTTTGAGGCAGGGTCTGGTCATGCAGCCCAGGCTGGTATCTAATTTGTAATCCTCCTGCCTCAGCTGAGATTCCAGGCAAGTGCCAATATGCCCAGCTCTGATGTAATTTCTTACAATGAATAGGTGAGGCTATCATATGCTAGACTTAACCTTTGCTGCCTTCCCTGCTCCTTGAGTCTTTTAGGAGTTGGTTGATCAAAAACGACCTGAGGCACATTTTAGAGCAACTGAGGAAAACTGCAAAGGACCTAATGGAAGTAACTGCTGTATCTAGCTCCCTACCTGTCAATCATAGTGCTGGGGCGGTACTTACCTCTTCACAGTTTAAGCACATGCTCTAAGTCGTATCCTCGGGCTCCTTATTTGTTTTCTCTCTGTGCTGCTGTGTCTCTGTGTACGTGCCTGTGTGTGACTATGTCTGTATCTTATGGTTGCCTCAAACTTGGCACATAGCTCAGTCTGGCCTGGAACTCACAACAATTCTCTTCCTTAGTTTCCGAAGTGCTAAGGGGTGCCCCCACAAGCCTGGCTTAGCTTGGCCATAAAGTTCCCCTCAAATGGCTCTCACTCAGGAAAGAAGCTTCTAGGACAGTGGTTCTCAACTGTGGGCTACGACCCCTTTGGGGTTGAATGACTCTTTCACAGGGGTCACCTAAGACCATCAGGAAACACAGCTATTTACATTACGATTCAAAATTAGCAAAATTAGTTGTGAAGTAGCAATGAGATAATTTTATGGTTGGGAGTCACCACAACATGAGGAACTGTATTAAAAGGTAGGAGGGTTGAGAGGCACTGTTCTTGGGGAAGCCCTCCCCTGTAGCAAGCACAGCTCTCAGCATGTTATCTATACTGTCTGCATGAATTTACCACAGTATAGCATCAGGAGAAACTAGTGTCTCTTCTGTAGGGAACGCTGAAGCCTGTCACTGCTGCATCACCTCAGCGTCTCACACCAGCCGCAGAGGCAGGCTTACTCCCATTTCAGAGATGAGGAGACTGACGCTTGGTCTTTTTCATATTTCCCCTAACTTTTCACAGGTTCACAACTAGTCAGGAGCAGAACTGGGGTTTGAATTCAGTTCTTTGAACGTCAGTGTCCATACTTGTGACCCCTGACGGAGGATGCAGTCAGCCTCACAGACTGTTCATGAACTGAACAGGAGTGGCCGTAGTTATGAGAAACTCGAGCTCAACTTCTGCTGTCCTGCCAACTATACCTTGAATGAGATGATTGTTCTCTCTGGGCTTAATTTTTTAAAGTCTAGAATGGAGATAGGGCGGGGGACACAGCTCAGTGATGGAACATGTGCTTAGCATGCCCAGCACCCAAAGGAAAAACAAAACAGAAATTTGGAATAGCAGCAGCTGCCTAGTGCTGCAGGACAGTGCAAAAGTCACTGCAGAGGCTGACTTTCAACACAGCTGCGCAGCTCACCTGTCTTGGCTATGCTCCACCACCTCCACAGCTGGGGGGTCACTCCAGTTCACAGGGAATGGAGCTCCTTCCTCCCCGGTGGGTGGGAGCTGGTAGAGTGCCCACCTCTTACCCCTTGGTACTTTATGTTCTTTCAAGTGTTTGTAGTAGCTATAATGTTTCCTTCACATTAATACATTAATTCTAGCTTTAAAAGACAGTAGGACAATATCAAAGCACTTAGTTCAGACTGAGTGACTGTTTTTTTGGTTTTTGGTGGTTTTTTTTTTTTTTTTTAGACAGGGTTTCTCTCCAACAGTCCTGGCTGTCCTAGAACTCTCTCTGTAGACCAGGCTGGCCTCCAGAGATCCCCATGCCTCCGGCTCCAGAGTGCTGGGATTAAGGGTGTGCGCCGTCACTGCAGACCAGGGAGTGACTTTTTAAGAGGCTCCTAGGGGGAGAAGAAGTTGACCAGGCTTCTTGTCCACAGAGGATGAGGCGGGGGAGTGCAGGCCAGGAAAATGTCCTGGTGTGCTGCTACTCAACTTCCTGAGTCACACCTGTCACTGACAGCCCTCCCGATACAAACCTGCGGTTGAGGGACTTACGCGAGGTGTCGTAGCAGCTCTGTGGAACTCTTCCCACCAACACAATTGAGAGCCAGTCGGGGCAGGGGCAGGTCCTGGAAAGTGAGGAGCCTACAGTGAGGGTGCAAGCTGCTGCAATGGAGTGTGAAGCTGCTCCAAGCAGCAAGTGCTGGACCAGGGAGACAGAGTGAAGGAAATGGGGTGTGGGTGACTCTTGGACGTGTTATCTGCCTATCAAGGGCTTTAGCAGCTTCATCCTGTTGCCCATCCTGGGACTCTGGGAAGCACAGATAAGGAGTATCTCTGGTCATTGTCAAGGTACAGAGATGTCTATCCATGATGTGTTGACCTACGCTTCAACAATGTTCTCCAGGGCAAGTGTTCAACAGCAGGTATTTGATCCTAACATATGGTTTAGTGCAGAAAAACTCCGACCGGGCCTGCTTACTAGGTCTGCTGTCCCACCTGCCATGTTGGTTGATAGAGCATCCCACAGATGTTTAAAACCTCAGCTTTCCTAAAGTCTATCTGTTTCTGCCTCCTTCACAGTGTCTGGACACCTACAACATGTTGTCCCATACTGAGGTTGGGACGGGCTTTATTCTTTCCAGAAGAGAAGGTGGTTTTCAGGGTAGAGCAAGAAGCCAGCCCCAGACTTCCAAATTATAGGGAATGGCACAGGACAGAGGGCATTGTTCGCTAGCTGATGACTTTGTTTTTAATTATTTTATTTTATTTTATTTTATTTTATTTTGAGACAGGGTTTCTCTGTGTAGCCCTGGCTGTACTGGAACTTGTTCTACAGACCAGACTATCCTCGAAATCACAGAGATTCTCCTGCCTCTGCCCCACCCCCCCGAGTGCTGGGATTAAAGGGGTGCACCACTACAATCTGGCCTATTTTTAAAGATTTATTCTCTTTTATGTGTGTGGATAAGAGTATTTTGCCTGCAGGTCTGTCTGTGTACCATGTGTGTGCCTGGTGCCCATGGAGATCAGAAGAGGGCAAGGGCATCTGATCCCTTGGAACTGGAGTTACAGATGGTTGTGAGCCACCATGTGGGTGCTGGGACTCAAACCCGGATCTCCTGCAAGAGCACCAGTGCTCTTAACTGCTTAAGAACGGCCCTGGCCCCTGGCCGGGTACCTTGAAGATGTTTTTTGTCTCGGGGATCCTTAGTTCCTCCTCTGTGAGGACATAGTCAGCTCCCAGATTCTTTAGTCTGTCAGTTAGCTTCTGGATATCAGGTCTGGAAACAAAACACAATAAAGGGCCCTGGTCACACTGGCCAACCTCCCTCTCTCAAGCTCCCAGGACCCCTCTGCCACAGCTTCGAGAACATGTGTTTCTGTTTTGAGACCTGGGATTGAGGTTAAGCCAGACCTCAAGTAGGGGCTGGTCACATAACTTAGTCATGCTCCACCAGCTCTTGCCTCATGTCCCCACGACCACTCCTCCCTGCAGAGCCAGGCTGGGAGACAACCGGAAAACCCTGTCAGTGTGCAGGCTAGAACTACTGGCCCAGGCAAGAGCCTCTCTCCTTCCTAGTTCTGACCAGACACTACCTTCTTTCCTCTTGTTCTCCAAGGCATTCATTGCATCACGCACTCTGGTGCAGTGGCCCTGGACTCTGGCCCGGGCACACAGAATCACTTTATCATCACCACAGAGTTGGGGCTGAAGTAAGCACTAATAGTAAGAATGAACTCCACGAGCGACTAGGCCACACTGGGGCACAGTGAAGCTTAAAGGGACTGAGGGGACAACGGAAAGAAGGTAGGTCTGTTACTGACTTGCCCTGTCCTCCTGAGCAAGCTGCTTCCTCTCTTGGAAACTTCAGCTTCCTCATCTGTAAAAGAGATCACAAGCCTGCCCCACCTCCTTCCCAGCTGTGTTTAGTGCACAAACGTCAAGTGGATGGGTACCATGGGCTAGGGAGTTCACACAATGGTACACCTCAAGACCCTCCCGAATGGGAACTGTGGTTTTGAAAGTCTGGGTTACATTAAGCCAAGCTCAACTGCTCAGTAAGGACCACCTCTACCTCCTTCTGACACCTCTGTTTCAGACTTTCACACAGACTTCTCTGCCCTGGTGAAGGCATGAGCTTCAGCGGTCAATCACTCATGCTTACACAAGCGCGCCATCTGGTGGAGATGTGGGTACCCACAGGGTAAAAATTTCCAATATGTACCTGTCTCGCACCACATTGATGGTCTTTAGGCGAAGGGCTGAGGCGATCTGGATGACTGCTTGCCCCACTCCACTGTTTGATGCATTCTGGATGACGGAGTCCCCTGTGGAAGAGATCCAATTCAAGTCCTGCAAACCTTGGCAGGTTGGAGGCTCCCAGCCTGGAATCCTGGGGCAGATCTAGGACCCAGCAGCACAGCCTTCTCAGACCTTGAACTGTCACTCTCTGTTATCTCCGTACTTCCCACGTTCTACCACACCCCGAATGCTTCACAGGACTGGCCACTCTGTCCCTGTTTCAGGCTCTGCTATGTGCTTGACCTTGAGCATCTTCCCAATTTTTTTTAAAATTTTTTTCTTTTGGTTGATGTTTGGTTTTTTGAGACAGGATTTCTCTCTGTGTGTATCTCTGGCTTTTCTGGATCTTGACATCAGAGATCCACCTGCCTCTGCCTCTCAAATGCTGGGATTAAAGGCATGTGCTGCCACCACCACCTCTTTCTAATTTTTATGTCCTCTGTTCTCTGCTTGGGTCATTTATTTTTTTTAAAGTTGCATTTCTTTGTGTGTATATATGTGTGCACACATGTGTAGGTCAGAGGACAGCTTGCAGGTATATAGGTTTTCTACCATGCAGGTTCAGGGATCAGATTCATGTTGTCAGTCTCAGTAGCAAGCACTTTTGCTTGCTAAATCATCTCCCTGGCCCATGCTCAGGTGACGCATCTGGTTCGCAATGGTTTTTTTAAGTTCAGCTCAACTGTGGCTTCCTTCATAAAGCCCTCCTGGGTTTCTTCCTGTATCCTCCTAAAGGACTGATGTCTCACCAGCTCAGGCTGTAACTGTGTTCTGTACGCAGCTGTACCTAGGTCCACATCTATCAGGTCACCTGCAGTCCTACAGGAGGGCTATACCTTATTCCCCTCTGTAAAGGTGCGCTTGAAATGGATGAGAGCCATACTGGAGAAATGGGAAGCTCCAGAGGCCCTACAGAATATTTGCTTTTGCTTTGTGGTGCTAGGGATGGAACCTATGGACTTGAGCATGCCAGGCAAGCACTTTACCACTGAGCTACCCTCACCCCTACAGAATGACTGTGCTCAAAGCCCTTTGCACTTCACCAGTGTGAGAGGCTGTAGTGGCATGGCATTTCATTTGTATTTTAATAAACAAAGCTTGCCTGGGGATCAGGAAAGTAAAACAGCCACTCTGGCCAGCCTTACAGACCAGGCAACAATGACACACACCTTTAATCCCAGTAACCAAACTAGCTTGCCATAGACACCAGGCAGTGGTGGTACACACCTTTAACTTGAGAGGATTATAAAATAAGAGGAGACAGTTCTCAGTCACAGTCTCATTCTGAGATCCCTGGAGGCAGGATCACCATTTCAGACTGAGGTAGAGGTAAGAGCCAGTGGCTGGCTGTTTTGCTTTTCTTCCCTTCAGGTTGAATGAACCCAAATTTCTCTGAGTTTTTATTAATTGTGCTTCAAGATGGAGTGTGGTGCACTAGGGAAGTATGGGCTCTGGAACACAAGGAAGCTGGGTGTGCATCCTGCTTCACTACTGACTGTAACAAAATGAGACAGGCCACATCACGTCCTCTTCAAACTTCAGTTTGTCTTCCTTAGAAAACAGGAGGCCTGAGAGTGCCTATCAGAGCATCTGTGACTGAAGCCAAATGAGCGGGAAGATGCTCTGCTGACTGGGAAACACTATCTGGTTTTGAAAGTCAGCAAGAGTCAGTGTAGAATGGGCTATAGCTAGTGGCAGACTCCTGGGTCAAGCATGCCCATTTGCCTTGGTCAAGGCTTCAGCCTGTCTCTTGCTAGTACATTCTCAACGGTGTAGGCTGCCAGCAGCACTGATTTGTTTCAGTCAGAGGCTAGGAGTACAGGAGTGCAGAGCAACAAAGACACTGAAGGCAAGTGCTGGGCTGCCAAACGCTGCTTTCCATTATCTGTGTTCATTTATACAAATGTTCTAGTGAGCAGTGTGACCTTTATGCTTACTTTGGTCAGGTCATGAATTTGTTTGGCCTCATCAGCCCTGAGGCAGCAAAGTGGAAATGTGGCCTGCAGGCACTTAAAGTGGGTGGCATCAGAATGCCTGGCTCTGTCAAGCACAGGGCTGCCCTAATCAGGAGTGACCTCAGACTAGGACATGAGATGAGGCACCCAGTGTCTGCTTTACTAGGATGCTCAAGTCTCTCACCACACCTGGCTCTCTCCACCAGAGGCACCTAAGACTCCCCTTGTCATGGCTGAGGGCCTTGGTCAGTGGCTATCTAGTTTTTCATGGTCCAATAGCTCTTAGCCTTGGTTCCTTACTGGCATGAGAGAAGACCAGTAGGTGATTTCTACAGCCCTGCTTGCCTCACAGATATGCAGTATACAGAGAGGGCCTTCACACATGGGGAAGATAGGGCTGGCTGGGGACATAGAGGAATGGCAGAATGACTGCTTGGCATGTTCCAAGCCCTAGATTCTATGGTACAACTGGAAACACCCCCCCCCAAAGCAACAAAACCAAACTGGCCTGTCTTCTGTCTTTTGGGGGTTAATTCTGCGGTGTATCTATAAGGACCCTTAGGGGATTGTGGGGATGACAGCAGTAACTGCTCTTAATGAGCTCGGCCTCGGTCCTGTCTTGCTGTCCCACTTCCCCCACTCCTGCTTCTAGGGATGCCTTCCCAAACAATCAGTTTGCCCCAAGGTCTGCTTGGTTTTTGCTTTCAGAGGAACTTGAGTGACACTTCTGGCTGCTTACTTGTTCCCTCACTGATGAAAGGAAGACTAAACATCACACTGTGGTGACCCGTGAGTCTCTGGCACCCCTTTACTCTCCATCTTACGGGGGAGCAGTGATGTGACTGGTGGAGGTGATGCCTGGTTCCAGACCCTGCTCGTTTGCCTGGGGCTGCCTAACAGGACCCTTCTGCATTGCTCTGAAGATGAGACGCACTCTGCAGGATGATGCTGCAAAGGCGCTCATGCGAGGGCAGTGCTGTGAAGTGCTGAGCAGAATTATTAACACCAAGTTCAGCATTTTATTGAAAACAGTGACACTGTCTGTCTCCCCTGGCTTTGTGTCCCCAAAGCTTAGCACAGCTCAACACATTTTTGCTGGGTGACAGCATTCCAGCCCCAGCTCTGGGGAATGTGACCAGCACTTCTCAGTGTGTCCTCAAGTGTTTTCGAGGAACCTATTGAACATGTTTTTACTTAAAGCTGTAAGATTTACTCAGGTTAGAACTTGTCACTGCCCCTAGGGGCCCTCCCTCCGCCACGTGTGCCAGCGAGTTCCCAAGTCTTTGGGGCCAGGATTTGGGTTGCACTCCAGTGGGAAAACCTGGGTGCTTGTTTCAACTTGTAGGTGCCTACCTGGCTGCAGCTGTTCAAAGTCCACCAACATCCTGTAGGCTGTGCAAGGGTTGACACCTAGGGTAGCAGCGCTCTGGAGAGGGATATCCTTAGGGATTCCGATCAGCGTTTCCTCACTGAACACAGCCTCAGTCCGCCAGGTTCCTGAGTCAGGATGAGGCAAGGTAGTAAGGAAGGAACCCCTGCACACACACCCCCAGGCTACCCTCTATGGTACAAGGGCATCGAGGGTAGAAGATTTTGAGCAACACTTGGAGGAAAGAGAAAAGCTGGCGGTGTCCAAGTCCTCGTGAAAGTTACATGCACAGTGATGTAAAATAATAAAGCAAGTTTAAGTTAGGCTTAGTAAGTCATAGCCCAAAGAGTCCTGATAGTGTGAAACACGTGAGAACAAGACTCCACTGGGCCCTCTCTCTGTTTGTGTTTGAGTCTGAGCAAATTTTGCTTCCCAAGCTTTAACTCCTTGTACGCTGGTCGGGGTAGATATTGTCTGCTATTCTACTGGGCAAGGTGTTAGGGAATCATGGGAGTAAACTAAAAAAAGGTCAACCCAAGATTCAAACACTAAAATTTCTATATGTAATCCTTAACAGCTTGTCATTATTTTGTAAAAATGAACGAACAAAGCAGACTGGGGCCTCAAACTGGCCTCAAAGCTAAAGGGTAAATTAATGACAGTGTGTATAGTTAGGTGTCCCTTCCTGGCCAAAAACTAGAGGGAAAAAAAGCTAAATGGTAAGCCTGTCAGTTCGGTTAACTAGTTGCTATCTCAAACACCTACTCTTGGGGGCCACACAGAACAGCCTTTCACTACCCTAAAGTTAAAAGCCAATGGAAACAATGGCTGAAAAGACAGCTTCGTGGTTGAAAGCACTGGCTGTTCTTCAATATGACCTAGGTTCAATTCCCAGCACACACATGATGGCTCACAACCCTTTTTAACTCCAGTTCCAGGGAATCAGATGCCCTCTTCTGGCCTCCAAGGACATTGCATGCTTTTGGCATACAAATATATGCTGGTGAAATACCCACACATACTAAATAAAACTTTAAAAATCTTTTAAAAGGCAGGATGTGGTGGCACACACCTCTAATCTCAGTACTTGGGAGCTAGAGGCAGGTGGATTCAATCTGAGGCCAGCTTGGTCTACCCTGTCTCAGAAAAAAAAAAGAAAAAAAAGAAAGAAAGCCTACAGAAACAAAATTTGGGTTAATTATTTCTTCAGCTTGCCTAAGGAAATGAAGCTATTTTCCTGTCCCAAGCTCATTTCATTGGGCAGAAAGCAGTTCTCACATGGAACCTTAATAAAGGGCTCAAGAGACAAAGCTGAGAGGTGCCGATTCTTTGTTTTCTCTGGTGTGCTGTGCCCACTCTCTTCCTACCTCCACTTTATTAAAGCTCTCTTATCCTTCCCTCTGGTCTCTAGTTCATTCCCTAACGTTCCTCGTCCGTCTCAGGGAACACTGCCTTTTGCGGCTCCCATGAAGATCCATTTGGATAATGGACGTGCCTCGGAAACATAAGGGCTGAAAAGCAGAGCGCTCTAACGACACTTTTCCATACATAAATGAAACGCTGTCCTCAGCTTGGCTCTTCAGGGCCCCACTCCACCTCTGGAACCTTCTTCTCATTATGTAACCTCTCCCCCAGGCAAATCCTCAGCTGGGGCTACACTGGAATTTCCATTTCCCAGACTTGCCCTGATGTCTGCTCAGCTTACTTCTTCCATAGGAAGTGGCTTTTCCCATCTCTGTGCAACAACTTCTCCACCAACAACTTGTTTTAACAGACTTTCTTACAGTCTTGCTTGAATCTTCCTCAGGAGCATCTGTCTGTCTTACACACATGCATGCAGAGCAGCCCTTGGGGTACTCCCTTTGTTGAGGTACTGCCTTCCTGATGCTCTGGAAGGCAGGGCCAGCCATATCCGTAATCTGCACCATCACACCTTACAGCCCAGACTCAGGAATCAGATCCTCATAGCTCCAATCAACATGGAGCCAAGGAGACGGACATGCAGGTATGTCCCGCCAGGGCACAGCAAACAGGATTCTGCTCTCTTGGCTCAACTCCATGCTACTGGAGGCAGGCCTATGAACTTAACAATGAATCCTTCACTGCCTAGTTACACCACGCCAGTGGGTATACATCTCCAGAGTAGATGAGCTAGGATCTGAAAGCATGAAATGGCGCTCACACCAGGGGACACTCACCTAAACCAGCACTTGCTGGGATCACCCAATCTCCCGGCTTCAGTCGAGACACACTGCTGCCCACTGCTACCACCTGTCCGACACCTTCATTCCCTCCAACAGCAGGCAGCTTGGGAAGGAGGCCATAGTTCCCTGGGAGAGAAGAATCCAGAGGGTACATATTATGATCTGACTAAAAGTGTTACCCACAGACTTGATATTTGAACCCTTGGTCTTGAGCTGGTGGCACCCTTCTGGGGAGGTCTGGATTTGTTGAAGTATGTCACTGAGGGTGGGATTCAGTCTTCAAAGCCATGTGCCATACTTAGTGCTTGCTTTATGTTTTGGGTTCAAGGTATGAGTCCTCAGCTTCTTCCCATGCCCATTTCTGTTTCCTGCTGTTACAGATGCTAACTCTCTGGAACTGTATACCCAAACAAACTTCCTTCTAGAAGCTGATTTGCTTATGGTGTTTTATCATGGGAACAGAAAAATAATACAGTCGCACTGCCAGGTTAGACTCGAGAGCCTAGACTTTGGGGTTATTCACATCTGAGTCCACCAGGGCCCTGCACTCACTACCTGCCTACCTAACCAAGCTCTGGTCTTCTGCTTTCCTGTCTTTGTGGGGAGTTAATACTCTGTGGGACACAGTTATCATCAGGGTAAGCTAATACTCTGTGGTACACAGTTATCACCAGGGTAAGCTAATACTCTGTGGTACACAGTTATCACCAGGGTAAGCTAATACTCTGTGGGACACAGTTATCACCAGGGTAAGCTAATACTCTGTGGGACACAGTTATCACCAGGGTAAGCTAATACTTGGTAGTACTCAGTTATCACCAGGGTAAGTTAATACTCTGTGGGACACAGTTATCACCAGGGTAAGCTAATACTCTGTGGGACACAGTTATCACCAGGGTAAGCTAATACTCTGTGGGACACAGTTATCACCAGGGCAAGCTAATACTCTGTAGTAACAGTTATTACCAGGGTAAGCTAATACTCCATAGTACACAGTTATCACCAGGGTAAGCACAAGAAAGAAAGAAATCCAGAGTGTCATAGGCTCTTCAGAGGGGTAGGTTTACCACAATTGCAATCTTCCTAACTCACAGAGCCTCGTGTTCGGAGGTTGGCCAGAGGACCGATACTGTATGCAGACAGCCCCTCTAACGGACAGCCATTGCTAATCCTGAGAATTTCATACCCTACCTGAGGAGGACTGGAAAGGAGGCAGCTGCTGAGCCAATTAACATAAGCTCCAGAGACCAAGGTTACCTTGGATCATATTTATGTCAGATGGATTGACAGGGGCTGCCAGCATCCTCACGTGGACGTCAGATCCTTCCACAGCAGTGAGCTCCAGGTTTTTCAGTCTAAGCACAAAGCCACAGAAAGACATTGTTACCAGCCAAGACTAAGTGTCTTCTGTTCAAACTATCTTCCCAAAGTAGGTCAGCAACACATCTCAGTTGCCATGTGTGCCCAGGAACCTGGTTCTGATGGAGAAAAGATGCTTCGAGGACCAGCACAGAGTGTGGGCTCACAATGACTGCAATGGATAATTCTTGCTGGCCTTTTAGCACCACGGCTCAGTTAGAGACAGAAACGTTAGTGAGCCAATGAGCCGTTGCCGGCGGGGCCTTTGGGTCCCCTGGAGTTGCTGGGTTCTAAGAATGCCCTGCACTCACTTTAATACAGCCACTGCTGATGTGTGAACCAGCATCACCTGGTGCCGGCACCCCAAGTGGTTCTTTCAAATAGGCACATATGGAAACTCCGGGTCAGACCTGGCCTCTGTCCATGTGTTGGTGGCAGAGGGGACATTTCCCTTAGTGAAGAAAGTGAGGCAATGGAGAGAGTGCCTCTGTATTTGTGAAGTATCTCTGCTGCTGAACTCGCACCCCAGGGAGATGGCCCTTCTGGGCTGGGGTCCTGGAAAGGATGCTGGGGTGGAGACCACGGTGCCAAGCTCTGCTACAGGGTGGCTGGGCACCATGAGAAAATTTCTTCTTTGTGCTGGGCTCTGTGATGAAGGTTGGAGCTACACCCCTCCCAGAGCTCTCAAGGTTTTCTGTGTAAGCATAAGGGCCCGACTTCAGCTCTCACGGGAAAGGAAGGAACAGCCCTGGAGGCAAAGCAGAGAAAGGCAGGTCCCGGGGCTCACGGTCAGTCAGTCTAGAGAAAATGTGAGCACCAAGTTCAGTGAGAGGCCTCGTCTCAAAGATGAAGAAACAACTGAGGAAGACACCCCAATGTCAGCCACTGGCTTCTACACATGCCTGCATGGGTTAGCTCACCCACACACATGTACAAACCACTGGCTTCTACATATGACTGCATGGGTTAGCTCACCCACACACATGTACAAACACATGTGCGGGGACTCCACATATGTAAAAAAGACCTGCCAGGGGCCTTTGAGGGAACTTTTGTTATAAGTGTTTTGGATGGGTATGATGGTATACCCTATTCCAGCACCTGGGAGGCCGAGGCAAGAGAATGGTGAGTTTGAGGCCAGTCTGGGCTACATAGTGAGACCTTGTGTCAAAATTTTATTCCAAAATTTTGTTTTGCTTTTTTCAAGATGCACTTTCTCTGTGTAGCCCGGCTGTCCTGGAACTCGTTCTACAGACCAGGCTGGCCTCACACAGATCCGCCCCTCTCTGTCTCCCTAGTGCTGGGACTAAATGTATATGCCACTATCATCTGGCCTTATTCTAAAATTTTTAATATGCATGTATGTGTGCTGCTTACTGTGGTGGCCGGAAGCAAAGCTGGGTCCTTTGGGAGTGAAGTCTGCACTCTCAGCTGCAGAGCCATCATCTCTGCAGAGCCCACGGAGGGGTGCTTACCGGCTTGCTCGGCTTGCTTTCTTTCTTCCTTTTTTTTTTTTCCTTTTTAAATTGTATGTATTTACAGTTTACTTATTTTTTATTTTTAATGTGAATTGGTGTCTCTCCTGCCTGTGTGTCTTTGAGAGGGTATCAGATCCCCTGGAACTGGAATTACAGATGGTTGTGAGCTGCCATGTGGGTGCTGGGAATCCTCTGAAAGAGTAAGTAGTGCTCTTAACCACTGAGCCATCTCTCCAGTCCATCAGCTTGCTTTCCTATAGCATCCAGAACCATCCATAATGTGCTGGGCCCTCCCACACTGGTCACTAATTAAGAAAATGCTCTATAGGCCTGCCTGTCTATAGCCTGAGTTTATTGACGCAATCTCTCAATTGAGGTTATCACCTCTCAGACGGCCACAGCTCGTGCCAACTTGACACATAACTAGCCAGTATACCTGCTGGACACATAACTAGCCAGTATACCTGCTGACTAGACAGTGCTGATCACTGCACTACACCATGAATCCCCATGACATTTTGATGACTGCCAACTCCTTTTCTTTCCTGAAACTTAATGATTCAGGCCTGCAATGCTTCTCTGCCCAAATCTATCTACAAAGGAATCATTTTTCTCATTTTTCCCTTAGCAGAATTATATAGAACTACCAGTCAGAGGCTCCCAGCATGGTGCCACAGTATCCTCACACTAAGCCGAGGTAATCCACCTCTCCTACAGAAATCTTACCTTCTTAATTAGACCCAAGGCATGATCTTGGGCTAAAAGTGTGATTTCCCACGTGATGTTTATACTAAGTGTGACAACAGGCAGGTTCTCCTGAGCGCCTCTCTCCACCAGGTCTGTGCTGAGAGCTTTAAGACGGAAGGCTTCTGTGAGGGGTGGGTTAACAGCCCATGTCTAGGGGAGCACAGGTCCTTGAGATGATGAAGTGTAAACTGGTGACTTCAAGCTGACACTGATTTACATGGCTGGACCCCAACAGCCAGAACTGACAGCCTACAAAAATCTCTGAGAATCTGTGGAACACAAGCTAGGAACCTCTAGACTGTCATGATCCCATAAAGAAAAATGAGGTTTCACCATGATTAGGAATCATCTGTCGATGGTGGCACATGTCTTTAATTCCACACTCCAGAGGCAGAGGAAGGTGGATCTCTGTGAGTTTGAGGCCAGCGTGGTCTACAGAGAGAGTTCCAAGATAGCCAGGGCTACACAGAGAAACCTTGACTCAAAAACCAAAAAAGAATCAGCTAAGAAAATAAACTAATAAATTCTCACAAAAAATGGTTCACTAGGAAGAGTGGGAGGCCAGGGCCAGAAGAAAGGCTTTGCAAAAGGAAGGTAGTACCAAGGACTTCATGTGTGTGTGTGTATATATAATTGGAGGAGGGAGGGGTCCTCCCTACAATAATAACTGCTGCTTACTGAGTGTTCACCAGCCAGGCTCCCTGCCAAGCGCTTTATAGGCCAGCTTCCAGCCCATTTCAATAGCTGCAGACTATTGTTCTGCTTTTATAGCTGAGGAACAAAGGCACAGAAGAGGTAAATAACTTGCTCAGGGCTGCTGACAGTGGGAGGTGGTTGATCTGATCTGAACCTGGCACTCAGATGTTAACAGAGGCCACCTGGTAAGCACTGGCCTCCAAACCAAGCAGCAGGCAGTGAAATGAGCTCTAGCCTGACCTGGCCCGGAGGTTGACTCTTGCTGCAGCGGCCTGAGGGGGAGGAAGAGAGGTTGGCATTGGCACAGGAGGCTGGCATTGGCACAGGAGGCTGGCATTGGCACAGCCTGCCCAGTAGACCTCACAGGGAGGCCATCAGAGATATTTCTCTGGGACTATATATTAAGTCTGCATCCCAAAGAAAATTCCAGCCCTGAGCAAATCAGTTTTTGGACTAGCTGCCTCTTTGTGTTATCCTATTGCTTCTCCCACACTCTGACAGATTATCAGACCTTTCCTGTAGGATGACAAAGCTTGGGAGCTCAAGCTGCTTAGACACAGCTTTTCTTTCCTCTGCACATTTTTCTTCATGCTCTTCCCTCAGCCAAGAATTTCATTTCCACAGCTTCACCGTTAAATAAAAATTCAACTCAGCCTTCAAGACCCAGCTCAAACTTTATCTCCCCTAAGATGTCTTCTGAACCTCTTCCTGGTGCTGGCAATGGTCACTTTCTTAGCCCTTCTGTCCCACAGCAGGGTGACTATGCCCCTTAAGATCATCTCATGGGAGGTTAATATGTTTGAGTTTATGAAGTTTTCTATCAGAGTTTTTAATTGATGAAGACATAGGTTCAAAATCCCCTTTCTGGAATTCTTGGAGTCTGATGTCCTCCAGAGTTCAGAATCCTGAGTTATCTACACCCTCAGAGCTGGGTAGTCCCTGTGGTCAGGTGCTCCTGCAGCAAGTGGCATGAATATTCACAGCAGGGGAAGAGACAGTGGCAAGCTGGTTTTCCCTCACAGAGTCAGTTTGGAGAGCTTCCTGCAATTGTGGAAAGGAGTTTGGGTCGTGATCCTTCAGACCTAAAGCCCAGGACCCTCTTTACTTATCACATGAACGGAGGGAGGGAGAGATGGGGGGGGCTTAAATTTCTCCTTAGTGATTAACAAGTATCTAGGACCAAACTGTCATCTCTAGTGAGAGAATGTGGCATAAAAGTGCCAATCACCCGAGTTGGAGAGATGGCTCAGCAGTTAAGAATACTGGATATTCTTCCAGAGGACCCAGGCTCAATTCCCAGCACCTACATGGCAGCTGACAGCTGTTTGTAACTTCAGGGGATCTGACACCCTCACTTCAATGTATAGAATACATACATACATACATACACACACACACACACACACACACACACACACACACACACACACATATGGGCCAGTCACCTAGGAAGTCAAGGGGGAGAAAAGTCTGTGATGGTTCTCAGACTTAGTCTGGACTCTTGGCTGAGCAAATGGTAAGGAAGGATGAGGGAGCTCACAGTGGACACAGAGGCGTTGTCTTTGAAGTCTGGTGCAGGTAACCTGCAGGATGGACAATAGCTGATGCTCTGGCTAGACATAACGGGCATCCAACATAAAGAGCTGCCAGCCCACGGTGTAGGAGGAATCTAGAGATTATAACTCAACTCTGGCCACCAGGTCAGACTACAAAGGACAGCTGAGTCTTCCCAAGCCTGTCAGTCTGCATCTACAGGCTGCTTAGTCTTTCCAATGCTTATGCTTTTAAAAAGAGAAGAAGCTGAGAAACTAAGTTAACTGGTAGAGGAGGAGGAGGAGGAAGAAAGCCTGTTCTTAATCCAGACTCCAAGCCCAGGCTGAGCACTCATGTTGGAGCGTTCTTCTAGGAGACATTAGCTTTCCCTGGGATTCAGGACATCATACATCAGAGAAACACTGCCTGCTAATCCTCTAAGAGCCAGGCTCCAAGAAGTCCTGCAGTAGAGGAACCCAGGTTGCTTGGTCCAGGTACCCTGACTGAAACATGACTTTCACAGATCAGCCTACTTCCAGATAGCAGGCAGGACATTGGACTACAAACTGTTCCTGGTTCCCTTTGGCTCCTGGGAAGTCCAGCTGAGATCCACAGAGGAGGGCAGAAAGGTGGGTAGGGACAGGCAGAGCAGAAACTAGAGTCTGGGAAGTAGAAACTGCACACACCAGTGGTAAGCTTTGTTAGTCCAGCTGCATCTCATCAGGGAGACCAGCCCCAGCCTGCCCCCACGGAATGCCATCAATACCACAGACATGGCTGTTCCTGCAGTCGGCTCTAACGGCATCGGCAACGTCAAGGATACGGCTGCTGAGACAAGAAGGAATACAGGGCTGGGCCTGAATTCCAGGAGCTGGCCCTCCAGTGCAATGATAGCAATTCTTGTCCTGATTCTGGCTTTTTAAGTTCACCAAAGGAAACGATGGCTGTGTGGCTGAGCTCAAACGAGGCACCCAAACATAACCTGGCTAGATTGCAAGTCACTGCTCCATTACTGTTCATATCTTTCCCCTGTGAGTCTGACGACGGCGCCAGGCAACTCCGAGGGCTGCCACTGTCTCAACTGACAGATCCCAGGCTGGATAAGGTCACAATGGCTCCTTTGAGGCTGAGGCTGTACACCTGTGATACCATATGAAGTACAAGGGAAACAAAAGCAGGCAGAAGAAAGAGCCTTTTGAGACAGGAAAAAAGAGCCCAGTCCCCTGGGACTGGCTCAGTTCTATCTGCTGGGAAAGGTAGACACCAGCCAGCAATGCTGAGCACTCTTTCCTGCCTTCCATGTTTAATTAGCCACCATTTGTTCTTATCTTTCATCTTTCACTCCATCACTGCAAATAATTTCAGACAGACCCAGCTGAGAGAGCGTGTCACTGACTGGAGACTTCCCCATCTGCTCAGCACATGAGCTAGGAATGTGTGTCTTCACACAGCACTGGGAAAAGGTAACTGACACCTCATGTGGCCTGCCTCATGATCAACAAGCCACCTTCTGTGCCTTAGAAAAGTGCCTGGGGTCCTCGGATTTTACTAATTAAAAGCAGGACACATGTCACAAGTGGGAGGGAGATGGGGCCTCAGCTTCTGGTCTGTGACCCCTAGCAGGGAATATGAGTGGCCTTAGCCGGTGGAGATCTAAAGGAGTGCTGGACTCTTAGGGACCAAAGCTCTCTGTCACTCATCAGCCTTGTTGGGCCTCTTTTGGCTTTTTTGACTCAAGGTAATCCTGCCCACTTTCCACTTGGGACTCATCTTTTGGTCTGTCAAACACAATTTCCACTGCCCTGACTTTTTTGTATGTGTAGGTCTCACTGTATTGCCCAGCCTAACCTTTAATTCCTGGCCTCATCATCCCAAGCAGCTGGAGCAGGTAGTCCAGTGGCTGTTGACTTTCCCAGAACTGTCAGAGGATGACTAAAACAGTGAAGAGTTATGAACAGTTTCCATGGCTGCAGGGCTGTGCTGACAGGGATCTGCTATAGTTCAGACCAGAAATGTCCCTGTGTTAGAGGTTTGGTGGCCAGGGCACTGTGGGTAAGAGGTGGAACCCTGGGGTCAGTCTTCAGGTCACTGGGGATACCTAGTCTTTTCCTCTCTGGCTCATGCTAAGGAGCATGGTTTTGGTGCATGTCCCTATTCAGAAGCAATGGCACTACTCGTTGACCACAATCTCCAAAATTTAATTTTCTAAGCAGTCTCACGCATGTGTTGTGACAGAAGGCTACTTAACACAGGCCCTATCCTGCCTTGGTAGGAAAGAATGCTCTTGGGGAGATGGGCTATAAAGGCCAGTAGATGTTAGGTACACAGAAGGGAGAGCTGTGAACGTCTGTTACTGGCATAGAAGCTGCAGGGAGAGTAAGCATATCACCACTGCTGGTCTTGGCCGAGTGATTTCTTCAGAGAAAGGACTGGAATGTGGACCACTGCTCTTGTATTGCTGTTGCCTGTAGTCCCAACAAAACATCTCAAGCTAGTATGATTCTGTCATCTGTTCATCTGCTTCTAAAACAAGAGCCTGTCTGAACTCACCCTGAGTGGGAAAGGCCAGGAAGCATTTAATAGGACAGATAGGAATGTGACCTGGAGCTGTGTTGAGTGACAGCATCTCTCAGACGCTCAGGATGGAGGGATAACATCTAACCTACTGTGGGATTCCATGTACAACAGGCAACAGGATGAAACTGGGACAGTGGGACATGGCATGAACTCCATAGTATAGTGAGTGTGAATCCTATGACCTCAGCGTTATCTCCTCGGGGTCAGTTACATACAGATCTCTCCCAGGCATCAGTAGGTATTGAGGCATTCTGCACCTGAAGTCTCTTTTGTTCAAGACAGTCCTCTCATATGGCTTTGACTTCTTGGGCAAGAGAAGGAACTAGGCATCCCTCTTCTGGGTACTTACTACATTCTGAATATATCATAGCATCTACCCCACTGGGCTATGGTGGCCCAACTGCTGGATTAGACTGGGGTTTTCTGGGGACAAAGATATAAATCACTTATCTCTGAATCTTCAAGGCCCAGAGTCTACCTGCCCCTCAGAGAACCAGTGCTGGCTAGTTTCCTGTACCAATGAACACCATGTCCACTGCCTTCATCTTTGACTATGAAAAAGTTCTCAACAGAGCACCAAACATCAATTTAGAAAATACTAAATTCCAGTTCAAAAACCAAGTTACCCACAGAGTTGTAGTTTAAACACCGACATCAAGTGTAGAAAGACTCGGAATAAAGAGCGCCCTATAATGAGAATGCCTTACCAACCTAACCCGGGCCCCCTAAATTCCATCTGGTTTAAATCAGAAAGAGTATAGAAAGCAAAGGTTTCCCTGTGTGGGTTTATCCTGCAGTTGGCAGGTGAGAAACCACTTTGGGTGCTAGGTGTTTCTTTTGGTGTTTGGAGACTGCACCTCATCTTGCCCAGGCTAGTTTCAAACTCACTATGTAGCCAAGACTTGCTTCAAATTCCTGATGTTCCTGCTACCAGCTTTGAGTGCTGAGATTACAGTTGTGGGTGGCCACACAAGCTGGATGCAGGCACAGGAAAGAAGAGGGCAGAAACTGGTACCTCCCTCATCCCAGGGCAGAACAGAAAATCCGGGGCTACTGAATGACCTATAATTTCACTTTCTCCTCTAAACAATCATGATTCTAATTTTACATTCCATCCCTTCCTGGAAAATCCTTTCAGATGACTGTAACTGCTTCTTTCAGTCTTTGTCTCCACTGGGGGCTTCCATCCCCATAAAGAACTTTTAAGCAGGAACATTCTAGTTGTCCTTTGGGCAAGAGCCTTTCAATCTTGAGATTCAATTTCCTTCTCTGTTAAACAGGGAAGACTGAACAAAACTGGATGATGCTGATTTGTGATGCTTAGCACTGAACTCAGGGCCTTGTGCATGCTAGGTAAGGACACTACACTGAGCTACAGTCACCTCGGTCCCATTTGAATACCACAGTCTACACAGAGAACTTAGCTTAACACTTGCTACTTCATGGGTATATAAGAAATGAGTTACTTCCACATCAGCACTTAAGAGAAAAGCAAGATCTGAGGGGATGCTCCCTAGAGTAGGGAGAGGAGAAGGATGTGGGGGAGTAAAGGACATCATGGCTTCCAGAACCTCTGTGGTATAGAACCTAGAACTCTGCACACCTGACTGTGTGGCTCTGACCACCTCTAAAATTTGCAAACTACTATAAAATCCTGCATTCTGACTTCATACCTTTTCCAAGTGTCTCCCCAGCTCCGAGACTGGCCCATGGAACAAAACACACCTGTCTGGGAACTGTTGTTTGGATTTTGGGTAGTCTCATGACCCTACTCGTCACCAGATCCAGAGATGCCCGGCCACCGGGATGTGAGAACACAATTCTTCTGAGGCTTTGGTTACTGTAAACTGCATACAGGACTACAAAGGGAATTTTGGTCACGGGCCTTAGCCCACACACAAACAAAGTTAAGTTGCCTGAATCTGGGTCAGAAGGGAAGGCCATTCCAGATCAGGGACAATCCCTACCGCCTGGCCGTCTATCCACAGGCATTGCTTCTCAACACTGGCTGGACATTAGTCACCTGGAGGCCTGCGAGATTAAACAACAGACACCCCAGACCCCCTATGCACTTCAGAGGTGGAGCCTGGAAATCGCTTCCAAGCGTAGCACAGGTGACTGAGCTGTGAACCCCAGGTTGGAGAGAACGCCTGGTACAAGTGTCATGTTCTGAGCTTGGGGACACGACTAAGGGTCTACACAGAAGACAGAAGCAGCTGTCTTTTTTTTTTCTATCTGCCGACAGACAGGGCTGTTCCAGCTTCCCTGACTCTCTAACAGGAAACCAATCAGGAGGCCACGGCACACAGCTGTTCAGCCACTCGAGCCTTTCTCATCGCATTGGGAGAACTCAATAAAAGGTGCGCTTCTTAATGAAATGAGCTTGGGGTTCAGCTAACGCGACAGGAGCAGCTGTTTCACGCAGGCCTATGAGACAGACACAAATGACAAGCCTTTGGGAGCAGCACCACACCGCTCTCCTTTTGGGGCCGTTTCTGAAACGGAGGCCTGCTCACAAAGGCTTTATCAACTCACTGCAGCAAAGTCTTCAGGGAAATGTCTTCCCTGACATGAGCCATTGCCTCTCAGCAAAATACAACTTGGGGGCTGGTGTGATGGTTCAGCTGGCAGAGGAGCAAGCTGCAAATACGATGATGACCGGAGTTCAATCACCAGATCCCAAAAGATGGAAGAAGAGGACTCTTGAGAGCTGTCCTCTGATCTACGCACGTGCATGCAGGCACGCACACTGCTGAACTTTGATCTTAGACTAGTCAATCTACCCCTCAGCCTTCTGTGTCTATATTACCCTCTCTGAAAATTCTGTTGGATCCTAATTAATACTTTTTACATATGGATTACCAACAAATAAATCTACATGTAACTTTTCAGTCTAAAGAGCTGTGAAGGCTGCCCGGAGCAGGGCGAAAGTGAAAGCCCTAATCTGGAAATTAGGGTTCTTGGAGGCAGCTCTTTGCCCTCACTTGGCTTAGCTGTATGTTTAGTTAGTTCACTTAGTTCTCTGGGCCACTTCACAAACACAGCACACAGGACTAATCAGCTAAGAATGAGACTCCCCTGCGGTGCCTTCCTAACTCCTTGGTTCACGGCAAACATACAACTGTGATAGTGTAAGTACAGGCCAGGTGCTTTGACAGGCAGAGAGGAGCTGCAGAGAAACTCAAGGTCGTGTACTGGCCACACCCACCTTTAGAGCAATTTCAAAGAACGATCCACCAGTAATTTAAACTCCTTGAGGAGCTGAGGCAAGAGAACAAGTTCCAGGCCAACCTGGGCAACACAGGGACACCTTGTCTGAGGAGCAGGAGCCGTGGAGAACAAACACATCTGTAATCCTGGCACTGGCAGTTAGAGGCCAGACTTTTTTTTTTTCCTTAATGGTTCTTGGAGTTGTACACTTTTAACTCCAGCATTTGGGTGGCAGTGGGCAGAGGTAAGAGAATCACTATAAATTCCAGGTCAGCCAAGTCTACTTGGCCAGTTCCAGGCTAGCCAGGACTAGACAGGGAGACCTAAAGAAGGAAAGAGAAAATAGCATTAAGAAGATGCATGTTGGCAAACACCAAATTTTTGTCCTTTGTTTTTGAGGCAGGGTTTCAATATGTAGTCCATACTGGCCTCAAATTCACAGAGTCCATACTGGCCTCAAATTCACAGTCTTCCTGCCTCAGTCAGTGCTGGGGCTACAGGCATGCACCATCATGTACAGCCCCTGAATTGTATTTTGGGTCTTTAAAGTTTTTTTTTTTTTATGTATTTTGCTCTGTGTGTGTTTTGAGACAAAGGCTCATTAAGGAGCCTATGCTGGTCTCAAACTCACAACCCTCTGCCCTCAGCATGCTGGGATTATGAAACAACTCGTTTTTGTTTGTTTGTTAGTTTGTTTTCAGACAAGGTCTCTATAGTCCTGGCTATCCTGGAACTCACTACATAGAAGAAGCTGGCCTTGAATTCACAGAGATCTGCCTGCCTGCCTTTACCTCCGGAGTGCTGGGATTAAAGGTGTGCACCAACAAGACTTTAAACAACAAGGTTTAAACAACTTGTAACTAGGTCAAGATACATATGTGGTGTGGTAGAAGGAAACTCACATAAGGGGCCAGAGGTGAATTCCAGTCCCTATTCCAATCACTAAGTAACTGTATCACTTCGGACAAGTTCTGCCAGCTCTGTGAAACCGAAACAATAACCTATTGCCTATTTAACTCAAAACTGGCGATCCAAATAGATGTAAAAGTACTCTGATCTCTTCCTCTGAACTATAAATCAACAAAGGAGTAGAACTTAGGTAGACCATATGTTCAAATTCTGATTCTCACTGGCTGGGTGACTTTGGGCAAGTGGCTTTAACTTTCGTATGCCTCGGTTTTCTCATCTGCACAATGGGAACACATCCAATAACCACCCCCCCCCCGACGAGCGTTGCCTTGACAAGCCATCGAAAGCATCCCCCTAGACAAAGGAGTGCCTGCCACAATCCTCGATCAATATCGATCAACGAGCGTCGCCCTTCGATCTTGCTTGCACCTGTGCTTCGCGGGTCTTCCGCCGCCAGGAAGCACCGGAGTCGAGTTAGCGAGCGCGCCTTGGGCTTCAGCGTCTGTCTGACGGCGGCGTCCGCTTCCTCGGACCCTGTCCTCTCCTCGCGGTCCGCCGCCCGCCTTAAAACCCTCCAGGGACCCCCAGCTCCCTGCCCGGCGTCGGCGCCGACTCTTACTGGATGACCTTGGCCGGATCCCCGTGGTTGCCATAGATCAGCGCCCGCACCTTGGACGGCTCAGAGGAGGCGGAGTAGGAGGACGCGGTCCGCCCGCGGCGGCGCCACGTCTCGAGGAGACTCGCGTGCAGAGGCGCTCGGGCTCGCGCCCCTGTCAGCCGCCCGCTTACCAACATGCCGCTACAAGCGCTGTCAAAAGCCGGCGCGCCGGGTCACGTCATCCGCCCGCGACCGCAAGCTTGCGCCCCGCCCCGCTCATGGTCACGCCCCCTCCCTTTTAACGAGGCGCCACTAGGTTCTCTTGCCAAGTGTCTGCGTTTAGAGAAAGGGCTCCCGGCTTGACGTGGGGAAGTGGGGTGGAGTGGCATAGGAAAATCAGGAACCTGGAGAAGAATACAGAGCCAACCAAAGCAGCATTCCCAGCGAATAGAGTCTGGGACTGGCCTAAAGCTGCAAATACTGCTCGCAGTGTGGTGTTTCATTTGGGGAAAGTCATTTACATTTTGGCCTCAGTTTCCCCTTCCCAGCATCTATTACGCTATCACCATGTCCTTTAAAGTATCACTTCCTCTCATCTCCAATTCCCCAGTACAACACCGGACTTTATCGCCTCCATCACCACATCATCGTCATCATCGTTGTTATATTGGTTTTTTGAGACAGGATTTCTCTGTGTAGTTCTGGTTGTCCTGGAACTTTCTCTGTAGACCAGGAAGTCTCAAACTCAAAAATCTACCTGCCTCTGCCTGCGGAGTGTTGGGATTATAGGCGTGCGTCACCAGAACATGGGGGTTTTAAAAGTTACTTCTCTGCCCCAGCTGACCCGGAAGCAGGAATTCCATGCTCAAATCCTAGCCCTGTTCTTTTCCTAGCTTGATCAAATGAGCACAGCATCAGTGCCATGAAAATTATACACCTCGTTTTAGATGATTGTGAGGATTGGATGAACGGTTAGAGGAATGTGATGGTGGACAGGATAATACGTTGTAAAAATGTGAAATCGTTCAGATATGGGAGGAGTTGCAAGGAGGAAGGAAGGAGTCTTTTAAAATGATCATATCATAGAAAGAGATTGAATAGGAAACGGAAATTCTTTCCAAAAAGATACAGACCTGTGAAGATGCATGGTCTCTAGTGGAGAGAGGACATAAGCATAAATAAGCCTCTGGTTGAACCTTCGTGCCCATGCAAGTGTGCACTATTGCAGTTTGAAGGAAAGGAGTACTCTGTGATGGAGGCAGGCTGGGACTTTTGGGGAGGTGCTGTTGGAGTCAGTCCTTTGACTCCAAATCTGGGTGTGTGGAAATTATAGGTTGTTGTGGAATATTACTTTAACTAGGCCAAGCTGTGCTACATTTGTTTCTGCTGTGGAAGGTTACTTTAACTGTGTAAAGATGTGTTACATTTGTTTCTGCTGTGGAAGATTAACTGTGTAAAGATGTGCACATTTGTTTGCACTGCATTTGTTTAATTATGTAAAAATGAATTGTATTTGTTTCGCCTTGCCTGCTTAAGGCAGCTGATTGGTCTCATAGAGAGATGAACAGCCAGCCAATAGCTAGTCTGAGAAAAGAAAGGTGGGGCTGATGGGCAGAGTGAATAAGTAGGAGGAGGACTCTAGGCTCTGGAGAGAAGAAAAAAAGGAGAAAGAAGGACTTGCCCAGGACCAGAAGCCAGGCAGTCCCAGACACTGGAGGAAGCAGTAAAGTAAAACATAGAAAGAGAGAGAGAGAGAGAGAGAGAGAGAGAGAGAGAGAGAGAGAGAGCGAGCGCTCTGAGGAAAAATGTAGATAAAGAGAAACAGTTTAAAAGAGTCTAAGAAAGAAGTTCATAAGGTCCCTCTGCAACAGAACCCTCTAGGTGACATTGAGATATTTTTATTACTCCCCCAACCCCACCCCAATCCCTGGGCAGCCAACTAGCTGGAGAATCAGAAGCAAGCCTTCCTCCTTGAGGCTGAACTTCATCTCCCCGGACATTCCTATAAACCTTCACTTTTGCTCTAGGCCATCTGGGTTCATCCAGGCCACAGTCCGAGAACCACTGATGAAAGTCTTAACTTTAGGGAGCTAGAGAGATGGCTCAGTGGTTAAGAACATTGCCTGCTCTTCCAAAGGTCCTGAGTTCAATTCCCAGCAACCTCATGGTGGTTCACAATCATCTGTAATGAGGTCTGGTGCCCTCTTCTGGCCTACAGACATACACACAGACAGAATATTATATTCATAATAAATTAAAAAATTAAAAAAGAAAGTCTTAACTTTGTATTCAAGACAATATGTACTTTGTGCCCACCCCGTCTTTGCTACTTTATTATCTTCTTCTCTTATATTATACATAGCCTGTGACCCAACTACACCTGACCCACCCCCCTTTGGCTAGCTCTTCCTTGTTTTATGTTTTCTTTTTTAAGATTTATTTATTTATTTACTATGTATACAGTGTTCTGCCTGCAGGCTGGAAGACGACACCAGATCTCATTACAGATGGTTGTGAGCTACCATGTGCTTGCTGGGCATTGAACTCAGGACCTCTGGAGAGCAGCCAGGGCTCTTAACCTCTGAGCCATCTCTTCAGTCCCCTTGTTTTATGTTTTTATTCGAGTTGCTACTTCCTTAAATGAATTTTTCTGTCTAAACTGCCAGGGGAATTCCAGGTTCAGATACTGTTTTATTTGTCAAGCCCAATGCCTTTGTATTTTCTCTGGGTTAACGTTATGGCCTTTAGGATACGATCTCATAGTTATTTATATGCCCACTTCCCCGTCCAGCTAAGTCTGGGGCCTTGTTTAGCTCATCTCCACCACACTGGCACTCAGTATCGGCCTGGCGCAGGATAGGCATCATAAATATTCCATGAGTTGTAGGTAATTGAATTTCTTCTTGACCTGGCGTGGACTTTGGCACCCTAGCCTTCTCCTTAGATTTGGGGCAGTCGCTCCAAGTCAAGGCCTTTCTTCATCTCTCAAGGATTTTTGAAATTTGTAACCCCTTTTTAAAAGCAAAGGGGCATGGTCTCTTCATCTGTCCACCTGTTGCTACCCTGGCACTCTCTGATTACCATAGTTCCCAATGCGGTCCCTTGACCAAGGAGCAAGGGAATGTGGATTCTATCAAATTTGGGTTCAAGTCCTGATAACTTCATGGACTGACTGTGTGACCTTGGGCTTTCTGGGTCTCAGTTTACACACTTTTCAGATTACAAAAAAAAAAATCAGTTCTAGTTCTGCAACCTGGTTGCCGGATAATCTTCTGTTTCAGCATGTATTTCTAAATGTATTTCTATCTTACCCTCACTTTCCCTCCTTGGGACGCTCAGTTTAATGCTCTGGTCCTCGCCAGCTTTGTTTCTTTGCCCCCTTCCCTGTCTCAGCTTGGAGTCAGCAGCAGTTACAAGAGAGGAGCTAAGGAGCCCAGGAACACTCAGTTCTTCCCTTTCTAGCCTCAGGGCAGAGTCTCAGTGTGAACCACCTGGGGAAAGATGCAGGGAACAGGAAGGGTTCACATACACATAAGGCAGGATGTGTACTTAAATACATGCTGTCAATGTCCCCATCTCTAGTTGTTGGGGAAATAAAAATCATAAGAAATCAGAACTCAAGCCTCATCCCCTTACCGCATCAGCGGCGTGTATCACTTTCCTAGGGTTTAACCTGAACCGTCTTCCTTACTCAGCTTTCTGTATGGTCTGCAGACCCTGGCATCTTCTTCGGCTGCACCTGGGTCTCCTCTCCACTGTTCCGTTCCAGCCTCCCTAAGTTCCTTAGACCCGTCAGCCTGTCAGCCTATCTTTGCACAGGCTAGCTTCTCTGGCTGAAGTGTTCCTTCCCATTGATCTGCTTGAGGCTGGTCTCTCATACTTCAGGCCTCAGATCACGCGGCATCATGCCCCTTCCTCAGCAAGGCCTCTTGGAACGTGTCATCTAAAGCGGGACCCCCTTCCCTGCGTTTCTTGTTGCTGAGCTTCATTTCCTTGAGGGTGCTTGTCTCAGACTGCAGCTCCATCTATTTATATTTGCTGCACCACCCCCTGCTGGAACGGAAGTTCCGTGAAGCCTTCATGAAAGCAAGGGCCGTGTCTAGAACCATTTATCAGTTACCCACTCATTCATTACTTATTGAGCCCGCCAGATAACCCGGCCCTGAGGGACAATGCTTCCCTAGGGGAGTCCACGTTCTGAAGATGGTGACAAATACAAAATCCATCAAATTGCAGGGGTCTGTTTAGAACTGCGGCAACCCTGGTCCCCCACTGTTAATTTCCCTCACCTATCTTTCTCCTCCCCTCCCCCCATGTAAGCTTCATGAGGGTGGAGATTTTTTTTAGAATTAATTATATGTCTGTTTATGTGCATGAGAGTGCAGTGCCCTACAAGGCCAGGCGTGGTGAGCAGATACCCTGGAGCTGCAGTTATAGGCAGTTGAACCACTGAACAAGGGCTCTGGGAATCCATTCTGGGTCCTCTGCAAGAGCAGTATGTGCTCCTAACCACTGGACCATCTCTCCAGCTCCCAGAGAGAGACTTGTTCATTTTATTTTATCTAAATTTTTTTTGACAGTTTTAAATCTCCTCCGTGGCCTATTGAACCAATGACCCTGTATCTCGTCAATATTTGAGGAACAATGGGTTTCCAGATGTGTGGTTGTTTCTGACGCTGTTCAAACCAGCCAACCTTGATGCAGGTCTTGCTGTTGCCTCAAACTGATGCATAATTATGGAAAAGTCACGCTCTATAAATCTCAGTTTTTTTTCAACGGTGTAACGGGATTACAGTGGTCTGTGCCTCCTAGGGCAATGAAGATTAACGGAGTCCCAGCGGGAGGGGCACGTACATGACGCCTGGTTTTATGGAGTCGCTGACAACTAGTTTGCTGGTGATTGTGCAAGAACTTGGCCTGGGCAGAGTTCCAAATTTATTTACCCTGAGTAGCCAGAGGCTACTGTCGGAGACACGAGCGTTAATGAGAGAGGTAAATTTCATGTTACTGAATGTAAAAGCTAGAATTCTAAAGATCCAACAACGTTTTCTTTTGGTAGGCTGAAGAGTGCCCTGTCATTGGAGGGAGGTTGGAATGTATATTCCGAAGGGCCAAGGTAGAAAGAAGTTAACGGAGGGGACAGAGGAACCAAGAGTCGGATCACAGTCTCAGCCGTGGGCAGCAAATGTGCTGTCTGAGAATGTTGATATGAATACTGGCACTCGCCAATGGGTCTTCTCGACGGGTTGCCGGAGTGGGGGGAAGGGCACACCGGGGCCGGAGGGCCCAGGGACCCGGGCCGCAGTGAACACCACCGCCAGCAGGGGACGCCTCGAGACCGCGGAACTCGTGCCCGGGGCCCTGACGTCAGCGCCCCGCTCGCTCGGGCTCCCGCTCTGGACTCGGCGCCAGTCCCGCTCCGCGCGGCGCTGCTCCGCTACGGCTCCCGCTCGCCTTGGGCTTGGACTCCAGCTCCCGTGGCGTCGCCTTCCCAGCAGTGGGTCCCCAGGACCGAGGCGGCGGCGCCCCAGCCATGGCCCGGGCTCAGGCTCTGGTCCTGGCGCTCACCTTCCAGTTCTGCGCTCCGGAGACCGAGACTCCCTCAGGTAAGCGCGCGTGGTCCCTCCGAGCTCATCCCTCGAGCCGGGGATGGCTCGTCGCTCGTGTGAGGAGTGCAGGATGCTCGGTCGTATGCTTCGAGTGTTTGTGACCGCTATGTCCGTAGTTTGTGTGCAAGCTAAGGCTGTTTATGTGCCACGGCTGCGAGTGTGCTGGCGTGCGTGTTGCCTGCGTGGGGCACCGGGTGTGCTCTGGCTCGTGTCTGTCGGTGTCTGTCGGTGCTGCCAAGTGGGTTGTGTATTTGAGTTTCGGTAGCTTGGCTGGAGTTGCGTCTGACACTGTGTTGCATTTGTTGCTTTTTTGTATTCCCCAGGAGGGAGTGTTGGTGTTTTCGAGAACCCGCGTGTTTGTTTTATGCGTGTGCCGCGAGGGTTCTGTGGATCTTTCTCGAGTGTGGGCCTAAGAACGAGTGGTGTGTGAGTGTGTGTGTGCGCGCGCGTGCAGGCGTGAGAACGGGTAGGAACCTGTCTCTGTGCGCTTGTGTCCACGAGTGTCCCTGTGGGAGTGTTTGGGATGTGCTGTGTGGGTCCGAGTGAATGCCAGGGGTGGGGAGAATGCGTGTGGGGGAGCGTGTCTGGAGTGGATGTGAGAGTGTCGGTACCCGTTCTCTGCGTGGCTAGAAACGCTGCGAGCGTGGGGCGCTCCTGGGCCGTGGTCGAGTGTGGCCGGGACCCGAGGGTGTGTGTGCATGTGTGAGTGTGTATGATCGCGCGCGCGCGTGTGCGTGGCGCACCCGGCCGGAACAAGTTGTCGCCGTAGCGTCCCTTGAAGCCTGGGGCCGCCCTGCGGCTGGCGAGGGAAGGAGGGGGTAGAGAAGCGGCCGTGGCCGCCGACTCCGACATTTCGGGTCGTTTGTTGTTTCGCAAGTTCCGCGCGGCGCTGGCTGGCGGCTGATCCGAGGCGGCGCCAGGGCCGCGGGGCGCCCGGGTGGGGAGGGCCGCGGGGCGCACCCGGCTGCGGGCGGGGCTGCGGCGTCGGGGGCCCCCGCAGGGCCTGGCTGGAGGCCGCGGGACGGCGTCCCCTTCGTGGCTCGCCAGAGGCGCCGGGGACGCCGCGGTCTCCGGGGACGCTGCCTGCGTCTGCTTTGCAACTTTGTGCGGCCTCCCGACCAGCCGGGCCCGCGCGTGCGGACGTGTGTGTGAATGTGTGCGTGGGGCTCCCGCTTGACCTGCGGTGTGATCACACGCTTGAGTGTGCTTTGGAGTCTGGCATCCTTTCGAGGGTGTGTGCGCGTGTGTGTGTGTGTGTGTGTGTGTGTGTGTGTGTGTGTGTGTGCGTGCGTGTGTGCATTCGCCTGTCTGAATGTGTATGTCCAGTGCCTGTGTCTGTGCGTCCGCGAGCGCATCGCATCGTGTGTTGTGTGGAAGGTGTGTCGGTGTGCTTGTGTATGTGCGTGGCCCACAGTCTCTTACTGAGGCCTCGACCCCAGGCCTCGTCCTCTCCAACGGGCGTGTTTCCAGGGCTTTTCTTCAAGGGCTTTCTCTTCAGCTGGTTCCAGCCACCCGGCGTGGGGTAGCAGGGAGCCGCCCCGGGTGGAAGCAGAGCGGTGACACGCGCTGCTGCCTCTGGCCCTGGGTCAGACTCCTGGCCGCCTGCCCCAGACAGCGGGCCTCCGGGATTCTAGTTCGCGGCCCCGCCCCCCTCCCCGGAGCGGTCCTGGCCTTGCCCTGCAGCTTTTGGGGGCTTGCTATTCAGCTTCAGTTTTGACCTTCTGGTCCCTGAGAGGATGACCCAGGCAACCTGCCTCTTAGACTTTTCTCAACCCTTCTAACCTTCCCCCACTTTGAGATCGAACCCTCTGTACTTCCTCACCCCACCCCATTCCCTTGATTTGCGAACACACCAGGGCCTCAATTGCCATGACAGTGGGCTATCAGGATTGAGGTTTGGGAGACTGAGGTTATTCTCATCCTCAGTTTCCCCATCTGCTTCATGGAATTAATTGTGATTGTGTGTGATACTTGGTAGATATTTGTAGGCAGGGTTAATATGCCTACATATTTTGCCTCTGCTACTCGCTGAGCGCGTGTGTGTATGTGTGTGCGTGCATGCGTGTGTGCTTGCGTGCTTGCGTGCGTGTGTGTGTGAGACCTTGGATAAGTCTCTTTACTATGAAAGTTCTTGGCACTTTTGAAGCTTTTACTATTAGAGACTGATCGAGAAGCCCTGGGAAGAAGGGAGGTGGAAGTCCCCTGTCCTCAGTCTAGAGAGTGGTTCCAGTCCCCTGTCTACCCTCCCTAGTCACCCCGTGGGGGTGTGTGTAGGGTGTCTCTCAGCTGTGCAAACCTGGCCCAGTGATTGATCCTATTGTTCTCTGGCTCAATCTGTCTTTTTGATCGCTGGAGTTGTGGATGGTAGGAATGACGAGAGGTACCCAGAGGGCTTGTCAGGACAGCCCAGACTTCTTTCTGGGACTGAAAAGTGGGGCTAGGCAGGAAGCCAGGAGGGTGACCTGGATCCTATACCACACTTCCCTGCTTCCTCCTGCCTGTGTCTGGTGTCAGGGGAGGTCCCTGTTTTCTGGAAGCACGCTGCTATCCTCCATTCTGTCCCCAGCTGGGCTTGTAGGGTGACCTCCACACCCAGCTAGGTCAGCTAGAGCGGCAGGAGATGCTTTGTGGCTTCCCTTTTTGTCTTGAAGTGTCCTATCCCGTGCCTCCCCACCTCTCCCTTCTCTCCTTTCTCAGCCATCTTCCACCTGCAGTAAGGCACTGGCCTCTTCCTCCCACTGCGCCAGAGTTCTTCCTAAAATGCACGTTGTAAACCTCTCCTCAAATCCTCCTCGAAGCTCCCCAATAGTTCCAGAGTTAAGTCTTTCCCTCTTGGCCTGACAGTGCTCTAGCCCCTGGCTACCTGGCCCACCTCACCTTGTTTTGGGATCAGATGTTCTTGTTAGCCTTATTCACCAGAAGTCCCAAAGTCCCCACTGCCCACCACGTCTTCTCTATACCGTTTACAAACCGTGTTTTCTCCCCAGGATGCTCTGATTCCATATCTTCATATGTGAGTCCCTAGTTTGGTGAGCTTCCTCTTGGAAGCCTATCTTGGTTTTTCTCTGTTCTCAGGAAAGGGAAGGTAGAAGTTGATTGGACTTTTATATGATATTGTAATTACAATCTCTTAGTCCTGTCAGCCTTACCAGATCAGGAACTCTGTAAGGAAAGTCAGTGTGGACCTTCAGTTACTTGTGCCAGGTACAAGGCCTGAGCCTCTTTAGTCTGAATAAATGGATGTGATGTATAAGAACGAATGAAGCTGGGTGATACAGTTCAGTCCTGGGATCGAAGTACTGGGGAGGCTGAGGCAGGAGGATTGATTGCAAGCTTGAGGTCAGCCTGAGTTGCACCGTGAATTCCATGCTAGCCAGGGCAACTGACATCGTATTAAAAAAAAATGCAGAAAAGAATGAATGAAGTCAAGTGGGTCAAATCCAGAGCTGGAGATGCCAGATGGGGGCGCAATGGCTCCACTGAACGCCGAATTGAAGACTGGGTTTTTTTTTCCCCCCTGGTAAGAATCTGGAAAATTCTGCTGGTGGATGGTGTTACGTTGTGAAAAGGCCATGTCCAGAAAGTGTCATCTGGGAGCTATGAGTTAAAGAGGGTGAGTCCCTGGCAGAGACTGAAGGGAGAGGGCTCTTGCAGGAGGGCCTCTCCCCGCAGACTCCTGGTGTTGCTTCCCCCTAGCCTAGCCCCACCCCTGGCAGCTGGCTCAGCTTGTCCAGTCCCGGGAGTTCCAGCCTTTTGTGATCTGGACAACCGTTGGCGAGGCGAGGCATAGAGTCTCAACGGTCAGTCTGAACATGGGAGGAGGGCCCCTGTTAAGCAGGCAGACCTTCAATCTTCAGTCACAGATCGATCGTGGTCTGGGTAGAGGAGGCCATAGCCTTCCTCCTGGATCCGAGGGACTGCCTCTGAGCTGGAGAGAAGAGAAGCCACCATTGTAGGGGCTGTGGGGAAGGCAGCCAGATGCATACAGGTGTGATCCTGCCACCTGGGCAGCCAGAGTGGGGCATGTGTGTTTATGCATGTGTGTGAAACAGAGGCTAGGGGCACAAGGCATATGCATAATGTGTCAGGGTGCCAAGCCTTCTGGTCACCTTGGTGTGGCTAGACCGGAGTTTGGGGTTGGGAAGAAACAGCTGCTATGACACCTGGAAAACCCACAACTTCTCATTCCTGGAATGGTACAGAGTTTCTGGATGCCTCAGAGTTAGGTGCACCGATCTCAGCGTGTGAGAATATTGGGGTGTACAGAGGAGAGTACTGAGAGTGGCTCAGACCTGCAGGCTGGTGCCTCCAGACCCCGTGGGCCCACGGGCACGTGTCCAAATCGCCTTATCCAATAGAAACTTCCACAGAGATGACGACAGTGCTCTTTCCTTGCTGGGGTGGCTTCTTACTCACATGCGGCTACTAAATTTAAATTAGGTACAATTAATTAAAATACTAATTTAGTTAATCAGTTGCACTAGCCAAATTTCAAGTCCTCAACGGTTACACATTGTCAGCATGTTGGCAAGTAGGGGACATTCTCACGCTTGTAGACTGTTCTATGGACTGTGTTTGTCTGAAACAATGGCTCTCAACCTGCATATCAGATATCTACATTACGATTCATAACAGCAAAATTACAGTTATAAAGTAGCAATGAAAATAATTTTATGGTTGGGGGGGTCACCACAGCATGAGGAACTGTGTTAAAGGGTTGCAGCATTAGGAGGTTGAGAAGCTTTGGTCTAAAAGGATAAGGCTGGCAGAACTTTAGTGTGGCCTGGACTCTGCTGGTGTGGGCAGACCACTGTTCTACTGGCCCCATCTTCCACCCTCCCAACAACCTTCATCACACCGTGCCTGTCACAGCAGCTTCTCCTCTGCCCTGTGACCAAAGTGCCCTTTGTAAGGCTGTCATGGTGTGCTGCCACTCTGCCTCAAGTCTCCCCAGCTCCCAAGGCTAAACCCCAACCCTGACATGGCAGTTCAGGCCCTCCCTGGCCAGCCCTTTCTTTAGGAACTGGCCTCCTCGGTGTCACTTGTCCCTAAACTCTGCGCCTACCCCTCTGCTTTATAGTCCAGACCCCTAGAGCCTGCTGTGCCCTTTGCCAGGTCTCTGCCTTTCCTCATTCTGTGCCTTTTGCTGAGACCCTCTTCTCCCTCCACTCTAGCTCCACCGTCATTGTCACAGTAAAGCTGCCCTGCCCCCACCAGGCAGTGGGGGTGGTCTTCTCTCTCCTAGGCCTTGCATGATCATAGGCTGCCCTTCTTTTGTGGGAAGCCATCTGAGGGCTGAGTTGGGTGTTTTGTCATCTCTGGTTCCCTTAGGTGCTCATGGAGTGTTTGCATTGGTTTGAACCCTTGGATGCTCCAGGGAAGGCTTAGAGGGGGTGAAGGGAGGTCCTGGGGTACAGAGGGCTGTCAGTGGCAGGCTGATAAGCATCCTTAAATGGCCTGCAGCATGGTAAGTGGTGGGGCACCCCTGTGGTGCCAACTCTGAAGATGCTATGCCTGTGTGACTCTGGGGGAGAGGGGAAGTCTTGAATAGATTCTCATCACACAAAGCCCAGGACTTAGAATTGGACCCAAAGGGGACTAGAGAAAGGCAGTTGGGGTGGGGGTGGGTTGGGGCACCATTGCTGAGAGTTGAAGGCAAAAGCTAGAGAGCACTGAGATGGAATCGTGGCACACGGCATTGGGGATACTATAGGTAGGACCTCAGTCAACGCCAGAGGGACAGGTCTGGAACTGAGGGCACAGCTGGGGGAGGCAGCTGAGGGCACAGCTGGGGGAGGCAGCTGGTGATGGCGATACTTGTGAGAATGAGACGGCTGGCAATGGGGAAGGTGGAGCTGGAGGGGTAGCTGGGGGATGCCGGTAGGCAGATGAGGGACAGCAAGTGGGAGGTGACAGAAGCCTGTCTGGACATGGGTGAGTCTCAGCTGAGAGAGTGGGATGCGTGTTTTTAGCATGAGCATGTGTGCATGTTTATGCAAGTGTATAGCGAGTCTTTCTCTGTCCTGCCAGCCAGCTCCCAAATCGTGACATAGAGACTTATTATTAATTATGAAAGCTTGGCCGATAGCTTAGGCTTGTTTCTAGCTAGCTCTTGTAACTTACATTAACCCATATCTTTTTAATCTATGTTCTTTGACGTGGCTCAGTCACCTTTACTTTGTAATGCACATGCTGCTTGCTCTGTATCTCATGGCATCTCCACCCTTCTTCCCAGCATCCTCTGGGCCTGGAAATCCTGCCTAGTGATTGGCCATTCAGCTTTTCATTAAGCCAATCAGAGTGACACATCTTCACCGTGTATAAAAAGATTACTTCACAACATGAGTGTGTATTTTTCTTGTTATGTTATGCATGTATGTAAATGTGTGTTTGCGCCTAGAATGTCATGGGTTGGAACAGGGGCTCTGAGACCACACCATCTGAGTTCTCCTGGTTTCCACTGTTTTTCGCTGTGTGACATCTGGGTAATAAAGGACCTCTCTGGGCCATGGAGATGATTCCACTTGGGAAATGAGGATGGAGATGTTACACGGAACCCAGGATGATGTGATGGCTTTTGCATCTAGACATAATTTAGTCTAGAACACATCCTGGTTCATAGAGAGCACCATATAAGTGTGAATTATTCTTAAATGTGTGCAAGTGTGCAAGCCTCCTATGTGCTCGAGAAAGTTTGTTCTTGACTTCTGATGAAGTCCAGGCCTGGGGAGAGGCGATGGTGGTGGTGAATGGGGAGGAGTGAGGATCCAGGCTTGTTGGGGCAGGCTCTTCTCTCCCATCTACCTCCTGTTATCCCACATCCTATGCCAGACTTTAAACCAACGGGCCCCTCCCCCTGTCCTTTTCTCTTGTCCTACCCCATACTGCCCTACCCTGGACTGGGGGCCCGGGGATGCAGTGTAATTGTCCAAAAGATTTTCAGTAGAATTCACATCTGTGTTGGCCTGCCAGTCCTCAAAGACCCCGGTCAGATAGAATACCTGGATCGTATGCTGAGGTTGGCATCACCAGCCCTGTGGGTGGCAGTGCCTTCATCCTGGGCCTTTGGAGAGTCACTGGAAGATGTTGGAGGGTGAGAGTAATGGTGGACAGAAGCCCACAGGGCAATGGAGGCAGGCGTGGCTGAGTGGCTCCCCACCAATCTATCCCCAAGAGGCTTCTACAGTGTGCCCACAACACCTTCACAGTGTACCTATGTCTGCCTCACAGTAGACAGAGGCACTGTTTCAGCCCTGGCCTTCTCATATGAGTGTAGCCTGGGTCTCTGGACCTGGTGTCTGTACTGCTCTGCCACTCAGCCTATGTGAGCTCACTGCAGGGACGTTGGGCTACAGCCATGTGAGCCCACTTCAGGAATGCTGGGCTCACTGCAGGGATACTGGGCCACAGCTATGTGAGCCCACTGCAGGAATGCTGGGCTGCAGCGATGTGAGCCCACTGCAGGGATGTTGGGCTACAGGGATATGAGCCCACTTAAGGAATGCTGGGCTACTGCAGGGATACTGGGCCGCAGCTATGTGAGCCCACTTCAGGAATGCTGGGCTGCAGCGATGTGAGCCCACTTCAGGAACGCTGGGCTGCAACCATGTGAGCCCACTGCAGGGACGCTGGGCTACAGCGATGTGGGACTTTTCCAGGGTTTCTGCGTACTCCACTTTTGCAGCATCCCGCTGATCAGGGCCTGCATCCTGCAGCTGTCCTGCCATGCACTTTCCTTGCGGCTCTCTTCCATGGTGTGGTCCTCGTTCTGCCGGATACCAGGCTTACATTGAGAGGGCAACTCTTTCCGGGTGTCTGGGTGGAGAACCCTCACACAGCATGGCACCTGAGATCAGTGCATGGCTCTCTACAGCCTCTCTGCACGTTTACACTGTCCAGCAGTCTGTTGAATCAGATGTGTAGACTCACCTGGCTTTTGGGCACAGCATCTCATGTGGCGGCTCACTGCCGACACGTGGCCTACTGCCACTACCCTGCATGTAGGCGTCCAGTGTGCTGCAGTTTTTGCAGTAGGGCATCTGCACTGCCCTGGTCATGTGGACCCTCCTGTTTGTAGGCACAGTTCCTCTGCATGCTGACCCCGTGTTTCAGACATACAGGATACATTGATTGCTCCATTGTCTCACGGCTTCACTGGCTATGAGTCTAACAACCCAGCCTCCACACTGCCCCGTCACAGCTACCCTGAAGACGCCTCTGCCATCTTAGCCTTTCCCTGAGTGTGTTACAATGGAGGTGTCCAGGTGCTGGCTGTGGACAGCTTTCTGTGGAGAGTCGTGGGAGGGTCATATCTTGGTGCATCCTCAATGCAGTTCCCCCCGGCTTCATACTGCACATAGAACTTGGACACTTTTTGCTGAACTTGGGGCAGCTTGGATTTTGCATTGCTTCCGAACTGCATAGAACTACCACCCGGAGAGTCAGCCGTGTTATGCATCTGTTCCCTGTAGGGTTGTGTTGCCTGACTTTTCCTGGGGAGACGCAAGCAACTGACTATTCACTCCACAGACCAAAGAAACAATTCTACCCAAGTCTAGCTTGGTAGAAACCCACGGAGTTTAGTGGGTTTCCTTTCAGAAACACCGGTACCTGAAAGGCAGCTGCATTTAGGAAAAGCCCACCCCAGCACAGGGACTTTCTCCTGAAAGCCTTGTCCCTGGCAGCTTGCAGAGAGTCTTCTCCCTCCAGGAGCTGTGGCTGCTTATATAACCTCAGAGCAGGTCTCGGGAATCCTGTAACTTCCCCAGCTTCTGGAGCCTGCTGGATTGTGTGACTGTCTCCTCTCTTCTCCCTCCAAAAGGAGATGTTTCCATTGAGAGGAAATGGCTTGCTGCCAGGTTGTGAGCACTCTGCCGAGCTTCCAGACCCCGAGCTCTTGAAACCAAATCCATGGCTCTACAGGGCATCATCAGGGTGCTTCAGTTTTGTGCCACCTTTCACCCATCCCTGGAGGCTGTTTCTGTTCTGTACCAGGTCCTATGTTGGAGCCTCCCACCTTCCATTCTGCCACCCCCCCCCCCCAATATGGTGATATATACCTGAGATGAATGTGGTTCCACACTGCACTGCCCTGACCACTTCCATGCCTAACGGGTATCAGTGCTGGGGGCTGTGTGTGTGACGTGCTCTGCAGCCTTGCACAGAAATTGCGGGAGTCTTGCCTGTTGTGCTCTATCTCCAGCACACCCCATCACAGCGGGACACAACCCTCCCTCTCCATGGAGCCTGCGCACACCTTCACTGCTTTAGCCTGCGGTGTCTTTATCTGACTGCGGTTCAGGGCATTTGCCCTGCAGAGGATCTCTGTGTTCTGCCGTTGTACTTCTGCACACATCTTAGTTTACTCCCACTCCGATACATGGTGTCTAGCCCTGGACTGCCAATATATCAGCCCTCTCGTCAACTCTGGAATTTGTTGTGTTGGGCCATAGAGATGGGAAAGGGTCTACTGTGAGTTCCTCAGCTACAGCTGGCTTCCTCTCATACTCAGTGGAGATGGCAGGATGTTGGCATTGTTAGGCTCTGTGTTGGCTCCTTTGGTGGTTCCAGCTTTCTTAGCCTGTGGCCAGTCCTGGGTGGTCTCCTAGGTTGCTGCACTCTCTGTGGTTATAGGAATATTTTACTGCCAGCCCTACTGTGCTTTTTTTTTTTAGTTACTCAGGTCTCTGGTAGTCAGTTCTGGGACCCTGACCTCCATTTGGATGTGTTAGGGCTTAGGCTATAGTGACATCCTTGACTTAGTGTAGTTGGTCAAGGTTAGACCAGGTGGGATCTTGGTGTTAAGAAGTCTGGGCCCAGTTGGCCATCTGCTGTATACAGGGCTTGGGGATGGGGTTCAAAGGCATCAGAGCTAGTCCATGACTTCAGGAAGGGAGGAAGTGAGATGAGAATATCCAGGGTTGAGTTCAGTAACCTAGAAGATTGGGGGAGTGGTGGACTAGGCTGGCATTGTTGTTGGGTTGTCTGTGGGGTCCCTAGGCTATGATTGGGTTGTGCCTGGCAGTGTGAGGTCCCAGACTGTGGATTTATTTTCTGCCTAGAGAAGTTTTGTTTCTTCTGGGGCTACCCTTGGGAACTGGACGTTTTGTTGACAAAACAAAGGGAATGAGAATCTCACTGCAAACAAGCTCTGTTTACGCTGGGTCTTCAGAAAACACGGCTGCAGGTGCAGCAGGCCCAGAGCACACGCCTTGTCTGCCCTGGCTAAAGGAGGACAGGCTGTTGCCACACACACACACACACACACACACACACACCCCTCTTCCTACCCACCTCCCCCAGGCTCATACCCACCACAGAATGCATCTATGTATTTCTACTCACAGGTATGTTCCATGAACCAACTTTACAGTATTTTTGAGAGCCCTTGCTGGCAGATGCCCATGCCATCTTATGTACACCATGCCCTGAGGACACCGCCCGTTATTGTTCGTATTGTTATTACTATTGGTTCATTTGCGAGAGGGTCTCATGTAGCCCAGTCTGGCCTGATAATGATCCCAAATAGCCGACCTTCATGCCCATTCGTCCATCTCTCAAGTACTGGCCTCGGAGGAGTGCACTACCACACCTGGCCATTGTAAACTCCCACAAATGAAATCAGAGCCGTAACCCCTGTTCCCATTTCATGGTTGAGGAGCTGAACTGGGCCTGGCCTAGAAACCCAGGGCTCGAGCTGACCAGAGATCATTGAGAAGGGGTCATGCAGTCTAAGGTCACCCTGGATGGAATCAGTTGGTCTGAGAGGTCATCCTGACTGTGGTCAGAGAAGGCAAGTCACATGTCCCCAAGTCATGAAGGGACCCAGGGGCACAGCAGGACTAAGATGCAGATTTCCTGTTCTGTAGTTGAGTGTTTTTGTTCCAGTGGTCCTGTTAGGTTCACAGGTAGGTCTCATACACACACACACACACACACACACACACACACACGCACACGCGCATGCGCACGCTCGCGCATACATACACACACACACACACACACACACACACACACGCACGCACGCACACACAGGGGTGGTGGTGGAGAGAGAGATAGGCAGAGGGAGACCCCTGGAGGGACCCTCCCAGGCCCCTCTCCAGAAGTTGCTGGTCTCTGACATCATCAGGCCCAGAGCGTGCCGGATGTGGATAAACCAACCATCCCCCTTCTTCCCAAATTGTGGTTGACGGTTGCTCAGGCAACCGCCTGGCCAGATTGGGGAGATTAGCAAAGGAATGTTGCTGGGCCAGTTGGAGCTGAGGCTGGGGGAAGCACTGGGGTCCTGCATTCACCCCATCTATCTTCTCTGAGAGTTCTCTACAGAGATGAGGTGCCCAAAGAGGGACCTTGTCTTCGTTCCCTGTCCCCAGCCTAACTTAGAGCGTGCCTCAGGGACTTGAGTTGGGCTGGGGAATGAGTGTGTGTGTGTGTGCACGCGCGCGCACATGTGCCTATACACATGCATGTACATACTCTCTTGACTGGAGTGTGTGCTGTTTGTATTCAGGATGAGACTTCAGGTCTCCTTTTTTGCTAATCTGACACCTGGCTTCAGACCGTTTGGTAGCTTGGTCCCTACTTCCTCTTGACCTGTTGCATTCTGGGAAAAAAAACAAAAAACACCCCCCCCCCCCCCCCCCCCCCGCTTGAACGACCAGAATCCAGGCGTTCCCGGCTCCAGCACCTCCTATGGGTCCCCTAGTTAGGAATGCGATGGAACTCCTTATCCTGGCATCCAGGACTTTCTAAGAACTGGCCTCGGCTTCTGGTTTCCCATCATGTCAGTCAGCCCGAGTTCTGGCTTAGTTTAGGTGTAGCTTCCTTTGTGCCGACACTCCTTTTCTTCGTGTGTCCTTTCCAAACCCAATAACCTTGGCCCTTCTTATCTTTCATTTCCTCACCTTTTCCCCGGTGGGAATCCCCCAAAGCAAGATAGAACTTTTTCTCCCCAGCCCCCCTCCCCATGTTGGCCTCACACGTGCTAGACAAAACTCCCCTCTCACTGAACTCCACCCCTTGCCCTTAATCATTCTTGCACCTCTTACAGTGCCCATCGCGGTTCATCCTACGCTGCTCCGCGTTGTCTGGGGAGACATGGCTGGTGTTAGAGACCAAATCGGGATCTTATTTTGTCTGTGTTTGCTCTCACTGTACAGCCAGGTGGTTTAATTTGTGTCGTCTGCACATTGCTTCTGTGTGGCCCCTGAGTGTCTCACACTCTTGGTCTGTAAGACAAGACTAACAACAGCGCTATTTCCTAAAGGCTGAGCTCCTCATGCAGTTTGGTCAGGGTAGTCCGGGCAGGCATGGTGGTAATCGGCGCCCCCTTGTGGTGGTGCTGAAGCCGTGGCAGGAGGAATTGGCTGTTCCTATCCCTCCGGGAGCTGGGGGCGGAGCTGAGACTGTCTAAGAGATGGAGTTGACCTGGGCCTGGCCTAGAGACCCAGGGCTGGGGCTAACTAGAGATCTGTGAGAATGGTCACTCTGGCTAAGAGGTCGCCCCGGATGGAATCAGTCAGTCTGACTGGTTACACAGAGAGAACAGGTGTCAGCCAGGCTAGTGGCTATTTGATTGACATCTAGGGGAGTGTCCTATGGATAAGACTGGAGTCCACTCTGGCCGGGCATGATCAACAGGGAGCCACCCTGGCTAAGGTCAGCCTAGCGAGGGTCAGTCACTTGGTGGAATCATGTAATTGTGGTCTGAGCAGAGATCCCAGTTTGGCTGTTAGTCTGAGGTCAGTAAGCTCTGGGTGGGGTTGGAGCCCTGTCTGGTCATGTGCCTGACTCAGGACTGATGGAGAGAAACCACAGGACTGACTGACTACCTCAGGCTCGCCAGGACACTGGAGGAGATGCCTGGGGCAGCCACTTTGCCTTTATGTAGGAACCAGAAGGGCCTTGACTCCAGCCTGGGATCTAAGTCATACTTTTTCCTACAGTCTGTCCCAGTGATTGGTCAGGACCTCCAAGGGCAGGAAGTGAGTGCTCCCCTCCTCCTGGAAGACCACTCACTGATCACCTTTTCAAGAGGGAAACGGGGCCCTCCCAACACAGGTGACATTAAAGCTCACTTACCTCATGCCTTATGGCTCAGTGCTGAGTGGAGCTTTTTAAACAAGCACGCAGCAAGCACCGTGGGTGCCCCTACACCAGCTCCCCTGCCCCGGTATGCTCGGTGCAGGCTCACACACATCTCATTGCTTCCCATTCTCTGGTGGGATTCAAGGAGACGAGAGACCCCAACAATGACGAGCCCAGCCATGCCTAGCTCTGCTTGCATGTTTTCATGTGCCGGCTTCTCTTACAGGGCTGGTGGAGACATGCAAATGGTAACACACAGTGAGTCCTCAGAGGGAAGCCGCTCCTTGCCTGCCCCGCCCATGCCACTTACCTGGTAGCTAATTGTCTGGCCTGCCCTCTGCCCCTCTTTCTTGAGACCTGGAAGAAACTCACCCTGCCCCTTCTCATATTTCTGGGGAGTGTGGGCTTTGGATGGGCATGATTTCAAATCCATTTACTTCCCTCCTACGGGAACAAGCGGCACACCTGAGCTGGTGTCTCCTGAGTGCTCACACGCGGCGATGTTGTAAATCTTCAGCAATCCCATGTGTGGATGGGGAAGCTGAGGCTCAGAAAGTGGAAGCAATTTGCCCAACATTGCCAGGGATGGCAAATGGCAAAGTCAAGATTCAATCCCAAGTCTTCCCAAGTCTCCAGCATCCACCACTGAGCCGCTGCTCTGTACCATGGGCAAATGCCTTTGCTTCTCAGAGCCTTGGTCACCTCGTCTGTCAAATGGGTCTGACAGGCAGGCAGGATGGGCCTGGCCTGACTTCCTGCCGGTTCTCTCAACACTGGTTTGCTGGAGCTGCAGATACTATGACTGGGGAGTGGGTACAAGGCCCAGCTCAGATCCCTTCCTGAACCAGTGCAGCGTGGGGTTATTTGGTGCCAACTCCAGGTGCTGATGAACCAGCTGAGATACAGTGGACCTCACTAGCAATTGAGGGGTTCGCATGCATTTCAGGCCCCTCCTTCACTTCCCTGTCATTTAGATTTTTTGTTTTTGCTTTTTTGGTTTTTTGAGACAGTGTTTCTCAATAGTTCTAGAACTCACTCTGTAGATCAGGCTGGCCTCGAACTCACAGAGATCTGCCTGCCTCTGCTCCCAGAGGGCTGGGATTAAAGGTGTGCACCACTACCGCCTGGCATCATTCAGATTATTAGTCTTGGTCTCCAATCACCAGAATTAGCATCCTCTAGTCACAGATGTGTTCGGTACACACAGAACCATACTATGTCACATCCCTGGGGACAGAGATCTACGGTGATTGACTTTGGGCAGTGAATGAATACCCTCGGTGTCTGTCACATTGTCACCTGACATAGATGGTGACCTTCAGCCTTTGGTGCTTAGTATCATTATGCTATGCTGGGCCTCCATTTCCCAGTCAGTAAAATGGGATGAGTCTAGGGCTGATATTGACTGGAGGCTCTATGCTTGCAACAATAATGATGGCTGGTTTTATTAAGGAGGGTCTTGTTGGATGATGGAGCTGTTGGGGATCCTGGGACGTGGGGTGGGGAATGGGCAGTGGAAAGTCTTGGGACTGGTGAGGGTGAGGGTCAGTGAGGGGAGGATGTTGGGGTGGAGGAGGGAGAACTCTGTTAGTTGGAGGGGAGAGGCCAGTGGGGGAACCTGAAGGGTTGTGTTGGAGTCCTCTTGGTCAGTGACCTTGCCTGGGCTTAGCTAATCAGGCCTTGCCCTCACAGCTGGCTGCACCTTCGAGGAGCCGAGTGACCCTGTTGTGCCCTGTGAGTACAGCCAAGCTCAGTACGATGACTTCCAATGGGAGCAAGTGCGGATCCACCCTGGCACCCGGGCCCCCGCAGACCTGCCCCACGGTAAGCCTAATCTCCATCACTACTGTTTTTCTCCTTCTTTTGGGGGATCTGAAGACACTGAGGAGAAGTGATATGGGGTCTCTGGATATACCTCTGCCCTCTTCTTGGGAGCCCTGGGTCCCTCTGTCCCCACTTCAGTACCGGACGTTTGGGGCATCTGGAGCACTGGATTGGGAGGCAGGAGGCTCAATGTAGATTCTGGCACTGGTCTCCTACTCAGATGATAGCCTTGAGAACACTCATTCCAGAATCATAAGACGTGGGTTCAAATCCTGGCCCCATCATCTAGCCAGCTCTGAGCCTTTGTTGTCTTGACTGTGACATGGGAGAACAGTAGCCCATATCACAGGGCACATGTCAGTTAAATGTTTAGTTGTTATTGTTGAGGATATTTGAGAGTGCCTGGTGACTAGTAGCCCTCCTCTCTGGGTGCAGAATCAACTGCGAATCAAGAGTAGACATGGACGGGCAGTGGTGGCGCACGCCTTTATTCCTACCACTCAGGAGGCAGAGGCAGGTGGAGCTCTGTGAGTTCGAGGCCAGCCTGGTATACAAGAGCTAGTCCCAGGACAGCTAAGGCTATTACACAGAGAAACCCTGTTTTGAAAAACAAACAAAACAAAAAAAGTAAATGAAAGAAAGAAAAGAAAAAGAAGCATGAAGCTAGGGCAGGAGGGTCAAAAGTTTGAGGCCAACCTGGGCTCCTTGGTGAGATGCTGCCCCCAAAATAAAAATGGAAGAAAGAAAAGGGGGTTGAAGAGATGGCTCAGTGGTTAAGAGCCCTGGCTGCTCTTTCAGAGGACCTGGTTCAGTTCCCAGCATCACATGGCAGCTCACAAACAGCTCCAGTTCCAGGGGATGCAATGCTTTCTGATGACCTCTTCAGGAATTGCACATATGTGTACACAGACATGCAGGCAAAACACCCAGACACATAAAATCAAAGAAATATATCTTCTTAGCTGATGGCATACATCTTTAATCCCAGCACTTGGGAGGCAGAGGCGAAAAGCTAGTTCCCAGACAGCTAGGGATATTACACAGAGAAACCCTGTCAAAAAACAAGCCAAACAAACCCAATAGTTTTAAAAGGAAAACAAAAAGGATAAGAGAGATGGAGGCCAAATGAGCCACTTCATTGCTGATGAGGCCTGTGTGGCAGGACAGACAGTGAGGGAACCTTAGGCAGAATCTCTCTCCCCTGTGTCCTGTTACAGAGGTGGCCCAGGGTCTTGACTATGAGCTCCCAGCATGGCCAAGATGGCATCTGCTGGCAAGAGTAGGCCAGGGAGGTGGCGGCTCTTAGTGGTGGGTGGACTGGCAGCTTTAGGTAAGAGACTCCTGGGGGCCTGGCTGGCTGGTTGGGCTCTGGGATTAGATTCTGCTTCCCCTGGGCTTTCCCTACCAGGCTGGTCATTGCCCATCTATGTCCTTCTGGATGTGATCATTTGTCTCTTCTGGGTCCTTGATCCTTGTATATGTCTGCTCTAGACATATCACTGTTTAGCTTGTTTGAGAGAGATGCATAAAGATACCCACCTTGCAGGGGCTCTGTATGACCTCTGTGCACCCCTAGACCCAGCCATTCAGCTCAGATCTTAATAAGTACTCACGTATGAGTAGATATAATAGTTCTGGCTTATGGCCTGGAGGTGGAGGTGCATGCCTTTAATTCCAGTACTTAGGAGGCAGAGGCAGGCAGATCTTTGTGAGTTCAAGGCCAACCTGGTCTACAAAGCAAATTCCAGGACAGCTAGAACTGTTGCACAGAGAAACCCTGTCTCAAATCCCCCCCCCAACCAACCAAAGAGAGAGAGAGAGAGAGAGAGAGAGAGAGAGAGAGAGAGAGAGAGTTCTGACGCTTAGATTCATGTTTTCCAGACCTTCCCACTTTGTCTCTCTGTCTTCCTTGGTGAAGGGAGCTGATCTAGGTCTGGGAGGAAGGGTGAACTTGATGGAATAGTCTAGGGAAAGTATAGGGGGATGGAGATGAAACAAGGAGAAGTAGTCCCAGAGGAGGGCAGGAGGGAGAGAAGAGAACCATGGGGATGAAGGAGTGCATGATGGGAGGAGAGGCAGTGTCCAGGAACAGAGGAGGAAGAGGCAAGATGTCACATTGGAAGAGGGAGCTACCTTAGGGAAGAGTCGCCACAGGAGCGGGCTAAGAAGTGTATGGCTAGGATTCCAGTAGGGACAGGGACCTGGAGCTTCATTTCCTACCCCTGCAGGACATGGGCAGCAGCTTCCTTCATAGGACTCCAGGTTCACAGAGATGAGATCCCTCTAGATCCTGGGAACACTCCTGAACAGGCTCAGAATGTGCTGTCAGCTGGGGAGGAGGCTGTGCTCCATGGCTGCTGTACAAGGGTAGCTTTGGGTCTCTCCTTGGCAGCTGCACCCTTCTTCCCAACCCCCCAAGGGAAGCTGCAATCCCCAGTCAGGTCCTGAGGCACTCCCCACCATCTCAGAACACACCAATGATCTTCAGGTTGGAATCTGGTGGGGGCGGGAAGGGAAGCTAATCCTTCCATTCAATCCATCCTACATATTCATCAAGTTTGGGCTCAGAGCCTGTCTGAGGACACAGCGAGGGCCTGAGGCGTGATAGGCTGGTAGCAAGACTGTCTCACACGTTATGAATGATCAGAACCAGGGGGAAGCACCCAGCACGGGGAAAGTACCCAGCACAAGGAAGTGTCTTGAGGCTTTGGAAGCAGTGACCTCAGGGGCTCTGCCCTGTGCCAGACTCTTGACTCCTGAGAAGAATGATCTAATCCTTATCTCCCAGAACTGCACAGCTTGGGAAACTGGTGGCTTGTGAGTGGCCATATGAGCTGTGACAAGGTTAAGTTTGTGTTTTCTACTGTCTTAGTCCTCTCCTTTGGGAAGCAGACCCTGGGGAGGGAGGGAACGGATCTACCCTAAAGCTCCAACCAGAGCTAAAAACGCCGATCACACCCCAAACCCTTGATTCCTGGTGGGTCCTTCATTTCTATCTCTTCCTCGATGTGACCTTGGCTTTCCCTAAGGTCTCCTTGCCTTTTCTTTTTCTCTCTCCAGGTGCCTACTTGATGGTCAATGCTTCCCAACATGCTCCGGGCCAGAGGGCCCATATCGTTTTCCAGACCCTGAGCGAGAACGACACACACTGTGTTCAGTTCAGCTACTTCCTCTATAGCCGGGACGGGCACAGCCCAGGCACCCTGGGCGTCTATGTGCGTGTGAACGGGGGCCCCCTGGGCAGTGCTGTGTGGAATATGACTGGATCCCATGGTCGGCAGTGGCACCAGGCTGAGCTGGCCGTCAGTACCTTCTGGCCCAATGAATATCAGGTGGGCTGGGTTTTAGACAGTTGGTGGGCTTGGGCTTGGAGGTCAGGGCAGCATCAGGCCACCCTCAGGTTGAACTAGGTCAGATTTAACATGTGTCCAGCATCAGGAGCCAATCTGGGGTCATGTTTGGAGTTGGTCTGGGATCAGTGTGGGTAGAGTGTCAGAGGTCATTGTTAGTAGGTCAGAGGTTAATAGGGTGGCCAGCGTTGACGGTGAGTTGAAGCAATACCCAACTGGAAATTCTGACTAGAAGGATTCTGCTGCTTTGAGCTACTGTCTGCACTGGAATGGACCTTCCAGACTTGATCACACCCCTGACACAGCTGGCTTGGTAGTAAGGGTCTATGTGAGCTGGGTTGGCACCTGTTGGTGGAGAAGGGGGTGGGGTTGGGGCCCAAACTGACCTGGAGGGCTGTCACTCTGACAATTGGCTTCCCTCAGGTGCTGTTTGAGGCCCTCATCTCCCCAGACCGCAAGGGCTACATAGGCTTGGATGACATCCTGCTGTTCAGCTACCCCTGTGGTGAGTCCCAGTCCCTCGGGCACACAGATGAGGGGAGCCTTGACTCCTGCCTGCAGGGCGTTTGGGCCCAGCTCACGCTGGGGCTCTGCCGGTTTTCCCACAGCAAAGGCCCCTCACTTCTCCCGCCTTGGAGACGTGGAGGTCAATGCAGGCCAGAATGCATCCTTCCAATGCATGGCAGCAGGCCGAGCTGCAGAGGCGGAGCGCTTCCTCCTGCAGGTGAGGGCGTCCCGTGTCGATTTGGCCCCCGGAAGGTGGCAGAGGGCAGAACACTTCTCCTAGGCTTGGCTCCCTTTTGGGGTTCTGAGTCCTTCTTTCATACCCCAACATCTGTACACTGTCTCGCCTCCCCCCAGGCTGTGCTCTGCCAGTTGGGGTTCTCATTCACCCCAGGGTGGAGGGCAGTTCCTGGATCCTCACATACCCCTGGGATAGGAGGGACTCATATATGCTGTCGGCTTGGAATTCCCCCTGATTCTCCCATCCCTTCTTCCCTTCAGCGGCAGAGTGGGGTGCTGCTGCCTGCTGCTGGGGTGCGGCACATCAGTCACCGTCGCTTCCTGGCCACTTTCCCGCTGACCTCCGTAGGCCGAAGTGAGCAAGATCTATACCGCTGTGTGTCCCAAGCCCCTCGCGGGGCTGGTGTCTCCAACTTCGCAGAACTCATCGTCAAAGGTCAGCAGATTGATCTTGATGAAGGCCGAAGTTGCAGGGGAGGGGTGGGCGCCGGATAGGATAGGGTGGAGTCCACAGGGTTGCGCTGCCTGAAGCTAGCTTCGGTTGGGGTCCCAGGACAGGTTTAGTTGAGGGTTTGGTAGCAGCTTGAGTGGCTTGAGAGAATAGGGAGGATCTCATGATGGTTGCAGAATTAGGCTCTTGGCTGTGATGTGAATTGACGGACGTGTAAAGGGAATAGTGTCGCTAAGGGATGGGCTGTGTATGAGGAGGACACAGGGAGTGAGGCTCTGTCTAGTTGCGCGTTTTAGGTGCTAATCCAGCGAGTGTGCTGGGGTCCCCCAGATTCGGGCTTGGGAGTTTGAAATGGCCAATAGCCAAACTATGGGAGTTCTAGGGCCACAAGGCAGCATCAGTAGGCTCCTCCTCTTCCGCCTGTCCTCGCAGAGCCTCCCACCCCCATCGCGCCCCCACAGCTGCTGCGCGCAGGCCCCACCTACCTCATCATCCAGCTTAACACCAACTCCATCATTGGTGATGGGCCCATCGTGCGCAAGGAGATCGAGTACCGCATGGCACGGGGCCCGTGGGCTGAGGTGCACGCTGTCAACCTGCAGACCTACAAGCTATGGCATCTTGACCCAGACACGGAGTATGAGATCAGCGTGCTGCTCACGCGCCCCGGGGATGGCGGCACAGGCCGCCCTGGACCCCCGCTGATCAGCCGGACCAAGTGTGCAGGTGGGTTGTTCCCTGTTCCACAAGGATAGCAAAGTCTTCTGAAACAAACACATTTATTAACTTCAATCTTAACACAAGGCAGGGACTCTGGAGGCTGTCTTCTAGCCTGGAGGCGACTTCTCCATAGCTTGTCTCAAAATGCAAAAGAAAACAAACAAACAGAAGAGACAAAGGAAAAACAAAACAAAACAAAACAAGAAGGCAAACCAAGAGACCAAATCAGAAAACTTACCAGAACACTAAGACATAGGTGCTGTTGTCATACCCATTTCACCAATGAGATAACTGAGGCAGAGGTGTTAGGTGACTGGGCAGAGACCATGCAGTAAATGGCAGAGATGGGGCCAGAGCTCTTATTCTGTCTTCTTAAACACTATCAGTTAAAAATTGTGCGTGATGGATTTTGTCTGGATTCACTGGGCCTGTCATTAAGCCCGCAGTCAGCTCTTCTTGCTTAGGAGGGTGAAGGAGTGGTTGCTGAGGATCCATGATGCACCTGCAGGGGAGACTCATCAGAAGTGGGTGATGGGTGGATGATGGGTGGAGAGAGCGGGGTTCTCAGTGACGTCAGTGTGCTGTCATCTTTGGAGTTTTCTCAGTGACAAATGTAGATTCTCGGTGTGGACCCCCGTGCCCTCGTGAGAAAGCAGAGGTCCTCCAGCCTCTAGAGTGTTCGTTTTTGTACAACTATGGTTTAATTTTACAGTAAAGATTGACATCTGGGGCTGACAAGCTGGCTGAAGTTGAACTCATATGATTGATTTTGGAACATGTCATCCTGGGGGGCCCTTAAACCGTCTGACAGTCACCCAGGTCATCCTAATCCTAAAGCTTTAAGCAACCATGAATCCACTTTTCCTCTCTCCTGATTTGCTTTTTGTAGAAATTTTACGTTATAGAAGCATGTATGATTGCTTGCGGTCTTTTGCAGGTGGCGTCTTCATTTGGCCTTATTTGCGCTACAGCGGGTTGTCCTTACTGCATTCCTTTTGGTGGTGGTTGCGGCGTGCGACTCTCTCCTATCTCATTCGTCTGTTCGACAGTGGACAGACACTTGGGTCGATTATGCTTTTTGACCATCAGGAACAGTATTGCACATCAGTTTTAAAAATGTTTATTTTATTTTATCTGGTGTGTGTGTGTGTGTGTGTGTATCTGTGCCTGTGCACTTATGTGTGCAGGAGGCCAGAAGAGGGTGTTGGTTTTCTCCCCGGAGGTGGAGTTACAGGGTTGTGAATCACATGACGTAGTGGCTGGGGATGGAACCTCACAACCTCTACAAGTGCGGCAATTGTTTTTAGCAGCTGAGCCCTCCCCAGCCTTCTCCCTCCCGTTCATGGTCTTAATTTGCATTTCTCTAGTGTCTAGTGTTGCTGAACACCTTTCCACACATGGCTGCCCCTGCTGTGTTCTTCACTGAATTGCCTGTTCGTATCGTCGCTCATTTCTTAATAGAATTACTCTTTCTTTCTGTTGAGGCTTGAGAATTCTTTATGCAGTCTAGATACTAGATCTATCTAGAACACATTATGAATGTATCAATGGATGTATAATCTGCAGGTCTTTCTCCCGGCAAGGATCTTCTCTCCTCATTGCCTTTGTATGGATTGAGAGTCAACATTTTAGATTTTGATGAATTTTCAGAATTTGTTTCTAAAATTGCCCAGTGCTTTTGGATTGGATCATAAGACTTCCTTGCCTAGCTCTGGCTCCCAGAGATCTTTTTCTATTTCTTCTTTTATTTATGTTTTTTTTTTCTCCAAAGGTTTAACAGTTTCATCTTTACATCTGTCTTAGTTCAGGTTTCTATTGCTGTGGAGAGACACCGTGACCACGAAAATTCCTATAAAGGAAAAACATTTAATTGGAGGTGGCTCTTAATAGTGCCACTTCCTTTGGGAGCCATTTTCTTTCAAGCCCCCACAACATCCGTGGTATATTTTGGATAATGTGTGAGGTTACGGTTAAGAGTTAAATAGTTTTTGCAGTTGATGTTAAATTATATATGTATCTCCTAAATTTATGAACTTAGTGTTCATGTATGTGTGGACATGCATTTGCTGCAGTGTGCATGGAGGTTGGAGGACAGCTTATGCAAGTCTGTTCTCTCTTTCCACCATGTGTGTCCTGGGGATTGAACTCAGGTCCTCAGGCTTGACGGCAAGTGTTTTTTACCTACTGAGCCATCTTGACAACCTGCAGTTCATAGTCTTAAGTGTTATTAAGAGTTGATTTGTGGGCTACCTAAAATGTAGTTTAATGCCAGACTTTAGGAGAGAGATGCTTGGGTGGTGGGTCAGTGTCCCTGGGGTGTGGGTCGGGCGATATACCCATTGAGAGCGTCAGTCTTCTTTCTTAATAAGTGGAAGCAACACTAATCTCTACCATATGGGGTAGCGTGAAGATTCAGGCAACGGGTGTTTATTGAGTGTTTATTATGTGCCAGGTAAAGCCACAGTTGCTAGGGATACGTGGCTGCACCCCAGACAGAGGTCATCAGCATTTGAGTCCCCCTAAGACTGCAGGGAGCTCCTGTCCTGGCGGAAGGAGGCAGATGATAAATAAGTAAACAAGTGGAATATGTAGTCTGTCAGATGGTGATAAGTGTGTGAGGAGGGAATAAATCAGGGCGGGGGGTGGGGAAGGGCGGAGGGTTGTTATTTATAAAATAGCTGAAGGACTGTCTTACTGAGATGGTGGCATTTGAGCAGAGTCATGCGGGAGGTGAGGGGGAGCTAGGTGGTGTGCTGTAGGGGGACAGCTAGGGAAGGGACGGTCCAGTCAGACTGTTGAGTGCGGAGGCCTGGAGGCGGAGCATGGAGGAGACCTGTGGGAGGATTGTCTAAGTAGAGTTCGGAGTGTCAGATTCAGAGGCCAGTGAACGAGGGAGTGATGGCAGGGAGTGGGAGCGAGCATGGGCAACTCAGGTTCAGAAGGTTTCCTCTGGATATCTCGTGGGGAATTGAAGAGGAGGGAATGCTGGCTAGTTTTCGTCAACCAGACACAAATCACCTAGGAAGAGGGATCCTTAGTGGAAGAAATGCCTGTAGCATATTGTCCAGTGACCTTACTTAATGATTGATATGGGAAGGCTCAGCCCACTGTAGGTGGCGCCCCCTTTAGGCAGTTGATCTTAGGTTTTATAAGAAAGCAGGCTGAGCAAGTCGAGAGAGCCCCCCCCCCCCCCCCCCCCCCGCACCGGCTTCCCTGGATGATGGAAGGCGATGTGGAAGAGTAAGCTAAATAAACGTTTTCTCCCCCAGCTGCTTTTGGTCTTGGTGTTTGTCACAGCCACAGAGAGCCAGACGATGGCAGAGGGCAAAGGTTCCTGCAGGGGCTCCGCGGGGAGGCTCTCGCAGCCATTGCAGCCAGAGATGGTAGCCGGAAGCCTAGTGGAAGTGCCAATGATGGCTCTGATGGCAGGTTGCTCGGTCCCTTTGGTTCTGAAGTCAGTAGCATCTCCCGATAGATCTGCTGTGGGATGGGGAAAAAAGAAATGGACACCAGGATGCTCCAAGGTGTTTTGCTTGAGCAACTGGACGGATGGAGCTGTCACTTAACTGCACCACAGCAGAGTTGGCAGGCCGGGGGTGGGGAGCTGACCTGGGGGGTGCCATTGATCAGGAGCTGTGAGTCAGACACAATGACTTTGAGGTGCCATTAAATATGCCAGTGGCGATCTCCACCAGGCAGCTGGATGTATGAACAAGACATGGAGGGCCGGGTGCAGGCTGCTGGCATAGATCTGCAGGTTGTCCTTACAGAGATGGTGTTGGTGGCAGGGTCACATCTCTCATATTAGTGTTCTCAGCAGGGCGGATTTTCTCTCCTAGGGGACATTTGCTGGTGTCTGGAGACCGATTGCTGTCATACTGGCTTCTGCTACTGGGTGCTACGGGCATTAAAAGCTAGAGGCCAGGGACAGCTAAACTCCTCGCAGTACACGGGCAGTGTCCAATGACAAGTAGTTATCGAGTCCAATAGTGGTGAGGTTGAAAGCCCTCTTTAGGTTTTGGGGAAATGGAACTGAGGAATTGGACATGTGAAGCTGATCCTTGGGGTCCTGTCGCAGTTTGGGTTAATCTGGGCGATTGTAGGGAGCGCGTGGCACGCGTGTGAAGCACAGTGACTGGCAACTCCCTGAGTGACAGCTGTCATCGTTACGGTGGTCTTCATGTTTCAAAGGCATTTTTGATTTACCACTTAGAATAAATCAGAGCTGAGGCCCATAGAAAACTCCTGAGTGTGCAGATGGGGACACTGAAACCCAGATGGGGAAGGGGCTTGCCTGTAATCAGACAGTGGGTCAAGAACCCAGGTTGTGGGGCTGAGGAAATAGCTCAGTCAATAAAGTGCACGCTGCCAACTCCATAAAGAGACGACTTCATAGCCGGGCGGTGGTGGCTTTTACGCCTTTAATCCCAGCACTCTGGAGGCAGAGGCAAGCGAATCTCTAAATTCTAGGCTAGCCTGGTCTACACAGAGAGTTCCAGGATAGTCAGGGTTACACAGAGAAATCCTGTCTCAAAAAACCAAAAAAGGTGTGGTGTGGGGGTGTGTGGAGGCAGAAGATGCAGGTATGTACACACACACACACACACACACACACACACACACACACACACACACAGAGACCAGGAAGTTACAACTGTTTTTTTGTGGTTTGACTGGGCAGAGCAGGTTGGTTTTGAAACATGTGCCTGTAGTTTTTGCAGGTGGACCTGAAGAGTCAGGCTGTTAAGCCATTCTTTATGGCTAGGTGCTATTGCCTATACAGTCTGACCCAATTCCTCATAACTTTTTTTCCCCCGTTTTTCATTTTGGTTTTTCAAGGCAGGGTTTCCTTGTAGCTTTGGAGCCTATTTTGGAACTCTCTCTGTAGACCAGGCTGACCTCAAACTCACAGAGATTCGCCTAACTTTGCCTCCCAAGTGCTGGGTTTAAAGGCGTGCACCACCACTGTCCGGCTCTAATAGTTATACCTTTTGATCATTCCCATTTTACAGGTAAATAAACTAAGGCTTAGAGATTCAGCCGCTTGACCAAAATCTGCACTGAGTCACAGCAGAGCCAGAGGCAGAGCTGGTTTCTCAGTTACGTTCCTATTGCTGTGATAGATACCCCGAGACGAACAATTTGAAGATGGGTTTACTTTGGCTCACAGTCTGAGGGTACAGTCCACCATGGTGTGGAAGTGAAGACCACAGGAGCTTGAAGCAGCTGGTCACGTTGCAGGCACAGTCAGGGAGAACAGAATCCCAGATGCTGGTTCCCCTGCTTCTTTTTTCTTCAGTCTGGGATCCGGCTCCTGGGATAGTTAAGGTGGTCCTTCCAGGTTAAGGTGCTCCTTCCCACCTCAGCCACAGGCAAGCCCAGAGACTGGTCATCCCAGGTGGTCCTCGAACCTGTCAGGTTGCTAACCACCTCAGCTGACAGATCTTGGTTTCTAACTGGTATGGATGGCAGCAGCAACTGTCAAGGCCCCTGCCTCAGGCCAAGTGCCCACTAGTGTCAGCTACAGATAAACATTTTTCTAGAGGCTTGCAGGGGTGGGGATGGGCCAGAGCCAGGTGGATAGACTCCAAACAAAAACCTTCTCCCGCCCCTTCTAATCACAGGCTCCTCTCTTTGTTGATATCACTGCCCTAGAGCCTGGCCTGGGGTTGTTTTGCTCTTGGGCAGCTGTGTTGTTGGGCTCTCTAGGCCCACAATTCCCTCCACTCTATTATTTACTGTAAAAACAATAATATTGCACCAGTAAAAGGCTTAAAAAAAAAACCCGAGAAACAAAACCCCCAAAGCCTCTGAATCACTCCATCCTAGCTCAACAGCTGCCTTAATTTTTCTGTCTTGTTCCAGTCTCTGCCCATGTCTTCAGTGTACATTTTCACATCCTTGTCATTGGCTGGGGCTGTCGCTCAGGATTCTGCTTCGTTTGCTCGATGCCGGTCCATGTTTATAATTATGTTATTGACTGCCAACGTCTACCCCGGATTTCTGGGCTGTTTGTTTCTACATTCTTATTATTATAATGCTACATCAAAAAACTAAATGCTTGCGGTTCTTTTTATTCTCTTGAGTCGTCTTCTTTAGTGCACACGGTCAGGAATGATTAGAGGAAGGGCTCTGATATGTTATTGCTCTGCGGCATGCTTTCACTAATTCATGTTACGGAAGTCTCACTTTGGTGCACGCGTTTCTTTATTGATTCCTACTGGCTGGGTACTCTGGTTTACCACGTCCCATGTGATGTTATGTTTCCCTTTTTTGTTGTTTTGAGGAATGGTCTCCTTGAAGTCTCGATCCTCTCACTTCTGCCTCCTAAGTGCCGGGATCACAGGCAAGTGCCCGGCTTATATTTGGTCTTTAAAGGAGGTGGTTTTGTTGTTGCTTATTTGTCTCATCTACCTCCTCTACCTCAGGCTGACCTTGAACTAGCTCCGTAGTTGTTGATGACCCCTACCCACCCAGTGCTGGCATAATTCACAGTTTTAAAGTAGGCCTTGTTTCCTCCGTCGACATCAGTCATTCGGAAGGGTTCGGCAACTTTCCTGGAGTTGCAGAACTAGCGAAGAGTGGATGCAGGATGTGAACTTGGATGTACTTGACCCTATCCTAAAAGTCCTTCCATGAGACAGGGGCATTCATCAGCATTATTGAAATCAAGTCATTCTGAGTTAATTTAATAATGTTACATGCGCTCTCCTGCTTTCCCCCGTGCCTACTGTCCTCTTGTCTCTGAGTGGCTTGTGGGGTTCACCTGGATAGGGTTTCCTGGTCCCTTAACTCTGTCTTGCCATTGTGCATTGGCGACTGAAGGAGCGCCTTGGTGGCAGATGGCTTCTGGAAGCAGAGAGACTCTGGATTCGCACCCTTCAACCAGCATATCAATCTTAGTCAACATGGTGTTTGAGTCCCGGATGTGCCTGGGACAGAAGAGAAGAGGGAAGCGAGACTTCCATTCAGGGCCTCTCAGCCTGTGAAGGTGGAGAGGGAGATACCCACCCACACTGGTGTTTACCCTCTGTGGCCGAGGCTCCGTCTTGAGTTCTAAGAGGTGCTTTTGAGTAGTCTAAGCGGGTTGCTAGTGCTTAGAAACCTGGAGATTTCATATAAAAATTTTGAATTTTAGCTCTTAGAAACTGGGAGGGTCTGGAAATCCTGAGCCTGAGCCCTTGGTGGGAAGAATGTCCATGAGGAGCCAGGCTTATGCTCCACTGGCAGTGGGACCCCTGCAGTCTTGTTCACTGAATCTGAAGCTTCTATCTAGCCAGAATATCGTAAACTGGCCCTGCCCTTGTCCAGATCTTGAAGGAGGGCAAGAAAGCAAGTGTCTGAAAGATAGGAAAGAAGATGGGCTGGCCTTCCAGGCACAGGGCGGTGTGCAGGCAGAGCTGGTCTGAGACCCATTCTCTGTAGAGAAGAGAAAGTGGTGTTCTATTGGCTGCTGTAGCCACGCTGGCTCAGTGCACACAGGACAGGCCAGAGCCAGGGGACAGAGACTGAATCAGACTTCTGAGCAAGGTGGCAGGTGAGCACACGCAGTGTTCTGCCCCATGCACACAAGAATGGTGGGTCATATGAACACTTGTGGGCTTCTCTGTGGGCCGGAACGGTGAGAAGGCCCATGTATGGATGTATGGCAGCTGGGCCAGCAGCAGGCATCCTTTCTTGGGTGGCAGTGAGTAGCGACAGCCTAGTCTGATGTCCATGTGGGGTGGGACTTGGGTGTCTTCTGCTTTTGGGGAGAAGGGAGAGGGTCAAGAGATAGGCCTTGTTAGTATGAATCAGAAATCTCTTTCTGAGGGCTCCATACAGGACCAAAGACTTGTGTCTTGCCCAGGCTAGGAAGGAACCGAAAGCTGGGTGGGAGCAGGAACTTGCTGTGCTCAGTGCTAGACTGACCCTTGTCACTCCCACAGTCCTGTGTTAGGAGAGTGTGAACTGATGTTTCCAGGTAATAATTATAAGGGGCTGCTGAGTAAGTTTTTCACGGACGATGACCACAAGGTTCTTCTTAATCCCATTAAGGGGCTAAGTAGCAGTGCTTTCTCAGCCCCTAACAAAGAGGATGGGGCACTTTGTAGGAAGGCACTCCCAGAACCTTTGAGGCATGGAATCCATGTCCCAGAATCGTGTATGAGGGATAAAGGTGTAAGAAGAGACTGCTTTTTCATTTCCTGGCCACCAGACCCGAATAATCACACAAAAACTATATTGATTACAACACTGTTTGACCAATAATGGCTCAGGCATATTTCTAGCTAGCTCTTACATCTTAAATTAACCCAGTTCTATTAATCTGTGTATTGCCATGAAGCTGTGGCTTCCTGGAAATGTTCTGGCATCTTTCTTCTTTGGCACTTACATGGCATCTGCCTGACTCTGCCTTTTTCTCACTGCATTCAGTTTAGTTTTCCCACCTTGCTATATTCTACCTTGCCATAAGCCAAAGCAGCTTCCTTATTAACCAATGGTAATAAAACATTCACAGCATACAGAGGGGCATCCCACATCATCAAGAACTCTTGGAAGTGTCTTGACTCCCTCTTGGAGGCTTGATTAGGAGCATAGACTTGTTAAGGCAGACATGGAGATGTGGGCTGAACACTCTCTCTGAAGGGTGTGTACGTGTGCGTGTGTGCATGCGTGCGTGCGTGCGTGTGTGTGTGTGTGTGTGTGTGTGGATACCATAGGACATGTGTGGAGGTCTGTGTCCCAGGGACCATATTCAGGTTATTAGGCCCATCTTGTGTTTTTGAGACAGGATCTTGTACTGGCCTAGAGCTCACCAGATAAGCTCAGCTGACTGACCATTGAGTTCTAGGGACCTGTCTGCTTCTGCCTCCTAGGTGCTGGGATTACAAGCCCACATTGCCACACCCATTTTTATGTGGACTCTGGGGATTGAACTCAGGTTCCTCACCCTGGCAAAGCAAGCATTTTTACCACTGAGCTATCTCTCCAGGCCCCAGTTTTTCTGTTTACAAAATGGGGACGCATTTTAGGCTAATGGAGTCGTTAAGAGACTGTAGCACGGTCAGCCTCTCCCTACTGTTGGAGCAGTGTCTCTCCAAGGCATGAGTGTGACTATTGTTTGTGAAGATGAATTCCTTCTGGGGACCAGGGCTGCAGCAGCTAAGAGCACGCGTTCTGGTGCTGGTCTGATTGGGTTTAGATTCTAGCTTCACCTTTGGTTGTGTGACTTTGGTCTCCTCACCTAACCTCTATTTCTCTGCTTTCTCATTTGTATGACAAGGTTAGCGACAGCCCCTGTCTCGTTGGGTTTCAACCAAGATTAAATGAGACAAAACATTCTGAAGCCTCCAGAAAGATGTTGGACACTTCCAAAAAATTTAACTGCTGGTGTTATCATTGCAGAACAGATTGCGCTTTCCTTGTGTCTTTGGCAGTCAGGGAACTCACCATTGAATTTGCACCTTAGCTGTAGAGCCCTACCTCAGACGTATCAACGCTGATTTCTGTTTCTGCTTTCCAAACATTCTCTGTCCTAGTGTTTAGCTGTCATAGCGCCCATCATCCTGGTTTGTACATACTATGTAATTTTATATATATATTGATATAAATGGTTCTGCATTAAGTTTAGAATTAGCAAATGAAGAAAATATAGCAACAGGTTGATTCTGAGTGACCAGGTGTTATTCAGAATGCTCTTGAACTCGGGGGCAAATTGTGCTAATTATATAGCACAGCGTTCTATTTTGAGACAGGATCTCACTATGTAGCCCAGACTGACCTCCTGAGTGCTGAGATTATAGGCATGTGCCACTACGCTGGCAAGAGCTAATGGTTCTTGTTTTCCATTTACTTTTTATTTATCGTGTGTGCATGCACAGACCACACTGTGGACATGGAGGTTAAAGACAACGCCAGGGTGTTCTTTTCTTCTATCTCATGGGTCTCAGATATTAGATCCAGGTCATGGGGCTCAGCCAAGTGTCTCTACCCATTGAGCCGTCTCACCGGCCCGGTAGTTAATGCTTCTAACGGGTTATGGTGTGTTAGCCTTTGTTATGCCTGTGTCTTGGGTTTTACCTTAACAGTCTCAGTGTAGCCTAGCAATCCTCTGAGGGAGCCTTGCCTCTGTGTAGGTGCTGGGGATCCAAATCTAGGTCTTTCCCTTTTGTAGTTCAGGAAACTAAGACTGAGAGAGGCGGACTCACTCAGGCAATGATCACCTGCTGCAGGTGGTAGACTAGGATTCGGATGTGTCTCACCTTACTCTAAAGCATACAGTATCACAGCCTGTTCGGTTCCGAGGGTGCTCAGAGTTCCAAGAGGCAGAGGACGAATGGTTTCTGGCCGTTGATTGATGCTCTCTTCCTCCCCATCTCCTCAACCTTCCCCCGGCTTTCTATGTCTCCAGAGCCCACGAGGGCCCCCAAAGGCCTGGCTTTTGCTGAGATCCAGGCTCGCCAGCTGACCCTGCAGTGGGAGCCCCTGGGCTACAACGTGACGCGTTGCCACACCTATGCTGTGTCCCTCTGCTATCACTACACGCTGGGTGGCAGTCACAACCAGACCATCCGGGAGTGTGTGAAGATGGAGCAGGGTGTCAGCCGCTACACCATTAAGAATCTGCTGCCATTCAGAAACGTCCACGTGCGTTTGATCCTCACGAACCCTGAGGGGCGCAAGGAGGGCAAGGAGATCACCTTCCAGACAGACGAAGATGGTAAGTGTGCAGGCTGGATTCCCTGAGCCCAGAACGCCTCCCATACCTGGGGCCTCTGCTCAGACTCATGCAGGGAACTCCAGCAAAGCAGTGGTGGCCGTTATTCATTCTTGGGGAGACTGTGGGTTATTAGGTTAGTGTAATTTCTTCCTTAAGGGCTTAGAAGAATTCAGTGGTGAATTCGGATCAGGAATGTTCCTCATGGCAAAGTTTTAAATAACAGTTTTCACTGGTGACATAGATTTGGATGCTTTCAGTCACTTTCTGCCTTGTTCTTTGAGATGGCCTCTCACCGAACCAGGACCTCACCAGCAGGCAGATTGGCAGATCAACAGGCTCCAGGTTTCCACATGTCTTTGTCCCCGCCCTTCCCCAAACACTGGGGTTACACAAGTGCACTCCCACGGCTGGCTTTTACATGGCCACTGGGGATCCAAACCTAGGTCCTCCTGTTTGCATAGCAAGCAGTTGACCACCCAAGCTGTTTCTCCAGTCCCGGTTTTAGCTTTTTGAGCCTTTACTCCACCCCTTCTCCCCTTTTCTGATATGGTCTTGCTGTGTAGCAGAGTCTGGCCTCAACTTGTAATCCCCTTGCTTCAGCCTCATCAGGGCTGGCATTTTGGCTGTGTGCCACCATGCTAATTTCTAATGCATGCACTTACAACCATGCGCTTTTCTTTTTGCTTGACTCTCGCTGCATCCCATAGTGTTTGTTGTCGTCCAGTGCTGGGGCTTCACCTCAGATTTGCGCATGATAGGCAGGTGTTGTGCAGCCCTGAGCTCTGTCCTCAGCCCACCCGTAAGTCTTACTATGTTATTTTCATTACCATTCAGTTTAAAATATTTTCTAATTGCTGTAATAATTTCCTCTTTAACTCAAAAGCTATTTAGAATTACTTAGCTTAATTTTTTTCTCCCTTCTTTTCTTCTTTCCCTTTTCTTTCATTCTTTTTCCCTTTCTCCCTTTCTTCCTTCCTTTCTTTCGTTTTTACCCCCAAGACAGGGTTTCTCTTTGTGACTCTGGCTGTCCTGGAACTCACCCTGTAGATCAGGATGGCCTCAAACTCACAGAGATCCATCCACCTGCCTCTGCCTCCCGAGTTCTGGGGTTAAAGGTGTTCGCACCACTGCATGGCCACTTTGCTTAATTTCTAAGCATTTAGAACGTGTGTGTGTGTGTGTGTGTGTAGCCCATATAAAATTCATCTCACCTCGTTGGTTTTCCCCGACACCACTCACCTTAAGCATGTGCGTAGGCCACACTGAAGATTTCTCAGGCTAGGAGCAAGCAACGGCTGGGACTGCCCCAAGGCTTTGCACAGCCTGTAGCTAAATACCACGCTTCTCCATTCTCATGATCTCTACATGTCATTTGGTCCCCAGGATTAGGGTCAGGCCACCTCATTCTGTCCAGGGTGCTTATCCTAAGTGATCAGTCCAGTAAATTCCCATAGACTGGACACTTCAGTGAATTCATTTCCAAATGAAGAGATCACATCCCAGCACCCCAAGAGGCCACTAATGCTCCCGTGTTCACCTCTTCCCAAAGGTAGCCATTACCTCTCCCAATAACACTGTGTATTAATTTTTGTTTGGTTCTGGGCTATCTGTAAGCAGCATCATACAGTAGATGCTTGCTTTGTGCCCGCTTGTGTCTGTGAAGTTTGTGCTCTTTGGAGGCCAGATCGTCCTAGTGAATATGTTCTCACCGCTGTGTGGTTCATTCTAGAATGAATCCATCATATTTACTTTCTGTTAACTGTCGGTGAGTATCTGGGCAGATTCCTATTTGGTTACTTTGAACAATGCTTTGAAAAAAGTCTGTGTAGATTATTTTTGGTAGATATTCATGTGTCGTGTGGGTGTGTGTAGGAGAGAATGACTAGGTTGCAAGGGTGTGTGTTCATCTTTAGTAGATTTAGCCAGACAGTTTCTCATTGGTTGTGATTGTGCCAATTTCAACTCCACTAGCAGTGAATGAGACTTGGTGGTTCTGTGATCTTACTGACTCTTGGAATTGTTGATTATACTTTTTTATTTTCTGTTTGGATAGGTGGAGAATGATCTTGGGAAATTTTTGTTTTAACTGAATGCTTAGCTTTCATTGTATTATTATTATTATTATTTGTGTATGTGTGTAGGCGTGCGCGCATGTGTGTGTGTGCGTGTGTGTGTGTAGGCGTGTAGACCAGAGGTTGATGTTTTCCTTTATTGCTTTCTATCTTATTTTTTGAGACAAGATCTCACTGAGCCTGGATCTCCTTGTTTCTGCTCAGCTGGCTGGCCAGCAAGTCCCAAGAAACCTACCTGTCTCTTCCCCGCAGCCCCCAGTGCTGGGTCACGGTTCACACCACCAGTGCTGGGTCATGGTGCACACCCCCAGTGCTGGGTCACAGTACACACCCATGCTGGGTCACGGTGCACACCAGAGACCTGGCATTCGTGTGGGTACTGGGGATCCAGACTCAACTGGCTCTTCAGCCCAGCTCTCACTGGTTCTTACCCTTCCTTCCAATGGCCCTCCCGCTGACCTTTGCTTCCTCAGAGACGTTCATCAAAGTGTTTTCCCAGTCAGAAGCTGTGCCCTGCCGTGCTTGTTTAGAATGTACAGTACAGCCCAAACAAATGGACCATATCTCACAGTGCCCATGTGGGGATTTTTATAGCATGTGTGTGTGATGTAGTTATCAGCGTGTTAATCTTCTCCAATCTCATTGAGACTGTTTATGTAATTAACATCTTTTTAGACAGGGAAACCTCTCCACCCATGATCCAGACCCCCTATGGCAACAGATTTCCTTTCTCTGGTAAATAACTGTATCTCATGAGCCTGAATGGAACCTGCTTGGCCCTGAAAGTGGAAGGCCCCTATGGATTGGGTCATGTGAACTTTGAACTTTGCATCCTTCACATTATTTACTTCCGGTGAGAGAGGGGCTGCGTCATGTCCATTTCATAGATGTGGAAACTGAGGCTCAGGGAGGCTGACTGGCCCAAGCGGAATAGCTAGGAAGAGGCGAAGCTGATGCGTGAACTCTGTTATTTGGAGCCAAAACCCACTTTCCTCTCCTCCGTCCTTCCCTCGCAGTGCCTGGTGGGATTGCAGCTGAGTCCCTCACCTTCACTCCCCTGGAGGACATGATCTTTCTCAAGTGGGAGGAGCCCCAGGAGCCCAATGGCCTCATCACTCAGTATGAGGTGAACAGGGGCCCAGGTGGGAGGTCAAAGTTCCTTCCTGTGCTGTGACAGAGAGGGAGACCTGTGGGAGGACAGAGGCGGACCTTCAAGCTACTTCCGTGATGGTCAGAGTCTGTGCTCTGTGAGTTCTGAGTAGAGTGTGGATCAGCCCAATGCACCTCTAGTTTCCGTGAAACATAAAGATTGGTGGGTGGGATTCCTGAGATAGTGACGCCCATCCCTGTCCCGTTCCACCTACCTGCTCCTTCTGCCCCCAGATCAGCTACCAAAGCATTGAGTCCTCAGACCCAGCCGTGAATGTGCCTGGCCCGCGGCGCACCATCTCCAAACTCCGCAATGAGACTTACCACGTCTTCTCCAACCTGCACCCCGGCACCACCTACCTGTTCTCTGTGCGCGCCCGTACCAGCAAGGGCTTTGGCCAGGCGGCTCTCACGGAGATTACCACCAACATCTCAGGTGAGCTTCCTTGGGAGGGGGCCTAGGGTCCCAGGTTCCAAGGATATTGAAGGGTGAAGCAGCCTGGTGCGGGTACAGAGGACCCTGCTGAGATAAATGAACCGTTTAAAGGCTTCAAGTCAGGAGTCGGGACTAAATCAGAGGGGTCAGGAGACTATGGTGAGTGGAATCAGAAGGTTGAGGTCAGAAGTCAGCGCCTAAGATGGGGGGCATGGAAGCTTAGATCAGGGGAACATGGTGATAAGAGGATTAGAGGTCTGGCCTTCCTGGCCAGTGGCCAGATGCCATGCTTGTGTTCCTGTCTCTTCTCAGCTCCCAGCTTTGATTATGCTGACATGCCGTCACCCCTGGGCGAGTCGGAGAACACCATCACAGTGCTGCTGAGGCCGGCCCAGGGCCGCGGAGCACCCATCAGGTGGGAATGCCTGCGGAGAGGGGCTGGGAGACAGCCCTCTCCTCTGATCTGGCCAACTCTCTGGTGACCCTACTTCCTGCCTGGGCTCCGAGTTGAGGAGGGTGCACCATGATTCTGGGTAGTGAGCCAAGACCACAGGTCTCTGCTGGTAACTGTCATGGGTTTCCTGGACAGTGTCCAGTTTGGAGAAGGAACTAGGCCGCCCCAGGGTGGTTCATTGGACACTCAGGAGTAGTAAAGCTCTTGGGGCCTTGTATTTTCTAGCTAGCTCTGTTCCTGCACTCACAGGGATGGGTATCCCTATTGAAGACTAGGGAACCAGCCAGTTAAGGCCATTCCCATGGGGATGGTCTAGCACACAGCTTTTCTGCTCCCCACTCTCTGGAGGACTCTGGGATTGTTGATGTTGCCAGGGCTGCCTCTGCTGTGTGTGTGTGCGCGCTGGAGTAAAGATGGGAGTGTACATGAGCAGGGTCATCTCAGGTAGCCTTTGTGGTATGTTTGGTATGGAGAAGTGAGGGTGGGAGTGACTTTTGGAAGGCACAGAGCCTCTCCGCCTGCCACTCAGGTCTCCCCCTTTAGTGGAGACTGGGAGCTGTCTCATGAAGGTGGTTGGGTTGCTCACGTGTTCTAGCTAGTCCTCCACCTTCTCACCCAGCCCTTTACCTTCTCTTCCTCACTTGTTGGGTCTCCCCGATATTTACTACCACTGCCTGCTTTGGCCCCCTTAGACTCTCAGGCCCCTCTGGGTGTTGTGTTCTTTGATGAAGCCTCCAGGTTCTTGTGTGGCAGCGTCAGGCAGGACTTGGTCAAGGTAGATGGGAATATGGAGATGGGACATGGTGGGTGGGGTGATCCTCATCTCAGAGACTCCATTTCTGCAGACACCATTTCAGTTTGAGGCTAATGTGAACCTCCTGGGAGCATTTGGAGCTGTGGGAGGCTTGACCCCTAGCTTGGGGCGTGCTGAGAGGGATCAGGGCTGGCGTTTCCAGCAGTTTTGTGACAGGCAGTGAACGGATTCCCTGCGCTGGAAACTAGAGGGAAGGCAGAGGCATTCCTACTTTCCAGAGCAGAGGCTGGCTGGTGGGATGTCCCAAGCTGAGCTGTGATGGAGGCTGACGGGAAAGAGTTAAGCATATCAGACCCCACATGTTGGCTCTGGCTCAGTTCCACAGTGGACTGGAGGAGCCCACAGCCAAAGTCCCTTACTCGAGGCGCTAAAATAAACAGAACCCCAGTGGTCAGGAGCAGAGACACAAGTCAGGGCAGGAGGGTCCTGTGGGGCACAGTGGGCTCCAGTTTCCAGACGGAGGGCTGTCCGAAGCTTGAGAGGACTCTAGACAGTCGCACCAACATATCCTTGTTTGCTTTGTGAGCATATCTTTCCTGCTGGGGACAGTTAATTCCAGGAGGCCTAGATCCCCTAGTACCAGCTCAGGGCCTCTCACCCGAGCGTAGTAAATGTGGTCTTACCCTAGTCATCTTTTATCTGAAAGAGCCTGGGTGTTTCCATGTTCTAGATTCTGTGTCACACACAAGAAGACTCATTGATGAGATCAATTAATCCTTAGGGTGTAGACCCACTGAGCATGGCTACAATTGGTGGCCACAATAACAATGGACACTCACTAAGTGTCCCTTTCTAGCTACACCCTGGTTCACTCCCATCTTACAGAGGATGAAACTGAGTCTTGGGAGCTTCTGTAACTTGCTGGGTTAGAAAGAGGCAGAGCTAAGACCCCCGACCTTCACTACTTGAAGGCTCTCTGTGGCCACTTGTACCATCTCCTCTCTGTCCAGTGTATACCAGGTGGTTGTGGAGGAAGAGCGGCCACGGCGCTTGCGACGCGAGCCAGGAGGTCAGGACTGCTTCTCGGTACCTCTGACCTTTGAGACCGCACTGGCTCGTGGCCTGGTGCACTACTTCGGGGCTGAACTGGCTGCCAGCAGCTTGCTTGAGGCCATGCCCTTTACTGTGGGTGACAACCAGACCTATCGTGGCTTTTGGAACCCACCGCTTGAGCCCAGGAAGGCCTACCTTATCTACTTCCAGGCAGCGAGTCACCTGAAAGGGGTGAGGAGTTGGCTGCGCCCTAGGGGTGTAGACTGGGGTAGTGGGCTGTAGGGTGGGGGACCTTTGGGGAGGCCTACCACTGGGGCCTGAGACCTGGTCCTGTACTCTATACCCTAACCTCCTTTCCTCCAGCCTCAGCCTTCTGATCCCAGGCTGCTTCCCACAGATGCCCCAACACTCCTGTTGACTGGGCTTCCTTGCTTCCTGTGGCCCTGCTTTCTCTCAGACACCTCTTCCCAAGAAGCCCACCACTAGAGTCCCAGGCCCCACCTCCACCCCAGACTTTTCTTCCTCCCTGGGATCTGCCTTCTTTTCTGGGCTTTCTGGATCCTCAGTGCTCCAGCCCTTGATTTCTTCCAGTTTTTAGCAGACCCCTGGATCTACTTCTTCCCCTCATGTCTGGGGCGCCACCCCACTTTCCCATGCTGGTTTTGTGTCCTCCAATCTTATTGATCTTAAGGCATAGCTCTATGGAGTGTCCATAGTTAATGGTTTGTACCTGACATGTGAGGCCTGATTAGGTCCAAGCTATCCCAACTGAGGTTCCTGAGCTGTAGAGCGTGGGTTTGGCTGTTGTCTCTGAGTCTCTTCATCTGTATTTCTAGGAAACCCGGCTGAACTGCATCCGAATTGCCAGGAAAGGTGAGTCTGCTGGGTGTCTTCAGCCCTGCCCAGGCATGGCCTCTCATCTGTGCATCTCCAGGGGACCCGGGGCTATGGGAGCCTAGGGCTGTGGAAGGCAGACCCCAAATAGGAAGGTCTCCCTGTCTCAGCTACCTGGTGCCCACTTCAAGGCTTCTTCTTTCAAACTGGACAGCAAGCAGTCTTTCGCACCCTTCACGCTCCCCATAGTGACAGAAGGGTCCCTGACAAAGACAGGAACCAGCCTGTGCAGTGAAAACCATCTTGCTTGTGCCTTGAGAGTGATGGTAACTGGTCTCTTGTTCTGGGTTCTGTATCTGTTCCTTTTTCTACAGTGGGCTAGACAGGGGACAGGCAGGGAGAATGTGGTGTGAGGACCATCCCTCTTCTAGGCATGGCATATGGTTGGTTACACCCTGAGATGTCTCATCTGTAGCACAGGTACTTTTCCCCTCCATCACCTGGTAGGAGGGCAAGGAGGATAGAACTGAAGGCCCCAGGTCTCCCTAGTTCTCTGTCTGAAGATGCTGGGGGGAGGAGAGCAGACTGAGGGAGACTGACCTGGAATGTGGAAGGCAGGCTATTGGCTGAGAGGCAAGGTGAGGAGACAGATCTCTGACTGAAAGGTGGGGCAGTGCCTAGGTGCAACGCTGGGGCCTTGGTATGTACATGTTGGGTGGCTTGTTCGGTGCCTCGGTGCTCAGATCCTGGCCTGTCGGGTGGGGTGGTCTCTGATCCTCTGTCTCATTCATTCTCCCTAGCTGCTTGCAAGGAGAGCAAGCGACCCCTTGAAGTGTCTCAGAGATCGGAGGAGATGGGGCTTATCCTGGGCATCTGTGCAGGCGGTCTTGCCGTTCTTATCCTCCTCCTGGGAGCCATCATTGTCATCATTCGCAAAGGGTGAGTAGTGCCCCTCACCCACCAGGGGCTTCCTACTCCTGGAAGGCCTGCTGGGTCCAGAGGAGCCATGGCTGAGGTTGGTAGAACAGCCCCTTGCCCCTTGGTGGTGAAGTATATGGAGGGTTGCCAGCCTGGGCATTGGGCCTATGGATTAACACACGCTGGACAGTGAGTGTCAGAGACTCAGCAAAGAGCACTGTTGTGGCTGGAGCACAGGTCTGGCTGGTGCCAGGAGCCACTATCCAGGAATGGGTATTCTTCCTTGTGCCAAGGAGCTATGCTGGAAGCAGGCACTCCCTTCCTTTGCTCTACATTGGCTGTTCCAATAGGAAGGCACAGAGGTGACCTGATTGTGACTTGGCCCTCTAGCCAAGGTCTCTGCCATGACTGATTGTGCAAGCTCAGAGCCCCAGGGTGAGCGAGCTGCCAGGGTGTTGAAGGACATCTGGTCTAGTGTTTAGATTGGTTTCAAAGCGACAGAGCCTGTCAAAACCTATGATCCTCCTCACTTTGCAGAGTGCTTGCCTAGCATACACGGAGCCCTAGGTTTGGTCCCCGGCCTGGTATAAACCAGAAGTGATGGCACACGCATGTGATCCTAACATTCCAGAGACGGACACAGGAGGATCAGAAGTTCAAGGGCGTCTTTGTCATCTCTGTTGTATACTAAGTTCAAGACTTGCCTGGGCTCCATGAGATCCCGTTTCAAAACAAAACAAAGCTCAAAGTGCCAGAACGAAACAAGCTCCCCACCTGGAGCCCGGTGAATTAAACAGAGTTGGAGGCAGGGTGGGAACTCCTGAGACCCCTCTGCCTGCGGCCACACGCTACCTCAGTCTCACCAAGCAACTCCAGAACGTGGTGGCTCAGACACTGTAATTGAGCCCTAGAGAGGGCGGCGAACCTGCCCAAGGTCACCCTAGGAGCCAGAGGCAGAGCCAGCCTCCTCCTTCCCCATCTGGACTCTGGCTTCTGTAGCCCCTGCTGCTGCCAGGCTGGGCACACGCAGGCTGGTTGGCACCGGCTCTCCGGGCTGCCAGGAACAGATAAGTAGGATCCAGGGAGGGCACAAAGAGCTGGCTAGGGCCATCAGCGGTAGAGACAGGGTGTGCCAGTAGAATGGGGATTGTGTGTGGGATGGCCTATCCTGGACTCAGGCTCAGATTTTTTTTTTCTCTCCCAAAGTCGAAGAACAGTATCTTGAGACGAACTATTTTTAATGATCACTTAATGAGGAATGACTGTGTGCCAGGAGAGGCGCTAGCTACTGAGTGCCCAGAATGTGCCAGGCGAGGTTCTGGCACTTGGGGTCTTTCCGAGAACATTTCCTTCTTGGATCCTGACAAATAGCAGGCCCGACTCCCTTTTCTCTGACGGAGAAGCTGTAATTAAAGTGAGTTGCCCGTGTCTCTAGGTACGGTGGCCGGGTTTACTCTGGACTCAGGCTTGAACCTCACTACAGATGAGAAGGCCTCACTGTAGGCTTCCTGCCAGTGGCAGCTCTCGACGCTTGTGCCCAACAGAGACCTGAGAAGGCCTCCGAGTAGAGCGTGGGTGTAGGAGGCTGTGAGTGGAGCTGATGGAGTTTGAGTTCCTAGAAATCTCCCCTGAGGGGAGAGGATTGGCTGTGTGGGGTATTTTCCCCACGCTCTGCAGACAGAGCCTTGTCCAGGACAGGGCGGTCATGGTGCCGTCAGAATGTCGCTAGGAGACCGCCCTCATTACACAGTTGCTAACTCGTGTATACAGTGCCTGTCCAGGCTATCTCGAAAGCCCCTAAGCCCATTGTCTTTCCTGGAGCTGCAACTTGGCTTCTTCCTTTATTTAAAATCTACCCGTTTTCCACTATGGCCTGTCTCTGTGCTCGCTGGTCCTGGCCTTGGGGAGCCAGTACACTCCCCAGGGCTCCCCCACTTTGCCTTGTGGGGTCTGAACAGGTTTCAGATCAGCCTGTGTTGCAAATGTAAAGGACTGAGTCGGAGGTTCAGCTCCCTCCCTAGCCTGATGGAGCCTTAGTAAGAAGCATTGAGGGAGTTCCTGGGCCAGGATCTCGAGACATGTATTCTGAGACCTGGGGGACTCTGGTCTTTATCATGACAGCCTGTGACTTAGTGTTCTCGTCTGTGAAATGGGATTATTTTTCCAGGGCTAGAGATTGAGCCCTGAGCCTTGAACATGTTAGGCAAGTGTTCTACCAACCAGCAGCAGTCTTAGTTCAATGTCAGGCTTTACACACAAGCTTCGGGTGTGTAGTGAGAGGGTGGCCTCCTAGTCAGGGTCAGTCGGGGCAGAAAGTGTGGGCCCTAGGTTTGCCTACGCATCCCACTGGGGCCTCTATATCCTGCTGGGGCCTTTCTACCCCGCTGGGGCCTCGCTACCCTGCTGGGGCTTCTCCACCCTGCTGGGGCTTCTCCACCCTACCACTCCTTGACCCTAGCTACTCTCCTTCCTAGGTGGAGGTGTATGTGAAGGGCTACCTGTGCAGGAGCTGTGGAGACTGCAGAGGAGAGCCCGAGGGTGGGGGCTGTCTGCACAGGCCAGAGCAGGCTTGGATGCGGGATGGTGACTTTGAGTGTTTGTATACATGTGTATTTCTGCATATGAGTGTGTGCATATGTGAATCTATTTAATGTGTGTGTGTTTCTGCACATGTAAATGTAGCTGCAAAAGCTGGGCAGCCTTCAGACTCTGCCTCCCTCAGCAGCACACTGAGAGAAGGGCTTTTAGTCTGAGCTCACAGTGATTGCGTCTGGTCAGTCTTTAGACTGAGGATGGCCCCTTGACCTATGTGGTCCCTTCCTTCTGGGAGGGAAGCCTGGTCACATCGCTGTTTTCTCTTTGCACGCTGCCAGGAGGGACCGCTATGCCTACTCCTACTACCCGTGAGTAATTCCGACTGCCCTAGGCCTCAGAGCCTGCCCTCCCATCATTCTTTGTCTGTCTGTCTGTCTGTCTGTCTGTCTGTCTGTCTGTCTCTCCCTTCCTCTTCTGCTCCCTCTCTGGCTATGTCAATGCCAGCCCCTTTCCACGGCTTCCCCTCCCTCGTGCTATCTTTCCCTATTGCTCCAGCAATGATTCTATACTCAGCTGGCTTGGTGCTTCTTCCAAGCCACCCCACAGCTCACATCACCTTCCTGACCTCAGTGACCTCTCTCCACTGAGGTTCACTGTCTCCCCTGCCCCCATGTTTCCTGAACCTGTCCCTCATCCTGCTGGTTCCCAGCACCAGCCCCCAACTTTCCTCCTCTCCCTCCGAGGAATTGCTGACATGACTGCTTTTCCTCCCCAGGATTTCGTGTAGATAATTTTTGAACCTAAATTAGGAACTCTTGAGTGTGTACATTAAATTCCATCCACCTCCTCTCACACTGAGATGAAGCGGAGGCTGGTGGAGTCAGGTGTCCCCTGTCAGCCCCCATGCTCCGTCTCCTGTGGATCTGATAGGTTTGTTTTTGTAGTTTTTCCAAGGAGGCTGGGAACACAGCCTTGTAGTTCACCACTGGAGACTGCCTTTCGGGCCAGTATCCGTTCACCAAAGGGCTCTCTTGGGCCTCTTTGCTCAGCCAGCTTGTCAGGGTCCTCACAGCCTCGACATGGGCCCCAGGTTATTTCCAGGCGGGCATCTTTTCCTGTCAGCCACAGTCTTCTGCCTCACATCTTCCCCAAGAGCCTGGGAATCACAGCCTGAGGTCTCCACTCTTGACGTGTCCCAGGCAGGGCTGAGCTCTCCTTCCCCTGCTATACTTATTTGCTGCCAGGCAGGTGGGTGATAGAAACCACAGCTGGTGTTTCCTGGGAGACCCCTGAGCTGGCAGTGCAGGTCCTGGCCTGCCCTCAGAAGGCCTGGTTCTCCTCCTGCAGGATGGAGGGAGCGCCCAGGCAAGGTTCTTTCAGGAGGTGGGTGTTTGAGGCTGTCTGAGTTAATCTTCTTCCAGTTTGTGGGATGGTGGCTCTGCAGTGGCACCTAATTAGGTCTAGAGTGAACTGGCCCTCTGTCTCATGAGACCTTGGAGTCAGAAGGAATAAAAAACAGGGTCCCAGCTATCATGGCTGCTATTGGCTGGCGGGTTAAGAGTATAGGTTGTGTCCCCTCTGTGTCCAGATATACATTTGCAACGCAGCTGATTCCTGATTCCAAGGCCTCCCTCCCACCTATGGGTGCTGTTGGCCCCACCCACAGTACCAGTGTCTGTTTCCAACTGTCCCCTTCTGCAGGAAGCCAGTGACCATGACTAAGGCCACCGTCAACTACCGCCAGGAGAAGACTCACATGATGAGCGCTGTGGACCGCAGCTTCACAGACCAGAGCACCCTGCAGGAGGATGAGCGGCTTGGCCTGTCCTTCATGGATGCTCCTGGCTATAGCCCTCGGGGTAAGTACTGGCCCTTCCAATCCCCAGGCTCACAGGTCACCGGACAAAAATCAGAGAATACAACAGGTGGGGTGATACTGTGCTTGGAGGGGCTTAGAGGAAGTCTGCCAGCTCAGCAGTGAGGTGACGTGCACACCCTCATCTCTTATTGGACAGCTACTATCTGCCAGACTGGGGTTCAGTAGTTGGGGGTGGGGAGACAACCAGGCTGTAGTCACACAGACCTGGGCTGGCCTCTGGGATTTCTCCTTTATAAGGCTGTGTGGCCTGCGGCAAGTTGATTAATTAAGCTCTCTAGACGTCTGTTTTTTTCACATATAAACTAGAAAGAAGGTCATCTCTGCCGGTAGACCAGTTCTCCCCAGGGCTGCGATGATGTCCAAATGAGATAGTATATGTGAATCACTTGGTGCTGTGTCCCAGTTGCTGGAGCAGAGCGAGGCAGCTGCCGGGTGCTAGGTCTCGACTTCCTTTGCTATCTTTCTTTTTACTTTGCTTAGTGTTGTTGTTGTTGTTGCTGTTTTTAAGACAGGGTTTCTCTGTGTAGCCCTGGCTGTCCTGGAACTCCCTCTGTAGAACCAGGCTGGCCCTAAACTCAGAGTTCTGCTTCTGCAAAAGAAAATAGGATATGCCACCGAGGCACTGTTCATGACTAAAGCCATAATTGTACCAAATACATGTGAGCCACTGGCTGCTCAGAGCTGTAGCAGAGTTAGTTCTCAGCTACGCCACTGCCACCCTCTCATATAAATACGCCCTGAAACTTTTATTCACAATTATCTGGCCTTTTGCTTCAAAGATTTACTTGTTTTTATTTTTATATATGTCTGCCTGTATGTCTGTATGTGCATCACGTGCTTGGACAGTAGAGGGCATCGAGTTCCCTCAGAGCTGGTGTGGGTGCTGGGGACTGATCCTGGGTCCTCTGCAAAAGTAATGTGTTCTGGGAGGCGGTATAATGGCAGAGTGCTTACCCAGCACAGAGGCAGCCCTGGGCTCTAACCTCAGTACCCCTCACAGAAACAAAACAATAGAAAACAAACAACAAAAGAGCAGTGAGCCCCTAACTTCTGAGCCATCTCTCCAGTCCATCTATCCAACTGCCTGGCCTTTTGTTTTCTTTTCTTTCTTTTTTTTTTTTTTTTTTGACACAGGGTTTCTCTGTAGCCCTGGGTGTTCCTGGAATTTATTCTGTAGACCAGGCTGGCCTCGAACTCACTGAAATCTGCCTTCCTCTGCCTCCCGAGTGCCGGGATTACAGGGCATGCACCACCACCGCCTGGTCTATCTGGCCTTTTAAGGTCAGTTATACCACATGCACATACTTCCCAAAGAACACACTGTCCAATTGTACTCATCATCTAACTTTATAAGACGGAACCCCCACTCTGCTGTTCTCATTCTTGCCTGTGTGGACGTTCATTAGCTGTGCTCTGTTGTATAGTTTTCCCCTGTGTGGCTGTGTCACGGTTGTGTTCGCTGTGGTTGTTTGTTGCTTCTGGTTTCCTGTTACCGCAGCGAGGCTTCTGAGAGCTCCTTTACGCAGGTCTTTAGACACTCGCGCGTGTGCAGTCCTAGAAGGAGGCTTGCTGGGTGATGAAGTGCGTGTGTGTTCCTTCAGCCTCATCAGTCGGGACTAGGATGTCTTCCAAGGCAGTTTTGCTTTGCCTCTTCTAGTGTGAAAGACTTTGTGGCTGCACCTCACGATGAAAACTCGCCAGCCTCCTTCCCTTTGCGGAGCTGGTTTGGATGAAATGCTGATTTTCTATAGTCTTCATTTGCATTCCTCTGAGTGCTAATGAAGTTGAACACATTTTCCAGTCATGATTGGCATTCAGGCCTCTTCTTCCATGAAATGCCTGCTCGCATCTTCCACCTCATTTTCTGTTAGGCTTTTTTCGTTGCTTTCTTAGTGGTTTTTAGGAGTTCTTTATATATTCAGGATAATTATCATTTGTCATATATGAATTGCAAATATCTTCCCCCAGTTTTGTAGCTCGTCTTTCCAGGTTATTTATAGCATCTTTGGAGGAATAGACACGTCTTTATTTGAAAGCCCTTACATTTGCCAGTTATTTCCTCCGTGACTCCTGCTTTCTGCTTTTCTTAGACTTTTTCTCGGGCTGGGAAGATGACTACGTCAGTAAAGTGCTTGCTGCACAAGTCTGAGAACCCGAGTTCAAGTCCCAGAACCAAATTTTAAAAGACCAAGTAAGGGCTGGAGAGATGGTTCAGCCATTAGAGGCTGAGCACATAAAGGTCCCTGGAACTCACTGGTTAGCTAGTGGAGCCCAAGTGATGAGCTCTAGGTCCAGGGAGACCTGTCCTGAAAAGTAAGGTGGAGAAGACAGAGGCAGAGGCTGGTAGATTTCTATGAATTTGAGGGCATCCTGGTCTACATAGTGGGTTCCAGTGGTCTATATAGTGAGTTCCAGTACAGCCAGGACTACATAGAGAGACGCTGTTTCAAAAACAAAAACAAACAAACCCAAAATAGCCAGATGCTAGTGGTACATACCTTTAATCCAAGCTCTCAGGAGACAGATGCAGGCAGATCTCTGTGACTTTGAGGCAACCTTGTCTACAGAGTGAGTTCTAGGACAGTCAAGACTGCACAGAGAAACCTTATCTCAAAAAAACCGGAAACAAACCAGTAACAACAGCAAAAATCAACAACAACAAGACAATAAACAAAAACAAACACAAGATAGATACCTAAGGACCCTAAAGATTCTTAAAAATAAATGGTTGTTGAGTTAGGATAAGCACAGGCCTTGCTGCTGAGGGCCATTGGAAAAGGCGGGGCGAGGGGCGGGGAGGCGGGGATGGAAGAAGAGGGGGAGACGAATGAAGGGTAGCTCCTCTCCCAGGGAACTCAAGGACTAATTGAGGAGTCAGAGTGACTCTGGGAAATGGAGACCAGGGCCACCACCTTGTGAGCAGTGAGACCAGGGCCACCGCCTTGTGAGCACTGGAGACCAGGGCTACCACCATGTGAGCTACCATGCGAGCGTTCAAGACAATTAGTGCTACCAAAAGTTTTGAGAAATTATTAATATATTATATTTTTATTTACGTATTTTCTCTGTATATATGTGTATGTGTGTAGGTACATGAGTGCCACTGTGTGTGTATGTGGGGGTCAGCAGACAGCTCATAAGAGTTGGGACTCTCCCTTTACTGTGCCTGTCTCGGGGTTTGAACTCAGGTCGGCTGTGTCAGTGATGGGCAGGCACCTCGACCCACTGAGCCATCTCCCCAGCCCAAGATTTGAAATTCATAATCAACTTCTTTAAAGGAACCAGGCTTTCAGACTTTCTATTTTCGAGTCACTTTTGATCTTTTATGGCTATGTCTATAAAAATATCACACATATATCAGAAAATGATGCAATTGGTGTTACATTTTTCAGGGAATTTGTCTGTTTCATGTGTGTTTTCAAGCTCGACATGCGCTTATTCCCTTTTTGTAGTTTTCCTCCTTGAATTCTCTCCCTTTTACATTGCTCAGTGGTAATCAACAGCCTTCGTTTTACAAAAAAAGAAAAAAGAAAGAAAGAAAGAAAAGAAGAAAAAAAGAATGAGGAGGAAGGCTGGGGATGTGGCTTAGTGGGTGGCATGGTTACCTGAAGGAAGCCCTGGCTGGGCTAGATCACAAGCATCACACGCATAGGGCATGGGGACTTATGCCTGTAACTCCAGCATTCGGGTGGTGAAAACAGGAGCCATCCTTGGCTACATAAGGACTTTGAGGCCAGCCTGGGCTACCTGAGACTTATCTCAAGACCAAAACAAGCAAACAGTCAAGCAAAAAAATGAGGACAAAGAGGCTCAGAGAGGGGATATCCCTTGTCCAGGTCACATAGTCAGGCGGCAGAGCAACGGCTTGGGCACACCTCTTTCTGAATGGTCGATGCTCGTGTGTGCTGCATGGGACTAAATCATAGAAGGATTTAGGCAGTCAGCAGTGAGGAGGATGAGGAGCAACAGATGCAAGTGTACAGTGGTGGGTATAGGAGGGACCAGGGCCGTGTCCCACCGGGCTGGACATGCTTGGTGGGCGCTGGGAGAGTGGGTGCTGAGGTAGGGTGGTGTCTTAGTTAGGGTTTCTTTTGCTGTGAAGAGACACTGTTACCATGGCAGGAAAACATTTAATCGGGGCTGGCTTATAGTTCAGAGGTTAGCCTATTGCTGTCATGGAAGGGAGCATGGTGGCATGCAGGCAGACATGGTGCTGGAGAGGTAGCTGAGAGTTCTGTATCTGGATTGGCAGGCGGCAGGAAGAGCGAATGAGCCACTGGGTCTGGCCAGAATTTCTGAAACCTCAAAGCTCACTCCAAGTGACATACTTCCTCCAAAAAGGGCACACCTACTCCAACAAGGTGACACCTACTCCAGTGAGGCCACATCTAATAGTGGGACTCCCTACGGGCCTATGGGGGCCATTTTCACTCAGACCACCACAGGGGGCACAGGCCTTGCAGCCGAGTGCCGGTGGAAAATGAGGGACTTGGTTCATGGCAGGAAGGGGAGACTGGACACCGTGAAGGCCAGGTTGCAGTGTCTGGAAAACCATGTGTCCAGGAGACTAGAACTGAGTCTTAGAACTCTCTCATGCTTTGTCTACTCCTGACCTGTTGGCCCTACCTCTCCTTCCTTGTCCTTTCCAAATATCAGAGACCCAATTTTGGTTGACAGCAGAAAACCATGTGGCATCCTGTAGATCTTTTCAGTGCCCTGATACAAGTCGCTCCAGGGAGGATTGGTTTCTCTTTCACTCACTGTTTTGGTGGGTGTCGTCCCTCGGTGTGAGAAGGGTGCAGTGGAGTAGAACTCAGGCCAGACCACCAGGAAGGAAACAGAGTCATCTCCCCAGTCCCTGGGGAATGATGAACCTGCCTTCGGGTGAGCAGGTTGGTCCTTGGGGCAGAATTTGGAATGAGGTTAGAAGTGCCTCTCAGATCCCATAGTTAAGGGAATGGGGACCTGGCTTCTCGGAGTCCAGGAAACTAGGTCATGCCATACGACCCCACCCTTTCCCGGTCGTCTCATCTGCAGAATATCTCGCACTGTTCTTGGGCTCGGGTGTGAGCTGCCTGGCCTGGTTCTTGCTCATCAGAAATTGATTACGCCTACGTGCCTGCTGATCATGGGGGCTGATCGGGATCTGTGGGATAAGTGTGCAATCTTCTATCACTCTTGTTTGATTCTCTTTCTACCCAGTGATCACTTTGTGAGCCTTCGACTGTGTCCGCAGCAAACCTCTGAGCTCCCAGTCTCCTTGATGCTCTGAGTTCATTGAACCAGCAGAAGTCATTTGTGCATGCATGTATTGTGTGGTATTATGCACTTGTGTATGTATACATGTATGTGTATATTTGTGTGTGTGTGTGTGTGTGTCTGTGTGTATGCATTTGGATGCCAGAAGTTGACATCAAGTGTCACTGTCTCAGGTGGTGAGATCTCTCACTGGCTATAGTTCAAACTAGACTAGACTGTTTCTTTCACATGAGCGCTGGGGATTGAACTCAGGTCCACATGGTTCGTGAAGCAAGTGCTTTGCCGGCAGAACCATCTCCTTAGCCCCAGTAACCCATCTTGAACTCTTGCATGTCTTCAACTTGTGTAGTTGTGGCTACTTCTTGGAACTGGCTTTTCAGGCAGGACCAGTATCTTACAATGGAGAAGGACCAAGCATTTAGTCAGCCAGCTTCCCTGGCTTTTGGGGACTCGGGACTCCCTTTCCTGGAAACAATGCCAGCGATTGCTGTGGGTGGCTGTGTCAGGCTCTGGGGCTCTCATGTGTCGTCTTATTATTTAACATTTACAGCAGCAAATGTTCAGCAGCATCAGTTTTTACTTCTTTTGACGTGTAAAAGTGGAAGTTTAGGCAGACTAAATAGTGTCCCCAAGGTCATATGCAGAGCTGGGATTTGATCTGAGAGCTGCTTGAGTCCAGAGCTTTCCCCAGTCTCCACCCACACTGTACTGCAGCCCCTGAGGATGTGTCTATAAAATACAAAGAGCCCTTCATGGTGAGAGATGTGAAGCGGCCTCTTCCATTCATCTCTCAGATATTTCAAATGCACACTGACATGCCGGAAGCCCTGAGAGGTCTCACTAGGCATAAATCTACTTGTTTTTGTTTATGTCAGAACTGTGCAGACTCCTCTCTTTATCTAATTTGTGTTTGTGTGTGTGTGTACATGTTCGTATGTGTGTGTGTGTATGTTCATGAGAACCTGAATATGTATATTTGTGTTCACATGTGCATGCACACGTGTATAAGCAGTCACACGTGCATACACATGTGTAAGTGGTCGTGTGTGCATGCATGTGTGTACATGCATGTGTGTGTGTGTGTGTGTGTGTGCATCCACATCTTTGCAGGCTCATGCGACTGCAGAGGTTTTTGGGATGTCTTCCGCATCTCCATCTTATCTTGTGAGACAGGGTTTCTGTTAACTTGGAGCTGCCAGATTGACCTAGACTAGCCGGCCAGCAAGTCCCCAGGACACATCTGTTTCTGCTTTCTAGGTTTTGGGGTCTAAGGTGTCTACCACTGTGCCCAACTCTTAGGTGCTTGGAATCTGAACCCAGGTCCTCATTTTTGTCAGCCATCTTGAATAATTCCTATACTTACCACTGTGACATGAGCCCTGTCTTGCCTCTTGGACCCCAGCTTCCCCATCTGTGTGGCTAAGGGCATGAGACATCTGACTACATGAAAAGCAAGTCACTGACCGGTTCTTCAGCTGTAAGCGACCGGATCTCAGGATTAACTGCAGAAGGCAGCTCTCTGTTAAACTGGGCACTTTTTAGGCCTGGGGCTGCTGAAAGCAGAACGGCAAAGTGGGAAGGCCCTGCATGGCCTTGAGTTCCTACTCAGAGGCAGCTTTCAAACCTTGGCATGGGAAGCTCTGGGGTCTGGGGAGGAGGCCTGTGCATCTGCATTCGTCTGCTCTGTGAGTCACTAAGGAGGAACATAGGCCAGCTAGGGGATCGTTTTGACGGAGACCTGGAAGAGAGGCTTGAGTTCTCCAGGCATAAAGGATAGGGAGGAAGGGTATTGAGGCAATCATGCAGCCTTTTCTGAGAGGAGATAGGAGCCAGACAGAGAGTCGGGCAGGAGAAACTGTGACTGCTTTCCACAGTCTCAGATGTGAGCCCCGGAACCAGGGTGGGATGTCCTTGAGGATGCTGATTCTAAGAGCTGGAGCGGGGGGTGTGTCTGTCTGGCAGGGTCTGGGGTCCGTGGGGCCCCCTTGTCTGGGCCACTGCACTGACTGACAATGGAAATGCTGGCACAGGAGAAACACTCTATTCAGGTGCCTGGCGTTGTCGGTGGAGGGGGCGGCTGCGCAAGCTAATTTTGCTTTGCTCGTCTTTGAATGGGGGTAATTGCTGGGAGTTGCCGATGTTCCAGATTGTTCCCTGGAAGAGGAGGGCACATCCAGGGCCCTGCTAATGCTGCCTGTGCAGGTCAAGCAGTGAGACCTGGCGGGGTGGTGTGAAGATGTCACTGGGTCACAGGGTAATACAGTCATGAGGACTCTATGGCTCACTTCGGCTGTCCTGCTTATTTCGTAGATGGGAAACCAGAGATACCGAAGGGAAGGGCTTGCAGGGCCTCATGCAGGGTAGCCTTGCTAAGCTTGACTCTAAGGAACGATCCGGTCCCCTTCCATGTTGACTGTGCTCCCTGCCTCCACCCTGCCCGAGTCCATCTAGAGGCTTCCAGGCTGGGCTTGCATGTATGCGAGAGTCCATTTCCCTTCCTTTGGCTACAGGAGACCAGCGAAGCAGTGGGGTCACCGAGGCCAGCAGCCTCCTGGGGGGCTCCCCTCGGCGCCCGTGTGGCCGGAAGGGCTCCCCGTATCACACAGGACAGCTGCACCCCGCAGTACGGGTGGCTGACCTTCTGCAACATATCAACCAGATGAAGACAGCGGAGGGCTATGGCTTCAAGCAGGAATATGAGGTGGGCCTGGCCTGTTCTCCTCACTGTGGACCCTCACTTGGCTCTTCTCAGTCCAGGCCTGTCGGACCCTTTGACAGCCCCCAGCGTAGCCTTATGCCTTTGTCTCTGACCATTCCTTCAAGCGCAGACTCTCCAGCTCCCCACTGTTCCATCTCATCTCCACCCTGCTCATGAGTCTCTGGTTGGGGCCATGTCAGTGCTGACCTTGACCTAACTCCAGTCTGACATTGACCCCTGACCCTCACCCTAAGCTCCTTCTGATTGGATTCCAGCCACCCTCATCTGGGCACCAGGCCTACTCCCACTTACGCTTAATCTCACCCTTAATCTTCATCGTTTAATCTTTCCTCTCTCCCCAGGTCAGACTCAGGGTTCTGTATCCTCAACTCTGTGAACTCTGCCCTCCCTTTGGCTCACTTTTCCTTTCCCAACACACTCATGTGTTCTGAACCTATCCCTTATGGTGCCCCGCCCCCCACCCTGCCTCCGTCACTCCCCTTGTGGGGAGGGGTCCCGAAAGTCTTGGGGTCTCTCTCCTCCAGTGACTACCATTTTCCCATTGGCAGAGCTTCTTTGAAGGCTGGGACGCCACCAAGAAGAAAGACAAGCTCAAGAGCAGCCGGCAGGAGACGGTGTCTGCCTGTGAGTCCCCGGGAAGGGACTGGGACCCACAAAGACAGGAGGAAGTGTGGAAGGAGAAGTGCGGGGAGTCCTGTCTGCTGAGACATAAGGGCCCTGGTTTTTGTGTATGAGGGTCTCACACCACTGTCTCTGTCACTGCCCTGGGACAGTAGAGGCCTCTCTTAGAGTTGAGGGAACAGAGGTTTGGGAGGTTGAGAACTTGGCTCAAGGTTGCACAGCTAATTGCAGCCTAGCTTTCTTAAGTCCATACCCAGACTCAAACTCTCGGCCCAGCCTCACGGTGCCCAGAGCTTCCTGGTCAGCTCTGAACCCTTATAAAGGTCACCTGGCAGCCATGCCTGGATACTTCCCCTAACCTTCAAGAGGACCCCCCACACACACACAAACAAACTACAGGCTTCCTGACACAGCCCTGCTCTGCCACTCTGTTCGCAGATGACCGTCACCGAGTGAAGCTTCACCCGATGCTGGGAGACCCAGATGCCGACTACATCTCTGCCAACTACATAGACGTGAGTGCCTGACCCCGCTCTTTCTGCTTACCTGTCCCTGTCCCCTCCAGACTCCCTGTCCATGCAGGGCACAAACCTACCAGAGACTAAACGGGGGTCTGAATGGCTGAGGTGCATTTGGTGTCAGGGAACTCAGAGATGGGGAGCTGAGAGTGGGTGGCGGCCTGCGGGAAAGCATCCTGGGGGCTGTGCTGGCCTGTGCAGGAGGTAGAACAAGGTCTGGGGCAGACAGGGAGGCTGAGGGAGGGAAGGAGCTGCCTCAATGGGGGCCGAGAGCTTGGAGGGGGAATGATTTCCTTACTGAAGCAGAAGAGGTTATGCAGACTGAGATGGTAAAGACCTTACATGGCAGGCTAAGGACTCGGGCTGTCTCCCAGGGCCATCAGGAAGTTGTTCAAGTGTTTTGGCTTTGATTACAGTGGTCCTTCACATGTAGGGAGGTGTGTTTACTGAGCACATACTGTGTGCCAGGCATGGTGATAAACACTTTACACACACTCTCGAATTTCATGTAACCTTATCACCCTATCATGCATGACCTCCCCTTACAGGGAAGGAAGCTGGAGCTCAGAGAGGTGAAGCTATTGGTTTCAGGACACACAGCTACAGTTGTAAAGAGAGGACTGAAGCCCCAGCTGGGCTGTCTCTGCAGCCTCAAATGCTGACCATTTGGCAGCCTTGACCACTCTTGGATCTGGGTGGATGGGAGGAACGGGCCAAGAGAGGGCAGGCTTCTCAGGTGTGCATGGGGGGTGGTGATGGGACTCGGGCAAGGCCCAGGGACTTGACTGCACTTCATGCAGCAAGCTGAGCTTTGGAGAGTTTTCTTTAATTGTGTAGGAAATGTATTTTGAGCACCTGGGCACCAGGGATAGAAATGAGATCACGTGACCACTGCTTTTTCTTTCTTTCTTTTTTTTTTTTATGATGCAGAGATTCTAGTAGGGGGAAACAGATTAACATGGAAGGAAATTCATTTCAGATTAGTTGGGAAAGCATAGGCAGGAAGAAAAGTGTCACAGAGCCCGTTAGTGGCAGAGCCAGGGCTGGTTGTGTAGACTGTGTGGAGGAGGAAGCAGTGTGGCCGCAGAGGAAGGGGAGGGACACTCGGGGATGAGCAGTGAAGGCAGAGGTCCAGGAGGAAGCCGCAGTGTACCAGGGTTGAGGTCATCAGGACCTCTGGAGATGACTCTCCTCTCCTCCCATCTTCCTCCTGGAGCTGAATGTGCCACCCCTTGCCTCCCAGAACCCTTTGCCGCCTCCCTGCCTCCCAGCACGTTCCTGGCTCCCAGGCATGGGCAGCTTGGAGACAGGGGATCTTTCTCATTGGGTTCCACCTGGTTGGTTTCTCTCGGGCCCTGACAGGGACATACCCATGCCTCTCTCCACCCAAGTCCTGGCCTCCTGTCTCTGTTCTGCCTGCCAGCTCACCCTTTCTGGCCTCTCCTGTGCCCCGCCCACCTCCATCCACCTCTGGCCTAACATCTGTCTCTTTTGCTTTGTTCTGTTCCCTCACTGGAATCATTAAGATTCGGATAAACCGACAAGTAAGTATCTCTTCCCTCTCCTCCTCCTCTTCCTGTCTGGTGGACTGGCTGTGTCCTGGGCTCTCTCACAGGCTCTGGCTGGCTGTCTCTTTCTGTCTCTCTCTCTCCCCCTCCTTCCCCTCTCCTGGCACTGAATGCCAGCCACCCATTCCAGCAGCTTGCCAGGGGCTGCCACGGTTGAAGACTGTCTTCCCACTGGGAGACATTCCTTTCCACCTTTGCTCTCTCAACAAGGACAGCTATGTTGGGGTGCTGGTCACTACTGTCACCTTTGTCCCCCTGTCTAGCCATTTCCTGTGAGCTTCACCTGTTCTGCCCTTCTGCAGAGCTCCTCCTGGTGTGTGTGGTGGGGAAACCGCCCTGAGACTTGTCTCTGTCGCTCCACCCCACCGAGCGGCCCAGGCATCAGACAGGCCTGGGCCAGTTCTCTTTAAGCTCGGCTCCCTAGTGTTCAAACCCTTTGTGGTCAGTTTGCTTAAAACTCAACCCCTATCACTTTGCCCTCCAGTTACCCTCAATTCAAATGGGCTTTAAAAAAAAATCAGTTTGAATATCAGTTTAAACATTATAATGTCTTTTGCTCTTTGGAGAATTGAAACAGGGGCCCAGTTAGTAGAATGCTGGCCAAGCAAGCTTGACACCCAGGTTTGAGACCCAGCATCAGGTGAAAACTGGGTGTGGTGGTTCATTTCTTCAATCCCAGAACTTGTGGGGCCGAGGCGAGTGGATCTCTGAGCTGGTTTACATAGTGAATTCCAGGACAGCCAGGACTGTGTAGAAAGACCTTGTCTCAAAAAATAAACAAAACAAAACCCAAAGAAATTCGAAGCCGTCCTGAGCTACACAGTAAGTTTGAGGCTAACCTGTCTCAAAATAAGTATGTTGTTTTCATAGTATTTATAATCATTGTTATTATTAATAATTTTGGCTTTTCGAGATGGGGTCTTACTCTGTAACTAGACTGGCTTGGAACGTACTGTGTGGTTGAGGCTGGAATCAAATTCCCAGCCATCTTTTGCCTCAGCCTCCTGAGCGTGAGGATTGTATTTCATACTACTTAATGACTGGTATTCTTTGCTATTTTGCGGGTACATTTTCCGTTTTATCTTCTTTTAAAAAGATATTTCATTTTTTTATTATCATTGCTAGGATTCTGTTCATTATCAGACTTCCGGACAACACAGAGAGACTAACATAAGACGTGAGAGGTTCCCCCAGTCACGTTTGGCAGAGACAGCCAATCATTCCAGCCGTGCCCCTTATTTTGAGTGCAGCCACACAGTTGGTTTGTAAAATTCTCAAATGTAAAAGGCCCATTAGGTTCACAAAAGGCAGCAGATGTGCGGGGTCCTAGCGCCCCCTGTGGGTCATGATGAATATTGGTCCTTCCTGGCCTTAGACTGGCTGCTTTCCCTGTGGTTAAACATTTGCCTTTGAATCTCACCCATTTGGTTGTCTCTTGTCAGACTCTTAAGAAATACCCTTAGAAGTCTCAGTGGGCTTCATGCCGCCTCAAATGCCAGTGAACAATTGTGTTGCCGATGTCAGCTGCCAGGTGCCAGGCACCTAGAGTGCAAAGTATCATTTGGCGGGTGAGAGTGTTGAATCCGAGAAAGGTGAAGTGACGTGTGTAAGGCCACAAGCCAGCGTTATCATTCCGCTATCTCTTAGCACCACCCACTCAGACCCCAGCAAGTGTGCAGATATATGATCCTAGCACCTGCGTGGGGCACGAGGTCCAGACCTCTCTAGTGCCCCTCCCTAGAATGAAGTGTGCAAGGCGATATGATCTTTAAAACGTGTGTTTGTAGGGCTTTGGGCATGGCTGAGTTGGTAAATGCTTCCCTGGCAAGTGTGAGGACCCGACTTCAAGTCCCGGAACCCATGTGGGGATTCAGGTTTGCAATCCCAGCGCTGGGGAAGTAGAGCCAGATGGATCTTTTGGGCTGCCTGGCCAGTTTAATCTAATTGCAAGGTAGCAGGCCAAAAAGAGGCCCTGTCTCCAAGGACAGACAGCTGTTCTGATAATAGTACTTGAGGTTATTGTCTGACTTCTACACACATGCACACATGTACCTTCCTGGCATGTGCAACCCCCCTACCTGTACATGTGTATACCTATACATATGAATATGCATACATCTATGCATAGGCATAGCAAAACCTCTACCTGCGTCCTTTGTATAATATGGTTGTGCAGTAGCACATGTCTTACTTAAGACACGAGGGCTGTGAGATGGCTCAGCAGCTGAGAGAGCCCTGCCACTCAGCCTGATGATCCTACATGGGAGAGAGAGAACTGACTCTCGCAGGTCGCCTGACCTCCGCACATACGCCGCTGCGACTGCACCCTTCCCTGTGATCACAAAGGAAATGAAAATGTAGTAATTTTTTTTTTAAAAAAAAACGGCCATGTAGAAATTTCGAGTTGTGTGCCTGTACACTTGCTTCAGATGGGGTGTGTGGGGCTCGGAGAGATACTCCGTGGTTAAAAGCACCGGCTGCTTTCGCAGAGGAACTGAGTTCAACTTCCATCAACCCACAGATGGCTCACAACCAACTGTGATTTTAGTTCTAGGGAATCCGATGCCTTCCTCTGGCCTCGGCTGTGCCTGCACGCACATGGTGCACATAAACTCATACACCCACACAGGCATACCCATAAATGATAAATAAATATTAAAACAAAACCAATAGGCCTGCATGACAAGATAGGTTGGATGGCCCTGGGCCATACTTTCTCCAAAATGTAATTTTCTAGCAGTGAAGGAATAGGATCCTGGAAAGGACTGGAAAGCGTTGCCCCAGAGCTGAATTGTAGACCACTCACTCACTGGGCAATCAATCAGGTCTCCTTCCTTTTTATGCTGGGGCTGGATCCCAGGGCCTCTTCCATGCAAGGCAAGTGTTCAGCTATAGCAAGCCCACTCAATCTGTTTAGTTGGGTTCAGGTCCTCTGTTATTTACTGACTCAGGCTCAAATGCTGGCACAGAGCTGGGCCCTGGTGGGGTGGGGGTGGAGGTGCAGCGTTTACTGACTAGTGCTTGAATGCTGGCACGGAGCTGGGCCCTGGTGGGGTGGGTGGGGGTGGAGGTGCGGAGCTGGCTGACTCTGCTGATGATCCTGTTTTGGGGTGGAGCTTAGGCAAACTGTTTGTGCTGGGTGCAGGAGTCCAAGCAGTTCAGGGTAGCGTGTTCCCAAGCTTGACTACTTCCCAGGTGGAGTCAGCTGGGAACGGGCCCTCCCCATCCTCCGGTTCTGCTGTTCCTCTGACCTGCTGTGGAGACTATGGGGACGCGGGGAGGCTGCTGGAGTGCAGGCAGAGTGCTCCGGAGGTTTTCACTTTGAAGGGGTTTTGGCTTTTCTCCGGGGAACCATGAGGCTGTCTGGCTGTCATCTTCCAGTTGCAGAGGGCAACAGAGGCTTGGAAAGGTTCGGCCTCGTTGGCTACTGTGCTGTCTGAGGCTCGGCAGTGTGAGCACTGCCAAGGAACTGGCCGGAAATGCACATTTCCAGATCTACCCCCATCCTTGGAGTCCAAGTCTGCCTGGGACAATATCCTAGGGTCTCTGTGCACCAAAAATGTCAAACTTCTCTCTTCCTGGAGAAGTGACAGGCATGGATTTTATAATATCCAGTCACTAGGATCAATGTGGAATGTGTGTGTGCACTGGTATAGAATCCAGAGTCTCCCACATGCTAGGCAAATGCTCTACCCCTGAGCCTCATCCTCAGCCCAATTGATCAGTTTTAATTGAGTTCCATTACTTCATTATTAATACCGACTAATAAGTGCTGGAACTTGTTGGCACCTGCCAACAGGGACCCAGGTCCGTTACACCCCAATACTCTGGAGGCCATCTCCCATCCCAGCTGTTCTTTACCCCGCACCCCTCTGCTTTTGCCTCCTCAGTGCTGGGATTAAAGGCATGTGCCACCACACCCAGCCGAGCAGTTTTTGAAATCAACACTATCTGGACCTTTGGAGACCTCTGAGGCAGGGTTAACAATCACAGCTGCTGTTGGCCCTGCCTTGTGCTTGGTCTGGTGACAAACGCTTAACCTCCATTACGGCTTGTACTCCTCACATCCCTGGCAGGGAAATCTTATTATGATCTACTTTATAGGAGTGAAGATGGAGGGCCCAGAGAAAGAAAGGGCGTTTGTCTGAGGGCAGCTGGGATGCACCCTGGCAGGGAGGCACTAGGGCCCTTTGGGTTCTCAGTGCTCGGGGGTCCACAAGGAGCTGAGTTGAGGGTCAGGGCAGAGCTTGGTGACTTTCTCTCGCACCTGCCGCCATTCTGCTTTGGAAACTTCACACAGAGTCTGCACAGACTTCCTGGCTGGTTCTTGTCCCACAAAGGTGCCTTCTTGTGAGGGACCCGGGGGCTACTGTGGCTTTGGTACCTCAGCTTTTTGCTACTTGGCCTGAGGACTCTGGGAATGGAGGGTGAGGGAGCTCTCGGCTTTTCTGTAATATGGACAGTAGTGTTTAGAATGGTATGGGACCATCGCTGTGATTCTGGGACCTCAGCTCACTGATGCTTGGCCTGAGGTCTCTGGGGATGGAGACTGAGGTAGCTCTTGGCTTCTCTTTCATGTAAGAGAAACAGCAGTGCTTAGAACAGTATGGAACCATCGGTCTCAGGAAAATTCCTCATCAGTATAACAGATTTTAAAATTGTATCCAAGGACCCTTTGCTTCCAATTTGAAGCCCTCTTTCTCCCCCAAGCTCTGGGTACTCTTCATTCTGAATGCCCTGCCTGAAACTGGGAATTCTGCCAACCCCTGGTTCTCCCATATCTGGGGTCTAGGGTGGATTATGTTTCTGGGAACAGGGCAGCAGCATCTGGCGCTTCATTTGTCTCTGAACGGCAGCCATGTTATTAACAGATAACGTTCCCGCTTTGAGGGTGGGGAGACGTGCTGGGCTCACAGAGGAGCACCCTCCACGGGGTTCCATAGCAAGACCCTGGTGTCTCTTAGCTTCACTCGTCTCTGCTTTGGGACTGGGAGGAGGACCAGGTCACCCCCATCTAGTGATATGGGTTTCTGGAGGATGTCTGTTCCTGGGAGGACGGTGGTAGGGGCAGTCTGAGGGGACAGAGGTCTGCTCCCTCGACGTTCACTTCACCCTATTCTCCTGTTCCAGGGCTACCACAGGTCGAACCACTTCATAGCCACTCAAGGTACCTGGCCCCTCTGCCTGTGGCGCCCTCTTGTGACCTGGAATGTCCGCTGCCTGCCTGCCTTCCCTGCTGACCTGCTCAGCATCCTTCTGCCCCCATCTGTCTGTCTCTCTGTCCCCACTACCTGCCTGGATCTTTTACATCTAACCGCTGCCCTTATCCACCCTGTCTGTCTGTGCCTCCTGAGATGGTCCGTCCCTCCCCCAGAATCTGGCTGTGTGTTTCTCTGTGGTAATGCATGTGCAAGGACTGGGGCTGTACCCACTGTCATGGAGCATGCCTCTTGGTCCAGCTGGCCGCCTGGGTCCCCTCTAGTCTTGTCTCTCTTGTGCTACTGCCTCTCTGTCCACCTCTGTTGCCCACACCCCGAGGGTTTATCATCTACATGGCTCATTAGGTCTTACTCATCACACCAGGCTCTCCAGCTTGGCTCTGCCTTGCTACTGCCCATCTCAGGGCCCTGTAGGCATGAAGCCATGGTTGGTGGGGTATATTGGGGTGAATGAGAAGTCCCCATTGGGGTTGGGTCTTGGGAGCATCCCAACAAGGGACGGTGTCAGTCACTGAGCATCATGGTGTGCTGGCCATGGAAGGACTTTGCTCAGGGATAGGCATCCTCTGCGCCCTCAGGGCCGAAGCCCGAGATGATCTATGACTTCTGGCGCATGGTGTGGCAGGAACAGTGTGTGAGCATCGTCATGATCACCAAGCTGGTAGAGGTGGGCAGGGTAAGCGGGACTGGGGGGTGGGCTGGAGGCAGGGTGGGCCTCATGGATGACTCGGAGCCGGCTGAACCCTGTGCTGTGGGGGGTCACAGGTAAAGTGCTCTCGCTACTGGCCTGAGGACTCAGACTTGTATGGGGACATCAAGATCACGCTGGTAAAGACAGAGACACTGGCTGAGTATGTGGTGCGCACCTTTGCCCTGGAGCGGGTGAGTCTCCCCTGCGCCTGTCCATGGAGTAGAGTCTAGGTTGCCCGAGTCTAGGAAGCATAGGGGAAGGAGGGGCGAGGAAGCATGGTCGAGGGATGGGATGGTGACTGTTTCCGCTGGAGTCCAGTATGCATGTGATATGAAGGTGTGATTCCTGCCCGGTGTTGTTCCCTGCTGCGAGAGGCACTGTGCTGAGCCTCTTACATGCATTGCTTAAGTCCTGTGCAGATGCATGTTTACCATCAGCCCTGTTTGGCAGATGAGAAAAGCAAGGGTCAGAAGGTTTCCTTGTGTATCAAGGTCTAGGTTGACATGTAATTACTCGATAAAAATCCTCAAGATAGCTCAGTGGGCAAAAGCGCTTGCTTTGCAAGCCTGACAACTCCTGAGTCACAGCGCTCTTCCATTGACATGGCAGCTCAGGGACTATGTGGGTGCCGGGCAGTGTAGCTTTAAGGATCTGGTGGACTCAGTCCAAACACAGATTGTGTCCCTCGTCAGCCTCAGCAGAGGGGATCGTCTACCCCGGGCCTTCAGATCCTCCTCCCCGTACAATGGATGTGGATACTTGCCTTGCCAAGGAGGAATGAGCAGAGCCTGGCACACAGCAGGTGTCTGGTGGGTGCTGCTGGCACTGACTCTCACCCCTGTGGTTCCCACAGAGAGGCTACTCGACCCGACACGAGGTCCGCCAGTTCCATTTCACAGCGTGGCCAGAGCACGGCGTCCCCTACCATGCCACGGGGCTGCTGGCCTTCATTCGGCGTGTGAAGGCTTCCACTCCCCCAGATGCTGGCCCCATTGTCATCCACTGCAGGTGGGAGCACTGGGATTCCAAGGAGACCGGCCAGGGTGTGGGGAGCTGGGCTGGACTGGGGCGGGTTCAAGATCCCTAAAGAGGACTGGACTTGGGTTCAGCTTGCTTGGAGATAGAGGATAAGAAAGAATGACTCACCCAAGATCTGGAGGGATTTGGCTCTGAGGCTGGCACCCCATGGAACCCCTTTACCAGAGATGAAGAGTACTGGAACCTGCAAGCCTACAGCCCCTATGGCTTATCCTGGCTCCTTTGTGGGAATTATCACCAGCTCACCAAATGCCACATGGCTGATTTTCCATGCCCTACAGCCTTCTGGCTAGAATCTGTCTTTCCCTTCCTTCCTTCCTTCCTTCCTTCCTTCCTTCCTTCCTTCCTTCCTTCCTTCCTTCCTCCCTCCCTCCCTCCCTTTCTTCCTTCCTCCCTCCCTCCCTCCCTCCCTCCTTCCCTCCCTCCCTCCCTCCCTCTCTTCCTTCTATCTTTCTGTCTGTCTCTTTCTCTTCAGAGCTCATTAAGATAGCATCTAAGAATAAATTCCAACTGATACAGAAAGTCTGTCATGGAAAGTGTAATTTGTATCGTGAACAGTGTGCCTGCAACTGATGATTTTACTAACTGAACCACGAGCTCAGTTTTCTCAGATTGAATAACAGAGCGTGGGGGTGGGAGACAAGCCCAAGGACCTGAGTTTGATCCCCAGCACCTATGCAAAATGCTGGCTGTGAGGGCATGTGCTTGCAATCCCGGTTTTGGGAGACAGAGATAGGAAAGTACCTGTCCCTCACTAGCCAGTCTGCCATAACTAGCAAGCCCCAGGGCCCAGTGGGAGACTCTGGCTCACAAGGACAATGTGTAGTGCTCCTGAGGAGTGACAATTGATGTTGATCTCTGGCTTCTGACATGCTTGCACATGTATAAAAGTATTAATCCCCCACTGTACGTACGTACACACACACGCACACATACACACACAAAGTTCTGGAATGTTCCCAGAGCAATGGCAATCTGATTTCTTCCTTGTAGTAAGTCCCCCGGTGTGAGCTTTCTGCTGTGTGACTTTCTCTTCTCACCTTGGTGTGTGAGGTCCGTCCACACAGCATCACTTTCTAGGGTGTACAAACCCCTGTGTATCTGTCTGCCTCTTGGTACTAGAGATTTTGCTGGTTTTAACCAGAAACAGTGCTGTTAAAATAAAATACAACACTAAGGTTGTTCTAACACAGTGGTTCTCAACCTTCCTAATGCTGCGACCCTTTAATACCGTTCCTCATGTTGCGGTGACCCCCAGCCATAAAATTATGTTGCTGATTCATAACTGTAATTTTGTGCTGCTGTTATGATTCGTAATATAAATATCTGATATGCAGAATATTTGATATGTGACCCCAAGGGGTCGCAACTCACAGGTTGAGAACAGCTGTTCTGAGGTGTGGCTCTTTGATAGAAAATGCACATATGTCGCTGTGGGCTGTATTTAGGGGCAGAAATGCCGTCTGTGAACTTTCAGCCCTACTGGATGCTGCTCAGGTCTCTCAAAGTACCTGTGTGATTTGAGCTGTGTCATCCTTGCTAATGCTTTGATGATGCCGTCTTCAAAGCTGGAATCTTGGGGCATCCTTCCCAACCTGCCTCCTCATCAACACCGTTCCTGGTGTCAGTGATAAATCCAACACAGCCCTGCGCTTGCTGCGCTCCGGGGGAGTTAGGGAGCTGGCCACACAAATAGGGACCATGTCGCAAGCATTTTAACAGAAGCTAGCCATATTGCTCTGAGACTTTGGAAGAGAGCTGTGTGTCTAGAAGTGTTGGAAGCTCCACTGGGGATGTGGCTGACTATGAATGTGTGGGGTTTTGAAGGATAAGCAGGAGCCTGGGATATCCAAGGGGAATGTGTGTTCTTAGGTTGAACTCTGAGCATCATCTCCAACCCTTCCTGAGTTTTGTCAGAGAAGTTGAACCAGCCTCACTTCCATGTTCTCCCATCCTCTTTCCGTCCTTTCCTTCCCCAGATCTTGCTCTATGCTCCCAACTGTGTCTCCTGCCATGTTATATGGAACTCCAGCTCCACAGCCCCTCCTTTTTGGAGTGTTCCTAACCCCTAAGTTTTATAACTCTGGCAGACACCCTGGTCTCCCCTTCTTTTCTTCTCCCTGATGTCGCGCTGGCCTTCTCTTCCCCTCAGTGCAGGCACTGGCCGCACAGGCTGCTACATCGTCCTGGATGTGATGCTGGACATGGCCGAGTGTGAGGGCGTCGTGGACATTTACAACTGCGTGAAGACCCTCTGTTCCCGGCGGGTCAACATGATCCAGACTGAGGTTCGGACCAGCCCTGTCCCCGACCTCTCCCCTCCATCTAGGGCTCAGGGCCTCTGTCATGGAGCTCAGACTGGAGTAACATGTCTTCAGGGCATCTTAAACTCTTCTGCCCCAGGACCATCTCAAACATGGCAGTGCTGGTGGTAGGTGGGGGGCTCGTAGGTCTCCAAACCTCACTTCATGGTGTGATGGTGGCGGGCTCTGGAGTCACATGTACCAGGGTTTGTGTCCTCAGTAGATCTGGGACTTTGGACTGTCCCTCACCGCACAGATGGCCAGCTGGGAACATTCCCGGGATGCAGTAGAGATGAACTGATATGTTCAGCTGAGCACCCCTGCCTCAGCCGTGGGCTTGTTTCTCCTTCATCCTGGGTAGAGCTCAGCTTCCAGTCTTCTCCTCATCCCTCCATTCTCATCTCTTGTCCCAGGAACAATACATCTTCATCCATGATGCAATCCTGGAGGCCTGCCTGTGTGGGGAGACCACCATCCCTGTCAATGAGTTCAAGGCCACCTACAGGGAGATGATCCGGATTGACCCTCAGAGCAATTCTTCCCAGCTGCGGGAGGAATTCCAGGTGGGGAATGTATGTTGATGTGGGGTGTGTGTATAAGTGTGAGGTGTGGGGTGTATGTGTAAAGTTGGGTGTTTGTATACAGGGCATACTTGGATATATATGTGTGTGTGTGTGTGTGTATGTGTTGTGTGATGAATGTGTAGAAAAATTAGGTATGTGTGTGTATAGGAGTGGGGTGTGATGTGTGTGTGTGTATGTGTTGTGTGATGAATGTGTAGAAAAATTAGGTATGTGTGTGTATAGGAGTGGGGTGTGTGAGTATATATAGGGTTGTGTGAGTATGTGTATAGGGGTGGGGTTTGGGCGTGTTTGTGGGTATGTGCAGTGTGTGAGAATATGTATATGTATAGATTGAGGTATGTGAGTATGTATGTATTTGTGTGCAGGTATGGGGTGTCTGAGTGTGTATACAGGAGTGGGGTTTGTGTGTGTGCATAGATGTGAGGTATGTGTACATAGATGCGTACATAGATGTGGGGTGTGTGGGTGTATATAGAGGAGTGGTGTGTGTGTTGTGTCTGCGCGCGCTCTGGGAGATCCTCAGTGCTCTAGCTTTCAAGGGTCAGTCAGGAAGGACTGACTTGAGACCCAGCTAGAGGGACAGAGTCGGGTGACTGGAAAGGACTTTGAGACAATGAAGGACATGAGTTAGAGCAGCTGTGACCCCAGGCTTTTGGGGTCAGATAAATGTGGGTTCAGATCTTGGTTTACCTTGAGGAGCTGGAAGGAACCTGGGCAAGTCACCTCACCTCTCTAAGCTCTCTTGCCACCTAGGAAAGATAGGAAATTCCCGTCGCCCAGCAGGTGCGTGGCCAGCAGGATTTTCCCAGTGTCCTAAGGAAGCTAGCTCAGGGGCCCCTGCAGGCACGAAGGGTGAAGGCGCCATTAGCCACAGCGGGATCCAGGGACTCAAGCGATAATGCTACACTTGGTCTCTGCCCATCCTTGGTTCATCTGTTTTTGTTTGTTTTGTTTTGTTTTTGAGACATTCTTACATAGCCCAGGCTGGTCCTGAACTTGTGGTGTGTGCAGGGATGACCTTGAGTTCCTGATACTTCTGCCTTTACCTCCCCAGTGCTGTAATTATATAATTATAGGTGTGCACCACGAGCTCAGAACTGTGTACTGGGGGGTGGTGACCGAGGACAACAATAGATAGTCTGCCTCTTTTTTTTTTTTAGGTATATAACTTGCCAAGTAACCCAGGCTGGGCAGCCAGGAAGTCCTAGGGGATCTAGGGGTTCTGTCTCCCATTACTGGGATGACAGTTTGTGCCAACATAATTAGCTTTTTATTTTATTATTATTATTTTTTAAAAAATATGGGTTCTGGGATTAAGCTCGGATCCTCATGCTAGACCCAGGCTCTGGTGCTCTGTTTTAGGTGGGGCCAGGTTCACCATGCCACAGACTTCTCTCCAGAGGAATCTGCTGATCTCTGGGTGCCAGAGACCCTGGGGTTCTCTCCACTCAGAGTTCCTATCCCTCAGTCATACGGCTCCTGCCAATTGTGGAGTTCTGGAGCCAGCTTAGGGTGACCTGGAAATGTGACTAATGATTCCCGGAGAGAGGTGTCAGCTTTGGGGATCAGGACAGACTTGGGGTCCTGGGAGGAATCCCCAAGAATAAGAGAGAAACCGAGACTCTGGCACATGAAACCTGAAGGCAGGGTGTAGAGATACCATAGCCCTGGCTAGGACCTGGGCCAGGTGCTCAGGATTACATTCTGTCTAGACGTCTGTGCCCAAGGCGCCTGCCTCATCTCTTGGGTCGGCTCTAGGAAGAGGTGGGGTTCAGGCGTGCATCTTTGAAAGCACTGACAAAATACTGCTGATCCTCTCTGGGCCTGCCACACACCGAGCCCTGGGTCTGCCAGGTTCTGCTCATTGCCTGGTCTCCTGGTGCCCCAAGAAAATGGCGCATCGTTTTCCCATTTCACACGTGAGAAAAGTAAGTCACTTATCCAAGGCCACACTGGCTCAGGGTGACAGATGCTTGTCCCAAAGCTCAGTCTAGGCCCTCCGTGGCCTGGTGATAGCAGCTTGGTTCCCTAACTTCTCTCTCTCCGGGCCTCAGTTTCTCCATTCACAACACAGACTTAATTATCTAGCCTAAGATCCTTCGTGGAGTGGTGAGGAGACCCTGATAGCCCTGGCCATGCTCTGTCCTTGCTTCCTTCTCCGCAGACGCTGAACTCGGTCACGCCGCCCCTGGACGTGGAGGAGTGCAGCATCGCCCTGCTGCCCCGGAACCGAGACAAAAACCGCAGCATGGATGTGCTGCCGCCAGACCGCTGCCTGCCCTTCCTTATCTCCACTGATGGGGACCCCAACAACTATATCAACGCGGCCTTGACTGATGTGAGAGTCCAAGGCTGCAGTGGGTCTGGAACTCCCACCCTGGGGGGGACCTGGGAGTCAATGGAGCAGAGTCCAGGGCTCTGGTAGAGGGGCAGCCCACTTCAATGCCCATTCAGTGAGACAGGCCCACAGGAGACCCTCCTACCCCATCATTCTTCTACTGGGGGCATTCAGTGCCCCCTTTCTGGTGTTTTAATCAACTTTAGTGCAGATGTGTGTGGGTGAAGTTCAGGCAGGGTTTGGCAGGATCAACCCCAGCAGAGCCTGGGACAGGGTGACTTTGACCAGGGATCACTAAGGATTTGAGGTCAGGACTTGATATGTGATATTTAGAGCTAGAGGAGTCTGTTCTGATGTCATGGGACTGTACCCAACTCTAGGACCTGGCCTGGAGTAGTGATCTGACCCCTGGTCCTTATCTAATTGTGGCCTGAGGGCACAGGAACCATTTAGCCGATGCATTGCCTGTCCCTGACCCAAGGGACTTCACTCTCTTTACTTCCTGGGCATTGCAAACAGAAAAAGACATGGGTGCTGTGTCTTGTGGGACTGGGGATGATGTCCTCTGAGAAGGAAGAGTCTGTGAGTATCAGTCCTGCACCTCTCCCCTCTCAAAGCCAATTGAGAGAGAAGTACAGGAGACAGACAGATGGAGATCAAATGCTGCGGGGAAACAGGGGAGGACGTCTGAGGGAAGGGGTCAGCTGGGGTCTGTTTGGGGTGGTCCAGTCCTCAGGGAAGCCTCTGGTCACCTATGCCTATGCGCTGACTTCTTGGAGATACTGGTTGGAGCCATCAGAGGCCCCCGCTGAGTGCCGTGTCCCCTGCAGAGCTACACACGGAGCGCAGCCTTCATCGTGACCCTGCACCCACTGCAGAGTACCACACCGGACTTCTGGCGACTGGTCTACGACTATGGCTGCACCTCCATCGTCATGCTCAACCAGCTCAACCAGTCCAACTCCGCCTGGGTGAGGCTGGCCAGGGTCACGGGGCACGTATAGTAGCCCCCGTCCCCAAGGTCGAGAGCAGGAGTCACACCCCCGCCCAGGGCCTTGGTTTCCTAATCTACAAACAAGCGTTTCAGGCTGGACCAACTCTCTCCTTTTTAGTGAGCATCTGCCGTAAGCCAAGGACTATTGTGCACACTTGGTCTCATTTACGGTCGACAGTGGCCTCTGGATAGAGGCTTCAGGGCAGAAAAGGAATTAAGACCCACAGAGAGGAGGAGCTTTCTCCAAGGTCACATAGTGGGAGGTGACAGTGCTCTGCTCCCCCACCGTGGGGTGTTCCTCTCAGTTTCTGCTCTTGCAGTAGCACCCCTAAACTGCCTACCCTGGGGCCTTTGAGGTAAAGCAAATTCAAGCCTCCTGCTTTGTCTTTGACTCAGGGTAGGCTGTGTTACCTATTTATGCCTGTCTCTAGTGTGGTCTACAGGGGAGGTGTGGGAATGAAGCCATGTCCTAGCATCAGGAGCCACTCTGTCCCTGAGCTGAAGCTGGGCTCGGAGATGGTGAGGAGGAGGCCTTGTTGGTTTGGGTGGGTTATCTCTGCCTCTTCTCAGGGGAAGGCAGGATACAGGAGTCCACGCACACATGTGTGCGGGATGTAGCTAGCATCTTAGAGCAGAAGTTTTCATCCACATAGCCATGGGGATCATGGCACTCTTTGTGAAGTTTCTGTGGCCTCTCTGGATGTGCCAGTGCTCTGGGCAGTGTCCTTGTGTTCTGATGGGTGAGCGGTGGAGAGATAGGTGTGCTGCAGGGGAAGCTAGAGCCAGGCACTGAGCCATGGTGGAATCCCCAGAGCTAGCACTGGGGTGGGGACTGGTTCTGCTGCACTCAGCTTTCTGTCTGTGTCCCAGCCCTGCCTGCAGTACTGGCCAGAGCCAGGCCGGCAGCAGTATGGCCTCATGGAGGTGGAGTTTGTGTCTGGCACAGCAAATGAGGATTTGGTGGCCCGAGTGTTCCGGGTGCAGAACACTTCTCGGGTGAGTATCCCGGGGACCCCAAGGACGAGAGTCTGGGTGGCGGCCAGGGCTCATTCATGCTCATGTTTCTTTGCCTGACTGCTGTGCCCCCAGCTGCAGGAGGGTCACCTGCTGGTACGGCACTTCCAGTTCCTGCGCTGGTCTGCTTACCGGGACACACCTGACTCCAGGAAGGCCTTCCTGCACCTGTTGGCTGAGGTGGACAAGTGGCAAGCAGAGAGTGGGGATGGGCGCACCGTGGTGCATTGTCTGTAAGTGCTCCTGGGTGAGAGGGTGGGTGAAGGCCTGGAGACTGACAGGGGCTCTTAGGCCTAGCACACAGGAGTCCTGCCTCCAGGGGCTATGGCTGGGACTGTCTGGTTAGCCAAGTTTAATGAGAGTCTCATCAGGATTCCTCACCCCATGAGATTACAACATACTTAAATTTTGTTTTTCATTTATATGTGCATATGTGTGTGATGGGTGGGTATGCACATGGCATAGCCCATGTCTGGAGGTCAGAGGGCAACTTTGTGGAGCTGGTTCTCAGTTTCTACCTTTACTTGGGCTCTGGGGCTCAAACCCAGATCACCAGGCTTTCATGGCAAGGGCCTTTACCCACGGAGGCATCTCACTGGTTCCACGCGGCATGCTTTAAAACCTTCTCAAAATTACCCTTATTTAATGTGTGTGCGTGCATGCACATATGCTCAGGCGTGTGTTTATGTGTGACAGTGTGCGCATGGAGGTCAGAGGACAACTTGCAGGAGTCTGCTCTTCTCTTCCACCATGAGGGTCCTGGGGGCTGAACTCAGGCCATCAGTCTTGGTGGCAAGCACCTTTACCCCACTGAGCCATCTTGTTGGCTCCATGTAGCGTACTGGTTACGACAGTGAGATTCTAGTCTTTGTTTATTCACGCACGTCTGCAGCACTTTTTTTCCAGTATATATCCCATTCATTAATTCATTAATCTATCTATTATCTATCTATCTATCTATCTATCTATCTATCTATCTATCTATCTATCTATCTATCTATCTATCTATCCATTCATATGCTCCTCTGTTCAGGAATGCATGTTCTCACGCATGTCTGGGTACAATCCCCTCTTTCCATGCTTCTTCCCACTTTGTGAGCCTCCCGGTGCCAGCTTGGGCCCCGTCCTCTGAGGCTTGCCTTTGCTTCTAGTGAGAGACTCCTGCAGCAGGAGGTCGAGGGGTGGTTAGTCTCCCATTTCCCAGAAGGCTCATGTTGAGTCACAGGAACAGGGACAAAAGGAGGGAAGGATCCCTGGTGGCCACAGGCTGAACTCAGCGCCTGGGTTTGACTGTGTGTCTCCTTTGCTGGTCCTGGCTGGTCTTCCCATCTTGCTCCAGGGCTTGTTTGCCTCTGGCTTCCTTCCCTTCTCTGTCACTTTCTCTTGAAGCGTGTCTGGATCTTTTCTGTAATCTACGGGCTGATGCTTTCTGAGGGTCTTCTGACGTCACGGCAGCTTTGGGTGTCATTCTCAGCCCTGAACTATTTTTTTAGCCTTCTGGTCCTAGGGCTGGCTTCTGAGCGCCGTGTCTCATCCCTCCTAGTCCACCCTCCGTGACTCTTCAGTGTTACCCTCCCCTTTGGTCTCTCTGACCTTGCCCCTGCCCTTTGATTGCCTCCCTCCTTCCCTCACCCTTGGGTTCCCAGGTCCCACGCTGAACCGTTTTTTCGTTTCCTTTAGAAATGGGGGTGGCCGCAGTGGTACCTTCTGCGCCTGTGCCACTGTCTTGGAGATGATCCGCTGTCACAGCCTGGTGGATGTTTTCTTTGCTGCCAAAACGCTTCGGAACTACAAGCCCAATATGGTGGAGACCATGGTGAGGAGCCATGTCCCCAGCACAGTCACCTCAGCTCCCCATCCAAGCCCCACCAGGTTCCTCAGCAACTACGCACCCCTGCCTGGTCCCCAGCTTTGGGCTTCCATTCTAGTCCTGGGGTGTTAGACTGTCATCCTCATTTCCCTTCCCTGAAGGGTGGCCAGAGCTCAAGGTGCCCTCTTTCCCCAGGATCAATACCACTTCTGCTACGACGTGGCCCTGGAGTACCTGGAGGCTCTCGAGTTGAGATAGCAGACACCTGGCCTGGGACACCCACTGAGCACCCAGGGCGTGGCCCATCATCGCAGACTGGTGAGGAGGGCCTGTGCCCCCAACTTTGCTCAGCCATAATTCCACAGGGAGAACACTGGAGTGGACGCTGCATTATCTTGGTGACCCCCACGGGCAGGCTGCCGGCCGAGGAGGAGCTTTGCAAGACCGCAGCCAGCCCCAGCTCCAGAGGGCCCGGTAGACCTGTGCAGAGAAGCTTGAGACAATGACACTGGCCAGAACAACCAGTACTGGGCACCCTAGGCCAGGCCTCTCCACTCCATTCCAGTCCTTGGCAAGAAACGAATGGGGGCCTGCAGGGAAAGTGTCCAAGGTTTGCCCCCAGCGTGCTCCCTTATGCACATGGTGACGACTCACTGGGGCTCGGCAAGGGCTGAGTTGTCCCATCTGGCTTAGCCCCCGAGGTTCCTGAAGCTGCGACTCTTTCCTGTCTTGCCAGCGGGACACGCTGGCCATCCTGTGGCTCTGTTCTCCATCCACTGCCCCTGTGGCCCCAGGGGTGCTTTGCTCTCCTTGCTTCCCTACTTCTGCTTCTGAGCTTCCTGCAACAGGACCTGGGCCTCCCTCCTGGACTCCATCCCTGCCTGGCCCAGTATATACAGAATGTCATCTCAGCCCCTTGTCCCTAGCCTTCAGGCCTCCATGGCTCAGCCCTGCTCAGCTTGGGCCTGTGACAATCCACAAGGCTGAATCACAGCCCCCAGGGTTGAGGTCCCTGTGGCTCTTGGTGAGACTGCCGCTGGGTTGAGGCAGGGGAGAGCAGGGCTGGTGACGGCTCCCAGAGTTTGGAGAAAGAGGGTGCTATGGGATGGAGGATCAGTGATCAGTACTTTTTTTGTTGTTATTTTGTTTTTGATGGGAGGGTGGGAAGTTCTCTTTATAATGGGGTAGGCCACACCCCCATTTCGTGCCTCAATTTCCCCATCTGTAAACTGTAGATATGACTACTGACCTACCTCACAGGGGGCTGTGGGGAGGTGTAAGGTAATGTTTGTAAAGCGCTTTGTAAATAAACGAGCTCTCTGAATGCCACCCGGTGGCTCTGTGTGTGACTGACCAGCCTGATGGTGCCAAGACGCTAGGTTTGCTTTGGTTTTTCTGTCCACCAAGACAGCAGAGATATGGACCAGGGCATCGCTCAGAGTCTCTCCACAGAGGTGGCTGCAGGAGACCCTAGTTCTGTTGCCTTTACTAGGTAGTAAGTACTTACTGCATTCCTGCAACACAGTACCTGACCAAGGCAGCTTAGGGGAGGAAGGGGTTATTCAGGGTTATACTGTTCAAGGGTACAGTCCACCATAGTGAGTGTTCAAGTTTGAACAAAAGCATCTTGGAGAAAAAAGTGTATATTTCATCTTACAGGTTGCAAGCCACCATCGAGGGAAGTCAAGGCAGAAACTCAGGGAGGGAGCTTGTGTTGGCTTGCTTCCAGACTCACGCTCAGCTATTTTACATAGCCCAGGCCCACCTGCCTAGGGATGGTACTGTCCACAGTGGGCTGGGCTCTCTCACATCATCCGTTAAGCAAAACCAGTGCCTCACAGTCACGTGGTCACGAGCCAATGGGATCGAGGCGACTCTTCCATTGAAGTTGCCTTTCCCAGGTGTGTCAGGTTGATGATCAGAATGAGGTGTCACAGTGGGGGAGGCATGGGACAGGGGCTCCAAGAAGCTGGTAACATTGCATCTGCAGCCAAGAAGCAGAGGACACGGATTGAGGAGACGCCTTAATGGGTAAGAGTGCTTGCGGTCCAAGTGTGAGAGCCTGAGTTTGAGTCCTCAGCACCCACAAAGAAGCTGGGCATGGCTGCATGCGTCTACAATCCCAGCATTGGAGGGTGAGGACAAATGAGCCCTGGGAGTTCACTGGCTGGCCGGCCACCCAAAATGGTGAGCTTCAGGCCAACGGGAGAGAATAATGTGGTCAGCAATAGAGGAAGACCCCAGATGTCCTCTGGCTTTTGCACGTGCACATATGGAAATGTGTCACCCCTAAAATGAAGGAGCAGACAAGCTAGGCGGTGGTGGCGCATACCTTTAATCCCAGCACTTGGGAGGCAGAGGCAGGTGGGTCTCAGTGAGTTTGTGGCCAGCCTGGTCTACAGAGCGAGTTCCAGGACAGGCAGGACTATTGCACAGAGAAACCCTGTCTCGAAAAACAAGACAAAACATACACAAAAAAAGGAACAGACAGTGGTGAACATTGACCCTCGGTTCTCTTTCTCCCTTTTGTTGGCTCCAAGACTCCAGTCCATGGAACAGTACCTCCCACAGTTGAGGTGGGTCTTCTCTTCTCGGTGAACCAGATAGCGGTATGCCTAGAGGCTTGATGGTATCAACCAGCAGGCTTCTCAAGCTGTTCCTCAGGCAATGGGCTTCATCCTGAGGTCTCAAGCTGCTTGTTATCCAGGGCGGGGGTGGGGCGTGGAGTGGGGGTGGGAGGGGCTGGGTCAAGTTCAGCTCTGTTGTTCCGAGAGAGGTTCAGCCTTTGGCATCAGGCAGACGGATCTCAGGTAGGTCATCTGGGGGCCTGATGTGGGTCAACTGCCCTCTCTGGGCTTCAGTTTCTCTTCTGTAAATGAGAACAATCTTGTTAGGATCTAATGAGATGGTGATGGAGGCCCCCTGGAAGGGCTGAAAGGGCTCATTTGCTCAATGTATGGTAGATATGGAACAGGAAGAGGCATCCCTGCTGAACATGCTTGTCCAGCTGCCCTGGGTCAGCCCACTCCCAACCTCAGGCTCCTTCATGGGGACCCAGGTCACCTCTGGCTCTGTCACAAGCTTGCTGTGTATGTGTCCTTGGACAAAACACTTCTTGTTCTGTATTTCTTCACAGGAAAACTGGCTTTGTGATACACGGATTCAATTCTCACACTACCTGACCTACTGTGAGTCCACGGAGGGCTTCTTCAGATGGCTCCCAGTTCAGTTTTCTCTAGTCTGAGCTAAAATTTCATTAGGTGGTGGTGGTGGAGAGATAGCTCAGCAGTTAAGAACATACACTGCTCTTTTAGGGGACCTGCCATTCCATCTCTGGGGGATCCAAGACCTCTTGTCTCTGAGGGCACCTGCACTCATATATATGGACATATTTGCATACACATAAATAAAAAATAATTGGGCAGTTAGGGTTGACCTGGCTTGCCTATAGGCTGACCCCCGCCCACCTCATTCTGAGCTGACCTGTAAGCCTTACCTGCTGGATTCAAATGTGCATTAGAGAGACAGGTCAATGTTGACTGAGTGTTTTCTGTCCTGCCTGGTCCCTGCAATCGTTAAGTCCCAAAAAAGTCACACAGAGGTCCACATTAACTATAAACTGATTGGCCCATTAGCTCAGGCTTCCTATTAACTCTTATAACTTATATTAACCCATTATTCTTGTCTATGCTAGCCACATGACTCAGTACCTTTTTTCAGCGAGGCAATCACATCTTGCTTCTTCTGTTTTGGGCTCACAACTGCAGAAGGAACTTCCTTCATCCCAGAATTCTCCTGTTCTCCTTGACCTGCCTCTACTTTCTGTCTGGTTGCTGGCCAATCGGCATTTATTTTAAGCATAATTGACAGAATATAGACATTTGTCCCACACCAGGTCAAGATATGGACTATGATTTGCTTGGACCAATAGAATGTGGTGGAAATGGCAAAGTGTGGCGTTCAGGACCCAGACCTGAGGCACTCATTTTCGCCTTGTCCTGGAACCCTGCCCGATAAGGAAGCCTGTGTAGCGTCCTGGATGACTGAGAGCCCCTGGAGGGGACACAGTACATCCCCTGTCAGTACTAGCTGCCAGGCCTATCAGTGAAGCCATCGTCAACCTTTCAGTCCAGCTGATCTGGTGGGTAAGTGTGATTAATTAGAAGAGGCTGCCTGACCAGCCTCTAGTACCTGGAGCGATTATAAACATGTGTTTCTTATGCAGGAAGTATGGGGATCATTTGTTACACACCAAAAGCTTACTGGTACATGTATGTGGTAGGTGCAGACATTGCTTTTTTTCTTTGACCCACACTGTTGAACTTAAGGACAGGAAATGCTTCTGTGTTTACCTTGCTGTATTCATTGTCTAACAAAGGCTTGTCTTGAAGCTGGTGTTCCAGGATTCCTAGCATTTGGAGGGAAGGAAGCGAGGAAGTGTGTGTCTGCTTGCCTGAATTCACAAGTCTTTCAGAGGAGTTGGGACCTGGCTAGGTATTGAGAGGAGAGCCAGTTCCAGAACCAGCAAGCCACGGGTGTTTCTTCTGACCCCACAGTCAATGAGGAGGTGGACTATGCATGCTCCCCTAAACCCCCCAATGAATACAGAGTCCCCTAACACTCACAATGAGTACACGGTACTCTAAATACACCCCATGGATACACAGTCCCCTAAGCACCCCACAATGAAGTGGTGGACTATGCATGCTCCCCTAAACCCCCCAATGAATACACGGTCCCCTAAACACCCACAATGAGTACACGGTCCTCTAAACACACCCATGGATACACAGTCCCCTAAGCACCTCTCAATGAATACACTGTTCCCTAAACACCCCACAATGAATATACGGTCCCCTAAACACTCCCCACGAACACATGGTCCCTTAAACACCCACAATGAATACACAGTCCCCTAAACACCCTGCAATGAATACACTGTCCTCTAATATACCCCACAATGAATGCACGGTCCCCTAAACACTTCACAATGAATACATGTTTCCCTAAACACTTCACAATGAATACATGGTCCCATAAACACCCCACAATGAATACAATGGTGCCCTTTTGCAGGATTAGCTATGAGGCAAAATATTTAAAAAGTCGGAATATATACCACTTTTTACTGACACAATTGTCCTTTGATAAAGGATGTTTCATATCATACTATGGGCAACTCCCGACTTACAATAGTTCAACTTAATGATTTTTTGGTGTGTGTGTGTGCGTGCCCCAGAATGTGTGTGGAGGTTAGAAAAAAGTTTGCAGGAGTTAATTCTCTCCTCTACCACGTGGATCCTAGGGATGGAACTTGGGTCATCTGGCTTGGAAGCAAACATCCTCATCTGACGAGCTATCTCACTAGCCTTTAATATATTAGTGCACACTCTCTAGTGATACTGAGTGCTGGTCATGTGACCAGAGGACAAGTCACCCCTACTCTCTGGGTGCTGCCATGATGCTAGGTGGTTAGGTAGGTTAAAGGTGCTTTTGACTTAGGAGAATTTCAATTTATGATGGGATCTCACAGTGGAAGTCAAGATCTGGAACCAAGGTCCTGGTGAACAGGACAGCGTCTGCTACTTTCTACTGACAACAAATCTTGTGTGTGTGAGTGTGCATGTGCATGAATGCTTCAGGTCACATAAAAAAAAAAAGGAGGATTAAAACCCATGTCATATGACTCCAAAGCCACGGCTCTTATAATCGGTCCAGAAATTCCTGGGGATTTGGACCCAAACCACATCAGCTGCTGGACATTTCTCTCAGGCAGGACTCAAGGACTCAGCCTTCTTGATACTCAGTGGAAGTTACAGAGGCCGGGAGTGGGTTTAACCCTGGCTCACAACCGAAGGGCGCCCTGCGCTCAGTGTTTTGGTGTTTTGTTCCCTGTAGACCTGTAGACACTGTTGCTGAATGAATGATTGAAGGCCTCCAATCCGCAGACGGGGGCGGGGCGGGGGGGGGAGCCTGACTCAGCAGGAGCCAAGGAGCTGGAGAGTCTTTTCAAGAAAATAAAATGCGGCTCAGCTCACCTCCCACTTCTCCCAGGGGTGGGAGGAAGGAATCTGTCCAGGAATTTTGTCTTCTGTTACTTTGGAAGTGGAACAATGTGGCTTTCTTGAGCTGTGTTTGGTATGTGACTGCGTTTTCTTTTTTAAGCAAGAGAGAGACGATGTTGATTCCTTAGGGCCCAGGCCCAGGCAAGCTGCTTTTAGGAACTCACTTCTCTGTCTCTTCCTTGACAACTGTCGGCTCCCCCAGCCATGTTCCACTCCTCTTCCACCCCTTCTACCCCTCCCCCACCCTCCTCAACCACCCCCTTTTCTACCCTTTCCACACCCCCACCCCTTCCACACTTCCCCAGTCCCATCTGCTTCTCTCCCTGTGTACCATTTGCTGATTTATCACCCCCGAGCTCTGAATACACCCGTCTTTGCCCCGCATTGGTATTGGACCTGGTTCCTTCACAGTTTTGTCAGAGGGAGCAATGCTAGAACCAGTCAGCAGAGGCTCTAGACCTATACCAGGGTGGTTCGTAGTGGGGAAGGCCTTTCCTTCCTGGGTCTGGTTCTCCTACTTTCCTCTTTGTTTCCCTACCACAAAGACAAAGACCCAGTTCCCATCTCCTCTGTGACCCGTGTGGGACAGCTCCAGATGTCCCACCAGGCTTCCCTGTCCACACTTGGAAGTCACTTTTTTTTTTTTTTTTTTTGAACAGGGTTTCTCTGTCGCTTTGGAGCCTGTCCTGGAACTAGCTCTTATAGACCAGTCTGGACTCGAACTCACAGAAATCCACCTGCCTCTGACTCCTGAGTGCTGGGTTTAAATTCCGTCCAGCTGGAAGTCACTTTCATAGAAAAATACATACATGCTTGGACCATGCTCCCACTTCGAGGGGTTAGTATAGGCCAGGCTAGCCCACTTGGCCTGGCCAATTTCTTAGCCACTGCGGTGGCTGCATGTTCTGGGGGTCATGTCTCCCTGGTAGTGGAAGTCTGAACTGACTGAATGAGAGAGGACAATCTCCTAATGCCTCTAGTCTTTAAAAGTAAACATTGCCAGGTAGTGGTGGTACATGCCTTTAATCCCAGCACTGGGGTGTGGGGGGGGGCAGAGGCAGGTGGATCTCTGAGTTCAAGGCCCATCAAGTCTACAGAGTGAGTTCCAGGACAGCCAGGACTGTTATACAGAGAGACTCTGTCTCAAAAAAATCAAATAAAGAAATAAAAGTCTTAGGGCTGGAGAAATGGCTCAGCGGTTAAGAGCACTGACTGCTCTTCCAGAGGACCTGGGTTCAATTCCCAGCACCCACATGGCAGCTCACAACTGTCTGAAAAATCCAGTTCCAGGGGATCTGACACCTTCGCACCAATGCACATAAAAAGGTAAATAAATCATAAAAATTAAAAAAAAAGAAATAAAAGTCTTTAACACTTATTTATTCACTTTCATCTGTCTGTCTGTCTGTCTGTCTGTCTGTCTGTGTTGCCATGGCACGTGTGTGGACAATTTACAACAGTCAGTTCTCCCCTACCATGTGGGTCTCAGGAATTGATCCGAGACTGTCAGGCAGCAATCCCCTTTATCCTCTGAGCCATCTCACCAGCCCCTCTATCTGTTTCTTTTCTTTTCTTTCTTTTTTTTTTAACCACTTATTTTTATTTTATGTGCATAGGCGTTTTGCCTGCATGTGTACCTGTGTGAAGGTAGGTGCCAGAACTCCTGGAGTCTGAGTAATGGCAGTGACGAGCTGCCACGTGGATGCTGGGAGTTGAACCTGGGTCCTTTGGGACAGCAGCGTTCTTAACCACTGAAGCATCTTTCCAGTCCCGAGCCTGCTCCTGTTTCTTATTTACTTCGCCCCTTCAGAGACTCAGCCGCTTTTCTCATTTGCTGCCTCAGGGTCTTTAGAGCTCTCTTTGGCTGCTTTAGTGATTAACTGTCACCTGCTGGATTATTATTCTCAATATTAAAATCCTCAAGTTCATGTTCATACTATTATGGACACGAGCTCTGCCTCCTGACTGGGCTCTAATTGATGCTGAATGGGGCGCAGGTGGTCCCAGGAGACAGGCTGATTGATTTCATTGTGCCCTTGGCCTTGAGCAAAGTGTTGAGCTCCTTGCCAACAGGAAGCCGGAGACTCATAATCTACAGCATGGGTGGCACTGTAATTATGCCGTCACCTGTGATGGACTTTGGTTCAATGCCAACTGAAGCACATGTCTTGCGTGTCCTGGTAGCTTCTGCACTTGGCCCTTACCTCAGTCATGGCGACTATGGGGTGTGTATGTATGTGGCAGGGCACGGAGCCCACTCCCTAGAAAGCCAGTGACAAGGCGAGGCCATTTCCCTCTCAGCTTAGATGGCAGTTGGAGAGCTGTGGTGTTTTCATGTCATCTGCGAAGGAATCTTTGATGTTATGGTGCCACCGGGATATGACTGCTGAGAAATGAATCATAAAATTTGATTGTGTGGGTTGCATCGTTAAAATTGACAACACTGCCGAGTGTCTTATGGGGAAATTTGGGGATGACTCATGGAAGACTTCAATCCTTACACTTGGAAAGGGACATTTGATTGGATTCAGTGGAATGGAGCCTCTTGGATCCTGGAGTCACCCAGAGGAGACTCTCCTGCCAACAAAAATGACTTTTTTGTGTGTATTTTGTATATCTGGGTTTTCTTTGTTTGAAAACTCTGTGATGACCTTACATGGGGCAGATGTCTTGAAAGGGAATGACAGACCTTTGAAAGACAGGTCCCAAAGACACTTGGTCACCATTGCATCCATAAACAACGCCAAATCTCACTGTGCTTCCATGGGTCAGGTGTGCACTGGGATGGAAGGGCAGATGGCTCATGGCACAACGGTGCAAAGGTTTGTTAATGGTGAGACTTGACATATCCTTGAGTGTGGCGAGTATGTGGGAGGTGATCCTAAGAATGGAAGAGATTACACTGTCATTCTGAATCCATGGTGCTGGATCGGGGATTTAATGTGCTTAGTTCTACAGCTGAAGTTGACTCTGACAGCCTACTTGGTTGCTCAGCTGAAACATGGCCATGGAGGTGACTTGGATTTCATTAGTTGAGCTGCTATAAAGTCCCATGACATAATGTGGAGGAAGGGCTTAGAAAGTTCAAGGAGGGATTTCAAAGGCTCAAGGAGACAGGTATTGGAGGGACATTTAACAGGTTTGAGATGCATAGCGCCCCCCAAACTATAGTACATAAAAAGTCTCAGAAGATAGACTCATAATAAGGTATTGGGTAATATATGAAGGAGGGGGAGAACCCGTGTGCCTTAGTTAGGGTTTCTGTTGCAGCGAAGAGACACCATGGCCACGGCAACTCTTACAAAGAAAAATGTTTAATTGAGGCGGGGGCTTACAGTTTCAGAGGTTCCGTCCACTATCACGGTGGGAAGCATGGTGGCGTTCAGGCAGACTTGGTGCTGGCTACATCTGATCAGAAGGCAATAATAAGTGGTCTGAGACTCTGGGCATTATCTTGAACATATATGAGACCTCAAAGCCTCCCTCCACAGTGACATACTTCCTCCAACAAGAATACACCTAGTTTACTTGGACCTAGTCCAACAAGGTCTTATTTCCTAATAGTGTTATTCCCTTTGAGGTCATTTTTAAAAAAAGATTTATTTATTTATTTATTTATTTATTTATTTATTTATTTATATGTACAGTATTCTGTCTGCATGTATGCCTGTAGACCAGAAGAGGACACCAGATCTCATTACAGATGGTTGTGAACCATCATGTGGTTGCTGGGAACTGAATTCAGGACCTTTGGAAAAGCAGCCAGTGCTCTTAACCTCTGAGCCACCTCTCCAGTCTGGGTCATTTTCTTTCAAACCTCCACACTGTGTCCTAGCGAAATGCTGCCATCTGTGCCCACATCTGCACACACAGTCACAGGCATTGTGTGTGCAGATGTGGACACCTTTGGCGTCCAGTATTACCTAGCATGCTCTTGTTTGTATGGGCTCCCTGATTTCATGGTAAGGACAGGGTCTTGCCTCATCAGACGCTGAATGCTTTTCCTTAATAGCCAGAGGGCAGATGGGTGCATTCCTGTGAGAGGCAGCATGGATATCCCAGAACTCAGAGTGTTGGCTCACTGGGGACTTTGGTGATGGCTGTCTGGTTATCATGTCCGAGGAAAGAGATAGATGGAATCACACACCTGTGGGTTCTGGCCTGTCTCCCAGTTCTCAGCCTTAAGCCAGTTTACCAACCAGGGTCTCTTGACCCTCTTGATCCCTGAGAGGATGCCAGGCCCCTGGGGAAACTTCCTGTAGCAATGCCATAGTATGTTCCATCTGTCTTCCTCAACCCTCCTTCACAGGGTCCTGTGGTCCTTTACTAGAATGACTGCGCTCAGGACAAGGTAGTACCTCTCTTTGGTGGTTAGTAGGCACTGATTCTGGAGCATGGGTACAGAATGCTACTGCAGCTGCCCCTGTATCCGTCAAGGTGGTGGCTTAGGTAGTTTGATGACAGATGCTCAGCTTAAGAGTCCAGTTAGCACTGGAGAGATGGTTCAGTGGTTAAGAGCACTGACTGCTCTTCCAGAGGTCCTGAGTTCAATTCCCAGCAACCACATGGTGGCTCACAGTCATCTATAATGAGATCTGGTGCCCTCTTCTGGCCAGCAAGCATACAGAACACTGTATACATAATAAATAAATAAATCTTAGAGAGAGAGAGAGAGAGAGAGAGAGAGAGAGAGAGAGAGAGAGAGAGCAGTTAGCCATTCCCTGTTTCTGAAGGAATAATTGAAATGGGCACGGTTGACCATTTCAGTTATTCAGTTATATCTTGTGCCTCTGACTCATGAAGAAAGGTCCATTACGGAAGGAAGAACCCAAGCAAAGGTTCTCAGGTTTTTCTCTCTCTGCCATGCTAGTGAACTGGATCTCCCTGTCTGCCTCTCTCAGAGACCCACAGAGATTAATGCAGGCTTGACATGCAGAAAGTGGTGACTTCTGACCCAATCCCACAAACTTGCCTATTTGGTGCCTGGGCGGGGTGTGGGGGATTTTGGAGAATGACTGGGTTATTGTACTCTTCAAGCAGTGATTCCAGCTGTCCCTGCTATCTCAGATTTTTTTTTTAAAAAAATCTTTAAAATTTTTTAATTCTTAAAAACAAGCTCATATGTGTACATCTTGCATACTGATGTACTTTCCACTTCTATTTTCCATCTCACTAGCCTTAATCCTTCTCTTGTCTCCATAAAACTCTCTCACATTCGTGTCTATTCATTTCGCTTTGCATCTACCAAGATTACCCAGGGCTATATGGGTTCGGAGCTGGCCACTGAGGTCTACTGGGCTTAGCAGAGTGCACACAACTAAAGACAGTGGTTCTCCAGAATCTACTGATAGTCAATATTTCAGAGGTAAAGGTGGGGGCTCCATGAGTCCCCTTCCCCTTCCCTGACTGATTGTTGGTAGGGCTGGTCTTGTGTGGGTCCAGAGCTGGTAAGTGCACTTGTAAGCTAATGACTAATGCTATGCTAATACCATAACTGTATTCAATCTAAGCAATGGTGTTTCACAGCCCCTCACCCTATCTTCCAGCGCTTACACAATTCCTGCCTTCTTCTTTTTCTTCTTTTCTCTTCTTCTTCTTCTTCTTCTTCTTCTTCTTCTTCTTCTTCTTCTTCTTCTTCTTCTTCTTCTTCTTCTTCCTCCTCCTCCTCCTCCTCCTCCTCCTCCTCCTCCTCCTCCTCCTCCTCCTCCTTCTTCTTCACATTGTTCCCTAAGCCTTAGAGGATATGGTGTAAGTGATGTGTTTAGAGTTCAGCTTACATTCATTGCTTATTTCCTTTATCTTTTAGAGAAAATATATTTCTTTTTATAAGCTTTGCCTGCATGTATGTATGTGCACCATGTGACCACCTGGTCCTGGGTAGGTCAGAAGAGGGCGTTAGGTCTCCTGGGACTGCAGTTGAAGACGGTTGTCAGTTGCCAGGTTAGTGCTGGGAACTGAATCCAAGTTCTCTACAAGAGTTTGTTTTCTGCATCTTGAGCAGCCATGAGCCCCTGCATCCACTACTGCTCATTGTATGCAGAGGCTTTTCTGACTAAGGCTGGACCTGCTTTTGTCTATTGGCATAACCATGGATATTTCAAATTATATTTTAGATTTATTTATCTTATGTGTATGCGTTTTGCCTGCATGTATGTATGTGTGCCATGTGCACACCCAGAGCCTGTGGAGGTCAGAAGCAGGTATCAGGTTTCCTGGAACTTGAGTTACAGATGGTTGTGAGCTACCATATGGGTGCTGGGAACCAAGCCTGGGTCTTCTGCAAGATCAGCAAATGGTCTATTGAGCTGTCTCTCTGTAGGCGGAGACTGCTCTTTCGTTTCACAGCCTCCCAGATCTGAAAAATCACACAGAAACTGTACTAATTACAACACTGTTGGGCCAATGACTCAGGCATATTTCTAGCTAGCTTTTACATCTTGAATTAACCCATTTCTATTAATCTGTGTATTGCCACTAGACGGTGGCTTATTGGAAAGTTTCTGGGTCCTTCTCCTTCGGCAGCTACATGGTGTCTCCCTGACTCTACCTACTCTCTCTCTATAACTCTTCCAGCCTGGCTATATTCTGCTTTGCTATAGGCCAAAGCAGTTTTATTCATTAACCAATAAAGCAACACATATGTAGGACATCCCACATCAGTCTCTCCAGCCCACTCACCATAGTTATTTAGAATGTAGCTTGCCACTATGTTAGTTTAATTAACCATCAGAGATCTATTCACCACATGGGCCCTCTATCTCACCGGATCTGGGTTCTTAGCCAGGCTTACAGTGCCTTTATAGGCCAACACAGTGTACCATGCTTTGTAGCCATTGATCAATTGACTGCATTTTCTCTATACTTGTTCCCAGACACTGTGAGAAACAGTTATCTTTTCCCTGGAAGGGCCAGCAACCTAAATTCCCAGTCTTGTTTGGGACTATCTCCAATATCTTGCCTTTCCCCTTCCATTAAACAGTCTATAGATAAGTGATTCAGCTCAAGATTCTAAAAGCCTCACAGCAGCACACTAGACCAATGACAAGCCGATTGTAGCAGGCAAAACATGTGGACAAGAGGTTGGGAATCAAAGCTGTGTGGTGGTGCATGCCTTTAATCCCAGCACTCAGAAGACAGAGGTAGGCAGATCTTTGTGAGTTTGATGCCAGCCTGGTCTACAAGAGCTAGTTCCAGGATAGGCTCCAAAGCTACAGAGAAACCCTGTCTCAAAATAAAATAAAATAAAAAATAAAAAACAAAAAAAGAGGTTGGGAATCAAATTCCACAGAGTTTCAATCTCAGAGAATCTCAGAGGCTTCACTGTCTTGGAGAAGTGGTGAAGTTCAGTGGTGCAGAAAACATGGGGATATCTCCTCTCAGGGGAAAGTCAAGTCGTTACAAATGACAATTCTAATCACACACACACACACACACACACACACACACACACACACACACACACACACAGAGAGAGAGAGAGAGAGAGAGAGAGAGAGAGAGAGAGAGACAACCCTTGATAGGCTTTTGTGTTTTAGAGTCAGAGTGTGATCCGTGAGAGTGTGTTAACATTTTATGTGGTGCTGGGGACTAAACCCAAGGCTTTGCACGTCACGTTAGACAAAAGCTCTACCATTGAGCTACATCCCAGCCCAGTATTTGCTACTTGAGTTATTGATAAAACCTCCATGAGGCTTTGAGTTTTGAGGGGAGATCATGTCTAGCTCATATCACTTGGTTTTAATGACTGAGGGGAGCCACTGATGATTCAAGGGTCCACAGAGAGTAAGAATGCTCTGTGGGGTCCCTGGCAAGTCCTCAAAGGTGAAGTCCAGGACAAGCCTCTAGGCTTTCAAAGTAAACTTCCTCCCTTACCTAGAGCATGTTTTCTCCCATGTAACATCTAGCTTGCTACTTGATGTGGTAGAACCTAGAGCCCAAAGCCTGTGAAGGCCTGTGAATCCATTGAGGATTCTCTCTCTTTTAAAGTGAGAATGGAGGCAGCCCCTTTGTCCCGAATAATCTCACAGAGACTATATTAATTACAACACTGCTTGGCCAATAGCTTAGATGTATTCCTAGCGACCTCTTACATCTTAAATTAACCCATTTCTATTCATCTGTGTATCGTCACGAGGCTGTGACTTATCTGAAAGGTTCCTGGTGGCAGCGTCTTTCTCCTTTGGCAGCTACATGGTGTCTCTCTGACTCCGCCTACTCGCTCTCTCTTTCTCTGTTCTGATTTCTGGCCTGGCTTTACTCTGCTAAGCCGTTAGTCAAAGCAGCTTTATTCATTAACCAATGAATGCATCACATATACAGAAAGACATCACATATCATTAAAGATTTAAAAAAAATATGTGTGTGTCTGTGTGGTGGTATGTGCGCATGAGTGCAGGTGTCTGCAGAGGCCAGAAGAGGGCGCTGGATTTCCTAGAGCTTGCATTATAGGTTTTTGTAAGCCATCTGGTGTGGATGCTGGGAATTGCTCTTAACCACTGAGCCTTCTCTCCAGCCTCTCATTTAGGATTCTCTTTAACAACTCATTATAAGGTTAACTCTGAGCAATGGTAGTTCATCATCTTCTGAGAATGATACTGAAGAGACCTCACTTGGTGAGTCTTGACGTCTACCAGTGAGTTAGTAGCTCAAACTCCTTAGCACCCACTTCTGCCTCCTCTCCCCCAAACCACACCTTTGTGGGGAGCTCCTTTTGACCAGCTGACTGAAGAATGAAACCCCAAGTCTGGTTTACTTCTGTAAACCATCCAAAAGATAAGGTGGATTATGATAACCCCATCAAGAAGACTCTAAGATACAGAGGGAAGGAAATTCTTTCCAGTGGTAGAATTGAGGCAGAATGCTTGGAATGAGAAGCAGCAAAGAAGCAGAGATTTCTCCACTGACTTAAGAGCAGTTAATGAAACGGTCTGACTGGATGGTTAGGGTCTTGGAAGCTGCAGCTGTAGAAAGTCACTGACAAGGAATTCTGGAGAAGAGAGACACAGATGGCTCCTCAGGACAGGGCTTAGATGAGCAGCCCGTGTCCCAAGTGAATGCTCACTGAAGGGCGTCTACTGGGACCATGATAGGATCCATATTGGTCAGCTAACTTATTTACCCAGATATCCCTATTCTTGGTCACGAATCAAGGGACTCTTGTCATCAGGGTGTATGATATGCATGGTCTCCATGCCACAAACCACCCTTTATCAAGGGCTGCCCTAGATTACAGTTATTGCTAGGTGCTCAGCCCCCCAACAGAACTGATAACGGGAGCCCAGAGTTTGACACGGTCCTTGGATGGACCAGCAGCTACCTGGTGTCAGGCTGATTTCACTGTGCTTGTTCCATCCCCCAGGGACAAAGGCTCTTTCTTACTGGGATGAAATAATTCTCTGGATATGAATTTACTGTTCCTGACGGCGATGTTTACGTCCACGCCACTATTCATGTACCTGGAATCCTCTGGCAGCACTGAGGCGTTCGACACAAAGAACCGACATCACAACAGAGAAAATTGAATAGTGGGTTTATCCGTGGAATTAACCAGTCGTACCACACAGCTCATCACCTGCAAGTAGATGGCCTAATTAAAAGGTGGAAGGCTTACTGAGGGCTCACGGATGGCGCCAGTTGGGAGATGTGCTTTGAAGCAGACACCGTAGTAGAGTGATGTTTCCCGTCTCACAATGCACTGGTCCGCTAATGAAGGAGAGGTGTTGGGAGTGATCCCGTGCCCATAAGAAGATGGCAATAGATTCAAGAGACTAGTGAAAATGAGGTAGTTTTTAATATATGCCTGCACAGAGAAAAGGCAGAAGGGGATGCATGCTGATTGGATGTAAGACAGTGGTTTTTGGGGTCTTCGGACAGTGGGAAATTCCGATCCTCTATTCCCATTGGCCGGGATTTGACCACTTGTTGAATTCCCTATCTTTTTGGTTGAGGGTATAAAGCCTTATCTAATTTGGACTTTGAGACTCCCCTCTTTTCTGACTGTGGGCTCAGTCACAAGCTGACTATCTGTGCTCTTCAAGTCCCAGAGTTCTGAGACAACCAAGTTTCAACCGCCAGTTAGGGGAGACCTGGTGCCTCCCACTCCTCCACAGTTCTGATGAATTCTGAGAGCGACTCACTCTGAAAATGGACCAGAACAATTTATTTCTTACACAGTCAGTTCCAACTAGGGGACAGAAACATTAGTTAAGAGGGTGTTTTGAGAGGCTCTTCTAGGGGAAGATGCCAACAGTGTCTGTTCCCTCCTCCCAAGGTTCCAATGACAAACCAAAGCATGATTCCACCATAATTCATCCTGGGGATCCACTGAGTTTGTTAGGTTTACTCACAGAGGATGGGTGAAGGTTACTGACAGGAGCTGTGGTGACCCCAAATTAGCCACACTGGAAAGTTTTCACACAGCATGGATGATGGCTTCCTTATAGATCAGTGTTTCTCAACCTTCCTAAGGCTGCAACCCTTTAGTACAGTTCCTCATGCTGTGGTGACCCCAACCATAAGATTATTTTCGTTGCTACTTCATAACTGTAACTTTGCTGCTGTTAGGAATCATATTGTAAATATTTTTGGAGATAGGGGTTTGCCAAAGGGATCACCACCCACGGGTTGAGAACCACTGCTGTAGGCTCACAAACAGAGCCCTCCTCAGTGAAGCTCTCCACGCCTATGCACTTTGACACATCCCAAGACCCAGAGCATGTGCAATTAGGGCAGAATTATGGACCAATGGCTAAGAAGTGTGGCTAGCCTCTCAGGGGAGTCTAGGACTCCCTACTACTTTCTCCTGTGATCTGATGAAGATGATGGCTCTTTTGCTGCGTTCTACAGCAGGGGAATAAAGACAACTCTAAAGAGTAACACTGAAATAAAGAATATTCAAGGACTAAGACTTACCCATGGAGGGGATCCTCCATGTAGCCAGTTGGCTAGGGATGGTTCAATAGGCCAAGGTTCATGGACACAGTAACTGTCTCATAAGGCAATGACGAGATTGCAAGCTGCCTGTGGGTCCTGTGGCTGAAACTCGGGGAAGCCATTTAGGCTGTTGAGAAGGCTCTCCGTACATCAGGGCTGGGAGGACAGGAAGCCATCAGAGTGAGGGCACATGGAAGTGATTTGAGGCCCCTATCGATCTTGCCCTGGAAGCCAGATGTAGAGGTGCGGCTGCCGTCTAGGAAGGTGATCCGTGGAGTATCCTCATGTTGCAGGAGTAGTGAGAAGCAGAGTGGTCTGGAACGAGATGGAGCCAGTGATGAGGCCAGCGCCCATGCGCACTGCATCTAATGGTTTGAGGTGGGAGACCTGGGAAGCCACTCAGTATCCACAAGGACTTAGATGGCCTGGCATTAGCAGCACTGAGGACAGAAAACTTCAAGTGCCATCCCCAAAGAAGAAGTCACTTGCTCAGTCATGGAGCTAGCTTAGAGTCCAGGTCCCCCAACTCCTTTTTAACCCTGTGTAGAAAGAATGGGAACAGTGCTCCTGTAGGTGGTAGGCATTCTCTAACCATCTTGCTTTGCTGTTGGTGTTGTTTCCTTTCTTTTCCATTGCTGATGATAGAACACAACACCATAGGAAGTTGAAGGGAAAGAGGTTCATTTTGGCTCACGTTTCTGGAAGTCCCAAGCAGATAGCTTTCTTGTTGCCTGAGGCCTTAGGCAGCCCAGATGCCTTAGTTACCCATTGCCCTGAGAAAATATCCTGACACAAGCCACTTTAGGAGCTGGACAGGTGCTGCTTGCTTTTCACCTCAGCAGCTGAACTCTGTGAGTTCAAGGTCAACCTGGTCTACACCACCAGGGCCAGCCAGGGCTATGCACAGTGAGGTCACCTCTCAACAAAAGAGGAAGTTAAGGAAGAAATGATTTCTTTTGCATCACAGTTCAAGGTTACAGCTCAAGGTCACAGTTTGAGGCGAAGTTCTGAGCAGTGAATGGGTGGGCTCAGCTCCCGTCCTCCTTTTTATACAGTCCGGGATCACAGCCAAGGGAATGGTGCCACCCATAGCGGGTGGATCTTCCCACTTCAATTAACTCAGTTGAGATACTCCCACTCCCAACCCCAGGCGTGCCCAGAGGCTAACCTTAATCTAGATAATCCCTCACAGGTGTGCCCAGAGATTTGTCTCTTAGGTAGCAACAGAGAGAAATCACCACAGCAGGGCCTCACATAGCAAGAGATAAGGAATTGGGTGTCCACTGTCTCTTTGACTCCTCCCTCCTCCCCTTTTTCTTCTCCCTCCTCCTCTGCCTCCTTAACCTCTTCCTTTTTCCCTTTTTGAGTCAGGGTCTCAGGTAGTCCAGGCTGGCCTTGAACTAGCTGTATAGCTGAGGATGCTCTTTAACTCCTGATCCTCCTGCTTCCACCTCTCAAGTGCTAGGGTGATAGGCCTGCCCAGCCAGCTTTCACCCTTAGAGAGCCACCAGGATCCGATCCTGGGGTTTTACTCTGATGGCCATGTTTAATCTCTGTCGCAACCACACCAAGGGCCATTGCTAAACTCTAGAGTTGGATTATTTCCAGCCTCTTCACGCCTTCCAGTGGAGATTCAATTTCAGAGCATGAAGCCTTTCGGGACATGGTCATACCGTAGCCAAACCTCAGCGCTCATTAAGTCCCAGCCATCTCTCACGACAACCATCTGCTGCTCGGCTTCTGTTCTGAGAAGTCACCGAGAGAACTGCACCCAGTGAGTACTGACGGCCTGCTGGCTCCAGCATCACCCTCCTTTCTCCCAACTCTCCAGCAGGCTGCTGGCTCCCCTCACCTTCCAGGACAATTCAAATCCCCACCCTTACTAAGGCCCCACTCCACCCCAGCCATCACTTCCTATTGGGTACCCTGACAGCTCAGTCACCACCACTGACAATGGTTTTGCGTCCTCGGCTGAGACCCATTTGTCCCTATCCTCTCCATAAGCTATTTTTTGCGTCTTCAGGAGTCTGTGCCTGTTATCAGAACCTTTTCTCTCTCCCACTCTCTTTTTAATCCTTCCTCTCCCTCTCCCCAGTTTGTCAGCTCCCCCATACTTTATGCTTCCTGCATAAAAGTGGCCCAAGTCTCCCCCATACTTAATTTTAATTGCAATTATTTTCTTAAATCCCTTTGACCTATGGAGAACTTTCATTACCACCACCACCCCCCACCCCCGCCATGCCATTTTGGATTAGCACTGTGTCTGCTCAGCAAGGACTCCTCATGCCACCCACCAGTTCAAACATCAGCTTTTGTAGATGTCATGCTGATGCTGCCTGTGTCCCACTCTGTGTCTCCTCAACGCTGTGAGCCCTGCAGTTAAGGTCAGTGCCCAGTGTTCGGACGCTTCCTACCCCAAATGCCTACATCTCTTTTCCCTATTTATCTGATACTAGGGAATGTACTTGTTTGTGTGGTAGGTGCCAGTACAAGGACAATCAGAGTTAATGCCTCAAGTTGGTGGCTAAATGTCTACTAGGAGGGTGACTGAGAGGGGCCCAGAAGGATTGGGAATCCATGCTCCTGGTAGCCCACTCATTAAGCCGTATAGTGCTGGCTTGTCCTTCTGGTTCCTCGCTGTGCTCCTGTGCCTCCTCTCAGACGCAGAGCTGGTCCCAGAGTTCTTGTCTCAGGGCCTTAACAATGCTCCTGCCCATCTTGGGCACCCATGCTGTGTATTCAGGCCTTGCGATCTGGCCCCCTCAACTCTGCCTTTCCTTCCCCACCAGGAAGCCCATCACTGCTCTCCTGCCTGGCCTGGAGCCTGAATGTCTCTCTGTCCTTTGGGATGCTGCCGGCCCAGGACGTCTCCTGCCAGGAAACATCCCTAAAACAGGGAAGTGGCCCCTGCAGGAGATTCCAATTTTGGCTAAATAAAGGTTATTGCGTGAGATAAAATTTGTTATCATGCAACATAATGCACCATTGCCTTCTAGCAAATCCTACTTTGGGGGAATAGAGTTGTCCCCAGTGGACTCTGGGACTTGCTCTGAAGCGCTCAGAACAGATACCTGCTGCTTCTGACATGAACAGCTGCAGGGACCCATGATTTCTGTAGATGCACTCGTTCTGCCCAGCCCCTGGGCCCTGCAGCCGGCGTGCAGGATTATGTCTTTCTGAGATGTGGAATAGCGGCCGCCAGGCCACACAGTCCTAAGGTCTGTGTGCCACCTCTAACTTTGAGTCCTGTGGGGCACAGGCCACTCTGTGCACATTTTGGCATCAAGCTGAGTACCTGGACTTCTGAAACGTCCCTTAAGATGAAGGATTGGAGGCCAGGGGTGGCAAAAGAGTGACCGTCCAATTTCATACGTGCTGGGTCGGAGACAGCCCAGGGCTCAGAACCCTGAATCCGGTAGCTCTGCCCCTTTCCTAGTGTTCTGAGGAACTGGAGGGATGAAGCTCATGTGGAAATAAAAGCAAACAGACATAAAAGTCCAAGCCATGTGTAGTGGTACAGGTTTGCAATCCCAGCACTTGGGGAGGGGGAAGGTCCAGGATCAGGAGTGGGTGGCCAGCCTGGGATACATAGGGAGTTCTAGGTTAGTCTTGGCACAGAGAAAATCCCTTTGTAAAATAAAACAAGACATAAATCCTAATCAAAAGGAGCAAGCAAACAACATCATGGATCTAGTCCCAGGCTGTATTCATTTCGTTAGAGACACTGGCTAGAGAATTAGGGATCCTGGGATCTGAGTCTAGTGATGTCCCTCACTTGTTTTGTGACCTCAGTTTTCCCTTTCAAGATTCACAGTGAGCCCCATTTCCCAAGATTCCACGGGAGCCAAGTGGGGTCTAGAGGAAGCCGAGTTCCTGTCACTTACAGTTCTGTGGTGATGAGACACCAAGGACAGGGGCAGTTAGTTCCACATCAGCCTGCCAGAAAGAGGGAAGGAGAAATCTTGGCACCACTTCCCAGCCAAGCAGGTTGAGCTGCAGGAGACCCCTCTGGTGTGTAGCAAGTTGGGGATTCCTGGGCTTTGTCCCTATTATGTGGGATGCGCTGAAGCCCAGTTCCCTTCGCAGTCCCTTCTCAGTGAGTGACAGAGCACGCTGGATTTTAGGGTGCCTGCCCTCGTGATCTTGGTGGTGCTGGGCTGTAGGCAAAGAGATGACAGCTGTGGCCTGGCCCCATTCATTATGGGCAGATGTTGCGGTCACATAGGTCCTTTCACAGCTGCAGACTGGGGGAGCCTCTTCCTTAGCGACCATCTTGTAAAGATCTCGTCACCATGTCCGGCCCAGGGCAGCTCCGCAGTGTGGAGCTGCTTGAGCGTCGGCCCAAGAACAAGGAGCTGTCAATCATCAAGTTGGCATGTTCTTCAGGGAAGGGCTGTGAAATCCACGCTGCTAGCTGGGTACAGGCAGACAAGAGAGCCGCTCATGAGGGGGTGCAGGTGAGTCTGTTCACACCGAGAAAGCCTGAAGGGCTACGGAAACCCACATCACAAACACCGGGGAAGGAGGCGGGTCGCACACCCTCACATTTCTGGTGGTATCAGGAATTCTTCTTTAATGGACGTCAACTCTTCTCATGAGGACAAAGGTTCTTGTGTGAACAGTGACTGAGCCTATTAATACATAAGAAGCCGAAGGCGAGTGTCACAGCAGCTGATTAGCCAGGAAGAAACATGACTGTTGATGTCATCCGTCACAAGGGGATCACAGCGAGCACCTGCCCGTTGTAGAGCAGCTACCCTGGGGTGCTCACTGGGATCCGCATTCAAGATCTCGTTAGGTGCAGCGGGTGAAACAGCAACCCCGGCTCCACTGCATGAGAGGCAGGGCCTGGACTCAGGTCGCGTAGATGACTCAGTAGGGAAAGCGTTCGCTGCACAAGTGTGAGGATCTGAGTTCAAATCCTCAGCAACTGCTTAAAAAGCTCAGTATGGCAGTGTGCACCTGAACCCCAGCCAGGGCAGCTGGGGGGTCATCAGGTTTCCCCCCAAAAGGTGGAGGCTGGTATGGTGGTGCTTTAATCTCAGCATTTGGGAAACAGAAGCAGGGGGATCTCTGTGTGTTCAAGGCTAGCCTGGTCTCCAAAACGAACTCCAGATCAGCCAAGGCTACATAGTGAGACCCTGTCTCATGAAGGGGGCATGGGAGAAAGGTGGAGAGCAATAGAGAAGATGCTTGAAGTTAACTTTTGTCCTCTACATGTGCAGGCAGGCACTGGTGCATTTACTACATACATGTGTGTACATACATATACCATGTGCATACATACACAAATACTATACCCTTATGCACACACACAGCATACACATACACTATATTTTACCTACCCCACCCTACCCCATCCCATATATACATAGCCTATACTACATGTACCATATATATCACATATGCACATATAGCACACCCATACATACATACACACTATCACACGCTTGTGCATGAGCGCGCGCGCGCGCGCACACACACACACACACACACACACACACACACACACACACACAATCCCCCGTCCCCCAAACCAAAGAGTTAGACCAGAACCCAGCAAGCCTGGTGGCAGAGCAAATCAGTGCAAGTAAAAACATTAGGGGTGAAGGGCGCTTCCTGTTAGTTCTGATGCGTCGGACAGGAAATATAAGCGAGGACCACGGCCATAGAAGGCTGGCCATGGATCTTTGGGCTCTCCAAATCCCTGGGACCTCAAAAGCCTCACAGCCTCCTCCAAGCTTGGCAGCGTCTCCGCCACATGGTTACGAGAGTTCCTATTCTTAGCTGGTGCCACCTGGGTGGCCATGACCACGGGGCTGTGGGCAGAGATGAAACAACTCCGGATGTCTGCATTTTCCACGTGGGATAAAATGTGAGCTAAATATTTGTCTTAGGTTTGAAAATAGTGTTGATTCTGAGATGCCAAGTTATTTCAATGGAAGAGATATAACAGCTCACAGAGTTGGTCACATGCAGTCAAACACTCAAGTGCAGGCATTTGAGTAGAAGGAATTACACACAAACACACATATGAACATCCATGCATGTTGGGAAGTCAGGGCAGCACCTGGAGGCAGGAACCCAGAGGTGGGGCCTGACAGAGACCATGGAGGAATGCTGTGTCCTGACTTGCTTGGTCTGCTTCCTTACATACAGGACTACCTGGCTGGGAACGACACCATCTACAGCGAACTGGGCCCTTCCACATCAATCAGTAACAAAGAAAATGCCCCCACAGACTTGTCTACAGACCAGTCCAGTGGAAGCATCTCTTCAACTGAGATTCCCTTCTCCCAGATGACTCTAGCTCGTGCCAAGCTAACCATTATATTTACCACCATTATACTTCTCCATCATCTTCCTCATTACTATCTCTGTCTCTGTGTGCTTGCTATGTGGTCCAGACTAGCCTGGAACGCCAAGGTTTGGATCCTCCCACCTTCAGGACTACAAACATGTACCTCCCTGCCTGTCTCTTCTTGCCCTTCTCTGTCCTCAGCTTCTTGCTACCTTGATCCCAGACTGATTACATCCTCAGTCTAAGCAAAAGAGACAAAGACAACAAGTTCCTATTAGAAATTTCTTTTTTTTAAAGAACCCACACCCCACCATTTCCTCACCTTTCATTGGTTTGAACAGAGTTTCATGTCTTTCCTTGAACCAATCATTGCATACAGCAGAACTGGAACTGGATAGACTTACTGCCTACCTTAACAGAATCCGTATTTGGAGCTAAGAGTGGGGCACCCAGTCTATGGGATAGGGTGGGCAAAGGGAAGTTCTGAAAAGGAAGAGGAGGTGAAATGGAGGGGCAGGGATACTGAACAGGACCAGGCGATGTCACCGTGGGCCATTTATGTGACCTCAGTCAATGCGAACTCTCTGCTTCTTGGTCCCAGTTTTCTTATCTTGTCTTATATCTAAGCCTGCTAAGTGGCATGGGGATACCAACCCCCTCCCCGGTGGTTCATGCCTGCATTCATTTGCCTTGCTGTACCTGCACTGAAATTCTCAGCCCGTCCTTAGATGACACTTCGACCCTGATCTTTCACAGCTATAAAATGAATGAGTCACTGCTGTGTCTTCCCATGGCCTGGTCCCCGGCCAATCCTTCCTTCCGTTGTAGCCAGGCTTTCTTACTGCACCAGTGACCTGTCACCCACCCACACAGAACCTGCTGGTCCCTTGAGAGGTTGGTTTTAGGCAGGTCTTAACCAGTCTCTCTATTCCCAGAGTCTAGGCATTGCCTGGCTTAAAGAAACGGCCCAGTAAATATTTGTAAAATTAAATAAACTAAGTCTGTTTTCAAGACACGACTTCTGGGAAGTTGTTTACATTTTGACAAATGACAAAGTCTGGAATATGGGGAACAAGTCTTGGCATTTCAGGCACCAGTAAGCTGGGGACAGGCGCTTCCTCTGTCCTTTGTGCCTGGGGGAGGAAGGCTGTCTTGGCAGGTGGAGTTTTCTATTCTTGCCTCCTTTGTGAAAAAAAAAAACCAAACCAAAAACCCCACAATTGTGCTGTCTCCTGCAAACACAAGTATGTCATGGAAACAAATGTGTTTTCATTTGCCTGTGGGCTAGGAGGAAACTGGACTGATCAGGTTTCCTGGCCTGGTTCTGGTTGACAGAATGTTCCTTCTAACATCTTTGTGAGTGATGATGTCCATGTCCTGACTGACTCAACCCTGACCCCACAGCCTCTGCACCCCACTTGCCAACCCAGCTCTGCCTGGCAGGGAGTTACAGACTTTAGTAAGGTATTTGAGGGAGAAATGTTCTAAGACACACATGTTCCCACAATGAACCACTGGCCTCGGTGCCTCTTCTCCTGACTTGGGGCCTGTCCTGACCCTCTGTGCCCTCCATGGTCCTTCGCTGAGTGTCCTTCCTGCCCCAAGTCCACACACTGCTCAGTGCCTTCAAGGTTTTCTCTCCAGTCTGCTCCAGGGTAATTATAGGAGCACACTACCTCTCGGTTCCCACCCTCAACTGGAAACAACTCCCCAGTGCCCAGTACCTCAGGGTCACAACACACAGTCACCATCATTTAGTCACGTGGAGGCATGGGCGTCAGCCAGAACCTGCCCTGGATTTTGCCCCCACCATTCCCTCTGCCTGAATGCCATTTCTTTCCTGCTGGACTGGTGAACTCGTTCTTCTCAACATCTTGTCTCTGAAGCCGCGTTAGCCGATTCTACTTGTGTGTGCACATGGCCCACGCCGCTGATCCCTGGCTTGTTTCCCTCAGTGACTTGTGGGTGGGTGGGTAGCTAGGTTAGAAGGCAGAATCATTTTCAGTGTTGCCAGCAGCTGGCATCAGAAGAACGGTTCAGCGTGCGTTGGTGGAGGGAACGGACGCAACCATCGAGAGAACGGCAGCCCGGCCCTATCTGTTGATTTTGGAGCTGTGCAATTTGGCTGTGTTTGTCTCCCCTTGGTTCATAAGCCCTCAGGAGTTGGCAGCATGGTCAGGACTACTTTACAGATAACATGCACTGGACATAGAGAAGGGGGGAGAGCAGTCCAGGATCACACCAGAGGAGGGCAGAGGGAACAGAACTCGGTGCCACAAATGTTTGTTGGGCACTTTCTATGGAGGAAGTGCTGCCCTGGAGTCTGGGGATACCCCAGGGAACAGGTGGAGTGATCATTGCAGTTCAGAACCTAGTTCCATGTAGATGAGGGGGCAAAATGCAAATGAACACAGAATGGATGTCAGGCGTCAAGCACTACATGTAACATAAGGCAGTTGGGAAGTGTCTCGGTTCACAGTGGCTATCACAGACAATGGCGCATAAATAGCAGAAATTGATTTTCTTGGAATTGAATGGGAGCCTAAAACCAAGGGGCTGGCAGGTTTGGTTTCTTTGGGGTCTCTCCTGGGTCATCTGACACCCACGTTTTTGCTTGCTGCTCAGTTACCTGGTCCTGGAAGGATGTGGACACGATCTGACTTTTGGTCCTACTCTCTGACAACTGGCTCCTCTCTCTGCCTCTCCTGCCCCCATCCCCCTAGGCCACTCTCCACACCGAAGACAGAGATCTGTGAACAAACACATCAGGCTCAGCTGAAGCTACCTTGCCAAAGCCCACATGGCTGTGCCTAAGCAGGTCCTAAAGGCTGGGAGGCTCCCTCCTGCCTCAGGGCCTTGGCACAGGCAGTTCTTTCTAGAGGAAAGAGCTTTCCCTTCCAGTTCACCTGACTGGCTCCTCTGACATGTCGTCTTTCCACGGATCCCCAAAGCAGCGGGATCAAGAGGTCCAAGAGCTTTATCTTCAAGCTCATCAGCAGTAGTAAGTGCTCCTCTTTTAAGGTTTTTATCTCAGGTATTTGTTCTATTAACCGAGAGCTGAATAATAACTCCGGAGCACACTACCTTCCCTACAACCCTGGGCCTGTCACCTGTAGCTGTTGAAATATCACAAACCATTGAAAGTCCACATCAACATCCCCCCGACCCCTACCTGGGTCTCCAGAGCTGTGTACATATGCCTCCTTTGCTCCCAGCAGTGAGGGGAAGGAGCCCAGTAAGCACGCAATGAAAGCCGGCGGGGAGATTTGCCTGGCTGTGAAAACTAGGAGCCTTTCAGGCCCTCTCTGAGTGCATTTCTGCATCTATGACCTCTTGATCTCTGCCTTGTTGTGCTGGCCCAACTCTCAGTAAGGGCTCAGTAGATCTGATCACCGCTCGTTGGACAGTCTGTCACTCGTGGTGTTCAGACTCCCTGTGGAATGAGGCCCCAGAGGTAAAACTCCACTTTGTTCTATGAGCTGAAGTTTCCAGGAAAGAAAAGAGCCTCTGCTTTTGTTAAGGAGCCCACACGGCCTATGGACTGATCAGGGCGGCCCTGATTGTGAAAAGCTGGGATGGTGCAGGTCTGGAGCCAAATTATCTGGGACTATCTTTAGCCCCTTAATAGCTATTTATTGCTCACCTCTGCCTGACCTAACATCCTTGTAAAATCCATTTTGGAATGAACAAATAGATCTCTAACCTCCACCATCCCCAAGGCCAAGAGAGTGGCAGATAACATCTGAGGACCGTAGGGGAGACTTCCCCACTCCGCTGGAACCCGGTGACCTGATGCGCCCACAAATGTGTTTGAACAGTGCCTTAATTTATGGCTTTCTTTGTTCTGTTGCTATAAAAGCCCCTGAAACTGTTGCTACAGTGGAGTGTGGTGTTTACAGTAACCCAAATCTGTGTTCCTGGGCTACAGTCACTTGTGTTTAGCTCTGAAGTAAAATATCTCTTATCCCTTCTCAGGTGTGATCTGGGGCTTGTGATGATGGCTTCTTTGTCTTCATTTGTTGGGCAGTTATCAACCAAGAGTCGCCTCTGCACAGTTACTGGGCATGGGAATATGGTATGGAATCCCTGTCCTGACCTTGAGGTATTCATGTTGGGGTCACAGTGGGATCTATGAGCCTCATTTCAACTTAGGATAGCCACAGAAACTGCATTCTTGAATATCTGCTTCCAAAGACAAACTATAGGGGTGGGGCTTGTACTCCATAACACATGCTAATACTGTACTCTGCACCCTCAGAGAACTGCGGTTCATGTCCTGAACTCACAACCTCCCAGACAGAGTCTGCAGGGCCGTTCTCCCTTTCTCCCGACTCCCTCTCTGTCTTCATTTCATGGAAAGATCAGCTTTTTCTGTCTGGTCTCTTCTCTGATTTTTCTTTCTACTGCCGAATCTCCCGGTTCAGCATCACGAGTATGCACACACACGTCAGAAACCAAAGATAATATTGCAAAGATAATATTCTCATTTAGAGGGCAGGGAAGGGGAGAAGCTGAGTGGAGAAAGATAAAGTCCTCTGTGTGAGTGAGTGAGTGAGTATGTGTGTGTATGGTTGCAAGTACACGCACGATCATAAATCCATTCCCGCCAGGCAGGTTATCAGTAAGTGCCTGGGAAAATCCCTGCAGCCCCGAGATGCTGAGAGTCTATGAATTTTAAGATGTCAGACCTCAAGGGGAAGGACTTGCGCTAAAAGCCATTATTCTACCGGTACCTCTCAGACTCAACCACGGCTACCGTCGTCTGACCACTGGGGAGCAGTCCCTAGTTTGTCAACGCTTTCTCTTGTTATATTAGAGGAAATGTAGAGAGGCTGAGCTTCATCAAGACTCTAGCCTTTCAGCCACCGGGCGCCATTTTGTTTTCTGTGGTTCCCACAGGGCTTGAGGAGAGCGACCAAGCCTGTCTCACAGACTTCCTTGAGGAGTTCGCAGCCGCCAGAAGAGCAAATTGCAGGGTACACGATGAATTTATCACAAGTAGGGTGAGGCTGTGCAGGCAGGGGTTCTGATACTTTGACAGCATAGCTTCAAGTAGAGATGCAGTTTTATAGAGACTGGATGTACTCCAAGGAGTTAGGAGGAGCCACACCTACGAAGGGTTGGTTGATCTAGGTAGAGAGGAGGACGTGTATAAAGATCCTGTGGTAGGTGGGAGCAGGTGCATTGTGGGAGTCTGAGAAAAGACCTTAAATGCTAGAAGGCAGAGGGAACAGTGTGGGGAAGCCTGAAGGAAACATGCCAGGTGAGAAGGGTCAGGCTGAGGGGTGCTGGGGGAGCCTCCCTGCTCTGCTCCCATTGCTGTGTTATCCCAGCATCACAGCCTTAAGGAGTGTTTGCTCCTTGTTGCACTCTATGCTGGATGTTAAAGCTCCAGGGGATGGAAATGGAAATGAAGCTCTCTCAGCTGACCTTGGCTCTCAGAAGCCCCCGGCTGCCAAGCTTGTCCTTGCTGTACACTCTCCTGGGTTCTGAGGACTCTAGACAGGGTGCTGGCGTGACCCTGGGAGGGTGGAGTTGCACAGCTGATTGTGTGGCCTGGGGCAGCTGCTCTTACCTAGAAGGAAGAGCACAGTGTGAGGGGCAGAGGAGACCAGAGGCAGATGACAGACCCCTGGGAGACACAGCCCCAAGTCTCCACTTCCTCAGACATCCTTAAAAGTCCTGTTCTTAGATTCATCACTGACTGGGCTCAGAGCACACCCTGGGGACACTGCTTCACCAGGGGCAGGGTGGGCAATGCCTGGTCCTGCAGGGGATGACTCCATCTGTCCCTGACCAGGTAGGGTTTCCCGACACCCCCATCCTAGTAATCCTGGGAGGGAGACAAGTAGTACCCAGGGGACGATGGCTGGTGACTTCCTCTCAGCTGATCCCATGGCCAGGATGCTCTTACATTTGTAGACCACAGATGACACCCATTTTACAAAATGTTTAAAATCAAGACACACACACACACACACACACACACACACACACAGAGTGACTCATGCACACCAATAAACACATCACTTTTTGTTTTAAATCTTTCTACTTCAACAACGTTGCTGCAGTCCAGGAGACCAGCTTTTATTTTAATGTTCTCAGGCCTTCTGTGCCCCACCCCAGAGTGACAGCCAGCCTTGGCCAGTCCCTGACTTCTCTATATCCTCCCCATTGCTCACCTTGAGCGCCTCACAGGCGCACAGGCAGCACAGAGCAGACCTCCAGAGCAGCTGTTCCAGGGCCCCCTGCTCCCAAGCCTGTGCTCTCCCACTGTACATCCCACCCTTGGAGGCTGTGGTCACCCAAGAGGCTCGCTTAGGTTTGCAAAAGCAGGTTCTGACTTTCTAAACAGGGAATTTTAGTGTCCCAGGTACCCAAGTCACTGTTGAAATGGGAGTTGGGGCAGGAGAGATGGCTCAGAGGCTAAGAGCACTTGTGGCTGCTGCAGGGGACTTGGGTCGGGTTCTCAGAACCCACATGGTAGCTCACAGTCATCTGTAACTCCAGTTCCAAGGGATCTGATACCCTCAACTGACCTTTATGGGCATCTGGCATACAGACAGTACACATATATACACGCAGAAAAAGACTTCATACGCATAAAATAAAACACGATTTGAGAGTTGGTCTTCAACGGCCACAAAGTCCTGGTGGAGGAGTTGGGCGTGGCTAGAGGAGCAGCCTTTCAGAATTCTTTTAAGTCTTGGACCCAAGTCTGTGTGTCACTGAGGGAAAGAGGAACTAAACCTTGCAACTTCACTTGATTCCAGTTACGTAATGATCACTCGTTTTGGAAGTCACACAGCTATGTAACCCACCAATAGGCTCCCACCAGCTATGAGGAGACATCTTTGACATGTGGGTTATGATATTGGTCGCTTAGGTTACCTTACAGGGATCCAAGGGGTGTTGTGACTGACAGCAGCAGCCCTTTAAGAAATACTTATTTACTATTATTTTTTATGTCTTCCTTTGTGTATTTACTACATGTTGAGCCCATTTTCTCTCAGATCCTCCATCCTCCCTTTCTCCCCTTTCTTGTTCCCGTGAGTCCCCTCTGTCATCCATATTTGTGTCACGAGTACACACATGATTTTATGTGTCTCCATGCAATCTAGGAACCATAAGAGAAAAAATATAGATTTGTCTTTCTGAAACTGGTTTAATTCACTTATCTCCAGCTGCATCCATTTTCCTGCAAATAACATGACTTCATCAAAAATTCCACTGGGTGGGGATGGAGAGATGGCCCAGTGGCTAAGAGCACTTGCTGCTATGGCAAGAGACCTGGGTCTCCATGAGGTGACTCACAACCACCAATAACCCTAGTTCCAGAGGTTCTGGAACATTCTTCCGGTCTCTTTGTGCACAGGCACATATATGGTTGCATACATACACATGTAAGCATATCACCCATACACATAAAAATAAGAAATAAAATCTTAAAATGCCATGTACACATATTACATTTCCTTGTCTGCTCCTGTGATGTTGTACACTAGGGTTGCTTCCATATCATAGCTATCTTAGACAGTGCATACAGCAGCATACATTGATGTGTGAGGTCTCTGTAGAATGTTGACTTGGAGTCCTTTGGGAGAATACTCAGGAGTGGTCTAGCCTGCTGTCTTAATAGGGTTTTATTGCTGTGAAGAGACACTATGACCATGACAATTTTTATAAAGGAAAACATTTAATTAGGGTTGGTTTATAGTTCAGAGGTTTAATCTGTCTTCATCATGATGGGAAGCGTGGTGGCATGCAGGCAGACATGGTGCTGGAGAAGGAGCTGAGAGTTCTGTATCTGTATTGGCAGGCAGCAGGAAGAGACAGTGACACACTGGCCAGTCTTGAACATCTGAGATCCCAAAGCCTGCCCCCAGTGACACACTTCCTCCAACAAAGCCACATTTCCCAACCATACCACCCATTATTAGGGCCATTTTTATTCAAAGCACCACATCTGATTATGAACGACCTAGTGTGTGTGTGTAGTATGCGTATGTGTGTGAGAATATGCATGCCCATGCATGCAGGCAGAGGCCAGAGGAGGGTCAGGTGTCCTCTTTAACCCCACTCCCACCACGCCCCATTCCCTCGAGACAGGGTCTCTCACTGAGCCTGGGGTTAGGTTGGCAGCTCACAAGTTGCAGACCTTTTTGTGTCACCTGACACGGTGTTGTAGTTACGGACATGTATGTGGCCATGCCTGGCTTTTTACATCATTGTCTATGGTTCATTAAGTACTCATGCTTGGATAGCAAGTTCGTCTACATGCTGAGCCATCTCTGCACTCCAGGAAGATTTGTTTCTACTTTTTTTTTTTTTTTTGAGCAGCTGCTGACATCTGCTGGGAGACCAGAAAGGGACAAAAGGTTGGCCTCTGTTGTCACAGTGTTTGTCCCTTGGCTGTCCTAACCTATGAGTTAGATCACTCAGCTCTGCCTGTAGACATGGACATTTTATTCTGTGCTCTATGCTTTTTATCTATCTATCTATCTATCTATCTATCTATCTATCTATCTATCTATCTATTTATCATCTATTCATTTATGTATTTGAGATCAGGTCTCAATGTGTAGCCCTGGCTGATCTGGAACTTACTATGGAGACCAGGCTGACCTAGAACTCACAGAGATCCACCACCTCTGTGTCCCCAGTGCTGGGATTGGCAGTGTGGCTACCACCTGTCCCTGTGACATTTCTCTAGCTTTCTCACCCCAAATGCCTATTGCCCTTGAGCCTCCCCACCAGTCTCAGATTGAACTTCAAGGCCAGAAATTTTACACAGGGCAGCGCCGTCCACTGTGAGAGCAACTCAGTAGCTCCTGGGACAGGTTGAGTCCTTGTTAGCCACAGGCTACAAGGACACAAAGAGGAAAACATCATTTGAAAACATACCCACAGCCATGGACGTGACCAGACCTTCACCTGCCCCAGCAAGCCAACCCTTTCATCCTGGAAGTAGACTGCTTTCTCACAGACAAAGACTCTCTTCAGCGACTGAGCAGAAGTCCCCTTCAAGCCTTGGCCTGTACGCATACAGTTTTATCTTGGTGACCTTTCTATCATCGCCATGCCAAAAGATCCTGTCTCTTGTAACGTGAGGATGGTGTGAAATCCAACCTTGCCCCACTTTCCAGGATGTACGCTCTGTTATGCAGTGGGAAGGTCCCAAGAGGCAAAAGGACTTAGTTCTTAGAGATCAGGACTCAGGGACCCAACAGTAAGGTCAAGAACAAAGGTCCTGAGGTTGCACCAGCTTTAGGATGTGGAGGCCCAAGACTGGAGTTGACCAGAGAGAGAGAGTGTCTGGGCTCTTGAGGGATGTGTAGGTGAAAGGGTAGCTCCCTGCAGGACCAGAGCTGAGCTGAGAGAACTAGCCAGCCTCCACTGTGTTCCTGAAGGCTGTAAGGGAGCAGCAGACATGGTACTAGTCAGGAGAAGACATGGTACTAGTCAGGAGCATACATAGTACTAGTCAGGAGCAGACATGGTACTAGTCAGGGGCAGACATAGTATTAGTTAGGAGCTGACATGGTACTAGTCAGGGGCAGATATGGTACTTGTCAAGAGCAGATAGCTGCAGATAGGTTGTCAGTAAACCAGTTTAACCTGGGGCTGGGGAGATGGCTCCCTCAGCAAAGCTATTGCCACACAATCCTAAGGACCTGGACTTTACCTCCCAGAAGCCTTGTAAAAAGGCCGGCCCTGATGATTGTAAGCTTAGCTGAGGGAAAACTGAGACGGGATTCCTGGAGATTGTTGGCCAGTCAGTCTGGCACGAGTTCCAAGCTCAGTAAAGCTCCCATCTCCAAAAATAAAGTGGACAATTACTGAGGAAGAGACCTGCTGTTGACCTCCGGCTTCTACACACTTTGCACACATGTGCACATGTGCCTTCACACACACACACACACACACACACACACACACACATGCACACACGCATGCATGCATGCACATATCACATCCCAACCCAAATGAAAAAATCCCTGTTCAACCCTCTCCCTAAAGGCCTAGTGTGCACACACACATGCTCACACTCAGCCACACTTGAATCCAGAACAGCCTCTTAAGAACTGCACCTTTCAGGAGGTCACAGATTCTTCTTCCTGAGCAGGTCTTTCCCAAGAATAAATGTAACAGACCCTTTGCCCGGCCATAATAAAAGGCCATTGTCTGATATGATAAAGGCTTATATGTCCAAGAGTTATTTTCTCATGTTTTTGGAGGCTTGAAGTTCAAGACCATGATGCCAGTGAGGGGCTTGTGGCCTCCCTGCCTTGGGGCCCCTTCTCCAAACGTGATGACTGTGATAGCTAACCTTCACTGAGAGTTTGACTGGATTTAGAATTGGTCAGGAGACAACCCTAGGGCATGCCTGTGAAGTCATTTCTAGAGAGAGTTAACCGAGTAGGAAAGACTCCCCTGAATGCAGGTGGCACCGTGCCACGAGCTGGGGACAAAGGCAAAAGTGAGCTGAGACCAGAAGTCGTGGCCATCTGCTTCCTGACTGTGGACGCCATGTGACCCGCTGCCTTATCCGCTCTCCTGCTGCCCTGCCTTCCACGACCATGATGGGCTGTGTCCCTTAAACCCCCCTTTAAGCCCAACTAGACCTTTCCCTCCTGAAGTTGCTTTTTGTCAGGTACTTTGTCAAAAACAACAAGAAAAGTGACTAATCCAATCACCAGGGGAATTACAGCTCTGGCTGTAATGTATCAATTTGGGGGGCTATAGCAACCAACAGGGCCGCTGTCACCCGAAAGGAGGGAAAAGGAGAAAACTTAGCAGGCAGTGGAGTGGAAACTGCTTTTAACACAATGTGGCTTAATGGCGGGGCGAGCACATTTCCCAAACAGCTCTTAATGAGGCTCTCAGGTATGCAGGCAGCCTGCTCGCTCAGAAGAACCGCACAGTAGACTGCAGATGTATTTTTGCTTTCATCATTCATCCGACAGAAGATATGATCATTTTCTATGAGATTTTTATGGGGACAGAAAATCCATTTCCATCCAGAGCCAGCCCAACCCTGTCAGAGCTGGATGGGGTGAGAGGGAGGAAGAGTTGGGGGCAGGAGGGGGTGGCTGTGGACCCCATACTGTATTATGGGATGAACCCAAGGAACAAATGGGAGCTGTGAGTCCCGGGTGCAGACCTGCTGCCTGGGGCAGAGGATGCTCGGAGGATGAGCTCGGAGTCCTCAGTGAAATTCTGAGCTCTTACACCACCCTCCCCCCCTTTGCAGATGAGGAAACTGAGCGCAGAGGGGCAGAGTCTCCACCCTGCCCCCAGGGTCACAGAGCAAAGTGAGCACAAATCTTTTATGTGTGCCTATGGGACTCACACCATGGCCCCTGGTTTGTCCTGCCCAGTAGGCGCTGGGAAGGGGCCCTGCCTCTCAGTTCACGGTACTTCCCCACTGCGGCATAGGAGAGGGGGTGCTGAGGTAACTGACTTGGGGTCACGATGATGTGTGTGGAGCAAGCCAATGTTCTCTGCTCACTATACACCTCCAGAGCCTGTTGTTACAGGAGAGTGGTCCTCAGGTTGTAGCACCTACCACACACCAGCCTCTCATCCTGGTGCTAGTGTTAACTCCCTCCTGGGCTCATGGTACTGCCCAGGTCCTGCTAGTCCTACCTGCCACCTTCACCACAGTGTTTTTGACCAGCTTGTGATGGAGCTGGGACCAGCACGTCCCTTCTAGGCAGTGTGAGCTTCAATGAGGGCCTTCCAGGGACATTTAATCCTGCTGGAATGTCTTAAAAGGGACTCTTAGGAGTTGGACTTCAGTTGTAATGTCTATAGATGTGCTGTCCGTGTGTGAGCAGTGGTATTGGTGTTAACAAAAGAGGTTGGCTATTTTCTTTTTTAATTTTTTAAAATTTTGTTCTCTGCTGCTTGCCTGGGATCGAATCTAGCTTAGTTCAATTACCGTTACTATAACAATATACCTAAGGCTGTGTAGTTTATGAAGAAGAAAGTGTCTATTCAGCTCACAGTCCCGGAGGTTGGAGGGCATGGTACTAACATCAGCCTTGCTCTAGTGAGGTTGCTGGATGGCTTAACAAAGGTGGGGGTGTGCTCTGGATGAAAAGACCACAGGGCAAGACAGGAAACCAAAATAGGTCAGCGTTCAGGCTTAGTCTTTTATAAGAACATTTAAAAGAATGAAGAACGGTCTCAGGAGAATTACCTCAATTCTTTTGGAGGGCAATGTGCCTAATGAACTACTCTGCCCAGGAGGTCCCACCTTCTGAAGAGCCTACCACCTCTTACCACCACCACGGTGGTTGTTAGTCTTGGATATTATCTTGACAAGATCTAGAACCAACTGAAAGTAGGAAGCTGGGCACACTTGTGAGGAATTTTCTTCCTCAGATTATTTGAAGTGGGAAGACCCCCTCTAAAAATGGATGCCACCTTCCAGTGGTAGCCCAGATGAAGGACATGGAAGAAGAAAGTCTTTTTGCTTTTTGCCTGCTTGTCTTCATTCTTGCTGGCAAGTTCATCGGCTTTGTTGCCGCTGCTGCTGCTTCCTCCACTGACACTAGAACCAGACTCTCTTGGCTTCCAACATGGACTGACGGCCAGCTACTCTCCAGGAATCCTTTGAGCTTTCAGTTCCAGACTGAGACAGCTGAGGCCTCCGGCTTTGTGGACTCTTGGCCTTTCTGGTGTGAGACAGCAATTGTTGGAGTACTCTGATTAACCTCATCTTGTAGGCCATGCTGTGCAACAAATCTTTCCCTGCATCTCCATCCTGTCAGTACTGTTCCTTGAGGGAACCCCACCACATACACCTTTTAACCTTTGGGGGGCACATCCAAACCACCACAGTCCTGGATGTGCCGTGTGGTTGTGTCCATCCGTGTAAAGTGCCACCCTGAGCACAGCGGCTTCTTGCATTTCTTCCCTCGCTAGTGGGTCTGGGGTTGGCCAGGGCCACTCTGTTCTAGGTCTTGGCCGAGGCTCTGAGTTTCCAGATTCTGTGCAGCACAGACTCTAAAAGATGTGTTCTTCTGGGCCACAGTGGTGCAAGCCACGAGGGGTGTGCAGAGTGCAGGTGCCACCCCCTGAGGACATGGGCCAGAGTGGGCAACACTTTGTACAGCCTCACAAACTGCTGCCCACAGGCATCTGTCAGGCAGACTCTACAGCGGAGGGTGGAGAAAAAACAAAACAAACAAACAAACAGACAAACAAACAAAAAACCAACCAAACCTCAAGGTCAGGGGTTGGGGCACAGGTCTGTGGGAAAACAAAGCTCACACTGTCTAGGTCTGTTGGGCAGCTCACTTCCTCTTGGGATTCCTTGGGTCTGGTTATGGGGCTGGGTTACTTCCAAGTACTTCCCACCCCAATTCAGTTTCCCCAGCCTTGTGACTATGGGGTTACTCCATGTCTTCCCTGGTGCCTGAAGACCCAGGAACCCCGCTGTGAATTGGGACTGTGGTGGGCATTAAAAACCATGTCCGTATTCCTTCCCAGACCTGTATCTGTCTGTCCGTCCTCACTGTCACAGCCCCAGCCTACTCTTTGGCTGCCCCTGCGAATTTGGTCCTCCCTGCTGCCCCAAACTCTGTCACTTACAGCGAAGTTCACTCCCAAATTGTTTGGCATAGCCATCGTAGTCGGGACCTCTTTTTGTTTGTTGGGATTTTGGTTCCTCTTTCACCTCCAGAGAAAATCCAGACCTCATCTGCTCTGAGCCCAACTCCCCATCCCAGGCCCACCACATTCCTCTTTCCAGATTTCACCAAGAAACGGGAAGTAAAGGCCAGCCCACCTAGCTGGCACCTGCAGGGATGAACCTGTCCCTCCTCATCAGCAGGGCCACGCATCTGCTTCATGAGTCCTGTCACGTGAAGGGAACCCAGCCCCGACTTTGGTTATCTTCAGATTGTTTGTTCCCAGGCCATTTTCTCCTTTCTTTCCCTCAGTCTCCAGCCGAGGCGCCCACCGCCGCTCTCAGGCTCTCTCTCTCTCTAACGCATCCTTTTGTGCGACTGTAAATTGCTTTCAGTTCCCGTGAAGTCAGTCTTGAGCTCTGCATAAAGTCAGATCCTCTGGCCTGGAGGACGGCTTGTCGCGGCTTTCCCTCCCTGGCAGCCAGGAGCCATGGTTCATTGTCTGAGTCACAAAGAAAGATGGAATGGCGTTTTGAGTGTGACGGGAAAGTCCCTCCTTGTGGCTGCAGATGTACCACACGGTGTGGGCCAGCTCGGGAGGTCCTAGCCGTGTGCACCATCCAATATGTTCCTGCATTCACCTGGGAAGGAGAAGCCACGTGATGATGCGATTACCCAGTTCACCCTCACTCAGCTGTTCCTCTGGCCGGGGCAGAGTTGAGCATTCTTTTCTCCAGCTCTTAACCTTCAGTGGAACTGAAGTGGGTCCGCTGTAATCCTATAGAGAAGTCTCGTGTGCTCGTTTGCACTGAGGCGGTGACAAATACCCAGGATATTGGAAGTTGGGTGTTTCCAACTGCTGTATACTGTGTGTGTATGTGTGTGTGTGTGTGTGTGTGTGTGTGAGCGTGCACGCTCATGGGTGCCAAATCAGGTCCCTCATAACGTAAGAGAGGGCTCAATGCGCTCAGAAAAATTCTCACTTTGCTGATGAGGCCTGCATGAAAGTCTTCTGTGCACATGGGTGGTCTGTGAATGCTGGCGATGCGGAGTCCAGAGACTTCTCTGTGCTCTCCTGACCAGAACCGCTGCTGTGGGCCCAGCAGTGCTGGATCCTACTCTTAGAAATACCCATAAGCATCTTCCAGAACTTCTGAATCCCAGAGACAGTGGGGTCTGTTGCTGAATCTCTCTGTAAGTTCAGTTTGGACCTGGGATGCACCCCAGAGCTTACCCCTTCCATTCTCCCTGTTCTGTTTCCTGGCTGTGGAGGTGAATGCATTCCTGCCTTGAGTTCCACTGGCTTGAAGCGTTCCAAAGGAATGATCAACAGAGAGCTGAAATCTCCATCTCTGGGAGCCAAACCAAACCCTTCTTCTCGGTAGGTGGCTCTATCTCGGGTGTGTGCTTTAGCAATGGCAGGCTGACACCTCCTTGCCCATGAACATGCCCTCCATGTGCCCCCTGTCTTCATGAAGAGGACCCATGAGCCCCAGAGGGCTCACAAACCTCTTCCCTCCTCTGTTTAATCCCCTCACACCCTCTGCCGGGCTTCCTCCGTGACAGAGGATGATAATTAACTGCCATCATTCGGGCTTAATCAGCTCGAGGTAGGGAAGGACTTCGTGATGGAAGAGCTGGGTTGTCGAGATGTGAATTAAGGGTTCACAGCACTTCATCACCCTCCATTACCGTCTTATGCTTATTCATTCTGGCAAATGAAATTAGCATTGTCTTTCCAATCTTCCTTCCCAGGAGGAATTATACAATGGTAGCAGAGAGAGCTGGCTGCCCAGATGTGTTAGGTGGACTTTTTAACGTCTTGTGCTATGGAGAACATCAGGAATTCAGATACCCTGGGGTGTCATTTGGGATATTACCGTTTTCGTAATAACACATTGTCTGGGGTGGGTGTCATTAATCCCAGATCCAGTGTGACCTTCCGTGCCTCAGTTGTTCCATCAGTAAAATGGGAGATGACTGCCATGAAACCTTGACGGAAGTGCTGTGATTATATCGGGCAGTATGAAGACAGATGTAGGAGAGCTCAGGGTGATCTTTAAAGCGACGCCAGGATTTGTGACAGTTTTGAGACACCAAACTACTGAGTCCCTAGACTGCAGATGGCCGTTCTGGAGGTGGGTGTCTGGGGATTCTGAGCTTCCCTAGAGACTCAAGGGCAGTCTGTTGGTGCCAGTTTGCAAATCAGAATTAGGGCTCACTCCTGCCTCTCTATAGTTCCTACCGCTTTGGGGGAGAAGTGTTGTAGGCATAAGCAGTGTTTATTAACATCCTACTCGCTCTGTCCCAGCATATGGAAGTCTGTATTTCCCAGCTTACCTTGCGGTTAGGTGGACCATGTGACTGGTTCTGACCAATGGACAGTGAGTGGAGCGATGTGAGCTGCTATTTGGCAGAAACACTGATGTATTTCTTCTGGGCTGTCCGGCTTCCTGTACTCTGTTTGAGATCTGTCTGTCTGCCTGCCTATCTTCTATCTATCTATCTATCTATCTATCTATCTATCTATCTATCTATCTATCTATCTATCTATCTATCCATCCACCCACCCACCCACCCACCCACCCACCCACCCACCCACCCACCCACCCATCTATCTATCTATCTATCTATCTATCTATCTATCTATCTTTATGTGTGTGTGCATGCACGCATGTGTGTGTACGCACTTGCTACAGATCACCAGGATTATAGATACACAGTGCCATGCCCAGCTTTACGTAGGTTCTGGGTATCCGAACCCAGATTCCTATGCTTGTGTAGCAAGCACTTTACCTACCATCTCTGCAGCTCCTTGTTAATCTTGAAGATGGCAAGCCAGGAGGACAATTGTGGCTCAGGGTCAAAGCAACGCATATCACTGGGTCTCACACAGAGGACAGAAGCTTTGGAGAGTCACTTGACCCACAGTGCACTTGTGAGACAGAGACATGAAGTCACAGCTAGTGAGATTTGGGGCTGTTTGTTACTACAGCAGGGTGCTAGCCCATACTGACATATAGAGAGAGACCTTTTTGATAATCTGGTGAAAACTGTAGATCTTCTCTCCAGCAAAATGCATAGAATCATTACATTGGGGCTGTCCTGGGCGCTCTCTCTCTCTCTCTCTCTCTCTCTCTCTCTCTCTCTCTCAGATCTAGGAACCGTGTAGATTTTAGCACTTCTGGTTTCATACTCTGTGAACTGATTGGTGATAATGGTGGTAGTTCCCTTGATCACAGGTTCTTTCTCTGATCCCTTTGTTGGTGGCCTTTGGCAGCACCAGCTCTTTGCTCGCACCCTAGAATGTCTAAAGACGTCCAGATGCCCAAGAGAGTGAAGGACCTCCTTGGGCAGTCCACATTTCTCACAGGTGTATGGGAACAGAATTATCATTAGGTATCACTTGTGTGTACATATGTCTGCAACACTTAACCCCCCAATTTCATGGACTTAGTTTCCCTGAGTGTGCTGGCTAGTTTTATGCTAACTTGACACAAAGTGAAGTCACTGGACAGGACGGAGCCTCAACTGAGAAAATGCCTCAATAAGACTGGACTCTAGGCAGGCCCGTAGGGAATTTTCTTAATTAGTGATTGATTTGGCAAGAGTCCAGCTCACTGTGGGTAGGGCCACTCTTGGGCTGGTGGTTCTGGGTTCTATAAGAAAGCAGGTTGAGCAAGCCAAGGGGAGCAAGTCAGTAAGCAGCATCCCTCCACGAACTCTGCATCAGCTCCTGACTCCAGTTCCTGCCCTGATTGCTTTTCATGATGAACTGTTATACAGAACTGAGAGCGAAATAAACCCTTTTCCTCCCCAAGCTGCTTTTGGTCATGATGTTTCATCACAGCAAGAGTAACCCCTACTAAGACACCAAAATCTTACCCTATTTTTCATAAAACTCAGATCAGTGGTTCTAATTCTAACCTGAGGTCAGAAAACTCCTGGAGACTCAGGGGGAAATTCTCTTGTACCTCATTAGTAAAGAACTTTGCACTTGGGGGGAAGACCCTACCTTTAAACTCTGAAAGTGAGTCCTCCTTGCCCACTCTGGTGCCCATACTGATCCTGCTCCTTACGCTCCTGTCCCATCCTGGTGCCCACACTGACCCTGCTCCTAACCCTCCTGCCCTGCCCTGGTGCCCACACTGACCCTGCTCCTAACCCTCCTGCCCTGGCCTGGTGCCCACACTGACCCTGCTCCTAACCCTCCTGCCTTTCCCTGGTGACCACACTGACCCTGCTCCTAACCCTCCTGCCCTACCCTGTTGCCCACACTGACCCTGGCCCTGTTCCTTACCCTCCTGCCTGGATTTTGTTTTGGGGACTTCAGCTGTCAGGAAAACCAACTTCTGATTAACTAAGATTCCCTGCCCAAGCCTCTGCTTTACCTGCAAGGTGTTGACCTACATCTAGGTAAAGAGGGGATCCCAGGGCACCCAGACCTGGATTCAAATGCCAGGTTGGACACTTGCCAATTGCGTGAGTTTGGGAAAATTGTTTCATTTCTGGGCCTTAGCTTCCCTATCTGTGACAGGATGGAGAAGAGCCCTGCATTGCCTGCAGACGAATTCTCAATCACTTTTGTCCTTGCGGGAACTCAGGTGGGGCACAGAACACTTCTGGAGGCTGTGTGGTGGTAGCCTCTTTAGCTGTGAGCTGAAGAGGAGGGGCAGCCTGGGGCACTGCTGGGTCACCTCCCTCCTGCCTGTCTCCACCTTTGTTCAGCTCCCCTGGCTGTTTCTCTTTATCTTCCAGTAGCGGTAGCATGCTTGCCTCTTCTCTCTCTGTCCCAAGACGGTTTCTCCCATCTCCCTGTCCATACTCCTCTATCCTTCTGCCTGCGTAGTGTGTTTCTGTCTCCCGGTGTTTGTTTCCATCTCTGAAGGGGGTGGGGATGATGGGCTGTTAGTTTCTTTCCCCAGACCGTTCCTCTCTCTAATTTGACCTCCTGTAACCTCTCCTCTCTTCCCCTTTCTCTTTCAATCTGGGTTCATATTTTCCATTTTTTGTCTCTCTCCAGGTATTCCTTGTCTGTGTGTCTCTTTTTCCTTCCTCTTCTCCCTCATTCTTTCTCTTTATTATGTAGTTAACTTCCAAACCACCCCAAATCTTTCATAGTTGTCTGTTCTTTCCTTCTATGTGAATGTGTGCACGTGTGTGTATGTGTGTGCAAGTGTGCAGATGAGCCTCCTGCTTAGGGTGTGCACAAGCCCCTGCCAGTGTCTCCATCTCCATTTTTCAGTGAATTAATCAATCTTCCTCTCACTTGCTGTTCCCCTGCCTGGTCTTTGCTGCTGGCACCAACACAGACATCTGGCAACTCAGACTGGGGCCTCTGGTTCCAAAGAAGCATATGCCAGTTTGGGGGCAGCAGGCTGCTCCCAGTTGGTTCTCAGGAAGGAACATGCTGCAGACTCAAAGGGAGGCCAAGTCACCTTGTCTAGATGTGATGGGGAAAACACTGGAGAGAGTGGTAGGTCAGCAGAGTTCAAATCCTGCCTGCTCTGCTTTCTGTGTGGCCTTGGCCAAGTTGCTTAACCTCTCTGAACCTGTTTCCTCACTAGTTTGGGAGATTGTTGCAAGGACCAAATGAAGTCCAGTCTACCATGCGGGTCACAGTAAATGGATGGATGAGCCAAGGCCCACGCTGCCCCCGTGTGGCTGGAGGCAGATGGAGTTCCTTGGGCGAAGAGCCTTTCATAGGAGCTGTGTAAGAAAGGACAATGGCGACACCCTGAGAGGATTTTGGTCTAGAATTTGTGTCAGGTGAGCCTGTGACTAGTTCTGAGATGACGTTGACTAGCTGGGGAGGGGTGTCTTCCTGTTTACCCCACCTTTGGTGGAGATAGACACGAGATGATGTTTTGCTGGCATCTATGAAGAACACAATGAACTGGCAGTCCCATATCCTGGCCAGCTGGGTCCAGAGGGAGGAGGAGGGACGGGGTCAGTGTGCCCTAAGACAGAATCAGACCTTGGGTCCAGTGATGCGAGGCTCCAGCATGTCTGTTGGAGTTGGGAAGGAGGCTGGCTTAAGTCAGGTACCCAGAAATCCCTTCACGGGCCCCTTCTCTCAGCCCTCCATATTCCGCAGAACAGGACACATGTCTATCCCCAGGGGAGGAAACTGGGGATTCAGGGCATGACCAAAGTCATGTATGGAAGTAGGAGAGGACAGGCTAGGTTAACCTTGGGTGTTTGTCTGTCTGTCTGCAGCCCTCTCCCCTGCCCCCATGAATGCTCAAGAGTTGCACACACACACACACACACACACTCACACACACACACACACACACCCCTCTCTCTGGCTGCTGTCTGAACGCCTCACGTACACTGGCCAGGTTCCAGGTTTCTGCTGTGCCGTGGCCCAGGTTCAGGAACTAAGGTGGAGCCTCAAGTGAGGAGAGGGAACTTAGAGAACCCAGACTCAGCAGGAGCTGCCTGACCTGCACCTGAACCTGAGGTGGTTTCAAGCCAAGGCCTGCTGAATGTTTGACTTTGAAATGTTTCTTGTTCCTTCTCAGTGGTTGCTAACCCCTCCCATCCAGGTCACCAGTGGTCACCGCACTGAGAGCCAAGAGGTGACAGGCAGTGGGGTGTGCCTCAGAAACCTGTAAAGTTGGTCACTGTTGCCACTGGCAACCAGGAAAATCTTGGAGACGGCCAGACTGTGACCACAAGTTTGCCCTCCCTCCAAGGAGTCCTGACTTGGGGACCCAGCTTCTCAGGTGACCTTTGGTCCCAGGGACTCTAAATTCAGACAGTGCCAATCTGCTGATAGGAAGGAAGGAAGGTGGTGGCCCACACAAAGCTTCCACAATGTGGGAAATAAGATAAGGGGTTGACATTCAACTTCCTCTCAGAAGAGAGTCCAAATTCCAGAACTTTCTCTGACCTGGGAAGCCAAGCCATTAATCTTGGTGGCTTCCTTTCCCAGGTGCTGAAGTTCCCAAGCAGTGCTGGGTCCCTCCTCATATACATCAGGAGCTTACAGACTCTCCCTGGGGGGCAGCACTGGCCCTAAGAGGCCTCATGGTTCGCTTTGTGGGGACAGCTCTGGGGACCCTCTGGAGACTTCCAGAAAGGGCCAATGGAGCGAGTCTCTCCCTCTGTACAACCAGGATCTGGTCACCACAGCTTCCCTGGAGGAGCCTGTGAGAGGGTACAAGAAACTGGAAATGTAGGTCATTCTGAGAACTCAGGTTCAGAGAACCAGGTCCAGTAACAGCTTGGCTGTTCCTGGTCATCTGACCTTCCTGGGGCTTCAGACTCCTCACTGGAAAAGGATGATGCAGACAACCCCCAAATTATGTTAGCCTCGCAGCAGTTTTCAGTGTACAGTGGCTGGGTGAGGAAGAAACCTCATCGTAAGCTGAGGATCCCATGTGGGTTCTTCTTCTTTGGCTCCCTGTGAGCAGGACGTGGACTTTGTGCCTGGCACTCAGATGGGAGCTGACACTTGGGATGCAGACGGGGAGGATGAAGAACCAAGCACATGGTGGCCACTGCCACTCTTGGGCATGCCTCTTCAAACCCCAAGTTCCAGGATGGCACAAGGGGAGGGAGCAGTTGGAGCTTCGGGCTTCCTGTCTCTGTCATGCTTAAGTTGAAGGCTCCATGCAGGAGGGGCCATTGCCATCTGGAGGCAGTGACTCAGGTCTTTGCATCTTGCAGAGACACCTGGAAGTGTCTGGGTAGCAAGAAGAGAGAGAGTGCAGGCCAGGAGAGTGGGGAGGGGGCATGGTGGGCATCTGACCAGAGAAGCCCCTCTAAACCCTACTCCTGCCTCCTGTGCAGTGTCTCTCAACCTGTGGGTGTCAACCCCTTTGGGGTTGAGTTACCCTTTTGCAGGAATCACGCGCCAGAAATTTACATTATGATTCATAACAGTAACAAGATCACAGTTATGAAGTAGCAATAAAAATAATGTTATGGTTGGGGGTCACCACAACGTGGGGGTCCCAGCATTAGGAAGGTTGAGAACCACTGCTCCCGTGGCACAGATCCCAGCCCTAGGAACAGTGGAACCAAGCATTGGCATCCAGCATCCCTGTGTTTAAACACAAGGCCTCACAAAGGGAGGACCTTGGCCCAAGGTCATACAGAAAAACTTGCCCACACTGGGCTGAGCACCTGGTTTCTTGCCCACTGCCTTTTCCTTTAGACAGTCAGAGAAGAAGAGCTGGAGGCAGGTGCAATCCAGACTTCTCTGGCACCATCACCCCAGGAATCTCTGTGCAGTACTTCCTTGGGAAGGACCTCATCAACCCGGTGACTAGATTAGCTGGGGCCAAAATTAAGATGCTGAGGCCCTGGGAGGGCATGATGCGCTGTGGGTGACTCATTGTCAAGCAGAAGTGCAGGGATTCAGCTGAATTCTTGTCCCGGAGCCCAGTCATAGTCCCCAAGTTTGTCCCTTTCATTTAAAATCTCACCTAGAGCTTTGGAGGAAAAGCCGATTTCATTAGTGTTCCCGTCTTGCAGGAATCGTGCCCACACACCTGTCGGCTTGTGATTATTCTCTGTCTACAGAGCCTGTGGCTCCTCCAGGCTCCTCCCACTGCCTGGGTCCTCAGGGCTGGCCACAGTGTGGCACAAAGTGGCTTCATTATTTACTTAACAATAACGAGCCAGCTTCCGTGACCCAGTGGGAGAGTAAGTGGAGATTTACTGCAAAATGATTAACCATGAAAACACAGATCACAGCAGCTTCAGAGAGGGAGGAGTAAAGGAATGGAGATGGAGAGCCGCTGGCAGCGTTGTCACATAGGATGGCTTTACTTGTGTAGCCACCCTTGCCAGGCTTCTGCCTGGAGAAGGCTGCTAGGGAGGCGGGACTAGCTTCTGTTCCTCTTGCCGCGTGACCCCAGGCCTATCTCTGGGCCAGTTTCCCTGCTCATCTGATGTGGAGACAGGAGGAGTGGCTTCTTGCTTGCTACCAGGAGGAAGAGCATCTTGGTACCACCAGGCTGGGGCAAGGACCCGGGTGTGGCTGAGGTCTGGGCTCGGCCTTAGTCGTGCCCCTTCTGTGTCTTCCCCACGAGAACCGACAGATAGCGGTAGTAAAGGAAGTTGGAGAGTTAGTAACAGCGACGGACTCCACATCAGCACTCTAGGAAAGTTCCATTTGTTCAGCCTATCCTCCATAGGAACTGTTTAACTCTCATAGCTGCCCTAGCGGATTCCCTTCTCCGAGCACAGAGGGGGTTCGCCCAGCAGGTGTCTGGCTCCCCAGAGAGCAGAAAGCAGCAAGCTTGTTTGCACCGCAGGGAGCACCAACCTCAGCCCAGGAGGCACCAGTTTCTCTGCTGTACCTACTGCTTCTACAGAGGCCTGAGTCGCAGAGCCAACTGCCAGGATGAGACATAGGGAGAAGCTTTCTAATTTGTCTGTCTCCTGGGTACTCTGCCTCCACTCCATATATTGCCCATTTCAGTTTCATTTGGGATTCTCTGTAGTCTGCAGTAATTAATCCCTTTAGTAGTCAATAACCCTTTATATTAAACTTTCCTTGATTAAATTACTGTGTGATCCTGTCTTCTGATTACATCCTGGCTGATACAGAATTTGTACTGGGACCAGGTGTACATGCACACCTGTAATCTGGCACTCAGGAGGTTGAGGCGGGGGATCGGGAGTTTGAGGCCAGCCTGGGCTAGCTACACTGCGAGACTCTGTCTTAAAAAAAAAGATGAAAATATTTTACCAACCAACCAACCATACAGAACAAAATTGGTATTGGCCCAAGGAACAGCTCAGCAGAGGTGTGTTAATTTTGTTGTGGTTATTGTTGAGACAGGGTCTTACCACGCTGCCCAGGTTGGTCTTTCACTCAGCTACCCTCTGTCTTCCTCAGAGCCTGGATTATAGGCACGCACCACTATGCCTAGAAAGATTTTTTTCTTTTCAAATAAAAATTATTCTCAACAGCTCATAGGACATGCAAAAATAAAAGCCACAGGCCAAATTTGGCTCACCAGCCACAATTTGCCAAATCCTGGGGTGTAGTGTCTGTCTGCCAAAGAGAAGGGAATGAGCACTGGGCTTTTCAGGGATTCCTGCATGTGGCTGGGTGATGATGATAAATTGGGGCATCTAACACACCACTGTGACTGCTAGTCACCACGGGGATATAACAGCCAGGCGATGGGGATACAACGGCCAGGCGGTGGGGATACAACAGCCAGGCGGTGGGGATACAATGGCCAGGCAGCAGATGGAGTTTTCGTTCAAATACATCACACTGAAATCCAGGGCAGCAATTCTCTGATTTTCTGAAATGTCACTGGAATAGATAAACACAGGACTGGGGCCTCACTCACTGGCATTTGATGGTCCGCGGGGTGATGCCATGGTGGTAGAAGGCTAAGTAGGCATCCCCAAGCTTCCCTTCTGTTCCCAGGAACACAGTAGATAAGGTGATGCTCCCTGAGCAAGGGGAGTTTGTAAAGATGAATGCTGACCTCAAAATTCAGAGAAGTTGGGGCTTTCAAAAAGGGCGCTTACTTACCAGTCCGATCAACTGAGAGGCTCACGGGTCCGGGAAGACTATTGTGAACTTGAACAGGTAACTGTTCCCACAGTTCCTGTCTCAGACACGTGGTCTTCACAGGGCAACCTCGTTGGCGGCACACAACTGTTGAATTGCTGGTATCTCTCTTATTCTGTTTTGTGTGACAGGAGACAGTTTGCGTCTATCTGGAAGGTCCCATAGTGCATTGTCTGAATGTCACCAAATGGGTCTGGGTAGATGGATCGATGAAGGGCTCGATTTACAATCATGAAGAAACAAGTTTGATCCCCAGCACCTGCATAACGTAAGTGGACTGTGTGTGGTGCACGTGCTTGTGACCCAGTGCCTTGGATTCCTGGTACTTAATATGAGTTCCGCATCAGTGAGAGCCCTGTCTCAAAAACAATCAGGTGGATATTGTCTGAAGAACCACAGCTGACATTGTCCTCTCTCCTTCCCTGACACCTATACCTACACACACACACACACACACACACACACACACACACACACACACACACCACCTCAGACCAAGTGACAGATCTCTGACTGTCTTTCATGAACAGCACACACAGCACCTGTACTGGTCTGCCGTTGTGGTCCTGACAGGATGTATCCTCAGCTGCAGCCACTAAGGGCACCTCCTGTACACATTAACTACTTTCCCTTTTAAAAGGTGGGCTTTGCTTACCTCCTCTTCCTTCCTTCCTTCCTTCCTTCCTTCCTTCCTTCCTTCCTTCCTTCCTTCCTCCCTCCCTCCCTCCCTCCCTCCCTCCCTCCCTTCCTTCCTTCCTTCCTTCCTTCCTTCCTTCTTTCCTTCCTTCCTTTCTTTTTTCTTTCTCTCTCTCCTCTCTCTCTTTCTCTTCTGCCACTCTTGTCCACAGGGACCGATCTCTGCCTCTCTCTCTGTCCCCTCTCTTCCCCCTTCTCTGCCCACTTATTCATCCTCTTCCAATAAACCTCCTATGTGAGCCCTGTTCAGTGGCATGACTCTCTTTCCCGCCATTTTTTAAAATTATAACAACACACAATCTGGAGATCTCTGCCGTCTTGACCTTGTACAGAAAGTAACACTGGTCCATGGTATTGATGACCAGTTTGTACTGTATGGATTGGACTGGGGAAGAAAGCAGCTAGCTAAGGGGTGAGAGGTTAATTCCTCCACACACCCGAGTTCACAGCCTTAGTAGAGTTCCTGGGTTTTGATAGTCAGCAATTTGTGGAGAGACCCCCCAGGTAGAAAAATTATCAACTGCATCTCGCAATGCAGCAATGACAGAGGGAGGATTGCCTGGCAAGCATTTTGGACTAGAGATGGTGTCACAGTGCCTTTAAATGTGTTGCTTCTATTCAGCAACCACACACCCACCACTAGATTTGAGGGGAGAGCAGAAGCAAAGCCTGCCTATCACTTCTAGACTGAAGTCAAACAACTCTGCCCCTTGGCCTTAGAATACAGTAGAGCCAATGATACTCAAAATGTCTAGGGCAAAAAGGGATGCTGCTTAGAGTCCCAGGCTAGCCCCAGTAGCAGAATCAGTGAAACTGTGTAGTGTTTGTAGGTAAAACATGTCCAGCATTGGGGCCTCTCCTGGTTCCCTCCAGCGTGGCACAATCCTGCAGGTGCTGGGAGCCAAGCTGTGGAGGTCGGCTAGGGGTTAGTGGAACTCAGTTCTATGCAGACCTTTGCCCTGCCACTCACTAGCTGTGTTCCTTTACCTCTGGGCCATGTTCCTTCTCTGTGGAGTGCTATCTCTAGGTTGCAGGTCAGTTTCGGGGGCTGTTGTTGCGAGGTCTCAAGTCATGAAGCTTTACTCTAAGTGCTAAGCTTCATGGTCCTTGGGAGGAAGGCCCGGGGAACGGGACTACTGCATTTTACTCTATTGACGAGGACTCTGGACCCAGAGCAGCTGGGTCCTTTCCTGGGTACTGAGTGGGAGATCTGTTCCTTGGCTCTAGAACAGATGGCTACAGAATATTATTGATCTTAAATATTAGGCTGTAAAATGTTCACATAGTGCCTCGGATGGGCCTGACTGGGCCATCCCCAGCACCTCCCAAACAAACGGCAGGCTTTCTGACTTCACTGCCAGAGATACTAAGTCAGAACCATCAGGATCTTGGGTGGGAACTTCCACTTCAGATGGACACCCTCCCCTGACTTCTTGTCCCCAGGGAATTGCTCTGCAACCTGAACCTTATGCTTTTGCAGAAAGAGCGCTGTGCCGAGACTCCAACTCAGGAAGCATGGGGACCAGACATGGGCCTCCTGAGAGCTGGTCATACCTTGACCTTCCTGCCTGGTCCTCAGCTCCCAGGACTCCTGAGAGCATGACATTGGCTGCTGGAGATGTGCTGGGCACTAAAGTTACTTCAGCTGGAGGCTGAATGTAGGCTCTGCTACTGCTCATGTGACCCAAGGATGCTGGTGCCACAAACCCCTCTGAGCCCTGGCTCCTTGGTTGTTAAAATGGAGCTGGTAGCCCTGGCAATGGTGAGGTTGCGGGGCGGGTAGCAAATGTTATACCAAGGTCAAATCCATGATCTTCCTGCCTCAGCCTCCTGAGCACTGGGCTTCTAGGGTGTGCAGTCACCTTCACGGATGTAGTCTGCTTTCTCCTAGTGCTGTTTGCTGTGAGAGGATTCAGAAGCAATGCGTGCCTCTTGGGGAAAGCGGTGAAACTGGAAAGGCGCATTGGCTGTCATCCTGAGCCTTAGGGATGAGTCTCGATGCACTGTGGTCCATTTTCTGCCACAGTGCCTGCTGTGCACAGGACTATAAACCAGGACTCATCTGCCTCTGTCTGTCTGTCATCGTCTGTCTGTCTGTCATCTAAGATGGCAAAAGTGGCTTTGAAGATTTTCACTGAATGTTGAACTCCCGCTGGGATGGTCTGTCTCAGAAGCCATGAGGTGTCTTTGAAATTCTCTGGTGGGAATCAAGGGGTATCTTTAAGACGTGAACAGCAGACCAATGAGATAGCTCAATGGGCAAAGACTTGTGTTATGCTTGATGCTTGATTCCGTCACCAGAATCCACACAGTGGGAGAAGGAGAGGACTCACTCCTGCCAGGTGTCCTTTCAGTTCCACACACACGACTTTGCACGTACGCATGGGTGCATACCTCCCCCAACTCTAAGTGAAGACATATTAAGAGTAAAAGAGAGAAATGAAGAGCCATCGAGCAGGGAGGCGGAAGCGAGGGACTCGAAGGGCTGGCAGGGCCACTCCTGAAGAACTTGCTACAAGTATCTTGATCTAGTGGGTGGAGACAAGACAGAGACATGGCTGGAAATTTTATCCTGCCCATTGTGGCTGACCTGTGATTATTTAATTATGAATCCCAGTAGGGGGATTTACCCAAGCAATGCTGGGGAAGCTGGCTGTGTGTGTATGCATGCACACATATATGCACACATGCAAATTTTACATTGCCATGTGTGTGACTTAACAAGAGTCCTCTCTGATGCAAGTTTACGGTCTAAGTACCCTTGCACTATATTCCACTAATATTTGCCTCACCTTATAGTGAAGGGTGAATGGGAGGGAGCTGAGGCAGACTTCCCAGGCACTGGTCATCGGTAGTAGAGTGACCCCAGTGTCTGGGAATGCATGCGGCCATCATAAGTGACCACCAGCACAGGCCACACATGCTGTATACAAGGCTCTGTCCTGGGTGGTCCACAATGGGGCTTTTCTCCTGCTTTACAGGTGAGGAGGCTGCAATTCTGCACCCACCCTTGCTGGTTTGGATATGAATGCCCCCCCCCCCCCGTCCCCTCCCGCTGGTAGCATGCTTTGGGAGGTTATGGAACTTTTAGGAGGTGGGGCCTCAGTGGAGGATGTGACTCACTAGGGGGGTGGGACTTAAGGGTCACAGCCTAGCCCCACTTCCTGTCCCCGGTCTGCCTAGATGTGAGTGGGCAACCACATTCCTGCCGACACTAACTACCGACAACCCTTTCCTCACAGCAGACAAGTCTCTCCAGCTGGGAGTCAAAGCGTGCTCTCCCCACCCTACACGGACTGGAATAAGGAAAGCAACCAATAGGGAGAAAACCCTGCTATCAACTCCCATTTCTTTCCAGGTCAGGAGCGAAGGGCGAGGGGATGAACCCAGTGCCATGGTTATCAACCCATCTTCCAGAAGAGGAGAGCGAGGCTCAGAGGAATAAAATGCTCCAAGTCTTTCGGACAAGCGGTGCCGTAACTGTCACATGTCCATAGGTGAAAAGGGAATCTCCTTCTAAGTGTCAGACTATGCAACAGGCGAACAAGATTGCTTGCAGATCTGGATGTAAAGCGGATGGCACACCTTTCAGAAGCACATGCAGGAGAGAAAGCCTCTCCTGACTTGGGTTTAGACAGAGAGTTTTTACACACAGCCCTAAAAAACAAGATCTATAAAACACAATGAAATAAAACAATGATAAATTATACTTCAAGATGTTTTTTTTTTCTCCTTTGCAAAAAGCGTTATTAAGGGAACATAGAGATAAGCCACAGACTGGGATAAACTATCTGAGATTACATATCCAGTAAAGGATTTCTGTCTAAAATATGCAAAGAGATTTTAAAAATCAGTAGGGAAAAGCTATAACTAAAAAATATGAACTCAGAGAAACACGCAGGAATACAAAGGGGTGGCAGAGAAGTAGAAAATGAAAAGCTGCTCCTGGCACTGCCAACAGGGAACTGTGTGTTGGAGCTGCAGCGGGTGCAATGTGTACTGGTCAGAATGACTAAATAAGAGTTCCTGACAATAACATGTGCTGACGAAGAGGTGGAACAACTGTCCAGGATGTAGGGAACAGCTCTCAGTTGCTGTGGGAGGGGAAGGGAAAGGGGAGAGCCATTCTGCAACATGCTTTGGCCACTTCGTATAGTGTTGAACACACGTTCACTGCAGCATCCCGCAGTTCCTCTCTTGGGTGCTACAGAAGTTCCATTCTGGTATTTGTTTATTTAGAGACAGAGTCTCAAGTCTCATTGTACGGCCCTGGTTGGTCTAGCACTTGCCAAGTAGACCAGGCTGGCCTTCAGCTCACGTCGACCTGCCTGCCTCTGACTCCTGAGTTCTGTGAGTAAGGGCATGCTCCACCATGCCTGACCTCAGGACCCTAAGTTCAAGTCTTAGCTGTTAGAATTCACTCAAGGGCCTTGAACCCAAATGTTTATATGAAGAGACCAACAAATATCAACATAATGGTGTGCTACTCAGTAGTCAAAGGAAACATGCTCTTTATTCATTTGTCCCCACAAAGGGAACGAGAAGTAGCTCGTTCTGAACTAACTATGAATGTCCATGATCTGGGAACAAGGATTGGTGACCCAAGCCGCACACTCCGCTATGGACGAGGCCACGTGATAGTCACAACTTGTAAGCAGTCAGTCTGCAGGCTCTTAAACATGGAGCTGGCCTTTTAGAGGAGCCTGAGTTCACAGTTCCTCTTGTCCAAGCATCAGATTTTGTGCACGTGGCAGCCAAATGTTTTATGGCACATGGTGTGAGGAAGGCTCACGTCTAGGATCTGAGGAGGTTGAGGCCGAGCAGGCTTTGGGAAAGCAGTTTTTAGCAGTAGAGGCGTGGGGTTTATCTGAGATACAAGGCAGCTAAATCTCATTGGCGTGAGGCTGAGCCCAAGAGCTGGTTTCAAAGTGTTGCTATGTGATCCCTTAAAGATATTTTTATTGTTTTGAGAATTTCATACATGAGTAATGTGTTTACATCATTTTCACCCTTTCCTCCAGTTCCTCCCCCGCACCCTCTCAAATTCATGACCTCTTATTCTCTAATTATTATTGTTACACACACACACACACACACACACACACACACACACACACACACACACACACTCCTACTGAGTCCATTTAGTATCGCCCACATGAGTCTAACCCTGGCCTCTTGGGATTGGATAAACTATTATGAAGCTGGCATCTGGAGAAGACTGGTTCTCCCTCTCTCAGCAGCCACTGTAGCCTTTCACTTAGGGGATGGATCCTTGTGCGGTATCCCCCATCCACATAGATGTGCCACCTGATGTGGTCATGTACTTGTGACGTTTTCATGGGCGCAGCCTCCCTGTCATGTCGACAAGATACTAACCAGCAGCAGGTATCCTGGCCCTTACAGTCGTTCTGCCCCCCCCCTCAATACTGCTCCTTGGGCCTTAGGTGTAGGGCCACATTGTCAATCGGTACACAGTCACTTACCTTTTGTGTCTTGACCAATTGTGGGTTTCTGTGGATCTGTTTCTTCGGCCAGGGCCGAGAACTCTACTTGCTGTGGGTGGGGTCACGTGACTCCTCCTAGAGCTCATTTTTGAACAGATGGAATGGACGTGACTAGAAGGGGACTAAGAGGGACAAGAGGTTTGGTGTGGGAAGGGGTGTGAGTAGAAGGGATGGAAGGGGTGGAGGTTGTTGGGGCTATAGACCTGTTCTTTATCCCGACTACGAGGGCTAGCACAAATGTATACATGTGTCGAAATACCTGGAACTGGATATTCTCAGAGTCAGTTCTACTGCTCAGTGGAAACTAAGTGCACAGGTGAGTTCCTTGCCTGGGTTTCTGGGAGCACTTGGCTAGAGAGAGGCTGGACTGTGGTCAGCCAGGCCCTGCTAGCTTCCAAGTCCAAGGACATAATCACTACACTCTGGCCTCTGAAACCCGCATCCTTGGTTCCAGAAGTTTCCAGCCGTGGGGCTGTAGTTGCCACCTGGAGCGGAGACTGCAGAGTGACGTCAAGGGAGACAGGCAAGTCTTGGAAAATCTGCCCGTGTCAACTTTGCAAATATCAGTAATGCTGATGACTACAAGCTGTAAGGGCCTCAGGCTGCATGCGATGGTTTCTGACTCCTCTGTGCCTCAAAGGCCACCCAGGGCAGCAGGAGCTCTTGGGGGCTTCCTCTTGACTGCTAGTACTGGTGTTTCAAACCTTTGCCTGGATCTCGGAGGATAAACTAATGGAGCCTTTGCAGGGTATTAAGAGCCTGGATCTCTCCAGAGGCATTTCCTGGAAAGGGCAAAACAACTGTGTCTGGGCACTCAGTACATTCTTCCTCTGGTGAATTGCCTTGAATATATGCTGTCTGGGGCTGCTTGATCTGAGGGTCTCTCTGCGCCCCCATCGCCATGGCTATGCTGGGCAGGGCTCATATCGATTCACTAGGAGTCTCTGAAGAGAGGGCAGGGAGCCCCTTGCACAGACGGGAACACTGATGTCCAAAGGGGAGGCTACTGAGCCGGGGCAACACCGAAAGAGGACAGAGTCAGGTTGTAGGGCTGGGAAAGCCGGGTTGCAGGGACTGGAGTGTGCCAGGCTCAACAGGCTAGCTAGGTGCTGGATACTGAGCTCACAAGAGAGAGAACTCGTTTTGACTGGCACACTCCAGGTCTTTGCTCAACCGTTAGAGCCTCAAGAAAGCTGACCCTGCTGAAATGCTAGCTTCTGGCCAGGTGGTGTGGCTCACCCCTGTAATCCCAGCACAAGGGGATGGTGTGGGGGCGCAGCAGGGGCCAGCCCGGGCTGTGTAGTGAGTTCTAGGCCAATCAGCATTGGTTGAAAAAAAGGGGTGCAGATAGGATAGATCTGGTCCTATCCTCACTCTGATCCACGTACTGCCACGTCACACACACTGCCACGTCACACACACTGGCATGTCACAGCATCTGGCACCTGACGCCTTCATCAGCACCTGAGCTCTGTCAGGCTCCCCCTGCCCTGGGCCATGGGACCTGTCTCCCCAGGCTTTAAGCAGGTGCTCTGTGGACACTGGATGAACAAATAGATGAACCAGGAATAATGCTCTCCTCTCTCATCAGTCTCTCTTACCCTCCCTCCCTTCTCCCTCCTTCCTTTTATCCCTCCTTCCCTTCCTCCCTCCTTCCTGGTAACCATCATCATCCCATTTTACAAATGAGGAAAATGAGGGTGGAGAAGGAACCAATTTTTCCAAGGCTATCTGACTGCTGAGGCTACTCTGAGGAGGCTACCCTGATTACTGAGGCTAGTCTGACAAGGCGAGGCTGTAACTCCTACCTCAGAATCCTCTCCTCTGCCTCTGTACCAGGATTGACCTGATCAGGGGACACTGTGTACTGAGGACAGAGTGGAATCTTGGGATCCAGCTCAAGACAGAAATTGTTCTCAGACTTCTGGTCCTCCTGCCCTGGTGGCGGGAGGTCTGGATGTGTACACATGCAAGCCGGGCCAGGGGCCGGGGATTGTACGTGAAGATCTCCTCTATCACCCTCTCCCCACGGGTAGGGGAGGAAGGCACCACAGACGATCAGCATCCGGAAGCTCATTTGCTCTAATTTCATGATTCTTTAGGTCCTTTTTCTTGCTTGACAAGTATAGATCGGGAGATAATCGGGAGATCAATCTTTCCCCACGTACACCAGCCTCACTGCTCATCCTGGTTGAGGATGTCCATGGGCACTGATGGATGATGACTCACACAGTTGGTGCTTGTAGATGCTTTCTGGGATGAAGGTGGGGCTGGAGCTTCTTCCCCAGGCCTGGGGGAGAGCATCACGGGGAGCAGTCATGGACCTCGCAAGGCTGCAGGAGGTGATACTCTTGACTACATCCGTGTCATTTTGGGATGTAAGTGGGTGCTCTTAGGACCTCTGCATACTCACACTCTTCCCTTTGCCCTAGGACCCTGGGGCCTTCTCTGAAACCTGTGAATAGATGGCTGGTCGTGTGAGAGCCTTGATTGTAGGTGTGCGGTTTCAGATAGACCTAAGGAGAACCTATTTTAGAACTCAGGCTGGGGACATTCTGGCTTGCACACTTCTGTTCCTTTCTGAACCTTGGCCCTTTTGAAAAGACTTATTGACATCTGAGAAGTGTCTGAGGGAACACAGGGCCAAGATGTATCCCTGGAAACACAGGAATCACTCATTGGAGTGGCGGAGGTAGGGTGTGGGGTGGATGAGCAGGTCATGTGGGTGAGACACTGAAATGAAAGACGGAGGAGGGACCTGGGTAATGGGAGGGTGCAGGGCACTTTAAGGAGTACAAGAGCAAGTGCAATGACAGCCTTGCTGTGAGGCTGATGGCTGTGTGTACCTGTAATTGTCAACTTGCCACAACCAAGGATCTCCTACAGGAATGATCCCCATTGGATTGGGCCCTGGCCATTTCTGTCTTAAGTCAGTTGTTGTGAGACGATTCAGCCTATTATGGGTAGCACCATTAACCTAGTCAGGGATCCTGAGCTGAATAGAAATATTTGGTGGTCGCCATGGAGCTTAGGGGCGTGTACGTCGGGTGTGACAGGGAGCCCCGGCGAACGTTTTAAGTGTCCTGTGAGGCGTCCGACTGGCAACGCGGGCCCTCTTCAGAGCCTGTCGGCGGGTGTGGCCTGGATGGAGGAGCTGGTAGCCCAGTTCTTTGGGGCCCTCGTGGAGTGGGGTGGGCAGGGCTTGACAGCAGATCGGGACGACACTATGGATGGCTCCAGGACCTCGGCGAGTCGAAGAGACAAGTGAACACATCATTGTGAGTGGCCGCAGCAGCGCCACCCCGGGCTATCTATGGCTTCTGTATTCTGGCACCTTGACGCTGAGGCTCTCAGAAGACTGGTGCAGGGGGATGGATATGAACCCTCGGAAAGCACTGTTGGTTGCGGGCATCCCTCTGACCTGCGGAGTGGCAGAAATTAAGGAGGCCCTGCAGGCTGGCTGGGCTCTGTTGTGGGGACACAGACTTCTTGGGAGGATGTTCAGGAGGGATGAGAACAAGAATGTAGCCTTGAAGGGCTTACAGAAGAGACTAACAGTGCTCTGGTTCCCAAGGAGATACCTGGAGAAGGAGGTGTCTGGAGAGTGATCTTTAAACCTCCTGCTGCTGATAATGACTTTTTAAAGCGAGACGATGGGTGAATTGACCAGAGTTCTTGAACTCGAAATGAGCCTCTCAGCCTAGACCGAGGCGAGATCCCTGAAATGCGAGCCCCCATGTTGGCACAGGTATTAGATGAGGCCCTTAACCTACACTGCAGTATCCGAGGCACAAAAAGCTGAGTGTTTTCTCAGGCAGGGATCCTCCAGGACCGGGTGAAGAAGAATTTGAGTCTTGGATGCTGCAGACTTCTCGGTTGATAGAGAGCCTTAGAGGCCCAGCGTTTGAAATTATTCGAGTCCTCAAGATAAACAATCCTTTCATTACAGTTGGAGAATGCCTGAAGACTCTTGAGACAATATTTGGGATTATTGATAATCCTAGGGCGTTGTAGGTCAAACACCTTACTACTTACCAGAAGATGGATGGAAAGCTGTCTGCCTATGTTCAAAGGTTGGAGCCTTTGTTACAGAAATTGGTACAGAAAGGAGCAATTGAGAAAGAAGTTGTGAATCAGGCCTGTCCAGACCAGATGGTTGCTGGGGCGGTTTATAAAACAGTTCGAAGAGAGCTTGGACTGCCAGAGGGTGGCCCAGCCCCAGGCTTGCTACAGTTACACTGATAGAGGACAAGGAAGCCCCAGAGGAGGAGGAAGAGGTCCTTCTTCAGGCTGGATTAGAAGGGTATTTCACTTGACCCAAGACCAGCAAGGATGTCATGGGTAGTACATGATGGAGGGATTCAGGTCAGGGATCAGCCCGTTCCCACCTTGTGCTGCCAAGTAATTTACCGTTTGTCATGCTCACCCTAGTGAATGTCTCCCCAGTGTATTACCGACCTGGACTTGTCATTTTACACTGAAAATTATTGAAATCAGAAGACCAGTCATTCTGCTAGTGCAGTGTTCCAACAGGCCAAACAAAGGTCACTTGCACATGTTGTAGTCATATATGACCATGTTATTAGTTATTAATAGTTTTTTAGTGTTGCCGCATTTCTGGTGAAGACCCTGAGCCAAAGCTGGCTACGATATTTAGAGCTTCTTTTTTTTTTTTAATAAATCAGTTATTGATTCTGTGCAATCAAAAAGCAAAATTGAATGCTGAAGTTAAGTCTGCAATGTAGTGATGTATCTGGCATGTTGTCAAAGTATTTGGTTCTAAATGCCATTTTCTCAATGTTATTAAAATGAATAAATAAAGGAATGCTAATAATAATAAAAATGAGTAGAAACATTTGACTAGGCACAAGAGAGCGAGCAGATGAGTGAGTATGAATATATTAATCTCTCCCTGTTCGTGGCTGTGGTGTGAGCGGCTGTGTGAAGTTCCTGCCTTGACTTCCCAAGTCGAAACAAACCTCTTTCTCTCTTTGGACATCTTGTCCACTGCAGCAGAAGTGCAACCATAACAGGACCTTATGCATACTAAGTTCCTTTAGTGCTGAGGCCGACCTGGTGGGGTAGGAACCGGTGGGATGACATCACTCACTGAGGTCACTCCGGCGTCTGGTTCCAAAGCCTGTGTGGTTCTTGAAGATGAACTAGACTCCTGGCATTTGGGGTTTGGTTGGACTTTTAGCATGCATAGCCTCAGCTTTCTAATTTTTTTTAGTAGAAATTAAAAGTATTTTGATGAAATTTCTAAGTTTGTATTACTCGGTAGGTGTCAAATGAAGTGCATATAAGGAAGAGTTCACTTCCTGCTGCCCACTTTTCAGTTTCTGAGCATGGAAAAGACTTAGGATTTCTCACCAGAGATCTGCAACCAAGAGACAAACAGACCTATTCACAATTGTATAAAATCGAGGTCTCCTCTCTCAATTTCCTCATGGGAGTAGCAGGGATCACAGTCCCCACGTGACAAGGACTGGCCCAACCTTGGAACATGCGGGCCTCCCTGCTGGTTCCCTTGCCCACCTCGTCACATTTGAGAGCACAGCGTTTTCTGTCTGTGGCACCCCTATGCCCTGAGCCCTGAGAGGGTAAAGATTCTCATCTAGAGTGGTTCGAAGCCAGAGCAGAAGCAGCCTCTCTTATAAAGACTGAGCGTTGATCAGGTGAGGCCTTACGGGTTCTAAAGCTCCGTTCAGGCCCAGAGAAAACCACATATAACGATAAGGGTGACCCACACCTGGCTCTCCTCGGTGGCTCCCATCAGACATCACTGTCTGTTTCTGTGCTAATGAGACCCAGACTCAGAAAGGTTGGCAAGGTCTTAAGTCACACAGGAGGGAGGAGCTGAGCAGAGTTTGTGGGGGGGGGGTGAGAGGCGTAGGGGGGAAGGATGAGAGTGGAGGAGGCCATAGTTCCTACTTCTCTTCCTTTACTCCCGACTAGTGAGTTCTTAGTGATCAGGGCCCATACTGCCCACTCTGGTCAGTACCAGCAAAGGTACCATGGCTGAGCTTAGAGATCAGGAGGCCTCTGCATATAGGATTCCGTGAAAGGACGATTCTGAGACTGAGTATAGGAAGCCAAATTCTGCCCGGATTCAGCTTCCACCTACCAGTACGACTTTGGGTACATTACCCTTCCTCCCTGTGCCTCAGTTTCCCCATCTATCAAAGCCTATATCTCTTGGATTTCTAGGTTGAAATCTTTGGTCTCTACTTGTACTGACAGCTGACACCCTCTCTTTCCCCATATTGAATTCTCCGGAACCTCTAACAGTAGACTCATCAGCCTCACCTCACCCCTCTGACACATCTTCCCCTCATCCCCAAAGTGGGCAGGGTGTGTACTTCTGGGACTCTCAGCACAGGGCTTGCTTACTCCTGGGATGTGCACTATGACAAAGGGGCACAAATAACAGATAAAAAACATTCCCTTCCCCCATGGCAAATGCAAAGTATCTTTATTAATCCAAGATATATTTGTATCTGTATCACTTATATGTATCTATTTCTATATCTGTTCATCTGCAATTTATATTGTTTATGCCTATGCCACCTTTATCATTGTTATCTATATAACCTTTATCTCTTTCATAACCATCTATCATCTCACAAGATCATATAAATTGGAAAGATAAATGCTAAAGTTCAAATGGCCTTTCACGTGTGTCAGGTTTATTGGTATCTGCCCCACCCACTTATGGAGAAGAAGGACTAGTGTCCCATCTCTACTACTACAGCAGACAAAACTCCTTGTACTTGTCATTTCCCTCTTCCAGGGTTGCATTAAACCTGTAGATGAAGGTGGGGGAAATTCCCTGACCCTTCTCATTACTGCTCATGGTTGCATTAAACTGTAAATCAATGTGGGGAAATTCCCTGCCCCTTCTCATTATGACTCTCCTAATCCATGAACATGGTATGCCTCTTTTCTAGGCCAGGTCTTTGGTTTCTTTCATCGTGTTTGTTGCTGTGTTTGACATGTAGATCTTGTATATATATATATATATATATATATATATATATATATATATACACACACATACATACGGATACCTAAGGATTTCTAACTTTTAGAGATATTCTAACTTTCTTTTAAAATTCTAATTTCCAGGTAGTCATTGTAGTCCTCAGAGAGTTTTGTATAATGAGCCTGTTGTTTACGGCTCTGCCAGTACATCTCAGTTCTAGAAGCTAATTTCATAGATGACTTGACATTTCCTAGATGGACAATTATCAATTATGTTAATTAGCAATTAGAGCACTTTATTTACTTGATGAAAATATTATTATTATTATTAATATTGTTATTATTACTTTGTAAACCAGGATCTTTTGTGCTTCTTTGTGAATTTGAAGATTTTTTTGCTCTATTTCTATGAAGAATGTCACTGGAATTTTTATAGGGGTTGCAATCAAATCTGTAGATTGTTTTTGGTAAGACAGTCATTTTCACAATATTGATTCTGCCACTCATGGACACAAGGGTCCTTCCATCCTCTACTGTCTTTCTAGGAAAAAGAAATCAGGGAAATATTCCCATTCATAGTAGTCTAAAACACCCTGGAATAACCTACCTAAGGCTGTTAAAGACCTCTGCAATAGAAATTTTAAAACATGGAAGAAGCAAACAAATAAAAGAAACCTTATTGTAATTGCTGTGGAATATTAGTTTCAGATGTGTTACATTTGTTTATGCTGTGAGATATTTGTTTAATGATGCAAAGATGTGTTGCATTCTTTTATGTTGCATTCAACACTGTAAAGCTTTATTACTTGGCCTGTCTAAAAACACCTGATTGGTCTAATAAGGAGCTACATGCTCAGTGCTAGGCGGGAGAAAGGATAGGCAGGGCTGGCAGGCAGAGAGCATAAACAGGAGAAATCTAGGCTTGAGAGAAGAGAGGAGAGGAAGGATCGAGAAAAGGAGAAGAGGAGGACACCAGGGGCCAGCCACCCAGCCACACAACCAGCCATGGAGGAAGAAAGAGAGAGAGGTATAGAGAATAGAGAATGTTAAAGAGCCCAGAGACAGAACATAGAAGAGAAATGTGTTGAGTTAGAGAAGCTGACTAGGATCAAGTCAAGCTAAGGCCAGGTATTCATGAGAATAAGTCTCTGTGTATTTATTTGGGAGCTGAGTGGCAGGCCCCCAAAGACTAAAAAAAGAATCAGCTACATGTAATAGCTGAGATTTTTGTATAGTTATGGGCAAGAGTAGTGAGAGTGGTCATCTTTGTTTAGCTCCCCAGCTTGGAAGAAATGCTTTCAGTGTTTTTGTATAAGCAGTGACGTTAACTCCATTTTTTTGTTTTGTTTTGTTTTGTTTTGTTTTCAAGACAGGGTTTCTCTGTTTAGCCCTGGCTGCCCTGGAACTCACTTTGCAGCCACGCTGGCCTTGAACTCACAGAGATTCTCCTTAGGCCCAGATAATTTTTCTTTTTTAAAATCACATTTGTGTGTGTGTGTGTGAGCACATGTGTACCTGTGCATGTGTGTGTATTCTCTCCATGCATAGTGTGAGTCCTCAGGATTGAACTCACACTAGGCCTGGCAGCGAGCTCCTTCGCCTGCCCCACTATCTCACCAGCCACGGCTCTAAGCTTTCTGTAGGTGCTTGTTACTAAGTTCACTCTATTCCTAGTTTGTTGAGAATTTAAAAAATTATTATGAGCAAATATTTAATAAATAAATAGTATTGATCCACACTTTGAATAACGGGCTTTTACATACCAGAAAAGCACTGTACCACTGATCTGGAAAACGTTGTTTGTCAAATAGCCTTCCTTTGTCCATGGATATATGATCATGCATTTTCCTTCTTTGGGATGCTGCTGGATGCTACACTGGTTCCTTCTCAAGTTTCAGTAAGTTCTCACATTACTAAAATCAATTTGCCTGTGACAAATTATTCTGATTAAATATCATTGCATTTAGTTTAGAGCTGTTTTGTTGAGAACTTTTGCACATATGTTCACAAAGAATATTAATATTTGGCTTTTGTTTCTTTTCTTTTGCTTTTTTGAGACAGAATATTGCTATGTAGCCCAGCTTAGCCTTGAACTCACCAGCCCATGCCTCAGTCTCCTGAGTGCTAGAATTAGAGTCTCGTGCCACCACGCCTAGAGTGACTTTTTACACACACACACACACACACACACACACACACACACACACACACACACACGAGCTTTTTTTGCTCATGGTAATATTGACCCCATAAAGCATGCCTGGAAGCCTTTACTCCCTTCTAAATTTTGAAATTGGTATTATTCTAGCCCTTCGATGTTGGTAGAATTTGCCAGTAAGACTGCCTGTTCCTGGAACTTTTCTTTTTGGGAGTTTTTTTTCCAACTCTAAATTTAATTTCTTAATAGCTATAGGTCTACTCGGGTCATCAATTTCTTCTTGAGTGAACTTGGGTACTTTGTGTCTTTCAAGGACTTGGTCCATTTCATTGAAGCTGTCAGATTTATGGGTTTGGAATTATTCATATTTATTCTCATTTAGTATCTGTGGGGCCAAGAGTGATTTCACTGATGATGTTGGTAATTCTGTTGTCTCTTTTTTCTTGGTTAGCCTGGGCTGAAATATATCAATTTTATTGATATTTTCAGTGTGCAAAGACTTGGTTGTATTTCTTCCCCTGTGGTTTCGTGTTTCTGATTTCATCTTTTTACCATCCCACCTTCCTGCTCTCATTGGTTTTATTTTGCTCTTAATTTTCAGCTTTCTTGCTGCAGAAGTTTAGATGGTTAGTTTGAGACCTGTCTCCCATCATACAGAACAGCCCCCCACCTCGCCACACATACTCAGTTGCATTCCATGCTTAATTTTGCTTTACTCTTAAATTTTTTTTTTCCTGAGACAGGACCTCGCTATGTAGCCGAGGCTAGTCTTGAACTTGCCATCCTCCTGCCTCAGCCTCCTGAGTACTGTGTGCTGTCATCACTCCTGGCCTTAATTTTACTTTTGCTAAATTAAAATGTTTTTAAAACGTGTCTTTAGATAACTATTTTTTTTTGAGACAGGATCTCATTATGTAGCCTAACCCAAGCTGTAGCTAAGTAGATCTTTTCTGCCCCTACTTCCTGTGAGCTGGGATTGCAGGCCTGTGTCACCACACCCAGCTAGGTGTACTTGGTAATTCGTAGGTTAAGAGTTATGTTGCTTACCTTCCCAATATTTGAAACTCATCATATATCTTTTTAAATCTAAAAAATTTATTTATTTATTTATTTATTTATTTATTTATTTATTTATGTGTGTGTGTGTGTGTGTGTGTGTGTGCGCGCACACACACACACACACACACACACACACACACACACACACACACACATCATGGCTCCCTTACAGAGGTCATAGGATGCCCTGTGGGAGTCAGTTGACTCCTTCCACCACGTGGGCTCCAGGGATTGAACTCAGATGCTCAGGCTTGGCAGTAAACACCTTTATCTGCTTGCTGTCTTGGTCGCTATTGTAGGCTGTGAGGAGATGCCATGACCAAGGAAACTTATAAAAGAAAGCATTTTATTGGGGGTTTGCTTACAGCTTCAGAGGGCTAGTCCGTTATCATCATGGTAGGGAATGTGGTGGCCTGTGGTGGCAGGAAGTCAGGTGTTGAAAAGGTAGCTGAGAGCTCACATCTGATCTATAGTTGCAAACAGAGAGAGACTGGGCCTGGTGTGAACTTTTTAAATTTCAAAACTCACTCTCAGTAACACACTTACTACAACAAGGCCACATGTCCTAATCCTTCCCAAATAGTTCCACTAACTGGGGACAAAACATCCAAACATTCTCATTCAAACCACCACGTTCTACTCCCTGGCCTCCGTGGGCCTGTAGCCGTATCATAACGTAAAATGTATTTAGTCGAACTTCAGAAGTCCCCATAGTCTTTGACAGTCTCAACACTGTTTTAAAAGCCCAAAGTCTCTTCTGAGACTCAAGGCAACCTCTTAACTGTAACCCTCTATGAAATAAAAAAAAGCCAATCATATGCTTCAATACACAATGGCACAGAACATGCATGACCACTCCCAAAGCGAGAAAAGAAAGCATACTAAGGAAATATTGAACCCAAAGCATGACCAAAACCCAGTAGGACAAACTGTAAATTCTGCCTTCTCCTCTCTCTCTTTATCTCTTTATCTCTCTTAAACAAATCTTTTTCTTTATTTTTATACTTACTGTATTGGTGTTTTACCATGGGTGTTGGGTTCCCCGGAACTGGAGTTACACACAGCTGTAAACCACCCTGTGGGGGTTGGGAATTGAACCTGGGTCCTCTGGAGGAGCAGTTAGAGCTCTTAACTGTTGAGTCATCTCTCCAACCCAGGGTACTACTCTCTCCATTCCATTTAACATTAGCTTTTCTTTAAATTTCTCATCTCCTTGCCCACAAGACTTGGCTCCAACATTCCATTTCCTGGTGCTCTTTTGTCCTCAAATAGTACATTTTGTATTTCTCTTTGCCCTACTTGCTCTTCTTCATTGTAGATTTGCATAAAAGTGTTCACCAAAAACCACACGACACAGTCAATACCAGGCTGTCCTGAAATCTCCTCTGCTAACAACATTAATTAGAAATTCTTCTATTTAGCCCCAGGTAGATTTTTAGGACAAGGGCAGAATGCAACCACATTCCTTGCCAAAATATCTCAAGAAGAGTCTCTAATATTCTTCCTTTCGAGCCAGTCCACATTGCTTTCAGAATTACTGTCATCCAGGCTTCTATTAGGATGGCCCATTAAGCCCTGCTTAAAGCATTTATCCATTTTTCTAGTCCAAAGTCCCCAGGTTTCCCATATTTTTCAACAAGCAGCATGGTCAGGCTTGTTATAGCAAAACCCCACTCCTGGTACCAACATCTGCCTTAGTTAGTGTTCTATTGCTGTGAAGAGACAACACAACCAAGGCAGCTTTTTTTTTTTAGAAGAAAACATTTAATTTAATTTAGAAGAAAATAAATAATTTGTTTACAGTTTCATTGGGTTAGTTCATGATCATCATGGTGGGAAGGCAGACAGGCATCGGCTGGAGAAGCAGCTGAGACAGGGCTACATCTTCAGATGTGACAGAGGTCACATCTGATCCTCAAGTTTCAGGGAGAGAGAGAGAGAGAGAGAGAGAGAGAGAGAGAGAGAGAGAGAGAGAGAGAGAGAGACTGGGCCTGGAATGAGCTTCTTAATCATCAAAGCCTGCCCCAGTGACACACCTCCTCCATCAAGGTCAGACCTCCTAAGCCTTCCCAAACAGTTTCACTAACTGCGGACCATGAATCAAGCTACATGAGCCTGTGGGGACTGTTCTCATTTGAATCACGATGCTTGCTGAGCTGTCTCATGGGTTCTTCTTTTTTGTTTTTATTTTTAAAAACCATTTATTTCATTCTATGCGTATGTGTGTGTTCCTGAGTGTGTGTTTGTCCATCATGTGTGTACAGTGCCTGTGGAGGTCAGAACATGAAGTCAGATCCCACGTAACTGGAATCACTGTTGTTAGTTGTCATGTAGATGCTGGGAACCACAACTGAGGCCTCTCTAAAAACAGTAATGCTCTTAACTGCTGAGCCATCTCTCTAGCTTCTTGTGTTTATTGGAGTGTGTGTGTGTGTTTGTGTATGGTGTATGCACACATATATGTGCAGTGCACACTTTCACACCCCCAAAGGCCAGAGGCTTCATTTCCTTGGGCTAGGTTTCTCACTGAAACCAGGACAAACCCAGTAACTGACAAGCCCAGAGAACCTGCTATCTCTGCCCCCATTGGTACCAGGTTCACAGACGCGTGTAGCCACGCTCGCTTTAAATGTTGATGTGGAGGATCTGAACTCAGGTTCCCACGCTTACTTAGCTAGGACTCTCACCCGCCTACCCGTCCCCTCAGTCTATCTACATATCTCTGAGTGACTAATTCATAGTCAAGTTCTATGATGGTCAAAGGACATGTTCTGCATGATTTCTGTTAAGTTTACCGCTTTGTTCTGTGACCCAGGATAAGTCTCTTCTGACATATGTTCTGTGTGCATTTAAAGTGCATTTCCAGCTGTTGTTGAATGGAGTGCGACTCTTCACAGTGATAGGTTGTGTGGGTGGTGGAGAAGGTTCATTTTTGATAATCTGATTTCCTTCCTCTGTCAATTACAGAGGCAGGAGCTCTGAAGTCTCTCATCCTGAGTTGTTGATTTTCCCTACAGTTCTGTAAAGTTGTCTCATCTACTCTGAAGCCCTGTGTTAGCCCCACACCCACAACTGCCTGTCTTCTCATAAACCAGTCCTTTCATCACTGTGTTGGTACTTTTTTTTTTACTCTCTGGTGTCTTTCATTTTTCTGACATTTTCCTGGCTATATCTTTCCTCTCTCTCTCTCTCTCTCTCTCTCTCTCTCTCTCTCTCTCTCTCTCTCTCTCTCTCAATTTGACCAGGGTTTCAATATGTAGCCCTGGCTGGCTTCAAACTCACAGAGATTCTCTTGTCTCTGTGTCCTAAGTATTAGGATTGAAAGCATGGCCACTAAGCCTGGTCCCAGACTTTCTGTTGATTATTATGTGTATGGTATATCTTTTTACCAAATAAAGAACTTTAACATATCATTATAAAAAAACTACACTTCTTATGGATACCATATAATTGGCTCCTATCTATCTATCTATCTATCTATCTATCTATCTATCTATCTATCTTTTCAGACAAGGTCTCTCTACATAGTTCTGGCTATCCTGGAACTCACTGTATAGACCAGGCTGGCCTTGAATCTACAGAGATCCTTCAGTCTCTACCACCCAAGTGCTGGGATTAAAGACGTGCACCACCACACCCCGGGGCTCTTTTATTTCTATTTTTTAGAAAATATAATGTAGTCTTTTTATTTAAATTTAGTTATCTTTATTTTATTAGCTTACTGGTGTAAGTGTTTTGTCTACATGTGTGTCTGTGCATGCCTGGTGTCCATGGAGATCAGAAGAGAGTGTTGAATACCCTGGAACTAGAGTTACAGATGACTATGAGCCACCATGGCTGAGCTGGGAATTGAACAGGGGTCCTCTGGAAGAGCAAGCGCTCTTAACCACTGAGCCACCGCTCCAACCAAGTCTGTCTTTTGAATAGTGTGTTTAGGCTTCTCGCACTTAATTGAATAATTGATACAGCCGGATTTAAGACTATTGGATTAGTTAATTTTCTCATCAGTGTGACAAAATGTCTGGCAGAAGGCAAGGAGAAAAGGAAGGGTTTATTCTGAGTAGTACATATTTAGGCTATCAACAGCCTCTTTAAAATCAGTATTTTGTTCCTTGATTCAAACTCTAAAGCTTTACAGGCCCGTGGGTACTTTTCCTCCCTCCTCTGTGGGACTGTCATATGATTTATAAACATGAACATCGACAATCTGCTTGATAATGTAACTTTTATTTTCAACTCATGTCTCTATTTAAAATGCTCATGCATTTCACACCACTGTCGATCTGTCTTTCTTCTTTCCTGTTGTGGTTTGGAAATGTTTGAGTGTCACCCAAAGGTGGGTGTGTTGGTCTCCTTGGCAGTATAAGGGGGTCAAGGGATTTTTGTTGTGGGGAAGGCGCTCACCTTGTAGCCCAGGCTGTACTTGATTGTGCAGTCCTCCTGCCTCAGCTTCATGAATGCTGGGCTTACAGGCATGGCTGTTATGACCAGCTGATGACGGGATCTTCAAGAGGCACAGTCTACAGGAGTGAGTCCTTAGGTTATTGGGGGCATTTGTTGGGCAGGTAATACTCGTCGTCTAGAGTAAGTTCTCCCATAGATAAAGCTGACCTCTGACCCCGGATCACCCTCTGGCTTCTCATTTGGCCCTATGGTTTCTGCCGTCACACGTTCTTGATATCACCATCTTCCATGAATTGTCAGCTGCGGTGGTGGGACCTTTACCAGAGCCTCTACCGCGCTCTTTGAACTTTCAACTTCTAAAACTGGGAGCTGGACATACCTATTTTGTTCATGAAGTCACCTTGCCTCAAGTATTTCATCATAGTGATGAGAAACAGAATCTCTGCGGGTCTGAGCTTCTCATTGCTGCCGCTTCCCTTCTCGCTGCGGAGTTCCCTCCGGCACTTACTTTGAGGAGGTCTGCGACAAGCTCCCTCAGAAATCCTCCTTCTGAGATTGTGTTTATTCTGCCTTCCTTCCTGAAGAATGCTCTTCACCCTTCAGGAACATATTATTCTAGACGTAGCATCCTGTGCCCACAGTTATTTTCTTTCGATGCCTTAAAAAAAAATTTCCACTGTCTTCGGACTCTCTGGGTTCTGGTGAGAATTTCACTATCATTGTGCCATTTCCCCGTGGAATGGAACACGCTATTCTTCACTAGTGCTGTTTTAAAGATGTTTCTTTATGTTTGATCTCTACATCTTTGATTACGATAATGCCCAGGAATGATTTTCTTTGTGCTAATTTGGTTTGGGGTTGCTTAGGCTCTTTAATCCCTAAAATAAAGTCTTTCCTCAAATTTGGGGAGTTTTAATATCTTCAAACAAGCTTTTGCATCAGCCTGTTAATTTCCCGAGTCTTCAAAGCACAAATACAAGGCTTGTTCTTCTGGTTTGTTTGAGACAAGGTCTGAGTCCTAGGCTGGGTTTGAACTCATTAACTACCAAACCTCTGGTACCAGTGTCCTGAGGGGAAATTGCAGACATGCACCACCACAAGTGGGGCATTGTGAGACTTTTTAAAAAAAGGGTTAAAAAGAAGCCGGTTGGTGGTAGTGCATGCTTTTAATCCCAGCACTCGGGAGGCAGAGGCAGGTGCATCTCTGTGAGTTCGAGGTCAGCCTGGTCTACAGAGTGAATTCCAGGACAGGCAAGACTGTTACACAGAGAAACTCTGTCTCGAAAAACAAAACAAACAAATTAAAATGGGTATTATTTTATTTCATTTTTATGTTTCTATGTGTGAATGTGTACACGTGTGTGTGCATGCGGGGTGCCCATGGAGGTCAGAATGGGACATCAGATCTGGAGTTACAGGTAGCTGTAGAGTCGCCATCTGGGTGCTGGGAACTGGACTCTGGCCTTCTGCGAGACCAGCAAGCGCCTTTAACTCTGCCATCTCTGCAGGCCCAACGCTGGACTCTACAGCCCTGCCCCACAGTCTCCTGAGGCTCTGTGTATTATTTTTCTTCTCTTGTTCAGATTGGATAATTTATATTTATCTCCAAGCTCTCTGACTCATCCCTCTGTTGTGTGCTGTTCTTTACTGAGTCTATGTGGTGAAAATTTAAATCTCAGTATTTTTTCTAAAGTTCTGTTCTCAAGCTTCCGTTTGGTTCTTTGTTAACGGCATGTGCTGCTTTGTCAAGAGTTTCTACGTCTCCGTTTGTTTTAGGAACAGTTGCCTTTATCTCTTGGAACCTTAAATTTTTTTTGACAGTTTCCATGCTTCTGTTGTCTGTGCCATCACATGTTGTTGACATTTCCTGGTTCTTGCATACTGAACAGTTTTGGATTGTACTCTGGACATTTTGAAATTTTGGGTTCTGTTAATAATTTGCAGAGAATGTTCTTGCTGTTTTTTTTTCTTTTTCTTTTTTAAAGAAGCACCTGACCAGGCTGTGAGCCCTGACTCAGCCTCTATGGGCTGTGGCTTTAGCCTCTGCACAGCTGTCAGGATCTTGGTGGCATCACAGCAGAGACGGTAGAACACACTGTGATGCGGCATTCCAGGCCTCCGGCTGCCCCCGTGCTCGGCTTGACGGCTTGACGGTGGGCTCAGGTGTTCACTCATAGCTGATACCTAGGCTTCTCAGCTTCCTGTTGCTTGGCTCTGAACAACACTCTCTGGCCCTGCTCCAATTGCCAGGGCCCCACCAACAGATCAAGCCACATAACTGTCACCCACATTCAGAGGCCATAGTTGGGTCTGGTGCAGGTGTCCCAGCTGTCAGTCTGGAGTCTGTTAGTTCCCACTAGCTCCGGTCAGCTGTCTGTGATTTTCCCCATCATGATTTTGACTCCTAGCCCCCTTGCTTGTATGATTCTCAGTTTCTTCTTGCTTGGCTTTTTTCAACCCTTTCTGGTTCCCAAGGCTCCTTTGCTGCCCCAAGCCTCAGTTTGGAACAGCCACTGTCTCTTCTCTACCCGCCTTGCGTTGGTTAAAGCAGGTTTTGTGGCCAAGTCCACAACCAGCAAGTGAGGAACCTGGCTGTTCCAGCGCTCTGTGCCCGGCAAGGTCACGTGGCAGCGCAGGCAGGGAGTGAGAAGCGGGGAACAGACTGCAGGCCCAGAAGTGGTCTCTGAACACTCGGGCCTCAGAAGCTTCAGCCGGACTGCCCCAAGGCCTCCAGCTTCTGTCACTGCCCTCTCCTTTAATGCCCTGTAAACCAGTTGGAGTTTCAAACTCACCCACCGTGAAATGCTCAGCAGACCAGCCAAGAAGCCCAGCGATTTCTTCAGGCTTGGGGGTGGGGGCTCCTGATTGCTGCTTCCTGTGGCTTTTATTTCCTGTTCAATTTTATCCATCACTCCCTGTGGCTGTGCTTCTCTCCCCGGCTCCAGCCACCCCCACACTGAGCTTAGGACTTGTGTTTACATAATCAAAACATCTGCCTTGCTTGACCGAGCAGAAGCCGTCTATTCTGAGACTCTTCTACTCTGTGGTGTTATAAAATTCTGCGTGGAGTCCCCGCCCCACTCCCAGCACCCCCTGTTAACTCAGTAACGTTCAGAGGTGGCGTAAACTACCTGTTTAGTAAAAGAACAAACTTCAGATAAATGGTCTGAAGAGCTAGCCCACACCAGGTGCCTGCTCCGTCGCCATTTTGCTGTGCCTGTCTTCTCTGCAGTGATTCTCAATGTGGGGAGGGGGTGAGGTCGAAGGGCCTTTTCACAGGGGTTGTGTAACGGGTGTCCTGCCTATCAGATATTTACATTATGATTCGTAACAGTAGCAAAATTAAAATTATGACGCAGCATCGAAACTAATTTTCTGGTTGGGGTCACTGCAGGACGAGGAACTGTGTTCCAGGGTGGCAGCGTTGGGAGGGGTGAGAACTAGATCTCCTGTGGGTCTGCCAAGTGGGGAGACCATGCAGGATGCTGGCAGTTGTGCGGGGCAAATCCAAGCGAACTTCCTGCGTCTACTGATATTTAATTTAACCTTTCCTTTCCAGAAACCACTCTCCGAGGTGACCCTGGAATTACCGTCCAGGCAGACACCGAAAAGAGGCACTGCTAACGGCTCCGCCAGAGCAGCAGCCCGACTGGCCTGTCCTGGGGAGCTGGAACACATGTCAGCTTAGTCGCTACGTAGTTGGTAGAGTCTATCCCAAAATCCAGACTACGTGTGGACTTGTTTTCTCTGTCTGCCTCAGTTTCCATACCTGGGAAGTAAGGGTTTCTGATAATTTTTGTTCTTTGATACAGGGTCTCATGTAGCCCAGGCTAGCCTTAAAATGAACATCTAGCGAAGGAAGGCCTCAAATGCACACTCTTACCTCCACGTCCTGAGTGTTGGGATTACAGGTGTGCACCAATAAGATCGGTTAGTCACTTTTCATTTACTTTCATTTATTTAGCTTTTAACACGTACATAGAAAATCCCTTCTGGCTACTGGTCTTGACACCTATGTCCTGCCTTCAAGGAACTCACTGTGAAGAAGGGCCGACAGATAAAGGTATTTGTTAGGGGCGTTGTCTCTTCTTTATCCGAACCTTTGACCCTCAACTCATGAGCAAATATGAGTATGAGGGGCGCTCAGAGGGTGGGCATGACGACAGATAGGGGAGTCCACAGCAGTGTGGGCCTCACAGGCTTATACTTTAAAATAACCTTCACAGGCTCCAGCGACGTCCAGGCTAGAGTCCCAGGGAACGGTGGGAAGAGGCCCGTTTTCTCTCCAGTGGAGATTGCTAGTCACACTCTCATGCATTGGGGAAGATGCCTTGTCAGGGTGGATTAGAGCTGTGGACCCCCATGCCCCACCTGACAGCCCTGATGGCCGATGAGTGGGTGCTCTTTATAAGAGGAACAAAAATTACCTTTTGTATCTCACCTCCTGCTTGGGCTGGCAGTCCTACCCTGTGCCCGGCCAAACCTGATAACAGGACTATCCTGGGAGGTGAATGGTGAGGAATCCAGGAAATTGCAGAGATTTTTGCAATTTGGGCACCTCAAATTAGATTGGCGCCACAAGTGAGCTAAGAATCTGCCAATCACGTCTGGACCACAGGCTGTTTGCTTCTCCTGCAGCTTTCCGCACAGACCACTAGAGGGCATTGGGTTTGGCTTAACCTTAAAGTGTTTGCCACACAAGGGTGAAGCCCTGAGTTTAATTCCCTGGGTCTCTGTAAATTCTGCTGTGCGTGGTGGTGCACACTTGCAACTCAAGCACTGGGGAGGAGGAGACAGGTAGCTCTCTGGGACTTGCTGGCTAGCTCACTGGGCAAGCTCTAGACCCGTAAGACACATAAGCACGCACACCTACAAATGCAGGTATGTACACATACCAGAAAACACAAGTGCACACCCACACAAAATAATAAGAGTGGGATTCAAAATATTTATCCGTCGACAGACCAAGAACACTGAGCAGTCAAAAGGGAGACTGTGGGCAGGGCTGTGGTTGGGAAATTAGCCTTTTCTGTCCTGAACTGTGCAGAGGTGGGCAAGGTTCTGGGGGGGGGCAGTGTGGCTCAGAGCGCAATTAGCACAACTGGTGAGTGTCTGTTTTATAGTTTATCTCCTGCTCTGGCTGCCCCAGCAAGGCCTGGAGAACATCCTGTTAAGCTGAACCACTCCGCTGATGCAAATAATTCCAATCAGACTGAATCAGACCAAATAAAAGATGCCCATGTTTAATCAAATGCTCCTGGAGAGGGGAAGCATGGAGAGGGGAAGAGAAGAAAGGGGGGACCACGCAAAACCTGGAGACCACGAGTTTGTTCTCTGGTCTAAATAGCCCATGGTTTAAATAGCCTGCGGGAGTGGTCCCGACCTTCCCTAGGGAGGGGTTACTGTTTGGCGGGATGGCTTATTTCAGGAGCTGGGGTGAAGCTCTCAGCCAAACAACCGGACTTTTTGTATAAACCGGTGTTAGGGAGCTGGGGTGATGCTTTTGACCCAACACATCCCCTGGTGTTTCTGCTGTGTGCAGACCAGTGCTTGATTCCCGGCCCACGCGTCCACAGCATTAGCAGCAGACTCACTCACTCGCTCTCTCTACTGTTTTGCTAGCAGACGTGCGCTGTTCTTCAGAGCAGCCAGGCCACTTCAGGCTGCCACCTGTGAGGGAGCAGCCACCTCAGACCACCAACCAGTGAGGGAGCTCAGTAAGGACGTCAGGCACGCTCACCTGATGCTGTCTGGGCTGCTGTTTAGGACAGCCTCAGGCCTTAGGCTTCCTGATCTGCACCAGGTTGAACACTGCCAGGGACTGGCACCTGCTGGAGCCAGACTGAAAGGGATCATTTTCTAGGCAGGAGTGAGAAGACAAAGCCAGGACACATACACTGGGACCTGGAGAGCTTGCTCAGTGGAGTCCTGTCCTGAGAGCCTACTGTGTGCGGAGCCCTGTCTTCAATTGAATGTCACGTGGAAGGTGAAGCTGTCACCCCCGAGGAAGAGGAAACTGAGGCTCAGATTAGAAGTCACTTGTTTAAGTGGACCTACTTGCTGAGGGACAGAGTGATATATGAGGAGAACTTTCTGGAACCAACAGCACACCGCTGAGGTCACCCCAGTCCTATCTCAGTCACCTTCCTCCCAGATGAACACTAAGGTCCCTCTAAGGGCTGCAAGGCCTTGGCATGGCTGTTCCCCATTTCTATGACCTCTTCTCTGCCCTTCTCCTTAAATTCTTACACTCACCTTTGGCTCTCAGTGAACCTGTCTGCTCTTCCATCCAGGACCTCACTCTCTGTCCCATAGGCCTGTGCATCTCAGTTCCACAGGCTCCCACTCAGGACTGTAGCAGGCTTTCTTGGACCACGAGCCCCCAAATCATGACGTGGGGACTTAATAATTATGAGTGCTCAGTCTTAGCTTAGGCTTGTTTCTAGCCAGGTTTTTTAAAAATTAAATCAACCCGTTTCTATTAACCTCTGTGCTGCCCCTAGGTGCGTTTACGTACTGTCCATCCTGTTTTCATGCTGCTTCTGTGTCTGTCTGTCTGTCTGGCTCCCCTTTCTCTCTGCCTGTCATCCCCGCCTATCCCTCTCCTGCCTAGCTATTGGCCATTCGGCTTCTTATTATACCAATCAGGTGCCTTAGGCAGGCAAGGTGAAACAGCAACACATCTTTACATAGTTAAACCAATGCAACACATCTTTACATTAGTTAAACAATTACTCTGCAACACAAACAAATGCAACACATCTTTACATAGTTAAACAAATACTCTATTCCACAACACAGGTCGGCTCAGAGGCCCCCACAGACGGTCTGTCACCCCTCTGCCTATGGATCCCTTTGCTATGCTGACTCTCAGTGGTGTGTACATGACTCTGACATGTCCCCATGTATTTTGTTACCAGTTGTCATCAGCTCTGTGGTAAAGTTCCTCCTTGGTGTCCAGAGCACAGCTTGATGGACAAACAACTCTGCAAATCCAGTTGGAAATGGATCACTGATAATCTATTACAGGCATTTGTTGTAAAGATTAAATTAGACAGCACACACATGCAAAGTCCATATGGATATGTAATGTACTCTATGTGTTGTACATATAGGGTTCTATATGTGTGGGTTCTATATGTGTGGGTTCTATGTTTGTTTATATGTGACATATACACACAGGCATGCAGATACCCACATGTGTGTCACTGACCCTAATACTTCTGTGGAGGAACCTCATGAGTCCATGTCTCAATGAAGGATCTCATCCCTTTCTTTCCTGTCAGTTGTGCTCCCCACCTGAGCTTTGTGACCTGTGGCATCCTGGAGGGAGTCTGAGGGCTGCTGGTCGTAGTCCTGTCTTTGCCAATGCAGAGCTACCTTCCTTCTTGTCATTGCTGTGCTGGAGCCCTGATAGCTGTGAGACCCCCAGAGTTTTCTGTCCATCCATTGCAACGACAGCTAGGGAGTGGCCATATCATTACTTGGGTCCCTTACAGCAGAATCCACAGGTGGAGCCTCTGCTGGACCAGTGGACATGAGTCTGAGTGACAAACTACTGATGGGGGTGTTGCTGGCCTTGCCACAAACATAGTGACCGGGCTGGAGGGACCTTTGTTGTCACTGTAGAACAGTGTCTCTTGAGGGTGGAGTGGCTGCTGTCACCGACTGCATTCGGCGTCCCTGTCCTTTTTTCTCCGGGTGTCTGGAGCGAGAGAGAAGAAAGCTGGTGAGACCATGGCCACCCTCCCACCCCAGCTGTGTGACCTCAGGCCAGGCCCTGTCCTCTCTGTGGCTAGGTTTTCTCACCACACAAGGGACACCTCGGTCTTCCTCTCCTGTTCCAGCACACACAGACTCCGAGCAGCCCAATGACACAGGAATGTGAAACCAGGCTGTTTAAGTAGGAGCCAGGCTGCTCCACTCAGGGTCCCCTCCTGGCTCACGACTCTGCCTTTGGTCTCCTGAAGCTTCCTGGGAAGGTGACCTTGTTCACCCCGAGACGTGACATCCCTCAGGAGAGGGAACACAGGTGTCCCTGCTGTCACACCGAATGCAGGCTCCCGGCCTGGCCCCGCTGTCCCTGTCATCCATCCTGTCCCTCAGCGCTCACACCTGGCTCCTTCCCACTAATGAGACTGCCACAGGACTCCAATCTCCACTCCAGTTTGTCCCTATTTGCCCTTCCTGTCATCACAGGAGAGAGGTGGGAACCCAGCTATCTGTCAGTCGGAGGTGTGGCGTCCTCTCCAGGGCTATCTTTGTTCTAGCTGAATTGGGGCTCCAGAATCTTGATCATGTATTAGGGGCCTTGAGTGCCAGCCTCAGTACCCTCTCAGGGCTCAGAATTGGATGTCTGTGGCAGGCAATGATCTGAGGATAAAAAGTTAACTCAAGCACATTACCTCTGTATCTTCTTTATTTTTCATGCTAGAGGAGAAAGTGAAGGGGTGCGGAGAAGAAGAAGAAGGAGGAGGAGAAGAAGAGCAAGGGGAAGAAATAGAAGAAGAGTCAGCAAGGAGAAGAAGAAGAATAAGGGGCAATCTCCATGAGGTTTCTGGTTTTTACATATTTGGAAAATTCCGTAGGCAAGGACAATGATGATGTGCATGTCAAAATCGCAAAAAGGGGCAGGTAGAACCTGACAAAGCAGTACTCTGAAACATGTGGCCTGACCCAGGAAGGAGCCAGCATTCAAGGGGAAGTACCTGACATTCCAAACCATTAGATAAAGTTACTAAACATCCCTGAATCCTGGATTCACCCATTCTCCTCATCCAATCTCTTTTGTGATAACCAGCTTTGGGGAAGCCCAGATTTGTTTGTTAGCAAAGGTGGGGCATGCTGCCTTTTCCTCAGTGCCTGCCTTCTCTAGAGATTTCTATGTGGTCTGTTAGCAGGTAATTCTGTGGAATTGATTCTATGTAAATTTGACTGTTAGAACAAAGAGTGAATGTTATCGCTCTAAAGCCTCAATATGTGGGGGAATGGAGCAATTACCCATGCAGAAGTCACCCTACTGAGGTGTTTGGGGAATGCATCCCATTCTGAAGGAAAGAATCATGGCTTCACAAGGTTTTTACAGATTTGACAGTGACTTTTCAAAAAAACCCCAAATGTTCCTGCAGCTCTGCAAAACTTGTGCCCCATAAGCTGTACGCTTGGGGGTCTGTCTTTACGAATCGGTCAGCTGTACATTTACCACATAGTCTTGTGGGGTCCAGCAGTCATGTCCTGTGGCACGGTCCCTGTCCTCACCAGGCTGCCTGCTTCCAAGCCTGTCGCCAGGCGTTAGCTTTCCTCCTCATTTAATCTTCTGGGTTGGCCACCAGGGGAACCTTTCTGGAATCCAGTCTGGCTGTGTACTGACTGCACTGTGGCTGTGAACAGGGTCACCAGGTATTGAGAACGATGGTTCAAGTCCCTCTCCCGTCACTCATGACCTCGGGCCTAACCTCTCGGTACCCCAGTCTCATGTAGATGATAGTGCTGCTTTCCTTCCAGTTTCCGGAAGGATGAAATGTGACAATGTAGACAATGATTATGTTCAGGGGAAGTAGTCCCAGATCTCAGACTAACAGCTAATGGGCTAGATCTTTCAGACATGACATTAGAGGCTTATTTCCAGGACCTCTGATTAACCCCTTCCCCTTCTGATGCTCCATGACTTGATTTTCCGGATCCCCAATATTATGCCCAGATCTGCAAAGTCGCCCCCCCCAAAAAAAAAATCCAATGAGACCAAGTCCCGTATGTAAAAGCAAAGAGCCTTTATTTTATACAAGTTTGGAAACTCGGTCTCTCCGTGTGTCCAACGTATTGGAATAATCGGAGAGCCCCGACCTCAGTAAGAGTTGGATTTTTAAAGTAGTAAAGGTGGGGGTGAGGGATTTCTAAAGTTCAGGACTCTGACTGGCTGACATTTGTCTAGGGGTGTCCTGGTGAGTGTGTGCTGGCAGGTGATCCTATCTACAACAGTTGGAACATTAGGAATTTCCTTTGCATGATCTGTTCTTGGGTCATGCCTGGGTAATCTCAGCTTGTGGTCCTTCCTGCAACCAGGTATTGCTTCAGGGTAGACTACTGAGACTTAGGCCTCCATTAAACTTATCCTGGCTGAGTCCTAACCTGGTAGGTGGTAATGGTTGGAAGTTAAGAACTTCCTTTGGGTGATCTGTTTGTATTAAGCTTATCATGGCTGACTGAGTCCCACACACAACTGGCTTCTCACACACTGTTCCTTCTGTCACTTCTCCCTGGGTCACTCTGGAGACAACCTTCAGGGTCATGGCTATAGGAACCCTTCTAAGTGTGCTACCATAACAAAATCCTGCAATAAAGAGCAGAGATGTCAGTGGGCTGCTTTTCTCTGAGGCCTCTGGCTGTTCTTACTCTCTGCCCTCTACCACACTTGTCTGTGTTTGAATATCCTCTCCTCTCCCCTTCTCTTCTCCCTCTTCTCCCCCCTCCCCTCTCCTCTGCTCTCTTCTCTTCCCTTTCTCCTCCCTCCCTCACTTTTCTGTTGGTTAATTGAGACAGGGTCTCACATAGCCTAGGCCGGCCTTGAACTTGCTACATAGGTGATACTCGCTTTGAACTTCTGGTCGCCCTGCCTTCACTCTTTCATTACTGAGATTACAGGAGTGTGCCTCCACACCGGGTTATATTGTAGTGCTTGGAACCGAACCTAGGCAGGAGGCGGCGCTACGGATATGCAGGGCAGGAGGACCCAAATTGAGCGCAGAGGTCAAGGTAGAATCTGTACCCACAGCAGGTATCCACTCAGTTGTGAACAAGGTGTTAGCTTACACTTTGAGCACCATGGTCGTGATGTAGCATCTAAACCCCAAGGTACGCTCAACCCTGCTGTATCATTCTCTAGACAGGGACAGTGGAGTCTGGAAGGCTGAGGGGTTTGCTCCAGGCTGGTAGCTTGTGAGAGGCAAATCCAGGATGGCACCGGGGTCTGAGTGATGCTGAGGTTGTGACTCTATTGCATCCATGCCCGAGCTGTACCGTCCTCTTCACCTTTGCCCCTCATCTTTCCCCCTTGAACCCAGCTTCCGTGGCAGCTCAGTCCCTTCTCAGACTTTATCCACCTGACCCCGAGGACATTGGCAAGAGCCTGGGCAGGGGTGGGGGTGTTCAGCTGCTCTCCATTGTGTGTCACAGGCCAGGGATGTCCTCTTCCCACCATGGCCTGACACTGGCTAAACTCTGAAACAACAGCATTGGTGCCTGGGACTTCACTGCTTTTTCTTCCCAAGTCCAAATGGCAGGATTTGGATGCAGGTACAGGAGGCCACACTCCCTTCCTCACTGGTAGAGCTGAGGTTCTTGCGGGGACATGCTCATGCCTGGGAGAATGTGTACCCCTGTGGGCCTCAGGACTGGACAGGCAGGGCTCTGCAGAGGATTGCTGAACCCCCAGGGGTGCCTATAGCAGAGGTGGAGGCTGTTGTGGACTCTGGAGGAGAAAGGGAAGGTAGAGGGCAGTTGTGTGCACATCCAGGCTCTGGATCACGATGGGGACAGTGGCAGGGTGTCCTGCTCTTCCTGGGCCTGGCATCTCTGTGGGAAAGGGCTGTCTGGAGACTCCTCCAGGGAAGCTAGGAATTGGGGAGCCTTCCCTCAGTTCTAAATAACAAAAGAGCAGCTGGGCCTTGCACGGTGACCATCTTCTTATCCAGTGGAAATGGAGGCATTTGAAAGTTAACCCCCTCACCTGACCCTCTAGGAACCCAAGTCGAACCCATACTCTGCAAGTCACCCCAGCAGACCAAGTCACCGTGACCCCCATAGCCTCTCCCTGACTCTTTGGTATAGTTCTGCTTCTGGAAGACTTTCCCATCCACCCTGTCCGTGCATCTGGAGCCGCAGACAGTCTGTCCACCTCAGTACCCACAGATATGTTCTGCTGCTGTGTAATTTGCAGAATACCTGGGCTTCATTCTGCTGTCATAACTGTCGGCACCGTGGAAATTGCAGGATTAGAAATGAGACTGGGAACAAGGATTACTGCACCGCTCAGAAGTTCAAAGAAACAGGAACTTCCTGAACAATAAGGCAACCGTATTTGCATAAATTAGCTGCAGAGGCACCCAGGAGCCCCATGAAGCCCGTGATCTTCTAGAAGGTTGACTGTGGAGACTGGGAAAGATGAAGAGTGTGGGGAAGTGTCAGCGTGGTCACTTTCTGGCAAACTGTTGGCAAAAAAAATCCTTTCTGTATCTCAGAGTTCATAGACTAACCCCAATTTCAAGGTTAGACACATCCTCCTCCATCTCTCCATCCCCAGGAAGCAAGACATTTGCCCAAGATCATGTGGCTGCTATGCCCAGCGGCTTTCACAGTGCATCAATTAATCCTGCTCCTATCAGATTTGGTGACAGAGTGGGGGCCACCGAATTGTCAACAGGTGGATAGAAAATGTCAAAGAAAAGCCTTCTCAATAACTGCGTGACCCACAAGAAACATCATGGAGAGCTGGATGGAGCGCTGACCTCACCACCAGCAGTGTGTGCAGATCCTTAGGCATCGCTCACCACTGCCTCCCATCCCATGCAATGGCTGGCAGGGCTGACCCAGGCACCCCAAGCCACACACCTTTGCTCAGTACTTCAGTTAATGCACAAGTTGAAATCTTGCCCTACCCAGACTGTAGAAACCCATCCACAAGGCTGGAGAAATGTCTCCACAGATGAGAGTGGGCACCGCTCTTGGCAGAGGATTCAAGTTGAGTTTTCCAGCACTTATGAGGGGCAGCTTTTAACTGCTTGAAATTCCAGATGCAAGGGTTCTAGCTCCCTCTTCTGGCCTCCATGGTGGCCTGCATTCAAGTGCATTTGCATACACACACACACACACACACACACACACACACAGAGAGAGAGAGAGAGAGAGAGAGAGAGAGAGAGAGAGAAGGACAATAAAAACAAAAAGTTTAAACTCCACCCGCAAGAGATAAAGAGAACTATTGGGAATTTTCTGTTTTTCTAACACCTACTCCTGTGTCCCTGCCGTAGTTCTTAGTATGTGACATGTACCATGTGCCATAGTAGACTCACAGCATAGGGCACCATTCTGCACTTCTCTCCATAGACCAATCCAGAGGCCTTTTTATCACTCCTCAGTCTCTTCTCCCCACTGGTCAGTCAGTCATTTTAGTCAGTGGGATGGGACAGAGATGACAATGTGGCATCTCAGGTCCTGAGCCCCCAGACACCATGCATTCTCCCATCCCACCTCTCTGAGTCCCACTATTGTCCTGGAAACAAGCCCCTAGGGGAGCCTGCTGAGAACGAAAGGATCCCCTCACCCCAGATGACAGACAAGTGGCCACTCACCCACTGCCTAAGGTCATCTGTGATGATTAGTTTTAATTTAACTTAATCTAACTTAACAAAGCCTGGAGTCACCTGGGAAGAGAACCTCAGTGAGGCGTTGCCTACATTGGGTTGGCTCATGAGGCGTGTCTGTGGTGACTGTCTTAAGACTGATGTGGGAAGACTCACCACTGTGGGTGGCATCATTCCCTAGGCAGGGGGTGCTGAACTCCATAGGACTGGAGAAATTGAGCTGAGCAAGCAAGCGAGTGAGCATGCATGAGTTCCTATCCCTCTGCTCCTGACTGTCGTTGTGACTGTGACCAGCCATCTTCGGCTCCTGCCACTGTGTCTTCTCTGCAAAGATGGACTTAACTCAGAATTGTGAGCTAATGTCCTTTGTCTCCTAAGTTGCTTTGTGTCGAGATGTTTTACGGCAGCGACAGAAACGAAACTGGAATACTGTGGTTGCTTGAATGTCATTGGCCCCCATAATCTCATAGGGAGTGACACTATTAGGAGGTGTGGCTTTGGTGGAGTGGGTGTGGCCTGGTTGGAAGAAGTGTGTCACTGTCTGGGCGGGGTTTGAGGTTTCCTATGCTCAGGATACCACCCAGTGTCTCAGTTGACTTCCTATTGCCTGCAAGATTTTGGATTATCAGCTATTTTTTTCCAGTACCATATCTGCCTGCCTGTTGCCATTGTCCCACCATGATGATAATGGACTGAACCTCTGAAACTGTAAGCAAGTCCCAGTTAAAAGTTTTCCTTTATAAGAGTTGACGTGGTCATGGTGTCTCTTCACAGTGATAAAAACCCTAAGACAAACACCAGCCAAGAGCAGTCAGCTCCAGCTAACCACAGACAAAGAACATGTCTGTCTGAGAACATCCTGTCCAGACCAGGAGACTCTCAAGCAATTGCTTGGTGACTGACGCTGCCTGCTGTTGAGTATTCTGCAGGCTTCCACACTCTGTCCTATGTGTTTCTTCCCCTCAACAACTTTATGGATGAACAAAAATCCCTGTTTTTAGATGTTGGGGTGAGACTCAGAGGAGTCTCGGCTGAAGTCACCTTGCCTGTAATTGAAGGCCTAAATGTCAATCCAGGCCGTTCTCACTCCTCTGTGAAGATCTGATGTGACCAATGAATCTTTAACACTGAAAGGGTAGATAGATTAAATTCCATGAGTTAAGTCTTCTCATAATGTAATGCAGAAAGTTGCAGGGGCAGGGAACCAACACTGTGATTGATTAGTAATGTCTGCACTGGTAGTGCAGTAGGCACAGTGGTGTGAGTGCTGTGCTATGCATTTAGCAGGTAAGTCTTGAATACACTGAAGCTCAAAGTCAGAGAGAATTTTGGGTGACCTATCAGGTTTGTCTTGGAGGTAGCAGAGGGCCCCAGCAAGACTGCCTGCACTGTACTTAGGTGCTGAGTGTAGTCAGTCATGCTACCACGACCGTCCTGCCCTCTGTGACAGCCCAGATCACTCATCAGGAGTTTATTAGAGACAGGAGGTGAGAGGGCATTTAGTTCCAGATTAAGAATGATGACACTGGCTGCTTGGATTCTGTTCTCTGAAATTAACAGAAGGTGGTAATGACAGAAAACAGAACACAGCAACGAGTTCTGTTTTGTTTTTTTTCTTCCATTTTTATTGAAAACAGAAATGACCATAGCTCTGAACCACAGACCTGGAAGGTTTCCTCCCCAAATTATGGAACATAGACCAGAACCAGAGGAAATTGAATCCATGCAGACACTCCCAAGATGTTTTCCATATAGGAAAGCAGAGGTTTTACAGACATGCCAGAGCAGATACCTCACCCAGATCTGAAAACTTGGACTGATAATTCTCAGCTCAGGGCCCTAGGACCCACCTGTCCTCCTCAGAGGCATTGCTGGGCTTTCAGCTACAGGGACAGCAAGTTTTGAACTCTGAGCTGTGAGAAAAGGTCCAAGATGACAAAGCCAGATGTGCGCTGTCCCCAAGGCCATTGTCTCTGCTCTCCCTAGACAGTTTTACTACAAGGCACTGATTGGTTAGCAAAGCTGCTGAAGGAAGCATGCAGGGACTCTGACAGAGCAAGGAAACATGGCAGAGACTGGAAGTTCCTGAGGACAAAGGGAAGTAGTGTTTTCACAGGCCCTAGTAATATCACTCCATACAATAACTCTTTAATAAAAGGCTCAAGAGAAAAAAAAAGTACTGTGGTTTGTGTCTGTCATCCCAGCAGACAGGAGGCTGAGGCCAGCCTATAGATACACAGAGATGTCTCAAGAAATCTAAAATCTAAAACAGAATGAGAACAAATATAAGGGACTAGAAAATACAGGGATAGAAAGCAAATATGGAATCACAAGGTGGGTATTTAGGAGCTGTTCTTAGGAATACGATCAAAGTAGATGAGACAGGATGGGGGAGGAGGAGGGAAGAGAAACAATTTAAATCACACTAATTTGAATGACCACTGAGTTGGGACTGAGTGGCATAGGTCTGTAAACCTAGCTACTCAGGAGAGTAAGATAAGTGGATTGAAAGTTCAAGGTCTGCCTGGACTATAGGATGAGTTTAGAGCCACCTGGGGAACTTAGTGAAACCCCTTATCAAAATTAGAAGCAATTGAAAAGAAGGGTTGGGGATCTAGGCCATTGGTAGAGTGTTTGTCTAGCAAGTCTGAGGCTCCAGATTCAATTCTCAAGACTTAAAAACAAAATAAAACAGCAAAACCCCCAGAAAATGAAATGAATATAGCTGCTCTATAAAGAGCAATGGAGGAAAAGCTATAGATTGTTACCCAATATTAAATAGAAAGTAATGTTACTTTTTGAGTATTTTTCACAGATGGCAGAGATGAGAGGCACAGAAGATAGCTAAAGTTATCCACTAGAAAACATTCCATGAGATCAGAAGTATAAAAATACTGAAAGATATACTAAAAGAAAAAAAATGAATTAAAAGAATGGATCTGTAGATCAAAAGTGCACACAAATAGGAAAAAAGTCTAAGGCAAGGTTGGAAGAAATTAAAACATCAAAAGATGAAGCTCTGGCTAGAACCATCACTCAGTGGGAAGGTGCTTGTCTTAACATCCACAGGACACAGGTTGTCCTTAGCATTACAAACTGAAAGAAATGAACTAAAATGTGTCTGGTGACCTAGGTAAAAATGATTGAGTCACAGAACTCAGTTGGTTAAAGGCTTGTCTTGTAAGTAAGACCAGAGTTTAATCAGTAGAGTCCACATAGACAAAGCCAGGCAAGGTGGTCCTTGTAACCCTGGTTTGTGTGGTGTAGACAGACACATCCTAGTCAGCCTAGTCTTCTTGGTGAGTTCCAGTCCATGGAGAGACCTTGTCTTCAAATAAGATAGTGGCTAATGAGATGGACCAGTGGGTAAAGGTATTTGCCTCAAGCCTGATGGCCTGAGTTCAATCCCTAGAACTGTCATGATAGAAGGGGGAATCCAACTCCCACAAGTTGTCTTTCCTTCATACATGTGCTATGGTATGTATACTCGCATGTGTAGGTATTCACATACACACAAATAAATAAAAACCACAACAATAGTCACAAGACTGCTTAAATCACTATTAAGAGAAAACAAACACTTATGGTGGATGTCTCTTTAAAAAAATGACACCCAAGGTTGAATTTTCACCTTCATATACCCTGCATACACATGGACTCACGGATTATGCGTGCACGTGCACACACTCACACGCACAATCAAGCCACCATGTGGGAAAATTTAGGTGCATCTAAACTTCTTCATGCCTTAGCAGAAGTCAGAAGGAAGGACAGGAGGAGGGAGATAGAGAGGAAGCAGGAGGGTGGCTGAGAATAGTTCTATGTAACTGCCGCGACTGTCCTGAATTGCCATTGTATTAGTGCTTCTAGGACACTGTAGTGTAGTCAGAGGTTTCTGTCTTGCCCAGTCCCACAATAAACTCACAGAAATCTGTATTAATTACAATACTGTTGGGCCAATAGTTTAAGTGTATTGCTGGCTAGCTCTTACATCTAGAATTAACCCATTTCCATTATTTTATATTTTACCACCAGGCTCATGGCCTACTGGGAATGTTCCAGTTGGCAGTTTGCGTCTTTCCCCTTTGGCAGCTACATGACATTTCCCGACTCTGCCTTCTTTCTCCCAGCATTCAGTTTAGTTTTCCCACCTAGCTCTATTCTGTCAAGCTACTGGCCAAACAGCTTTATTCATTAAGCAATATAAGCAACATATATACAGAAGAACATCACACACCATTTCCCCTTTTCTGTTTAAATAAAAAGGAAGGTGGAACAGAAATCTCCAACAACAAACTGGTGCACCAGCATGGGACAGGAATTTCCATGTAAAGTCTAAAAAAGTTAAAAAAGCAAAAGCTTTGAGACCCATAAAACCTGGAGCCAAGGGCAGCTTTTTGGTAACAGCAAGTTTTCAGATAGGCTCTGTTTGCAGCAAAAACTGTGCAGGTTTTTTTTCAGCTTCCTGATTTGTCAGGACAAATGACTTTAACTCTTTCTGGAAGTCCAGCTATAGAGCATTTAAATGGGGTCTGTGAGCAGAGTGCTACAACTTGTTTAATAGCAAGATAGACCCGCTGTGTGCCAAAAATGGGACAATGTACATGACTCTCAGAGGCAGTAAACATGCCTCTACCATGTTGGACTGGATGGAGCAAGCAGGCAGGGTCATGTTGACCCTAGCCATGCCTGATTATCTTTTTTATTTTTTAAATGGGTGCTTCTGGTCAGAAAATAATTACAGATACACAATAAAGACAGATTCAGGCATAAAAGACTTCTAAATGAGGCATAGTGTATTTAAAAAATTTATGTAGGCTTGGGAGAGGAAAGAGAAAGAGTAAAGAGATGGTAAATGTGATATAAAAGAGGACAGACAAGAATAGATTAAAGGAGTAAAGATAATAAAATAAATATTAACTTTTTAGAAAGAGTAATGGAGTAAGAAAAATAAGCCACATAAAGATAGAATATACAGAGTCTGTATTATGTATATTATTATATTTTCTTAGAATTTTTTACTGTGAATGTGATATAGGTGGACCTTCTGTTATGTGTTATTTTCTTTGGTTAATAAAGAGACTGCCTTGGCCCTATGATAGGACAGAAAATTAGGTAGGCGGAGTAAACAGAACAGGAAGAGGGCAATGAGGCAGATGCCATGGAGCCAGCCACCAGGTCAGACATGCTGAATCTTTTCCGGTAAACCACCACCTCGTGGTGCTACACAGATTATTTGAAATGAGTTAATCAAGATGTGAGAGTTAGTCAGTAACTAACTCTCTAGAGATAATGGGCCAGGCAGTGTTTAAATGAATACAATTTGTGTGTTGTTATTTCCAGGGCTAAGCTAGCCATGCAGGAGCTGGGCAGGACGAAAAGCAGGCCTGCCCGCAGCTCCTCACTACATGAATGATCTAAGTACCAAGAGACATTTTACTTCATGGGAATTAAGCTAAACCAACATATATATTTTAAAAGTATCATGACTTCAATCTTTGGGTCTAAGGATTTGTTGCTTTGGAAAAGGGGTTCTTCTTTTGTTTTCACAGAGGATGAGAACCTGTGGAATCCTTCTAGACTAATGTGGTTTGATAGACAAAGACCTCCCAAGAGGTTGCCATGAACATTCCCCCCAAATTACTTCCCCCAACAAAAAGTGGAAAGCTGTCTGGAGAGAACTACACCCAAATTCCCAAATATTGTTTATAAATGTTTGTTTACATTTAAAGGGGGATATGCTATAGAGATATAGAGATTTGCATTGGTATGGATCTTTGTTTATTTACACAAATTTAAGGTCAATTATATATATATATTTCTGCTCTTGATTAAGGTATTGTGTTTGTACAGATCATTTAAAAATGCAATGTATAATTAAGAAATATAGGTTAGTAGCGAGTCATCTATAATAGTCAAGCTTGTAGTCATGTTATTGAAGTTTTCTAGATATATAGAAATACTTTCAATTAGGTAAGTATTCTTCAAATCTTGCAAAGATTATAGAATATGGCATTTAAAATGTTTTAAGAATTTAGCCTTCTCATAACAATGAGATTCATCTGCTCTTGGCAGCACCAATCTACTTCAAGAGGATTATGGGCACCGAAAACCTTATGACATTGGTTAGCCACTTGGGCAAGGAACTGATCTTGCCTAGACTGCTTGGTATTATGCTGTACGAACTGGACATGCAGGACCCACAGAGAAGTGACTGCTGAACTTGCCTAAAGGTGAGACGATCCTTTGAAGTTCTTGCTTCATGAAAGAGACTGCCAGATACTCTGCAGGACACAGAATAAACTTATTGACAAACTGCCAATATAAGTGGAACTGTCTTTGAAATTTCCTGATTCATGGGAAAGTCTGTCAGATACTATGGGCCTGTATGCTGAAGATGGAAGCTCCATTGTTACAGAAGAACTTTCGGTGACTGTCCAGGCAGTGAGATGCCTCTGTCAATTCTAGAGTTTTGGAAGTTGCTTACAATACACTTCCTGTTTACTTAGATAATATTATATCCTTCTGGAGTCTTTGATGGGGTTGAAGAATAGATAGTTATAATTACAGTTTTCCTTAGTTATGATAAAGATAAAGTAGATATAAATATTGTAACTGTAATTCTTGCTTGATAACTATTTTGTTGTGTGCAATCTTGCTATGTTAAAGTTAAAACCTTCCATTTTATTTAGACAGAAAAGGGGAGGTGAGGTGAAATTCCCTTCTGTATGTTATGTATATGTTTTATTACCATTGATTAATAAAGAAGCTGCTTTGGGCCCATAGCAAGGCAGAACAGAGCTAGGTGAGGAAAATAAACGGAATTCTGGGAGATGAAGGCAGAGTCAGGAAGAAGCCATGTAACTCTGCTAGAGACAGATACTGGATGGAACTTTACCCAGTAAGCCACTGCCACATGGCAATACACAGATGAATAGAAATCAGTTAATTTAAAATATAAGAGTAATCCAGAAATACTCTTAAGCTATTGGCCAAATATTATTGCAAATAATATAGTTTCTGAGTGATTATTTTGGGGCTAAGCAGCCAGGAATGAACTAGTGGCCTCCTCCAACATTGTGGAATGCCCCCAACCCTGACACAGTAATAACAAGGCTAGAAGGGTCTGCGTTGGTCTAGCTTTGTGGGCTTTACTTCTGGGGAGTCTATCTTCTACTGGCAGGGTTCTCCAGAGGAACAGAATGCTAGATTCATATATATTCAAGGTGATTTTTCAGGATCTGGAAAGATGGCTCAGTGGTTAAGAGCACTGGCTGTTTTTTCAGAGGACCCAGGCTCAGTTCTCAGCACCTTATGGCAACTTGCAACTGTCTGCGACTCCAGTTCCTCGGGCTCCGACCCTTTCTTCTGGTCTCTACAGTCAGAAACACGTTACACAGATATACATGTAGACAAAACACTCATGCATATAAAATAAAAAATATCTTCTAAAGGTGGGATTCCTTAGATTGGATTACACAACACCATGTGGGTGGTCCTAGTAACAGTCATCTTCATACTGGAGAAGTTGAGGACCAGAGCTTGCTTAGACCATGAAGCTGGACGCCTCAGCTGAAGGCCTGGAGGATTTCTGGAGAATTGCTGGTCTTCAGTTCACGTTAGAAGGCTACAGAAGCTGGTTTGGGATGCAGTGGCAGATGGTGGCAGCAACAGGGTAGATGCACTCCCCAGGGAGATGCCAAGGCAGGCAGGCAAAATATGAATGTTTCCCCCTCAGACCAAATTCTACCTGTGCTGCCCCTGGAAGGTGGTGCCTACATTCGGGGTTAGTCTCCCACATCAGTTAACCTGATGGGGCAAATCCCTCACGGGTGTGCTCCATGGCTTGCCTCTTAGTTGACTTCAGATCCAGTCAAGTTGGCAACTAAGATTAGAAATCACTATGCATTGGTTTTTTTTTAAAGTTTATTAAATTATGAAAGTTTTCATTTCCGCCCCTCCTCCCAACACCCTCCCACTCCCCCTCCCCCTCCTCCTCCCTCTTCATCCCTAAGAGCAGTCAGGGCTTCCAGCCCTGTGGGAAGTTCAAGTTCCTCCCCACTCCTTCCAAGTCCCTGAAGGTGAGTATCTGAACAGACTGGATCCCAAAAATCCAGCATATGCAGAGGAAACAAGTCCCAGTGTCATTGTCAGTGGCTTTTCAGAAAGGCTCCGGACCAGCCACATTCAGAGATCCGGCCACATTCAGAAAATCTGGTTGGATGACATGCTCGTTCAGTCCCAGTCCAACTGGCCCTGGTGAACTCTCATTAGATCAGTCCCCTTGTATCAGTGGGCGATTGCACCCCTCGCGGTCCTGAGTTTTTTTCATGTTCTTCCTTTTTTCTGCCCCTCATTTGGACCATGGGGGGCTCAGTCTGGTGCTCCAATGTGGGTCTCCATCTGTATCGCCATCCATCGTCAGATGAAGGATCTGGGACTCTTGTCTATTTCCAATCTCCAGGCAGATAGCTACATGATTTTCAACAGGTTCACCTTCTTATTTAGCTTCTCTAGGATCACGAATAATAGGCTCAAAGACCTTTAATTATGGTTAGAATCCACATATGAGTGAATACATACCATATTCCTCTTTTTGGGTCTGGCTTACCTCACTCAGTAAGGCGTTTTCTATTTCCATCCATTTGCATGCAAAATTCAAGATGTCATTGTTTTTTACCGCTGAGTAGAACTCTAATGTGTATATGTTCCACACCTTTATTAACCATTCTTCTATTGAGGGGCACCTAGGTTGTTTCCAGGTTCTGGCTATTACAAATAATGCTGCTATGAACATAGTTGAACAAATGCTATTGTGGTATGATAGGGCATCTCTTGGGTATATTCCCAAGAGTGGAATTGCTGGGTCCTGAGGGAGGTTGACTCCCAGTTTCCTGAGAAACTGCCACACTGATTTCCACAGTGGCTGCACAAGTTTGCATTCCCACCAACAATGGATGAGTGTTCCCCTCATTCCACATCCTCTCCAGCATAGGCTATCATTGGTGTTTTTGAGTTTGGCTATTCTGACAGGTGTAAGATGATATCTCAAAGTTGTTTTGATTTGCATTTCCCTGATTGCTAAGGAGGTTGAGCATGACCTTAAGTGCCTTTTGGCCATTCGGAGTTCATCTGTTGTGAATTCTCTGTTCAGTTCAGTACCCCATTTTTTAATTGGGTTAGTTAGAGTTTTAGTGTCTAGTTTCTTGAGTTCTTTGTATATTTTGGAGATCAGACCTTTGTCTGATGAGGGATTTGTGAAGATCTTCTCCCAGTCGGAAGGTAGCCTTTTGGTCTTACTGACAGTGTCCTTTGCTTTACAGAAGCTTCTCAGTTTCAGGAGGTCCCATTTATTCATTGCTTCTCTTATTGTCTGAGCTCCTGGGGTTCTGCTTAGGAACTGGTCTCCTGTGCCTATATCTTGTAGACTACTTCCCACTTTCTCTTCTATCAGGTTCAAAGTGGTCAGATTAATGTTGAGGTCTTTAATCCATTTGGACTTGAGTTTTGTGCATGGTGATAGATATGGATCTATTTTCATTCTTCTACAGGTTGACATCCAGTTATGCCAGCACCATTTGTTAAAGATGCTTTCCTTCTTCCATTGTATGCCTTTAGCTCCCTTGTCAAATATCAGGTGTTCATATGTTTGTGGGTTAATACCCAGGTCTTCTATTCGATTCCATAGGTCGACTTCTCTGTTGTTATGCCAATACCAAGCTGTTTTCAATACTGTTGCGCTGTAATAGAGTTTGAAGTCAGGGATGGTAATGCCTCCAGAAGTTCCTTTACTGTATAAGATTGTTTTGGCTATCCTGGGTTTTTTGTTTTTCCATATAAACTTGATTATTGTTCTCTCAAGGTCTGTGAAGAAGTTTGATGGAATTTTGATTGGAATTGCGTTGAATCTATAGATTGCTTTTGGTAGAATTGCCATTTTTACTATGTTGATTCTCCCAATCCAAGAACAGGGGAGATCTTTCCATTTTCTGGTATCCTCCTCAATTTCTTTCTTCAAGGACTTAAAGTTCTTGTCAAATAGGTCTTTCACTTCCTTGGTTAGAGTTACCCCAAGATATTTTATGCTATTTGTGGCTATCATGAAAGGTGATGTTTCTCTGATTTCCCTCTCTGCTTCTTTATCCTTTGTTTATAGGAGGGCAACCGATTTTTTGGAGTTGATCTTGTATCCTGCCACATTACTAAAGGTGTTTATCAGCTGTAGGAGTTCTTTGGTAGAGCTTTTGGGGTCGCTTATGTACACTATCATATCGTCTGCAAATAACGAAAGTTTAACTTCATCCTTTCCAATTCGAATCCCCTTGATCCCCTTATGTTGTCTTATTGCTATTGCTAGGACTTCAAGCACTATATTGAAGAGGTATGGAGAGAGTGGACAGCCTTGTCGTGTTCCTGATTTTAGTGGAATGGCTTTGAGTTTCTCTCCGTTCAATTTGATGTTAGCTGTCGGCTTACTATATATTGCTTTTATTATATTTAGATATGATCCTCGTATACCCAATCTCTCCAACACCTTTATCATAAAGGGGTGTTGAATTTTGTCAAATGCTTTTTCAGCATCCAATGAAATGATCATATGGTTTTTTTCTTTCAATTTATTTATATGATGGATTACATTGATAGATTTGCGTATGTTGAACCAGCCCTGCATCTCTGGGATGAAGCCCACTTGATCATAATGGATAATTTTTCTAATGTATTCTTGGATTCGGTTTGCCAGTATTTTATTGAGTATTTTGGCGTCAATGTTCATGAGTGAGATTGGTCTGTAATTCTCTTTCTTGGTTGTGTCTTTGTGTGGTTTTGGTATCAGGGTAACTGTAGCTTCATAAAAAGAGTTTGGCAATGATTCTTCTGTTTCTATATTGTGAAATACATTAAGGAGTATAGGTATTAGCTCTTCCTGGAAGTTCTGGTAGAATTCTGCATTGAAACCATCTGGACCTGGGCTTTTTTTGGTGGGGAGGTTTTTGATAACAGCTTCTAATTCTTTGCGACTAACAGGTCTATTTAGATTGTTCACTTGCTCTTGATTTAACTTTGGTAAATGGTATTTATCTAAAAACCAATCCATTTCTTGTACATTTTCCAACTTTGTGGCATATAAACTCTCGTAGTAAGATCTAACGATTCTCTGAATTTCCACTGTGTCTGTTGTTATGTCCCCCTTTTCATTTCTGATCTTATTAATTTGAGTGTTCTCTCTCTGCCGTTTGATTAGTTTGGCTAGGGGTTTGTCAACCTTGTTGATTTTTTTCAAGAACCAACTTTTTGTTTCGTTGATTTTTTGGATTGTTTTCTGTGTTTCTATTTTGTTGATTTCACCCCTCAGTTTGATTATTTCCAATCTTCTACTCCTCCTGGGAGAGTCTGCTTCTTTTTTTTCCAGAGCTTTTAGGTGTGCTGTTAAGTCTCCAATATATGCTTTCTCTGTTTTCTTTAATTGGGCACTTAGCGCTATGAACTTTCCTCTTAGAACTGCTTTCATTGTGTCCCATAGGTTTGAGTATGTTGTGTCTTTATTTTCATTAAATTCAAGGAAGACTTTAATTTCTTTCTTTATTTCTTCCTTGACCCAAGGATGATTCAGTAGTTGGCTGTTCAACTTCCACACATTTGTAGGCTTTCTGGAATTCGAATTGTTATTGAGTTCTAACTTTATTCCGTGGTGATCCGACAAGACACAGGTGATTACTAATATTTTTTTTGTATCTGTGTAAGTTTGCTTTGTTACCGAGTATGTGATCAATTTTCGAGAAGGTTCCATGGGATGCAGAGAAGAAGGTATATTCTTTCCTTTTTGGGTAGAATGTTCTATAGATATCTGTTAAGTCCATTTGATTCATTACCTCTAGCAATTCTCTTATTTCTCTATTGAGTTTCTGTTTGATTGATCTGTCCATTGGTGAGAGAGGTGTGTTGAAGTCTCCTACTATTAGTGTGTGTGGTTTGATGACTGCCTTGAGTTCTAAAAGTTTTTCTTTTACATAAGTGGGTGCTTTTATATTAGGGGTGTAGATATTCAGGATTGAGACTTTCTCCTGATTAATTGTTCCTGTTAAGAGTATGAAATGTCCATCTCCATCTCTTCTGATTGATTTTAGTTTGGAGTCAATTTTGTTAGATATTAGAATGGCCACACCAGCTTGTTTCTTAGGTCCGTTTGCTTGGAAAACCTTTTCCCAACCCTTTACTCTGAGTAGATGTCTATCTCTGTGGTTGAGGTGTGTTTCTTGTAAACAGCAGAATGTTGGATCCTGTTTTCTTATCCAGTCTCTAAGTCTGTGCCTTTTTATAGGTGAGTTGAGTCCATTAATATTAAGTGATATTAATGACCAGTGGTTGTTGATTCCGTTTACTATTTGTGTGTGTGTGTGTGTGTGTAGTAGAGTTTGTGTGTTTCTCTTCTTTGAGTTGTGGTTGTGAAGGGTCACTAGATGTCTGGGTTATTGTAGGCAGTGATGGCAATGTTGGATTCCTTGGGTTGCGATTTTCCTTCTATTACTTTCTGTAGGGATGGATTTATGGCTAGGAATTGTTTAAATTTATTTTTATCCTGGAATATTTTGTTTTCTCCGTTGATAGTGAATGATAGTTTGGCTGGGTATAGTAGTATGCATTGGTTTTGTTTTGATATTTTTGGAGACAGTGTTTGGCTAGATATTCCAGTCTGGCCTCAGGCTGTTTGTATAGCCAAGGTTGCCCTGTAATTCCTTCTGAGAACCCCTGTCTCAACTCCCAGGATGCTGGGATTTTAGAAGTATGTTATCATGCCTACATTAAGTAATTTTTCCTTATTGTGAAAGCATTTTCATAAAAAATCTATGAGATATCATTTATCTTAAATTAATATTTATTTGTTTCACCTTGATTTTCATTTGTTATGTCGAGTGGAGTAGATTATATCTAGTAGTTTAAAATGAAGAATGGCACGTATAATTTCATTTTTCTTATCTCTTGCTTCACATACACCTGCAGAGTGCCTTTTGGGGCAATTATTATTGTCTGACTATTTTACACTCTACTTTTGAATAAATCTCAAAAATTTATTCTTTAAAAAATTTTGGTCAGGTTGTTCATTATTCAGAAATTGTTTGGTGTTTGACAAAGTGGGGTACTAGGGTACCTTTGTACATGGTACAGGAGAAGGACCAGCAAAATGGCTCAGTGGGTGAAGGTGCTGGCTGCCAAGCACACACATGGACACACACACATGCAAACACACACAGACTCACACACATATACTAAATAAATAAACATGTAACAACAACAAAAAAGCTATAGGAAGGTAAAAGGATATGGTTGAGTGAGAATGACTCATATATTGGTCCCCAGCTGGTGGAGCTGTTTGGGAAGGATGAGAAGGTGTGGCCTTGCTGGAGAAGGTGTGTCACTCGGGGTGGGCTTTGAGTTAACAAAAGCCCATCCCACTCCCAGTAAGCTCCCTCCCCTACTTGTGGTTGTTGTCTCAAGATGTGCGCTCTCAGCTACTGCTCCAGCGCCATGCTGGTCTGCCTGTCTGCCATGGTGGCCACGGACTCACTCTTCGAAACCGTGAGCCCCATTAAAATCTTTCTTCTGTATACCGACTTGGTCATGGTGTCTCTTCACAGCAATAGAAAAGTAACTAAGAGAGAGCCCCAGGGAGAAATGGCTGAGACGAGGTGTTCTGAGCACTACCAATTGATATTCAAGCTGAAGATGCTTGTGAGCCCGAGTACCAGAATTCATGTGACCGGAGTACCAGGGTTCCCTCTCACTCGCAGATGCCAAAGATCAATAAAGAATCGAATCTTTAAATTGTACTCTGTTGAGAGTTGCAGTCTGAGAAGATAGTGGACCAACACTCCAAAACGCCATTAACATCTCATCTTCAGTCTACAGGTCACAGAAGGGGCCGGAATAGAAGCAGCCAGTCATTCTGAAGCTCAGACTTGCCCTTCTGGCCAGGGGGCCAGTCACAGTTCTGAGACCTGTGCTGTCTGCCTCTTCCATTACCATCTCCGCACTCCGCTGTTCTGTGGCTCAGGGCCTTCCTGACATGCTAGGTTAGCAATGGCGTCTGCCCAGATAACCAAGACCTCCTCCAGAGGCACCTGGGACAGCAGGGGTTGACTCAGAACAAGCTTGCCATGAACAGTGGGTACAGATGAGCTAGGAATGAGTTGATGTTGGTCTGAGCCCTTGGCTTTGCCGTTGCATGTGTCCCCTACCCGTTGGCCAGCTACATGGCAAGAAAGGCTCAGGCCTCGCTGCAGTCCCTGTTGCAGGATTGACTATGAATGTGGCAGCTAGGGAGCGCCACAGAACACAGATGTCTACCAGCAGGCTGGGCGTCCTGTGGGCCTCAATTGTGTGCCTCGCCTGTTTTCCTTGGCTGGCAGGTTAGCGAGGCTCAAGGGGGAGGGTCATGGACAGTGGGTCTGAGATAGAGCCGGCAGAGAGGTGCAGATGGATCTGCTGTTGAATATGATCGACAGGGGGCGGATCTCTTCCCTTCATTCCCATCATGTCTTAGTTTTGCCCTCAGGAGAGGAGCAACGGGTGTGAGGCCACATGAGTGATAGACAATGTCACTGTGTTCTGAGGCCACTGTGCCACAAAGCCAGGGCCCCACAGGATCTTTCTCTGCTACTTCCTGTCTTAGTTAGGGTTCCTATCGCCGTGACAAGACACCACGACCAAACAGGAAGGTGGGAAGGAGGGTGTTTATTTGACTTACACTTCCACATCTTTGCTCATTATTGAGGAAGTCAGGACAGGAACTCAACAGGGCAGGAACCTGGAGGGGGGAGCTGATGCAGAAGCCATGGATGGATGCTGCTTACTGGCTTGTTTCCCATGGCTTGCTCCCCATAGCTTGCTCAGCCTGCTTTCTTATAGAACCCAGGACTACCAGTCCAGGGATGGTAGCACCTGCAATCCCTCTGCCACACCAATCACTAATTAAGAAAATGCCCTTCAGGTTTCCTACAGCCTGATCTTATGAGGCATTTTCTTAGTTGAGGCTCCCTCCTCTCAGATGGCTTTACCTTGTGTCAAGCTGACACAAAACTCTTCAGTATACTGCCAAATAGTGGTTGGTATAGAGATACGGGCAAGGACCCTCCTCTTTTTTCCCCCACTCACCTCACAGCCTTCTGGCTGAGTGGGTTGTGCTCTGGGCTGCCAGCTCAGTCCTCCAGCTCCCACTTTTACCTCTTCTTCCTCCTGTGGCCAGGCACAGATGATCCTCTGTTGAAACTTCCCTGGAACAAGACGGCTTTGCCCTTTGAGACCCGAGTCTTGAAAGCATAGATCAGGTGTCGAATCTTTGAAGACCTTTGAGTGTGCTGTCAGAAATCCCACCATACCATAAACCCCAAGAATAAGAATCATTTTGACCTTGGCAGAGTTGGTGGCTGCATCTGGACTCTTACACTACAAAAGACATTGCTAGAGGAAGCTGGGACTCAGCAAGGGCACGGTGACCATGGAGCCTGTGCAGCCCCCTCCCACCTGCTTCTTCTCAGAGTATCTGGCTCTGGGCAGGGAGGTTAATGGGATCCCGAGGCTGTGGTGGAAGGGAAATTGCTTGGCTCCCCTGTCTATATTTTCCTCTCTACGACCGTGGTCGTCTTGTCCTCACTCAGGGCTCGAGTCAGGCTCGGGGCTCATAATTTCAAAGTCCTTTTAACTTTTCAGGTTGGAAAGTTATTGCTTTGGCCAAAGGCCCCTTGAAGATTTACAGAGCAAAGAGTAGGTACTACACAATCCTTAGAGTGCACTGCAGGGGCCCACAAGACATGTCACTCTGATTAGTGGCTCATTTCTGCAGAGTGGGACCCATACTGCAGGTAGGTGCATGTTGGACTCAACCTGGTTTCCCTTCCTGGGTTGCTGCCCAGGAGCCTGCAGCTATGGAGCTGGGCACAACAAGAAGTTGGGTAGGAGGATCAGAACCCATCTCTTGACTTGTGGGCCAGGCCAGACTTCTGCCTCAGTTTCCTTATTAATGGGTGAGGAGAATAATATATCTATGTGACTGCTTTGGGGATTAAGCCAGGTGAGGGAGATGATGGGCATCAGTCTGGCACAAAGCTAGCTTTCAATAAACCTCAACCTTATTTAGAGACCTTGGGCTCAGGAGTTCTGGAACTTTCCAACACTCCAATCTTCTAGTAATGGAAAGATAAGAGACAAATTAGCAGTGATCTTCTACCTCTCATGGAATCACACACGGGATCTGCCTATTCCAACAGTGACCAGGCAGTAGGAACGGGAGTCACTGGTCTGGTTCGAGTGGCTGAGGATGGAGAGACTGTGGACAGAGTGACCAATCCCTGATGGAGTCAGCAAGCATCAGGACTGAGAGATCTTCCCGGTGCCGAGGCTTGGGATGCATAGTCCAGTTTCTAGGTGCTCCTGGGTAGCTGTGTGAGAGATTTGGAGGGTCACCAGGGTCTCTCCAAGGGTTGCGTTGTGCCCTTGGCTCTGGATGGGGTCTCTTCCACCATCCCTGGGTGCGGCTGAGGCTTCAGAGCCAGCTGAGGTGAAGGTACAGTCCCGGCCTTGGAGAGACTGGGAACTCTGAGGGAGGGTTTGGAGAGGTGGAGAAGGGCAGCTACATGTGGCTTCTGGCCCCACTTGGGGAATTCCAAGATGGCCTCTTAGGAGCTCAGCAAGTGGGAACAGGGCAGGGGACTAAGGAAGGCTGGAGCTGGAGGACACTGTGAGCCAAGGGTCCAGGAGGAGATGGTCAAGGTGTGGGATGGGAGCGCAGGACGTGGGGAGAACTGATTTCTACCAAGAAGGCAGAGTGGGACAGGTAGGAAATCTGATTTCCGGACAATGTTTAATTCGTATGTTTTATATCAGGTGATTCAGAGTGATTGACACCCCTCCAGGCCAGAGGGGAGGTCTGTGGCTACTTTGCCAATAGACTGTACAAGAAGTGATACTGTTGAGGCCTTCCCTTTCTCATCAGCCTCCCTGGCCTGTCAACTTGACACAAGGTGATCTGATCTTCAATTGAGAAAATCCCTCCATCAGATGGACCCACAGGCAAGTCTGTGGGGCATCTTCTCAGTTCATGACTGATTATGGGCAGTACCACCCTTGGCAGGTGGTCCTGGGGTCTATAAGGAAGCAATCTGAGCAAGCCACAGAGAGCAAGCCAGGAAGCAGCATGCCTCCATGGCCTCTGCTTCAGCTTCTACTTCCAGGTTCCTGTCCCTGTTAGAGTTCCTGCCCTCATGACAGACTGTGACCTGAGAGTTATGAAGTAAAATAAACCCTCTCCTCCCCAAGTTGCTTCAGGACCTATAATCAGTCATAGAAATAGGAAGCAAATAGGGGTATGTTCTTACCTGTCTCCAGGCACACTCACTCTGAGTCAGCTCCAGGGGGTCCCTCTGTGAAGAAACCCAAGGACCTCCAGAGAAACTTCTCAGTCAGTGAGATGACCACCACCCCAACCCTGCCAGCCAAGGCGCCTCCATGCGAGTTTAGGAAGCATCTTGGACATTGGCCCTCTGGAGGGGTAATAGGAAAGAACCGAGGAACCAGGAGACAAACAGAAACTGAGGCCGTGCGCCTGCTTATCTGCAGTCCTACCAGGCACCGGGGTAAGCATGACATCGAGACACAAGCTGTGCTCCCTGGGACAACCTCCAGCGAGTCCATACAATGTCACGTGGCTCGCAGAGAAACTGAGGCTGAGCGCCTGCTATCTGCAGTCCTGCCAGGCTGTAAGCATGACATCGAGACTCAAGCTGTGTTCCCTGGGACAACCTCCAGCCAGTCCAAACAATGTCACGTGGCTCACCTTGGTCAGGGACTTCAATCATCTGCAAGATGGAGGTTAGGACGAGCATCCATCTCGCTGAGCTGTGTGAGGAAGGTGTGAGGAAGATCCCGCTGGGGTGTGTCAGAGAACAGCTTAGCCGGATGCTGGCATTAGCTCTGATTGATAAGCATAAATTTGAGTTTCACCCCACAAAGGGCTCAACTTGAGTCACATCAGGAACAAGATGATCCAAGAGCCATGTATGATCAAGGCGTGGGGCAGAAGGGGTGGGGTGAGTGGGACTGTAATCTGGTGAGGTCCCTCTCCATGATGTAAATTCACAGAGCCCGAGGAAATCCGGGTAGAGGTGGGAGGGCTGTGAGGTGAACTGTCCCAGGATGTGATAGCTGGTTCTGGGGAGACACCCTGGGCGAGACAGACCTGATCCCAGGCTCTGTCTCTCACTCTGGCTCCAAAGATCTGATGCTACATTGTGTCCCTCGATCTGGCTCTCTCTGAGCTTGGCCAGCCCACTCTACACAGTGGCCTCAGAAATGAACTGTTTTCCTAGTGGCTCAAATGACAAACATATGCTTGGAAAGCGCTGTTCAAACAGAATGACTGGAACCTTTTGTCACCAGAGTTGGCGTCATATGGCAGACATCTGCAAAGGGTACAATTATAATTAATTAGACCTTCCTCAGGTTCCTGACACATGGTCTATCAGCAGGAGCTGCCAAGCCCTTTCAGAGGCACATGTGGAGTTTTTGTAAAGGGATAGGGGGAAGTCAGGGGATGGATGGGCTCCACATTGTGCAACCCTTTCCCTTGGAAGCTCAGGTGCTTCTTGGGTCTGGAATCCTTATGTGGGCAGCTCCATTGGAGGAGCCTTATTCATCTCTACACTTCTTGGGTGAGGTTCTGAGACCTGGGTAACAGGTGAATGGGAGGTACTCGTGTTCAGAATGACAGTCATCAGTAAAGTGCTGCTGCCGCCAGAGGTAATAATGGTGGTCACGGCAACAGTGATGATGATGGTGATGGTGGCAGTGACAGTAATGATGATGGTGGTGAATGTGGCAATAGCGGTGATGATGGTGAAGGTGGTGATGATGGTGGTTGTGGTGATGATGGTGAAGATGGTGGTGGTGGTGATGGTGAAGGTGGTGATGATGGTGAAGGTGGTGGTGGTGGTGATGATGGTGAAGGTGGTGATGATGGTGAAGGTGGTAGTGGTGGTGGTGATGGTGAAGGTGGTGATGATGGTGAAGGTGGTGGTGGTGGTGATGATGGTGAAGGTGGTGATGATGGTGAAGGTGGTAGTGGTGGTGATGATGGTGAAGGTGGTGATGATGGTGAAGGTGGTGGCGGCGATGATGGTGGTGAAGCTAGAGGTGATGATGATGGTGGTGATACTATGCTGATGGTAAAGATGGTGGTGGTGTTTGTAGTTTAGTTCCTGTTGATGTGATAAAACACTCTGACCAAAAGCAATTTAGTAGAGGAAAGAGTTTGTTTCAGCACACAGGTTGCAGCCCATCATCAAGAAAAGTCTGGGCAAGAACTCAAACAGGAACTGGAAGGCAGGACACTTGCTATTCCATGCATTCTATTATCTCCAATAATAGAACATACTCGCTGCCAAGGAAGAACAGCAGAAACCATGGAGGAATGACTGCTGGCTGGTTCCCACACTCAGGTCTAGCTAGCTTTCCTATGAAGTCCACGGTTACTTACCTCATGAATGATGTTGCCTTAGTGGCCTGGGCCCTCCTACATCAATTAACAATCCCTACAGACATGCTCCTGGGCCAGTCTGATCCGGGCAGTTACACAATTGAGACTTTTCTCTTGGGTGACTGTAGGCTGTGTCAAGTTGACCATTCAGGCTAGGTAGGACAATGGTGACCACGATGATGGTGATGAGGACAATAGTGGCGACGGTATTGGTGATGGTGGTGGTAGCGCTCATGTGCTAGTACCACTGAGTCAAGATTGTTAGCTTGAACCCAGATGACATCATCAACTCAGATGATCCCGTGACTGCTACCCTACCTGGAGTCCTTCGGAGGGTGATGGGCATTCGGCTCTGACCCCACCCAGGGCTGCCAACAGCTTTACTCCTCCACCTCAGTTCAGAGATCATCACTCTCAAGTGTCCCTCTCCGTACTGTCCCCACTTCACTGCCCATCACTGTGCATTGTCCCTATCTTCTCTGTGTTCACCCTGTCGTTCACAGCTTCTGCAACATAGGTCACAGCCCCACATCAGGTTAGTTAACTGCGTGTGAGGAGTTGTAAAAAATTTGGTAAGCCACAAGGGTTTCTGAGGATGAAACAACCAAAGACTAATGCAAGTTCAAGGACGTCATGAGTCTGAGACTTTTCTGTAGGGCTTTCCCATGTTGTGTGTATGACTTCACCGCAGTCTTGTTGAACACACTCAGGGGCACTTTGGGCTACACATGCCACCACATCACGCAATGTCAACGAACACTGAGTGTCCCCAGCACAGATCTGAGACTCTTCTGTTATTAGTGGCAGTGTGTTCCTACCATCCACAAAAAGCCATCTGCTCTTACAGAAACACATTGTTCAGTTCCAGGAAACAAAGACAATATTTTCCTGCCATCGTTTCTCGGTCCACAAGCATCACACTAGTGTGTTTTGGGTTGGTTGCACTAGAATGCTGATATTAATAGTTGCTGTTTGAGGGGTTGACTTAGGTTTAAACAAAAGTCATTGTCTTAGTTGGGTTTTCTATTGCTGTGAAGAGACCACAACCGTGACAGCTCTTACAAGGAAAACACTCAATTGGGGTGGCTTAGTTTCAGAGGCTCCACCCATCATCATCAGGGCAGAGAGCACGGCACTGTGCAGATAGATGTGGCACTGGAGCTGAGAGTCCTACGTTTTACTCAACAGGAAGTCAACTGACACACTGGGCAGTATCCTGAGCATAGAAAACCTCAAAGCCCGCCCCCACAGCGATACACTTTCTCCAACAAGGCCATACCAACCCCAACAAAGCTATATCTCCTAATAGTACCACTTCCCGATGAAATTCTAGGGGTCAATTGCATTCCAATGCCATAGTCATCAAATAAATTTTGGTTTGAAATTAGGGCAAAATTTCTAACGATTTCTAAAATTGATCCTAAACATATGTCTGCCAGTTTGTGCTACGAATTTATGATAGGAAATGTTCCCAACATTGACATGATAGTATCAAAATATCGATCAACTCTGAACACTTTCTGGGTCCAGCAGCATCAAATACTCAGCCAAGATGTAACTCTTTACATAACAAATGTACACGCCCATCTCATCATCATACAAACCTGCTTTTGTCTTCAGTAAATGATAAAATTATAGGTGCACTAAGAATGCTCTTATCATAAGAAATGTATTTTTTGACTTACTGTCAGCAAATGTTTAATTTTCTTACCTATTTTTTTATACTTCTCTCATACAATACATCCTGACCAGATATTCCTCTCCCTCTCCTCCTCTGGGCTCCTCCCCTGCCGTTGACCATGTGCACTGCCCTCTGTCCCTTCAGAAAAGAGCAGGCCTCCCAGGGACATCAACCAAGCATGGCATCACAAGTTACATTAAGACTAGGCACAAGCCCTGAAAACAAGGCTGGGCAAGGCAACTCAGCAGGAGGAAAAGGATTCCAAGGGCAGGTGAAAGAGTCAGAGACACCCCCACTCCCACTGTTAGAAGCCCCAAAAGAACACGAAGCTAACAACCATGACATATATACAGGGGACCTAGTGCAGACTCATGCAGGCTTTGTGATGGCTGCTTCAGTCTCTGTGAGCCCCTATGAGCCCTGCTTAGTTGATTCTGTGGACTGTGTTTTCCTGTTGTCCTCCCTCCTCTGGTTCAGACAATCCTCCTCCTGCCTCCCACCTCCGGCCTCCCGCAGTGGATTGCTTATTTTAATAACTTCTACACCCAGGTCACTTGAGAGTTTCTTGGGCAGAGAGGGGAGGTGACTGAAGAAATCAAAGAAGCCCTGCTCTGGTGCCCAGTTGTTTATGTCACTGTCGCTGCTCCCCCTCACTGTGTGAGCTCTGCAGAGGGAACCGTGTCTTTTCTGTCCACTGCTGTATCCAGGTGATGGTGGGAGGTGGGGTGGTGGGGGAGGGAGTCAACAGAGAATTGTGCACTGCAGGAGCTCAAACGCTTGTCCACGTTTCCTCCCTGCAGGTTTGGTGACAGGTCTCCTGATGCTTCCAAGATCATTGTAATTCACAGACCTGTCAGGAGGCTGCAGGTAGGGCCTGGGCTGACCACGAGTCTGAAAAGGTCTGTCACTCAGGCAGCACTCCCCCAAGGGTGGTAGCGAGGACAGGAAATGCCCAGGCTGTGAAATATGGAGCCACGACCCTCAGCAGGACTCAGTTCAGCACTATCACCAAATTTCTATGTGTCCTGTTCTCTCCCCTTGCTGGGCCCCTTCTTATCTAGACAGTCAGCCTTCCCTGTGTCATTTTGAAGATGATGCAGGAGAGGATGGGTGAGGTGCTTTGAACTGGTGCCTAGGAGACCAAGGGGTCCCCGAGCCATGTGTCCCGTCCTCCCTCCACCAGCCTGTGCATCTGTGCAGGGCTTCATTGTGGAGTTTAGGCAACAGAAGGGCTTGAGAAGCCAGGAGCCCCAGCTGGGCAGTTAACTTCTGCACCATGGTGAATGTCTCAGCAGGAGCAGGTGGGTACACAGGGACCCAGAGTGGCACCAGCAGGGGTAGTCACTCTACCTCACCGCTGAACCCCTGGGAAAACTCATCTTCTCTAAGGAATGTATCTATTTGTCTCGGCATCTCTTTCATTTATTCAGCTAACATAATATTCAGCTAACATGTCATCAGCTACGTTCTTTGCATTATGCTGGAAGCTGTGCTGCTGTGGACAGGGGCATGGCTCTGGAAGCAGAGTATGGATCAACAAAATCATCACCTAGATCTTTTCATCTGTGTTCCAGAAAGCCTAAGCCACTCATTGCACCAAGGGGTAAATTGAGGCACAGAGATGTGAAACTGCTTTCCAAGGTCATAACCCAGTAGGGGTGGTGCCTGAAACTTTTTGGTCCTTTGGATAGGGCTCTCCAACTTTGGGACTCCCTGGTCCTTCAGACAGGGTTCCCTACTCCTGGGACACAGAATTACCTGGAGAGCTCATTAGCGTTAGCAAGTCTTGGTCCTAGTTAAGAGGATGCCCATGGGATGTCTATTTTTTTTTCATGCTTTGGCTTCAGTTTCTCCCCATGTAGAATGGCTCCAGCCAGTGCTCCAGTTCCCCATGAGAGTCATGAAGGTAAGAATAGCGAAAAAAGAGTCCAACCAAGGCAGAAAGCATCATCTAGGATGGGGCCAGCTGTCGCTCTTTGCTTCTGCTGGCAACTGTTGCCCTTGTTAGTCTAGAGACCAAGAAGGCTGGCTCTTTCGTTGAAGGGCAGAGAGGTCCCTAAAACATCTTTGTTGCTAAGGTCTACTTTATCTCTGGTGGTGGGGTCACATGTGTCCCTGTCAACATGAATCCTGTGGTCTTTCTCCATTCCACCTGGTAACCCCCTGCAGCAGACAGGTTCAGAAGTTAAGGACAGGCTCTGAGGTTGGTCTGTTCACAGAACGTTTAGGCTCTGTGTCCCCCAGAAACTGAGGAGGACCTTGGATGCTCCCCTCTTCTATATACACCGTAGACCCCGAAGCAGGATTGGTGGGAGCCTCTGTTCCTGGGGACACTATGAAAAACAAATGAGATCCTGCCTGAAAGGTGCTCAGACACAGTAGGGACCAAGAGTTGGCTGATACATATTTTTTTCACTTTCAATTTTATGTGAGCATGTGTTTTGCCTGTACCATGTGTGTGTGCAGTGCCCAAGGGGTCAGAAGATGGCATGTGAGCCCCTAGAACTGGAGTTACAGATGGTTTTTAGCTGCTAACTAGGTCCTGGGACCTGAATTTGTATCCTCTGGAAGAACAACCAGTGCTCTCAGTCACTGAGCCATCTCTCCAGCTCCTGTTTGTTATAATTCATGAAGCGCAGCACACAGTAGGAGCTTTGGAATTTAGCCTACCATATGGTGGTGAGCTAATGACTGGTTCGGCTGTTGTGCAAGGAAAGGGACCTGCATGGTTGTTCCATCTCCAGCCCTGCGTCTGCCACATACCCTGTCTGTCCATACCCTGTGCTGCAGACAGAGACAGAGATGGAGAGTCACCACCAGAAGCCTCCCTGACATACCACAGTGGCTGGGCAGGCCCGTGTCCATCTTGTGTAGCACGAATTCAAGTTGATCTTAATAATAAAACTATAGGGGTTAGTGCTGAAGCTCAGAGAAGCAATACAGCTAGCCATTAGAGAGACCTCTTACCTCTACCAGTGCTCAGACCAAAGAGGTGATCCTGTCCTCAGACTGTCTCCTTAGACTTCATACTCTGACTACAGGGGCGATCCACAGGTTGCACCTGTCTCCATCAAACCTCAGACTGCATTTGAACTCCTGTCTCCTCCCATCTTATCTTCCTCTCTCCACCCAACCATATCACTCCTGTCTTCTCCTCCCTAGTGCTGGGATTAAAGGTGTGTGATCCCAAGTGCTGGGATTACCTTTGTGTGAACTCTGTTTCTCTTTTAGACAGATTCAGCCTCATGTATCCCAGGATGGTCTTGAATTAACAGAGATCCCTCTGCCTCTCTCTTCTGAGTCCTGGGATTAAAGGTGTTTGCCACTGTAGACAGGAGTCACAAGCCAGATGCAGAGGAAGCAAAATGAGAATGGCTCACTGAGTAAGGGACCAAGCCACATAGCTAAGCATAGATAAGAAGTGTGAATTAATTTAAGTTGTAAGAGCTAGTTAATAATAAGCCTGAGCTAACAGACCAACCAGTTTATAATTAATATAAGCCTCTGTGTGTTTTGTTGGGACTGAACGGCTGCGAAACTGGACAGGACAAAACTTCTGTCTATGCGCCATCACTCCCTGACCTTTAGTGGCTTAGCTCTGTACTCTGCTCTTCAGGCAAACTTTCTTTGTTAAAACATAAAGAAACTATCACTACAATTTTGCCAGATACTTGGTCTTTAGGCAGAGACATGGTCAGTTCTCAATCCTTACCTGGGGCAAGTGAGCTGAAGTCTTTCTTCTGCATTCCATGCTCCCAAGGATATGAGTGTGGTCACCAGAGTCCTTGTGCTTGCTTCGCTGTGAGTTCCAGGGTTGTTCTCCCTCTGCCCCTCTCCTAGGACACTTCTGCATCTGGCTGTGTTGGGTACCATGGGTCCAGGAATGTTCATGTTAGTTATACCAGTCTGGACCAGGGAGAACAGCACAAGGTTACAATATGAACGGAGGACCAGGTTTCCCGTCTGCTGCTCCCTGCCCCTGTCTTAAGGTCTGTAGTCACGAGAGCACATCTGCCCAAGCTGCAGAGAGAGGCACTTAGGATGGTGGTGGGGTAGGAGTGGCTCCCACACCATGACCAGGAAAGTACTACCTAGCTTCAGGTGGCATTTGGATTTGACCCATCTGTCTTCTCCCTGCCTGGTACCCAACCACATCACCATCCAGAGTACTAGAGTGACCCTTCCTTATCTTTCCATCTTGACCATTCCTCTGTCTCCTGATCACCCTCCTGCCTAAACCTCTCCCAAGACCCTCCCCTCCTTGTCAGCATCATCATCACTGTTGTCATTGTCATCATCATCATCATCATCATCATCATCATCATCAGCAGCAGCAGCAGCCTTAATATCATCAGCATCCGGAAGCTAAGCATGAGGTTCTTGGGACCTCTAGGTCTGACCTTGTCAATGTGTCTTTCATTAAATTTGTTAAATTACATTTGTTTGTTCGTTTGTTCTCTCTGTGTGTGTGTGCATGTGTGCACATGCACACATGTATGCATGTGCTTATGTGCGTGTAGAGCGTACCACAGTGTGTGTGTGGCAGTCAGTTTGCAGGAGGCTGTTCTCTTCCCCATCGTGTGGGTTCTGGGTATTGAACTCAGGACCCCAGGCTTAGTATCGAGTCCCTTTACCCCCTGAGCTGTCTCGCTGGCCCTCTGCCAACCTTTCTAGCATGGGAGAGGCCTCGTGCCCCACACCTCGGCCTCACTCAGCCCGTCATTCCCACATAAACCCCACAGTTCCTCCTACCGAAGGTTTTATGTTCTCCTTGAAGCTGTTGCCAGCTCTCCATGTCCTCTTCCCTGTTCAATGTGCCCCAGCTCAGCTGTCACTGTGTTTGTGTGTGCCAGCCTTCAAGGGCCCAGACTGTGTCCATTTATTCTCCCTGGCTGCAGAGCCTAGTCTGGTACCTGGAAGAATTGGCCATTTATTTAGTTATCATCATTCAGCCATTCATCATTCATTCATTGTCTGTAGCGACTAGGTATCACATCCCAGACTGGAGTCAACAATTGCCTCACTCTTTACCAGTCTGTTTAGCAAATAACAGCTTTTACCCGTTACGTGCTCTGACTGAAAGGAATGGATTGGAGTGAGAACACCGTGGAGAAGACACTAACTTAGGCTGGGGACAGAGGCCTGAGAAGATTCTCTAAGGAGCTAACATCTAATTTGATGTCCAGACAGGGTGGGCCTTCTGGTGGGAGGACAACTTGAGGGGTTAGGGCAGAGGGTCTGGAGGTGTGGAGCCTGGGGAGTGAAATCTGGTGGGATGGTGTGAGGAGTCAGGACAGCCTCTGTCCCTCCAGGATGATAGCAGGAGCGGCCCTGAGGCCCTGTTTGTATCTGAGCTTTGCTGTGAGGGCTGGGAGCAGGTGTGGGTGTGGCACAGAGCAGCTGTGAGGGTCAGGGGGTGCTGGGTGTAGTGGGGTGGGGGAGGGAAGGGCAGAGAGGTGGTCTTGGCTGCTGTGGCCCTAGGTTCTTAGTGACCTTACTGGAGATGGATCTAGGGCCCCTGTTCACCAGGCTCTGAAATCTCAAGTCTGCAGGTGCCTTGGTCCTGCATGTAGACCAGAAACTGCCAAACTTTGGGTTAGACCCTCCGCAAATTGAGGATGAGTTGAAAGGAGCCAGGCTTGTGTCCTGAACTTCTCTCTAACAGATAGTGACCTAGGCTGCCTCATTCCTTAAACCCTGGACAAGGGTGAAGCTGCAGGGGGCAGAGGGCTGTGGGGCGGGTGGCCTCCAGTGCGGTTCCGTGAGGGCATCCAGACAGGATCCGCAGCCTGTCTCCCACCTCTGTGAGGACAAGGGGCACCCCATGAGGACATGTGGTTATTGCCTGCTCCTCAACTGAGCCGCAGAGCCGGCCCCTTCTCGCTGTGATTAATTCAGTTTGGTAAAGCAGCATTTACACCGGGGGTTTAATCGTCATTTCTGATGCTGAAGGAATTGAAAAATAAATTGAAAGTGTCAGACAATGCATTAGGGTGGGTGATGGAGCGGAAGCAGCCACCCTCCCGGCCTCCCCATTGGGTGGTGCGTGGGCCCAAGAAATTAGCCAAGTTACTGTTAGATCAAGATGATTACAGGGTCAAGGACTGAGGTAAGGTGCAGGTTCAAGGAGAGTTGGGAGGCAGCAAGGTGGATGGGAAGGAGAAGAGGGAGATTCCCACGGTAGGGGGCAGGGCAGCCTCAGTACCAAAGCAGGGCCAGGCATCGGAAGCTGCTGGCATGTGACTGTGAAAGATAGGAACAGAACGCATCCATGGGCCGCTTTCTCTTCATTTAACAGAGGGGCAAACTGAGACTCAGAGAGACGAGTGACTCACCCAAGGTCACATGGCTGTCATTGTGAGGTGGGAGAGCCAGTGACAGGGCTAGGCAGCCAGCTTTGGAATAGAGGTCATACCTGCCTGTAGTCAGATGGCAAGTCAGCTTGTCACAGGGTCCAGCCCCAGCCAGGGAGCACCAACCAGGAGTGTGAGGGCTTGTGGAGGAAGAAAGAGGGAAAAAAAAGAGAAAAAAGTTGCCTCATTTGCATAAAGGATCTGTCTCCTCCAATCAACTGGACTCAGCTGACAAAGCTACTGAGGACTGGCCAATGACCAGAGGTTAGGAGCAGGAGGTAGGTGGGGCAAGGCTAGGTCCCACCCAAATCAATATCTAGGCTCTACCCCTGGGTTTACCTAGATCTGCTTCATTCCTGGGAGCAGTTGAGCATCAAGGACAAGAACAATCATCTCTATCTTGCAGATGAAACAACTGAAGCTCAGAGAGGGGATGTGACTGGCCCAAGGTCACACAGCATCTCCGCAAGTGGCCCGGTTTTAGTTCCCACCCAGGGTGTGATATTCTGTTCTCTTCCTTCCTTCTACTACCTGGACACAGGGTCCTGTTGGGCATCTTTACTTGGGGCCTGGCCTGTCACCGTCATCCCCTCTGCCTCCCGAGCATCTCTACCCAGGACTGGACTTCTAGTTGCCATTGACTCCCACCTCTCCTCCACACCAGGACTTGTGCTCAGCTTCCCCAGACACAAGCCAGAGAGACAGAAGGTTGGGGCTGGCAGGGACCCCAGAAAGAGTTTGGCTAGCTCCTCTGAGGACAGGCGGGAGCTGCAGTCCCTCTATAGCCTCAATGTCACCCTCTTCCATCCCCGATGTCCCCAGGTCCTGATGTGGAGTGTCACTCTCCTGTGTCCTCACCTTCTCCTACCATGCATCCCCTGCAGATTGTGAGTCCAGGACCGGGGTCTGATGCACACACAGGGACGAAGGCTTTTGGACCTTGCTCCCAGGGGACGAGTCCCACCTGACTGCTGTAACTGAGTTTTGCTGAGTCTTCCTTCCTGGATGGCTGCTGGGGGAAATTTAGAGGTGATAGAGGTGAAGGGAGTTTTGGGGACCCACCCAATGAAATAAATCCATATAAAGTGGTGGTGATGGAGGATTGGGGGGGGCACTCCAGGAACATGGGATGCAATCCCTGCCCTGTTGCAGCGCCAAGCTAGCTCAGAACTTACTATGTTGACCAAGTTGGCCTTGAACGAACAGAGATTTGTTGTGGAATCTTGGTTAAAGACGTGCTGCATTATTTTCTGCTGTGGACCATTTGTTTAGTGATGCAAAGCTGTGCTGCACTCTTTTTTGTTGCTTTTGGTTACCTCTGTGAAGCTGGGCTACTTTGCTTGCCTGAAGCCCCTGACAGTCCTAATAAAGAGCCGAATGGCCAATAGCTAGGCGGGAAAGAGAAACAGGCAGGGCTGACAGGACCCCACAGAGCAAAGAGTGAAAAGAAAACCCAACCACAGAGATCCACCTGCCTCTGCCTCGCAAGCACTGGGATTAAAGGTGTGTGCCACCATCTCTGTTCACCTGTACCCATTCATCTGGCTTTGGCTGGTGTGCTTACATTCCCATTACGGGTTGCAGCTCCCTCATGAGCTCCAGCGGCCTCAGTGCTTCTCATCTGTCCCTCTAGCTCCACTCTCTCTGCTTCCTGTGTCGCAGGCGGGAGATTCCCCTGAGACTGAGCTGGGGACACATGGGCCCCATCTCTTCAGACCTCGTCTCCTCCACTGCAGAATGCTCAGCGTCTTGGATCTCTACTCTGGAGCTTTCGTTTCTTCACCCATGAAAGTGAAGAGTAACTAGCTCTCTCCTCCCTCAGTCCCGATGATTCCCCCCCACCCTGAACTGCTCAGACTAGAGCTCAGTCTGCCTTCTAGATGGTGGCCCTGTGTTCACGCGCAACTGGTGGTGAGTTGGTGCGTGTGGTGGATGGTGGTAGCGGTTATCATGCCAGGGCTGTGGCAACTACTGCTATCAGACAACAATGACCAGGGTGGCACCAGAAATCTAGAAGGGCTTTCAGAGAACTCTCTGATGATACTTGCAAAGCTCATCCATACAATCACAGTGTTGCGCAGTGTGAAAAGGCAATCATTCCACCGCTGGGCAGCGCTGGGTGCTCTCGGGCATTGGGAAGCCAGCTATGGTCTCAGGACACTGTAATCACCACTCCCAGGAGCCTACGAACTGGCCACTGACCTTCCTCCACTCACAACCAGTGGAGACTTCCCACCTGTGTGGTCTGCCAGGCCATCAAAGACGGGCATTCCCACTTCTCTCCCGGACATTCTGGGGGCACACTCAGTATTCAGTATTCAGTCTTTCCTAGTTCAGAGATGGGTCCTTCTTCCCAAGTCCACCCCCAGTTCCCAGGCATGCCCAACTAAGACTGTGTTTGTTTTATTCCCAGAGAGAATACCTAATTGTCTGATAGGATGAGACTCAATAACATTGGCTCATGATTGTTTGCTATATGGCCCCTTCGGCCTTTGAGGCCTATGAAAATGAGACATATTCCATAGGATCCATTTGTTTAGCTGGGAGGAGACAGAAAGAAGGAGGTACAAGATAGAGGCGGAAGATTTGGTAATGATGGGGAAAGAGAAGTAAGCCATCTGGAGCTTAATCTTTTCCAGGTGTGTTCAACCCATGGTGTATCAATCAAAGATAGCTATGAATGTGGCCTGACACAAAATCATAAATCTATTTAAAATACTATGGGAGTTTTCTCTTGCATTTTTTAAAATTCAATTGTAGGCCACATCCTAGTGTCAAAGGCAGAACATACAAATTAAGGTCAGAATACTTCTTGGAGGAAGACATGGCTACTGTCGTAAGGCATCCCTCTCATGGTAAATAAAGTCTGTTCTTGCCACTGAGGTCAGTTTGAATTTCCATTCTTTGTTTCTGTCTGTGAACTTAATCGTTATAATAATGAGCATAACATATCTGCACACAACACACACACACATGAACACATAGACACACAAACACACAGAACACACACACACACAAACACATAGACACAGGCACACACAGACACATAGACACACAGATACACACCCCCTCAAACCAAACCAAACCAAACCAACAATGAACACAATAAAACAAGACTCTCCAACATGCAGGTGGGACTGACTTGTCCTCCTAACTCCTGGCCACTCCCAAACATTAGTTCCTGATCATAGGAAGCATTTCTGCCAGTGACAGATGACCTAACCCAGGCTGCAGAGTCCTCCCAGGAACTTTTGTATATGGTCAATGAAGACAGATGCTAAGCCAGTGTAATGGAGCCCAGTTCTGTCCATGCACTTCTGTCACCCCTGGCCCTGCATGACAATGTGTGTTGCCAGGACAAAGGACATGGCAATGCTAAGTTTATGAATTCTGCCATGTCTGAAGCCATCAATCAAGCCTTGGCTTTTTCAGGTAAATGTACCAATTAATTTCATGGCAACAGTTTGTTTAAACTGCATTGAATTAGATTTTTTTTGTCACTTGCAGTGGGAAGTATTCTAGACGAATCTGCATATCTGGCAAAGAACACAGCATAGGAAATGTCCCTGAGGAGAGAAACTCTGTGGTCTGTTCTAGAAGATCACAAAAAGATGGCAGAAGTGAAGCATAGCCTGTGATGGGACAGTGGTGAGTGCACCTGCCAAGAAACCCGAGCACACAGGGAGGGAAGAGGAGGAGGGAGGTGCATAAGCTGTTGTCAACAGGAGCTGATTTGACGGCCTGCACATCCCATGTCTTGTTCAAGGCCCCTCCTCCTCATATGGACTTTCCCCCACTCACGACACAGCATAAATCACAGCCGCTGGTGTAATTACAGCACACAATGACGTGGTTGTGGGGGTGCAAGCACCACTTAGTCTAATGTCTTCACTTTGTTATGCTTTAAATAATTGACCAAGTACTATAAAACACACTATCACAGTGGGGGAAAAAACCTAATAATATTAATAAAACAAATGGTTTAATTATACAGCTGGTGATGGAATCCAAGAATCCCATGTCTTACAGATCTGGAGACAATGATAGTTGTTACTCAGTTTCTAAGAGCTCTGTCTGAGCTCTCTTCTCTCCAAACCTAGCGGGAGGAGAAACTGGCTGGTGCAGGGCCTGGGATTCAGATTCAGACTGCCTGAGTTGAGTGCCTGCTTTCATTACTGGTCACAAGGCATGATTTACAAAAATTCTTCATCAACTGAGAACTCCCTTTTGAAGCATCAGGAAGTGAGCCATGCAGGGAGCCTGAAGGGAAAAGCCATTTAGCGCCCTGGGAGCTGTCCAGCGTGCTGAAAACCCAGCGGCTTTAGGCGTCTTTATTATGACTGTGGATTTACGTCGTGGTGGTGGTGGTGGAGGGGAACCTGCATTATGGTGTGTACGCGGGGTGCAGAAGACAATTCTGTGGAGCCAATTCTCTCTCTCCATCTTTGCGCATTTTCCTGAAGGTGGCCAGGCTTGAGCTGCAGGGGAGCTGCTTTACCAGTCCCCACTCCCTGCCACCTTGTCAGCCCCTAGCCTAAAGCTTCTTCAACTTTTTGCAGCCACAACTCCTTCCTACCCAAGAAATTCTTATACCATTCTGGGTATATAAGCATATAAAATGGGTATAAAAATCAAAAATTTATTAGTAATAAATTATAAAGACATTTATGTTAAAAACAATACTATGGGTACAATTGTATCTTTTATTAAAAGACAAAAGGAAATTTGCATACTAATAAGAAAGACGTGTTGGTTTATTTTTACATAAAAAATTCAGCTTTGACTGAATGCTTGAGACTATGAGATGCCAAGCATCTCCAACATTTTTCAGAGTTGATTGCTATTTTGATTTTATAACCTCAATCTCCTGTCAACGCTGAGAACACAGCATCACAGAAACTCACAGTACACGGTGGTAGGAGAATGCTCAGGGCCATTTCAGAAGTTACTGGAAATTCTATCCCAATCCTAAACCAAAATTCATAAAATGGTGTGTGTGTGTGTGTGTGTGTGTGTGAAAATCAAGTCAGCAACTTAAGTGATAATTTTTAAAATTCAACACTCTAATGCCATTTAATCCAAAGATGCCAACTTGATACATACATGCTGAGGAATGATGGTAGGGGAAGATTAAAAGTCTGAAAGCTAAATTAACTAAATTAAACCACTGTGCTTCTGTAAGAGCAGAAGACTGTGATCCTTTTAAATTTATGATTTTGACACTTTCATACATTCATACAATGTATTTTCATCATATCCACCCACAGCTCCCCCCTCTCACTCTCTCTGGACATCTCTCACCATGTCCACCTCCTACAGATAATCTCTCTCTTACTGTCTCTGTCTCTGTCTTTCTCTTTCTTTCTCATAGCCTGCCAAATCAGTCATGGAGTGTGGCTAAGGGACAGGTAGAGACAGCAGACTTGTTCGGCTCAGGGGAAGTGAAGTATAATGGTTAATCAACATTTTCAATTTGCTTGCATTTGGAATAACCTAGGAGACCCACCTCAGGGTGAGGTCCCTGCCCTGTGGATGGCTCAAAGTTTGGAATCACCTAGGAGACATGCCTTGAACTAGGGTCTCTGTCTGGTTACATCCCAAGGACTTGGGATTCTATTCTGAATAAAAATGGGAACACCAACAGTACCAAGACCCCCTCTCCCTTTCCCTGACTGTGGAAACAGTATGAACAGCTGCCACCTGCTACTCCAGTATCCATGCCTTCCCCACCATGATATACTGTACTTTCAGGTCCGGAAGTACCTCAAAACAAGAACCAGGCCTCCAACTATCTAAGCCAGTGCCCCATCGAGTCACCTCATTAAGGAAGGCCTGGACCTGGGCTGGGCAGGGGAGGGTGAAGGCCAGAGCTGCCCTGGCTGTTAGTGTTGAACTTGCAGTTTCCAAAGGCCATGGGAGCTCCCCGAGCAAACATTTTCTCTCCTAATGACACTGCAGTAGATTAAGGAGGAGCGCATTTCCGTAGCAGCGTTGAAGAACAGCCATCCATTATCCGGAATGGTCTGGCCTGGCAGCCGGAATAACTTTCCCAGGACTGCTTGCAGGAGGGAAGCATCCTCTCACCCCTGCCATCAGCAAATCGTGCCTGGTCCCTCTGACACTCGGAGAGGACAGACTGGGAAAACACCGAGACAGGCTGCTGCTGTCTTCAGCAGGAGAGACCTCCTGGTCCCGGAGGATCACAAGCTGACAGCTGTCTCCATGCAGTGTTATCCCCTTTTTCTTCACCCCTTCCCCACCTCCTCTTTTTCCAGGTAGTCGCAGAACTGCTTTCTGTTTCGAAAGAGCAATTTTCATTTTTAGAATTTTATATAATCAGAATTATAAAGTATGCCCCCTTTGTCTGGTTTTTCTTTACCCTGCCTGTTTTAATTTTCATCCATGTTGTTCTCCACGGCAACACTTAGCTTTTTATTGGCTGAGGGGTAACTGACTGCAGAGACATAATTTCTTAGTTCTTTGTGCTGCTGGTGGATATTCGGGCTGTTCCCAGTTATTTTATTGATTATTTGAGCAAGATTTCACATAGCTCGGGGTGGCCTTGAGCTCACTATGTAGCCAAGGGTGACCTGCTCCCCCTGCCTCCAGCTCTGAGTGCTGGGATTACAGGCACGCAGTACCACACTGGCTTTCTGTCTGGGGATTGAACCTAGGGTTTTGTGCAAGGACTCTTACCATTTGGTCTGACCTCCCAGCTCTATTCCCTGTTTTTTAATGTTATAACTAAAGGCTTCAATCCTTGCAGGTTTCTAGATATTCACTTTTTTCCTTAGGAAAATATGTGGGTGTGGAGGGGATGGTCATGTGGTGGTCTGCAAGGCTCATGTCTTTGAAAACATCCCCATTGCTCCCCACAAGGTTTAGGATATGGTAGGTAGGACTCCCTGACCCTGTACGTGAGCATTGCCATGCCACACCCTCCCCAATGGTCACAATTGCTACTGTGACAGAGGTCACTGAAGTGCATCTCTGGGTGTCTCTGAAGGCTCTGCCATAATGAATAGTTTAATTCATCAATGGAATAAAAATCTTAATAGATTATGGGAAGCTGAGGAAGAAGATCACAAGAAGGGCTTTTAAGGGAATATCCTGTTCCTGGTCCCTTTCTATTACTTCATTCTGCTTCCTGGTTGGGATGAGGTCAGTAGCTCTATCTGACAATTCCCCTCTGCTGTGGAGCTCTGCCTGACCATGCCCTTCCTCTGTGTGCTCTGCCTGACAAGGCACACACAGCACAGGAACAACACAAATGGCTGACCAGGGTGCATGACCTCTGAAGCCAGGAGCCCAGAAAAGTCTTTCCTTCCTAAGTCAATCTCTCAGGGATTTGCCTCAGTGTCAAAAATCTTGAATTCTGCCAGCCTCTTTCACCAGGGCAGGTGCGTAGGAACTTCTTGTCTACTCACGCTCGCGTTCACGTGGCCTGGTATCTGCAAGAGACTTGTGTCTAAAGGATTGTGAGATCCCATCTACCCTGTGGAAGCCAGTTGTTGTTGGTCAGGAACACTGACAGCAGACATTTTCTCTTATCTGGTGGTGTTTACTTTTCAATCTCTTGCCACTGCATTTGGAAGCCTGGAAAATTTCGAGGAATGAATGATTGTGCCCTCCCACCCTGGCTTCCTTGTATGCTAAAGAATAACTGTGATCATGCTTTGATTGGCCTAGTTCTGGCTGCTGCTCCTGCCCCAGGGATAACAGGAGGGAGAGCGCTTTTTGGGAACCCTCAGATCACAAGTGGAAGAACCCAAAACTGTCTGGAGATAAGTAGCAAGCAGACCCCTCTCATGAAGTCAATGACCGGGTCAGATCTGGCTGGATCCAGGTGTTCAAATCTCCCCATGAGATCCTACCATACTCTGTGGGCTTTGCTTTCCTTGTAAGACTTGCTCTAAACAGTGGATCCATTAGCAGCCGATGAAGTGTTAATCTAATTAATCTTAATCAATAACAAGCAGGAGTCAGATTTCGGGGTAAAAACCTAGAAGATCAAAGAACTGGAAGCAGCTGCCAGTTGCTTCCTACTTGTCTTCTTTCTGTATCCACAAAGGGGTGAGATCCTATCTTCACTTTATCACTTCCTGGGGTTAAAGGCATGTGCCGCCACTGCCCAGCTGCTATGATTAACTAGTGACCACTCTGCCCTCTGATCTTCGGCAAGCTTTATTTGTCAGAACCCAAACAAAATATCCCACAATAATCCACTCCTATTCTACCCGTCCAGCCATCCAGCACAGACAGAAGTTGTTCAGTTTACCACATCTAAAGTATAACTCCACTCAGATGTTTGCCACATTTACAGAATGGGCAGTCATCACAACCATCAGTTCAAAGAGAGCCCATAGGCCTGATTACACCCCTTCCTGTCCCACTTCCATCTCCAGGCAATCCCTCCTCTGTTTTCCATCTCTATGACTTTGTTTTTCTTGACATTTCATACAAACAGAATGATGTCATAGGTGGTTGTGATAGTCCGAATGAGAATGACTCCCATTGGCTGATCAAGTTAAGAGCTTGATCCCCAGTAGTGGAACTGTTTGGGAAGGATTAAGAGGTGTGGCCTTGCTGGAGAAGGTGTATCACTGGGGGTGTGTTTGAGGTTCAGAAGCCCATAACATTCCCAGTTAGCTCTCTTTCTGACTTGTGGCTGTGGTCTCAAGATGTGAGTTCTCAGCTACTCTCCAGCATACTGTCTGCCTTCCTGATGCCATGCTTCCTGCCATCAGGGTCATGGACTCACCCTTTCAAGCTGTGAGCAATCTTCCAATTAAATGCTTTCTTTTATAAGTTGCTTTGGTCATAGTGTCTCTTCACAGAGATAGAAAAGTAACTAAGACAGTGGTCTTTTGTGTCTGGCTTGAAAAAAACCTATCATGGTGCTTCTGAGGTTTACTCAAGTAGTGGTATGTCCAGTACTTTGCTCATTTTCATGGCTGAGTAGTATTCTGTTGAATACCACACTTTGTCAGTCCATTTGCTGATTTGGGACTACTATACATGTTGACACTATGAATCTCTGTGTGCAAGTTGCGTGTGTGCACATGTGTGTGTGTGTGTGTGTGTGTGTGTGTGTGTGTATGTGTGTGTGTACGTGTGTGGGTGCATACGTATTTATGGTTTTTTCCTAGGGAGACATGAACAATCACCTGCTCACCTTAGACAGGAAACCGATGACACACCAAAGCAATGGTTCCACCAAAGTCCAACTCGGTGAGCCCAGGAATTTATTAGAGTCAAATGCAGGAATATGGGTGAGGGCTTACTTGCAGGAACATGGATGACTCAAAGTCAGCTGCATCCGGTTGAGACCACCTCAGCCTGAGAGGTGACTCGAAGAGGCTGGAGCTCTGGAGCTCTCTGCACACAATGCAGCCAACTTGACAGCTAGGAGATCCTCTCCCGGCACTGGCTGGTCAGAGAGAATCTTTTTTGGGCAGCTATTTACTGCTTTTGTAACCTTATGAATCTTGTTCTTTTTAGGACCTTCCTGGGTCTTGGACTCCCATCCCATCCAGCTGTTGGGCAAGTTTGTTTAGCATCTTTAAGGAACTCACAGATTCGTCTCCTAACTGGCTATTGCATTTGATGTCATCCCCAGAGGTCTGCAAGGCTTTGTTGCTCTCCATTCTTGCAGCACTTGTCATTTTTTTGTTGTTGTTTTTTCAAGACAGGGTTTCTCTGTAGCTTTGGAGTATGTCCTGGAACTAGCTTTTGTAGACCAGGCTGACCTCAAACTCACAGAGATACGCCTGCCTCTGCCTCCCAAGTGCTGGGATTAAAAGCATGCGCCACCACCACCCAGTAGCCCTTGTCATCTTGATGATAGTTATTCTAGTGTGTAAAGGTCTGGTCACAGACACCACTGTAGTGATGACTTCTGATTCTCTAAGGGTTAAGAATGCTGAAGATCTTCCTGTGTGCTTATTGGCCATGCGACTGTCATCTTCTTTGGTAAAATGTCTTTGGCCTATTTTAAATTGTTATATACTTCCTTATTGAATTGTAGGAACTCTTTACATATTCTGGTACTAGTCTAGAGATCCATAATTATAAATACTTTTTTTCAGCTGTAGATTCTCCTTTCTTCCCTCCCCTTCCATTCCCTTTCTTCCCTTTCTCTTGTCTTCCCCTCTCCCCCCCTCTCTTTTTCCTTAGTTTTTGCAACTGCTGGGGATTGAGCCCTGAACATCAGATGTGCTGGCCAAGGCCTCTATCTCTCATCTCATCGCTTTTAATGGTACCTTAGAGCTCGGCTTTTATAAGTCATGATTTTAGTGTCATATCTTTGAAAAACTGACCTAACATAAGATTTCCTCCTAGACATCCTTCTCAAACCTGGCAATTTCTGTCCTTATTTTTAGGTATGTGATCCATTTGAAGCTGTCATGTGTGCTGGGTTGTTAACTTCACTAGATTTTAACCAGCCAAGAGGCAAACCTCTGGTCGTGCCTGTGGGGATTTCTTGGTTGGGTTAACTGGTGTAGATGACCCACCCGTGTGAGCAGCACCACGTGGCAGAGGCCCAGATACCAGGAAATGTGTGGAAAAACTCTTGCTTCTTGCCTGCTCTCCATCTCATCGTGTTGGCAAGTTGCTCTGTCTGCTGCTGCTACCATCCAGACTTGACTTCTTGGGTCCCTCAGGAGTCCTCTAAGCTTTCAACACCTGGCAGACCAGGATGGCTGGCAGACCAGGATGGCGGAGGCTTCTGCTTTCGTGGACTGAGTGGTTACTGGTTGTCGGTTACTCCAGTGTGCAGATAGCCATTGTTGGATGTCTCAGACAGTATTGTGTAAGGTTTGCACTATAAAGCAATCTGACACCCCTCCCATCTTAATATACATCTATTCTATTGGCTCTCTTTTGGTACAGGACTCGATTAATAATTTGAGGTAAGGTGGGGGTCCCTGAACTCACTCAAAGTACTTTCCTTTGGTGTATTAGCTTCTAATATTGCAAAACTATGTAAATCCCTTGGCTTACAGAAACAGGCTTTTGTTATCAAAAGGTTTGTGTGGGCAGGAGTGTGGGCAGGGGTGGCCAACCTCTGACTAGGGCTTAAATTGGGGGCAGCGTCTTTGGAAGCTCTGAGCTCCCTGAGCCAGTGGCCAGACTCCTCCCCCTAGAGCCGCACACTATGGAGGTGAAGGAGGTGGCTCTTGCTGGCTTATCATCACGTCACAGTTCCTTGGGGCCCTCCCCACAGGGTATGGGGCCTCTTTCTGGTGTGTGCTACTGTGAGATAGGGACAGACACTTACAGTCACTGTCCTTCATGTGACAATTATGGTAATGGTAGCAGGTCTAGCCAAATTCAATGAGGGGGGGGGAGCAATCTTAGGGCCTGAACTTTGTTATCCTGTCTTGATTAAAACAAACAAACAAACAAACAAACAAACAAACAAACAAACAAACAAACAGCTATGGGGAGGATTACCATAAAGACTTACCAGACCAACCCCCAAAACTGAGGGAGGAAGATATACTCCCACATAGGGCAGCTAGAGTTAGCACAGTCATCTACCCTATCTTCCCCCTCTCTCCCTGCAAGTCCACCAAGACCCTCCTCACCATGTGTACTTGTGACTGTCTGCTTTGCAGGTCCCTTGATGCTGGTCTTGAGTGACCCAGCACTCTCTGTGATGGGGTCTTCTTGACTCTGGGAGGTGAAGGGAAAACAACAACCTTAGCACCAAAGGCTCAGAAGGCCAAATCCCACAGAAGAGGCCCCGACAGGCTCACCCTGCCAGGGCCATCTTGGGGTCCGGTTAGTGGGATCACAGTTCTGATCCCCTCCCGTCCTTTCTTGGTGAGAGTGCTGGACGGCAACTCATGGTGGAGGAGTAGGAGGAGCAGGACGGAGAGATGGTCAGTGCACAGACAGTGGTTTTCACAGTGCAGGGGAGGGCGGTGGAGTCCACAGCAGCAGCTTCCCACTTGGAAGAGGTGGCAGCCCCACCTTGGGAAGGCCGGGGCTGTGGCTGCTTTGGCTGTAAGCAACTCCAACCCACACGGCATCCCGACTCCTGCTAAATGCAAGATTGGCTGCAAATTAAATGTAATGGGACTCGAGTAATTATGTTGACTTTTTAAAATGCCTGGAGATAAACACATGCTTAGCTATTTCCGAATATCAACTTTTCCATTGTGTTTTGTGCAGGAGTGGGGGAGGGGAGCCTGAGACAGAGATCAATGCTCCTTGTAGCGGAAGGCTGAGTGAGGGGAAGGATGTGCCTTGCACTTTGTGGAGAATGGGACCATAAGACAGATATTCTACCCAGCAGTCTAGTTCTTTAGAAATGTGTGCACCTCATGTCCTGAGTGCACAAACCTACCAGAAGGAATACTCAGAGATGGGGACAAAGATCTGTGTAGGGTCAGTTGTCTGTGCACCATCAATAATGGACAAATGTAGTTGGCAGCCATCAAAGTGTCCGGCACGGGGGAGCTAACGCCAGTCACCAACTGCCATGTGACGGAATGCTATGTAGCTATGAAGAAGACAGTTTATGACGTAGCTGACCATGGGAAAGCGCTGACAAGAGCTCGGCAAACAGCAACACAGAGATCTGCTGCAGTGGCTTCTTTTCTCATTGCCATGCCCAAATCCCCGACAAGAAATTACTTGAGGTTGAGAGGACTTCTTTTGGCTCATGGTTTGAGGGCACAGTAGTCCACCGTGAGGGTGATGCACATCTCAGCAGAACAGGAAGCAGAGACGAGGAGCTGGGAGCAGGGAACTGTAAACCTCAAGGCCTGCTCCCACTGCCAACATCACTTCCCCCAGGCTGCACCTCCTAAAGTTCTCACAGGCTCCCTAATATAGCATGCCACTAGCTGGGGACAAAGAATTCAAACTCAAGAGCCTTGGGGGAAATTTTACATCAAAATGCAACTGTTTGGTTATGAAGCACAGTCTGATAGTCTTAGGAAGAGAAATCCCTGAAGCAGGTATGAGAAAAAATGCCAGCAGTTTCTGAATCTCTGGATTATGGGATTAAAAGGGAGTTTGACTTTTCTATTTTAACATTACCCACCCCGCCACCACCACATCACAACAAGCATCAATTACTATTTTTCTCAGATTTGCTGTTCTGATTTGAATTTAAACACTGAAGGAACTCTCCACTCCAGGAGAGTCTCTCGTGTCAGCTTCTTTCTGCACACATCTGAACCCCCTGGTTGCTTCTAAGAGAGGCAGTAGAAGGTTGGCTCAGAATCCTGCGTTTCTTTGTTCTTTAGTAAGAGAAAGGTAATATTTTTTTTGTGTGTGTATGACTGTGGGTCCCAGCCCTTCCTTGTAGATTGGAATGGTCAATGAAATGTGAGCGGAGGTGGGAAGGGCAGCTTAGAAGCTGCCCTCTAAGTTCTATGAATCAGTTGGAATCTTCCCTCCCAGCCCTGTTTCTTTTCCCTCTTCTTATTCTATCTGAAACATGGTTGTCAAGGGCGGGACCCCCCAGTGGTCTTCTTGCAACCACGAAACAAGCATCATGTAGAAGTTATGTGTCACCATGGATGGCAAAGAAAGGAAGAACGTGGGCCTGGGTAGAACACCTGGCAGAAGCAAATGAAAGATGGTTCACGGTTTCAGAGTCTCAGGCCATTATAGAAGGGGAAGGTGTGGCAGAGGAGCCTGGCATCACAGAGCCCAGGAAGCAGAGAGATCAAACAGCTGTCAAGGCTATGGAATACAAAGGCTCAGTTCTAGTGACCCAACTATGCTGGCCGAACTCTGCCCCCTAAAGGTCCCAGGACCCCCTCAATAGTGTCCCACGAGGGAACTTAGTGAGATGTCTCAAGAGATACGAAGTGCCGAGGAGGGCAGGGATGTAGATAATGAGAGTGTGGGACTGCTGCACAGTGGGAGAGTACTGAGTCATAGCAGGAGTGGACATTCTTTCTCTATGGTCACACGTATGAGCCTGGGGGGCCAAAGGACAGCAAATACCCTCTGTTGTCACACGTCGAAGCTTCAAAAGTTGATCTAAGAGAAATAGAATGTAGAATCAGGGTGTCTTAGTCATGGTTTTTATTGCTCTGATAAGACACCACGACCAAGGCAACTTATAGAAGAGCTGATTGGGGGGTTACAGTTTCAGAGGTGAGTCCATGTGGTGGGGAGCATGGAGGAAGGCGGGTAGATATGGCGTTAGAAGAGGCGCTGAGAGCTTTTATCTTGACTAGATACCACAAGTGCAAGGCAGAGGAAGCTAACGGGGAACGCCATGGACTCCGATGTTTCGTGATGTTGGATGATAAAACCTCGAAGTCTGCCCCTGGTGACCTCTTCCAACAAGGCCACACCTCCTAACCCATCCTCAAACAGTTCCACTAACTGGGACCAAGCATTTGTACGTATGAGCCTGTGGAAACCATTCTCATTCAGACTATTACAAATGGTTATCCAAGCTAGGAAAGGTGGGGGTGATGGAGAGGATGGTTAGTGGGTTCAGGGGTGCACCTAGACAGGAGGAAGGACCTTAGATACATACTCCCCATGCCGGTGTGTTGTCTAAGTCTGCAGCGGTGACTATTTCCCACTCACCAGGATGGAGTGGTTTGACCGTTAGCAGCACGAAGCACTGATCAGTGTTCTGAGGCGATGGACCTGCCAATGGCCCCAGCAGATTCTGATGTGTAGACATGTGGTAAAGATTCCTGCCATCCCCAGAAGTAGCTGTGACTATTATGCGTGAGGCAAAACAAACAAAGAAGAGAAAATCTGACCAGGTCACCCCTGGGGACTCAGTGGCCCCATCATTTGACGATCCTGTGACACTTTTCACACCTCACCAAGTGTCAGGGGTAAGACCTGACAGCTCCCCTCTTCCTCCCTGTCTACCAGAGGATAATACAGAATATTGGCAACTCCTAGCAATTACCCCCCATTCAGAAACTGTGAATCACAATTAGCTGCCGCAGCCGCCTCCGCACAGAAACACACGCGACACCTGAATAGAAGCGTCTAGCGCTTTGCCAGCTCCGCCACTGTCAGTCTGTTCAGCCCAGGCAAGGGGAGGTTCACAGTGGGTATACCTCACATCTCGTCCCTCCTCCTGGTCCTGGAGTGGTCACAGCACCCCAAGGACATCCTGCTCTGTTTTGGGGGATCTGGTCTGAGGCTGAGAAAGTGGTTTTTGTCCTTCTCATCTTGGACATTTATCTAGGTGACTCTGGGACTTGTTGTGGATTTATCTATTTATTAAGTAATTAAAATTCTTTTTTGAGATAGAGTTTCTCCGTGTGTGGCCCTGGGTGTCCTGGAACTCGCTCTGTAACCAGGCTAGCCTTGAACACCCAGAGATCCGCCTGCCTCTGCCTCCCGAGTGCTGGGATTAAAAGTGTGTGCCACCTGAGTATCTTCATAAGGATTCACATTTATGCCACCTGCTGCTAAGTATCTGAAGGCAGTGATTCTAGGCCTGTGTTGTCCTGGGCACCCATGACTGAAGGCTCTAGAACTTTCCATGTTGAAGAGCACTCAGTCCAGGGAGAGAAACAGCATCCGGTGTTAAAAACATGAACCCTAGCTGTGGTCATTTGAGTAGGAATGGCTGCCCTAGATTAATATTTGAATACTTGGTCACTCTGAAGTGCCACTGTTAGTGGTTTCGTTAGTGTAAGTGTGGCATTGCTGGAGGAAGTGTGTCACTGGGGGTAGGCTTTACGATTTAAAATGCTTACTGTCTCCTCCAGCGGCGTGTAGAACTCTCAGCTACCTCACCAGTACCATGTCTGCCTGTGTGCTGCCATGATTCCTGCCATGATGATAACGGACTAAACCTCCGAACCGTAAGCCAGTCCCAATTAAATGCTTTCCTTTATAAGAGTTGCTATGGTCATGGTGTTTCTTCACAACAATAGAAACCCTAACTAAGATTCTAGAGCTGGGGAGATAGCTCAGCAGTAAAAGCACTTGCTGCAAAAACAGGAGGACCTGAGCTCAGATCCCCAGAACCCACACACATGTTGGGCAGGGTAGGCATGCAATGCCAGCCTCAGAAGGCAGAGGCAGGGGATTCTCTGAGCAGGCTGGAGAGCAGGACTGACTGAATCAGAGACCCTTCCTCTGTGAATAAGGCAGAGCAGCAAAGAAACCTGGAGCCTCGCCATGCACACACATGCATGTGCACGTGTACCTGCGTACACACTCATGCCTGGCATGTGCACACTACACACACATATGCATGAAAATGGAAAATGAAAGAGAACCCAAACCTCAGGACTCAGGGACGGTTGTGCACAGACTGAACGCTGGTGACAAGCGGTCAGCAGGCCTGGTGTCTGTCATCTGGAATTACTTCAGGAAGTGACAGCCTCCAAAGACTCTGAGACACTGGCACCTGTGATCAGAGCTCTTTCAGAGGTCTGGCCAGACCCTTGCAGTGACTGTGGCCCCCACTTCTGAGCCGAGCAATGGAGATCTGCCTCAGACTCATCCCCGGTCGCCTCCACGCTCGGAGCTTCCTTCAACCTCTTTTCTACAAATTGGTCCCTGGTTGCATCAGATCTGGCTGGTCATTCCAATTTGTGTTTCTGCTTTTGACTGTTGGATTCTGTCTGTTTTAGACTCTCACTGAAGAAGTTCTTGCTGCAGGCCCCTTCAAATCAGCAGTGACATGCATAAAAGCTGACGAATTGAAATATTTCCACGCCAGCCTTCACACAGGCAAAGCTCAGCACTCGCTGCCTCTGCTCTGGGAGGCAGGGGCCTTTGTCTTCTCGAAAGACTTCATTCCTAACCCTCTTCCTGTCAAACAGACACAGCACCAGTTCAGGCCCCTCTCAGCTTGACTTCCTAGAGTTCAAAGTCCCTCCTGCAGATGACAATAATTCACACTAGCTATGAGGTGAAATGATGTCCGTTAACAGATAAGAAAATGGAGATTCAGGAAGTCCAGGGGGCATGCCGAGTCACACAGCAAGTCCCTCTGGAGACTACCTTCCTGTTGTCATTCAAGTCACGGCTTCTCCCACCAGGGCCTTCTTTAACCCATCTTTACTCTGCCTTCCTCGCAGGCTCTCCCCGAGCATCAGAGAGAGTGATGTTTCCTGCCTCTCTCCTTCTGTAGCTCCCACACAATCACTCACACACAAAATGTCACCCAGACACCCAGTTTCACAAATATTCAATTACACAGGTGTCCTCAATTATACAGGTATCCTCTTGTACAAAATCGCCCCCTGCTTCTGACATGATCATGTGGTACAGCATTATAAGCGTGTGCTCACAATATCCCCTGCACAACCATGTACACGTACCTCATACCCAGTTTCACACAAACATGCTAACACACTAACACACACACACACACACACACACACACACACACACACAGTCTTTCTCACTCACTGTTGTGATCTGCACGCTTACGAATAAATAAACTCACCTGTTGGTGGTATTAGGAGTGTGTGTATCTGGGGTTGCTTTAGAAAGCAACAAAGTCATGTTGAAGGAGCTAGAGCGAGATTTGTGGCTTCACAGAAAAGAGGTAGGAGCTGTCTTTGTAGCACAAAGACCCAGCAATAAGCAGGGAGAGGATCCTCACCAGGTACATAGCTGCTGCCAAACTTGATCTCGGCATTTCCACTCTCCAGAGTTGAAAAGCAAATGTCGACTGAGCTGCCTAGACCGTGGCGTCTGTCATAGCGGCACGAACAGAGCAAGGCGCTCAGTCCACACGATCACACAGGTACTCACATACACTCAGACATACATGACTCCCATGAGCCTCTTCTGTGCACATGGGGACTCTTCTTCACTCTCCTGACTGTCTGGCATCAGCGGCCCCACTAATGCCATGAACAGCTATAGGAAATAGATGAGGGGAGAGGAGGTGGTTGGCCTTTCTAGAGTGATGCTCCTCCTGGCTGCTGGTCTGGCCTTCCATACAGTCCGTGTCTCCCTGGGCAGGACTCTCTACAGCGATGCAGGAACTTCCCACTGTCACAAGAATCTGAGCAAGCATCTGCTGGGCAAACTTCGCCGGTCACCTCTGGACACTCCAATGTTGTTGTGACCGGATACCCATGTCCTCAGAGAAGGATGTGGCTGCAGGCTTCCTTTAGGGCGTGTCTTCATTTTCTTTCTATTGCTGTGACGAAGCACCTTGACCCTGGTTACTTATAGAATGAAGGGTTTGCTTTGGACTTCTAGTTCCAGGGGATTTGAGAGTCCATGACAGCAGCAAGTGGCAGGCGGGCATGGCGGTCACAGCAGAAAGCTGAAGGCTCACATCTGGAGGGGCCAGCATGAAACAGAGCAAGACAGAAATGCCAGACTCCCAAAGCCTGCCCCCCATGACATACTTCCTCCAACAAAGTCATACTTCCCACACCTCTAAAAGGACCAGCATCAACTGGGGAGCAGGTGCTCAAACAACAGAGTCTACGGTAGACATTCTCATTCAAGCCTCGACAGAATGTCGTCTTCCAGACACTTGACAGAATAGGGGTCTGTCCTGGTGAGGCTCCCAGCCAGAGAAGAGGCCTCTCTGTGCCTCCTGAAACAGGCGTGTGGCTTTGGGTAAGAACCCTGACTTCTATGTCCCTCCCTTTCTTTGCATAGTGACCAAGGTGAGATCTCTGCGGCTGGTTCCACAGGGAGTAGAGGACAGACTCAATTAGGATAAGCCAGTACAACTGCCTCGTTATGAGCAATGGAGAGAAAACAGATTGAAAACAAACACAGACTTTTAGAGACCCATGGGATGACAGCAAAAGAGCCCGTGGTCACATTGCTGGAGTCGCAGAAGCAGAGAAAAGAGGGACTGAAAGATTTGAAGAAATACAGCCTCAAAAATTTTATTCCATTAAAGTCACAGACCTATAGAGACAGGAAGCTCAAGCACAACCTCAGAGAAATTCCTGCCAATTCACACCGGAATTAAACCCTGAAAGCTAAGGACAGTGGAGACAGCTTGAAGGCTGTCGGAGAGAAGCCGTGTGGTGTTTGTGAGCTACAATTTGAAGGACTGCAGGTGTCTCTCTTGAAACCAAGGAGGCTCATGTGAAGTGGAACAACAGTTTTCAAGCACACAGAGAGATCTCCAGACTGCAAATTCTCTAGATGGCAAAAAGAACCTTCCAGAATAAAAGGAAAATAAAGCTACTCTAAGACAAAATTTGTTCCTAGCAAATGCCTGCTCAAATTTGGATGTTCTCCTAAGGAAAAGAAGTTGACGGCAGAAGAGGGCTTGGAATTCTGGGAGTTGGAGAAGGCTCAGAAAGGAAGAGGTAAAAAGAGACCAGATCATCTTTTGTTTCTTTTTTGCCCCCTGAGTTTCTTAAATCATATTTAATGGCTGAATTAAAAATTGAAAAGTCGTCAAGCAGTGACAGGATTAAAGTGCAAATTACAAAATGCAAATTATCGAGGGCAGTAAGTTCACTTTGGGTACCACTAAACCCTGCATTAGACACGGCAGTTCTGAAACTACTGATCTGATAGCAGAAAGAGAATGCTAAGTAGGGAACAGGCGGGTAACATATACAGCGTGGATACTGTGGACATAGGTGCAGCATATTCTAGGTGGGTTAAAGGAGGATAACACAAACTTCACACTACTTAGAATGGCATATGATTTAAAACTAATTAATTATTCTGGAACTTTGTCATTTAATATTTTTGGACTTCAGGGGATTGTGAAAATTGAAATCCCAGACACGCGATTACTATGCATAACGCAATGCCTAAAGCGTTCTCTAATTCTCACTGGGTGGGCGCTGGTTGAAAATGAACACAAGTTTCTGTTGCACATTTGCTCCAGTGAGTCTGTAGAGAAGCAGAAAAGCTGAGGGCGATGCAAACCTCACCATGAAACCCAAGTCCTCAGTTCTCACCCTGTTTTTGGCTCTGTTCTCTACTGTGACCATTCACCCCATTGCCCATAATCTCCAGCTCTCAGATGCTCACATTCATGGTGAGAAGTCTCAGAATCCACCCCCATTAGCTCAGATTAGGTCAGGTGCTCATGTCTGCACCAACCACTGTGGCAGGGGATCCAGTACTCTGGTTGGCCAGGCCCGGAGTTAAGTTGGTGCTCTACCTAGGACCTTATCCTGCAGGACCCTGGATAAGACTGAGAGGCCTCCTCCCTGCTTCCCCCAGGAAAACAAGGAGGCTGTTAGAAGCGAGGCCTGGATGTGGGATGTGGAACAGCAAATGCTGGCAATGGCAGGGACTTGAGATGGGCTGCTTGACAGAATGTCACCAACAGCATGCCTGCAAAAGTTCCCGTTCCTCCAGAGGGCTGTGAGGAAAAAGCTGCTTCAGGCTCCTCCTCTTAGTTTTCTGGCTACAATCACATGCAGGATCATATGGATTTTCCCTATTGCCCCTCCATCTTTGTTAGTGTTTTTGTGACAGGCATGACTCGGTACCAAACATCCCCTCGTTAGAAGGCCACAGTTATTTTGAATCAACCCCCATTACCCCAATGATGGCCTCATTTTAACTCAGTCACTTCTGTGTGAGCCTTGTCTCCGAGTTGGCACTGACAGACCCTCTGCCTGAAGGTCACACTGCAGTTTGAGAGTGGACTAAGTGGTCCATTCAAGAGGACCTGGGTGGACTTCTTGTCTATTGTGAGTGAATTGTGTCCTTCACAACTTCCTACAGCCAAGTGTAGGCTGCTGTACACTCCAGCTGAGTCAGGCCTTGTCTTCTCTGTGTTGCCCCCTTACTCCCTTCTCCTACTGACCCGTGTCACCCATGAGTCCCCATCTTGGGCTTGTCTCCTAGGCAGCCCGTTCTACACAGAATCTTTGCTTGGGTAAGCCATTTCTACAACTGGCTCACTGTGACCCCATGGGGACAATTCTGAAAGGACACACAGCCTGAGGAATGCGGGGCTGGTTTCTTCAGGTCTATGGGCCCCAAACCTCTGTGCTAACTCATTCCAATTCTTCCCACATCTGCTGCAGGTTCCCATGACATCTACCCTCTCCATATAATTAGCACGTCTCTCTCTGCTCCAGGTTTGATTAACCAAAGGTTATAAACAAACCCCAGAAATCAGGAAACCCGGTGTCTCCCCTGAGCAGCCACGCTCTATCGGCAGATGGAAAATTGCTTTGCAACCAATGTTTTGTTTTCTTGATTTTTATATAGATAAAGACTTAAGCTAATTAATATATACTTCTTTCTTTCTGTAGGTCTTGGGGCCCTCATCGCCCCACAGTGAATTGGTTACCATGTTCCAATAAAGGATCTGTTTTTGCAATTACAGTTCATTAATAGATTTACAGGGGAGGGAAGATGGCTAAGTCTCACTAAGAGGATTGTTTGCATTTCTCATTTTAATTACACAGTTATCTCCCAGACCAAAGCTCTGTGAAAAATGGGGGTGGGGGAGTCCTAACACCCCATCTGTTCTGGGCAACAGTGTGATTAACATGGCAGAAGACAGGCGCTGTACTGGGGCTTCCCGTTCCCTCAGACCACGAGCCGCCTCCCCATCTGTTGGTGGCTGGGAACTTGGTGACTGAGCTCCAGGGCCCTCATGTGTGGCAGGATGGGAGAAGTTGCTCTCACCACCACACTCAACATCTGGGGACTTGGGTCAGGATAGCCCTGGGTCTCTAGAGCTATATTTCTTGAGTATATTCCAGGTGCAAGCAGGTATGCCCCGCCCCAAGGACCACTCTCATCCCTGGATGGCTATGAATGTGGCCCCACATGTTTGTAGATGATACTGTGCTGTAATGTCAAAGGTTAGACAAATTTCAAAGGTAGGAGGTCCCTCTATATTTGTGTTGCCTTCATTGGTTGAATAAAGAAGCTGCCTTGGCCTTTTGATAGGTCAAAACTTAGATAGGTGGAGAGACAGAACAGAATGCTGGGAAGAAGGAAAGTGTGGCAGATGCCATGATTTTCCAGCCGGAGATGGACGTAGGTTAGAATCTCTCCTAGTAAGCCATGACCTTGTGGTGAACACAGATTAATGAAAATGGGTTAATCAAGATGTGAGAGTTAGCCAATAAGAGACTAGAGCTAATGGCCAGGCAGTAATTTAATTAATACAATTTCTGTGTGGTTGTTTTGGGTGTAAGCTAACCGGGTGGGATGGAACAAGGGGCCCGTGTTCTGCACAACATTAGACACCTCTGCTTGAGACTTTTCTAGTTTCACCTTCATTGTGGTATGTTTTTAGACCCATTTTACAGACAGAAGAGCTGAGGCAGACAGCTGTGCCCAGGGCAGCAGGCTAGAGGAAGAGAACAGATACCGCTCTTGGGCAGCTATGGACTGTGGAGAGAGGGTGGGGTCAGTAGAGATACCTGAGTTCAAATGTGGCATCAGGCCTGTGATCTCATAAGTTTCTGTTGGCTTCTACTCCCTGCTCCCTGCTGGCTCTTTCTGGGCCTCAGCTGCCTTAGCTGTGAAATAGGCCCAGACTCCATACATCATGAGCACAAGACTGCTGTCTTGGTTAGGGTTTCTATTGCTTGGATGAAACACCATGGCCAAAAAGCAAGCTGGGGAGGAAAGGGTTTATTTGGCTCACACTTCCACAGTGTAGTCTATCACTGAAGAAAGTCAGGACAGGAACTCCAACAGGGCAGGATATGGAGGGCAGGAGCTGATGCAGTGACCATAGAGGTACTGCTTACTGGCTGGCTCCTCTGTGGTTTGCTCGACCTTTTTTCTTATAGAGCCCAGGACAGCATGGTCATGCGTTTCAGGAGGAGCTGGTAAGACCTCCAGATGAGGACTTTTGAGAGGAACCACTTCTTTCCCACCTGCCCCTGGGTCTCCAGCCCATTCCTGACTTCTCCTCTCTCTTTGTAAAGTTCAGGTTCCGCCCTACTCTGTCGTGGTGACAGGCACTGGGGTCCTCAATGGGACCACTCAGAAAATGGTGTGAGGTTCACGATTAGGTGATGATATCAGACCAAAGACAGAACAGTTGCGGGGAGGGGAACCGAGTGGCTGTGTGGCTCAGACCACCGAATGGATGGATTTCCAGGCACCGTGGGGCATCAGAACCAACCCTCTCAGTCCCTTCTCACTCCTACATCTTAGTTTCCCTCCTTCCTCCTCCTCCTGTCTCCTTCCCCTGTTTCTTCCTCTTTCCTCCAGAATCTCCCAGTCTGCCTACTAGAGACAGGAAAGAGGCTCTGGCTCAGACATGGGCAAACGTTTTCTATTTTACCAGTCACGTATTTATTTTAAAGCACATCAGTGGGAAAAAAACAAAACCCCACAGGCAAATTAGCACATCAAAGTTTTATTTCATGGACATTACTGCTCAGGTTGAGGCCAATTGGAAAGCAAGTCCATTTCTGTTCTGTTTAAAGGGAACAGGGAGAGATGTTCTATGGGTCAGGAGAGACACAGTACGGGAGAAATGGGAACTTGGGAAGAGATCTGAAGAGGTTTGCACAGTACCTAGAGTCCTGCTTGGTTCTGTCCATGACCCCCAAGTAGGTCTGATATCCTGAGTCTCAGTTTCCTCCTCTGTCACATGGGGTTGAGAGACAAAAATTTATGGAGATGGTTGAGTCCAGGAGATGAGGAGGGTAGAATGTGACTGTGTTATCAGCTGAGGTGACGCCATCACTTCAGGGGCCTTTGTTGGGTGAGGGGGCCATGGCTGGATGCCCATCACTCATCTCCAGAAGAGCTCTGAGTGGTTTCTTTCTCCAGTTGTGAGCAGGACAACATGAACGTGGGGAGAGGCTGGCTCTGGGCCAGGAGGGCCTGGCTGGGTGTGTCTTCTCATTAGGGGAGGGGTAGAAGCCAAAGCTTTGATTGGAGACTGGGACCCCAGGGCTGTCACTTGGGACCATGAGAAGGGAGTAGCTTGTTTATGCCAGAGTCAAATCACAAACCTCTGCCTGGGGCGCTCTCTCTCTCTCTCTCTCTCTCTCTCTCTCTCTCTCTCTCTCTCTCTCTCTCTGTATGTATGTATTCGGCTTAGCATCAATTGCTTTTTCCCACTGACCTATCTTACCAGCACGGGGCACTGCATTTTAATATGGGGAGGAACCTGAGACCCACAGCTCAACCTCAGCCTGCAGATACTGAAGTGGAGGGAGGCCTGGAACTTACTCTCACTGGGGGTGGGAGAGTGAGAGAGTTGGGGGAAGCTGGGAGTGGGAAGGTAGGGGCATGGGTGGGGTGGGGTGTGTGTGTTCAGATCACATTGTGTCTCCCATGGCATCTTTGATATCTGTACTCTTGGAACCTGAGCTTTTCTCATGAACTCTAAGGCATGTTGATACTTACTGGGAAACAGGAGTTTTACAGAATCGCTTGTGGACCCCAGACTTCTGAATCAAGAAAGCTCTATGACAAACACACCACAGCTTGTTAGAACCTACAACTACTCTGGGGTCTCAGGACCAGCTTGAGAAATGTGGAATTCAAATAAACATCCCGAGATTATAGATGTCCTAGGCCTTAGTTACCTCCCTACAGGAATATAAAAGCAGTCCTGTGGATGACATCAGAACTCAGGGGCAGGATGCTGGCACCAATCAGGGCCACCTGTCCCATTGCTGCCAACACTGAGCCTAAATTGACCTCATGTGCTCTCACAGTTTCGTCCTGGTCCTTCCTTGATGGCCCGACCATGTAAAGAACTGGCCAAGATCTTAGCCCAGAGCCCAAGTCTGGTCAAGCATAGCTTGATCTTTGACCAGAGGGGTCCGAATTCCCAGGGGACAGAGCTAGGGCATAAAAATGCATGGGCCCCTAGTTCTCCTGGGACCTTTTCATTCACTGAAGTGTGCAAGAGTTCTTTCTGTTGCTCTCCTTGTGGAGGGGGCCAGTCAGAGAGGCAGATAGATGAGAGATGGCTCTGGAGATGGGGTGTTCCATCATGAGGCCAGGAAGGAAGAAGAAATGCTCCTTTTATGGGGGGGGGTGAAAGGAGGCCCAGGGAAGAGGGGAAGGGGAGCAAAACTGTCAGTCAGGCATTATCCCAGTCCTTCTGACCTTAGGGTGACTTGGGAAAGCGTGTTCCATGTCTGGAGCCCAAGTTCATCCATCTGTAAAATGGGCTGGAGAAGCCACTCTGTCCAGTATGGCTTTGGCATCTGGGTGGTGATTGTCAACCTGACAGACTCTAGAATCACTTGGAAGATGGGTCTCTAGGGACTTCTTTGGGGACTATCTTGATTGTGTTCATTGAGGTGGGAAGAGTCACTGGTTGTGGGTGGCACTGTTTTCTGGCTGGGATGTTGGACTGGATAAGCAGAGAAAGGGAGTATGCATCTATCTCTCCCTGCTTTCTGATTGTGGATGCAGTATGCTTCTGCACCTTCGAGATTCTGCCCACCATGATGGACTGTATCCTTGCACTGTGACCCAAAATCAATTAATGTTCTTCTAAATTACGCTTGTCAAAGCCTTTTATCATAGCAATAATAAGAGCATGTAAAAGAACACCTGTCTGGACTGGTTGTGGCTCCCCCTCCCCTCTTCCTTCCCAGGCATACTAGGAAGAGGCAGGGCTTCTCCAGTCAAAGAGGAGGGAAGGATGTCCCAGGTGAAGGGAACAGCCTGCCCCAATAGGGCAAGAGAGACATCTTGAGGGGGCAGCAGAGAGTGGGCTGGGAGCTCAGTCCTGCCCCATGTGCCATAGGACATGAAGAAGTTACCCCATCTCTCTCTGCTTCTCTCCCTCCCTGTGAGAGGCTGATGATGGCAGGAGGGTTCCCCAGGATGACTGGATGTGGGGTGCTGCTACAGATATGGAAGAGGCAGTGGGGTGGATAAGGGCGCCAGGAGTCATAGCAGACAGAGGGGACCTCCTGCAGAGACCCCCTTCTACCTCCCACTCAGGGACAGAGTGTGGCCCTCCAACTCTAGAGACCACATTAGCTAGGGAGGGGCGGGAGAGTGGGGAAAGTTAAAACACGTCAGAGAATCATATGAAGGAGAGTGTTTATTTCTGCCGGAGTCGCGTTCTCAACACCAGGAGAGATTTGATCCGAAAGCCAGCATGAGAATGTCACAGCGACTTAGAGGCTCTGGCGAGGTTTTTATTCTGACACAAAGAAAGGGTTTATTATGTTCACTTCAAATGTCAGCTGGAGACAGGAACGAGTCTGTGCTGAGCCTGGCCCACAGCGAAAGCATCTCGGATGCAGAGAGTCACTGTGCCCCTCCCTGTCTTTGGCTGTCAGACTGCTGAGACAGTGGACCCAAGTCCTGACCACTTGGCTTGCTGAGTAACTAAGAGCCAAGACAATGATGGGGCAGCAGTGGGTGGAGCCACATGTTGACCAGGATTGCTTGGTTGTGAACACTTCTCTGTTTCTATTTAGACACAAACTTCTTGGGGAATAGCTCAGCGCTTGCCTCAGTTTGACCTTCAGAGCCCGTAAACTGGGCATGGTGGCTCATGCAGCACTTAGGAGGTGGAGTCAGGAGGATGATCAGAAAGTCAAGGTCATTTTGGGTTACTGCTGAGTTCAAGGTCACCTTGGGTTACAGGAAACCCTCTCTCAAATAACAGCACTAAACTCCAAGTCAGGACCTCGAGATGATGTAAGGGGTGTCGCTGAACCTCTTTGTTCCGATTCTCAACCTCTTGTCTCTGCCTCTCACTGTGACTTGGCTCTTTAATTAGCCTATGGGGGACAGGTAACAGAGTCTAGCTGCTTAGTACCAGAGCTCTGACCCTCACAGTTCTTGGCTGATTGTTGTCTCATTTCTGGTCGTGTAAGCTGGTCTAGTATAGTCCTTATTGTTTGAGGGGTCAGAACGGCTCCCAGGAGATGACCATCTCTGCCCACGGTGCAGCCTTGCTCTAGGGTGGTGGTTCTCAACCTTCCTAACACTGTGGTCCTTTAATACAGTTCCTCATGACCCACACAATAGCTACTTCTTCATGACTGTGATGGGCTACTGTTATAACCTGTAAAGTAGATAACTGTGTTTCCTGATGGTCTTAGGTGACCCCCGTGAAAGGGTCATTTAACGCCAGAGGGGTTGTGACCCACATGTTAAGAACCACTAAATTAGGGGCTAGAGAATTGTCCCCATCTGGAGTTTGGTCCATTCCGCTAGGCAATGCTGTGACTACCATCCAAGATGACTTCATGTTTATAAGGACTGGAGACAGTGTCTTTTGGACAACTTGAGACAGGATGTTGAGAGAGACAGTGGGAAGACACCGCGGGTACTCTTACCTTTGTGTCTTCAGCCTTGTATGGGGCTGGGCTGAGGTGGGCCAGCAACTGAGGCCAGCCAAAGGGCATGGCTAGAGACGGGGAAGCCACTCCCGTGAAGAAGCCACTCAAAAACTTTTCTAAAAATATTTATTCTTATTTTATGTGTATATATGAACACTTACACATCTGCATTCCTGAAAGCTTTTCTGAATTCTGTGGGACTCACAGTTCTTTTAGTTCTGCCACAGACAGCTCAGTGTCTTCTGTGACCCCCTCCCCACAGTCCCCAAACTTAACCCATGTGAACACTGTGTTCCCACCATTACAGAAGGGAGGCTGACAAAAAAGCTGGGACAAAAGCTAGTTTGCCTCTGATCACTTGGTACATTAGAAGACGGGCGGAGATTTGAACTCACGCCAGGCTTCTGCTCACTTGGTACATTAGATGACAGGCGGAGATTTGAACTCATGCCCACTTGCCTCTGATCGCTGGTTTTGCCTGGCCTCGGGCAAGCAACACACAGGGGAGCTTGGCCTGTAGGCTTGGCTGTTGGGACCTGCACTGGACCTGAAGGACATTGAGTCCATTTTTCAGAAAACTGAGTGTTGGCCATTTCTGTATGATACACGAGGCCAAGCACCTTGAGAAAGGCCCAAGTGAGGTCAGTCGTGAGCTCTTGATACCCAGAGGGTTTATGCTGGCAGACAGATGGGAAGAGGCCCTGGGACCAGATTCTGCCTTTTTGGTTCTGGAAACATGGAGTAGAGTGGGAAGGATGGCGGACCCACTTGCTTGATCTAGTTAAGGACGCAAACTGGGAGACGGGTGGTTACAAAAAGAGGAACTCTAGGTACTTCACTACTTCCGACTATGTGGCCCAGAGGAGTTCTGTCACATCCCTGAGTCTGGTCTGTCTCTCTCATACGGGTGAGGGTGAGGAGTAAGAGGGACAATGAGGATGACCCTGAAGACAGAGCCTGACTCCTGTTGTGTGCTCAGACCATGTTCTCTGCTAGTTACTCAGATTCAGAGCTGCGGAAATTGATTAGTCTTGCCTGAAAGAGGCTTTATCAAAGAGAGAATGAAATCAGGGCTTTGAAGTTTGCATAGGAGTGTCTAGGAAGGGAGAGGGAACGGAGGAAGGGCTATAGCAAGAGTAAATCCATGCTGGGTGAGGGCGGGGTTAGAACAGCGCACATTCCCTGTGCCTGGGCTTTCCTGAAGGGTGTACTAGACCAGGATGTGGTGGGGTGGAGTGGGGTGCCTGGTCCAGGATGCAGTGGGATGGGGATCTAGAGATAGCAGATAGCCCCACAGCAGGTCACTGAGCTTTGATGTGGACGGGAAAATGGCTGTCCCCGTGACTGCTGAGGTCACAGGGAAAGGGGAGGGGTGGGAGCAGGTGCCTATATGTCAAGTGTCCTTACCGAGAATAACAATTCATCCTCCAGGCTGGAGAAGGGGTACAGTGAACAGGATGACTTATTTGATGGAAACTCTCAGTCTCTGCCCAAGTCTCCCCATTCCACAGGCAGAGAAACTGAGGCTCAAAGAGAACAAAGGACTCCCTCTGGGACACAGGTCTTACTTTTGGGGAAGGTGGATGCATGGTGTAGTGGGGGAGGGGAGCCACAGATCTTTGTCTGTTCGACAATTGAACGGAAGAAATTTCTTTAGCAAGGAGAAAGAGATGACAGCCTCTTTTCAGGACCATAGGTGAGGGTGACTTTTTTTATATTGTCGCCCACAAGCAAGAAATGGGTAGGTAAGGGAGGAGGCTCGTCACCCTCTGAGCCTGGGTCACTGTCCTGTGAGAGACCGGGTAAAGCTGCTGGGATATGCTCCACCAGGGTGGATCCAGCCCACCCACAGAGCTCAGTCCCTCGCTGGCACCACCCCATCCTCAGCACCTGTGGAAGTAACCCTTTTCATCCTTAGATATGGGTAGCTGGGCTATCACCGACTCCTCCTAGTGTAGGGCATGCCTGACCAGTAAGGGGCCAGTGGTATGCCCAGAGTCTCCCAGCAGGGGAGCCTGCACCACCCTCTGCAAAAACCTGGTTCCTGACCCTGAGCTGGCTGGTACCCTGACACCTCCCTCCTTACACATCCCTCTCCCAGACCCACGGTCACCTAGTTTACTGCTCTTGGAAGAGGAATCCTCCGCCTCCTCGGGCTTCTGGTCTCTGTCCCCCTCCCCCACATTGTACACTGTCTGCCCTTCTCCTGCTCCCCTTCCTTCTGTCCTTTCCTGGAAAGAATTAGTCTTTCTTTGTTTGTCCCCAAACCCAAGTGCAGACAGCACCTCTTGGGGAATGTTTCTGGCACTCTCAAGTAGGTCATGGGCCCCCTTCTGACTCCTGTATTGGCATCCAGTGTGTTTGTCTCCTCTGTCACCCACTGGACCTGGGGCTCAATGATGAAGTCTTGGTCCCTGCAGTGGCCCTAGGGCAGATCTCTGTCAATACTATTAGAAGTCACTCTATCCCCATGGACTTCAGGAGCTGGTCCCAGACTCCTCAGTTCTCTCAGCTGGTTGTCAGGGGTGACAATCCGTGTGTCCCAGGCTGGCTGCGGTGGGAAGCATGGGTAGAGAGCTTTAAACACAGAGGACAGTGTATGCAGGGAGGACCTCACCCTGCCTGCCCTCCACAATATTCCTCCCACCCGCACCTCCATCTGCGAGGCGTCAGGACTCCCCTGGCCCCTCAGTACCCTGCCACCACCTTCATTACCTTCACAGGAGAGTTAATTAATACTTCCTTCAGGCTTATGTTTCCTGAAGTTCCTCTCTTAATTAGTACTTCCTTGAGCTGAGGGGGGGGGGTGCTTAGCCTAGACACAGCCCACTTCTCGAAGAATCAGCTATGGAATCTATTAGCCAGGTGTAAAGCAAATCCATGGAACCTGTGTTGTAAAAGCTGGGGTTGGTGGGAAGCGCCATCAAACATGCTGCTAGGTAGAGTGTGCTCCTCAGGGCTGAAGGGTCTTGTCATGAAATGGCGTGCTTTGTTTGCTGGGAAACCAGGCTTTTGAATTGCCAGTATGAATGGCGTCATTTTTTGTCAGGTTGGGCAATGGCAGTTTTAAGCACTTGTCTAAGAGCACTTAGCTCCATAAGAGGTCACTCCAGGCACACACACTATTTGCATGACATGGCTCGTTCCGGTGTAGGTGTTTGATGGGCCCTGGGAGGGTGGAAACTGTGTAGACAGGAGTCTGAGTTCACTACTGGTACACATTTTTGGCCAGGGTTCTCTCCTTCCAGGGTTCTGTCGGCTGAGTGCTAGAACACAGGAATAAGATCCCAGTTAAAGGAGGGTAGTGGTGCTCCGAGGTCTCCTTCTCTACTAAAGAAGTGACAGGCAGAAGGGAGGACCAAGGATAATGGAGAGAGGAAGCAAAAAAGAAAACAGTAATAGACTTTCACATTCTGGGCTGGAGACAGATGCCCACAGCTTCAACAGGGGCAGTCAGTCTCTGGGGACTCTAGGCAGGAAAGTGGGGGCCCCAAAGGGACCAATAATCCTGCAGAGCCAAGGTCAGACGCCTATGCATAGTGCCCTCTCCACGCTGCTTGGTTCCAGCAGCACCACCTGGACCCTTTAGAGGACAGAGAGAAACTGTGGTGTGAATGCTCTGTGTCGCGGGACAGATCTGGAGTGCCCTGTGCAGTGGGCTCTGTGGATACTCAGCCCTGCCTGCCGTTACCGCTCAGATTATGGCTCGGAGGGCTTCAGGATTGCAGGTGAAATGGACTTCTCAACCCAACCGGGCAGGATTTCTTCCTATTCGACTCTGGTCTTCCGGAACTCGTGGGAGGGCGTGGGAAGTTGGGGAACCAGAAATTTGGATTTGCTGTCTGTGGCTGAAGACTTCTTGCACCCCTTAAGACAGCTTTCCCTTGCTAAAGTCCCTGGCTAAGGATTCCTGGGCCATTTCATAAGAGGTCACAAGTCACAACTGAGCTACTGTCAGTCAATAGAGGCTGAAATGTTTCCTTTCTGGATGTCACTGATCTCCATTTGGGAGTGAACTCAGAAGGGGCCTAGAGGACCCCATGGGATGAGTCTCAGAGACGTGGCAAGGTGCTTAAATCACATGCCCCACGCCTGCCATTCCCTTGTTACTAGAGCAAGGCTGGGCTCCACACAGAGAAAGCTCCCTCCCAGCTCTGTGTTCTACCTCCCAGCTCTGTGCTCCACCTCCCAGCTCTGTGCTCCACCTCCCAGCTCTGTCCTCCACCTCCCAGCTCTGTCCTCCACCTCCCAGCTCTGTCCTCCACCTCCCAGCTCTGTCCTCCACCTCCCTGCCCTGTGCTTCACCTCCCTGCCCTGTGCTCCACCTTTCCACTCTGTGCTCCACCTCCCAGCTCTGTCCTCCACCTCCCAGCTCTGTGCTCCACCTCCCTGCCCTGTGCTCCACCTCCCTGCCCTGAGCTCCACCTTCCTACTCTGTGCTCCACCTTCCTACTCTGTGCTCCACCTTCCTACTCTGTGCTCCACCTCCCTGCCCTGTGCTCCACCTCCCTGCCCTGTGCTCCACCTCCCTGCCCTGTGCTCCACCTTCCTGCTCTGTGCTCCACCTTCCTACTCTGTGCTCCACCTCCCTGCCCTGTGCTCCAGCTCCCTGCCCTGAGCTCCACCTTCCCACTCTGTGCTCCACCTCCCTGTTCTGATTCCTGAATCTTTGCACACCCAAGGGGATTCATCTAAAGCTTGAACCACTCACTATCTGGTCTACAGGAAAAGGGGGAGGATCACATCTCTTGGAAGGATGGACTTCAAGCTCAGGGTGGGGTGGAAGTGCGCTAAATGGCGTTCTTCCAGCATCTGGAAAACACCACCAGATGAGAATGCAGACTTCTACAAAGAACGAAAATCACCGCAATTTGTAAGTGCGTGGATACATATGAAAAATACATTTTCTTTATTTAAATCTCTTTACAAGATAATTGACTCATTATAAAGCAAAAGAACTGACAATGTATAGTAGGATTTGAATGTGCATAAATAGAATATACTAGAAAAATTGTATCAAGGCCCAGAAGGGGGCAAAGAGAGTACACTGCTGGAAGAGAAAGGAATTATGGAGGGCTCAGTTACTCCTCAGGGAGGGAGGTGGTGAGAGAGCTCTGGTGTGCGCCAGTGCTTTGAGTCTTGACATGCGTGCACCGGCCTGCTTGTGATCTTTCACTCATGTGCTCGGGAAAGCCGTTCATGTAAATAGACACACCACGATCTACTTGGCTATATGGACTATGTGTAGCCGTGCAGGAAGTCACACGTTCTGAAGCTGTGGAGGGGAACTGAGTTACCACAGAGTTAGGACGCCCACGGGAGGGTTTTTCAGATAATAGGGCTTCTGTACAGGCATTCATGAGTGAAAATGAGTCTGTCTGCTGGATAAAGGCAGGGAAAGGAATCTTTGGCATGAAAAGCATAGTCTGTCAACAGGTGGAGGTGGTCCCAGGGGTGACAAGTTTAAGAGGAGTGAGAGAAGGTGGGGTGGGGAGTCAGGGTTGGATCTGGAGAGACCTGAATGTCAGTGCAAAGAGTCTTAGGCTTATCTCAGACTTTCTTCTGTCTCCCTGTTAGGTTGAGAGGAAGTGTGGGTTCACTTTGAACTTTTGGAGGACACCATTCCTGGGCAATTGGGGAACTGGGCTTCTGGGTACAGCAACCTTGGAGATCAACCAGGTTCTAGACAAAAGTGTGAGCATCAGATCTCTGTAGCGTGAATAGCAGACTCTGTCTGATTCTGCGTTTTTCTTATTCTCGCTACACATCTCCACTATGAGACACAGAGACAACATGGAAATACTATGAGATTTAAAACAAACAAAAAGACCAGAGAGATGACTTATCAGGCAAGAGCACTTGCAGAGAACTCAGGTGTGGTTCCTAACACCCATGTGGCACCTCACAACCTGCAACTCCAGTTCCAGGGTATTCGACGCCCTCTTCGGGCCTCCATGGGCACCGGATGCATGTGGTGCAAAGTTGTTCTCTAACCTCCACACTTGGCATGGCAGTGCCCTTCTCAGGCACAAAAAAAGAAAACTTTAAAACTATGTGAGCCATAAATGATTTAAGAGTAAAAAAAATGATCTGAAGGATATGTCCTGATCAGGATAACCAAAATAAAGCTGGTGTGGTCATGTTAATTTCAGATAAAGCAGGTCTTCGAGCATAGACTGTGGCCAGGGGAGAAGGGCATTTCACTGCGGTAAGGTGGTAACGATTCATCAAAAAGATACAAGGAGCCTCAGCTTTTATGATGACAGAGTTTCAGGTCATGTGAAATAAAAAGGAACAGAACCATTTGGAGAAGCAGACACCCACAATAGCAGCCAGAGTGTTGTAATCCCCATTCCAAAGACTGATTAAAACAAGCAAATGGGGAATTTGTGAGCCTGCCCATAGCTTGAAAGACACTATTAATTGTCGTTCCTACTGATATTCAGAGCATTACCCGACAACAGATTACAGTCCAGTATTCTCATCACACATTGGACATTTACCAAAACGGAGCTTGTTCTGGACCAGAAAAGAGTCTTAACAGGTTTAGAAGGATTTAGATTTTGCAAAAAACAAAACAAAACAAAACAAAACAAAACAAAACAAAAATAAAAACAAAAGTAAACCCGTTCTGACCACAGCTAGATTAGGTTGTAAAATGAGCAAGTTCGTTGGAAAACTCACCAAATGCTTAGGAACTAAAACTGCATTTCTAAGTTACAGATGAGTCAAAAATTTATAAAGGGAAACGATGCAGTCATGTAAACTGAATATAATTTGAAGGCACCCAAGATGAATTTGTGGGGTGGCGCTATAGCAGCACTCGAAGGAAAATTTGTATTTGAAAAGATCTCAGACCAATGGCCACAGTTGTGCCCTTCAGAACTGCAGCAAGAAGAGCAAACCCAAGGACAGCTGAAGGCATGAAGTAATGAAGAGTAGGGAAGACAGTACAGTGATGGTCTGGACTGGGCAGGGTCCGCCAGGGATGCTACTGACTCCCAGAGCATGTCTGTTGCTAGGCAGCCATCTTAACTCTACTACTCTATAGATATAGCCAGATCAGAGAAAATGGAAGCCAAAAAAACAGAGAAAAAAATCAGGTCTTGGGGAGATCCCAACTGGATTGCTGTAAATGGCTATGCCACCAATCAGCAGACTGGGGGCTTTCTGGTCTACCTGGGTAGAAACCACAGTGGATAAGGAGAAGCCTTTCCAGTGTGGTTCTTGAAGGCTTTTGTAACCCTCAGCTTTTGATAAGAACAAGTAGCAGCACCGACAGCTGTGAGTAGCAGCGGTGGTGCCTTCCAGAGTATAGTTCTCATGGGGCCTTTGGTCTTACAGTGACAAGTGTATCAGTTTTCACATTGGCTTAGGAAACAGAGAGTTCCTAGCCCTTGGCAGGGGCGAGTGTACAGCTCCTGAACCTGAGTGTTTAAGACCTTCAGTTTCTAAGGACACCGTTGACAGTTCTGCCACTGCCGTCGCTGCGACTGCAGGCACTGCTCTGCGATTGGCTGTCCCAGCCAGCAGGCAGCCCTCTTTCTCAGTACCTTCAGCTTTGCTCTGTTGCCGTTCTATGGCTCCATCTCTGCCACTGTCAAGGCCACTAGTGTCACCCCAGCTAAGACTCTGCTACTGTCCAGACTGCTGGTGGTTGACTCCACCACTATTGCTATTGAGGCTGGCTACTCCGTGACTCTGCTTCTTCTGTGACTTCACTTCTGATATCTGTCCCTGTCGCCACTGCTATCTTCCTGCTATAAGCTCAGCCTGCTCTACTATAGGTAGACAAGAAAAGACCACTGGAGAAGAAGCCCTTCACTGGGCCTGTAGGGGCAACATAGGGAGTGAGAACTGACTTCCTACAGAGCCCGATATGCGATGCCTGTGCCAACTGCATTCCACTTCCATGCAAATGAAGGATGGCTTTGGACCAAGCTCGACATTGCCTCTTTGAAGCAGTGGCAACTGTCCCTCTGCTGGGCACCAAGGGACATGCTTCCCCCTTAGCTTGGTTGGAAATGGTTGCAGTAGGTCCACTCCAAGCCATTTGAAGCAGCTGTGGCCATGGCTGTTTCTTTAGCAGCTGGAATTGTGCAAGAGCAGCAAGTAGCCACAGCTGTGCGCATCTTCCTCATGATCTGTAGAGAGTTTAAAGTACCTAGTGCTGGTGTAAGTGTAGTCCAGCTGACATTTGGCTGATAGCTCTCTTGTAGGTGGCATTTTCCTATCCCAGCAGCTGCTTTCCAAATAACTGACTTGGAGACTTAATATAAATTATAAATGCTCACCCAATAGCTCAGGCTTATTTCTAACTAACTCTTATAACTTAACTTATTTCTGTTCATCTATGTGTTGTCCCAGGGCTTGTGGGTTTTACCTCTATCCCATTTTGTGTGTCCAACTCATTCTCCATCTAGCTGGTGACTCCTCACTCTGCCCTTCTTCCCAGCATTCTCCTAGTCTGGCTCTGCTGCCTAACTTTTTCCTGTTCAGCTATTGGCCAGTCAGCTTCTTTATTAAACCAATCACAGTGACAAATCTTCATGGTGTACCAAAAGATTATTCCACAGCATTCTCTGCTGGTGGTCAGGGCATTAAAAAAGAACCTGATAGCTGTCAGTCAAGTCATGTTACCCTCACTAACACTTTTGATTACTTACAGGAAAATAATGAAGAAAATAATCTTCATTAGTTATTTTTCTATTGCTGTGATAAAACCATGACCAAGGCAAGGATTTATTTGGGCTTACAGTTCTAAGGGGGATAAAAGTTCATTTCTGTGGGCAACTGTGGCAGCAAGGAGCAGACATGGCAAAAGGGAACAGCTCAGAGCTCACATTTCCAACCACAAGCAGGAAGGAGAGAGAAAGAGAGAGAGAGAGAGAGAGAGAGAGAGAGAGAGAGAGAGAGAGAGAGAGAGAGGGAGAGAGAGAGAGAGAAAGCACACTGGGAATGGCATGAGGTTTTGAAACCTCGAAGCTCAGCCCCGCCCCCCTACCCAGTTACATACTTTCTCCAGCAAAGTCACAGCTCCTAACCCTATCCAAACATCTTCACCAACTGGGGACCAAGCTTCAAGCAGCTGAGCCTATGTAGGACATTTTCATCCAAGCCACCACAGCAGCGATGATCGTAAAGGCATATTATTAACAGGGATGTTGAATTTCAGTGTTTTGTAATGTTCAGTGCTTGTTCAGAATTCCAGGGAGAGGAAGATCACCCCACCCCACCCAACCCGCAGCTAAGCATTCCCCTTTTCTTTAATAACTCAGATTTAGATTTTTATCTTCAACATAAGACTGCAAATGTTTCACCATAGTGCTTTATCCTCACAGGGGTGGGCTTACGGTGGGTTCCATGCTTCTATATCAATTTCTCACTCTCTACTTAGCAAATAGACCTTCAGGTTATTGTCCCCTTTGACAGATGAGGACTCTAGGCCTCAGACCCCTACTGGGAGCTGGAAAAGTTCTTCTCTCTGCTGTTTTCCTCTCTGACTTCATCTCCTCAGCTCAGTTTCTGGTCTCTTGGGTGCAGTGGTACTCTGTGGAGATGTCCCTATGTGCCCGAGCCTGTCCCTTCCCTAACCAATGGCCTGTCCAAAGGTCAAGGGCCTCTGCCTCGGGTGATTAGACCAGAGTCTGAGGGATATGAAGTGGTGTTGGCAGAGAAATATGATCAGTGGAAAAGGCCAGGTTTACAGATAAACAGAGATCTGGGAAGCAAAAAGCAGAAACCCTGCTCTTGAGCTGATGAGCTGTGGAAAACTACACAGCATGTGCTCAGGGAAGGGGCGATTAGCTAATTGCATGAAACTTGAGAGCTCACCTGGCGCCACACAGAGTGGATCTTGAGGAGGAGAGGAGCAGTGTAGGGCGCCAGGGAGCCAAAAGGTCTGAGCCTACACTCCACTGCTGCCTTTCACATAGCAGCTGGTGGCGAGTGATGCTCTCCTCTGAGCCTTAGTTTCCCCTTCTGCAGAAGCCTATCTTTCTAGTGATATTTCATTTGTATTTTAATAAATAAAGCTTGCTTGAAGACCATAGCATAAAACAGCCTCGCTGGTCAGCCTTACAAACCAGGCAGTGGTCACACACCTTTAATCCCAGTAGCCACACTAGTTGCCATGGTTACCTGGTGGCAGGGCTGCATGCCTTTAATCCCAGCACTAGAAAGGAATATAAGAGGGGAAGAGACAGGTCTCAGACAGTCTCATTCTGAGGATTCCTGGAGGCAGTATCTCCATTTCAGACTGAGGTAGAGACAAGAGCCAGTGACTGGCTGTTTTACTTTTCTGACCTTCAGGTTGAACCCCAATATCTGTCTCTGTATTTTTATTGATCATGTTACACATGACGGTCTGAGTCTATGAAAATAGTACGTGAAGCCCTGGTTACATAAAAGGCAACGATTGCAGGTAATTACAAGGCTGCTCCTTCATTGCTGTGCCCTGGAGCCTGCCCAGGACACATAAGAGGTACTCAGGGTGTGGACTCAGATGCTACCTGGTAGCTGAGCAAACTGGTCTTTCTTTTGTAAGGAACTGGTCTGTGTCCCACCAGCTGAGGCCCACATGGTAGCTGTGATTTGAGGTTACCATGCACAAAGGATACCCTGTTGATCAAGCCTGCACTATCCCTTCCGTTGGGGTCTGGGGGAGTCCTCTCCATACTGGCTGGAGTCTCTGAAAATGTGTTCATTGTTCCCTTGCCAAAAATGACAGCAGCAGAACCATGCGATGGTCAAATGAGCTGACTTTGAACTCGTTGCTTATTTCCCCCGTTTTTGACATGCCTGTGGGGTACTGGCAGAGCTGAGGACCAATGTCAGGGACCCATGGTGTCTTAGTTAAGGTTTGATTGCTGTGAATAGATGCCAGGACCATGGCAACTCTTATAAAGGAAAACATTTAATTGGGGATAGCTTATAGGTTCACAGGTTTTGTCTATTATTGTCATGTTGGGAAGCATGGTGGCACATTGGTAGACATGTTGGAGAAACAGCTGAGAGTTCTACATCCGGATCAGCAGAAAGAGGGAGTGAAACTGGGCCTGGCTTGGGCTTCTGAAACTTCAAAGCCCAGCCCCTGTGACACACTTCCTCCAACAAGGCCACACCTATTCCAACAAGGCCAGACCTCCTAATAGTGCCACTCCCTCTGGGGGCTATCTGGGAACTCCAGGTGTCCGTTATCCTGTCTAGTATTTAATAAAGCTTGCTTCAAAACTGACTCAAAAGTTATGGTAGTGGTCTTATCCTGGTGGGATTAAATGTCCCCCATAGACTCACGTGTTTGAACACCCAGTTCCCGGCTGGTGGGGCTGTCTGACGTGAAGCCTTCCTGGAAGAAGTATGTCCCAGAGGGTGGACCCTGAGGCTTCATGTCCCACCTTCTCTTCTCTCTCTGCCTCTTGCTTCTGCTGTTGTCTTTTTCCTGATGTGATGGGCTGTATTTCCCTGGTACCACGAGCAAAAATACACCTTTGTCCTTTAAGTTGTTTCTGTCAGGGCATGTGGATGTGGACCTATGTGAGAACTTACCCGGTTTTATGCTTGGGGTATGTTCATTGGATTGCATTTCAGTTATACCTCAGACGGAGCCTTTAAAGAGACAGGACAGGCAGCGTATGCTCGGCTCCCCAGCCTCTCCCAGAGGAGACACTGCAAATGACTGGAAAATTAACTTCCCCGAACTTAGAGCAATCCATCCTCTGGAGTCCAAGGAGTAGATACTGTCGCTGCTGTTTTTTAAAGACGGGGCAATGAAGCTTGGGGCTGTGAAATGAGCCACCGATGCCACCCTATTAGGAACAGAGATTCAAACCTAATTCTGTGACTCCCCCCACCCCCCCCCCCAAGTCCACAATCTGCAGTAGGACCTTCATTTTCATTTGTATTCCAAATTCTCTTCCTTGCGCAAACATGGGATCATGCACCCACCTCTGCTTTCAAATTTCTCACTTGCTCTCCCCACTCTTCTCTCTTCCACTGGCTATCTGGGCCTCTGTTGCCATAGGCACCCTGGCTTATGTAGGGAGTTCTCTGTAGATGGTGACTTAGGCTGTGCGCCCCCCTCCACAGCGTTATTATGATAAGCCTGTCCTCCCTCTGCTTGCTCATTCAGGGTGATTTTTAATGACCACACGTGCTGTATGCAGCCGCTCTGGTAGTTTAATATGCAGATATGCAGGTAGAAGGAGAGTGTGTCTCTCCTGCTCCACAGCCATCTCTAAGTTAGGGCTCCTCCCCTGGAACACAATTACCAGTTTGGTGGCTCCTTAGAGACTCTACTACAAACACACATGCACACAGAGAGCTGGTTTAAAGGCAAACATTGTGTATGTGCGTTGTTCTGTACCCTTCTTTTAAAGTACACATATTTAAAGCAATTTTTAAGTCCGAGTTTTGTTTCCCAGACTGGCCTCAAAATCACTAAGTAGCTGAGGATGACCTTGAACTTCTGATCTCCTACCTCTACCTCCCAGGTGCTGGGATTAAAGGCGCCCATGTCACCACTGTCTGAGCTAGGTTGCTTCATTTATCTTTCTGTGGAACTCCTGCTATAGGATCCCCATCCGTGCCCCAGTGTTTCCTCAAACCTGTTCCCAGAAGCGGCACTGTAGGAAGGACAGTTTTCCACCTGGGTCTTGTCGGTAGCCACAGAAGGTGGAACAGACAGGGGCCGCAGACCCCACAACACACAAAAGCCCTCACGATCCAAGGTGGGAAAGAATGACTCCTTACCCAGAGGTGCTCTCGCTCTCTCTCTCTCTCTCTCTCTCTCTCTCTCTCTCTCTCTCCTTCCCTCCCTCTCTCTCTCCCTCTCCCTCCCTCCCTCTCTCTCTGTCTCCCTCCCCCCTCCTTCCCTCCCTCTCTCCCTCCCTCCTTCTCTCTTTCTCCTTCTCTCTCTCCCTTTCTCCCACCCCTCCCCGTGTGTGTGTGTGTGTGTGTGTGTGTGTGTGTGTGTGTGTGTGTGCCCTGACTTCGGATAGCTCCTGGTGACCCAAAATTCTTGCACATGCAGAATTGTCAGAGGACCCCTGTGTGTCACTGGTTGGTTCAGCCTCGTACCCAATTTAGCCTCCTCTCCTCTGCGATAACTGATTCTGTCCAATCCGGATTGTTGGGGAGTCCCACGGGGAGATGCTCTGAAGACTGCTTTTTAGCACCCCCCTTCCGCTCACCAGCACCAGGTAGATGCACTTCATACGTAGACCGGTGGAGAAACAGGCTGGCTGGTACCAGCTGATCAGGTCTGTGACAGTGGTGGGTGTGGTACACACCGGAACAGAGGCTGAGGGAGGTCAAAGATGGGCCTTGACAGAGCTGGCAGGAAACAGTGAGATGGAACAGACCTCGCGAGCACGATCCTGGAGGTAGCAGAGGCCAAATGCTTGCTTACTTAAGTTTTTTTTTTTGTTGTTGTTTTTGAGATAAGTTGTATTGTAGTGTATGAGAGTTTTGCCTGCATATATGAACATGTACCACATGTGTGCCCAGTGTGTGCTTGGTACCAGTGCAGATCAGAGGAAGACATTGGATTCCTTAGAACTGGAATTGCAGGTGGTTGTAAGTCAGTATGTGGGTGCCAGGAACTACATCCCTGGTCCTTTGCAAGAGCAACAAATACTCAACCCTCCAACCACCCCCATTGGGAAACAAAAATAAAATTGAAAAGAGCCCTCAAGGCTAGAAGTGAAGGCGGAAATGATCGGATGCTTAACAGGAAAGGAAGCTCACACTAGCTCAGAGCTAAGAAAACAGATAGGTGTTTAGTAAGGGGTAGACTTACAAGGTCAGGATGTTCTGCTTGAATGATGAACGAAGATCCAAAGCAAACAGAACAGCCAAAACGTGGCCCAGAGGCAAGCAGAGAGAGGAAGGAAGGGGCCCGGACGCCTTCTGCATCTAGGTAAATAGTCCATGAGGCCACGCCCCGGTAGACGGATAGGTATTAGCTGTAACCTTCCTGCAACATAGAAAGATATCTTATTGGTCAAGAGAGCTTGCTGTTTAAATTTGGGTCCCAACACCCACATCAGGCAGCTCAACACTCACACACACACACACACACACACACACACACACGCCTGTAGCTCCAGCTATGTGGTGTTTAAGCCCCCCCCCCCGCCCACCACTGGCTTCTGTGGGCACCTGAACACACATCTGCAGTTACACACATCCACATTAAAAAAAACAAAACAATTTTTTAAGACATCCCCTCCTCTTTATTGACAGTATTTCCCCCATTGTGATGACTCCCTAAAACTGTTGGATTCTGGGAACTTAGTTCAGTAACCTCTCTTTCCCCAGCCAGTAGGCCCAGGCATAGCCAATTAGTGCACTGACTTAACATTCTGGGACACATGGATAGGTTCAGAGATGAGTCAATCACGGTTCTTCCTTGATGCAGCGGAAGCTAATAGAAGCCCTTGGTTTTGGGCTCTTGGAGCAGAAAGCTGCTCTTGGGGACTACCTTCTCTGTGTCTCTGGGGTGATGGGAGAGAACAAGGCCCCTTTGTGGAAGGAGACAGAGGCAGCAGGGGTGCAGGGTGGTGTGCAGAGAATTCCTGGAGGGGCTTAGAGTGCAGTTCCCACTGCTTTTCTGTGTCCAGAGCATTTGCCCCTTCTCAGCCACGGGGAATGTCAGGGTGGCAGGACTTGATCCTCCTGTGCTCCTGATGCCCAAAGTGGACCTGACTTAAGACATCAGAGCAAGAAAGCCTATTCCATACACAGTGCCCGTCCCCTACCCCTAATCCTGTGGGCAGACTCAGAACGCTTCACAAGCAATGCCTGTGGGACAGCAGAGAAATCAGGCCTGAGTGTTCCTCATCCCTAGTGCCTTAGGGTTTTATGACTGAAGAGACACCATGATCACAGCAACTCTTATAAAGAAAGGAAAACATTTAATTGGGGCTGGCTTATAGTTTCAGAGATTTTGTCCATTATCATTATAACAGGAAGCATAGTGGGGGGCAGCAGACAGGATGCTAGAGAAGGAGCTGAGAGTTCTACATCTGGATCTGCAGGCAGCAGGAAGGGAACTGTGTGCCACACTGGGTGTAGCTTGAGCATAGCTCAAAGCCCACCCCCACAATGACACACTTCCTCCAACAAGGCCACACCTGTAAACAGAGCTGTAACTGTTCCTGTAGCTGCTTTAAAAATAACCACTCAGAAGCTTAATATTAATTACCAACTGTTTGGCCTATTATCTTGGGATTTTTATTAACTAGCTCTTACAACTTAAATTAATCTATTAATTTAAATTCTATTAAATTTAATTAATATTTCTATTAATCTGTGTATCACCACGTGGTCCATGGCTTACTGGTAATGCTCTTGTATCTTATTCCTCCAGCGACTGCTGGTATCTTCCCCAACTCTGCCTTCTCTCTCCCTGTATCTCTGCTTGGTTTTCCTGCCTAGCTATATTCTGCCATGCCATAGACCAAAGCAGTATTATTCATCAACCAATAAAAGCAACACATACTCACAGCATACAGAAGGACATCCCACATTACACACCTACTCCAACAAGGCTGTACCTCCTGATAGTGCCACTCCCTGTGGGCCAAACATTCAAACACACAAGTCTATGGGGGGGGGTAATACCTGTTCAAACCTCTACACCTAGGAAGCAGCATACATTGTAGTGGACACCAAGGAGGGTAGGTCCTCTACTGCTAGGGGCAGGGAGCCCCTGCTGGCAGGTGCCACTATCATTCTTGTGCATTCAGAAATAACCCAAGCTCGCACTCCATTGGGTCTCAGTAGCAGGTGGGCAGTGACCATCCAGTGATGATCCCGGTTCTGAGGTTGCCTGTCTCATGGGTCACTCTCCTGTGAGCACAGCATACATGTGGTTCCTCAATGTCCTGCTATGCTGTAAGGATGGCTTTTCAGAGCTCCAGACTCCAAAGGAACATGGCCATTGTCCAGGGACCTGATCAGATATGGGGCTATCAGACAATCCAAGAGGGGCCCAAACACCTGGCCTGCCCGGTGCTGCTTGGTGCTTCTGACCTGTGTTCAAGACAGAGGGTGGGGGATTTCTGAGAACCGTGGGGTGCTTGGCTTTCATAGCACCCCCTAACATCAGAGTCTATTTCCCACGTGAGTGTGGTGGACAGGCTGGGTGGGGAATTGCCTTCCTGACCAGAGGTTTTGGTCAACAGTCAACAGAGGGGTTGGCAGTCCCAAGGGTAGGGTCGCCTGAGAATCTTGCTGGGACACCTCTCAGCAACCTGTTGATCTGGTCTCTGATGTTTTCCACAGCTCCGATCAAAGATCATGTGGGATTCAATCTATTGCTTTCAGTACCTGATCAATTCCCTGCGTCCTCGTGAGCAAAGGTTGGGTGCTAGGCTGGGACACGAGGCTTCTTTCTAGCCTTGGAGCTCAATCTTTGAGCTACCACCTACTCTTATGGTTCCTGGGATTTATCTTGTCAAATTTCTTTGCACAAATGAGGAACTCCAGGCTCGAAGAGACGGTCCAGGAATTTGCCTGGACCTACATACTGTGAGCATGATGGGGTCTGGGTTTGGACCCAGGTCCAAGCCTCTCCTCTGTTACACACTGCTGCCCTTTCTCTTCTAGAGATTCAGTCCCAGTCTTGGGACCATCTGTGCCTCATTTTATTCCATCTGTGGCCTGGTCTCCTTGGCTGGGTCTGTGGTATGGGTGGCTGCTGGACGGTGGTGGCTCTGTGCCTTCTTGTAGCTGCTGTTTTTACAACAACAAGGTCTGGGAAGGCCTGAGGTAGGTCCTGACCATGTGGGTTAAGGTACCAACTTGAATTCTTGTCCCTTAGGAACTGGGTGGTGGTGTCTACACTTCTTTGCCAAATCCTTTCAATTTATCAGTGCCCAGCCTGCTCAGGCCAAGCCCTGCCAGTTTTTCCTGGTACCACTGCCACAGCCACCCCTGACTACTATGCCACGCTTTTCAACTCTCTAGCCTTCCAGCACTTTTTTTTTCTTTTCTCAGCCACATAGTCTGGGCCAGGGAACTTCTCATGGGTTCACAGTTCATCCTGATGGTCTGAGCAGAGTGACCCTGGAAGTATGACCGGTTGGGTCGGGTATGTCCTTGAGCCGGTTTGATGAGATGTGGAGCCGTGGGATCTACATCCATGGCCATCTTTCAGTCTCCAGGAAGGTCGTGGAATGGAATGAGGTGGGACTTGGACAGTGTGGGCCATTGAAGGTGTGGGGACAGTGTCACAGAGAGGTGGGTGTGGAGGACATTACTGCTCCGGGTATCTGAGGTTGGAACAGGTATCCCAGAATGCAGAGCAGGCACGAGGAGAGCCCGTGACTCTGTCCCTGTCATTCCATTCACTAGATCAAGTCCCGTCTGTCGTCTGCCTGGTGAGCTCTGTGTATCTTAAGAAAGAAGCCTAGGAACTGTGAAGACCTATGGAAATTGGCGAAGTACGATGGTTAATCTCAATTTTCAACTTGAAAAGCCCTAGCCAGGCCCCTGGACATGCCTGTGGGGTTTATTATTGTTCCCCTGGGCTAGGATCCTGGACCGTGTGAAGAGGAGAAAGGGAACTGAGCACCGGCATTTCCGCACTCTGCTTCTTGATGGTGGCTGCAATGTGACCAGCTACCCCAGCTTCCTCAACTTCCCTTCCATAATGGACCGAGACCTCAAACTCTGACCTTGAACTGTGAGCCACAACAAACCCTTTCTCCCGTAAGCAGAGTTTGTCATGGACTTCATTTGCTTTCTTAAGTAACTTAACATCCTTAGATGTCTTTTTAGACCGTGAATAAGATGAAAGGGGAGGACCCTAGGAAGAGGCTATTGTAGGGGAGGTGTTCCGGGGCGGGTGGCAGAGGCTCATTGCTTCCGACACCTGGAGAGGGTGAGGGCAGTGAGAACTTGACAGAACCTGAAGAAACAGGTGTGCAGAGGGACCGCCTTCTCATGGAGAGAGAGGTGCATAGAAGGTGGACCTTCCCACAGATCCACGAGTAGGTGACAGTTCCCACTGATGCCATCGGGAGAGAGACGACCAGCACCCTGGCCACGCTCTCCTCCAGGGACCCTTTAGTGCATCCCAGGTCTGAGTCGGAGGAGCTGCTAGTGGGATTGCTCTGTGGAGTGGGGTGGGCGTAGAGCTGGACGGATAGTGGGAGGCACCCAGGGTCAAGCCCACCTCCAGCTGTTCATCTGCCGTCCTTGGTGTCTCCCCAGAAGGCAGGAACTGTGAGAGGGGGCTTCATCACTTGCCAAATACAGGATGGGCTGAGAGGCCTGAGGCAGGGGCCCACTCTGGGCCCTACTCATCCTTTTCCCTACCCACAGTGCCTCCTTTTCCCCAGGCACCTCCTCTCCCCCACCCCTGCATCTCTCATATTGAATTTGATCCAGAAGCTGAGGATAAAAAGGTGGGAGGACAGACAAAAGGTCCTGCGCTCAATGCTATATTCATGGCTAATCCTACTGGGAGTCCTTGGGCAAGTTACCTACCCGTCTGAGCCTCAGTTTCCCCCTTTCTATCCTGACAGATCTGCCCTCCTCTCATGATATCTCATCTGTACTAAGATGAGTTGAAGACATTCTAACCTATCTTGGTCTCTCACTTGCTGTGTGTTCTTGGGCGTGTCTGTCACCTTCTCTGGGCCTTGATTTTCTTATCTGTAAGCTAATAGGTATATCAGGTGGTTTCTCGGGCCGCACTCCTTTCTGGTGTTGCTTTGATTTCCTGTCACCCAGTTGCTCAGCTCCACAGACACAGCCTAGGGGAGGGGTTGCACTAATGAGCAGCTTGGCGGCATTGCAAGGCCTGGCACGTCCACCCTCGTGTTTAATGACTCTGGCAACTGTCTCTGCCTCCTCGATTTCCTGAGCAAACACACTCATTATCTAGAGTAATTTACTGGCACTGGCTTTGGCTGTGTGGACTGGAAGCTTCCAGATGGGCCCCCACTTCAGCCTACACACCCTGAACGTGCCCACGCAGCTAGGTGTTTGGTTAGAACACCAGCCTGTACTGGGACTCTGAGCCCGGTTGACCCTCTGACCTGGGTCTGTGGGCTAATGTTCCGTGATCCAGTGGTTAGAGCAGGGCCTCAGAGCACAGCAGCCCAGGTTTATCACTGTTCAGTCTCTGGGGACCTCAGCTTCCTCATCTGTGAAGCCGACACCTTGCTCTTTCACAGGACAGTAGGGCTTCCTCCATCCCACATCCTGTTCCTCCGTGTCCCCTTTACTGGTCATTTGGTCTGATTTCAGGGCCTGACTAAGGCTGGGCCATCCTGGTCACCAGTTTGTAGACCCCTGAAAGATGGAAGGGAACCCCACACCTCATGCCGTGGCTGCTGAATGCCGGCTTCACCTCAGTGTGTGCACCCCACTTGTGCTGACATTTGGCTTGCAAGGGGTGGGGGCAATCTCCTCTCCTGCCCTGTGAGGACACAGCAGGACCCTGTCACCTGAAGATCATGCCCCTCTGGGCATCAGTGCTGCCCGATATCCAGAGCCATGGGTTCGGGGTTCCTCTTGTTGCGAGATCACGCACTGTGAGGTGTTTTGTGACCACGGCTCCCAGGGTGGCTTTTCTTCCATTGACTCAACAGGAGGATCAGCTCACTTCACCCCGGGCAGCACTCAGGGGATCCTCAGGTGTTTGTCTTCCTAACCCTCTCCAGCTCCCCCCCCCCCCCGGCCCCGGCTCCCCTCCAGGAACTTCCATCTCAGTCCACACAAAGTAGAGGGGGTCTCTGCGGCATTTCCACAGCTTCTTGGTTCTAGCTGACTTTCCCCTTCTCCTGTCCCTTAGCCCTCCATCCCCTGCCGTCACCTGAACTTTACACAGCTCTCCCTGTCTCCCGTTCATATTTCATATTTTTATTACCCTCTCTATTATTCTCCCTTGAAGCCTTGTTTTTTCTCTCTTGTGGGACCCTCTTGGCGCCTCTGTCTCCTTACTCTCATGAATGAATGCGTGGATAAAAGTTAGAACCCAAGATCTGTGTGTGAAGGAGAATATGCTGGGTTTGTCTCTCTGAGTCTGGATGTCTCACTCCACATGATGTTTTCCATATTGCTCCACTTTCCAGAAACTTTCAGGTCTCCCTATGGAGGAATACAATTCCTTTGTGCTCATGTGCCACGCCTTCTTTGCCCATTCGTCTGTTGATGGACATCTAGACTGATTCCATAACTTTGCTACTGTGGCTGGGGAAGCAATAAGCAAATGAGCAAGCGTCCACTGCAGGATATAGTGAACTTCGGGCATACGCCCAGGAGTGGGTCACACGATAGGTTTGATAGGTTTACCTTTAGCTTTCTGAGAGATTTCCACATCTGTTTCGATGTTTGCCCTAGTTTATCCCACCAATGGCGAATAAGGACTCCTTTGGGTGGGAGTTTACACTCACACCAAATGACTAAGGCTCCCCCAGTGTGTATGTCTGTGGTATGAACATGTGTATGTGCGCATGTGTGTGAGTGCATATGTGTGCTCAGAGGCCAAATGTTGATGTCGTGTGTCTCCCTCTATCGCTCTTCACCTTCAATCTTTTTTTTTTTCTTTTATGGTGTGTGTCTGCTAACATCTCTTCCCGAACTCAAAGCTCACACCACCTCTTGTCTCTGCTCCCCATGCCCAGATCTGGGGTCACATACAAGGATGTGCTGCTGTACATGATTTTTTTCCTTTAGAGATTATGTTATTTCTTTTGTGTACATGTGTGAACCTAGGTGTATGCATGTGCACCACATATAGGTGAGTGACTGCGGAAACTGGAAGAGGGCATCAGATCCTCTGGACTACCTCTTGTGGGTGCTGGGAACCAGACCCAGGGTCTCTGCAAGGACAACAACCACTGAGCTGCCTCTCCATCCCTGCTGTGCCCAGTTTCTATGTACGAGCTGGGGAGCCAAACTCAGGTCCTCATGCGCTTCACCCTCTCACCTCTCTTCAGCCCCGCAAATTCCTCTTTCCCCACACCCTTGCCAGCATTTGCTGTCCTCCATTTCTTGATAACCACTCTGACAGGGTTAAGGTAGGAGCTCAACGCAGTTTTCATTTGAGCGCTCTTGACATTTAACACTTTTAAACATGTCTACTGGTCACTTATGTTCCTTGTTTGAGAACTCTCTGTCTGTCAGGGCTGTGTCAGCTTTTTCTGGTGGGGGGAGTGTGCAATCAAACATCTGTTCTCCCCAGATAGGGCACCAGTGACAGGCCAAAAAGTTTTTTGGGTTGATTTACAGAGCACCAGTGAGGGGTGACATGGAGGACTCAAAGGCAGTTGCAACACCCAGAATGCACCCAGCATAGAAAGCCTCGTCCCTGGAGCTCCCTGCAGGACTTGGTTGCTGGTTGGCAGCGGGGAGCACGTGCTGGGTGCTCAGCAGTGGGTAGTATGTGGTGGGTGGTAATTAGTGGGGAGCACATAGTGGGTGCTTGGCAGTGGAAAGCACATGGTGGGTGCTTGGCAGTGGGGAGCATGTAGTGGGTGCACGACAGTGGGGAGCACGTAGTGGGTGCTCTGCAGTGGGGAGCACGTAGTGGGTGCTTGGCATTGGTAGCACATGGTGGGAGCATGGCAATGGGGGAGCATGTGCCTGGTGCTCAGCTGAGTACTCATTACATCTGGGTGGCCTAGGAAGCAGAGAGTGCCTAGAGTTTGAAGCTGCATCTGTAGCCATTAAAGTCCTGCCTCTAGGGACTTTCACCCTCCTAAAGGCTTCACAGTCCCTAGAACAGGACCCCCCACCCGGGGAACAAGTATCCATTCAGAGCAGGGGAGGACAGCTGAGGAGGGTGTGAGTGGGTGGAGTTGGGGGACTCACATTTAAGTGAAAATCTCAAAGAGAGGGACCCTCTAAGTGGAAGAAGGTTGTTGACCGAGGTTTCTGTCCCACCAGGTTCCGCAGTCATTCAGTCCCAAAGAAACACACAGAGGTCTACATTAATCATAAACTGGTTGGCCTAGTAGCTCAGGCTTTTTATTAACTCTTATAACTTATATTAGTCCATAATTCTTGTATGTGTTAGCAAATGGCTTGGTATCTTTTTCGGCAAGGCAGTCACATCTTGCTTCCTCTGTGTCTGGATGACGACTGCAGACTTACCTTTTCTCTTCCCAGAATTCTCCTGTTCTCACTCCCCCCATACTTCCTGCCTGGTTGCCTCGCCTGTACTTCCTGCCTGGCTACTGGCCAATCAGCGTTTTATTAAAATATAATTGACAGGATACAAACCATTGTCCCACAGCAGAAGGTGTTTTAGTTCTATGAACCTGTACATGCAAACTCTGAAGCAGGAAGGATCTTGGTAAGATCAAAGGGAAAAGTGGAAGAGAGCTGAGGAACGGGGAGAATGGGCAGAGGTGGACAAAGGCTATCTCACACTGGTCTGTGGTCATGGAGAGGACACTGCATGAGACCACGGGTCAAAGAAAAGCCATGGAAGGATCAGGAAGGGAGAAATATGACCAGAACATTCTGAGCAGACTGTGCTTGGCACAGCATCTAGCATAGAGTTGATGCTCAACAAATGCTTGCTGATAATGATGTTGTGTGAGAGAAGAGAGTCAGACAGCAGGCATGGGGCTTGTTGCCTGTGCAGGGTGGAATAGTGTCTGCAAGGCTGCTGTTGCATGTGCTGGGAAGGCTTCTCACAGGCCAGTTCATGTGCCCTTGGTGAGGGCCAGAGGATGCGCACAGGTGTCTCCCCAGGGAGGACCAAAGACAGATACACAGATGCCTCTGAAGTGGGACCGATGCCATTTTCTTAGATGCCAGGATGGAGATTTCTAACCTGGTTTTCATTCCTGAGGAGCAGGACTCTTCAGCACACAGCATGTGGGGAGAAAGGTCTGTGTGAAAATCGATGGAAGTCCATGGACAGAATGACCAGCTAAGTAGTAAGGGCGGATGGGTCGATAGACCCCAGTGAACTGTGGAGAAGTCTCCACAGCTCACCCCTGATTACAGGAACTGAGACGCTGAGGAAATAACACAGTAACACTGAACTGTGAGAAGCACACGACTTCTTAACAAGGGACGCGGGAGCCAGCTGAGGTGATGACAGACAGGCTTCCTGGCTGCACATTTTAGTCACACGGCTGACTCTGGAGCAGTGGTTCTCCCCCTTCCCACGCCATCACCCTTTAATACAGTTCCTCATGTGGTGACCCCCCATCACAACATTATTTTCATTGCTACTTCATGACTGTAATTTTGCTACTGCTATGAATCATAATGTAAATCTCCGTGTTTCCCGATGGTTTTAGTGAAAGGCCTGATTGACCCCCAGGTTGAGAACCATTGCTCTGAGGATCCACTTGTGTTCCCAGTGAGCCCTGGGATGGACCCACACAGGGCTTCCCTGGCATGTTTCCCAGCTCACAGGCTATAATTAACCCTTTCTACCCTCATTTCCAGGTCCTCTTGCCTCAGGAGGTCTTTCCTGCTCAACCCAGGCCCCACAGGTCCAGGACTCTGACCTTGGATCCTTCCCAAGACAGCGCTGGCCCCAGAAGAATGCGTCTGACGGACTGCAGAGCTTAGCTTGACCTGCTTTCTTTTCTTGTTCCCATAGCAGGTGATGGTGCTGCAGTTTGTATGACTTTAAGGGATTCCCCAGATTCCAAGGAACAGAGTCTAGGGTTCGAGATCCCTAGTGTCAAAACCTCCACTGTTTCCTAGTTGACTCTGGGTATGGTATTTTCCTTGTGTGCCTCAGTTTCCTTACCTGTAAAGAAGGGCTGATGATATCTCCCTGTAGGGTTGTTATGAGGCATCGAGACCAGCATAAAGAAATCCCTCACCCAGGCCAGAGCTCTGTTTCCTCCCCACCACACTTCTAAAGAATGAGAAGGGAAGGGAGGTGAGCTGCAAGTCCAGCATCCAGTTGTAATGCTGTGACTCCCTCTTCGCAGCACAGCTACGGACTTGCTTTGTCTCCCAGCTGAGGTGCAAGCGTGTAAGGAACCTGGGATCCCTGGTCCATGACCCTGAGGTCAGGGGAGGCCCACAGCTTCTGCCTAGGTGACATCTCCCCAGTGAAAAGCATCCAGCAAGATGAGCCCTGTCCTCACAGGACTGATGCAGAGCAACTCATTCCCACTGCACACAGGAGCAGCCTGGGGTTAGAGGGCCAGAGGCCAGTGCCCAGAATTCTATAGACGACTCTGGGTACCACAGTTCATGGCCTGGCATTTGTCCCTGTCTAGGTCCCATGTCCCTAAACACAGACTGAACGATACGTGTCCTGTTCTGCACCCACCTTATCAAAATCCCCAGGAGTCCCCAGAGGGAAGTCGTCATCTCCCAAGTCACAAGCAAAGACACTGAGGCTCATAGTGGGCATGGGACTCTCCCAAGTTCCCCATCTCCGAAAAAGAAAAAAAACCCATAGACACAAATTCAGAACTGTCTGTTCCCAATCTGCAACTATGTGGATCTCCCCACACATTGCTTTGTCCCCAGAACCTATGAAAAGACTGACTGAGACGCTTGGGATTCACGGGAGGCCAGGCTTCCCAGCCCACCCCCAGGATTCCAGAGGTCAGCCAGGCTCTGTAATTCCCAGCTTTGTGGACCTTCAGATCTCCTGTAAGGTAAACAGCCAATGGCCACGCTGGTCCAGTAAGTCAGGAATGGCACCTGTGAGCTGTGTGGGCCCCTGAGGATGAGCTTCCAGGCTCCAGGAAACAGGGCAGGGTGATAATACCCACAGCAGCCCACAGACATCCTCTCCCAAGTATTTTCCCCGGGCACAATACCACTTTGCCTCACCTTACTCTATCCAGGGCAGATTCCCATCTCTCCAGGGATCATGGTGCAGCCAGAGACTCAGCAATTTGTCTGTGGGGATCGTAGGACTTGACCGTGGGCTGGGTGGGACTGAATGGCTTGAGTGGAGCAAGATCCAATCTCTGCCCTCGAACTCATTGCTATAGTAAGAGTGTAGTGTGTGTGTGTGTGTGTGTGTGTGTGTGTGTGTGTGCGCATGGTATGGGGTAATGTGTGTGCCATATGTTGGATGGTGCTCTGTGCTGTGTGTGTTGTGCTATCTGGTACGTATGACATGTGTTAGTGTGTGGTTGTATGTGGTGTGTGGTGTGCTCTTTACATGTGTCAGCTCTAGGGTCTTGTGACATAGGTTCTTGTACTGAAAGTTGTATCCAGTTATCACACACCGTGTATCATTTCTGAGGCTCTAAGGCCTAAGACATCCATGTACAGACACACACATATGCACACGCACAAGTACACATACAGGCTGACACTTGTACCCCAAGCTGGGTACCGGGTAGAGACCCCTTCCCTTCCCTGGCCTTGACTGGAGGCCCCTCCGAGAAGCCCCCGTTCCCTATAAGGCCCTTTCTCTACATGCAGTTAGTTGCAGTGAACAGGTCTTCCCGAGTCTTCCCAGAGAAGCTGTAGGAGCAAGCATCAGGGGGAGGGTGGGAGAAGGTTCTGGAAAGAGAGGCTCAGGTGTTCATTGACTTCTTTGTCCTGGTGCACCTGCCAGGCTGCAGAATGCCTGGGGTCTCCTCCATCCCGCCGCCTCCTTTCCCGCAACACTTCCACCGCCTCAGTTGCTCTGAGTGCCTCTTGCTGCACAAGAGTGACTCTTGGGTCACAGTGGAGTCCTGGATCTGGTCTAGAACCCTCCCTGGACCCGGGCCTCCAGGGCAGCTGGGCTGGCAGGCAGCATGTGCTGTACCGCAGCATAGCTGGAGCCTGGCACCAGTGCTGAGCCTGCCTTGATGCCAGCGGGCCCCTTTTGTACCAAACTTGGCTCTGTTTCTCTCTCAGTGCTTCCCATTTAAGGACAGTTTTCATTCTCTTGCCTCTTGTTGGGTTTTCTGTCCCATAATCTGAGGCTTGCAGGCGGCTGGGTCCACAGGCACATTTGAACAAAACACAACAAGAATAATGGAGCAGATTTCTCTCCGTCTGAGAGGAAGATTCATCTCCTGTCACTGCCTTCCTTCTCCTGAGGGAAAAAGTTCTGAGCTCAGCGCTCCCTCCCCTGACTCTGGAATCTGAATGGGATCAGCCTCTGATCATCAGAGATACATGTTCCCCTCACTGCACAACCTGACACTCTGGTGGTAAGCCTCATCCTCAGGACCAACAAATGGCCCAGCCTCTGAGAGTATCCGGGGGTATCTCCTCGGATGAAAGAGAGTTAGGGCTGGATGGGCCTTCTGCAGATACAGAGGCTTCCCTGGAAATGCACCCTAGGGTGGGTCCTTCATGCTGTTTGTGGCTATACCGTGCGCTTCTCTGGCCCTATCAGTCCCTAGTGATAGGTTGAGCAGGCACGTACTGAGTGTGTGTGGGCTTAGCTTAAAAGGGTTGGAGAAACAGAGAGGGAGGCAAGGAGGCTTCTGTGGGACCTCAGCTTCCTCACTGGTAACATGAGGCAGGAGACCCAGGTTCCCAGGGCCTCAGTTTCCCTATCTGCAGTTTGCTGCAGTCTTAAATGAAATGGTCGCTAGAAAATGCTCAACTGGGTGCTTGGCACACCCGGCAGGTCCCGAGGAAACAGAGACTGTGACAGTCTTTCCTCCATCCCGCTCGTCTATCCTCTGATCTCATAGGAGTCTCTGTGTGTGCACAGCACACAAGGCATCAGAGAACAGACTCACCTGCTACCCGGAACAGCTGGTAGTCTGCTGGAGAGACTGGGGCTAGCTCTGGAGGACGGCTAAGCTGTGTTTGCAGGGACAGGATTAGGGAAAGCCAAGTGGCCCCAAAGGACTCAAGGTGCTGGGGGAGAAGGGGAAACCTGATTGACATGGGGTGGGGGGTGGTGAGGGAGGGGGAACCTGATTCCAAGGTCTGGGGTGACATTCCAGGAGAGGGGGTGGAAGGAAGAGCAGGGCTGTGTGAGAGATCTGGGGTTGTCTGGCTGGCCCTGAAGTCTGAGGACTGAGGGGCACAGAGGAGGAAGGCGGAGCAGGGAAGGTGGGCGTGGCCATAGCACAGCAGACCTCAGTTTGAACTTTATTAGGCTGGTCCTGGGGAGTCATGACTGGTTGAAGAGAAGGATGAGATGTGGTCAGAGAGGCAGGGCTGGAGCTGAGGGCATTCCGCAGCCACAGATGTCCCCTGTGTCTCAGAGATGGGTGGTGGGGACACATAGGGTAGGAAGCTGGACAGCCTCAGGACTCTGCATGGTCACCTTCCTTTGGGGACTCCAAGGGTAAGAGATCAATGGAGCAGGGGCTCAGGCTTCCTCCACCTTGACCTCCCTCTGCTGGCCAACACCCCCACTTACCTTTCCCAGACCCCCAAATGTGTGACACATCTGTGGGATGAGGAAGGCTCTGTAGTTTTCCTAAACATCCGAGTCTGATTGCAGCACAGCTCCGTCAAGGGGCTGGCTGAGTTCTCGTAGCCCTGGTTTGATTTCACTCCTTCACTACATCCGCTTAGAAAATGAGGCTGTCAAACCCTCTGAAACCAACTGTCAGAGGGAAGCACACAGCTCTGACTCTGAAGGTAGCCATCCTTAATCTGGTCTCCCACAACACTGGGAGCGGGGGACTGACATCCAGAAGGCTGCTTGCCCCCAGCACTCCACATCCCCCTCTCCAATGCTCCTCTCCTGGCTCCTTATCCTCTGTCCCTTACAAAATATTCCACAGAGAATCGTGGCTGGCAGAATGATAAGCATTTGGTTTTTTATAATTTTTCAAAGAAAATTGACAGAGCGCACAGCCTCGTCTTTCAGAGTCCAGGGAAGAGAGAGGTGCTGGCTGTCAGCAAAGGAGCGGGAGAGGACAGGGTAGGGGGCAGTGCAGACCCACATCTGTATGGCGGAAGGGATGTCTGGGAGGAAGCGGGTCCTCATTCCTTATGAAGTTCGGAGATGGGTCCGGGAGAGTGTCAGCTACAGCTGGATGGAGGGGGGAATGGGTGGGGCTTCTCGCTCAGGTCCTCAATCCCTGATTTCCTCCTGCCCTGCTGTATTCTTAGTTGCCCACACTCCAGAGTTCAGTGCTGCACCTCAGCCTGACGTTCTGTTGCTTTTGAGACTCTTCTATCCACCTGCCTGTCGTCCGTCTACTTCCCCAGCTCTCGGTGCACACTCTCATCATCCACTCCGGGGCACCCAGCGTGTACAGTGTGTCTGACTGTGTGCTGTGCCATGTGTGAGCTCCCATCACAGTCCATGATGGACTGGCTCATGTCCATCCCATAATACAACTGTCCTCTAGGATTCAAGGACTGGTGGGAGAGACTCATTACAGACAAATGGCTGATCCACATGTTTGACTCATGATGAGGTACCCGGGTCAGCCAGTTTTATGTTGAAGACCAGGTACCCAGCCAAACAACATAGGGGAAAGAAAGATTTATGATCTGGCTTCTGTTCTCCAAACTTCTGTCAACCGTAGGGCAGATGGTGTGGCAGAACACAGCGGCTCACATCATGATGGCCAGGAAGCAGGGAGCGGGGATGCTAAGGGAGGGGGGGTGACAGTAAGAGGGAGGTGGGGGAGGGGACGAATGGGGGAGACGGGGTGGGGGGAGAGTGAGCACCTATATGGGTAGGTCTTACCTCTCTCATTCCCCCTTAGCTTACCCTCTCTGCATCCTCCCTGTGACTCATCTCCTCAACACTTCTCAGTCTGACCAAGTTCACATTCAAGATTAAGCGTTGCAAGTCCACCCTTGTTAGCCTGACCCCCAAACACATATAAAACTGTAACATTCCACCGCTGCCTCCCGCATGGCTCCTGCCCATCTTATAACTCAAAATCCCTTCTGTCCATCTCTAAGATTTCCCTCGGTCTTAACACTTTGAACATTGTTCTGAAGTTGAAGCCCAAAACCTCCTCTTGAACTCAAGGCCATCTCTTAGGGATGAGACCCTACGCAGGGTAAAAGAAAGTGCCACATTTCCAATATCCAGGGGCATGGAGTAAACATTCACATTACAAAAGCAAGCAGTGGGCACTCAGAAAGTAGGAATGGGACCAAAGTGAGTCTGAAACCCATGGGGACAACACCTAGGGAAGGTGGTGGCATGGTGTGAATTCCTCTGGCCTCGGCCTGTAGAAGGCCGCAGCCACATTCTCCATTATCAAGATGGCGCTGACATCCGGCTTCACCGCCAGGTGAACGCACATGTGCTCGGTAATTTCCCACTGAGTCCCCGCCTACTCCCGAGGCATCACCTGGGACTGGGAGCAGTGAACCAATCAAAGAGTGACACGTCCAAAGCAGGGTCTGTTTCCTATATAAGGGATGGGTTCCATCTTATCTGGGTCTCCGCCATGTTGGCTGATGCCCGCTCTCCCAAGGGGCATTAAAGCTTTACTGCAGAAGAATCCTATGTGTACCGCGTGGTTCTTGCTGGCGAGACGGTAGCGCGGGACATCTGGTGCTGATACCCGGGAAGAAGAAGAAAAAGAACTTTGCACCACCGGAGACCACTTGGACACAAGGAGGATTCAGAACTGTAGGCATGCGTGCTCAGAGAGGTACGTTCTAAAGTCCAGAGAGCATATCAGAAACTGAGCAGCAGTGGGAGGTTGTGCGCGCACCCAGATAAGTTAAAAAGGACCCCCCGGTAAAGAATGGGGGAGACAGAAAAGAAAATAAGTTAAAAAGGACCCTCCGGTAAAGAATGGGGGAGACAGAAAAAAAAAAAAAGTTAAAAAGGACCTCCCGGTGATTTTGGGAGAGTGGAGATGGGGGAGAAGGCTGATTTGCAGGGTCAAAAGCTTTATGTTGTGTTGTACATGTTGTCTTTTGTGTACTGGATGGGAGAGGGATATTTGAACTTGGAGACTGCTGAGGATGTGGTGTTTTGGGAGGGAGGTTCTGTTTTCATCTCCACAGAAAATGAGAGCCTAAGGGTGTACTTGAGATTTGTGTGGTTTGAATCACCGAGACCTCCTGAAATGCTATAGTGTTTACCCCTAAGAATGCAACGGCCCAATAACAGCAGGAAGCAGCCAAAGAGACTAAACGACGCCCAAATTCCCTAAAAGATTAAATGAGGTCCTTTCAGTGATTACAGATCTGCAAGCCTGCTTCTCTGAGTTCAGCTTTGCTCCATGCACCGGTTTGGGCGCGGAGTGGGTGCAGCTGGGGCTGGAGGGCGGCTGGAACGGAGCTTTGCTCTATGGCTATGGTGGGGAGCACGTTGCGCCGGCTCAATTGGTGCGGCTCGGTTGGTGCCTGGCCTGGAGGATGTCACAGCGGTGCCACAGGCAGCCGGGCCAGAAGGCTTACAATGTACCTAAAACTGTGAGGGTCTCTGAGGGTAAAATGGCTCTGATTCCATTTGGCTATGCTAAACGATGCTAACTTCAGGCAGGGCTGGTCGTATTTATCATAATAAAAGCGCAATTAAGGTTTAAATGCAGTAAACAGGCAGTACCGTATTACATCTACATAGTGCGACTTAAGTTTTCAAGAACTGCTTAGCATTTTAAGAACTCAAGTCCTCCTAAAAGATTGCTGTGTATACGCTTGGCTTGTCTGGTGTTTCAGGATCCGCAGGGAGGTGGATGCGAAGGGCCCTTGGATTTTGGGGTGATTGGGTCGTTGGCTGGATCTGTGAGAGTTTACAGCCGCTTTTGCTGTGGCACAGGTGTTGAGAGTTTGCTAGTAGGAAAGCGGCCCTGGTCGCCGCCTCTCCCATTGGCCCCTTGAGCCGCAGGCTCTGGCGCGGACCTTGAGTTATTGCCGGCCTATGCAGCCTTGGTCTGGGTGTCGGCTCCCGCCACACTCCGCCACCAACACAGCCTCAGACCTCAGAGAACGAGGCTAGCCCCGCGGGGAAGGCAGGGGCGCCTGGGGGTGGAGCCGCCACTTCTTGGCTTGGGACACAGGGAGCTGCGCAGCGAGCAGGCCCAGGGCCGCACACAGCCCTTGGATGGCGGGCGGGCTCTGGAACCCAAGGCCACCATACCGGCAAGGAATACGGGAGCCAATAAATCTTAAATCTAATATCAACAAACAGGGCCTGGGTTTTTCCTAGGCGCCACTGGGGCAACACGGCCCATACCGTAAAAAACAGAGATCCCCATATGGGTTCCCCAATGGCCACGTCATCTTAGGACTCCAGGCTGAAAACAGGAAAACGGTTTTCTCATATTTTTGAAACAATAATCTCATCTGTGCCAGATTTAAAATGGTTTAATTCTAAGGCCTACTATAATGACACAGACAAACAAGATTGCTCTTTAAAACAGAGACCTATAGGTCTCTAAGTTCAAAACCAGCCTACTTCCAGTACTGACTGTGCTAAATTTTTACACTGAGTTTCTTAATACTCTTAAATGTTATTTTGGGAGAAGAGTTTGTTTATGTTTTTTTTCTAAAAATGCTGACATACATCTACTGACATTCATGCTATGGATTCATCTGTCCAGAGGCCTGAGGACAAAGCCTCTGCTAGGGAGCTGTCTGACCTGATTGCTGCGGAGCTGGCAGGTTCCTGAGGGATGGTCCAGCTCCTGCCCTTGGTCTGTCAGTTATTGCTGTGTTGTTGTTGTACATTACAGTGTTGTTGTTGCTGTGCCATTGCTATGCTGCTGGATTTCCCCTTGTTTTGTCAGTTATTGCTTGCTATCAGTTTCCCTTATCCTGTCAGTTATTTCTGCTAAACACTATGGGTATCTTCAAGATAGGTTACAAAATGCCATGGTTATTTAAATTAAAAATTAGATAAATATCTATTTAAACAAAAAGGGGGGGAATAATAAAGGAACTGCCCCCGATGCCAAGAATGGCCATCGCCATGGCTCTGTTCACCATAAATTTTTTAAATCTGGATGATAATGGCCAAAATGCTGCAACACGACATTGTTCGGATCCGCAGCGGCCCAAAGATTTGGTTAAGTGGAAAGATGTGCTTGCTAATGAATGGAAAGGCCCGGATCCCATCTTATTGAGATCCAGGGGAGCTGTTTGTGTCTTCCCACAGGATCAAGAAAGCCCATTCTGGCTGCCAGAGCGATTGACCCGAACAGTGAAGAGTGATCCACAACACACGGATTCGCCTGAGGACCTGGCTGCTGTTCCTCCTGCCATTTTGCGGATGGATGACAGAGCACCGATGGAGGACACTCTCAGCCTTCCTGAAGCTGTTACCAGTCAACCATAGGATGGCGGTGTCTCCCCGATTTTTTACAACCAATAAGACTCTGGGCCCCCTCCCTACCGTCCTAGAGATGATTTATAAGCCTGGCCGTAGGACTCCAGTCCTGGGCCGTATCCCTCATTCCCCTACTTCAAAGAATGGGTGGGGGTGGAAATGTTTTGAAACAGTCCTATGCTATGGATTAGTGTTTCTCCTCTGGATGGTCTGCTGACTCAAATCCCAAAATCGTAGGGACAAAGTGGTTATTGCACAAGCGCTGGCTGCCCTGGAACAGGGGGCCTCTACTGATGTGTGGTTATCTATGTTAAAGCAGTAAGGTTTAAGCCAACCAGCTCCTGCACCCCTAGGACTGTGGTCCATTGCACAGGGTGGAGTGCTTGGCTTAGCTAGCCCTAAAGGTTGTTGAGCTGAAGAGCATCGCACAGAGAATGGCCCTCTCTGAGAGATAAGTCGCTTTGCTTAAGGGTTTCCTGCCGTATATTCCCTTTCCCAAAAAATTGGCAAAGGGCAGGCCGGATAGGTTCCAGGTGTCATGAGCCTAGGGACAGATTCCGTGTAAGCCCATTTTAATGTTTTCATTTTGGGAAGTGCGACCTCTATCTTTACCTTCCTAGGGAGTTGCCTTTCTGCAAAGAAGTAAAATTAGGGGGAGATGTAGAAGGCCGCAGCCACATTCTCCATTATCAAGATGGCGCTGACATCCGGCTTCACCGCCAGGTGAACGCACATGTGCTCGGTAATTTCCCACTGAGTCCCCGCCTACTCCCGAGGCATCACCTGGGACTGGGAGCAGTGAACCAATCAAAGAGTGACACGTCCAAAGCAGGGTCTGTTTCCTATATAAGGGATGGGTTCCATCTTATCTGGGTCTCCGCCATGTTGGCTGATGCCCGCTCTCCCAAGGGCCATTAAAGCTTTACTGCAGAAGAATCCTATGTGTACCGCGTGGTTCTTGCTGGCGAGACGGTAGCGCGGGACATCGGCCAGTCCTTTCCTTATAGCCTTACATGTTCGCATGTGCATCCATGTTTGTAGCCCACATGGATTCTCCTTCCTTCTGCTTTAAGCTATGGCCTCAGGTTTTCCTGAGACGTTCCACACTCCTGGCATCTCCTACTTCCTAGGATCACCATCATATTGTTGATTCCATTCTCGTAGCTTCATGCAAATTCCTCGTAGGGTGATTCCCGCAGAGATTCTGATCTTGTGGATGTGGCCTGTATCCCTTGGCTGTCCTTTGAAGTCTGTGTGGAAGCTTCCATGACTCAGCAACTCTTGCACATCGCCTGTTGGCAGAACCAGAGGTCTGCTGCCAGCTGGAGCAGAAGTTGACCTGGGACCATGGAGGAAGCAGCTTCTGAATGTCTGGCCAGGGGAGGCAGTGGGCACGGGGAAGCGAGTCCAGAAGAAAGAAGCTGAGTGCCCCAGGGGGTCTTTTCAAATGAAAACCTTTTAAACAAGTTTACACATTTTATCCTTGTCCCCTCAGCCTGAGATGAGTCGGTGTCAGAGATAACTGAAATACCCTCAAGACATTATTTTTCTTGTCCCTGTGCAAAAATTTTTGTCTTATTTTCTTGGATTGTCTCTATAGTAGCCTAGGCTAGCTCCTCCAGCCCCAGACCCCACTGCATACAACCGTACTTGGACCTAATAGTATCTTTAACAATCATGCCCCACTGCTCATAACTTTAATACTTTTATTTTTCTGACCAAATTGTACTTTACCAAAATATTTCGGTTCCAATTTTTGCTCCAAATTCTGACTATAAACTTGGCTAGAACTAACCAGCAATAGCCATACCAAAGTCACAGTCCCAGGCTTGACTTTTTCTCTACCAAATAAATTTTTCGTCTTTAAGCTCAGCTCCATGTAAAATCTTGGGGCATGGACAGTGCTAGGCAGGTTCTTGACCACAATGTAACATGAATGGCTTCTGATCCAATCCATTTCCTCCTGAAAGCTCACGGACACAGTCCTTATGGTCTACCCCCTCAGCATTCTGGTCTTCTGAGGGGTCAACAGAGCCACCCACTACGTTGTACTTAGAGGATCCTGGGACTTCACTAGTCTAGGTCTCCAAACTGTTCAACATTTCTTCCACAACCAGTTCCAAAGGCTTATGAACCCCATGGTCTGGTCTACTCTCAGCCACCCCACTCCTGTCATTGATTCCCTACGTTAGTTTCACGCGGATGTGACCAAGCACTTACAAACTAACTTAAGGGAGAAAGGTTTATCTGGATCGCAGACCATCTTTCTGACTGGCATCTCTAACCCTAAGGGTGGCAGTATCCATCCAGATTTGTTTTAATCTCCTGGACTAAAGTTGGGAGGTCTCCTGAGACCCTCACTCCCATGCTCAGCACATCCCCCACGTCAGGATGAACACCCAGGCCACAGTCTGTGTGTCTCCAAGGCGGTGTGCCACTCTTCCCAACACTTCCTTGTTGTGGGTCCTCGGAGATGGCAGCCATCAGAGCGTCATCGGCCATGAGGGTGAAAGGTGATGATTATGTGGGTAATAAACTCCTGCTTGACACTGGGGAGCAGGGTCTGCCCATTGAGGGGGCTGCTGTCCTACAACTGGATCTGGTGGTTCTGTCCAGCAGACAGTATTGGTCACAGATACGAAGTGACTCAGTATGGGTTCTATGGCCGGCAGACAGTGCCTCTTTGGCTGCAGGTCTACGCTCCTTTGGTCGTGAGACGTTGGCTGTTTGGGTATCAAGATTCCACCCCTTTTCTACCATGAACCCCCCAGCTTTCCACTGTTCGTGATCTCAGGGCAGCGCTTGAGCTCTGTCCTCTCCACCTTGTTTTATAACCTGATTTTGAATTGGAGCAGAGGATTCGCAGCCCCAGCTTATGGTCTCCGAGCTCCATAGTGAAGGAAGGCAGTGTCATCCAATGGTTAGCCCACAGACTTGGGTAACCCTGTTTCTAGGTCTCATTCTTCCACTTCTTTGCTGGGACACCTTGAGAAGGTTTCTTAACTTCTCGGAGCTCAGTCTTTTAAATGTGAGTTGAAGATCGCTATGGGGTGGGGCCAGGGTTAAGTATGGGAAGTTGTGTGTGTTGTAAGTTGGACGAAGGATTGAATTAGTTACTCTTCTGTGTGTTGGGGCCAGTGGTTCTCCGACTAAGGTGCAGCTGGGTGGGTGGCTCCTCCCCCAGGCGTCTCACTGGTAGAACCATGAGCCAAGAATAACCTGGCATCTGCAGCCAGCCGCCTTGTGACGTGGGCAGGTGGTATCATCTTCGTGAGCCTCCCCATTTCCCCTCTGTCACGTGGTTACTGTACTCCTAATTCCGTGCGGGCAGCTGGAGCTGAATTCTGGAATCTGATGAACTCGTGGAGGGAACCTGAGAAAGCGTGGCCACCTCAGATCCTTCTCCATGATGGGGACGGGGTTTAGGGAGACCGGCAGTCTCTGCTTTGCAGGATGCTGTGGGAACTCTAGGGCCTGCTGAGTTTGAACTGTCTCACTGCAGTGAGCTGAGGGCACACGGGCACAGCGAACGGGCATGCTCATTATTGCTGCTATTTCTCTGCTGGAGGAAAACACCATGTCCTGTGTTAGAGTACTGATTCCCCAGCTCAGGGTCCAGGCACCGTGGAGGACAAATTTGGGTTGAGTAATAAGAGCGGGGACTCGGCAACACACTGCCTGCTTTCGAAACTGCCACTTCGGAGCTCTGTGTGACTTTGAATGAGGGTATGAACCTCTCTGAACTTTAACATCATCTGTAACACAGGGGAGGTGGCAGCCACGGCATCTGCTTCCCAGGGCTGTAGAAATAACTTGTTTCCAGTCCTGTTTCTTTGCTGGCACATGGTGGGAAGGTTGGAAACTTTATGTGAATATATATGTACATACAAGGAAACTCCATACATGACCTTCTTGGCATGGTGTCCAGCACATATGAAAGCTCACAAAGGACCAGACTTCACTATTCTCTCTTGAGGGGGTCACTGTACAGAGGGCCTTTGAAGCCACCCTTTCTGCCACCACCTTGCTTGGAGATGAAGAAACAGGCCAAAGACATTATTACATGAGACATTTGGGAACAAGCTAATTCATGGCAGTGCTAAATTATGCAAGGCAGACCATTAGGGAAGAAACGATGTATAATAAAGAGCTAATGGGGCAGGACCGAGGGGGAGTGTCCCAGGAGCCAGGGAGGAGGATGACTGACCTGGATGGGAGGATGGGAGTCACGCCTACCTCTCCTCATGGGAGCGATGAATCTATATCAGAAAGTGATCACACAATTCAAACACAGGTGTGAAACAGCACCTGACCCACTGGGTCCCCAGACAGGAGCTCAGGAGCTCTCATCTTTTTGGGACAAGCACGTATTCTCCCCATTGCTTTCATGTGGATGTGGCCATCAGGAAAGGGTGGGGATGCTGCAGTGACAAGCAGTCCCCGAGAAGCAGCACAGCCTGTCCCCACACACTCCCTGTGGTCACGGGCAGGGGAGGTGGCTCCTCAGCAACACTTTCCCCGAGGGAGGTACTTTGGATGGTCATCATTTCAGTATCTCCCAAGGTGCTCTGACTCGAAGGGACACCCTTCCTCCACTCACCTCCATTTTATTGGCCAAAACAGAGCTCCTGGCCACCCCTGAGACAAAGGCCCGGGGGTTGCTTGTCCTCTTGTGTGCCTGAAGGAGGACCGGACAATGGTGACCTCATCCGTGAAGATTCAGACTTGAGACTACCAACCTCACTGTCTACTGTGACCGGCCCTGTTTCCTGAAATACTTTAGGAGTTATTCATTTAATTAATGGCTTGTAATTTATCTAACGAATGTCCTATTGATATAATTCAGATGGCTTCATTTTTTACTATTGTCAGAAATACCACAATTACTATTTTATTCTTTAATTGTCCTCTAGGTTTCTATTTTGCTAGAATTGTCTCTAGGGAGACATTGGGAGAAACAGTTCCATGTCTTAAATGCTGCTCACACCTGGGTGTGTAGAGTGAATAATTGTGATTAGTGGGAGGGCAGAGGTAAACGGCTAGGTCATTGGTTGTTCTTGGCACAGACTTTAGAGTCCCGGGTGTGTTCCTCAGAAGTGTGGCTGAACAGAGCAATGATTACCTGGGTAGGGGGTCAGGGACACCCTGCCCTGATGCACTGTTATCTGGACCATCCTTTCTTGGCCCACATCCCACCCTGTAGAACGTGATCATAATACATCCTCTCCTGTCTACTTGCTCATCAGCGAGCAGCAATGGAAAATGTGGGCATGGTCCTGTCACCAGGGTAACCCTCAAACTCAAAGCCTAGGCCAGTCAGGCATTCATTTACCGGGTGAGACTGCAGCTTGTGGGGACACAGGAATGGAATCAGCCCTTTCTAAGGTTACAGGGAGAGATACACTTGATCAGTAGATGTTGGCAAAGTCATCTGTGTGGGGCAATTAGGCTGAAAACAAGAGTAAAGGCAAGAAAAGTCACCCGTTCTGAGAGAGAATGGCCAGTGTCCCAGAGAAGCAGGAGGTGGGCCATGAGGGACCAGCAGGGAGAACAGAGCAACCCTGACACCCCCTCTTATCCCCCAGGCCCCCCGTAGGTCAAGGTCAGTGTTATCTTTGCTTACCACCCTCAGAGTCTGGCACCCAGGCCTTCCAAAAGTCTGTAATGCAGTCTGTTCTATCTTCTATCTGCCCCACCCCCTCTTCCTTGTCTCTATCCCTTCCCTCCCCCTGATGGCCCCAGGTCTATAGTCTAAAGGCAAGGGCCTCTACCTGTGACATTGCTTGACCTTGCCAGAGAGAACTCAGCCTCTGTGGCAGGTAGAGATCTGGGAGGTAAAGGATTTGCCAGGGCACAGGCTAGGGAGGGGTCAAAGAGCAGTGCCGTCAAGCAACTCTGTCTCTGCTGCTCTTGACCTGATAATGTGTGAGTGCGAAGGAGGAGAGTCTCTCATTCTGTCACCTAACTTGGGGTCACAGTCTGTACCTTGGGAAGCCAGGTTTGGCCACCTGTTCTGGACAGCAGTCAAACTTTAAAAAAAGGAGATTTAGTCAACGTGGTCACTTTAGGAAGGGGGACAAAGAGATGCAGTGACCCTGCTAAGTCTAGCTGAGAAGCCCTGAGTGAGATGAGGAGGTGTGTGTGCCCAAGTAGTCTGGTCAAGCTGTGACCCCAGTGCCATCATTGTCTATTGACCGTCTTTGTAACGTTGTAAACCTTTTTCTTTCAGACAGCGGTTTTGGAGAGAAGCTGCGGCTGGCTCAGCCTTGAGCTTTCAGCATGAGATTCCTGGGGGAGTTGTAGTCTCTTGAGGTTCTTTGTTTTGACAGTCTGATAGGTAAAGTGTCTTTTCAGAACTATTCAGTCCTGCCGGGTCAGTTACAGTCCTTATCAGCAAGGGGAACATGACCACGTGAGGAAGAAACACACAGAGAGAAACCTCCATAAATCCAGAGTAGGAAGACAGACGAGGGGCTCTCTGGGGTACCTGTGGAGGGTCCAGCTTTTTAGAGGCCCCAGTCTTCTAGAAGTTCCATGGGACATGCCCCACCCAGTGAAACACCGCTCCGTGCGCAAGCTCCCTTTGCCATGCTGGAATGAATGGGTCTCTGCTACTTGCAGAGTTCTGACTCAGACACCAAGGAAACCTGTTTATTTTTAAAACTACTTTTTCAAAAGCGCCCTTTCCAACAATGAGTGTGTCTGCGTGGAGAGGTCTTGTCAAATGAGAGGAACGAGGCGTTTGCAAAGCGACGTGGAAATTAAACCCACAATCTGGGCGCACGCGTGTTTGACAAGTGATAATTAACTGCTGACAATATAATTTCAGTTTGGATGCAAATGTGGTTTTCATTAAAAAGTCATCAAAGAAGAAGATGTATGAATGGCCCACGAGTGTCGGAGAAGGCTCTCCACAGCCTTCGTCATCAGAAGAGTGTGATTAGAGGCACCAGGTGATGCCACCGGGTCCCTGAAGCACAGGCTAAAATTGGAAAGGCTAAAGATAACAAGTGTTGGTGAGGACCCAGAACTGAACCCTCACGCAGCATCCTGGCTCCTGTCGCTGTGATGAAACATCTGGCAAAAGCAACTTAATGGGGGGGAAGAGTTTATCCTGGCTCACAGTCAAGGGTGCAGTCCACCATGGCGGGGGCATCATGGCGGCCAAAGCATGAGGCGACCGGTCACTTTGCACTCACAGTTAGGAGGCAGAGAGAGATAAACACTAGAGTTCCCTACTTTTCATACATCGGGGCACTGCCAGCAGTTAAAGTGGGTTCCTCTGCTCAGCTGACCTCATCTAGATAACACCTCCCAGCCATGTCTAGAGCCTTGTCTCTAGGTAATTCTAGATCCTGTCCTGCTGACTGTATCAACCACCGCACACGATGCTGCTGGGAACGCAGCATATGACAAAGACTGTGGGAAACCCTGGTATACAGAGGGAACGAACACCTACCCCCTCCCCCCGCAAGTTTTTCATCCTTTCATCAAACCACCATGAGGTAAAGCACGTTAATGAGCAGTGGTCACAACATTGAAATCTCTCAACTGGGGCTGGGACTTGGCTGCGCTGGTGGAGTGCTTTGCCTGCCGTGCATGAAGCTTTGAATTTGATCCCTGGTTCTGCATAAAGCAGGCATGGTACTGTGGGCCTGTAGAAGCAGGAGGGTCAAAAGTTCAAGGTCATCCTAGGCTGCATAGCTGTCACTAACTAGAGGAAAAGGAAGAGGAAGAGGAAAAGGAAGAGGAGGAAGAAAGGGAAGGGGAAGGAAGGAAAGAAAGAAAAGAACCTTCACAACTGCATTAGTTGTAACATTTGCCAAACTGATCAATTCAGCTCATAAAAAATATTAGGTCATCTTCATCCCTCCTTCCTATGAGAGGGCTCTCCCTCTGTGGTCAGTCTGTGCCCTGTCTGGGTTCGATCCATGAAGGGGACTCTGTGACGGTGAGTGCAGATTTGTTTCCAGACCTCTGAAGGTCACTCTCTTCTGAGGAACAGACCTATGAAAATCCAAGCTTCCGGCACCATGGTGATATCCTCAAGTCTTCCATCCCTTAACCCAAGATTCCACTCTGCCAGCGGGAAAAGCGCACCATGCCAGATCGCGCACCCTGCTTGCCCACGCACTCGATCTAAAAGAAGCTGGCTCACATTTCACAGACACCACCTCCATTTCTCTCTCTCTCTCTCTCTCTCTCTCTCTCTCTCTCTCTCTCTCTCTCTCTCAGAACTCTTTGTTTAAGAGCAATTTGTGCAGATCAAGGCCGCTTTGAAGAATGCAGCCAAGTCAAGAGGTGGATTTCCCACCTCCTTGCCAGGCACCAGCCTTCTCCAGCCTGCCCTCTCTCTGAAAGCAGCAGGCATTTCATTGTGCAGACATAGCTTGGAAGGGCAGCACTTTTCATGCACAGTGAGCCTGGGCCCTGTCAGGGAGTGGGCAGCATCAGGGCAGCCCCTTGCCGACCTCCTTTCAATAGAGTCCTTGGTCCAAATGGAAGCTGGGGGGCAGTTCCCTCAGGGTCTGCGTTAGCAGTATCTTGCCTCTGGGAGTCCACCAAGCCTTGCTCTGCACAGGGCAACAGTTTTCTACAGTCTTGAGGCAGCAGATGAAGGCAGAGAGTCAGGCAGACACAAGAATACAACAGAGTCAAACTGCCCATGAGCCACGAAGGCAGAGGGACCATAGATGCCAGATGATCAGGCGCCAGAAGAATGTATGGCTTGTCTGTCAAGCAAAGATGAGTTCAAAGGCAGTTTAGAAAGCGTATAATAACGGAACAAGCTCCAATCCCTTAATTAGTCTTTCTTAAAAGACTAATTTGAATGCTTCATTCATGTATACAATATTTATTGGCCTTATCCACTTCCAACTACCTCACTACAACCTCTCCCCAACTGAGGTCTCACCAACCTACCTACTGAATCCACCTAGTGCTGGTCATTTGCAAATGGGCTTGAGGCCATCCACCGAGGCACTGTTAGCCAGCCAGTGGCCACATCTACCAAAGAAAAGTGAGACTTGTTCTCAGCCGTCATCAGCTGTCAATAGCTCCTCAGACAGAGGTGTGACCTCCAGAGCCGCCTCCCCAAGTCCTTGCGGTGATTATGACTAGTGATCTTATGCAGGCGACCATGACTGCTGTGAGTGGATGGGTACATCAGTCATGTCATGGCCAGAGGACAGAATTTCACGGACATCTCCAGCTCATGTATGTGTATGTATGTATGTATGTATGTATGTATGACACACACACACATATATCTTTGCTTTAAGAGCAATTTGTGCCGATCAATGTCACTTTACACACACACACACACACATGTATACATATACATATGTGTACACACACACACACACACACACACACACACAAATATGCTGGGATTAAAGACATACTCTGCTCCAACTCCTAAATTCTTACTGCTCGTCCTTCCTTGATGCCCCCTGAGCCTTGAATCCAGAAATGCTCAACCAGTTTTTCCTGGGTGCCTACTTGAAGCCAGATGCAGCACCAAAGATGCAACATGAATGCTGAGAGCAGAAGCCTTGATGGTTTTCAGTCTCCATCTGGGGTGATCATGCTAACACTACTCTGTCCCAGGACTCCTCCTGACATCGTGGGAACTGGAGGAGCATCCTCTGTATCAAGGATGGTGATCAAGTAGATAAGGAGTTCCCCAGTCTTCTGAATTCCCCCAACCTGAGCTCTGTCCCCAGCCTGGTGGTGGGTGGGGTGGGGTGGGGTGGGGTGGAGGGGTGGTGTCTTCCTGGTTAACCACAGAGATAGCTTCTCCCTCTTTCTGATCCCAGGCCACACACACAACAAGCCTTCCCATGTCTGTATTAATCACGTCTCCCAGAGGTTAATTTGTAAGGAGACAGTGGAAGTGTGTTATTTAAATAGCGATTATTAAAATCATGCTGAGGGTTTGCTACATAATAGCTAATTATCTGCGACCTAATTGGGAAAACAATGCAGTCGGTTCTGCTTAGCTTCAGAGTTAATCCTGAGGAGCACGCGGTACACGCGCTGTGTGTGTGACATTTCCTTAGTCACACTCTTGTTATTGCAAAGGTGCTGTCCCTTGAGAGACCTTCCCTGATTGGGCAATGTTCATTTGCCAAGAAACAGGGCTTGCTCCTCCTATTGCTCACACCCACCCAGAACACATGGATCCATGTATCCATCCATGTGCACACTTACCCTCTGCTGGGGTTTGAGTGTGAAGTATTCCCCCATAGTCTCATGATCACACCCTTGAACACTTCACTGGTGGCTCTGTTTGGGAAGGTGGTGGAAATACAGGAAGTGGAACCTTGTTGGAGGAAGTGAGTCAGGGTGGGGGATGGGGAGCCTAGCCCTACTTCCTGTTCTTTCTCTGTCCCCGGAGGGTGGGTGCCACCTGATCAGCCAGCCTCCTTGTTCTAGTCTGCTTTTCTCCTGTTGTAATAGAAACAAAACAAAAACTCTGCCCCCAAAGTAACCGAGGGCAGGAAGGGGTTTAGTCCAGCTTATGTGTTCATACCACAGTGTAAAGGGAGACTGTTTGTTTTCGGGCCACGCAGACCCAAATAGTCACACACAAACTATATTAATTACAACACTGTTTGGCCAATGATTCAGGAATATTTCTAGTTATCTAGCTCTTAAATCTTAAATTAACCCATTTTTATTAATCTATGTATCGCCACAAGGCTGAGGTTTACCAGAAAGGTTCCAGGGTCTTTCTCCTTTGTCATGGCATCTCCATGGCATCTCCCTGACTGTGTCTTCTTTCCTCCTCTCTCTCTCTGCTTGAATTTCCCATTGTTCTCTCTTCTGCTTTTCCATAGGCCAAAGCAGCTGCTTTATTAATCAATGGTAACAAAACATATTTATAGAATGCAGAGAGGAATTCCACATCATCACAGGTGATGAGGGAAGTCTGAGCAGGAACTCCAACAGGATATGAGGAATGTTGCTTGCGGGCTCTCTCACTGGCTCATTCTTGGCCAGCTTTCTTAGACACCTCAGACCTAGCTGCCTAGGAATGGTGCTGCCCACAGTGGGCTGGGTCCTCCCACATCAGTCATCAACAAGACAAACCCTAATAGGAATGGTCACAGGCAAATCGGATCTAAGCAATTTCTCAGTTGAGTCTCTGCTTCCCAGGTCACTCTAGGTTGTATCAAGTTGACAATGACAATGAGCTAGCTCATTTTGGCTCCTACCACCATATGTTCTCAGACTGCTGTCATGCCTTCCCATCTGAACCCCTGAGCCAAGATAAGCCCATTCTCCCTCAAGTTGCCTTTGTTGGAGTGATTTATCACAGCAACAAGAAAGCAGCCAAGACACCGCATCTCACGCACCATCTCCATCCCTACCTCCCCCTGCGTCTCACACCCTATCTCCCCCTGTGTCTCACACCCTACCTCCCCTGTGTCTCATACCCTATCTCTCCCTGCATCCCATACCCTATCTCTCCCTGCATCCCACACCCTATCTCCCCCTGCATCTCACACCCTATCTCCCCCTGTGTCTCACACTCTATCTCCCCCTGCATCTCACACCCTATCTTCCCCTGTGTCTCACACTCTATCTCCCCCTGCATCTCACACCCTATCTCCCCCTGCATCTCACACCCTATCTCCCCCTGCATCTCACACCCTATCTCCCCCTGAGTCTCATACCCTATCTCCCCCTGTGTCTCACACTCTATCTCCCCCTGTGTCTCACACTCTATCTCCCCCTGTGTCTCACACTCTATCTCCCCCTGTGTCTCACACCCTATCTCCCCCTGCATCTCACACCCTATCTCCCCCTGTATCTCACACCCTATCTTCCCCTGTGTCTCACACCCTATCTCCCCCTGTGTCTCTCACCCTGTCTCCATCTGCTCACCTCTTGGGCAGCTTGATTTTCTTTCATACACCTTGGGTTAGCTCATTCCATACCTAGGTCAGGTCATTTCCTCACATTATGATTTTCTTGATTTTTTTTTCTTCCCTTGCTCCTTTACATTCTTGGTTCTTCTATGGACCAGTGGCTTTTTCATTCCTGTATTCTCTCAGCCATTGGCTCATTCGCCCACTCATTCTTCAGTGTGCTTTCATTCATCCACTCATTCTTTGTTCCTTGGCTCATTCACTTGAACAATGTCTCAGTCTCTTGTCAATTTGTTCAATGTTAATTGATTTATCATTATACAGTGTTCTGGGTGAGTCTGTCTCATGTGGCTACAACCCAGCCTCTTGGCATATCCCAGTGTTTCAGTTATTTAAATATTACTATTTCCTTCCTTCCTTCCTTCCTTCCTTCCTTCCTTCCTTCCTTCCTTCCTTCCTTCCTTTCTTTCTTTCTTTCTTTCTTTCTTTCTTTCTTTCTTTCTTTCTTTCTGTGTTTATGTCGGTGAGTGGGTACCACAGCATGTGTGCAGATGGAGCTTAGAGGACAATCTAAGGAATTAGATTCTCTCCTTTCACTATGTGAGTTTCAGGAATCAAACTTAGATTGTCAGGCTTGGAGACAAGTACCTTTGCCAGCTGAGCCATCTTGTTGGCTGTCGTTTCGGTTCTTTCTTGGGCCTTACTTAGAAACAATTGTGCTCCTACGTGTGTGTGTGTGTGTGTGTGTGTGTGTGTGTGTGTGTGCATGTGGTAGGTGTTCTTAGAGTCCAGAAAAGGGTATTGTATCCCCTGGAGTTGAAATTACAAGTAGTTATGAGCAGCCCAACACAGGTACTGGGAATGAAACCCAGGCTCTCTGGAAGAGCAGCAAGCACTCACCCTTAACCATTCAGCTCTCTATCTAGCCATGGGCTTATGTTTTTAAGGTCAATTTTTTTCTGCCATATCACATTGTAACAGAGGGCTTACACAGAAGGAAGCACACAGGTCCTTCTGGGATTATTAGAATTTTCTGAAAGAAATGTATCTGAGGGACTAAGCACACATGTCAACAATGAGACTGTCACTAGTCCTCCAGAAGTGCCTTCATGTCCCAACTGTCATTTATACTGCTCCTCAAGTCAGGACAGTAGTCAGTCTCCTGGCTTTTAGCACTGCATGTTACCCTACAGTCACAAAAATGCATCTGTACTCTCTTGGGCTTCTGTGTCTCCTGTGGGACAGGACAGCCTCACACCCAGCAATGTTCGTGGGCTGCCACGCAGAGCACAGCTTTGCTTATTCTTGTCCCTGTGTGGTTCTTGTGTACTGAACAAATATGCAAATCACCCGCCATCCTGTGCGTTCCAGTGTCGTGCTGGTGTAAGCGATGCCACCAGCGAGTGTCTTTTGGGTAAGAACATGGATGAGTGTCTGCCAAGTGACACATTGAGGTACAGTCACTACTTTGTGTCAGGGTCACATACAGGGTCAGCAGCAGATGCTGCCCAATGGTCTGTAGAGTTGCTTTGACAGCGTATACTCTCAGCAGCCGTGTTCAGGGCCACCCTTTGTCCCCAGATTGCTTGCTCCATATCCTCTCCTGGCTGTTGGGCTGCATCAGGTCCTTCTGGCCCAGATGCTTGGTTCTTCCTGAGTCTTCACTCCTGGAATTTTGATGTAGAACGCCCTGCCCCCAATGTGCTGACTTTGGCTCCTTTTGGGCCCTGGCTTTGGAGATGCATACTCAAGCCTTCCTGAGTGATGCCATCTGGGCCTGGCATTGAATGACTGTCTTTCCCACATGGGACCTTCCTTGCAGGAGAGTCTCCCAAGCATGTGACCTACTTACTGTGGACCTGGTCCCTCGGTCAGATACTCCACCGAGGGCTGCAGTCTTTGATGAATTAGGCAGGTCCTATCCTTGTGAAGTTCACAGACCAGTGCTGGAGATATAGGGTGTGGGTTTTTTATTCTGATGTGTAAAATATGGACAGTTGAATTTTGGGGATAGATGGAGGATGCTTACCCAGAGGAGAAAGCAGATATGAACCTCTGATGCAAAAAAGGGCAATGTAGCCAGATAGACAATTTTGAACTTGAACCCAAAGCCCAGTGGAGGACACTAGCCCAATCTTGGTGATTAGGACACATAGAGACTCTGAACCTGTGTCCAGATGTTCAGCAGACTGTTAGCAATCAAGGCCACCAGGAGAGGCCCAGGGGTGGGGTAGACACATGGAGGAGCCCTGACTCTGTCACTTTGTGTGTGTAGCTATCGGAATCCTTTTTTTCCAGATGATTTCTTTCCCTTACTCAGTGTGACCTCGGACAGGTCCTGTGACCTTCACAAGAGGGGGATAATGATACCATGTCCTGTAACATGAGGGCCGGCTTGTTGGGGTTTCTGTCCTGCCCAGTACCCCACAACCGGCAAGCCCAAAGAAAATCACACACAGGACCCCATAAGGTTATATACTGATTGGCCCATTAGGTCAGGCTTCTTGTTAACTCTTATAACTTACGTTACCCCATTATCTTTATCTATATTAGCACATGACTCAGTACCTTTTCCAGCGGAGCAGCTTACATCTTTCCTCTCCAGTGGTCTGGGCAGAACTCCGGAGGGAGTTTCCTGTGTCCCAGAATACTCCCAGTCTCTTTGCTCCACCCCTACTTCCTGTCTGGCTTTCCCGCCTATACTGCCTGCCTGGCCAATCAGCGTTTTATTAAAATATGATTGATAGAATACAGGCAATTCTCCCACACCAATGTCCTGGGACCGCAAGGCAATGGAACTGGTGGAGATGGAGGTCTCTGGCCCTGTGCCTCTGTCACCAAGGTTGAGCATTGCACCTTCACAGAGTGGGGTGTCCTTCACTTTTGCTCCCTGTGTTTTCCTGTCTCCATCCTCATCTGCCTCTTAACTTCTTGGTTTCACCTTCTTTATTGTCTTTGACGCAGGGTGACTGGACAATTGTTTTGCACAATGGGGAAGCTGAGCTTCAGAGCAGGATACCAGTGTACTCAAAGCCATGCAGTTAGCTCTCAGGACCTTTAGCTCCAGAATGACAAATGGCCTGTCATGGACAAGGCTTCTGTTCTGTACTTGGTCGGGAGGAGCCACCATGTCTGGGAACTTTCGGCCTGATGTTCTCACCAAGAGCAAAACCAAACACTCATCAATTCTGCCCCAGAAAGCCAGGGCTAACTCCCCTCAGGCTGTATCGTGGGATATCCGAACCTGTGTGAGAGGTATTGCTGTGACTGTGCAATAAAGAGCTGAATGGCCAATAGCTAGGCAAGAGGTGTAGGCGGGACTTCTGGACAGAGAGCACTGGGGAGGAGAAAGGGGAGTCACCAACTGGATGCAGAGGAAATAGGGCATGGAGGAGGAGAGGTAAAAACCACGAGTCACATGGCAGCATATATATATTCACAAAAAATGAGTTAATTTAAGTTGCAAGAGCTAGTTAGAAACAAACCTTAGTTAAGGCTCTTAACTAACTTAGAAACAAACCTTAGTTAAGGCTCTTAACTAATCTTAGTTAATGGCACAGTTAAGGCTCTGTGCCATTATTTGGGAGCTGACGGGACAGAGAAAGACTCGTTACAGGCTGCGTTTTTCCCTCTGGATTTCTCCAGTGCTACCTGTCTGGATACAAACTGATTTTTAGTTTCACTCAAAATAAAGCTCACTGATCTATTGACCGTGTAAACATCGTATGCGATCATTGTAATTACCTTCATCTTAAAAACTCCACTGGAAATGCTTACTGGAGGAGGGGCTCGGTTCGGTAAACCTCAAATCTTCTCCTCTTTTCTTCTCCTCTCCCCAACTTTTTAATGTCCTTCATAAACTGCAAACAGGACTGTGGGGGCCACAGGCTGTGAGACCAGGATTTATCCCTGCTGCTTGTACTGGCTTTTTGGAACCTATTCTCTTTGGAGGGATATCTTGCTCAGCCTAGATATAGTAGGGAGGGCCTTGGTCCTGCCTCAAAGCAATGTGCTAGACTTTGGTGACTCCCTATGGGAAGCCTTATACTATCTGAGGAGTGGATGGGAGTGGCGGGAACTTGATGGGAGAGGGAGGAGGGTAGGGAGTGGGAACTGGGGTTGGTATATAAAATAAGAAAAAATAGTTTTTTAAATAAACAAAACATAAAAAATGTATAAAGAAAAAACACGCAAAGAGAAAAATCATTTTAAAGGTTACTGCCCCTTTAAATTACCCAGACACGTATCACTCATGAAGTTATGAGGTGTGGCTTCATCACATGTCTGAGCCTTTCTTTCCGTGACAGCCTTGCCATGTGACTGGGCCCTAAACTGTGCTTCCAGAAATTTAATTTTTACTTGGCCTGCTTTCCTTCCCTTCCTGGCCTTTTCCGTTTCTTCACCTTGAGCACAGAGCCAACACAGGGTGTGTATCTCTTTATGTGTGCATGTGCACACGTGCGCATACTCATGGAGCTATGATGGAGTCAGGGGAGCAGTGAGTGAGTGCAGAGTGGCCAGCGTGTGGTGATGCTCGGTTAGCAGTGCCATTGCTGTTGTCAGAAGTCACCTCAAGCAGAGCTGACTCATGGTGGAGCCCCCGGAGGTGACTGGAATGTTTTGGGTGAATGTCCCCAGATGGAGACTTGCAGGGAGATAGCTCTTGGGTCCAGGTTAATTCTGCTACTCACACAGATGGACCCTCATAGGCCCTGTGTTCTCTATCAGCTTCAGCTTCCTCACCTGCAAAGCAAGGACGGTCTGGCAGGACCATTGCCACAATGCTTCTTGTTGAATGTCACTTGAATCTGGGAGTGGGGTTTTTTTTTCATCTTTTTTTTTTTTTAAGCCTAAAACCATTTCCAGTGTTTCCTGAGGTTTTTAACAAAGAAGTTTCTAGTCTAGTTTTTTAAAATTAGTTTACTGCTGATAAATTTGGTCACTCAGATACTCACCAAGAGTCTTTCACCTGGGAGGATGGGAATGGCTGGATACTTGAAAAGCAGACGTTAGTGGATGGTGAGCAGCTTCCTAAGTCTGTGCATTTGTTCCCCTATATGGGGGCAGAACTGGGGAATGGAATCCAAAGGCATTGCCTGACCATTGTTCCTCAGAAGGCATCCTGAAGATGGGGGGGGAGGCACGTGGAGTTCTGTGGTTGATGGATTACACAGCTGTATAAATATTCAATATTCAAGGTTTTTAGCCAGTGACATTTTTATTAGATGGTGTCGCTATTCAGTTCAACTCTTCTGACATGTCCTCGCGTGTAAAATGAAGAAAGAGAGAGAGAGAGAGAGAGAGAGAGAGAGAGAGAGAGAGAGAGAGAGAGAGAGACCGTTAACATGGACGGATGCAGAGACGCTTTCCCACCACATCAAACTGCAGACTGCTGCTGAGTACTGGAAACAAGCTGGGATTTCAGCTTAAGGGGCAAGCCCCGCTGTCCAAGGTGCTGAAGAAGACAAGCTGTTGGGGTGTCCATCACTAGACCTCATCGTCAGGGAAAGGAGGGCACACTGTCTCCAGGGCTGCATTCTACCCACCCCAGAATCATCAGGTGCCAGGATCCTGGTACCTCCCACCTATGACTTGGAAACAACATAAGACATGGACCTCTAGGGACAGGTCAGTTCCGCATGTGGCTTTATCACTAAGGATGTGCTTGAGTAACCCCCAGAAGAGAGGATTCCCAAACCACACCATTTACCTGGATATCACTGTATGGATGCCCTCAGATTTACTATGTTGTTGGGATGACCTTGAACTTCTGATCTTCCTATTTCCATCCACCTCTTACTCAAGTGCTGAATTACAAGCACACAACACCACACCCCTTTAAAATTTATTTATGGGGTGTGTGTGTGTGTGTGTGTACACGCACGCACACACATGTATACATGTGTGTCACAGTGTGCATGAGAAGCTCAGAGGGCAGTCTGTAGGAATCTATTCTCTCTTATATGTAGATTTCAGGGATGGAACTCAGGCCATCAGACTTAGGGGCAAATACCATTACCTACTGAACCGTCTCACTGCCCTCTCTTTCATTGCGTGGCTGAGGACTTAACTCAGGGTTTTTGTATGCTAGGCAAGCATTCTTCTGGCTGAGTCATGTCTCCAGGCCTTCACTGACAGACTGGAGACAGCATTGCCAGTTGTGACCAGGTTCTCCTCCAAGCCCACAGTCAAGCGACTGGTCTGGAAACAGGATGAGCACCAGAGAAGGGAGAGCTGAGGAGGCCAGAGAGTAAAACCCTGGCATGGGCCCAAGAAGGGATCCTTTTTGCAGCTCATTTCTGCATGCTCGCTGTACATGCACTGTGAAAGATCCTTTACACACACCCCGTCTTCAGTTTACAAATGGAGTTTTATTAAATTCTTTTTTGTTTTTTGAGACAGGGTCTTGCTGTACAATAGACTGGCCTCGCACTGGTTATACAGAACAGGCTGGGCTTGAACTTGTAATCGTCTCATGTACTGGGGTAGCAGCCAGAACCACCTCGTCCAGTTTTATTTGATCCATTTTAATGTCTCTGTAAAGATTAGGACTTCATTGCCATTTGTTTTACAGCTAAGTAAATGTTGTCCCAGAGTGCTGGAGGGACTCGCCTGAACTCTGGCAGCTGACAAAGGACAGAAGTGAGATTTTCAGTGGTCTGCCTGGAAGACCCTCACCCACTCTACAGAAACTGTCCTCCCTTGACTCTGGGGGTGGGAGGCTGAAACCCAGCTGGTATGGAGTGAACCAAAGTCACTAGCAAGCACACCTGTTGGAAAGGGGAGGAGTCTCATCCACGGCCTGACTTCCCTGACCTGAGACAGCCTGGAAGATGCTCCTGGAGGACACAGGCTGTGCTGGCCAGACCCTCAGCTGGCAGTGTCTCTCAGTGCTTGTGGAAGACTGATTGGGAGGATCCATAGGCTAAGCCATCTGAGAAAACTGTTCCGTGGGGGCATCTTGTTCTTTGGGTCAGGAATCAGGGACCACAGTTTACTGCAGAATATCTAGCATCATCTCCCTTTGGCCCCCCATGGGAGCAACAGCAGGGGCTGCCATGGCTGAGCATCCCCTTTGCACCTTCCAAAAACATCCACGTGCACCCACTAGGTGCTGAGCGTGAGGGCTCTGACGGCCAACTCCATAAAGTTGGTCTTACCAGACTGGCCACAGACTGCCTGTTGTCACGTGGTTGGCCACAGACTGCCTGTTGTCACGTGGTTGGCCACAGACTGCCTGTTGTCACGTGGTTGGCCACAGACTTCCTGTTGTCACGTGGTTGCTGTCAGCTCTCACTCTCGTCCCTGCTGGCACTCAGTTCCGGGAACATTTCCTTCCACCCCACACACCTTTTCATAGCTGAGAAGTGGAAGTGGGGGCTGTAAGAGGGAAATGAGCCAGTGTGGGAGAAGTTGCTTCTGCCTGTTCCTTCCTCTCAGAAATGATCGTCTGAAGGCAAATTAGCCCAGCCTTAGCCCACACCTGAGCAAGAAAAAGGGACCGGTTAAATTCATTTTCCTGGTTGGCTTTTTCAAGCTTGGTGTTAATCTATTCACAGGCTCAGCCCATCAGGAGCAAACATGCTTCTTCAGGAGTTTTCTAACTGAGAACAAATGCCTCATTAAGTTAAACAGATTAACCCGAGAGCAGTATTGATGTCGGACAGCATAATGAATGTCATTATAGAGAAGGCACAATAGTCCTGAGAGGGCCCTAGCCCACCAGCAGTGGCTCTGTAAGCATACTGACTGTTTGTTTGCAGCTGGAGGTGGGATTTCTTTTGGGGGTTGTAGAGAGGGTGATGGGAAGGAGCCATTGTCTAGAGTCAAGGTCACAGTCTTTCCTGTGATGGCCAGAGTCTCTGAGCGCTTGTGAAAAGTACATTGTCAAGGGGGGGGGGGAGCTGTGCCTGATGCACTCACTGTTGGATAAAGGAGAAAAAGTGAGTTTAGCTTTTGAAACAGGAAGATGGAAGGGAGTGTCAGACCCAGGCCTCAGAACCTGGGGTCCAGACCCAGGCCTCCCCTTGTCCAAATGGTTGATGTCCAGCCCAGGCCCTCCAATCACTGAGAACTGCACCTGTCACTTTCACAAACATTGAACTCATTAATATGTGGAAACACAGGCAGATGGGAGTTTCCAGCCCTGGATTTACAGGTGAGGGAACGGAGGCTTAGGGGGAGGGAAGTGACTTGCCTGACAATATCAGCTTATGGGGATAGTGGACACAGGGCAGACTCCTGATCCTCACACCTCTGCTGCCTGATGCTCTATCCCCTGAGTCATCAGAGCCGCTCCACTGGGACCCCTGAGAGCATCATAAATGCCTTGTGGGGAAGCAACAAGATACACGGCAGCCACGGGCTAGTTGTATCAGTAGCCTCCTATGTGATAACGAAATACTAGAGAAAGCAGCTTACAAGGAGAAAAAGTCTATCTTTGCTTAAGGTTTCAGATCACGGCTGTCCTCACTGGCTCTACTGAGGTGGTCCTGCGGTGAGACAGAGAACATCACAGCTGCAGCCCGTCGTGATGGAGTGAAGATGCTCACTTTGTGGCAGGCGGGAAGCAGAGAGAGTATAAGGGGCTAGGAATGAGATGTACCCTTCCTCAACCCCACCTTCCCTCCTCCTGAGCCCTGTCATCCTTCAACTAACTCCAAGCAATGTGTCTGCTCCATGGTACTCTCCTGTTCTTTCTGGTCCAGCCCCTCTCATACTGTGCATAAGATTCATGACTGCAGCCCGACTGTGGTCTTGTGGGATAGATAACCTGGGCACAGTGGGTGACCGCTCTCTCTACTTCACTTAGTGAAATACTTCCTCAGATGAGGCCCCAGAGGATGAATTCAATGATGTTAAAAAAGCTCATCAGCTGACCGTTGAGCCTTTAACAATGAGCCCTTGGGGACAGTCTTAGGTTCAAACCAGATCAGGAGCCATAGACTAATTTAAGCATGCCCCAGGACACCCTGGCCCGGAGCCCTGGGTGTCACCATTGGTTTCACTTTCTTCTTTGGCACAGCAGGCTGAGCACTCACAGAGTTGCTCTGCTCAAGTGAGCTGATGAGGTCTCTGCAGCAGGTGCTCAGGAGGCTGGAGCTTTCTGCTTCATTCAACTGGACTTACGGTTGGAGGCAGGCTGAACTCGGCCAGGGGGAGAGGAAGAGGCCCGTCTCCTCAGGTTCAGCCCAGCAGGTAGGGGCACTCTCACACCACACAGTCCATCAGACTTCACCTAGGGCTATCAGGATCTGAGATGACAGTTATAGGTCTGTCTCCTTGCTCCCCATGTGCTGGGGATCGAACCCAGGATCTCAAGCAGCTAGGTGAATTCTGTGCCTTGCAGTTCCCCTTCCAGGCCTCATATCCAGTTTGAAATGATGGCAGGGCACTGGAGAGTCAGGGATGGGAAGGGAATGGAGAAGAACGGGAAGGGTATGAGACGGGGCAAGGACCCCCAAAAACTAAAACAGGAAAGACTCCGGGTTCAGCAAGGAGGGAACTTGCCTGTTTTCCTACGAACAGAAGCAGAGGACTATGCAAACAAGGGCAGGATCTAACGGCTTGTCAGAAGTTGAAGTAAGAAAACGTCTGCATATTCTTATTTAGAGACCCAACCAGTCACCCTAGTATTGGCTACTCTGAGAGGTGGTACTACTATATGTACTATTTGTCAGGTGACCACACTGAGACTCAGGGCAGCTAAGCGATCAGTTAAGGTCACCCAGCTCCAAAAATCAGGATTCATATCAGGACTGGAACAGGATTACCCATGGACCACAGTGCTTAACATGAAAACAGGCGGGCTAGTGTTTGCTTCCCTGAAAACTGTAGGCACCGGGAAACTGTCTGCTACCGCAACTGTCCCACCCTGACTCTCAGGTAGGGAGCCAGCAGTGGGTGAGAGACCTAGGACCTGTGGTCCCCCCACCCCCAGCCTTGTCTGCAGAAAGGCAGGGCCACAGCGTGTTAGCACTCCCCACCCCCAGGCCCTGGCAAGGCTCTGTGACTCATAGGCTGTGTCCCCACTTCAGGGTGTGAACCTGGCTCTTCACTCAGTACCTGTTCTCTCACAGAGGGGGCTCTGATTATTCCGGCTGTGCTTGGAGGCTGTAGCCCCACTGCAGGCTGGGTACTTCATCTGCTGAACAGCGCAATGCTGTATTTCATTCCACTGCAATCAATCAATCAGTCAACCAATCAATTGATCAACCAGCCAGTTAATTCTCACATCATCTGTAATTTCTCTGATGGCGGGTCCTGTGTTTGTGTTTGTTTAGGTTGTAGTGTACTCTCCTGACCTTGGGGAGTAGAATAAACATACTTCGAGCAAGGAAGAAACAGCTGTAGAAGCTCAGGATCAAAGGTGGGGGTAAAGAGAATCGGGGACGGGAGCTGAGGTACTCTATGAATACTGCAAAGCCACCAGTTCAGCTTTGGGGTGTGGGAGGGATTTGTTAGCTGCTGGTACGTAACAAAGTGCTCTATAGACCATGCTGGGAAATGGCTAGGATGCCCACTCACTAGCTTAAAACCATATGCCTTTATTTAGCCTGGGAGTCTGTAGGTAAGCCTAGTGCAGTTGGTCAGGGGTGAGTTTGTTTGAGCTTGTCTGGGTGTATGCAGGGATCAGCAGTCAGCTTAAGGCTCAGCTGGAGCTGGCTGACTGAGCATGGCTCTAGCTAAGTTGGTTCCCTTCTGTTTTCTGTGCACTCAGCAGACAGCAGACAGCCCAGACATGTCTTCCTGGGTGATGATAAAGGCCCTGTGAGAGTGATCTTTAACTATCAATTTGATACAACCTAGGATCACCTTGGAGGAGAGTCTCCATGAGAGATTGTTTATATTGGGTTAGTCTGTGGGAAATATCTATGGGGAATTATCTTTTTATGTGTATGCATGTATATCTATATGGGCTCACGGGTGCAGTTGCCAGTGGAGACCAGAAGAGGGCATGGGATCCTCTGGAGCTGGAGTTACATGTGTTTCTGAGCTGCCCAGGCTGGGTGCTGGGAACTGCATTCAGGTCCTTTGCTAGAGCAGATGCATTCTTAACCACTGAGTCATCTTTCCAGCCTTGTGGGAGCTGATTGATGAGGCAACATCCAGGCTACTGTGGGCAGTACCATTTCCTTGGCAATGGCTCCTGAATTGTATGAATATACAGAAATTAAGCTGAACAAGAGAAAGCAAACAGATAAACATGCGCATACCTACACTCTGTTCCTGCCTTGTGGATGTGGTATGACCAGTTAGGCCAGACTCTCGCCTCTGTGGCTCCCCCAGTGACAGACTGCAGCTTGGAACTGTGAGCTCAGATTCTCCTCCTAAGTTTCGTTTTGTCAAGTTATTTTATCAAAGCAACAGCAACGAACCTAGGACAGGCCCCAAAGATAATGAGTGAATACATGCAGGTGTCTTCAGTGCTAGGTGGATACGGGGACAGGCAGGAAAAGAAAAAAGGAAAAAAATACATATTTATTTATCCAAAGGCATATAAGAGAAGAAATGGGATTCTGTTTGTGCCTGAAAAGAAGTTGTATGTGTATGGTGTGTGTGTGTGTGTGTATGGCGTGGGTGTGAAAGGTGTGGGTGTGAGGGGTGGGGATGTGTGGATGGGATGGGGCCTGCATATGGAATAGGGGATGGGCAAGCTCATTAAGCTGAGCACAGGGACATCTCGGGGTGAATGCTGTCCCTAAACAGACCAGGAGCCCTTTCATCCGCATTCCTTTCCCTCTTATTTGTCAATGGCAGAAACAAACACAGCTAAAGACTAGAATGGAAAGGAGAAAGAAATGAAATAATATTAGCACATGAGAAGAAAGAACTACGATATATAAATAAAAGTATAATATATAAGAATTATTAATTAGCTGGGCAGTAGTGGCGCACACCTTTAATCCCAGCACTTGGGAGGCAGAGGCTGGCGGATCTCTGTGAGTTTGAGGCCAGCCTGGTTTATAAGAGCTAGTTCCAGGACAGGCTCCAATGCTACCTAGAAACCCTGTCTAGAAAAAAATAAAAAAGAATTATGTAGAATATGTTAGTACCAGAGCAGCAGCTTTGGGAAAGGAACTGATATGCAATTACCCTTCAGGGCAAGCTTTATTAGGAGAGGGAGTCTTGTCATGAGTCTGTGGGGAGCACATGATTGGGCCTGGAGATGGGAGACCATAAGAAGGGAGGGCATATCACATAAAAGGCACATGATGGGGCTTTAAAGGGAGAGAGAGGCTTCCCTTTAAGCCTGGAGAGTAACTTCTTTAAAAGAGGCAGCTTGACTCTAAAAAGAGAGAAATGCAAGCCATGATGGACAAGACAACAGGGTACCCCAGGAGAGCCCCAGAAAACCCCCCAAACAAAGGCACATCTTGGGTTTTGTTAGTCCTGGGGGGTTGGCAGGAAGTTCCATACCATGTGACTTAGTTAATAGAATTCTGCACATAGAGATAGGTACAGCACAGGACCCAGAGCCCCAGGTATTCAGGTAGTAGGGGCAGGAGGATTGGAAGCTCAGTCTCCCTCGGCTAGAGTGAGTTTAAAGCTCACCTGGGCATTGTAGTGAGACATTGTCTTAAAATAATAAGTAAAAAGAAGTCTTGCTGGGTGTGGTGATGCACGCCTTTAACCCCAGCACTCCAAGGTAGAGACAAGTAGATCTTGGTGAGTTTGAGGCCAGCCTGGTCTGCAAGAGCTAGTTCTAAGACATCCAGCTGGGGCTGTTACATAGAGAAACCCTGTCTCAAAAAAATCAAAAAGAGGTCTCCATGCCTGCCTTGAATGTGTGGGGCCCTGAGTTCAATTCCCAGTATAGTAAAATGTAAAAAATACAAAAGAAGAACAAATAAGGATAAATAAATAAGGCTTTAGTATTTACAGGTTTACTTGACATAATTGGATCCCACAAACCCACTTGTCCAGTTAAAATAGCTAAAGTGATCAAAGGTAAGTTCCTAGAGGTCCTTTAATGTTTAAAACTTCTTGTTTAATCCTAATTTATAAGTCAGGGATTGAGGTTGGGTGTTGGTGACACACACCTTTAATCCCAGCATTTGGGAAGCAGAGGCAGGCAGATTTCTGAGTTCGAGGTCAGCCAGGTCTACAAAGCAAGTTCCATGACCCTCAAGGCTACACAGAGAAAAAGAAGTCAGGAATTGTTTCCAGTGGTTCCCCCCACCTCAGTCTAATTTTCCCTAATTTCAAACTTTAAAAGAAGAGCCCCTCATAAGAGGATTGTTACAACCTAATGCTTTGGTCCACCCATTAGGGTTCCCAGCCAATGCCCAGAATAGTCAAACTCATTGTCTTGTCCTAACAGTCAGAGCGAACACTGGGACTCCGCTGGTGAGTTCTGCCACCTTCCGATGTTAGCAGCCAGGTGGTTGTGACCTTGGCCTCCAAAGTGACATGGCATGCACTTCCAGGATGCCCGTGGGGACCTCAGTAGCTCTCCCACAGCCCCTATCTTTACAGATAGGCTCTTTATTGGGTCTACCTGTCCTCAACAGTCAGAGACATGGTGTATGGGTGACACTCTCCTTTAAGGAGACTTATTAAAAAACATAGTGACAGCATCCGGGTTCTGGAATGATGCTGGTGTTTTCCTCATTACAAGCATACTTCCAACTTAAAGTTAACAGACTCCCTCATGCTGCTGTGAAAGCCTGCCTCTCTAGAGACTTGGGCCACCTCTTTCCTGCTGCCAGAGTTACTAGTAAATGTCAAAGCTGCCCAAAGACATTGAATGTAGTAACATTCCTTCTTAGCCTTGGGTTTCACATCGTTGAAACAGCAAATGACTGACAGGGTAGGGTCTTTCATGTTAGAGGCTTTCATGGTACAAGTGTCCCAGTGGATCATGGGGACGGTACTCACAGCTGTACACAGCTACTGAAGCCCTCATAAGACAGAGCATCACATTTGGGTCCTACTGGCAGTGTGTGTGTGTGTGTGTGTGTGTGTGTGTGTGACCAGTGCAATTAATCCCGTGTCTCTTGTCACATGCCAGACACCTTCCCAGAGTCCTCAGCTACCTGGGTGGGGGGGCCCTTGGGGTCACCCAGTTGCAGATGGTGTGATACCCTGTTCATGGCCCTGACTGATGGAGCCCTGTAGAATGTCCTGGTTTTTCTCTGCTTTAGCCAAGTCATCTTGACAAAGGACAACACTGAAAAAAAAAACGAACAACAACAACAGCAGCAACAACAACAGCAAAACCACATGTGTCCAAATATCCGGCAGCCATCTTAATGCCACAAGCCTAGGCCAACAAATGGTCTCATCTTTAATATACCAGAAACCATTGGGCCATTGCTTAAAAACTGACTCCTTCAAGGTAAAAAAAAAAAAAAAAAATCTGGGAATGAATTGCCCCATGGGTTCTCAAAATATAAATCAATGTCACTTCCATTTCCTTGGGTGTTTCCTGATGACACCATGCTGTATCTTAAAGTAACGTTCCTTGCCTCCTAAGGAGCAGAGACGCTGCTGGTGGAATCCAAGACGTATACCTACCTCTCCAAACACGTGCTAGCAGGCTCTTAGAAAGATATGCCATAGAACTTCATTCTTCTAGGTGGGCTCCATTGGATCACCTGTTTAACTGAGAGACAACCTTTTAAATAACTTCTTTACAAACTCCTGAGCCCAGAGTTTGTCCTGGGCCAGACCTTAACCTGCCATACACATTGCAGCCTTTCTTTCCCCCATCTCAAGAAGACTCAAGGATGAGCGCCCCCCCTAGGTCATTCTTCAGGTCCTGCGGCTGCCAAGCTTCCATCCAAACAGAAGTGTCAACTGTGGGTCTGAATGTTGTCATTGTTTTATTCTTTTACTTTAATATAATTATTTAGTTTTGATTTTTGAGCCAGTCTTATTCCCTAGCCCAGGCTGGTGGAGAACTCACTATGGAACTCAGATAGGCCTCAAACACTTGACAATCCTCCTGCCTCAGTTTTTCACAGATGTGAGCCACCACTCCCGACTTTTTCAGTAGTTTATAACCTACAGGCTCAAATCCTCCACGTAACTTGTTTTTACCACATGTGGCAAACTCTGAGACCTGCAGTAACCTGAATGGGTATTCACTCAAAAAAGATTTCTTAAAGCAGGTATGGTAGTGAAAGCCTTTAATCCTAGAAGTCTTGAGGCAGAGGCAGGAGGATATCTGTGAGTTCTAGGTTAGCTAGAACTACACAGTGAGACCCTGTCTCAAAAAAAAAAAATTCCTCAAGTCTCTTGTTTCAGATAGCACTGCCCTGGCTTAGGAGCCCATGACATCATCCCAATTTCACCATCTGCGATGCACTCCCCACCCCCACCCTTGCTAGCCAAGTTCACAGACAGCTTCCCCAGACGCTGGGGCATTTTCGGTTTTCTTTCTTTCCTATTAGGGATGGGATGCTTCTCTGCTTGCCATCTGCTTCATCCAGGATTCTGATGTATTGCTTCCTCTGTGCCCAGAAGTCCACCCCTATACTCCCACACTCAGTGACACAGTCTGTTAGAGGTTACTGTAATCTGTACCAACTGAAAGGTGGGCGAAGATTCTTGCCCCCCCCCCACCGTGGGATGTCTGCCAGATAGCACCAAACTCTCTTTCCACCCCCAGGAAGAAGACTACCCACCTCTGCCTCTCTCCCCAAGGTCCCCCCCCCAACCCTGGGATATCCTACCTCAAATCTCCAACAAGACCTACAACAGCCACCCCTTCCGTCAGTGAGAGGAGAGTACCACTAATCCTTAGATAGACGTCACAAGATCAGTAGCACATGCTACTGAGGTGGCAGAGTCTGCTGCCTCAACCAGACAAGCACAACAGCATGTTTCTGTAAAACCCTTATTGTAACACGCATCCTGACCATGCTGAGCTATTGTTAGAGACCTCCACTGTGCCTCTTCTATTTTCTTGGCTAATGCCATATAAATGGAAAACCTAGGGGTGGGTTGGCCTCCAAGAACTCCTTATATTTCTATTTGTGTTACTCTTTCAAATACAATAGGTTGTCTACGATGCTTAAGGCACTGTATGCCCTTGTCTCTATAAATCTCCTCTACCATCTTCTCAAAGATTTGTTTTCATGGAGAAATAGCGGCACTGAAGCCAATGGCGCAGTCTGCATTTTCTACAGTGTGCATGCGTGTATGTGCATGTGTGTGTGTGCAGGCGTGCGTGCATGCATGCATGTGTGTGTACATGCATGCTGGCATGCATGTGGGGATTAAAGGACAACCTTCCACCTTATTTGAGGCAAAGTCTTTGTTGTCTGCTGTTGTGTACTCCAGTTTGGCCCAGGAGTTTCCAGGTGTTCTCCCCTGTCTCCCTCTCCTGTCTTGTTGTAGGAGTGCTGGGGTTGCAGGTTCTTGGAATTTAAAATCCTCCTCCTGCTTGCAGGGCAAGTGCCTTATTGTCCAGTCACCTCTCCAGTCTGTGGTCCCCCCTCCCCCACTCCCCGGCAGGGCTGGGGATCGAACATAGAACCTTGTGTATGCAAGGCAAGTGCTCGACCACTGAACACTGTGTTTCCTATATTCCTGATGCTTTAGATTTCAGAAACTCTGTCCTGGGGGTACAGGGGCTGATTCAGAAACAGCACATACCTCTCCATCTTGGATGCATAAAACAACTGGCCTAGAACCCAGACCCAATGGCACCCTTTATCTGACTCTCACGCATCAAGCCAGCATTTCTTGCATCCTAACCCCTCTCACCAAGGCTGGGCTGCAGGTGTCCAGGGACCACCCCTCTAAGGAAAAGGCATTGCACTTCATCTCTAAGCTCACTCATCATAGCTACCTGCTTTGCCCAGCCCTCTCTATGAAAACCCTAGTACGGGCTCAGAGCCAATGTCCTGTCACCACTGTCACCTCCTGACCCACCCTTGTGCTTCACACGTGGTCCTCTGGAATGCTCCATGCTGGGTCCTGGGGTTTTGTGCTTGCATACACTTCTTACTTTATGCCAATCATTTTTATTCAATTACCACACTCCAGGCAACTATTGAGCATATTTTAAAATGACTGAGAACTGGCACATTGCTTCGCTTTATGGGCCAAAGCAAATCGCAGGGCCAAGCCAGGTTTAAGAGTTGGGGAATGAGGTCTTCTTGTCTCCTGAGAGAGAAGCAGCAAAACTCTCATCCAAGGGCAGGCCACAGATACACACTGGGAAGGGCTGTGGCTACGTTGTTAACCTGTGGTGACTCATCATTCAGATTCCTCAACAAACCAGGAAGGGGAGAGAGAGATTCTGCCAACTGCTAAGGAACTGGTAAGGAGCGCCACAGACTGTATCAGCGGCTGCATATCACTTACTATTCCAGAAAAACTTGGACAAGTGACTGAAGAGACAACTCAGGAGCTTTGATTGCTTCAGAGGACCAGTGTTCAGCTGCAGCACCCACAGTAGCTCCCAATTGCCTGTAACTCCAACTACAGGGGATCTAATGCCCTCTCCTGGTACTGGCAGGCACCCACACTCATATGGCATTACCTCCCCCAATATAAACATAACTAAAAATAAAAATACAATACTTTTAAAAAATCAGGAAAAAGATAAGAATAGATGCTTTTCCCACTCTACTTTCCCCACAGAAAAGGATAAAAACCAGGGTCTCGTACAGATTTCACCACTGAGCTCCATCCCAGCTTTTGGTGTCTCTACTTCTCTTCAACATTGTGCTTAAAGTTCTAGCTTGTGCTGGAAGAAGTGAAAAATAGGGGCTGGAGAGACAGCTCTGCAGTTAAGAACATTGGCTGCTCTGACAGAGGTTCCAGGATCAATTCCTTGCACCCTTATGGCAGCTCACAATTGTCTGTGACTTTAGTTCAGGGGACCTGATACTCTCTTTTGGCCTCCATGGTCACCAGGGAGTTGTGTGGTGCATAGACACAGATTCAGGCAAAACATCTATGCACAAAGAATAAGTTTAAAGATGTCATTTTAAAGAAGTGGAAAACCAGTAAATGCATCCATATCAGAAAGACAGAGATCAAACATGCGGCATCCGGGAAAGTGATTGTCTGTGTTGAGCACCCAACACCATCTGTGAGTTAACAGAGCTAAGGTAGCTTTGGAAAGTCGGAGGCTGCAGAGTCAGCACAGCAGAAAGCCATGTAGAGAAATACGGCTTTAGAATAGGAAAGTATGTATGGCTGTGTCAAAATTAGAGACTGTAGAGAAAAATCTAGGAATGTGTATTAGTTACTTTTCCATTGTCGTGGTGAAACACTCCTACCAAGGCAGCTTATAGGAGAAAGGGTTTATTTGCCCTTCCTGGTCCAGAGGGTTAGAATCCATGATGGCAGAGTAAAGGCGGCAAGCAGTGGCAGCAGGAAGCTAAGGGATCACATCTTGAACTGCAAACAGGAAACAGAAGAGAGCACGTTGGGAATGGCTTGAGGCTTTGAAACCTCAAAGCCCACCCACAGTGACAGACTTCCTTTAGCAAGGCTACACCTCCTAAACCTCCCCAAATAGTGCCACTAACTCACTAACTGGAGTCTAAGCATTCAAACATCTGCACCTACGGTGGACATTCTCCTGTAAACCACTGCAGAGGGACAGACTTCATTCCCAAGCCACAGATATGATACTGTTGACTTCATTCCCAAGCTACAGGTGTAATACTGTTCTTAGCCAATCCTTTCCAAATCAGTATGTAGCCTCAACTCATCTGAACCCCAATTCCCTATATGCTGTTGATTTACCCACTGAAAAATACAGACTCATTTAGAACCAGGTATCTCTAGTATGGCCCAAGGAGGGAGGGGCTTCCCAGTGGTTAGAGCTGCCTGAGATGGGCAATGGACCTCGGCTGCCCTGAGAGGTGCTGGATTCTCCATCCTGGGGGGTGTTCAAGACCAGCCAGAGGGAGTCACAGTTGTGACAGGCAAGGACAGTGTCATCAAAGAGACTTGGGCTTGAATCGTAACTTGGATATTGCAGGGCAAAGGATGTCCCCTTTCAGAGTCTCAGATTGTCTGCCTGTGAGACGGTTGTAGTCCCATTGTAGTTCATTGTTCTAGTGTATTTTCTCTTGCCATGCTAAACCATGACCGAAAGCAACTTGGGGAAGAAAGGGTTTGTTTAATCTTACACTTTCAGATAACTGTCTGCCATCGAGGAAGGACAGAGAGGGACGGAAGCAGAAACAGAGGCAGGAACCATGAAGAGAAGCTGCTGACTGGCTCTCTTCCCTCTGGCTTGCTCGGCTGCTTATGTAGCCCAGGTTTACCTGCCGAGGCATAGTACCGCCCACAGTGGGCTGCGCCCTCCTACATCAATAAGCCATCAATGCAGTGCCACAAGACAATACACGGCCACGGGACAATCAGATCTGGGCAATTCTTCAGTAGAGGTTCCCTCTTCACAAATGACTCTAGGTGTGTGACAAGGTGGTTACTGAAGCTGACCATGACACCTACTAACTCATTAAGTTTATGGAATTTAAATGAAGTAATACATCCAGAGTACCAGTGTAGAACAAGGCAAGGATGACACCCAGGGGAAGGGGCTGATGTCATTACTCTTGCTGAGGGCACAGTTCTAAGAGGGGGCCTTGGCAGTCACTCTCTGTCAGCACTTTGGGGTTGTGGGATCCTCTCTCCACCACTCATCTTAGTGAGTGGCTCAGTCCTTTCCCTCTCGCTGTCCCCTGGAGCTCTTCCTCCAGAGAGGGTCTCTGCCACATCCCAGACCCCTCCTGGCTTGTCTTTACTAACAGAGACCTGTAGCATATGGTGACAACCCCATCTTCCTTGCTCATGCTACCCACACGCTTATGAGGACAACTGAGTCACACCACAAGAGGCCCTGGGGTGTGCAGTGTCTCAGCACAGTCACTCTTTAAGAAGGAACCCTTTTTCAGGGGGGTGATTTGGGGGCAGTGACCTTCCATCTCTTGACCTTTTAGTCTCTGAAATGAACTTGAATTTCAAACAGAGAGATCCCTGAAGCGGCTCAGGGCTCTTGCTGAGCGTATGGAGTCAGGGCTCCCCATGGGATGAACGGGCAGAGTTTTATCATCTCTGGGTGTCAGGCAAAGGCTCCTCTGGGAATGATGGGGCACTTAGCACTAGTTAGTGACTATGTTGCACAGATTTAAGGACCTTCTTGGAATCGATCTTCCTGTAAAAATCACGCTTTGGTCTCCAAAGCGAAGCGACCACCAGAGAGCCTTCAATGAATCACGTGTTATGAAGTGGAGGAGCAGCACACGTGGAGAACAGGCCATGAAGGAAACAGAAGCTCTGCCAAGACAAGACATGTGTGCCCTGTGCCTCTGGCTCACATCTTGCTGGTATCTGCATCTTCATTCTTCAGAGGAATGTGATGTCCTGGACCTCTGTGCTTGCTGCGTGATGCTGATGTGGCAGTTCTTGCTCCTGGCCTCACCGCTGCTTGGTTCCCTTCTTGGAGAAAGGGGTAGTTCCCACTCCATCTCCACTACTCCTTTCACTCACCTGCTGAGGAGCTGGGCCAGAGAGGAGCCACTGAGTTCAAGAGGGCTCAGGGACCCCGATCCACATGGACTGTGGCTGCTTCAGATAACTCCCCAGATACAGTCATGGAGCTGAGATAAGTCCTCCCAAGCCACCCTCCAGTTACCCACAAACCCAGGAGGGGTTCAATTTGCCCAAAGTCCTGTCCACCTGTATTTGCCAGGGCTAACTGTGCCCACTCTGTGAAGGACTGAATATTTGAAAGGATGATATCTGGACCCCACCCTCATCCCATGAATAGTGAAGCCATGTAGGTCTCTCACAGCACATATGTCCTTTCTGTAACCCTGCATCTCAGGGTCTGTTTCCCCAGAGAGTCAGCTCCTGAGGAAGAGGTTCGTCCTGCCCTTGATAGGGTCCTGGTGGGAGGGTTCTGTGACACCAATGCAATCCCGATAGAGACAGACATGTTTTTAAACCACTGTTGAGCCCCAAGGACCCAGCATGGCCACTTCCATCAAAGCTTCCATCTGTGGGTGGGGGTGAGCTGGGTTTCTGTGATCTCTGTCACCATCACGACCCTTGGCTCTCTCAGTGTGGGCATTGTCTTGGCGGAGTAGAAGCTCGGCAGGTGGGAATGGGAGAATCCTGGGAGAATGGAAGGTAGATGAGGATGGAGGGCTGCTATAGAGGACCAGCACCACAGATCCATGGCATCAGAGTTGCCTGCCACACAGTTTGGTAGGCATGCTGACAGGTCTGGCCCATAGAAAAGCCTCTGACTGAGCAGGGTTCTGGGGAAGCAGTATGGGCCCAATATCAAGAGTTGGTGGCAGTCAGGTATGGCAGCAAGCAGTAGAAGATTGTTCTCATGGTGAATGGCCCAAAGGATGTACAGTGGGTTCCTGGGGAACCCTCTAGAAAGGGCCACCAGTACAGGTAGGAAAAAGTTATCTGCTCTGGGACTTCCTTTAATGGTTGGGGCCTGGAGGCCTATTTATAGAGCATCTCCAGAGAGTCAGTGTACCATGCCACAGTGCCTCCCAGGTGCTGATGCATCTGGGAAGGTGGAGGCCTAGGGAGGTCGCTCGAGAGACAAGTGTGGAGGGAGTGGAGTTAGGATGGAGGCCCAGACTCCAGAGTGTGTGGGACCTGACTGTGCATCCCGAGTCTCAGGCAAGCACTGACGGTAATCTGGGAGATCTAGAGGTAGCGTGCTCTTCAAGTCCAGGCCTCTAGCAAGTTCCCTGGTGCTGCTGGAGTTGCCCGTCCAGCGTTCATAGGAGCCTTTTGCAGGACAAATCTCATATCCCAAATGTGACAGGCTATCGGAAGTCGTGCTGGTGTGCTGAGGTGAGTCACCTCTGTCTTTTGGGTTCCTGGGGCATGTACAGATTCCCTCCGTACTCCACACCTGGAGCAGGACCCACAGAGCAGGGCCCTCTAGCCTCCCTTCTTTCCAGGAAGTCTGCCCACTTGAATTCCACGCACAATTACCCACCCAAGTAAGTGTTTAATTAAATTATCATGACAGTCATGGTGATTTAGCCAAATGGTTAACTGATGGCCTCGTGGTTTTGTCTGCACCCAGCAACCCAGCTGTGGAGATCTTCATCCTGGGCTCACCAGCCTATGCAAATGATTCTCTGTAACCAGCCATATTGCAGTGGCTACAGTTCTTGAGGCAGACAGCCCTTTCTGCAGACTGTGCTCCATGGCTAGTGTCCAAAAAAGCCCCTTGGAGAACAGGACAGGATCATCACGGATCGTCTGCATGTGTCCACCAAGGCTTCTGGTTCCAGGAGACAATCTCTGACCTTTACATGGTGGGACCTACGGAATAAAGCAGGTAGATATGGACCAGGAAGGGTGGATGAGGATTGTAGTGGACGTGGCTGGAAGCTGTGAAAACCTGTCTCTGCCGACAGGGTGCTGAGGGGGTATGTTGTGTCCCTTGCTCCTGTAGTGGCTGGGGTTTGGGCTGGAACGGAGGAGGTAGAGGCTTGTTTATAGAGCTGCTATAGGTAGGTCCTCAGGCTTCTTAGGGAGGCGGGGGTAATTGTGTTTGTTAACTGTTCAACTCCCTATCAGGAACACAAAGCTGAGGACTCTGAGGGTCCAGGATGTTCCAGGAAACACTGGCAACAGGTGTCTGTCTTGTACCAGATGCCATATCAATCAACTGTTGGTGACTTCGACTGGGGACTCAGAAGTTTGGGTGAGTGGGGGTGAGTGATGATTTGATATCCCAAACTTCCAGCCTCCCGTGTCCCCTGCTCATGGTTTGAAGATGCCTTGGGACCATGGGGCAACAACAACTGGGGATACAAACCACAAATGAGATTCCTGGGTATGACCAGAAGACTGTGGCACTACCATAGCTGGAGATAAGAAGAGACTGGACTCTACTTTATAGACACTGGGGACGGGTGTGTGTGTGACAGACAGATCAGTCCATGGTTCCATAAACTAGACGGAGCAAGGGGTGTCTGACAGGCTCCTGAGGGAAGGGCAGAGTTTGAGTGTGGTAAAGATGACCCTCTAAAGCCTGAGTAGACGAGCAAGATCAGCTGCAGGGCTCAGTGAGGGCCCTGGACAGCAGAGTACAGCGGATGCCCAATGCCCATTCATGCGTCCCTTGTGCCTGCAGCAGAGGGCTGGGCTGATGGAAGGAGAATGACAGGAGCTGGCTGGCTGGTAACTGGGACCTCAGCACGGTCAGATTGGAGACAGCAAAGACTGTGTGGGAGGAGCTGTCCCGGACTGACTGGTGTAGCATGAATTCTAATTGTTCTTACTAATAAAAACCCAGAGTCAGATATAGGGTGAATGCTGAAGGATCAGAGAAGCAGAACAGACAACCACTAGAGAGTTCTTATCGTTACCAGAGAATGGGCAATCCTGTCTCTACGAAACCTCAGACTGCCTGCTCAGACTGCATCCTCAGACTGCGCTGAGCTCATGTCCCCTTCTGCCTTATACTCCTCTCTCTGCCCAGCCATATCACTCCTGTCTCCACCTCCCTGGTGCTCGGATTAAAGGCGTGTGATCCCAAGTGCTGGAATCACCTTTGTGTGAGCTCTGTTTCTCTTTTAGACAGATTGGATCTCGTGTAGTCCCGGTTGACATTGAACTCATAGAGAACCATTTGCCTCTGTCTCCCGAGTGCTGGGCTTCTATGGCTCACTAGTGACTTATTTCTGCACTCTGATTTTCAGGCAAGCTTTATTTGTTAGATTGCAAACAAAATATCACTGCAGGCTGGGAACCATTGGGAAGGCAGAGAGAAAGTCAAGGGCCCTCTAAGCAAAGACTGGGAGGCCAAGCTGGCAAGGGGAAGGGAGCAATGAGCTCAACCTTGGGGGATCCAGCACTCTCTCCACACCACTGTGCATGAGTCGCTTGCCCTCCCTTGGCTTAATCTGCACATCAGCAGAACAAGGTCAATTTGAAAACCCCTCTGTGTTAGGCTTTGACCCTAAAGGGTTCTATGTGACACCTGCCACTTCATGGCCTGGTTCTTTTTAAAGGGACCCAGTTGTGTTCCAGCTCCAGTTGCCTTCTTTCTGAGAAAGGCAAGCCAGCAGCTGACTCAGCACTCTCCCAGAGCCCTCGTTACTCTGGGTCTGGTGGTGACAGGGCTGCTTGGTCCATTAGAGTCTGACGCTCGTGTGCCCTTGCCCTTGGAGATATAGTTAACGGGTGGTTCCAGCAGCTTCTATGGGAAGAAAAGGGCCAACAGGATGTGAACCTGACCCATGGATGGGAGAAGAGGCTGATACAGCAAAGTTTTGTGCTGGGCTCAGCTAGGGACCAAGGCCCAGAGGTGTTAGCAGAGATTTTAAGACTCTGGATGCCCCAACAGGCCAGACTCCCCTGCCCATCCCCCAGTGTGCCAGTTAGAGTCAGGCAACTCTGAGAAGCAGAGGGAGTTTTCCTCGGTGTGGCCTCAGTGGGTCGGGAGGAACAGATGAAGGGATCTGGTGAACCCCAAGTCTGTTTTCAGGGTATGGGTTTAAACAGACGGAAAGCAGAATGTACACCTGAGCAGTCCTGGTTAGGGTGTGACCCCACCCATTGTGGGTGCATTCAGTCTCAGCTCAGGTCTGTCCTACCTGGTTTGATATATTGTTAAGTAAATCAATGAACAGACTTGCCTTGGAGGGCAATTGTCTCCCCGCAGGATATAGGGATCTTGCTCTTCTCCTGGAGAGCCACTACAGCTGAGTTCTGCTTTGTTCCCTTACCAGAGTGTCCTAGCAGAGCTATATGCTTTTTCTCTGGCCCAAGATGTTTCTTTTGCTAACACTCTGCTAAAGGGAAGCCCCCTGCAGAAATGTAGCAATCTCCTCCTGCTCCTGCGAAAAGTTGGAACTGGACTTGATGGGGAAATAAATAAACGAACAAATAAACAAATAGAGGGTGGAGTGGGTGTGTTGAGTACTCGAGGGAGGCGGAGGGAGAAGTTGTGGGAGGCAATGATTAAGACATGTTGTTTACAGGTATGAAATTCTCAAAAGATTAAATACAAGATATTGCTCTTTTAAAAAGAAGGAGAAGGAGAAGGAGAAAGAGAAGGAGAAGAAGAAGAAGAAGAAGAAGAAGAAGAAGAAGAAGAAGAAGAAGAAGAAGAAGAAGAAGAAGAAGAAGAAGAAGAAGAAGAAGAAGAAGAAGAAGAAGAAAAGCAAGCACTTGAAGTGAAACCAAGCTCTGAAGCGTGCCTGGATGCCTTCATTCTATCTCTGCAGTCACCCCATAAGGTTGTAGCTGCTACTGTCTCAACTCCAGAGTCCTGTACTGTTGATCTCTAAGGAACTTCATAGGCACTTGGTCCAATGCCTTCACAATTACATACGCGGCTACAGAGACCCAGAGGGGTTAAGCGACTATTGAGTGGTCACAAAGTTCATTATTGGAAGACTTGGGTTTTCCCAAATCCCACCCCAGCAGGTACCTGTCTGTTCAGAGCCTTTGCAGATTTAGAAAAATGCAAGGAGCACTCTCTGTTGCTGGACTCAGGCAGGACAGCCTGCACAACCAGAGACCACCTTGCTGTGTGTCACCCGGTTACCTCCTTGGGCTTTCCCACTGACTCCCTGTGTGGGCAGATGCTGTCTCAGGAGCTGTGTCTAGCAGATCTGGAGATGTTTCCTGGAAGGTTCTATGACTCATTATCCTTTGTGTTATTGATTGTAGAGGTGGTTCCAACTTCTGGAGCCTTGTACTGGATATCTAGAGACCATGGCCCAGGAGGCGCTCTCTAGAGCAGCCAGATAACAGGGTGGGAAGGTTGCTGACTCCTAGTCTATGGGCTTTACTGGCTGCACAACCCTAACTGGCCAGCCTGCAACTTTGGTTGGGACCATTAACATCCTGAAGCCTAATGCTGACACAGTGACAGGCCCTCTCTTGAATAGTGTTATCCTATAAAAGACGAATTCACTCTCCTACTTAAACACGAGGCACAGGAGCATGGTCAGGGAGTGATTGGGGCTCCTCCAAGGTCATGCTGCTGACCTGCTGGAGGTCACGACCAGCCTCCCTGCACACTGGAAAGAGGTTTCCTTTCAAAATGGGGCCACATTGTCCTCCTTTGATCCCTCTGTATCCTTGGTGTGTGTGGACCATCCTGGGATCCCATAGCCACTCTGCACTGGGCCTCCTGTCCCTGATCAATATGAGGAGTAGATCATCCATCATCCAGTCTAACAGCTTCAACCTAACTGGGATTTTCCAGGATGGCCTGCTCCTGCTTCCTCGGCCTAGGGTTGGGCTATTTAGTGCTCTACATCTCATTGGCTACATACTGTCATGTGGATGCCTGCAAAGGGGCCAGGGATGTAACATTTTAAAGCAGAAGAAAATGTTATTTCCAACAAAATAAGGGTTCATTGGTTATAAAACAGGGAGGTAACTGTCACCAGGCAGCCACCACCTTCTGTCCCAGCAGTTCCAGTCTTATTTTCATCATGCCCTCAGATTTACACAAGGACACATTTACTGTTGTGACCAGGAAGTGACAGGGTGAACACTTGCCTACGACCCCAAAGCAAATGGTTTATCTCATCTTGCCAGCAACTGAATCGGGGCCCCTTGCACACCCTGCATGGTCCCACATCTGTTCTCCTGTGCCTTCTGTTTGCCTCTCTCCTCCTTGTCACCTGTCGGCCTCTCCTGTGCCCATCTCAGCTTGGTGAGACTCTGCTCCCAGCACCAGGGGTGCTAGTGGTGGTGAGATCATTGTGTTTCTGATAGAAACAAGCCTCCCATCAGAAGTCCACAGTCCAGCCACCCCTACTCTAGATTCCCTTCTTTTTCTGGCCTCTTGCATATGGAGTGTTCATCAGGGTAACCTTGGTGGAGAACACTCTCTCCAAATTCAAAATGTGAGGAACGTCTGCCTCGACTTGCAATTCTCGATCATTCAGAAATACTCAAGAGTATAAAATTCCCCAAGGATCTTCATCCAGCATTACTGGCAACTTGAAACCTGACCCGTCTGCACGTCCATCATTTAGATTAGTTGCCTAAATGTTGGCACATCCGAACCATCTCATACCAAGCAACCATTAAAATGATTGAGTTTAGCCTCTAGGCTCAGACTTGGGAGAGTGCCCATAATGTATTTTTGAGTAACATAAGCTGCTCTTGGAAGGAAACGAACAGTACAATGAAGATACCCATGATGTCAGTTTGTGCACACACAAATCCCTGGGAGATGCTTTGAGATATTTCTCAAGGACTAAGACCCTCTGCCCACATGAATTCCCTGGGGCCTTATCCAAGGCCATTTGGGAGAAGGTTCCTGTTCCCTCTTGCATTGTGGTCAGCGTTCCCTTCTCTCTGAATATTTCCCATTAGTATCCAAATACACCATTAATCTTCTAATTCTCCAATCCAAGCAAATCTATATCAAACCCCAAGGCTCCCCTGACTTCCTTTGCCAACCAAACAAAAGAATCATCATTCTGTCTCCTCTAATCTTCCCCCAACCTCTTCACTTTATGCCCCGCCACCCTCTGCAAGGTCATCAAGAATCTTGACATTTGGTCAGCCTTTAGCGACACATGGCCCCCGGGCACTTGGCATGGTCTCTCCATCCCTTCTGTCTGAGCTCTGTTCCCTTCTAGACACTCAGACCTTCTCATGTCCTGGTCTCCCCCAGGCCTCCCTCATGCTCCTTCCTTCTGGCTCCTCCATCTGCAGACCTGCCAGCCTTGCTTCCTCGGGAGACTTGCCCAGACCTACGACTTCTCTTCTTTCACATGTTTGTAATTCGCATATTTACATCTCAAGCTTGTCCTGGTGGTGCTGGCCTCTGATTCCAGCTAGCGGGAAGGTTGAGGAAGAAAGATTGGGGGAATTCAGGGAGAACTTATGTCAGAAAGAGAGAAGGGGAGAGAGAGAGAGAGGGAGAAAGGAGAACAGAACGGGGGAGGGAAGGAAGAAAGGAAGAAAAAAGGCTGAACTAAGGATGTAACAGGGGCAGAGCCCTTGCTTAGCTTGCAGGGTGCTTTAGGTTTAATAACCAGTACGGGGCTGGGGGAGTGGGGGATGACCAAAAACACAAAAGAAAACAAACAAACGAAAAAACCAAAGTACATCTCATCTCAACCTTCCTTGATTTTGACTTCCAATTTCTGCCCTCCCTCCCTCCTTTCCTCCCTTCTGCCTTCCATCCCTTTCTCTTTCCACCCCTCCCTCCCTACACCCCCTCGCTCCCTCCACTCCTCCCTCCTCTTGCCTCTGCAGTTGTCTCTCTGTCTTGTTTTCTTTCTCCTTTCCTCCTTCCCCTCCTTTCTACCCAAACCATATCTGGCTCTTCTAAACATCCACACACAGGGATGCATATGAAATGGTCATGCAAATAAGAACTATTTGTGAGAAGAAACAAAAACAAAAACAAAAAAAAGCAAAACCCAGACTCACAGAGAGCCTGCAGCTCCTTTTCTGAAGCGCTGTGCTTTCTGGGGCCTGGGCAGTTGATTTTGATTTATAAACACGTTTCTTTCATGCTCCAATGCAGCTCTTCAAAACAGCCTCCGTTTTCTCTCCAAGCTCCGCAAAATCCCGCGAGCATTTTCCAAGTTACTCTAAGAATCTGTGCGCGGTGCTGTGGGGACAAGCGTGGGTAAGAAGCGTGTTCAGAAGGAAAAGGAACCACCTCACTCCCAGGGAACAAGCTTTCCAGGGCTGGAGAGCTGATGCCTTGGGCAGTGTGTGGAGCCTCTGTAGCCCTGAGAAAATCCTATGCTGAAGGAAGGCACCTCTGGTCACCTTGAACAGTCATGAACTATGACTGGAAATAAGGGGTGTCAAGAGATGAGGGTTTCTCAGCCATTTTGTCCCCTTCTCCTACTACTGAACATATTTCATAGGATGGAGTTTTGTGGACACTGTTGGGTAGCACAAGGATATGATGGCCTTTGAAGCTATGGTCCAAAAAAAAAAAAAAAACACGAATGAAAACACAGATATACCCAGAGACTGCAGGTGAGGAGAGGGTCAAAGCCATGTGTCTTAGTTAGGGTTTCTATTGCTGTGAAGAGACACCATGATCACAGAAACTCTTATAAAGGAAAGACATTTAATTGGGGTAGCTTACATATTCAGAGGTTTAGCCCATTATCATCATGGTGGGACATGGTGGCATGCAGGCAGACATGGTGCTGGAGAAGGAGCTGAGCACTCTACCTCTTGACTCGCAGGTAACAGGAAGTGGTCTGAAACACTGGGCGTGTCTTGAGCACATGTGAGACCTCAAAGCCTGCCTCTACAGTGACACACTTCCTCCAACAATGCTACACTTCCTGATATTACTACTTGCTTTGGGGCCATTTTCTTTCAAACTGCCACACCATGTTACGGTTTTTAATAGCAGCAGGTGCCCACACTGTCCAAATATCACAGCAGCACTGAAGGCTCATTCAGGAAAAGCTATCTTCTCCTAGCCAGAAGAATAACATCTAGCTAAGGATGGAGACCCAGCGTTCCTGTTGGGCTCAGCCAATCACCTGGTCAAGGGCTCATCCCCAGGAAGGTCCTGCTAAAGAGAAGGGGGGGGGGGTAATCAGCCCTTTAGTGAGATAATGTCCTTTTCTCCCAGGCATTGCCCTGGTGCCCCTGTTTACGGAGCCATGGTGTGCAGTCACGTTAAGCCTGTCCACATTTCTCAGCCCTTATTCAGAAAAGTCTAACGATTCCTTTTCTTCTTTCTCTCTCTTTCCCAATCATGGTTTTCCTGACATGTAGGGCTTCTTCCCTCTTCCCTCTGAAGCCTCCATCCCTTTCCATGTGGCTGACTTCCACTACTGAAACATCCTGGTTTAACTCAAACAGCACAGTTTTCTCCCTTCTTCATCTCCTCTTCCTCCTTCAGGCAGCTCCTGAGATTGACAGTTTGCCTGCTCTGTGGGTTTCCTCGAAAACGTTAATGAAACTGCCCTTGAGATTTCTTCTGAGTCCATTCTTCAATTCTTTTATTGACAAGACCAAGAACCCTACGGGAGAGGACCCCAATTTTCCTCATAACACTTATTTCACGCAAGGTTGTCCTCCCTGATCAATTCAAAATCAATTAAATAATTAATGACTATTTTGAGACAGGGTCTCCTGTATCCCAGGCTGGCAGTCTGCCCACCTTGAAGTGAGGACCAGAACTGCTAAGCTGTGCATCTCCTGGCTCTACCTCTCAAGAGTAGGATTACAGATGTGTGACACCTTGCCTGCTTCTTGTGTGATGCTGGGCTTGTACCTAGAACTTTGTGCTTGCTAGACAAGTACTCTACCAACTGAGCTACATCTCCATCCCTGTCTTCACTGCTTTGGAAGCTGCTTCTGTGTCTGGAGCAGAGCTGTAGTGTTAACAGCTGCTGGGTTCTTTTATTTTCCTGAGCAGAGCTGACCTCAGTGGAGACAGCTGGCCAGAGACGAGGGAAACAGCAGACAAGAAGGCTATGGGATAATAGAGAACACAGTATGGTTAAGTAAGAAGGTAGGCTGTTGTGGCTAGAGAGGTCGTTCTGGACTGGACACTGTGAGGGTTTCAGATACCAAGAGTTCTGTTTCCATCACAGGGGAAGAGAGATGCTGTCATTGGGGGCCGGTATGATTAGAGCAGCTGTCTAACAGAAACAAGCTGGAAGGGGTGAGCAGAGAGACTGCAGGGACCCTCTGATGACACCACCATATAGACAGGGATTGTAGAGTGTTCTGGAAAATGGCTACCAAAGAACAGCAGGGGACAGGCAGATTTAGAAACATTTAATGCGTTGCAACAAGACCAAGTGCTCTGGATAAATGGGAAGGAAGTGTCCAGGTGAAGATATCCCATTGCCAGTTTGGGTTCCTGAATGAATGACAGCAGAGCCATCCAAGGACACGGTGCCGGCAGAGGAACAGGTGCGAAGGTGAATTCGGGGCACTGCATCCTCGACTGGGTCCGTCTGACACGCCTTTGAGATGTGCAGGTGTGTCTGATCAGGAAGTAGGGCTATTTATCCTCTCTACCATCGTGTCTATTCCAGAATGTCTTGAAAACAGAATTAGAGAACACACTGTTCACACAGGCTCCTTCCTCTTTGTAACATGACTTTAAAATGCATCATTGTTCTCACAGAGCTTTTGCAGCAATTCATGTTTTTATTATGGAGTAATGCTCCATTGTATGGGCACCTCACTGTCCATCTTAGTGGCCTGCCATCTGGGAAATTATGAATAAAAGGGCTACAGACATCTCCATGAATATTTTTGTACAGACATGTTTTTAGGTCAGCCAGGTAAACGCCTCTGGGCGTATATTGTGACTCTTTCCCTGGGACATGTGGGCAAACGTCTACTTATCTCAGGTAGGAGATCAACAATAGATCAAAGTATGAAGACCGTCAAAGTCCCATTGGAGAACCAGTAAATTTTATTGTGATTACTTATAGGAATACCAGTGAAGGGTAACTTAAGGCAGAAATGTCCCAAAGACAGTTGCATCACCAAAGCTCACCTCAATGTCGGGGACAGCCCACAAAAGCTGGGAACCTGGAGCACACTGCACAGCTTTCAAGCAGCTTAGCAGGTTGCAGTGTGTTATGGAATAATCTGTTTGTGCACTGTGAAGATGTATCTTTGTCAAGGCACCTTTCAGTTGGTTTAATAAAAGGCTGACTGGCCAATAGCCAGGCAGGAGGAGATGAGGCAGGAAAGCCAAACTGAGAGGATGCTGGGGAGAAGAAGGACGATTATGGGGAGTCACCAGGAGATGCAGAGAGTGGTGTGGGACAATTCTGTATTTTGACAATTATGTTTTAAATAAACGCTGATTGGCCAGCAACCAGACAGGAGGTAGAGGCAAGGCAATGAGAACAGGAGTATTCTGAGAAGAAGGAAGGTCTTTCTGCAGTTCTGTCCAGACACTGAAGAAGCAGAATGTGACCTGCCCCTCTGAAAAAGGTACTGAGCCATGTGGCTCACATAGATAAGAATAATGGGCTATATAAGTTATAAGAGTTAATAAGAAGCCTGATCTAATGGGCTAATCAGTTTATAACCTAATGTAGACTCTTTGTGTGATTTTCTCTGGGACTAAATGCCTGGGGGACTGGGTGGGACAGAAACCCCAACAAGCAGGTCCTCATGTTACAAGAGAGAAACAAAATGAACATACTATGCTGAAAAAAAGTTACCTCCATGTGGTAGAGCATAGATAGGAAATAAGTGTTAATTTAAGTTGTAAGAGCTAGTTAGTAAAATGCCTAAGTTATCGGTTGAGCATTTATATATAATATTAAGTCTCTGTGTGGTTATTTGGGAGCTGACTGCCAGGACAGAACTGATTGACAGGACAGGAAAACTCTGCCTACAGGAGTGTCTTTGTCAGACTGCTCCACTGGTTTGCAAGTGACTTTCAGCTCTCCTTAAATACTTAGTTTGGGAAAATGGAGCCCTTGTACACCTGGTCAGTTCTGAGTTGTTTACTTCCTGAATCTTAAGTAATATCCCTTTAGAACATCCTGAGTCCTTTTCTTCTTCTTCTTCTTCTTCTTCTTCTTCTTCTTCTTCTTCTTCTTCTTCTTCTTCTTCTTCTTCTTCTTCTTCTTCCTCCTCCTCCTCCTCCTCCTCCTCCTTCTTCTTCTTCATATGGTCTCTATTATGTAACTCTGGCTGGCCTGGAACTCACAGAGATCTGCTTGCCTCTGCCTCCTGAGTTCTGGGATTAAAGATTTGTGCCACCTCACTTGGCTCATATCCTGAGTCTTAATGAGTACCCCTTTAGAGTTACCTGGATCTTAAGGATTCTTGAATCTTAAAAAATTTGCTCTATAATAGCATGATTACCTAGTCTTACAGTGAGGTTCCGGGTCAACTCTGCAAACAAACAAACAAACAAACACACAAACAAAAACTCCAAACAAACAAAAAGTCCAGCTACATTCACCAGAGCGAGTGAACAGCATCTATTAGCTCACCTGCTCCTTTTAGCCTTTGTAACAGGTATATATGGCTACCTCATGGTCTGATAGTTTAACTCCCTTGGCAGAGAAAAGAAGGTTTGCACATGCTTGCTGGTCATCCATACCTGGTGTAGTGTCTGCTCAGATCATTTTAATTGTCTTTTTGAGAGGGGGACAGACAAAATGTCTCAGAAGGGAGAGGTACTTGAGCTCAAGCTTGGTTACCTGAGTTTGACTTCCAGATCTCACCAGGCAGCAGGAGAGAACTGACCTGGGAGTTGACCTCTGACCTCCACTGAAGTGTGGAGGCATGTATGCACCTGCAATTACATATGCATGCACTAATAATTTTTCCTTTTTCTTTTTCAGAGATGAGTTTTTCTGGGGAGTCCTGGCTGACCTGGGACTCACTGTGTAGAACAGGCTGGCCTCAATCTCACAGAGATCTGTTGCAGGGTAAGGGCCTGCTTGTTTGTCCCGGCTGCCTGACTTGCTCAACTCCGAAATAATCACACATAAATTGTATTAATTAAATCAGTGCTTGGCCCATTATCTCTAGCCTCTTCCTGGCTAACTCTCATATCTTGATTTAACCCATTTCTATTAAATATATTTCTGTATATCACCATGTGGCAGTGGCTTACCAGGAAAGATTCTAATCAGCATCCATCTCAGGCAGAGGATTCATGGCCTCTCTCTCTCTCTCTCTCTCTCTCTCTCTCTCTCTCTCTCTCTCTCACTCTGCTTTCTTCCTCCCAGAATTCAGTTCTGTTTTCTCTGCCTACCTAAGTGCTGCCTTATCAAAAAGCCAAGGCAGTTTTTTTATTCATTAGCCAATGAAAGCAACACAAACAGAAGGACCTCCTACACCATTTTCCCTTTTCTGTTTAAACAAAAAAGGAAGGCTTTAACATAGTAAAATTACATACAACAAAAGTTATCAAGCAAGAATTACAGTTACAATATTTATATCTACTTTTTCTTTTATCACAACTAAAAAAACTATAATAATAACTATCCATTCTTCAACTGCATCAAAGACTCCAGAAGGATATAATATTACCCAAGAAAACAGGAAGTACATTGTAAGCAACTTTCAAAATTCTAGAATTGACAGAGATATCTTGCTGCCTAGACAGTCACCCAAAGTTCTTCTGTACTGTTGGGGCATCCATCTTCAGCCTACAGGCCCATAGTATCCTGCAGACTTTTCCTTGAAGCAAGAAATTTCAAAGACAGTTCAGTCACTTTCTTCTGTTTCCTGCAGGATGTCTTGCAGACTCTTTTATGAAGCAGGGACCTCGAAGGATCATCTCAGCTTTAGGCAAGTTCAGCAGTCATTTTTCTGTGGGTCCTGCATGTCAGTGAAGCAGTCCAGGCAAGAGCAATTTCTCGCTCAAATGGCTAGCAAACTCTATAAGGAGCCTCTTCGATGTCCATCTTCTTCTTGAAGTAACTGGCGCTGCCAGGAGCAGATGTGTCTCACTGTCATAAAAAGTCTTAAGTTCTTAAACATTTAAAATGCCATATTCTGAAGGTCTCTGAAAGATTTGAAGAATACCTAACTGAAATATAGTTCTATAAATCTAGAAATCTAACTAGCATGACTACAAGCTTGACTATTACAGATGATTATCTATTAACCTATATTTCTTAATTATACATTACATTTTTAAATGAGCTACACAATCACAACACCTTAATCAAGAGCAGAAATATATATATATATATATATATATATATATATATATATATAAATATAACAAACTGACCTTAAACTTGTATCAACAAACCAAGATTCATACCAATGCAAATTATTCATATCTATATAATATTTCCCTTTAAATATAAACAAACAATTACAAACACTATTTGGGAATATGGGCATAGTACTGTCCATACTTCTTCCTGCTGATTGGGGGGCACTGTTAATCAGGTCTTTCACGGTGTATTCTATGTGCTAGGTTCATCTCAGTCAGCCGTTGGGTGAAGTAATTTTTTGAGGGTGTTTATGGTGACCTTTCAGGAGGCCTTGGTCCATGAAATCATATTGGTGTAGAAGCAATCCACAGATTCTCATCTTCTGCGAAAACAAAAAAGAGAACCTCTTTTCCAAAGCACCATATCCTTAGACCCAAATTCTGAAGTCAAAATACCTTTATAATGTATATGCTGGTTTATCTTAGCAGCCCATACAATGAAACGTCTCTCTGTACTTAGCTCCTTCACAGTCAAAAAATTCAAAGAAAACACAATAATATGCATAATCCAGACTCTCTGTGTATTCTCCATCTTTACATGGCTTATTTTTCTTTACTCCTTTTATTCTATGACTATCTCTACTCTGTCTTTTTAAAGACTTTTTTTCAGTGATTTACTTCTTTGCCAACTCTCTAGACTCTTTTTCTTCTCTCTTCCAAGCCTACGTACATTTATCCAACACTGTGACCCATTTAGAGATCTTTTATGTCTCAATCTGTCCTATTGTGAATCTGTAATTCTTTACTGTCCAGGAACACTTCTTAAAATGCTAAGTGCTTCTTAAAAAACTTAAGTTACATCATTGTTCAGGTAGTACATCAGTGCCTGCTTGTCCCACTCAGTCCAGCATGGCAGAGCCACTGGTGCCTCTGAGCCATGCTGAGCCGTGCGCACGGCTCCACTTCCAGGCACACAGCAAGTCCACGTTGCCATCAAGCAAGCCATCACCCTTTACCCACAAACCCCAACCAAATGCTCTGTCTCACACAAGAGACAGAGGTAGTTCTAGCAGCATAGCCCAGAAAGCTGGCATTTTAAAATGGTATGGCTTTTTTTTCTGCTGATGAGTCAGGAAAATCTCTCTCTTAAAGGAGCTATGGCACACTGCCAGCAAACAGCAAAAAGCTGTGTTAAACTTTCTCTCTCTATTTTTTTCTTCTAGAATTCCTTTTTCAATTTTTCAATTTCCTCTCAGGTTTTATGTGAATTTAGTTGACCACGTTGGAGTGCCAATTGTTTCAGGGTGAGGACCTGCTTATTTGTCCCAGCTGCCTGGCTAGCTTAGCCCCAAAATAACCACACATAAATTGTATTAATTAAATCACTGCTTGGCCCATTATCTCTAGCCTCTTATTGGCTAACTCTCATATCTTGACTTAACCCATTTCTATTAAATATATTTCTGTATATCACCATGTGGCAGTGGCTTACCAGGAAAGATTCTAACCAGCATCCATCTCAGGCAGAGAATTCATGGCATCTCCCTCTCATTCTGCTTTCTTCCTCCCAGAATTTAGTTCTGTCTTCTCCGCCTACCTAAGTTCTGCCCTATCAAAAGGCCAAGGCAGTTTCTTTATTCATTAACCAATGAAAGCAACACACAGACAGAAGGACCTCCTACACCAGAGCTCCTTCTGCCTCTGTCTCCCAAATGCTAGGATTCAAGGCATGTGCCAACATTCCTAGCTGATTCTTATTTTTAAATTGTCCTTTGTGCAGTAGCTTTGATTGTTTATTCTCAATGATGAGAATGGAACCTGGAGCTGTGAACACATCAGCCAAGTGCTTGCCCTGAGCTGTGTGCCCAGCAGCTGCGAGCATATCAGCCAAGTTCTCTGCCCTGAGTTGTGTTCCCAGCCTAAATGTTCCTGGTTTGATAGGTTCCAACTTACCCCTTCTTGTAGCTAGAGACTGTTCATTCATTTCCTAACTGCCCAGATCAGAAATAATCACTCAGAAACTATATTAACTAAATCACTGCTTGACCAATCACTTAAGCGTATTGCTAGCTTGCTCTTATATTTTAAATTAACCCATCCCTATTATTTTATATTTTCCTTGAAGCTTGTGACCTTCTGGCAAGGTTCCAGCTGGTGGCTCATGTCTTTCTCCTCTGGTGGCTACATGACACCTCACTGACTCTGCTTACTTTCTCCCAGCATTTAGTTTAGCTTTCCTGCCTAGTTCTATTCTGCCCGGTCATAGGCTTAAGCAGTTTCTTTATTCATTAACCAATAAAAACAATACATATACAGAAGGACCTCCAACATTACCTCCCCCTGATGTGCCCCTCTTTGGGTTTTGTGTCCAGAAATGGACTGCTACATCCAAGGTCACTTGGAATCCTCTTCCACATTTCCTTTTTAAACACAGAGGTTTGCATTTTGTGCTTAGAAATTTACTTCTGTGTTTAGTTTTAATTAATTTCTGTGACAGATTTAAACTTTGAACTGAGCCATCTTCTGTCATGTTTTCTTTGGAGTCTGGTTATTCCAGTAGGGTCTGTTGAGAAGACCATCTTTCCTCTGTTAGTGTCTCGCTCCTCTGTTAAAACAAAACAACAATGTGTGGTCTATATTTGGGTGTCTATTTCTGGGCTCTCTGTCCTGATTCATCGATCTGTGTGTCTGACTTTGCTGTCTTGATTACTGTAGCCTTATAGTCAGTCTTGGAATTGGCTCATCCCTACCCTCTCATTTAATTCCTTTCTGACTTTTTCATCACTGTGTTGATCACTCTTGGTCCTTTGCCATTCCACATAAATTTTAAAATCAGTCGGTCGATCTCTACAAACTATTTTACAGGGACTTTGCGGTGGCATGAAATCTATATCTCCAGTTGGGAGAAAGCAGTGCTTAACCATGCTGAATCTTTCAATCTACGAATGTGGAATGTCTTTTCCATTTAGATAACTGAGACTTCTCTTCATGTTTTGTATTTTTCTACATGTACTTGCTATACATGTTTTGTTAGACTTGTATCTAAGTACTTTATTTTTGTTGCTATTAGAAATGATATTTAAATATACACACATCTGCCTGGATGTGTATGTTTGATGTTTAAAATTCCAGTTATTTATTATTAATTTTTGGCATACAGAAAATAATTGATTTCTGATAGCAATCTTGTATCCTGTGACTTTGTCAAATTTTTTGGATTTTTCTAGGCCATGATGCCACCCCTGAGCAAGGGCAGTTTTACCCCTTCCTTTCTGAGGACTCCTACTCCATGTGTTTTTGTCTCATTGTACTGGTAAAGATTTTAATGCAGACTGGGACACTCAAGGTGACCCAGACTGTACTTGACTTATTCCTCATCTCAACCTCACCAACGTTAGCTGTAAACTCTTTTCTTTAGTAAACTATTTTGACTAAGTGAAGAAAAACCTCCCCTGATTCTCAGATTTCTAGGAGCTGAGTTTAGTTTTCCTTAATTTTTAGGCAGTGGATTTCTGTCTAATCCACTTTCTACACCAATTGATACTATTCTAAGTTTTTTTTATTGTTTTTATTGAGCTATACATTTTCTCCACTGCCTCCCTTTCTCCCCTCTTTCCTTCTACCACCCTCTCCTGTGACCCCCCATGTTCCCAATTTACTCTGGAGATCTTATCTTTTTCTCCTTCCCATGTAGATTAGATCCACATATGTCTCTCTTAGGGTCCTCACTGTTGTCTATGTTGTCTGGGATTGTGAATTGTAGACTGGTTTTTCTTTGCTTTATGTCTAAAAGCTACTTACAAGTGAGTACATATTATATTTGTCTTTCTGGGTCTGGGTCACCTCACTCTATGTTTCTTTCTAGATCCATCCATTTTCCTGCAAATTTCAAGATGTCATTTTTTTTATTACTGTGTAGTACTTCATTCTGCAAACATACCACATTTTTTTCATCCATTCTTCAATTAAGGGGCATCTAGGTTGTTTCCAAGTTCTGACTATGACAAGCAATGCTGTTATGAACATAGTTGAAAACATGTCTGTGTGGTATTATTGAGCATCCTTTGGATATATACCCAACAGTGGTATTGCTGGGTCTTGAGGAAACTTGTTTTCTAATTTTCTGAGAAATTACCATACTGATTTCCAAAGTGGCTGTACCAGTTTGCATTCCCACCACCAATGGAGGAGCGTTTCCTTTGCCCCACATCCTCTCCAGCTAAGCTGTCATCAGTGTTTTTGATCTTGGCTATTCTGACAGGTATAAGATGGAATCTCAGAGTTGTTTTGATTTGTGTTTCTCTGATGGCTAAGGATGTTGAGCATTTCCTTAAGTGTCTTTCAACCCTTTGAAATTTGTCTGTTGAGAGTTCTCTGTTTAGATCGGTATCCCAATTTTTTGTTGGATTATTTGTTCTTTTGATGTCAAGTTTCTTGAGTTCTTTGTATATTTTGGAGATCAGTTCTCTGTATGACGAGGGGTTGATGAAGATCTTTCCCCCATCTATAGGTTGCTGTTTTGTCTTGTTGACCATATCCTTTGCTTTAAAGAAGCTTTTAAGTTTCAGGAGGTCCCATTTATTAATTGTTGCTCTCAGTGTCTGTGTTACTGGGGTTGTGCTTAGGAAGTGGTCTCCTGTGCCAATGCATTCAAGTGTACTTCCCACTTTCTCCTCTTTGAAGTTCAGTGTGGTAGGTTTTACGTTGTGGTCTTTGATCCATTTAGACTTGAGTTTTGTGCACGGTGATAGGTCTGGATCTTCTAGATGGTTTTACATTCTTCTACATATTGATATCCAATTAAGACAGCACCATTTGTTGAATATGCTTTTTTCCATTTTATATTTTTATCTTCTCTTCTTGGCCAATATAAGTTGTGTCAAGATTGTCCATTAAAGGTAACCCTCACAGAAGGGTATTTTCTGGCTCCACAGTTTAAGCGTAGAGTCCATCCTGATAGAAGGAACTGATGGCAGCTGATGTTGTCACCTTGCATTCATCTTCAGGAGGCAGAGACAGACGAATGCTGGTGTCCAATTTGCTTTTTCCTTAGTATTCCATCTGCGGCCCCAGCCCGTGGAACAGTGCCACTCATGTTCAGGGTGGCTCTTCTCACTTCAGTGTACCTAATCCAGAAACTTCCTCATGGCCATACCCACAGTCGTCCCCAAGATGTTTCTAGATCCTGTCAAGTTGAGAATCAGTATTAAGCACCACATGGGGTGATGGGTATTAAACCAGGGTCTTGGCCATGTGGGGCAAGCACTCTGCTACTGGGATAGAGCCCCAGGCTCTGAACAAAAAGTTTTAATTTCCAGAGATGGAGGAGGAGTGGATGGGGTCAGGTAGAGGGGAGGTGTGGGTGGGCTGGGTAGAGGTGAAACAGAGAGAGGGTACAAGAGGAGAGGAAGGAGGGGCAACAGAGATTGGGATGTAAGACAAATGAAAAGTTTTAATTAATTATAATAAAAAGAAGAAAATCATTTATCAGCAGAAAAAAGTCTTAATTTCAACAGGGTCATTAATGCATTTTTGTTGGTCATGTATCATGCTTTTAATTACATTTATAAGAACTCTGCCTGGCACAGGATCATGGAAATTGACTCCTCTGTTTTTTTCTAGGTATTTTATGGTTTCCTCTTACACAAGAGTCCTGGCTTCATTTGTACATAATTTTTGTGCCCTATCACTGCCATTGCCCTGGGTGAGTGATTGCTGAGAACCAATCGGCGTAAACACACAGCTTGTCTGGACTCTTGCATTCGTTCTACCTACTTCTCTTTGCATCGACGCTGAGCCGTCTTGATTAGTGTGGTTTAATGATACGTTTCAAAATTGGGTAGTGTTACTCCCCCGATTTTGTTCTTTTTCAAAATTGCTTGCATTTCCACATAAATTTTAGGGTCGCTCTGTCAATTTCTAAATAAAACAAAACCAACCCTTCTGGGCCATTGTTGGGGCTACAGTAAGCATGCAGATTGACTGGGGAGAGCCACGATAATGGGGAGTCGGCAGCATGTGACTGTGAAGTGTATCTCTCTGCATGTGTGTTTGGGTCTTCTCCTTTAATGGAGGCCGCCAAGACTAGACTTTTTAGTGTGCAAATCTTTCCCTTTCTGCCAGTTTATTGCTCTGTGTTTTCTTGTACATGCTGCAGTTGTGAACAGCTGTGTGTCGGCGTTTTGCTTTAGATCTCTGAAGTTTGGGCCAGTGTTGAGGCTGTTCTCTTCTATAGATTTCTGTTCCCTCAGAACAGCTTCATCTCAGACCAGAAAACCTAGGGAATCAGGAGGCTCAAGAGCTGGCGAGCCCTGAGACTGTCTCTCTCCCTGTCCTTTGCCTTCTCTTGGAAGAAAGGAACCTGGGGCATAGAGGTAGGGTGGAGGCAGATGAGAGACCCAACTGCAGTTAGAGCCCTGGGTAAAGTCCAGATGTGTGTTGGTTGGAGCTCTGTGCCCAGTTAGCCTGACATATCCAGATGAATAGACAAGGCTATCAAATCAGGGGGTGTCAGAGAGGGGAATTAAGTCATGGGTTGAAGTCATGGCAGTCAGCAGCACAGCAGGGCCCTCTGCAGGATGCAGAGGAGTCAGACTGAGACTCAGAGGTCGGAATCTGACTTCTGCACTCTGGGCAGGGGAGGGGTTGGTTGTGGAGTAATGTGGTGTTTGAGACATGACAGCCTGAGCCCAGTAGGGAGAGTGTTTCTCCAACAAGTGCTCCTTCAAGCATCCACCGTGTGCCAGGCACAGAGGCTGGCTGGGAGGGGAGACAGTCAGATGGAGAACAGAAAAGGGTTCAGATGGAACTAAACATTGGCTGGGTGGCTGCAGTGGCCATTTTCTGAGTACCTGATGCCGATTTTGCTCAGGGGCTATGCCTGACTTCAGTGCAGTGAAAGGGAGGCTGTAAGCGACGAAGTGATTGGCAGGTAAGCTTTCTGTCTTCCTGGTGCGACACCAGTGACCAGGCTGACTTTGGGATGTGAGGAGTCCCTGGAAGTTGGAAACCAGCTTGTTCACCTGGGGAATTTCTCTTCTAGTTGGCACCACACATCACTACTCAGTGACTCCATGAGATGGGACGCACCTCCCCATGCAGGGTGACAGAGAAACACTGTAATCTTGACAAAAATCAAAAGAGTGCTGTGTTGAGTAACAGGAGAGATGTGGTTAGTGCAGGGGCTTCTGAATGGGGCCATCAATGTGACGGATAGATCACCTGCGTGGGGACTTGTGGCTTCCTGTCAGGATGTTATCTAGAACCAGCATGTCTATTCTTCTTTCATTATCACTGCATCTCAGAAAAGCTCATTGATTTTGAGTACATAACTGTGGGATGGGTTTGCTTTCTCTGTGAGGCTTTGTGATAAGACGGGAGAATGCCGTGCAGCAAGAGATGAGGTTCCCAGTCACTTGCCCTGGACTCCCGAGATGTGAACCACAGCAACCCTTAGCCGTTATCCCCATCTGTGGGCTCACAATTTTCCATTCTTCACCTCGCTTGCTCTGGAGACTCATGGGTCCCCGGGGACGTGGGATGGGGAGGTTTAGCACCATCCTCTGAGCACAGCATCCACAGTCATCATAAGAGCAACTGGGGCTGCTTGCCAAAGGGCATCACATAGGGCTGTTGACTGTTGGCATCCCCTCCTACAAGGAGGGGCAGGGAGGGTCACTGGATCCTTCCCCGAGTATCCAGCCATTGCTCTCAGCCAGTTGTATGAATTCTGCCCTAGCTGTGTGGGTCTCAGGAAGGGGCGGTGTATATGGTCGTCTTGGAAGACTATGGGAAAGAAGCTTCATCTACGTAGTTAAGGAAAGCCTTCCCCATGCTGGGTGCCAACCTTCTAATGTAGCTTCTTTGGGGTCAGCCACTTTCCTGCTTGCAAACCCATGTTCACCTGTGCTTTGTAAGTGAGTTTGATGAGACCATTGGTGGCCCAGGGGGAAGTAAACTGTGGTTTGCTGTTGGGACTGTATGGGGAAAGGGTGGAAGTTGCTTAGACCCCTCTCACCCCAGGTAGAAATTTCTCACAATAGGAGGCCATAGGGATTCTTTGTGGTCTTTATTGGAAATACACCTGCTACCTCAAGAGAGATGGTTGGCCTTCCCAATCTGCTGTGTTTCCTTGGGTCCCACAGATCTGTGTTTGGGTGAGCATCTGATTCATAGCGACTGGAGAATCAAGAGTCTAGGGCAAAGTGCTGACTGCAGTGGGGCTGAAGCCAGGCTTCAGGTCCTGAGAACCTCAATCCTCGAGGGCCCCATTCCGGCCCTCGGCAGCTGCTGTGACCTTGTTTGTAGATGTAGCTACTATTAGCCCTGCTGACCTCACTCTTACCTAATGACAGTAAGTCTCTCTGGATGCAGTTTGGTATTTTGGGCCTTGGCAAGAAGAGGAAGATGGATCCTTTCAGGGGACAAAGACACGGAGAGCTTCTCCTTTGGGGAATTTACTTACTTCTTTTCTGGGCAGGTCTGGATGTGCCTTCCCAGGAGCCTGGCAGACTCTCTGTCAGCCTCTTGTCTCCCCTTGCATTATTCTCTCTTTTATGAGTGTAGGAGATCAGGTTCACCTTTCTTAGCTCCACACTTGCGGTCAGCGATCACTCCACCTTATGCATAGCTGACAGACCAATGTCACACGCTCTTTATGTCCTCCTATCCCTGGGGGAGGAGCCTCCACTGTCCTGGGAATGTGCTCTGGAAACCTGTGTCTTGGTGTCACCAACAATGGACTCCACTCTAAGGGATGACTGAGTAATTGAGTCATTCTGTAATCCATGGAGTGGAAGAGCAAGTAAGTTCTTTCCAGCTGTCGGGGTATCTTTGATTCTCACATGGCAGATCTAAGTAGGAGGTGGGTGGGGCTGAGGTCATAGTGTCTTTTTGGATACATGGGAGAGTCTGTCTCATGTCAGAGGTTGTGAAGTTATTTCACCACCTTTTGGCCCTGTCTAAGGCCCCTTTGCTCCAGTGCACTTGCTTTGGTTGGGCATTTATCGTCATCTGCCCCCCACGAGGATGTGATTAATTGTGACCCTATTGAGTGCTGTGTATGACCAACATCTCATTTCCTGCTACAAAGGACTCCCCTGGGCTCCAGTCCAAGGCTGTGACAGATCAATGTCAAGGGTCTGTCCCCTGGGGTGGCCCTGGGGTCAGCTCTGTACAGGCAGGACATGGAAACCACTTTGAAAGCTTAAACATGGAAGTTTTAATTTGAAGTGGTTTGCTGTCAAGTTAATTAAGGATCTGGATGCTGAAGGGTTCAGAGGGGGCAAATACATCATGCTTGTGACCACTAAGACTGAGAAGATGGACAGAGAAGAAGCAAAAACTTCCAGAGACGACACCTACCCAGAGTCCAACTTTAGGGTTTCTTTGGGAAACATGGTCATCCCAGGATCACACCTCCTACCAATGAACAGACAGAAAGGGTCTTGTGGGAGCAACTGGGGAGCCAGTGGCCCTAAGTGGAAAAACCTATGTCGAAGATCAGGTCTGAATCCCAAATCTACTTCTGGGCACTTGCCCCTTCCTTCCTTCCTCCACTATTGACAACTTCTGTCACCAAGCTGCTGGCAAAGGGAGTGTGGTGACAAAGCCAGGTTTTCACAACCCAGAGCGGAGACAGGCAGATGGAGAGCAGAGTGGTGATAGACTGAGCCTTGCCGCGCGGAGCAGGACCCGGGTGCTGGAACTGCTCTCAGAGAGCTTGGTCCCAGGAATCCCCGCAGGCTGCTGGGCTCTTCCCTTCTCAGCTCAGGGCCCTCACCGCTCTGAGCACCAGTTTATCTGTGTGCAAAGGGTGGCCCTGATCCTTAGACGAGAGGTTGAGGCTGGGCTGGAGGAGTGAATCATGGCTTCTGAGCTGGTACATGAGAAGTGGCCAGGGAGTGACAATCAGATGAGTGTGGAAATCACACGGTGTTTCTGTTGCTTCTTGGCTTTGTGTCTACATCATTGATGACCTCTCACGGCCCACATCAGTTCCGTAAGTGATTGCGACCTTGTATTTATCAGGATACTCGGGATCCAAATTAAAACCACAACTCAAAGTGACTCGTATAGTAACGGCATTCATTGCCGCACGTGAGGAGAATCCAGGGTGGTTGAGGCTTCAGGATTGGTCGATTGTGCACCCAAAGGACCTTAGGAGAATTTAGAAAGGGTCCCAGTCAGGTGTCAGCAGGAGCCGAGGCAAGGAAAATGAGAAGAGGCTAAAACATTGCTCCTACTGAATACTCAAGGTGGCATGATCTCAGGAAAATCTTTCAGCTTCTACAAACCTTGGTTCCTTGATTGCACAATTGGAGGCTCAGGGAGATGGACCTGTCTGGAAGCAAGCAGTAAGTGACCCTTGTGGCTGTTAGTGACATGTAGAAACCGAGGTGCATGCTATCAAAGCAGTGTGAGGATGGAGACCACATCACGGTCTAGAGAACTGATTGGTGCAGGTCAATGGTCAGTCCCCAGAATCCAGAGCATAGGAGATCTACCCAGGAGAGACCAGGAGGGATGTGTCATTGCCAGCAACTGATCCACACTTCAGGGGATGTGTGCCTGCCTGGAGGATCTGGGAGGACGCATCAATGATGGGAACAAACAGCAGCCACAGCTTCTGAGCACAAATGAGGCTGGTGCTCTGGGCCTTGCACAGTCACAAGGATAGGGGATAGCCTTTGTGGGGCTGGGGAGATGGCCCACTCAGAAAAGCTCTTGATGAACTGAATTTGATCCTCTGAAGTCACATTAAAAATCCAAGTCTGAGTCAGGCGGTGATGGAACACGTCTTTTATCTCAACACTCAAGAGGCAGAGGCAGGTGGATCTCTGAGAGTTCAAGGCCAACCTGATCTACAAAGAGAGATTCAAGACATCCAGAGCTATACAGAGAAACTCTGTCACAAGAAAGCAAAACCAACTGTTGTTTGAGTCCACTTGTTTATTTCCTGGCCGCCTGGCTGCCCAAACTCCCGAAAATAATCACACAGAAACTGTATCAATTAAATCACTGTCTGGTCCATTAGTTCTAGCTTCTTATTAGCTAAATCTTACATCTTAATTTCTATTAATTTGTGCATCACCACAAGGTCATGGCCTACCAGCAAAGTTTCAGTGTGTCTGGCAGTGGTTCCATGGCTTCTCTCTGACTTTGCCTCCTTTTCCCCAGCATTCACTATAGTTTTCCCCACCTAGATCTGTTCCACCCTATCAACAGGCCAAGACAGTTTCTTTATTCACCAAAGGTATTCACAGCCTACAAAGGGGAATCCCACATCAACCAACCAACCAAACCAAAAAACAAAGCAAAATCCAGGTACGGTGCTCATGTGGGTGGAGCCTGGTGGATCTCTGAGGCTCACTGGTCAGCCACCCCAGTTGAACTGAGCTTCACGGCAATAAGAGATTCTCTTTCAAATAACAAGGTATATGGTACCAGAAGAATGATATCTGAGGTTCACCTCTAGCCTCCGTGTGTATCCACACACACCCATACAAAAGAATATACTTCCACCCCAACACACAGAAGCAGCTTTTCAGGATACACTGAAATTGTCCGTTAGCCAGTGACTCCTGCCTCATACCTTACACGGCCACTGGGCATTGTTGGTCAGAAAGCTCCAAGTCATAAGGTCCTTTCTGTCTGTGCTTAGCTAACCCTTGGTGTCCTTCTGTGAGTGGAGGTTGGGCAGGGGCTTGTCCTTCTGGGCAATGACCTGAAAATCAGCCAACTTTGCTACTGCTGAAGCTCGTGCCTGCCTGACTGGGCTACTCAATCTCTCCGACCCTCAGGGTACCTTCCTACAAGGTGGTACCAGTTCTGCTTGGGTACAGGAGCTGGCACCAGTGAAGAGACCCTGTGGACATTTGGCTAAGCACTGTGGGCTTGTCTTAGTGAATTCCTAGTAAATGTCACTTCCCTTTAAAAAGAGTAATTGATCTCCAAGCCTAGCAAAGAAGAAAGAATTATGGAGCTGTGGTGGGAGGGCCCTGCATTCAAACTTCTGCTCTGTTTGGCAGCTTGAAATGAGGGCACACTGAATGCAGACTCTGTTGGCAAATATCTACCTCCAGAGGGAGGAAGGAATGCAAGTTGTTTAGGGACAACCCTGGCACACTGTAGTTGCTGGGCAAATTCTGGCATACAGTAAGCATTGGATAAATTCTGGCGTACAGTAAAGTACTGGACAGATGCGGGCACACAGTAAGTACCTGGTAAATCTCTGTGGGACAATGGTCTTGTACTTTGTAAAGATTTGTCAGTTGTATTATTTTAATAAAACACTCATTGGCCAGTAGCCAGGCAGAAAGTAGAGGCAGGGCGACCAGGCAGGAAGTAGAGGTGGGATGACTAGAACAGAAGAATTCTGGGAAATAGAAAGGCCCAATCGGCAGTTGTCACCCAGACCAAGAAGAAGAAAGATGAGAATGCCTCACTGATAAAAGGTACCAATCTATGTGGCTAACGCAAACAAGAATTATGGGTTACTGTAAGATGTAAGAGTTAATAAGAAGACTGAGCCAATAGGCCAACCAGTTTATAATTAATGTAGACCTCTGTGTTTTTCTTTGGGACTGAACGGCTGCGGGACTGGGTGGGACAGAAAGTTCTGTCAATAGTAAATGCTACCTGAAACTCTTCTCGTTGTAGGGAGTGGTCAGCATTAGCATTAGTGTGAGCAACAGAGCGACAGAACCAACAGTCAGAAGGCCTATGTCCAAGTGAATCTTAGCTCAGAAACTAGGTGAGGGCAGACAAGTGGTTTGACCAACCCAAGGATCAGTTTTCTCACTTGTCAAGCAGGTACAAGAACTGCTTAGCATAGTGCTCAACCCACGGGCTTGTGCATGGGCTGAGAGCATGGCAGCAGGCATTGGGCCTCTGACATCATGATATAATAGTACAGGAGCTGAGGGTAGGCCAGGAACCTGCATCTTCAGAAAGCTTCTCAGCAGATTGTGGTGAAAGTTTCCTTGTCATGGAGTTTGGGAACCACCAAGGGTTTGATACAGAACTTCTGGCTGCAGGGGTAAGTAGGCCAGAGGGAGGAACCCACTCCTGGGACTCCGGGTTGAGACTGACAAGGCTTCATCTTTGAACCAAGAGATCTTGGGTCAAGTCCTGGCTCTGCCACCCTCCCTCTGTGTGACCTAAGCATGCTCCTGTCCTTCGGGTCTTAGTGTCCTCATCTGCACGAGGACAGTGGGACTGTCTCCAGTGAAACATGTGCAGATTCCAGCAGCACTGGGCATCCTTTCCCCCTCTAAGCCACCACAGAGTTCGGAAGGGAGAGGCTGGCTCTGTCACTGTATGAGGCCACTTGTGTGTTGACCAGGTTGAGACAAGCACTTCTGGGTCTCACCTGGCTCAGTCTTCAACACTGATGCAGGTCCCGGTAACTAGATAATTAGCTGCATCCCAGGTCCGCCCACTGCCCATCAGTTCTGTGAATCCCTTCCTCTCCTGTGTAGGCCTCTGCCTTTTCTCTCTGGACCTAGCAGAAGGACAGGTGACTGAGGCCATGGAGGAGAAAGGAAAAACAGAAGTCCCGAGTTCTTCAGTGAAGCCCCCAGGGTCAACCTACAAGCTGGTGACCAGCAGGGCGTCTGGCTCGTCCCAGGACCCCCATTTTCAGAATGAAGGCTTCTCCTTCGGGGTCCCACTTCAGAGTGGCACACAATTCCGGGTGGCGACCCTCCTGGGGGTTCGATGCTCTCACCCCTGCCTTTCAATCAGTGCTGGGGCTGTTTTCATTAAGAGAGGGTCTTTCAGAAGTGACATAAAACGCGGCTTGAAAGGGAATGCGGATTCCACATCTCCTGCTTTGCTTTCATTACACATTTCCATTTCAACCGCGATTCTTTCCTTTTCCGCTCTCACGTTTTAACCTCAAAGCATGAAAGAGCCCTAGAAACACCGCCCTTTGGCGCTGCAGTCTTCCTCAGCACCTCCTGGTTCCCCTAGGGTCCCATCTTAGGGAAAATAGGGTGCTCGAGCCTCTGTCCCTGTGGACACTGCCTACGTGTGCTTTTTGCTTCTGCAAAGGTGACCCTATGTGAGCTCTGCTGCCCAGGCACAGTCGTGTTGGCTCCCAGAGTGGGGCTGCACTGGAGATACAGACACTGGGGAGCGGCTTGCTCAAAGGACCAGGAAGGAGGAAGGCAGGAAGCAGAAGGGAGGGACTTCAAAGGGCCAGGGCTTATAGTAGATGTGAAAGAGGAGAAGAGGAGGGGGAAGGTGGGGAGGGTGGGGAGGAGAGCGAGGGGGAGGGGGGAAGGGAAAGTGGTGGTCAGCAGCTTTTAGAGTCACTCAGGATTTACAGTCCTCAAGTCCAGCTGACTGACTGCAAGGGAAGGTGGAGAGGGAAGTTTTGGCCCAGGGGTGGTGGAGACGTTGTTGAGATGGGGCATATGAGCACAAAGTGCAGAGGCTCTGTCAGCGCTTGGCCTCAGTTTCCCTAGTTGTAGTTATGTGGGCAGAATTAGATATAGGCAATTGTGCTGAGTACCTTTATGCCAACTTGGCCCGAGCTAAAGTCATCTGTGAGGAGAGAACCCCAATGAAGAAGATGACTCCATAAGACTGGACTGTAAGAACGTCTATAGTGCAGTTTCTTAAGTAGTGATTGATGGGGAGGGCCCAGCACATGGTGGATGGTGTTATTCCTAGGACTGGGGGTCCTGAGTTCTATTTTTTTAAAAAAGGCAGCCTGAGCAAGCCATGGGAAGCAAGACCTGGGCAGCAAGCCAGTAAGCAGCACTCCTCCATGGCTTCTGCATCAGCTCCTGCCTTGAGGTTCCTGTCCTGACCTGATTTCCTTCTGTGATGAACAGTGATGTGGAAGTGTAAGCCAAATAAACCCTTTCCTCCCCACCTTGCTTTGGTCATGGTGTTTCATCACAGCAATAACCCTACTGGTGACACAAATAGATAATCAATAGACCGATTAGTCAAAGGCAACAGCTGGGAAAGATGCCAAGGAAGGCAGTCCCGGAGTGGTGGGCACAGTTTAACTCGCTGGCATGTGTTTCCTCCCTGGGCTGTGGTAGTATTGTCCTTCATGTTCCCTGCTGTGACCACGGACCCCAGAGGCATCCTGGTGTTTAATGGGCACTCAGTTCATTTGTGTGAGTCGATGGGGAAGTGAACTGAGCAATGAAGGCCTGTGGAGAGCAGCTCCATCCAGCACTCCCGGATCAGGTAGGATCCAGTTGCTTTTGGCCAAATATGCAGTTCAGAAAGCACAGGAGGCAGACTGTCTTCTTGACACCCGCTAGACACCACTACCCCGTGTCCCTGGCCTCCGTCCTTGCTGTCTGGAGACGGCTGTTTGTGTGTGGTAGCTGGGCAGCTGCTGCAGGATGTCCCTGGGGCCTTGTGTTCTTGAGCCAGGTGAGAGCTACGGAGCTCAGCTGCGGTTTCCCTTTGAGGGCAGGAAGGCCTGGGGAAGTACATCAACCCCGGTGCTTAGCATTAGCAGGCTGCCATGCCACCGCCACTCATTCAAACTATTCAAGACAGATGAACAAATAGCTCCCATTTCCATCTCCAGCCCGGTCCTGCCCTGCCCAGCCAGGCATTTCCTAGCCTCTGGTCTGGACTGCCCTGGTCCTGTTGTTCCCATATGCCCAGTTCTGAGCCTGACAGCTCTGTCTAGGAACTGTCTCAGGGCTTCTACTGAAGGAAGCCATGAGCTTGGGAAAGAAGGGGACCTTTCCTGTGGGGTACATGACAGTTCTACAGAGGCATGGGCCATAGGCTGGGAAGCTGGGTGACACGGTTTCAAATCTTGGCTTGGCCAGGACTCTGAATGAAAACAATTGTGAGAATGGCTGCTGGCTCAGCCCTGAACTACCCCTGGAGGTGAGCCAATGCATCTTCCAGCTTCGTGGAGTCAGCTCTCCTTCCACTGCTGTCTGCTGAGCCATCCTACAGATTCAACACGTCTCCTTTCTCACTTAGCTCTTCTGTCATTTGTACACAGAGTCCCAATCCACAAGGGCCAGGTCAGGCCTGCATCCTTCCCTGTTCCTTGGCTCTGGCCGTAGATGTCTGCCTCCAGCCAGTGGCCCTTCATAGGCAAGTATAGCTCATGCCTCATCTTTCTTCGTGTGTGCAGGAATCTCACGAGCCTTGAGGCAGTATGGGGGATAAAGGAGGACCTCGAGCTAGCACCCTGTGGGTCTTCCTTGCTCCACTCCTGCACAAACAGGCTTGGATGGAGTTTCTGAGCCCTAGTCCATCCAAGCGGCAGGTGCGGATGTGATGCCACCTCCACGGGACTCTCATGGCTTGATTCTGTTAATTCCTCCTATTGCGTGGTAGGTGACTAATAATTGCTGGCTGGCCTAGTCAGAGCCGTACTAATATGCAGGATCTTCCCCCGTGTGTCACCTCCAGTGGGTCAAGCATAAGCCCTGGGGAAATCTTATCCATCAGCCTGGCTTTGGGAAAGAGAATTGGACAATACTCTAATTCCAAAGAGTAAATGTCACAGGGCTGGGAAAGATTTGGTAGTTCTGAAAATAAATACCAGCAGGGAAGAAGGGAGGGAGAGAGGAAGGGAGAGGGGAGGAAGGGAAGGAAGGAGAACAAGAGAGGTGGGGGTCCTTTTCTTCCACCCTATCTGGGAATTCACTTATGGGACCCCACAAAAGAAGAGAATGTGATGCCTTCCCCTATGTATAGTACAGGGGATGGGCGGCAAAGGGGCAGCCTGCGTCACAGAACTGGCTGGCTGTGTGGTTTCGTTTTCCCTTAAAAAATGTAAAATTCTATGACCATCTCCACTCAGATGTCACCTCTGCAAGGAGGCCTTTCTTGGTCCTTAGGACAAAATGGTCCTCGTTCTCCTCCCTCTGAGAAACATCGGTGGCAAATGGCGACCCGTTTGGTATCTGTGAAGCATTGCATTCAGAACAGCATAGCTCCTGCCCAAGGCGACCCAGCCTCACACTCAGCCACTTGACTCACAGGATAGTGGGGGCTTGTCGGTTCCATGAGTGAACGTGGCTGCTGGAGACTTCTAGCTTCACCAGTGTCTCCATCGAAGACACTGCCAGGTAGTGTGGGCCTCCCATGTGCATGTCCCCAGAGATTCTGCCTGGCATAAGGTAGGCATCCAGCAATTCTCATGAAAAATTAATGAATGGACCCAGAGGTTCTAAATGTGTATGTGTATGTTTGTGTATGTCTACATGTATATGTGTGTTACAGAAAACCTATAAGTAAAATATTTAGAAGGAAGTCTTTGGGTGATGAGAGGATAAGAAATTCCATTTTACTTACACTATAAAGCAGAGTTTCCTAAAATGTGGGTCATGACCTTTTTGGGGTGGGGTCCAACAACCCTTTCATAGTGTCACCTAAAACCATATGCACATCAAATATTTACGATTCATAACAGCAACAGAAATTACAGTTATGAAGTAGTGACAAAATATTTTTCTGTTTGGAGAGTCACCACAATGTGAGGAACTGTATTGAAGGGTCTGAGATCTATGAGAAACCTGAGAATGAGCCAGTAAACAGCATCCCTCTGTGGTTTCTTGTTGTGGGATTCCCCTCTGTATGCTGTGAATACCATTGTTGAATAAAGAAACTGCTTTGGACCTATAGCAGGGCAGAACTTAGCTAGGTGGGGAAAACTAAACTGAATGCTAGGAGAAAGAAGGGCGGAGTAGGGAGAAGCCATGGAGCCACTGCGGGAGACAGACATACTGAAACTTTACTGGTAGGCTACAACCTTGTGGTGATGCACAGATTAATGGAGATGGGTTAAATTAAGATGTAAGAATTAGTCAATAAGAAGCTAGAGCTAATGGGCCAAGCCGTGACTTAAATAATATGGTTTCTGGGTGATTATTTCGGGGCTAAGCAGCTGGGAACTAACTAGTGGCTTCCCTACAGTTTCTGCTTCAGTTTCCTGCTTGAATTCTTGCTCTGACATCCCTCAATGATGGACTGTGGTGACCTGGAAGTGATGGGCAGTGACCTGGAAGCTATGGACCGTGACCTGGAAGTGTAAGCCAAATAAGCCCTTTCTTCCCCAGAGTTGCTTTTGCTCATGATGTTTGTCACAGCACCGGGAAGGAAAGTAGAGCAAAGCCAAGCAAATGGGTCACTGCTGAGACAGGCAGGGCCACGTTGGCTGTGATGCCACTGTGTTAAGTGGCACTGTCCTGCTACAGAGGGATGCCACAGATAGATAGTAGGAGTGATGTCAGTGCTATTTGTAGAGCAGACACCAAGTTGGCCTTCAGGGACACGAGTATCTATTCCACATGGCTTGGGGGTGGATAAAGCACTTGCTGTGCAAGTGTGAGGGCATGAGTTCGAATCCTCAGCACACATGTAAACAGCACCTGTGTAAAAGCTGGTCTTGCGTGGCAGCCCACCTGTAATCCCAGGGCTTCGGAGGCTGAAAGCCTACACAGGCTGATTCTGTGAGCTCCAGGGTGACAGAAGACCTGCCTCCCTACATAGAGTTTGAGGACACCTGACATCAAGTTGTGATCTCTACCTGCATGCACACACACATATGTTCAAGCACTCACACATGTGCATCCACAGTCATGCATGCACACCACACACACACATACACACATACTTACTAAAAGCAAGATGAAAAGCACAGTAGTCTCTTTGGAAATCATGTTCTTTGCCCTCCTCCTGGTTCTTCAGGGTTTGTCTTTTTCTCTCAGAACCTTTCACTGCCCGCATGAGAAATAGTTAACCACTCCCCTTCGAGTGAAAGCAAGCTGGGGCTTCTCCGGGAATAATGCACGTCTGATAGACTAAGAAGGCAGCATAGGTTTTGTCTTCTGCATTTACTGCTGTGAGCTGGAGCCAGGAAGTTCTCTGAAGCTCATTTTGGGGATCCCTGACCCACAGCCTGGGAGCTCCAGCTCTGTTTAGCACAGACGCTGCCTGGCGGGAGCCTCTTCATTGCCTGCCTCCGCTGCTGCGGCTCATGTGCTGATAACATGGCTTTAATACATTTATAAACATTTGGGGATCTTCTTGGTTATTTATTTTCATTTACATTTAGGAAAAAATAAATTGTCTCTGCACTCTAATAAAACCGCTGTTCCATATCCTTGCACACGCTAAGTGGATGTGAGCGGGAGCCCGGAGTTGCTGGTGCCGAAAATTGACACGCCATCTCTAGTACTGGTTGGCCAGGGTCCTTGCTATGCAGCTTGGGGACAGTTGTTTCTCCTCTCTGGGCCTCAGGGGTGTCCAACCTGAAGCCCACAATCTGCAAGCAGTTGAGGATCACTATGAATATGGTACAGAAAAGCCATAAACTTACTTGAAGCATTTTGAGGATATTTTTGTGTGCAATTCTCTCTCTCTCTCTCTCTCTCTCTCTCTCTCTCTCTCTCTCTCTCTCTCTGTGTGTGTGTGTGTGTGTGTGTGTGTAGATGAAAATAGTATGTCCCAGTGTCAAAAATTCAGACATGCCTGTATGTCTCATATTCACAGTTGCTGCAAGATAATGAGGTTCTGGACCTTAGGGGTAGAGGACATCGGTTGTTAAACATATAAACACCCACCACATGCCTGACACAAGGCTGTAGTCCAGGGAGGCAGACATCCCTCATCACAAAGAGAATACATTTTGGAGCAGGCAAAGTCCCAAAGCTGTTGAGCCCCCGAGTTGAGTACAGACAGAGATTTCTGTTTGCTTTGCTTTCTGCTGTTACCTCCTCTGAGGATGACCTGAATTCCCTGGAAATGGACACAGGGTACATCCAGGGGAGTATCATCTTTCCTTTGGTGTTCTTGGCCTGCCGTGAGGCCAGCCATGCTTGGGGAACTTGGTGTATACCTGAGACTTGTTGCCCACGGGCAGGCTCAAGACCTCAGGATGTATCGAGTATGCAGCAAGCGCTGGTCCCGGAGGCAGATGACTGGAGCAACTGCTTTTGAGAGGCTCCTGCCCCAAATCAATATGGCCATCGTTTTGTTTTTCCTTCCCTATGTCATTTCTGGAATCACCAGTCATCACTCTGGCTAATGCCAGCCTAGTACTTGCTCAGGAAATATCCAAGGCTGGTGGGTTCTGCCTTAGAGTGGACCTTGCTGTTGCCTCTAGCCCTGGACTGAATCTGGGTTGGCCTTGGAGAGGATGAATCACAGGACACGTAGACCAGATATGGCAGCTTCCCTTTCCGCGTGGGACAGAGTGACATTAGCAGGACTTCTGGGGATGGGGAACGGATGCTGCAGGGAGAGCTTCCTGGAAAGACCGGGATTCCAGGCTATAGGAGGACAGGAGGCTAGTCTGTGGGACAGTCACCTGGGGGGAGAAGCAGAGGAGGCCATGTATGCAGCGAGGTTGAAGTGGGGAGGGGAGGGGGAGGGGAGGGAGAAGGGAGGGCAACTATGAGTGGGTCTTAGCAGTGGCAGGGTGAAGGGCCCAGGTGGACAAGATAGGACTCAGGAGTCAGAGAGCCCGTGGAAGACCTCACGCAGTTCCTCCCTAGGATGGGCTGAACCCCGGCTAACATGAGCCCCCCCCCCACTTCTTTCTTCTAGCCATCACTTCTCCCAGGTCATCATGGGACATAATAGAGTGTCCCCTATGGCAGGCAGAGCACCTGTAGGTGGACTTTGTCTCTACCCCCACGTTTCCCCTCTTTAACATCTGACTGTCCTCTGTGATGCTCCACAATACCCTGCAGGGGCTCCCAGGGCCAAGAAGACTGGCTTAGACTTAATCACTTGCCACTGTACAAAACCAGCCTGTGATCTTACTCTGTCCCAGATCCTTTTCAGGACCCCATGATCAAGGTTCTAGTAGTTTCCCCATTTCACAGGCAGGGAAACTGAGGCACAGAGGGTCTTGCACATTGTTACATGCCAAGAAAACCAGAATCCTATAACTCTGGCCTGATAATCCTTGCGAGAACTGTGCCCCGCTAAGCTGTGTGCTGCGGCCGGGGCCTCTTCCGAATACTGTTAGGCTCCGCTCCTCTCCACATTGCCATCCTGGCTGTAAAAGCAAAGTAAATATTTAAAGAGCTTGGCCCTGCCCCCCCCCCCCCCCTGAGCTGGGGGATGGTGCCTATTCAGCCGTAACTCCCCATATTATCCCTTCTGCTAAAGGGAGCTAATTATCCTCCGTGATGTAGGCCCAGTACCTTTTGTATAACCCGACTGAAAACCTCTGAGAGGCAACACTAATTATCATCATCTTGCAACCCAGAATGATATGCCTCAGAGAGGCCTCAAAAACTTGTCTGAGGTCACATAGCTAGGTAGAACCAGGGCCAAGACACTGACTCCAGAGTCCTTGTTCTGAGTCCCTCAGTGGGGGGTGGGGGAATCTCTCTAATCTAGTCTACCTATCATAAAGGGGCCATGAGTCTTGGCTCCTGATGGTCAGAACCCGAACCCACAGCCCCAGGTCACCCTCACCCACAGGGAGGAAGGCTAAGATCCAGGGACGAGCAGCCTCTTCCTGCTAGGGGCCTCTGCGATCAAGGGCGTGACTCCGACTTGCCAGGCCCATGGTCTTGGCCTGCTTTGCGTTTTGAAGACTGTATTCTGAGGACAGTCTCTCCTGAGGGGGGAAAGGTGGGTACAGCGGGACAGTTGGGAGTTGAAACATTTCTGTTCTGCCTCCTCTGTGGCTAGACCCAGGACTTCCCCTACCAGGTTTGACCACTCTTCCCTTATCCACCCTAATTTTCACCCTATGTTCGTGTCCACACTCAGCCAATCAGGGCCCAGCTATCACTAGCTGGTACCCTCTACATCTGAGCTTTGGCGTACTGGGCTCGTTGGAATTCAACAGAAGAGGAAGACATAAGCCTTTAGAACTCTCTGGGCACCAGAAATGGAGGTCCAGACTTGACCAGCCACTGAAGGTCAAAGGGGGCTTGCCCTGGCCGTGGCCCCTGAGTCTCCACACTTGGTTAGGGATGGGTTCAAGGTTGTCTCTGAAGAAGTTTACAGTCTCTAGTCAGAGAGACTATCCACACTTCAGCAAACTGTCCTTGAAGGCTGAGGGTCATGGCACTTCTCAGACCTGCAGGCTTGCTCCGTAAGAGACCGCTTTCTCCCCGCTAAAGGTTATTTTTATGTATGTTTCTGTGTCTGTGTGTATGTTTATGTACATGTGTGAGGGTGCTCATGTGTGAGGTTTTGAATGCCCTAGAGCTGGAGCTACAGGAGGTTGTGAACTGCCTGATGTGGGAACAGAACTTGGGTCCTCTGCAAAAACTGCAAGTGCTCTGAACTGCTGAGCCAGTTCTCCGGTCCAAACAGTTCTTGATTGGCTGTCCCGCTGTCTTGGGGAACTTTAAGACCGTGACACTTGTTAGAGCTGTATCACCTCCCAGTTAACATCCTGCTTTGCATATCCCAGGGCTACCAAGAGTTCAAGCCTGCTTCATCTAAACCCCCCAATGGCCATCTGTTTTGTTTTACCCCATCTAATTACCGTTGCTAATCCAGAACTGTCAATAAAGCGCCTCCCATCTGTGTTCTTCCTCGTCTGCCCACTCCATCCTTGGAACGGGGTGGGACAAGAACCCAGCTGGAACAGACGGCCTCCACTGACTTCCTCACCAGCTCATCCCTGGAAACTTTTTACTGTCTCACTTTGGTCAGAGCTGGGAAAGAGAGAAGCCAGTACCAGGCTGTCAGGACCTCCCAGGGTGGCCAAGTCCCCTTTGGAAGTCTGAGCTTCCTTCAGACTTAGCATGTACTGATAGGCCCAATACCTCAGGTGAGTTCCGGGAAGATTGAGTTAATCACCAGCACCCATCTCTCTCTGTTTCCTGACTGTGGGTGCAAGGAGACCACTACCTCACACCCTAGCAGCCTCAGCTGGAGCCACTGTGGCTTCTGTTCCTTCCCCGACAGAGTAGACTGTACCTCAGACTGCGAGCCAAAACATAAGCCTTTCTTTCCCTGTTCTTGTCATGGCAATGAGAAAAGTAACTAATGCAACAAGTCCGTTCAGTCCTCTATGTGACAGACTGGAAAAGCAACTCCTCCATCACCCCCGAGGACGAGGACATGTCTCTGCAAAAATCCAATCTCAAGACTAGGCCTCAAAGCCATTTTGTGTACTGTCCTTGACCACCATCCTTGGCCTCATGGTCCACCTCCACCAGCTTATCCTGCCTTGCCTTCCACCCCAGGGGCTCCTTCTGGCTTCCATTGGCACCTCTGAACTTTTGCTTAGGGGGCACCTCCTGCCTGGGCAGCTCGCACACACCGTGGCCTCTTCCCTGCCCAGCTCTTCCCCTTGATACCAGCACAAAGCAGCTGTAGCCTCACCGGCCAGGGCTGAGGTGTGCGCCATTTCCTCAGAGATTTCTCCTTTCTAGGAGCAGGGTCTTCCCTGGAACACTGGCTTGGCCAGGCTCTGCTGTGAGCTGGGCTTCTGGATGGCAGAGCCTGGCAGGATGTGCTAGTCTCTCCATGCCTTAGCTCCTACACGGCCCTTACTGCAGGCTGAGGACAGGAGCGAAGTGGAAAGGAAAGGAGAGCGGATATGGAAGCCGGCTCCAAGGAGTCTCCAGTCTGTACTCCAGCCATCTTCAAATGAGACAAAGTTACCTCCTAATCCCTTTCTCCCCAGTCAGGGCTCCTAGGAAGACCCACTTGATATGTGAGACAGAAAGAAAACACAGTAGAAGTGAGAGACATACACTGTTCAGTGGAACCCTGCGGGGTTGAGAATTCCCGTGAGCTCACTCTGAACGCATCTTTGTGTCTGTACGTGGACCCCATAGGGACCCTCACAGAGCCCCATTGTAGGAGGGAAAAGTTGAGTCGGGGGTTTGAGTCCTCTTATATCTGCTCCCTATGACACACTGCCACGCTTTCACCAGCCCAGCCCGGCCCAGAGCAGCCTCCACTCCCTTTGTGACCCACCCCAAACAGGATTCCATCGGATTCAATGAGTTGTGCCCCTCTCCAGTACCAGCCACACAGAAGTTTAGCCATGGTCTAAAAGGCAAACCGTGTCCTGTTCTTGAGGCATGTATGTGAGGAAGGCAGTCTGCAGAACGGCAGGGCCATCCTGTTTGCTCACTGTTCTTTTGCTAGGGTCACTAGCAGAGGAGAAATCCCCAGATGTGGGTTTGTTAAAGCAGCGGGTGATTCCGCTGATGGACCAGCCTGCTCCATCGTCTGTTCACCTTGAGACCAAAGGCAAAATGCATCATACATGTGCGTCTTGGTCTCCTCATTAGGAAAATGAGCTTCAAAGGGAATTCTCTAGTTACCTATTTCTGCAACCCAGGACCCATTCAGAGTCTCCATAGACTTCAAAATCAAGCTGTGGGCCTGGGACTGAGTGCCCAGAGCACAAGCCCTTGGGACATTTCAGATTCAAACCTTAGTGGCAGGTTGGCTTCCTGGACCCTTGTTTTGCTATTATTATTCCTGCATCGTAGGAACAATGGCGCCACTGTTATGATGAGCAGCCGCCTCTGTATGCACCTGCCAAGAGCTCCAGACACAAGCTAGCCAGATCAAGCCAGCTGGCTTCTCATCTTGAGTCTCCTGACACTCCCTATGATCTTTCAGTCCTTGTCCCTCCTTCAAGTGTCAGTTTTTCATCTGTTAAATAAGTGCATAGTCTTCTAGAAATGTCCAGAAAACAAAACACCCCTTTAAATAGATCTGCAGGCCTTGGGCAACCTTTCAAATGACTCAGGACAACTTAGGGTGGCTAAAGATAAACTTGACAAGTCATTTTCAGTCCTCTGTGCCTTTTACGTCCATTATCTAATATACTGAAAAGCACCATAGGCAAGGGCAAAGTTTGGGAAAACATTCACTCAACCTCTCATCCATCCATCCATCTATCTGTATGTCCGTCCTTCCATCCATCCATCTGTCCGTCCTTTCGTCCGTCTGTCCATTCATCCATCTTTAGCCACCTGGCTATGGAGTCCCACTTTTTCACAGTCAGTATTTGGTGGGCACCAGAAACATGACTTTGAAAAGGACACACGAAAAAGCCTCTACCCCCAAGAAGCTCACATTCTGGAGGCAGAGACAGGAAGTGGATGATATATCCATGAATAGACAGGATTCCGACTTCAGTGAGAGGTGTGAAGGTAGCAGAAGTCGAGTGCTAGAGCCCAGTGTCTGAATAACAGGGTAGAGAGAGCGCCTTCAAAGAGATGACCCTGGAGCTCAGGTTGAGCAATGGGAAGATGCCAGTCATGTGGAGATTGGGGCAGGGATAGGATGGGAGAAAGAGAGTTCTAGGCAGTGGGGACAGCACTTGCAAAAGGCTGGAGGCAAACATTGGCTGTGAGCTAGAATGGAGGGAGGTTCAGTGTGGCTGGAACAGAGATCCAGAGGGGAGAGCAGAGATCCTCCAAGGGGAGGTGGGGTTGGAAGCAAAACCGTGAGGACTGAAGGGCTCATGCGAGTTCTTGTCACACAGTAGGTCCTTTAAAGCTTCTACTTTGTCCTACATTTCAAAGAGCTCCCCCGGACTCAGGTAACTTGAGTGGGATCTTTGAGAGTTGTGCTATTCCTACAGGCTTGTGAGCAGGGATGGGGTAGTGTTACAGGCATGAGAACAAGCTTCTTTCCATAGGGTGTGAGCTACCAGCAGGTCCAGCGAAATTCTTCCTCCCCAGCTGATGGAGAGGCCTTCAGAATCATGAGTTTTCATTACTACGGTTTGGTTGTGCTTCTAAAGACAGGCCTAAATTTCCTGATGAAATGCAAAGACGAATTCAAGATTTCAAGTTCCTTCCATGAGTGTCAGAAGTGTCTGACCATATTCTAAAATTAAACAGTTGGATATGAGGCAGAATTTTACTTTGATAAGCTCGGATATTTCTCTTGTCCTACCTCTCCCACATGCTGCCTGGGAAGCCTGTGTCTCACAGTTCTGCTCGCTGTCAAGAGTGGTTCAAGAGTTTTCCAAGCCTGACCTGTCCTTCTTGACTTACAAGCTTGGACTCAGAGTGGAAAGTTAAAGGGCACATTTTCCAGAAGAGCAGGTTGAGGTCAGAGGTCAGAGACTTCTCTAGGATGCTTTTCAGGATAAAATTAGGCCATGGGCATCTCCCCAAGACCTGTGATGCCGCAGTACATGAAAAGCAACCCATCTTCCCAGGTGCTATTTTAACATTGCTGAGGAGACATGAACAAACACGTGTTTAACATTGCTGAAGAGACGTGAGCAAACATATATTGTAACATTGCCAAGGGGACATGAACAAACATGTATTTACAAGAGAGGTGACAGCAGCAGATCAAAGATTGCTCTCACATCTGGCCTGGTGGACAAGTGATATCATCAGGACTGTTGGGGTGACTCTCAAAGCTGCAGCATGCAAAAGCCCACCTCTGTGTGAGTGGCATGCTAGCTGCAGCCCCAGAGTTCCTTCCCCATCTTGCTCCACTGAAGAATCTCCTTCCTCAAGCAGTTCCTTACTCCTCATGTCACCTTGCGGAGGGGGGCGTTTGTGCATCTTGTAGTTTCCTGGGATTCCCAAGCCTGTCAGTGTCTCCATCTTCCTGAGTCTCGTGACTTTCCCTTCCTTTTGGGTCTTATGGATCACTCACTTCTTCCAGGAGGAAGTCAGCTCTAGAAGACAGCTAACCCACGCTAGGCATGCCTAAACTCTTCAGGGCCAACAGTTACAGTTAGTTAATTGATTAATTTTAGGAATATTTATTGATGTGCCAAGTAATGTTCAAAGCAGTAGGAAAAGAGACCAGAATTAAATACTTGTTCTCAAGGGAGGGGGGCTGTGAATCGTCATAGAAAGAGCACAGTGTGCAAGTTTGGGAAGATCAGGACTTGTCCAGGAAGCCACTCAAGGCAGAGGCAACAGGTAAGCGAGGTATAGAAGCAAGTATTTGAAACCCTGAACACACGGGCGGGGGAGACGGCCCGACTGGTAAGCTGCTTCTCAGGTAGCCGCCAGGGCCTGAATCGAATTCCTAGAACTCATGTTAAAAGCAATCCAGCAGAAACTGGGACTGGCAGCACTCTCTAGTCCCCAGGACTGGGAAGGCAGGGGGAGGAGGAGCCCCAGGGCACCTGGGTTGACCAGTCGGTCTAGCTAAATTGAGTTCCAGTTTCAGTGAGAGATCCCGTCTCGAAAGTGTAGGTGGAGAATGATTGAGGGAAGACAGTCCAAGTCATCTTCTGTCCTCCACATGCACCTGCACACATACATATATGTACACCACACACACACACACACACACACACACACACACACCTGCAAATATTCAGGGTTCTCATACATTAGGTGTTGGAGGTATGGCTGGAAGGGAGTGGGCGGGGAGGCCCAGACAAGCCATGAAGGCTTTCCAGCAACAAGCTATCAGATAAGAGCCATGTGTCTTCCTTGTTAGCACTTTCTTCGCTCTCTAGGGTTCTGGCCAAGTAGCCAATCAAAGATCTCCTGACTCACAGTAATCATGTGATCTGATCTAGAAATATCCATTCATGGTGTCCCCTTCCGGCATCTTCTCTGGTTGGTGTGGGGATAGTCATGTGGCTACTTAGGCTAGCCAGAGTGCTTTCCTGGATTTTATGAATGGTTGGAGGAGTGAGCTAGCCTGGTCTCTCCCCAGGCCCACTGACTATAAACCGATACTGTCTTCAACCAGAACTGCTTAGTGTTGGGACGAGAAGGAGAGTTGGACTTTTGGTAGGCTAGTATCTCAGCCTAAGGAGGTTTCCTACGCAGGCTCAATTGCAGTCTTCCATGAAGCTCACCCTCCTCATAGTCCCTGACTTCCTGGTTCCCCTGAGAGAAGACTGTTCTTCTGCTGGAGCTCTGACCCTGCTCTGCCAGTGGTAGAAACTGGCTCTTTCTTTTTTGATTCCCAGGAAGCTTTGGTGGATGGCCCAGTTATTCGCAGGCAGGGTCCTCTTCAAAGGCCCCGACAGAGCAGGAAACTCTCCCCATAATTTCTTCTGGGAGTCGGGGCCCTGCTGACTTAGTGATGGAGTAAGTGAGAGCCCTGATTCCTGGAGGAGACCGCTGGCTGGATCTAACATGGGAAGCTGGCCTGGTTTGGGCTGGTTTTGTGAACTTGGCCTTTTTTTGACTGCTCGGAGGGATGCAAAGAATTCTAGGTGCTGCCTGCATGTCTTAGATGGGCAGGGCTGAGTGCCGAGACTGTTGGGAGGAGGGTGGAAGCCCTGGTTCTTGGCTGTGTCCATCTATGTGAGGTGCCCCGGGGTGTTGCTTGGGTTGCTAAGGTTCTGTCCCTCACATCTTCCCAGGCAACTGTGATGGGTAATATTACATTTAAGTTTTAATTACCATGCTTAAGAAGTGTGTGTGTGTGTGTGTGTGTGTGTGTGTGTGTATAAAGCAAAAAATGTCTCTAACATACAAGTCTAGCTTGGACAGGCTATATACCCTAGCAGGCCATTGCCCTTTTTATCACAGACATTGAGGACTATTCTTGTGTTACTGATCTTGTAAAATTTGCTGTTCTTGCAGGATTGTAGGTCATAAGACTAACTGCTATTTCTGCCTTTGTAATCAAACTTGCTTACTCTGCTCAAAAAGATGACTAGGACAACGGCCAGACATGTGTGTTAAATAAGACGCTGCCAACACAAAGACAGAACACATGTAGTCATGTGGGTTTTGCCTTTATAAGCCTTGGGCTGGCTGGGCTGAGCCCATGAACTTGGGAGCGCTCACAGGTGCAGTTCTGGCCTCGCGGTGGATGTCAGCATCTAAATAAAAGCCTCTTATTAAAATGTGTTCATTGTCAGGGTGAATCTCTGAGCGACCCCAGACCCCTCAGAGCAGGGATCTGTGAATCCCTGGACTTCACAATACCCTAGATCAGAGGTTCTCAACCTGTGGGTCAGGAACCCCAAAGACCACTGGAAAACACAGATATTTACATGATGATTCATAAAGGGAGCAAATTTATAATCATATAGCAATGAAAATAATTTTATGACTGGGGATCACCACACAAGGAACTGTATTAGAGGGTCATGGCATCAGGAAGGTTGAGAAACCACGGCCCTATATCTATCTGAGCATAAGTTTGGTAGTACTTAACTAAAACTAACAACCTTTGCGAATCTGTCTCACGGAAATATCGCCCAGAAGAGGCCCAGGAAGGCTTAGGGCATGGCCTCTTTGGGTACCCTTCCTAACCATAGGAGATTGTTTATTTCTTTGGCATGGCATTTAGGTCTGTCATACATATGTAGGATTCAAGGACATCCCAGTCCCTTTCTGGCATGACACACACACACACACACACACACACACACACACACACACACCCCACATGCACATACAGCTCTCACCTTAAAGAGAACAAGAGATTATTTATCCTGGAGCCAAATTTGAGTGACCATGGCCTTGGAAGACAGACCTCGGTTATTCACAACTCCATGTTCTAGTGTGGAAGGGGTTACATGAAGCTTTCAAGCTTTGCAAAGAAAGTCATAAATCAAGGCAAGTTTAAGATCCATTGGTGGGTCCATCAGAGAGGGCGCTTACAGTGAAATGGGGGACCCTTCTGTAGACCTCACATGATATCTGATGACATTTTAGCTTTGGGGTTGGGTGAAACTAGTGGTCTGCTAAGTTAATAGATTCAAAAAGTATTTTATCTATTAGTCACGGAATGTTAGTTTGGACACAGAGGTGGACAAGTAATGGCAATTCAGATGAAGTAATTAGCCCCTAGACCTGCATCATCCCAACCTCTCCAGATCATTGCCGTTCTAATCAGCCAATGGGTCTTGTAGACTCAGCTTCCTGCCAGTGTAAACCTGGGCCTACCTGGGAAGAGGAAATCTCAGCCGATATATGGCCTCCAGAAGATGGGCCTATGGGCACGTCTTTGGAGGCATTTTCTTGGTTATTAATTGAAAGGGCCCAGCACATGGTGGGCAGTGCCAGCCCTGGGCACCTGGTTTCCCTTACAGCCTGTAAGTCAGATAGTCCTTCCTTCCCCCCCTTTTCTTGGTCGTGGTGTTTATTAGAGCAGCAGAAATTTGTCTCCCCTGCCTGGACCACTGCTCCTTTCTTTCTGCTGCTGCCATTTTAACTCTTTCACTTGGAATCACCCCATCCCACCAACTTTCCCCACCTCTCCTTGAGGTCTCAGCTCAAGTGTTCCTTCTCAGGGGAACCCTCTCTGTCTTCACAGCCCCAAGACAGTCCCTATTATACCATTCCATGTGACTTCCTTTCTAACACAATCCTTCCGTGGATGTCTTTGACCGCACTGATGACAAGCCTCTCTTCTAGCCTCTCAGCCCAGCATGCTGGCTCCTGGGGACAGAGACCTGCCCATCCCCATCTGCATTGATGGGTCCTCCTGTGCACAGCACACAGTAGGGCGTGGTGAGCCGTGCTGGAGTGAGCAAGGTTTCCAGAATCCCTGGCTCTCCCTGGAATGTGCGAAAAGTGTTTGCTGCCCCCAAGGCACAATACCCTCCTCTAGGTTGTTTCTCTGCCGCATTTTCTGGCTCCTTACTGAGCTCCTAATAACAGCCACATTTTAGAAGTTGAGAAGAGCATTAAGACTAGAAAACTTTTTTTTCTTTTTTGTTTTAATGGTCCAAACATGGATTTGCACAGTAGCCTGCGAGGACCTTGTCTTAGGGGGTGAACTGGCAGTAAACATCCATTTTCCAAGGGTAGAAATAATGAGGGCTATTTTGGGATTCCGGGCTTCCTCTTCACTCATAAAGAAAAAAAGGTCCAGGCATGGTGGTGGGCTCTTGCAATCCCAGAGCAGGGGATGAGGAGACAGCCAGAGCCCTGGGGCTCTGTGGCCAGCCACCAAGCCAGCCTAGAGAGATCCAGGAAGCAAGAGAGCCTGCTTTAAGCAAACAAACAAACAAGAGGGCAGGCTGTAGCACAGGAACGACACCCCAAGTTGTTCCCTGGTTCAACCTGGTTCAACACACAGATACACATGCACCGCATATACGTGAACACACACACACACACACACACACACACACACACACACACATGCAAATCATTTTGATAATTTTGGTATGTTTGTCATGATGCCATGAGCCTCCTTGTGTCTTAGGGTACCTGCATGGAAACTCCTCATCGGGCAGAAGCGTAAACACTTACTGTGTGAAACACTATCTAAGTATCCATTTCTTTTAACCTACTTCCTTCTTTAGACTCACAGTGGTTTTTCTGTTGGCAATAGTCCATAGCTGGGTCTTGCTACTCGGTCTAGGGTGACAATCTCTGCCTTTTGACTGGACATTGTTGCCTCTCGGGGGCCCTTTTCTATTTCTTCCATCTATTCCTTGCTTCTCCTTTAGAAGGAGTTTGGCAATTTCTATGACTGCATTTTTATTCCCCGCTGTAGGCTTTGCAGTTCTAACTCTTTGTTTTGTTATTCTGGTCTTTGCCTGCGGGTGTGTAGTAAACATTTTTAACTTCTCACAGCTCGCTTTCAAGTGATATTCCAACACTCCTGTTTGCTCTAGAACCCTGACAGCATCTACTCCCATCTTTGCTAAACTCTCCCGCGTTTACTTCCACAAAATGAATAGCAGTCAATTATCTTTGCAAAGGGTTTAAATAACGAGACTGTCATTGATATTTACCCACGTATCGCTCGCCTCCAGAGCTGATGAGCACTAGACGTCTATGCCCATTGTTCCCACCGGGTACTGTCTTTTTCCTTCCGCCCACTGTGATTTGAATTCTAGGTGTCTCCACTGCTCAGGTGTGTGCACACTTGGTCCCCAGGTGGTGGCGCCGTTCTGAGAGGCGGTGGAATCTTCACGGGTTGGGACTGGAAGGCTGGAAGGAGTCAGTCAGTGGAGAGTGGGCCTTAAGCTTTTTGCCCCGGCTTGCTTTCATTTCCCTCTCTGCTGAGATGTGAGCAAGCAGCAACCTCCTATTCCCTTCAACACGAAGCTGCCTGCAGGCATGGCACGGACATCACACCTTTCCCGACTCTGCAGAATGAAACCCCTCAAATCGTGAGATAAAACAAACTTTTCTTCCCATAAGTTGCTCCTTGGGGGGGGGGGGGCTTAGGTCACAGCAATGAAAAGAGTAACTGACTGATACTTCACCTTTAACACCCATGTATTTTTCCTGGCTGTTTCCCCCAGACATCATCACCCCCCTACACTGTGCAGGGTGTATCCAGCTCAGAGCTCCAGCAGCACCCAGCAGCGCTCTCTCTCTATTATGCTGACCTCTCTTCTCCAGTGCTCTGTTCTGAGACTGCAAGCTGCCTAGATTCCCACATTCTGACTCAGCCCCAGCTAAGGAGAACAAGTGGCTTCTACCCGAGTCATCATTCCCCCCCAACCCCCACCTGTAACGCTTGGACAGACTGCAAGCTGGGAGAACACATGCCTAACCCCCTACCCTGGGGATCCCTGTACTTCGTTGCTTGGTGCCTGGTGATGGGCAAGCAGTCATTTTCTCTGCTCTGTCCAGTTTCTCAGTTGTCTTAGTAAGACACTTATTGGTGAGGTCTGTTGTCCACCTTATCTGGAAGCAGAGCTCCTGACAACACACATAGATGGCCATTCGTCCCAGGTCCTGCCCAAGCCTTTTCTTGTATTAAGAATTTTATCCTCACAGCAGCCTAGGGTATAGGGACAATTATTGTCTCGCAGTTTACAGTTTACTGAGGGGCCTGAGGGGGACGGTTTCTGCCTTTCACCAGCAGAATGGCTGCCCAGCCAGGCTCTTCTGTCGCCTTCCCTCTTCATCTTGGCCCCAGTGTCCCAAATGTTTCATGCATAAGCCCCACTTATAGGATTGGCTATTGTTTTCAATAAGAAGTAAGGTCCCCAGGGGCATGACCAAGTATTTTCCCTCTCTGTCACGGCTGACTGGGAACCAGGAGCTGTGTCTGAAACATGGTGGGTGCTCAGGAAACACTGGCCGCTGGTCATCTGGGTCACCCTGTGCAGCTGGCGCTGGCATGAAGACTTTGGAGTTCTGATGTCTCTTGGCTAAGCCGGATTCCAGGGACATACGGGCACAGGTATGACCTGTAGTTTTGATTGCACTGCTGTTAGGCCAGCCTGTGGGTCTCAGGGAATTTCTGCTCTGGTCCACTCAGGCATCTCTACTGTGGCCTCCGCTACTATCCAGCATCTGTAATGGTAGACTCTCTTCTCCAACTCTAATTGTCTATAATAAGTAGGGTTCACTTGGTTTTAAGATGCTCATATGCCACACACAGCGCTCCAGGGAGACCATGATTCCGCACACGCGAGAGACAAGAACCATATTGTTAGGCTGTTTCTGTAAATACGTGGAGAGGCCTTTGGGTAGTGACTTCACTTAAATGGAGCATCAAAGAAATTAGAGGCGACGCCACTTTCTACAACAGGCTACTTGGCGTTATGGGGAGTTAGACAAGCACCGGTCCAACTCCTGTTACAGGATTTGGTCATCTGCCAAGAGGCTGGATGAGACCCTTTCTCACCTCTTACCCAGAGCATAGGGTACACAAACAAGGCCCTTAGAAAAGGGGTGACAGCTGTCAGTGGCCCAACAGGGGATGAAGTGGGTGACGTGGTGACAGGATGGGGACTGCTATATCATCTTTACGTCACATGGGGATGGGGTGGGGAATGTGACATCATCTTTACGATCAAGCTGCAAGGAACTGCATGCTATTTGCTCCACTTTGCAGGTGGAGAAAGGAAAGCTAAGTGAGTGAGACAGACAGTCTAGCCAAGACAGCAGGCTAGCCAGCGAGGACCGACAGCAGGTCTCACTAGAGCAACCTGCTCGGGTAGCTGTGCTGGGCGCTGCTTGTCCCTGACCTGATGTGGGATGGTTGATACTGACATCAGCTTGATGGGATGTAGAGTCACCTAGGAGACAAACCCCTGGGCATGTCTATGAGGGAGCTGAGGTGGGGAGACTAATCCTAAATGTGGGCAACACCATTCTAGGGGTTGGAGTCCTGGGGAGAAATAAAGCCAGAAAAAGCAAGACCCATAGGGAAAAGGGCTGGGACACACCAGGGATCCTCTGGAAGAAGGATGCTGGCCTGGAGCTAAGAGTTGACCTACAGAGTGCTCATGAGCACTCAAAATGTGGTTCTTGCTCTCCAGCCCATCAGCACTAGGGAAGACCGGAATTGTAAAATAGCCTCACTGTTTTTACCCTTTGAAAAAAACGAATGTTTTCTGCCAATTCACCCCCTGAAGGTGTGGTCCTCAGTTACTGTGGTCCATGTTTGGTCTACCCGCCCCCACCTACCCCACAAAAAATAAAAACAAAGTTCAGGGAGGAGTTAGAAAGTGTCACACGGGAATGGCCTGGAGGAAGGTGATTGTCACTTGGGGCTGCAGGTCCTGTGCATTGCAATGGGAGAGCCTGCGGTTCTGGACACCCCCCCCCCTTTATCCCCCTTCATTTTGATTCATCCAGGCAAGGCTCACCCATTCTTACTATGTGCTATGTGCAGGGCCTGGCAGTGCACCTGCTCAGGCATGTCTCAGTCTCCAGGACACAGTGGGTGCTAGTGTCTGAACTCAGGTCCTCATGCTTACAAGGTAAGCTCCTTAGCAACTGAGCAGTCTCTAGAGCTTTCCAGATGAAACGATGACTTGAGATCTCCATGAACTGGGTAACAGGGGTCTAAAACCGATAGGACATCAAGTAAATAAATCCCAGTTGGGTGGAGGCAGCTGTACTGTTCTTCCGGTGGCCAAGGAAACAGGAGAAAGCGGGTGAAGTTATAGATGGTCAGACAACACCTTCAACAAACAACCCAGTTCACACTTGTTGCAATGGCAGAATTGCACTCCTTCCTAGGGTACACTGGCTATGGAGAGAGAGAGAGAGAGAGAGAGAGAGAGAGAGAGAGAGAGAGAGGGGACATTGGAGGGGAGGGAATTAAAAATAGGCCCTCAAAATTTATTCTCTAACAAGGTATATTCTCTAAGTACAACAGCTTTGAGTTAGGGATCCATAACATAAACGTATCTAGAAAACGGAGATTTAGAGAAACCAACAAACGATTTTTAAGAGCACCCATGGTATGGAAGAAAGTCAGAGAAATGACAGAATTTCTTGAGCCAAGTAAAAACTGAAACATAACAGGAAGAGTTGCCAGCTGTCAGTGGGAAGTCAGGAGGAGCCTCTTCACTGGGTGCAGGGGGATCAGGCTGCTGACAGCTCACGGCTGGAGTCGGCCAGGTGTTCATGCAGACAGACTGTGGTGTGTCCCTGGAGGGAGGGAGACCCATGAAGAAGAAGAAAGAACAAACCCCTGGTACTTGCCACAATTCAGAGAAATCTCAAAATAATTCTGCCGGGTGAACCAAGCCAAACAAAAAGATTACATGTGTTATAGTTCCATTTATACACAATTCGAGAAAATACCACCCATCTGTGGTGATAAAGAGCAGATTGTGGACTGGGAGATGGCTTGGTTGGTAAAGGGCTCGTCACATAAACACGATGACCTGAGTTCACGTCCTCACTATCCACTTAAAAGCCAAGTGTGGTGGCATGCGTGCCTCTGTGATCCCAGCTCTGGGGAGGTGAAGATCGGCAGGTGCCTGGAGTGCACTGATTGGCCAGGTCCGTGAGGGACCTTGCTGCACAAAGGAAAGTGGAGAGCAACTAGGGAACACCCAACACTGACCCCACACAGGCACACACATGTGTGTGCACCTCTGCAAGTGCACACACACACACACACACACACACACAGTCTTCTGGGGTTGGAGTAACCAAGCATCATCCAGTGGAGGTCAGGCTCATTAAAGGGCACAAGAAAAATCTGGGGTGTTGAATATTCATTTTGATTTTAGTGAGGGCTTTGAAGATGGATCCAAATGTCAATTTATCAGGCTTTACCCTTAAATATGCTTGGTTTATGGAATGACAAGTGTACCCCAGGGAGGCTGTTAAAAATGTCTTAGAAATGTTTAATATTTTTGTCTTAGGCCCAGTGCGAAGAACTGTTCTACTTTCTTATGTTTAAATAAAATATGAGGTGATTCCATTATTACCTTCAGTTCGTGAATGAGGACACAACCGCAGAGTAAGGAAACCACCACGAAGCCCCGTGGTTGACCAGTAGGCGCTATTGCTAGACTCCTACCCCAGGTCAGTTTTACTCCAGATTCAGTGCTTCCAGTACCCAAGAAGCATACCCTGCACCTTATCCAGGTGACCTTATATGACTCAGGTCCCAGTGACATTTGCACTGATGAGATTTCCTGGAGAAGCTGGAGGAGGTGAGGATAGAACTTTGGGGTTCCTGGGAGCTGGGTGTCGCTTCTGAATGGGAGGAAAACAGACAACTGCTGCCCTCACACCCCTTGTCAATCAGTCATTCTGTGGGCACCAGGAGGGAGGGGCTTGGTCGGTAGGGTCACACAGTGTCACAGAAGCAGAACATGCGGAATTCTCTGGAGCTCATCCCCTCCCCGTCACCCTTCTCACATCCCCCCTCCCCTCTGTCACCCCATCTGTACACAGAGTCTTCTGTGCGATGCTGAGATTCTCTGATTCCAGGATTCTGGCATCAGGGAAGGGCCTGTGAAAGTTGACAAGAGGGTCGGGGAGACCAATGCTTGAAAAGAGTCAACGAAACTGAAGAGCCCCCCCTAACCTGGGGTGTGGCTCAGGGCTGATTGAGGCTTTGACTTTTAACACGTTCCCTACTGTTTCTGGGTCTCAGGTTCCTCACCTATAAGACGGGGTTAATCATGCCAGCCTCCGCTGGTCTTCAAGAGACTCAGAGCAGGGTGCAAGTAATACCCCAGGGGTAGATGCGCTCTTTAGATCACTCCGGATGTTCCAAATGAGGATGGGGAATCTCTACCTGAGATTCCCCTAAGAAAGAGGGAAGGAAGCTTGTTTACCCAGCTGTGGTGCTGGAAGCATAGGCAGACGATCCTGAAGCAGCAGCCTGGCAGCATAGGAAGTTTCCAGATTCCAGTTTCACACCCACAGTCAGGATCTCTTCCCCAGAGCCCAGGTGAGGGCAGATCTGGGAACCACCTTCCCTTGTGGGAGCCCCTTTTCTGCCTCCCTCACGTGATAATTGCTCAGACAGAGCCCACAGAGGCCCTGGTTGGGGGTGTCAAGAGGCCTAGAATGATAAGGAGAGGTATTCCCATCACCCCCGAGGCAGACAGAGGCAAGAAGACACCCTCTTCTTGCAGTGCCGGGCTACTCAGCCAGGGATGACATTTTCAGCCCCCTGGCATCTGAGTATCTCTAGAGGAGAGACTTGGCAGTGACATGTGGGTGGCAAGGGAGTGGACCCTTTGGATCACCTGTCCTGGTCTCACTCCCTCTTTCCAGGACCCTGGAAGCCACAAAGCAGATGACAACATTATAGATGAAGGAGGCTGGGTGCCTGCACCATACCTGGAGAAGACCACCTTGGGGGAGGTGTCACAAGCAGAGGTGCCATCTTGGGCTTTCTCTGGGAGAGAAACTGAAGATTTAGGTGAAGTCACTGCATCTCAGGACCGTTTGCTACAGTGTCTCCTCTCCTAATAGATGCAGCCAGATGCTGCTCCTCATCCTCCTCTCTGTCTAGCAGGCATGTATCTGGCCAAGCGTTTTGTGGCCACAGTCAAAGAATGGTGGGCAGGGAGGGAGGGGAGAGAGAGAGAGGGGAGAGAGAGAGAGAGAGAGAGAGAGAGAGAGAGAGAGAGAGAGAGAGAGAGAGAAAGGTTGGTGCTCAGCTTACTTCTCTCTCTGGACACATCTTCACTGACATGCCCAAAGGTGTGTTATCTAGGTGTCAAATTGACAAGGAAAGTGAACCATCCAAGCAGGAGCGGGGGGGGGGGGGGGGAACGCCTAGCAGAAAGAGTAAATGAACAATGTTGACGCTGTGTGATAGGTGGAAGGGTGACACAATGTTGCAGGGGGAGATTCCAGCCGGATGACCTCCACCCTAGACAGCTCTGCCCTGCCCTGGGTCTAGGGATCTGAGTATAGGGGATGGGAGAGCTATGGACAATAACCTGGATGGGGGATTCTGAGCAGAATACTCACTTCTGTCAATCCTTCAGTGTGATCATAGCCTTTCAAACTCACCCCCAGAACATCAGCATCTCCCCAGGCCAGCACTTTGACACCTGCCCCTGGCTGCTGCCACAGGCCGCGTCCAGCTGGGTGTGATGCAGCACACGAGAGATGGTCTCGCCAGCCCTTAGATCCACTCGGGGTGCCTGGTGCGCTGTTCCTGATTAAGCAACATATCCCTGTCCACCATGTGGCCATCTTTAATGTTAGATCCTTTCTGATGTCCTCATTTCCACAACCTGCTAATGACCAATTTTCTTCTGTGCCTCAGGTTTTGATCTGTGTCTCTGAGGCAGGGTCCCTGGGTCCCTGCCTGCTTGCTTTCCTTCCTCCATCCACGGTCAACATGGTCAAGGCCAGAAAGGTTTCCGTGTTATTGTCTTTCCAAGGAGGGAGGGAGAGGACAGAGGCAAAGATGTCGCTTTACCTGCCTCCCAGAGCCCAGCACTCAGGGGACTGTGTGTGTGTGTGTGTGTGTGTGTGTGTGCATTCATGCACACACCCGTGCATAACTGGGGGACAGTCCAGAGATGGGCATTGATAATGCAGCAACTGATGTCATGCTTGCTGGAGGGTCCCTCTTTGTCAAGGCGCTTGTTTTTCCGAGTCCAACAGACCTCACCTGGCTTTTTGTCTTCGTTCAGGCAGGTGCCCTTCTGATCCCTACCTTAGAGACGTCAGAAGATGCTTGCCATAGAGCGGCAGGTGAGAGGGAGGGAGTCTGGGAGGTAAAGGAATTGCTGACTTGTCAGCATCTGGAAGCCGAGCTGTGGGGCTCCACCCACGTGGGCATCTGGCTTCCCAGGCCAGCACACACTCAGAGAGCCCTTGCAGCTGAACGGATGTGCAGTTTCCTGTGAGAGTGAGGCAGGCTCTTTTCCATAACCCCACTGAAACACCATCAGCATGGTGATCTCCCGCGGTTGTGGACACAGTTGGGGTCTTTTTTTCTAGCGCTGCTTGGTCCCCATGTAGGGGACTCACAGGCCTCAGACTCACAGTTCATTGTTGATAAGGCACTGTGCAGGGTCCTGAGGGCAGCCAGCAGGGCTGATTGGCAGGTGGAACGCCTACGACCTCATTATAGATAATGAAATGATCATGGATGGGGGCACAAGGGATGGCCATCTGGCCAGTGTGTACCCAACTCCCCTTCCAGGAGACATACTCTCAGTGTTCTCTGCAGGGTGCCTAGAAGTCTAGGCACCCCAGGGCCTGCTGAGTGACACATTGTGGCATCCATCTCCTGACCGAATGTGGAGTGCCGGAAGACTCCTGCTATCTGAATATTGAACAGAGAGCCTGGCCTGCAGCAAAGGGCCTGGCAGTCCACTGAACAGCAGCGTGGTTGATAGCATTGCGGACCATTGAGTGCACATTAGCTCTCTGCCGAGCTGAATGCCTTCCTCCTCCTGGGCCAACTGTGGAGCTGGCCCAGACCCTGACTGGAAAGTGGCAAAGCCTGGACTTTTGTCCCGTCTCTTTCCTCAGGCTCCATCCTCTCTGGGGACACGTTCCAGCACTCACACTTAGAGCCACGTGTGGACTGAGCCCCAATCAAGCCCCCCCGCCCTGGTTATGAAGTGGGGAAGGTGGAGGCAGAAAGAGGATATGACACACAGTAGATGCAATCCCTACCTCTGCGCTGGTACCTAGGCTGTCAGTGTACACCTCTCAACTGGACTAATACGGGGGACCTAAACCAGAGGACAGCACTCTTGCAGTATGGGGTCCCTTTGAGTTCTGGCCACCTGGATCAGGGAACCACACCTGTTTTCTGTTCACCCTGCAGGCCTGACCTATCTGAGGGTGGGGCAGTCAAAGCTATCTCCGGGCTGTTACTGAGGTAGGGTGGGTGTCCGCCGGGACTTGGCAGTCTTCCCCATCCATGTGACACCGAGTAAGTTCAATTTCCTCAGGCCTTGTGTCATCAAGGTTGAGCTGGGAATGATGGGTACCCCCTCTCCGTGCTGAAGAGAGGGCTGTCATGAGAGCTAGTGAGAACGCCTGGGTGTTATGCCGTTAGACCCACACACAGTAGCCACCGTGGGAGCAGAGGTGTATACAGTAGGTGCTCATAGATGACCTCTGGCCTGGCGATTGTTGGGTGGATGATGCATGCTGCCCATGGGTCTGCCTCTCTGACCCAACTCTGATTGCAAGTATAGCCACACAACCAGTGTTTCTGTGCCCAGGACTATACATAGTTGGCACTCTGTGGTGACACTTGTCAAGTCACTAGAGACCGATACGCCAGAGAGCAAGGTGGGGTGTGGGTGGCTATGGTCAGTGTCCAGCAGCCACCTGGCTTTGGGCCTCTCTGGAGCAAAGTGTCTGCTTACGCTGCACCTGCCTCAGCAGGACAGAAGTTTTTTGGCTGCAGAGGCAGTTATTTAAAGTTCCCATTAAAACAGCTGGATCTGGATGGAGAGAGAGCAGCTGCCACAGTTGGGACCCGACAGAAGCCGGAGAAGGAGAGAGAGTCGTGTGGAGGATCTATTCCAGGCTTTGCAGGAAAACCTGGCCACAATCTAGATGTGAATATCCCATGGTGACACAAAGGGGCAGCCTCACGCTCGTGGCGGGCACCTGTCCACGCTGAGTTGACCTGAGGTCATAGGAGTCCTTGCTCTCTCTTCACCGACCTCACTTTTAAGTATTTGCCAACAACTGGGCTGCAGGGGGCCATTCTGAGGGGAGGTGTCTCCAGTGAAGCCAAATAGGCCTCAGGGATGACCTTGGGACTCATGAGTACAGCCAACATAGACACCTACTATATACCAGGCTTGAGTTCAGGTATCACAAAATATTGAGAAGGCAAGGCACATAGTAGGACCACATCATCCATCTATCCATCTATTCTTGACCCATACTCAGACAGGCATGGCCTTCATTCCTTCTCACTGGCTCAGGGCGTCCCAGGCACCACTGGCTGGAGGAAGGGCTGCCTTTGTTGTGTGGGGCCTGCCTCTTGCTTCTGTCACTCTGTGAATCAATGCCCACTGCTGGGTCAGGGGTGGCTGGTATCAGGTGTGTCTTTTTGCATTTCTGATTCTGTTCACAGTTGGTTGATGGGCTTTAACCAGTGCTGCCTTCCAAAGACAGATTGTCACCAGTGGGCCTTGCGTCATGTGTTTCCTAATGTCCTGGTGCAACAGGATGGGGGTAGGATTAAGTAGAATATTTGATTAGCTGAGGGAGAATACTGGAACTCTGATTTTGGGAGCCTTTCCAAGACACTATGGGTTGCTGACATACGGAGGATCCCTCAGCTCTTTTGGGGTGCCTGTGTATGTGTGTGCATGTACTTTGCATGCATGTGGAGGCCAGAGATAACTATGGTGTCCTTCAGGTACTGTGGGTCTTGTTTGAGACAAGGGCTTTTACTAACCTGATGCTCATACACTCAGGTAGCCTGGCTGGTCAATGACTTGCCAGGATCTGTCTGTGCTCACTGCTGTAGGACTGGAATCATGGGAGTGTGCCACCATGCTTAAGTCTGTCTATCATCTATCTATTCATCTTACTATCTATCACCTATCTATCTATGTGGTAAGTTTGAAATCCCTGGTTAATGGAGATCTGCTGCCTCTGATGTAATAAGCCAATCAAACCATCCAGGTTAGTCTAAGCAAAGCATTCCTGGGTGGTCCCAGGGGATGCTGAGAGAATCACAAGGGAAACCTATAAGGTAGGGGCTTTTAATGCCCTCTGGGGGTGGAGTCTGATGGCTGCCTTTTTTCCAGAGGCAGAGTCTGGACCGAGGTAACTCCAGGGGAAGTACTGCTGCTTGGCACTCTAAGAGTGGGGTTTGGAACAGGTCTGAGTTGGATTCTAAACATCCCAACCTTTTTGGATAGATATAGATGTCAGTAGGGCTTCCATCTAAACAGAATGATGTTTACTGTGATACATAGACATACACACTTGTGCTCACGTGTGTGTCTATGTCTATGTGAGTGAATATGTGAGTGTGTAGGTATCAGAGGAATTCAGAAAAGGGTGTTGGATCCCCTGGAGCCAGAGTTATAGGTTTTGTATTCTTACAATCTTGTAAACTTCCAGAAGTAGGTGCTGGGAACCAAACTCAGGTCCTCTGAAAGAGCAGTATGTGCTCTTGACTGCTGAGTCATTTCTCCAGGCCCCACATCTAAACTTTTTCATGTCCGTTCTGGGAACTGAACTCAGTTCCCCATGCTTATTAGGCAAGCACTTTTCTGACTCAACTATCTCCCCGTCTCACCCTTAGTTTTGTCTTGAGACAGCATCTCACTATGTAGCTTTGACCAGCCTAAAATTCTATGTAGACCAGATTGAATTCACAGATATCCACCTGCCTCTGTCTCCTGAGTGCTGGGATTAAAGATGCATGCCACCACACCTATGTGGATCTCAGACCTGGGACAACTGGGCTGTAACTCACAGCTGGACAGACAAAGGCAGGGCAGGAAGGAGCCATGAACTTGGGCTGAATCAATCCCATGGTGAGCAAGGCTCCTGCTGGGATGGGAGGGACCAGTGAATGAGGATTTTCAGGTCATGCCAGCCAGCAGGGAAATTGTTTGACTCTTTGGTGAAATAAGGAAAATCAGGCCCATGTTGTCCCTGGGTGTGAGTTTGCCAGATGCTAACACCTTCATATTTGCTCTTTCCCATTCTACTTTGGAATATGTATCTAAGCCTTGGCACAATGTAACAGTGAACTCTCAACAGCCCTGGCTGGCTCCCCAAGTGTCAGCACAAGCTGATAGGAGCACATGAGCTATGTCAGTTCCCTTCCTTGGCCATCTGGGTCAACACATCTTCCTACAGGCAGAGGCACAGTGGTGTCAGATCACCCGTTCTTAATGAAGGCATGAAACAGAACTCCCCAGGGACACACCAACAGCCACAGGGACTTCACTTCCTACAAGTCCCGGGTCCCTCAGTTGCCTAGTCAGCCCATACCCCTATCTCACTACTGACATTGTAGGTCCAGATGTAGGTTCCAGTGATCTGAAGAAACGGAAAGCCGTGAACCCCACTGGTATGCCCAGAGTCCTGTTTAGGTATGATGCTCCTTGATGGAAGCTAGGTTTAATCAATTGTACAAAATGAGACGGAGGAATGGAGAAGCCTGTCCCACCAGTTTTTGGGCATAATCAGGGATGGAGAAATGAGATGTTTGGGAGTACCAGAAAGATACTTCTTTCTTCTTTGTCAGTGGGAAGGGACAACCACTTCCCTGCGTACACATCTGGGCAGGGGCTCTGCTGCAGGTCCGACCTCTCAGTCAGTGCCTATGGACATGAATGAATTTGATGTGGGATTTCTTTCTGTATGCTATGAATATGTTTTACTACCATTGATTATTAAAGAAACTGTTTTGGCCAATGGCTTAGTAGAGTAAAGTTAGGTGGGAAATCCGAACAAAAATATAGAGAGAAAGTAGGCAGAGTCAAAGAGACGCCATGCAGCTGCCAAAGGAGACAGATGCCGGACCCTTACCAGTAAGCCACAGCCTTGTGCCGATATACAGATTATGTAAGAGTTAGTTAATAAGAAGCCTGAGCTAATAGGCCAAACGGTGATGTAATTAATATAGTTTCTGTGTGATTATTTGGTTCTAGGCAGCTGGGAAGTGAACCAACAGTCTCCGTTTACATGCATTCTTCCCAACCAAATGCTTGTCTGGGCACTTCACTCCCGTGGTCTCCAACATCAGATACGGAGGGGTGTCATGGCCACTGCTCGGACAAGGAGGTATGGGAGGTGGAGGCCTGGCCAGGGCTGCCCCCTCACTCCTCTTTTGGTATACCGAGTCCCGGGTACTTTCCTCAGCTGCCTGCTTTCCTCCTCTTTTTTTGGATTTGTCTTTTTCTTTTCCGGACAGTTGACACTTTTGTTTTCTGTGTCCTGATTTTTCCCTCAACTTCAAGAACAATCAGGATGCTCCAAATATGAGAACCACATGAGCAGGAGGGGTGCATGGATCCGGGGAACTAGCCATCCATATTTCAGGCCTGAGGTTGCTGGGACTTCTGAGTGGCTGTGAGGAGTCCCTGGGTCTTCTGGCACTAGGTTCTACATCATTCTGAAGGAGGGAGGGCCAGGATCCTCCACTTGCATGCAGGGTATTGTGCTTTTCTCGACAGTTTAAAGGCTAATAAGCTCCCAAGAAATGGATGTGTTAATCTTATTTTTCAGGCCCAAACACCTCTGTGGGAAGCTGGGGCTCTCTGTTTGCCAAGTGGATGGACCACTTAATTGCTGTCTCAGAGATTCCATTTTCCTCTAGACATACAGGCTGGAGGTGGCTCTGACTTTGGAGCTGTAAGATGCTCACTGGAAGGGGAAGGTAGCCTCGGGTGAGCTAACAAAGGAGGAGAGCTCTCAGCCCCACAGAACAGAGAGGAGAGGCAGAAGAAAGAGTAAGGAGAGGTCCTGGTTATCCCGCACTAGGCTTTCCTACGCCTCACTCCCATGGCTCTGCTCCCTGCTCAGCCCACGCAGGTGAAGCACTTTGGATGTCTCAGGTCTGATTCAGAGTGTAAAATCCAGACAGAGATCTCTGCCCTCTTGGTGGGCAGCTGGCGGAGTGTGTTAGAACGTGCGTTGCATCAAAATATGCCTTGCTGATATCCGTAACCAAGCTGGAGATACTTAAGATTCCGGGAGCTCGGGGACAGACTTCTGCAACAAAAGACAGATTAACAAGAGGAAAACAAGCATGCTCGTGAACACGTGAGGCAGGCATCACAAGAAAGCCTGGGTGAAGAGCGACTCAAAGCGAGGGCTTCGGCTGTGGCGCCTGTCTTTCTTGTAAAGGGTGATCAGTTTCAGAGAACGGATACAGGAGAGGACGAAACACGGCAGGCACGGGCCGTGCACAGAAGGAAGAGGATAAGAAACGGGCTGACAAGGTGGAGCCCCACTGGAGGCCTCTGAGCCATCATCCAGCTGACGGGGTGTGAAGGGGCCAGGAGAGAGGATCTTTTGTCTTTGTAACCTCTGACCTGATTTTAGACATCGCAGCTATGTGGACCAGGCGCAAATCCAGCTGGTTGGCCCTGATCGTAAGCCTCGGGGATCATTGGCCTGAGTGTACCCGGATTAGAACTCTGAGGTTCATTGACCTTAAGCCCCTGTGAGTCCTCTCAGGGCCCCAGACACTCTGGGGGAATAATGATGAGGATAAAGGTCCATATGATTTCCTACCGGCACCTGGAGCTCTTTACTGTCTGGGAACACAGGCTTTCTTTCATCTCCAAGTGAAGTCTACGCTGGCTCTTCAGCCTGATCCTAAGTTGGGAGACCACATAGGACCACACGATATAGGAGGCCTCTGGGCTGGCCTGGCGGACACCACCCTGATGCTGGCAAGCAAGATTGGAGGCTGAAGCTGCTGGGGAATAGGACCCTCCTCTGGGAGTCTCTCCAATATCTTCGACGTTCTAATCTTGTCTCAGTGGAGTCTCAGTTCATGGCCTAGGCTGAAGCCTCCCATCGCTGTGCAATTTGACACCCAGATTCCACTTGTCTTTAGGGGTTGCTGACCTGTCAGGCCCAGCGGTCGCCAGGGAATCTCACTGTCAAGGGTGTCTGCTGTGCTACAGTTCATGAGCGTTGCACGGTGTGTGGGGTTGGTCACCTGCAGCCCCCATGTGTCCCCTTTAAGTCTCAAATGCCTCTCTTCACATCAAGTTACATGGAGTGAGCACTGGTGAAGCAAGGAGGCGGAGGGAAAAGATAATGTGGGTAGGCGAGGGTCTACACAACATCTCGGGGACCTCCCCTAACTCCTGAAGGTGATCTTGGAGGTCTGGTGGTTCAACTCACAGGCTGCTTTTTCTTGGGGTGCCTGGAGTAGAAGAACAGAGGAAACCCGAGGTCGTTTTTAAAAATGGGGCTTCTAGTCGCAGTGCTATGGGGCTGGCCTTTCCTTCCAGCTGCAGGAAGGAGCCACTCTTAGGAATGCTGATGGCAGGAGGACAGCAGTGACAGAAAGGATCAGATACCCTGAGGAGCTGCAGGAGATGGGTGGGCAGAACATGAGGCCTGCTGGGAACTGAAGGTAAGAGTTCCCTGGTTGGACAAAGCGAGGGGGAGGGGAAGGTCTAAGGCAGAAAGCACAGTGTGATACATAGACCACATTTTACTGCTGCCTGGCATCTCTGGAGCCTCAGGGACAAGGGAGAACTGGGAGCCAATAGAAAGGACCAATGCTGAAAGAGCTGGTGCCTGGAGGGGGCATCCCTGGAGGGGCATCCCAGGAGAAAGATTACTATAGATTTAAATGTCATGTTGAAGTTCATAGCTTTTGGTAACAACTTTCTGATTGCAAGTCCTGTCTCCATGTTTTTCCTCCCTATCTCTAGTGAGGATGCAGGACAAGTTCCTTAATCTCTCTGGGCCTCGGTTTCCTCATCTGTGAAATGAGCCATTGGAATGACTCCATCACATTGGGCTGAGAGTGAGGATCGAATCTGAGCTACATGCTTCTTGCTGAGCACAGCGCCTAGCCTGTGTCAGGAAAACCTTTGCTGGATTGGGTTCTTATGGTGTGTGTGTGTGTGTGTGTGTGTGTGTGTGTGTGAGAGAGAGAGAGAGAGAGAGAGAGAGAGAGAGAGACTTGGACTTTTCCTCTCACCTCAGAAGTACCTGGAGGGTGGAGTGGGCAGGATCGAGATCTCATTAAAGAAGCAGAGGCTGCGAGAGGTGGAGTGGTTGCTTCAAGCTTGTGTAACTGAGCTGGTGAGGAGAGAACGAGACCTGCCGGAGTCCTTGACACTGTAGGCCTCTGGAGGCCAGCCCCTTTGGGACTGCTTCAGACCTCCTGCCCCTCTAGGGAGGCTCCTGCAGTTTGGTCTAAGCGAACTGAAAAGAAGGTCACATGGGACCCCAGATGCTGGGGGATAGCCGGTTGGCTTCCCAGAAGCTGACAGGTGTTTCTTCCCTGCCTTCTGATTCTCTCTCCTCAGGCTTGCACTGGACAGTCCTATTCACTCTCTGTGGGAAGTTCCTGAATGGAACAGAGGCCCAGGGCCCAACCTCCCCTCCTGACAATGTAAGCACGGCATTTCCGTTGAAATCCCTGCCTGGATGAGCCTCTGGCTAGAGGGTTTAACTCGTGTACACAGGCAGAGCTCATGGGCTTGTCCCTAATATTTATTCTGGTGACTGTAACATGCAGATAAGGTGAGTGCCTGGCGCCAGCATGCAGAATAAATTTACATTCTGGAAGCCACAAAGAGCTGAGTATACACAGCATTACAGGCCTGGCTGGGGGCCTAGGAAGGGGAGAGCCAGCTTCTACCTCAGCAGGTTCCGGCTGTGCTTCTCAAAGCTGAGGCTAGCCTTGCACTTAGAGCACAGCGTCAGTCAGTCAGCCTCTGGACCTGAGGTCTGCAGGCGGAGCTGAAAGCTTGGCTTTTGTGCTGGGGAACAGCCACCACCGTCTGGCTTAGACACCCAGCTGCTGGGCAGCCCCACACACATTGTTCCACAGAGGACTTTTGAAGATTCTAAGTTTGCCCTGTGTCCCTTCCTGTCCCTCAGCCGGATCAGAGCTCCTTCAGCGACAAGCGCTAAACTCACAAGAGCAGAGAAGGTCTCCTTTTGCTTACTGAGGACTCTCAGCACAGGGATGATGTATATATAGCCTATGTATAGCCTCTGTGCTATCTGCTGTAGCTGGGCTGCCCCGTGAGGCTGCTTGGGAGGTGAGGTGGCTAGCAGGAACCTGGGTAACCTCGCATGGTGGAAGGGGTGCAGAGCTAGGGAATGAGCCCCCTCCCCACTCTGCATACATTTTCATCTGTGGAGAAGCCTTGGGATGGAGGTGCCTTCTTGGAAGATGAGGACCAAGGCCTGTGTCAGAGCCTTGGTAAGTCCAGTCCCTAGCGGAGAAACTTTGGAAAAAAATACCTGACGTCTCTGTGCTCAGCTTGCTCTGCTGTAGCACTGGGATGGTGAGAATTCCTATCGCATACCAAGGCCACCAAGCACCTGGTACACAGTAGGCATTCAGTAAGTGCTCCAACCTTAGGACACCGCATAGTCATGCTCACTGTAGAGCATGCGCAGAGCAAGAGGCCCTAAACAATGAGGGAGATGCAGCCACTGGCGACCTAGTGCCGGAAGATGGAGGGGATGGCTGTGGGCCTCCACAGCTGGGGCTGCTCCATCCTGCTGCCAGCCGCAGAGGCCACCGCGCAGCCCATGCTGGGACACCGCTCTTCCAGGAGGCCAGCTGGCACGCTGACCATGTTGGTCCTCTTCCATGTGGAAGGCCCGGCGGCTGTTTACCCAGGAATAGATGTATGTTCCTGGTAGGCGGTTGTCTTTCCCGCCAGCGGGGCCCCAGGCTGCTCTACTATTCGGGGCTTTAGGAGCAGCTGATCTGCTGGCGCTGTGCTGTTGCTCCCAGCCAGTGGCGCACCAGGCCAGGGACTGAGTTACGGTGCAGTGCCGTGCGTAGGTGCAGCAGCAGGCTGGGCAGTGAAGAGAGAGACACTTGCATTGTGTTTGCACCTCCTAGAAACTGCCAGTCTTAGAGAACGGTGCGCTGTCCTTCTGAGAGCCCAGCTCAAGAGCCATATTGGAGCAAGAGTTCTGAGGATGGTCCTCCAGCCTACAAGACACACTCCACATACAGAATGCTGGCACTTCAGCAGGGGAACTGTCCTCAAGAGGAAGGCAGGGACTCGAGTCTGGGGAGATTGCTTCTCAGTTGATAAAGTGCTTGTTGTACAAGCAGGAGGCCTTGAGTTCCATCCACTGAGCCTACGTTTGCAAACAAAACAGAGCAAAACAAGCAAACCAAAAGCAGATATGGTGGCCTGCATTTGCAAGCCCAGGGCTGGTGAGGTGGAAGCATCCAGTTCCCCAGAGCTGACAACCAGTCTAGCCACTTGGCCAGCTGTATAATCCTGTGTCACTTAAATCAGAGTGGGGACCCAGCATCCATTACTTAACTAGCTGGGTGATGTTGGATGCTAAACAACTTACCCCTCTCTGCCCCAGCTTCCCCCCTCTACTAAACAGACAGAGAATAAAGTCCCCAGGCTTGCAGTCTGCAAGAGTGTGAATCGGAAAATACTTGATGAAGGAAATCATATAACGTTAATTGAAATTCTGTCTGCTCAGACCTGTGCCTGAAGAGCAGCCTTAGAACTACAGGGAGGGGCAGGCTAGATCTGAGACCTGCACAAAAAGAGGCCCCGGGATGAGGTGGAGGTTGCTGTCAGGATGTCCCAGTTCGAAGGGCTGTGTGGATGCTTGGTGGATGGCAGGCACAGTGGGCTGAGCAAGGCTTGGGTGTGTGGTGGAATGTTCCCAAGTTCTGTTCCCTCCTCCTCCTTCCAGGAAGCCTCACTCCCCTGCACAGCTGCTGTACCACATTTCCATTTCAGAGCATCCAGATCTATCCAAACAAGAGGTGGCTGCAATCTGAGATGTCTACACATTCTGGGAGTTGGGCGGGGGGGGGGGGGGACTTGTGGTCACACCCCCGCCTATGCCAAATAGGCGGGGAAGGAGAGGATGTCCTGGCTGTGGGGGTCAGGCAGTGGTACCGGAAACGGATGGATTCAAAAGAATGTACTAAATCCACAGAAGGCAGCATCCCTGGTCCCAGCCTCCCATTCTGGGAGTCCTCGAGGAGTTCCCAGACGCCCCTGCCCTGAGATTGGTGCTTTACTGACAATGATAGATGTGTAGGTGGTTGTAGTGAGCTCTCAGGGCCAGGAGACAGCAACAGGACCAGCCACCTTCATGCAACTGGGCATAGGCTCGTAAGGAAGAGCAGTGATTAGCACTAGGACTGTAGGTGTGTTACATTATGGGGGTCAGATGCAGCCCAGTAGAAAGGAAGGGCCTAGACAAGCTTGGGGCTTTGTGGGTGGAGCCCTAGGCTTCAGGCCACCAGGACAACCAGGGGAGCCTCAACAGACTCACACACATAGAGCTGGTGAATTGGGGGTTTGGGGCAGTGGGATGGCTCAAGACCATGTCTGCACCTTCCTCAATGGTTCATGGTAGAGGAGGGAGTCTTGGGGACCCGGGTTCAAATCCCAGCACACACTTTCAGCATTATTGCACTAGATACGCCATTTAAATGCCCTCTTTGATGGCACATACATCTGTTTGGGGTTTAAATGAGCCTCTGTAAAGCTATTTCTATGATTGTTCCAAAAGTGTTAGTACCCGCCCTCTAGGGGGCACTTCTATGGGTCCTCCAGAGGATTTGAGCCACTAAAGCCTTACTTTGGACTCTACTTCTTGGCACTTCCTCAGAAGCCAGATGTTGAGAGCTCATTAACAGCCCAGAGCTGTGGGACCGGCGGGTTTTACAAATTTTCTCCCTCACCATCAATCCATAGTGACATCTTTGGGCACAGACTTTTCTCAAGTCTCGGGGTACGCCAAGTGTTGCCTTCGTGTGTGTGTATGTGTGTGTGTGTGTGAGAGAGAGAGAGAGAGAGAGAGAGAAACAGAGACAGAGACAGAGACACAGAGAGGATGATGATGATGATGGGGGGCTGTCTGTAAATGCATTTGTGTCAGTGTATGCACACGGGAGGGTATGCATGTTGAAGCCAGAGACAGGCGGCTGCGATTGCAGAGGTGTGTCACCACATCTGACTGGGATTACAGAGGCAGGTCACCACATCTGGCTGGGATCGCAGAGGTGTGTCACCACATCTGACTGGGATTACAGAGGCAGGCCACCTCATCTGACTGGGATTACAGAGGCAGGTCACCACATCTGACTGGGATTACAGAGGCAGGTCACCACATCTGACTGGGATTACAGAGGCAGGTCACCACATCTGACTGGGATTACAGAGGCAGGTCACCACATCTGACCAGAATTACATAGGCAGACCACCACAGCTGGTTGATATTGTAGAGATGTGTTACCAGAGCTGGACGGTACTACAGAAGCCTATCACTAGAGCCGGCTTCTAACACAGGCTCTAGGGATTGAACCCGGCTCCTTTCCTAACCGGGTCCTCTCCTGAGCCCCCTGGAGCACTGGCCTTTCTACAGATGAGGGTCTTTCTGCTTCCCCAGAGCTATGCATGAGAATGGCCGATTCGCTGCACTTACCAGCACCAATTATTCTCTTCCTGCTTAGTCTCTCTGCTAATTACACAGCATCACTGGAGGTGCAGACAACCCTGGCCTGGAGCGCTGGGTGATAATGAGATTACAGTCAGAGGCTTCTAGCAATGATCTGAGGGCAGCTGGTGGCAGAGAAGGCTACACAAGCCACACAGGACCTGAGTTCCCAGCTGGGCTCACGGGCTGTGTGATCTGTGCATACTTTGTTTCCCTCTCTGAGGCTTTGAGTATCCTATGACTCCAGCATCTCTGGGCAGGCCTCCCCGCCTCCACCCAGTCTCCCGCCTTGAACACACTCGCAGCACTGGTATTTGCTACAGACTGGGCTGACAGTGACCTTTCGAAAGGGAGGATTCCACCACCTCATTATGCGGCCTCCAACCTTTGCTCGGGCTCCAGGCATCCTGTTTATTTTCCTGTCTTCTCATGAATTTCTGCTTCTAGTTAAAATAAGAAAAACACCCGAGACGGAAAATGACAAAAATGAAAAAGATCCAACAACTTATGAAACCCAAACTTTCCCTGAGCCCGGCAGAGAGCTGCGTGACGAGGTAGTCAGGGAAACAGGAGGAAGGACTGGGGCTTCAGGCTCTGTAATGAAATCTTTTAAAATGGTTTTTATTACATTTTACTTATTTATTGTGTATGGGGCGTATAGATACATCCTGGTGTGCACTGGAAGTCAGAGGACAATTTGGGGAGCCCCCTTTCTCCTTCTACCATGCATGTTTACCATCTGGTTGATGAACTCTGAAAGGCTCAGGGTTGATGAACTCTTATTGGCTCAAGATGCACCAGAAGAACACTCAGCACTCAGTGCCTGGGGTGCCAGACACAAGCAGGGGCTCACATTTCCTCTTAGGGAATACAGGAGAAAAGCAGGACATGGCCACCACTCTGGACATGAGGCCTGAAGGGCATCTACCTGGAGACAAAGCCTGTATGCCATTAGCTTCATGGGTGTTTTGCTGGCTAGTCTTATGTTAACTTGACACACAAACCAGAGTCATTTGAAGGGAGAGAACCTCAATGGAGAAATATCTCTGTAAGATCTGGCTGTAGGGCATTTTCTTGATTAGTGATTGATGGGGAAGGGCCAAGTCCATTGTGGGTGATGCTGTGCCTTGACTAGTCCTGGGTTCTATACGAAAGCAGGCTGAGCAAGCCATGGGGAGCAAGCCAGTAAGCAGCACCCTCTATGGTCTCTGCATCAGCTCCTGCCTCCAGGTTCCTGCCTTGCTTGAGTTCCTGTCCTGTCTCAGTCAAAGTTCTAGTGCCATGAGGAGAGCCATGATCATAGCAACTGTATAAAAGAAAACATTTAGTTGGGGCTGGCTTACAGATTCAGAGGTTTAGTTCATCACCACCATGGCAAGAAGCGTGGCAGCATGCAGACAGACATGGTGCTGGATCTGCAGGCAGCAGGAAGAGCGACACTGGACCTGGCTTGAACATCTGCAACCTCAAAGCCCACCCCCAGTGACATACTTCCTACTCCAACAAGGCCACACCTACTCCAACAAGGCCCCACCTCCTTATAGTACCACTTCCTACAACCCTGTGGGGGCCATTTTCATTCAAACCATCCTGGGAAGAAAGGCAAAGGGCACCTGCATCAGAGAGGTCCTGAGCCACATCAGCAGGAGCGAGGCTGTGGTTTGCTTTCCCTGAGAATTTCACCTGTGCTGGGGTGAAGGCCACACTCTGCTATCCAATAGGCGTCATTAATGGAGTTCTTGCTCTTATTGGAGGCTGCAGAGAAGCTGGACCAACCCACCAGGAGCCCAGGAATGGAGGACTGGGCCAGAGAGGAAAGGAATCTGTGTATCTGTAGCTAGATCTAGAATCTTCACATCTGAAAGCTGAAGTTACATAATAGGCTCAGAGCTGGGCTCGCCTCCAAGGGAAGCTTGCTGTCTTCTCCCGCGACATCCCTGCTCTTCCCAGGCTCCTGATCCCCTCCTCTTACTTGTAATTCATCTTTTGTGTGTGTGTGTGTGTGTGAATATATGTGTGTGTATATATATATATATATATGTGTGCCTATTCATGTGTATATATGTGAGTATATATGTATGTATGTATTTGTGTGTATATGTTTATGTATGCATGTATACATGTGTGCGTGTGTGTATATATGTGTGCATATGTATGTACATATGTGTGTGTTTGTGTGTATGTATATGTGTATATGCATGTTTGTGTGTGTGTGTGTGTGTGTGTGTGTGTACAAGGGTTTGAGTTTGTAAGTACATGTAGAAACCAGACAACCCTGGGTGTCTTTCTCAGTTTGCACTTTACATTTTGACTTGGTCTCTCACTGGCCTGAAGGCCACAGACTCAGTCAATCAGTCTCACGACCAGCTTGTCTTTAGCCTGAGAGCTAGGATTACAAGCAGGGCTATTGCATCGTTTGGGGTTTTCACTTAGGTTCTGTGGATTGAGTTTAGGCAGCACGCTCACTCTCTGCTGCTTGGACCACCCCGCCCCAAACAAGTCCTTCTGCCTCCCCATCAGAGAATTGAACTCCAGTCTCACACATGCCGAGCAGGGATGCTCCCCACTGTACCACAACTGCATCTGTGCTCGGCTGTTTGCATGTGCCGGTGGACTTGAAGAGCCCCCTGTGGTTGGGTTGGAGGTGTCAGGTCTCAGCTTGCCACAGAGCTGTACTGAGGAGGGTTGGAGACAGGGTGAGGGAAAGTGCCTGCCACACCCCCCACTCTCCTGCAGTTGTGGAGCAAGGGCAATTCCATTCTAACAATAGCATTGCCTTCTGGGAACTGTCCCCACAAACGATCCTTTGGGATCAACGGGGCATCCGCGGAGGGAGTGAGGCAGGTTCTAGACTTTCTAACCCTCTGAAGGACTTTGTGAAAGTATCTGTGCTTTGAAGCCCCAGTTTTTCCACTTAAACAGTGAGGTGATTGCTGTAACTCAGTTTTTCGGAATCCTAGCAGTACAGGCTTCCTTTCCATGGCGAGAGGAAGGGACAGGGATGAGAATCACTTTCCCTCCATGTCTTGATTTCTTTAACTACAGCAGTGGTAGGACAAAAGCCCAAAAGCAACCCAGGAAGAAAGGGCTTATTTTAGCTTACAGTTTGTAGTGGTGTTGATAAGATGTCCTCCGCAGTGTTTAGGGAGGCTCGGGAGAAGGTGTGTCGTTAGAGGTAGACTTAGGGAGTCGAAGGCATTGCCCCACTCGGGAGAAGGTGTGTCGTTAGAGGTAGACTTAGGGAGTCGAAGGCATCACCCCACTCCCAGTTTGTGCCCTCTGCTTCCTGCCTGGTACTTGGGTGTGAGCGTTAGCTGCCAGATCCAGCTGCCATGCGTCTGCTCTGTCATATAACAAACTCATCCTTCTGGAAGCATACGCCCAAATAAACTCTGTCTTCTCTAAGTTGCCATGTGCTATGGTTTGCAAGAAAATGGCCCCCACAGGGAAGTGGCACTATTAGGAGGTGTGGCTTTGTTGGAGCCACAAATGGTCTTGTTGGAGGAAGTGTGTCATTGTGGGCGTGGGCTTTGAGGTGTCCCTTCCTGTTGCCTACAGATCAAGAGCTCCTTCTCTAGAATCATGTCTGCCTGCATACAGCCATGCCCCACCATAATGATAATGGACTAAACCTCTGAACTGTAAGCCTTCCCCAATTAAATGTTTTCCTTTATAAGGGTTGCTGTGGTCATGGTGTCTCTTCACAGCAATAGAAGCCCTAACTAGGACACTTTAGAAATGGTGTTACATCACAGCAATAGATGGTAGCTAACACACAGTTCAAGAGAGCCTGTCGTGATGGGGGGAGCCAAGGCAGCTGAGGCCGAAGCAGCTGGTCGTATCGCCACAATCAGGAAACAGAGAGGAATGAAAGCCTGTAGCTGCCCAATACCTTTCTCCATCTATATAGTCCAGCAACCTCTGTCCAGAGTCCTGCCCACAGTAAGATGCATCTTCCCAGATCAATTAACATAATCAAGGCATGCTAGAAGCCTGTCTTCCAGAAGATTCTAGACCCTGTCACAGTTACCACCAAGCCCTGTACTAACAGACAAACAGATGTCTCTCTTTCCTGGATGCCTGCAGGAGCTTGGTTCCAGGATTCCCACCAACACCAACATCTCAGGGTGCATGAGGAAGGAGGGCTTGGCAAGGAAGGAAGGGGATTCTCTGTATCTAGAGTTAGGTTTAGATGTCTTCAAGTCTAAAACTTTGAGGGATATAATGACAGTCCCAGAGCTGGGCTAGCCTCCACATCTGCTGCAGAGTTCCCGACTCTTGGATGAGGGACTCCTGCGGACGGAGGTTGATGGTGTAGGGAACAGCACTTTGCAAAGATTGGGTTTCAGGCAATGAAGAGAGATGGAGAACAAATGGAGTGATCTCATAGCTACCCTGGCATTCAGCCCAGAGTTTCCAGTCCACAGGGCTAGGGAGAATGCCCTTCTCCAAGCCCAGCAAGGCCTAGAGTTGAGCTGGCAAAGCTAGAATTTCAGGAGAGCAAGGTATTTGGAATCCATAACCCACAGCACCAAAGGAAGCAGCTGTGTGGAGACAGAACCTGAGCCTATGGAAGGGGAAGATGAATCAGACTGCTTTTGTAACTTGTATGAAATTCTGAAGGTGAAACTTCAGTAGAACCAAGTGCTTCCATGTAGCCTAGCTGTATCCCAGAACACAGTCAAATACATGCCCAATGCTCAACAAGGTAAAAGTCACCATCCCTGGCAAGGATGGTTGGAATGGCTGATTCGGGATGAGGGGTAGCTGATTTCAGAGTAAACAGTATCATAAGAGGTAAGGAAGACCACAATGCTAATGTGTCCAAGGACAGCACAGTCCTGCCTGCTCACAGAACCCAGTTAGCTGAAGCCTGACAGAAGAGGGAGACAAAATCACAGTTCCCCTCCTTCAGTAGCTGCCTGAGCCAGTGGGCAGGGTTGCCTAGTAACAGAGCTGATAAAATAGCCCAACAAAAGCAATTTGCCGAAGAAAGGGTCTATTTTGGCTCACAGTTCAGGACAGACCACCATGGCAGAGAAGTCAAGGCGCCAGGAACTAGAAGCAACCAGTCACATGGCATCCACCATCATGGACAGAGAGTGATGAACGCACGTCATTGTTCAGAATCCTTCCCTATACAATCCAGGATCTCAGTCAAGGAATGATGCCACCCGCAGTGGGCAGGAGATTAAAAAATTGTATATAGGTCTTTTGCCCACATATATATCTGGGCACCAAGTGCTTGACTGGTAAATATAGAGGCCAGAAGAGGTAACCAAGTTAAGGTAACCAGGATAATTCCCCGCATGAAAGGCCAAGGTTTATTTCCCAGACGGTTTTAGCCAGCAATTAGTGCTAACCATTGAAAATGTGATCTAGGATGAAGAAGTCTGAGCCCCCAGCATCAGCAGACTGACATTTGCAGCAGAGCTCATTGTAGATGAGATGGACCATAGCTCAATGAATCTAAAAAAGTCTAGTTGGAGAAAATATCTTCTCTAACTGCAGCAGAATGGAATTATAAATCACTAAGAGAAAGATCTCTGAAAAAAATCTCAACATGTTTAGAAACTTAAACAGCAGGCTTCTAAATTACCCATGTGTTACCGAGTAAATCGAGAGGGGAATTAAAAAGTGTTTCCAACAGGAAGAAAATGAAAACAACACATCAAAATTGGTAGAGAGTTGCTAAAGTGATTCTTCGGGGACACGCGGAATACTAAAGCCCACGTTAGAAAGGAGGGCATGTCTCAGATCAGTGACCTCAGCTGTCACCTGATGACACCAGAAACTGAAGAGAAAACCCCGAGTAGGGAGCAAAAAAGAAAAAGTGTCAGAGTAGAAGTCGGGAGAGAAGAAGTGGAGAAATCAGTGGACATTAGAAGAGCCTTAACAGTGGTGTGGGATTAGGAAGACGCGGGTATCCATATCAGGAATGAGGAAGGGGCATTTCAGATTCTGTAGACAAGATCATCTATCTATATGTCTATGCCTCACCTATGTATCTATCTATATATCTATCTATCCATGTATATACCAATCTATCTTCTATATACCTATCATTTATCTATTATTGATTTCTATCTATTGTCTCTCTACCTATCTATCAATTGATTAATCATTTGTCATCCATCTCTCTCTCAGCTAGTCACTGTCTGTCATCTATCTTCTATCACCTATCTATTATCTATTTATCCATCTGTCAATCATCTGTATATCTATCATCCACTTCTTACCTTATAATAATGTCATTTATCTTATGTCTATAATCTATACACTATCTCTGATCTATCATCTACCTACCCACAATCTATTAATCTATTATTTATCTTTTATCTATTTATCTATCTATCTTCTATTGATTGATTGATTGATGTCTGTCTACCTATCCATCCATCTATCCATCCATGTGTCATTCAGTCATCTATCTATATTCTGTCTACTTACCCATACACAGCCACCTAGCTATCTATCAGTTGTCTGTCTTCTAATTGGTATATCATATATCGTCTATTTACCTTCTATCTACCTATCCATCATTTCAATAGTGAATGTTTGTTTTATGTTTTGAGAAATATTTTATTTTGTTGTTTAAATAATTTTAGGCTTGGTCAATGAGGGTTCTTTGGTCTGTTCATTCATGGCCCCACAGCCTCCTCGTTGTGTTTTTTGTTAGCTGGTGGTGGTAGGCTTGGTTGTATATACTTCTTTTCTAGCATTATGGGATACCCCAGACTCACCTTGGGAATGTCCCACCCCATCTTAGCACCTCATATTTCTTGTTGGAAAATGGTATTTGAATCAAGGTTTGAGTATCAGATGTACTCTTGGCTACTGGGAAATAGTTGATTTTAGGTCCCCTCAGCTAAAAGAACAAGACACTAAACCCTGCATGTACATGTGTGTAGGTGTTTCTGTATGTAAACAAACATTCACGCCTCTGTTCAGCTGACCACCAATGTGTCCACACCTCAATCACCCAACGACATAAAATCATTCTTGACTTCTTTCCTTGCTCACCTGGAACTTTCCACACCAGCAGCGAGGAAGTAACTCCGTCTATGCATTTCGTTGCGATTCTCAGTGTACAGTACAGTGATTTCAAAGTCACCCCACAAACAAGAGCAGAGCTCATGTGGTTCTTGCGATCAGAGGTTCACAAGTCAGCCCTGTGTCCCCTATTTTTGTGAGGCTGTCCTGTTCACCTGTAACACCCAGACTCCCCTTGGGAATGTCCTGCCCCATCTTAGCACCTTGTAGTTCCTATAGGAAAATGGTATTTGAACCAAGGTTTGCGTAGCAGGAGTACCCTCAGCTGTCAGGGAGTCGCAGCTTGGGGTCACCACCAGCACATATTCCTCTTGGGGTCCGCCGATATTGTGTTTTTAATTTGTGTGTACAGGAATAAACAAAGGTTCATTGTTTTCTACCGGAAAATTCTAAGAGTTTTAACAAGGGCTTTAAACCACTTGCCTGTCCTAGTATTTTATACAGTAGTTCTGCTGTGCAGACCCATCGCTCCCCCTCTTCAACTCTCCTACTCCCCAAGTCCCTCGCAACCACTGACCCGTTCAGTGTCTATAGTTTTACCTTCTTTCTGAATGCCACAGACTAACAACCTTTGCCAAACATCTTCTTTCCCTTAACATAGTCACTTGGGAGTCGATCCGACTTTGCTGACTTGCTGGGTCACCCCTTCAGAATGCTGAGCAATATTCCAGGGGGTGGACACTTCATCCATGCGCCTGTGGCAGGATTTCTTGGGCTGCTCTCTGCTCTCAGCAGGTTCTGAGTTTTGGCAGTGAACTGATAACAGCATCCTCGTGTAAGTTCTTCAATGCTCAGAATCATTCATGCCATTTGGGTACATACTTGGGGGACCTGATTGCTGGATTTAGGGGTAAGACCGTGATCAACTCCGTGAGAAACTGCCAACTCACACTCGAAGTGGCTCTTTCATTTTACAGTCTTAGCAGCAGCCAAGAAACCAGTAGTCAGAGAAAGTCATGTGTGTGTGCTTGTGTATGAATATGTATATATATCCATATACATGGTCTACATACAGGGAAACATCCAGATGCCTGTTCTCCTGGCTCTCTGGCTCCATCAGTCATCAATCTGATGTAGGGCCTGTGAGTGTCATGCGGTTCCTAGTCCTGAGTTGTGTCTTCCGGTCCTGGAGGCTGGGCTTTTGGGGGTCAGAGCTCTCTATAGGGCCTCCCTCTGTGGTCCCCACCTGTTGCTTCCACCTGGGGTGAGGACGGAGTGGGGGTGACTTTTCAATTCCAAGAGTTCCTCCTTCCTCCCATTTCTACTTCCCTGTAACAAACAGCTTCACTTAAAAAGCCATCTGGGAGGATGGATGGCCCAGGCACATTTTGTGGAATAAGTTTTCAGGGCGAAGAGCCAAGAAATTAAAGGCGCAGCACTTAGGACTCCAGTCTCATTAGGCGCTGTAACTCTGGCTGTGGGATTGTATTTCTGAGTTAGATGGTTTCTCCCCACCCCACCGCCTGATGTTGTGAGCTTGGTTTTCATTTGTCTTCCAGACGCCTGGTCCTGGTGCCTCAGGCTGATTTCCTCCCTGGGGCACCCACCTACACCTGTCTTTCTCCAGAGCTCTCCAGCACAATTTCTATGCCACCTCAGTGGTAGCTCCCTTTCTACACGAGGGCTGAGAGAAGGCTTGGCTTCTGAGGAGTCTCCCAAGGCTGACTTGGGACTAATGGACGAATGCTTTGAGACAGGAGATGTGTTTAAAGTTGAGACAGATAGATGACTCTGGGAAGATGTGATGAGCCCCCTGTCTTTGGAGTCATACATACAGGACCCTCGGCACTCAGCAGGGAGGCCGAGAGACCTGGACAGGTCCTGGCCTCCAGGCCTGAGTGGCATATGACCTCAACAGCTGGTTTACCTTTGTGGAACCTCGGTTTCTTCATCTGGAAAATCAGGCAAAACGATCATCCCTACTTCTTTGGGTTGCCATGGAGATGGCAGGACACTGTGCAGAGGACTAAGCAAGGGGTATATTGTTAAATCACGGGGAGGGAGGCAGAGCGGGCTGGATTGTGACAATCTGAGATTCGAAATCGCTGCCGTTTATAAACCTGGGCACTGAGAGCCAATGATTCAATTATTCTAAGATTCTAAGATTCCCCTAGAATCCGAAGCTTTAAGGAGTTGCGGTATTGTTATTCTTATCTGAGCTCCATGGAAGCCCAAGGCTGTGGACTGATCACATTCTAAGCCCACACCTCGTCAGCATTCTCCCAGCCGCGAGCTCTGGGACGCTTTCATTTCCAACCTAGGTGCTTTCCATTCTGATCTCCCGTCTTTGCCTGACTCCTAGCCTTGGCCCCTCTCCAAGGCCCTCTTTTCTCATTTCACCATTGTTCTGAAAACCAGGTCCCAGTGGTGGTGTTCCAGATGTGTGACCTGCACACAGACTCACCATACTGTCTTCTCCTGCCCTCCCACCGAAGCCTGCTTTTGCCCATTGGCATAGCCTCACTTCAAGGCTAGTATCAACGGCTGACATTCCAAGGAGGGGGTCTTTACCTTCCAGCTGAAATGAGGGTTCTTCCCTCAGTCTTCCCAGAAGAGTGACCAGGTTTGAATGACCGATGTCTCGCTTGCCACAGTCCCGCTCATTAGAGTTGGAAAGGAAACCATTGGTGGCCCCCTAAGACTGCTGCTTCCTCAGGAAAAGAAGGGGAGCCATTCTGATCTATTTATTATTTATGGGGCACTGACAGTGCGAGCATGGTCACTAGGTGGAAGGTGAGATCACCTGAGGGTCTCCCCCTGCCACTTGCTCTTCAGCGACCCGTGCCAGGAACAGATCAACTCTCCAGACCCACCCCTGTGCCACAGTGCCTCTTGTGTGCCCCCATGCTGTTTATCCCTCTTGGTGGGGTCACCCTTGTTCCTGTGGCCAAGCTCTCCATCTCCCACGAGCCTTCTGAAGCCCCCATCCATTGTGGAGGACTTGCACTATGCCTGACAAGTCCTGAGTGCAGACTGCACAGAGCTCAGCTGATGAGCTGTGCCGCCTCCTGGGCCTTTTGGTCCCGTCCTTCTGTAGCTGCTGCCCTCTGGGTGGCCACAGCTTCCCCACTGGACAAGGACAAAGATGGAGATCTTCCCATCAGCCTGCCCCTTGGCTCTGGTTCCATCTCTGCATTGCGCTAGCACCTACAAATGAACACCTTGGGGCTAGCCTTTGCTGTCAATCGTCCCTTCTTAATCTTCAAAAGTCCTGCCCCTGTCCACCCAGCTCCAAACTGGGCCATCTCTGCCCTGGATATCCCCGTGCCTCCTGTCTCAGCTCAGCCATGCTCGTCTGGGGCTCATCTGATCCTTGTGTGCTTAGACTGAGGGACGGACCCTCACTTCAGCTGGGAGGTGAAGACCCCCTCTTGTACGTCAGCCAATGACGCTAGCCTTGAAAGCGGGCTATGTCAACGGGCAAAATGTGCTTAGACCGGGGACCTGCTTAGGCCTGTGTTTCAGGGGTCAGTGCTCAACTACTCATCCAGAGCCCAGACGCACAACTGTGTGGGATGACGTGCAGAGAGAGAGTGGGCCTGCAGGTGTGGATGGGGGTTGCCCACTGTGTGGGGCTGTAACTGGGTTGGTAGAGAGAGGTAGGTCCAAGGAGGCTACCCCCAGACCATCAGAAGTCAGGGTCAGAGGAAGGGAGGGGTCAGGGCCTGCTTTCTCTGCACCTCACATTCCACTTGAGAGTTCAGAAAGTCCCTGGGGCAGGAGGGTAGAACTTACTCCATTTAACATGCTGTTAACTTGATTTATGGCATGTACTATTGAGTCTGATGGCCCGTGGGCCTCTATCAGGCTCTGGCCCAGGTCTGTGCAGAGGCTGAGAAGGGCTGGATCTGTCACCAGCCAGTCCCCTATGGAGGAAATGTCCTAGACACAGGGTGCTCACATTGCTTCCCTGATTCACTCAAGTAGCTCCAGCAGCTTTGGGGGTGGTGGTCACAAGCTGAGATGACTCACAGAGATCTAGGTGTAGTGACCCAGCTTCTACATTGTTATCACCCCAAGGATACCAAAAAGGCTCTCTGTGCAAAACCCAGACCACGCAGACAAAACTGTCAATCTGTTCTCACAACCCCCAGGGCAGACAGTCTGCAGGAGCGGTAGCAGGGGAGTTGGACACTGGGGTGACTTGGTTTGTGTCTCCTGGGTGTCTCAGGAAGCCAAAAGACTCTGGGTTGTGCAGGCATAACCAGCAGGGGCCACCTGCTTGGGTGCAGGTAGGGGATGGCTTAAGCTACCCAAAGGTGGACAACAATCGAAATATTTGGCTAAAGTTTGGGGGTTGGGGACCTAGGGGAAACTACGCTGGGGGCACAGCATCCTCCCACCCTCCACGTGCCTCATCTGTTCCCACGAGAGGCTGTGGGTGGTGCTATATCAGTCACTTGTCTCGCTGTCACCCATGCCTGACAAATAGAGCTTTAAGCAGGAAGGATTTATCAGCTCACAGTTCGAGGCTAGCGTCTGTCATGTTATGGAAGGCACCATGCCAGCAGTGTGAGCAGCTGTCATGTGACACCCACAGTGACGAGGCAGAGTGCAAGGAATGCTTTCTCCTCTTTATTCTTCTTCCCAGGACCCCAAATCGTGGATAGTGCACCAGCATTTAGGATGGGTCTTCCCATCACGGGAACTCTAGGTTTCTCTGGCCTCGTCAGGCTCCGGGTCTGGCTCCTCTTGGGCCATTCTGAAACCTCTGAACTCATCTTCTGAACAGAGTGGAAGGCAAGGAGCCTTCCCTGGACATTCTGAACTCTGAGGAACATAAACTAACGAAGGCTGGGACCCACTTCAGCTCAGGTGGATGAGTCCATGAATACTGAATCCTGGCAGGGCACTCCACTCAGGGCTAGTGTATTACAGCCTTCCCGTTTCCATAGAAACCACAGCCCTCTGGCTGGGTTGAGCATCCCCATACCCAATCCTGTCACTTGGAAGGGGTAGGTACAAAGCTGGCTGCCCACAAAACTGTGTCTTCTCCCAGGCAAGTCAGCCAGGGTGATGCCAGGCAGGTAGGAAAACCCAAACCGGGTAAGGTGGCGGCTGGTCACACTCTCAAGCGTCTTCTGTCCCTGCTGGGTTTTGATGGAAAGAAAGGAGGCTTTGGTGCAGGATAGCAGATCCTCTGGTCTGTCCCTGAGGTCTAAAGCATCATTCATATCTCTCTAGTTGCCATGTGCCAGCTTATTTCTCATCCTGTGGCTGACTGTGGGCTATGAGCCTAGTGACCAGACCGCCTCCCTTCCCTGAAGCCTGTCAGGACTGGATCCCTCTGTGCCCTGAAACTGTTCAATGCCTCCTTTCCGGGTAGGTCACCAGTCTAAAGCAGTTTCAACTCCTGATGCCCCAGTCCCACACCTCCCACAGTCCCCATGGAACCATAACTGCATGCTGCCTCATTCATTGACTCTTTTCCCATCCCTGGTAACAACTGCCTGACCAGCCCCCACTTCCCTCATCAGGAGGGACCTCCCTTCCTGACGCGTGCCAAGAGGTGTCTCTCACCTCATGAGCCTGTGGCAGTTCTGCTTGCCCCCAGGATAAAGTCTAGCCATTCATCCATTCATTCTTCATTTGTCTGATAGATACTTAATAAGCCCCTGCTTCGTGCCAGGCGCTGGGGACAGCACAGTAGAAAGGACAGATTCTAGGCTGAGGAAGCTGGGCTTCCCCTGGGAGAGACAGGTCAGAGGTACCTGGTTTATGACTTGGCAGTGAGTGTACAGAATGCATGGTTAGTGCTGGCAGGGAGTCATGGGAGTGTTAGAAGGGGAGCCTTCCAGGCAGAGGGAATGCTTGCCAGCTCTCACTGCACTCAGCAGCTCCTGGTTGAATTCCTCTGCTCATCAGCCTCTATGGTGCTGGCCTGAGGTGAACTATGCTGGAGTCTCAGTGGGGGAGACTTTTTCCTAAAGGGCCAAATGACCTATAAACTTTTTGTCTGCCTTATGCATTCCTCAAGAAGATATTTATGTGTGTATATATGCCCAACACATAGTAGGTGCTCAGTAAATCACTTGGAGGGGGGAAGAAACTGAAAGAATGGCCAAGGAGGAAATCAAGAGGCTCACTTGGTTCCTCTCCACTGTGCAAAAGGAGCTGATGCTGCTCCTGACTTCTTATGGGGGGAAGGTTCCTTCCCTTGCCACTCCCTCCCACCTCAGTCCCTTCCCTTCCTTCCCCCATCCCCCTCCCTCCTCAGCACCTTCCTTCCCCCCTGCTTCCCCTCTGCTCCCCCTTTGTCACTTCCTTGCTCTACCTCCATCTCTCTCCTCCTCTCCTCTCCCTTCTCCTTCTTCTCCTTTCTCCCTCCTTCTCTCCCCTCCCCTCTTTTCTTCCCCCATCTCTCTTTCCGCTGTCCCTTTCCCTTTCCTCCTTTTTACTTTCTTACCCTTCCCTCCCCTCTTTCTCCTCCTTCCCTCCCCTTGTTGGAAAGCACACCTTGCATAATCAGAGCTAGCAATTACACTCCCATCTCTGGTCCTGGCTTCATAGACTCTGGGCCCGGAGGAGAGGAGCTGTTTCATATTTAATCAGTATTAGTTCTGGAATGCCCTCAGGGGAGCTGGCTCACTTCAGGGCTGTGTGCTTTAATTCTCCCTGATGCTAATTAGATCAGGGAGAGAGCCTGGGCTCCGAGCAGGACTGCTGTAGGGTCACTCATAGCAAGGCAGAGAACCCCTCACCAACTTACCATTGCCTCACCCACACCTGCCCACCCTGCCCATCCTGATGCCCTTAGCCCTCAGCCACAGGAGAGAGCGAGTCCAGGCCCAGTGACTTGCAGGTCTCTAAAGGGAGGGAGGGAGGAGCACATGCAATGTGCTTGACAGAGAAGGCGATGCCACCCTCTGTGGTGTGAGTGTGTGTGTGTGTGTGTGTGTGTGTGTGTGTGTGTGTGTGTGTGTGAGAGAGAGAGAGAGAGAGAGAGAGAGAGAGAGAGAGAGAGAGAAAGTAACTGAACCTCATATCCAACATTACCTCTGCCAGCAAGCAACAATTATTCCAAATACTGTGTTCTTGGCTACTCAACCCTAGGTGCGGCATTGGGAGCCACATGGTCACCATTTCTGCAAGTGAGGACAAGTGAGGACATTCAGATCTTTACAGGTGAGAGAGGTGAGAAAGGGAGGTTCAGAGATTTTAAGAATGGCCACAGAGCTATCCAGGGGTGATGCCAATTCCAAGTTCTTTCCTGTTGTTTAAGTTTTCTCTAACTTAAACCAACTGAAACAGTGCATGTGTGTATATGTGTGTTTGCATAAATATTTGTTGTGTATGTGTGTATATGTGTATATATGTGCATGTATGTATGTCACATATGCTGTGTGTATGTTATATTAATATATACATGTGTATAAGTGTATATTATGTATGTATATACGTGTATGTGTACACATGTGTATGTGTAAGCATTTGTGCATATGCATGCACTTGGAGCTTTCTTTCTTGGCTCTCCCTTGGCTTCTCAGAGCAGTTCTTCCTGGATCCCTTGCTGTCTTGCATGCACACTGGGTCACCATGCTCTCAGCATCTGTGTGTCCTAAACCGTTCTCTTCAACAGTTCCAGCTTTTACTTTCAATGCCAAGCAACCCAAGTCTCCAGTCCCAGGGTAGCAAATAAAAGGAAGGAAGTGGTCCGGGTTTAGCAATTGTGAATTGTGTGACCTCTGGTCTCTTCCCTTCCTTGAGCCTCAGTCTCCTCACCTGTAAAAGGGAAGATGGCACCTGCCCCCTCATGGGGACACTGAGGTAGTCAGAAAACTCACAGATGAATTTCCAACCAGTTGGAGGTCTGTCATACAGCAGATGTACAAACAACAGGTGGGCATACAGCAGGTGCGCAAACAGCAGGTGCACATACAGCAGACACGCATACAGCAGGCATGCATACAGCAGGTGCACATACAGCAGGTTTGCAAGCAGCAGGTGCACATACAGCAGGTTGCATACAGCAGGCGCGCATACAGCAGGTGCACATACAGTGCTACTAGAAGATGACCCTAGAGCAAACCTTGTCTATGCCTTGCTGTGGGCAGGGCACATAGGTCATCTAAAATGACAAGGTGGAGATGCTGTTCCTCCCTCACCCTGAAGATGCCTACCGGATGGATTCTGGCTCCAGGAATCAGTTGGGGGCTCTAGAAATGAAGAGTGGCAAGCAGACACTGGGAGAGAGGGGGGCGCAAGTGGGGGGCCATTCTAATCCATTTTGGTCACTGCATTAGATACTGCACTGGGCTTGCTGCCAGAGACTCGGAGCCCTTAAGGGCCCATGCAGTGTTTAAGGGCTGAAAACAGTCCCAGGATTCAAACTCCATCAGGAAGCTGCCACACCGAAACGGGTACATGTTCAATTAAATGTCTGCAAAATGCAACATTGTCAACTAGTCACTTTCTGCTCTGCTTGGCTCTTACACAGTTACATAAACACAGACTTCATGTCAGCTCTTCAGATCTTGGGTTTGATTGGAGAGGAACTGCTTGCTCACCGTGTGAGGATCTGGGGGTGAAACCCAGAGAGTCAGGGTACAATTGCCAGGGTGGGTACATAGGCAGCAGGGCTGGGAGGGAGAAACAGCTTGTTTAGGGGCCCACAGTGACGGGGGCATGGGCGGAAGGATGGGGTGAGGGAGGAGAGAGACATCCATGACAGGAAGGACACCAGCAAAAGGACAGGTCACCAGGGCCTGGCACGGAAGGCATGGCATCGATGAAGGGATTTGGATCATGGCTGTCTGTTTTCTCCTTGAGACTCTGTCCAGCCTGTGCTCCCTCCCCAGTATGAAAGTCAAGGGCTCTGCTTGTCCTTCCAGGGTTAGGCTTGAGGCCCGGCATCTCAGAGGCCGACTCCCCTGGGTGTCTTTGCTGCCTGCCTCTGCCTGGCTCCAGATGCCTGGTCCTTTGAACTCTTGGAGCTTCAGCAGTAGAAGCCTGGAGGTCAAGGAGAGAGAAACAACAGACCCCTAAAGGCAGTCGTGAGTCAGGACTCCCAGGCAATGCCACTGGCCAGCTACTTTATAAACCCCAAGTGTTACCCTCCCTCTGACATCTGGAGGATAAGTGGATGCTTCTACCCACAGAGTCAGGACAAAAACTGCCAGAAAAGCTGGGAGCTGGGGGAGGTCAGAGGTAATGAGTGAAGAGAAATGGGAAAGAAATGGGAAGAAATGGGAAGAAAAACTTGTTTCCAGAGCTGGGTTGAGGATTGAAAGAGTAACCAGGCAACACTGTTGGAGCAAAGGAGGCAGGAAGTGTGGAGAAATCACGGGCCTTGGGGTAGAAGGTTGTGTCTTGTGTTATGAGGAGGTCTGCTGTCAGGAGAGAATGCAGGCTGGGTTGGGTGGCCTCTTACACAGAACCTGGGGGACAGAGGGACAGGCTAAGTGGGGTTATTAGGGCAAGTGAACGAAGCGCTTTGAGAGCCACGCAGCTCGCAGCTTACCTTACGCCTGGAGCTGGCTCTGCACGTGGCTATGGATCACATCCTTCCAGGGGCCCTCTCAGGTAGAAACTGGCGTCATTTCCGTTTAACCTCAGAAAGATCCAGCCCAGGCCCAGTGACATCAGCTAGCAAATGATGGAACCAAAAGTTGGTGCTGAAGTTTCTCCAACTCTTAAGTTCTAAAATCTCAGGGTCCTGAGAATCTCTCAGATCTTGTTTTTTTAATTCCGAATCCATAATTTAATGATGCCATAAATATGAGGTCCTGCATTCCTAACGTACCACGATGCTGGGAGCCTTCAAGTCTATAATCTGGTGCTGAGTCTCAGGATCTAAGGCGATTGCTTTAAGATTCCCTGTGTCTAATATTTTATAGGAAACACAGGGAGTTATTTAAAGCCAAGCAGCGGGCGGTAGAACACTTCCTCCTTTCCCCAGAGCGAGCCAGCAGGTCAAGGCTATATTTCCAAGAGCCTGAGCTGTCTGTCTCCACCCCCTTGGCCCTGGAGGCGGGCTGGGGAAGCCAAAACTCTTGCTATTCTGGGCCCATTAATTTGAGATGTCCTCAAGAAAGGTGTTAGGGACCAGTGTTTGGAGCAGCAGGCTGCTGACCCGTAAGGAGGTCTGTAGGGAGAGGTGAGCTATCAGGAGGCGCCTACTGCAGGCCAGCGGTATGCAGGAGGATGTCAGGGTTGCAGCAGGGAGGCCTGTAGAGTGGGTCCTGCATGAGGGACTCTGGCATCCCTTTCCACCGCCGCCATGCCAGTCCCAGTGCTCTCTTCTGTTTCCTTCGTGCTACTTACACCACTGTCCAGAGCGGTCTTTTCCATCTTCTCTTTTTCTGGCTTCCATGGCTCATTAGCCGCCACTGAAATACCAGCTTTTTGAGGGCTGAGAACAAGTCTGGACCCACAGCAGTAGACATTTGTTCCGGGAGTGAGTGGCACTCCAAATGACATCTCAGGCCAGGACCAAGATGCCACCCACCTGGCCTCCTATCCTCACGATGACCCAGGGCAAGGGAAGGCCTCTCTACCTTTGTCTCTATGAGGCAGAGATGGCTATAACCCTGTTCACCCCGTCTCTTCAAATCAGAAAAAGGGGGGGTCTCAATTAATCCCCATACTGTCCTGCAGATATGTGATAGCTGTTACTATGATATTAATGCCACCCTTATACCTCTCTAAACCCCCTGGGGGCATCAAAACCCTTCCCAGACTGACCTTTGAACTCTCAACCTAGGCCCCTTGTCCGTCATCAACCATTGACAACCCAGCCTCCCTCTCAAGAATATCCTGCTCCGTCACCCTGCCCAGATGCCTTTCCCATCATAGTCTCTGCAACTCCTACCCCTGGAGGAGTAATACATTTCCTCCTCCTCCTTCAGCCCCTGCAGTCCCCTCCCCTGTCTTCCAGTGTCCTTCCTAGGTTCCTGAGAGCTGACATGGTCTCTCCCACATCCTTCAAAGCTCAGATAGCAAACTGACACTCCATGGGTCTTTCCATCCGAGTTCTTAGCTCCAGTGCCCAGCTGCGCAGGGTGGGTTTCCCTGGATCTACGCAGGAATGAGATGATTGGTTTCCAGAAGCTGAGCAGGCAGTTCCTCACTCCTGTCCGCAGGATGGAGCCATGGTTCCAGGAGGTGGCCTCCCAGGACAGCAGGGGCCTGGCCTTCTCGGGCAGCCTGGGAGCTTGGTTGAAAAGGGAAAGCGGTGTATTAAATTCTTCTGGCCCTGGTCCTGAGTGGAGCAGGTGCGGTAGGTAATGAGGTTGTCAGGGGGCAGGAGGCAGCTGGTATTGATGCTGCTCGGGCAGGAAGTGGCATGGCCTCAGGCTGTGGCCAATGAGGTGGAGCCTGGGATGTTCCAGGTCTATACTCCCCACCCCCACCCCTTCTGAGAGGCAGAAAGAAAACTGGGATTAAGCCTTGGTTGGTGACAATCTTGGTTGTACCAGATCCAGCCTGTAGGTGGCGCTGCAGGCCCTCACAAGTGCGGCTGGGCCTGTTGGCAGGGCGGGGAGTTGGGAGGTGGAGGGAGGGAGCGAGAGGGAGAAATTGGGTAGTGGGGCATGATATGAGAAGGTAGGAGGAGGTGGTAGAGGAGATGCTACTGCCCTATAGAACACTCCGGCTCCCCAGCCTTCAGGGTGAAATCAGCTCCACAGCCCACTTTACCCTTTACACTTACCCGCTGTGAGCCTCCCCTATCCTTATAACCTTTTCCTTTCTCCACTGCCCCAAACTCTCCTTGAAAAACTGCTGCCATCACCCAGGGTCCAGGTCCCACTTTGCCCAGGGGTGCTGATTGCTACCATATAATAATAATCTTCTCAACCCTTCCCTGTGTGTGTGTGTGTGGGGGGGGTCCTTTGTTCCTTAAGGTCTCAGCATGGACACACCTCCTAACAGGCTCCCCTACCCCCACCCGTGACCCAGTGTCCGGGATCAGGTCACCCTAGGCTCCTGTGTCTCAGCTCTGGCCACCTATCAGACTAGATGCTGCTGGGGACAGAGACTTGGCCCTCTAGTGTCCTGGTGTAGCCAGCCCAGCAGATGCTCTAGCAACAGAGAGCAGCAGGCTGTGCCTGAGGGGTAAGTGATGCAGGTGATGAGGGCCTAAGGATGGAGACAAGGAAGGAAGAGCATGGACCAGCAGGGGTGTGCATGGAAACTGATACTCAAGAAAGAGTAGAGGAAGCAACAGTTCCTGAGCACGCGGGCCCTGGACTTCCGCTGGGTTTCGTGCACTCCTGAATGGGAGTTCCGTGGGTTCTCTGAGGCCTGCTGACCCTCTCACTGCCAGGAAGTTCCTGTTTATTAGCAGATTGGGGCTTCCTGCGACTCAGCGAGCTTAGCTGCTCAGCTCAAGAGGATGCTGGTCTCCAGGGTGGGGCTGAAGGGAGCACAGGGCTGGGGGCGGGGCTTGAAGCGAGACTGAAGAACCTGAGCTTTGCTTTTGCCCCTTTATTTCTCTCTGTGCATCTTTGACGTCTTCTCTCCTCTTGGCCTCATGCACAGGTAGAAACCTTGTAACAGTTTGCTTAAGAAGCCTATGATCACCTTTCAATGGCCCTAAAAATGATGTACACTCAGAGACACAGACACACAGGCACAGACGTAGACACACAGACACACACGTGTGCTCACACATGTGCACAAGTACATGCTTACACATGTACACAGACACGTGTGCATGCAACACACACACAGACACACACAGACACACACACGAAGAGAAGTCAAGATCTGCCTGCCCTCCATCGCAGTAAAGCAACACAGTCGCCCCACTTGAAGGAGAAGTTGCCTGGCTCTTCTGGCTTGAAGCTGGCATCAGTACCAGTCCCATCTTTGCCTCCCAGAGCAACTGTTCTTCCCAAAGGCAAAGCGCCAGTAACACAGCCTTCTCAGATCACACACCCGCTCCTCCAGGAAGCCTTCCTGACTGCTGCGCCAGGCTAAGAATTCCTAAATTTCGGCTGCATTGCCTGTCCCAGCACACAACTGGAGTCTGCTTGTCTGTCTGTCTTCTCCCACTCTCCCTGGACTTCATCCTCCCACGGGTGCTGTGGAGTGACCATACTGTCGTCACCTGCCTCTGAAGCTCTTCTCAGCTCTTGCACCAGCCAGGCTGCAACCCTGTCCTAACCTACAGCCCATACCTCCTTGGCCCAGTGCCCTATTCCGTCCTCTCGCTTAGAGTCTGCCCGAGGGACAGGAACCACAAAGTCACCCACAAGGCCCGTGTCCATCATCTGTGAGCCACGTGGCAGGCAGGATTTACCTCGGCTTTTGGGGTCTTGGTATGTTTTTCATCACCGAGAGACAGTTTGCAGGCCAGGGCAGAACAATTTAATAAAGTCTTTAATAAACTCCCCCGGCAGAGGCGGTTGGGAATCGCTGAGAGCAGGGCATAAAGGGGAGCCAGGGATCTACAGTGACTGCTCGGAGCAACGGCAGCTGTCAGCAGGCGTCCACCAGGTAGGAGAGGCCATCTGGACTTTATTGCTCCTGGCAGCCGAATACAGAACGCTACAGATGGGGTAGGGGGTTGCTGAGTCTAGGAGGGGATCTGGGCTTGGGGCTTCTGAGGGAAAACAGGGCGGGGTAGGTGATGCCTGGCCCCAGTAAGCCAATTGGCAAAGGGCTGGAAAAAAAGATCTTTTCCTGTGTCAAAGTAACTGATCCCTTCCAGGCCTGGCTTTCATTAACCTAGCTCCCTACTTCTCACTGTCAGGGGCCCTGGAACCACCGCAAAGCACACTGGGAAATGGGGCAGGGCGGGACAGCGTAACCCCCCCCCCCCACTCCCAGGGGCTGGTGATGTTATCTATGGGGTCTGCCTCGGGCCAGATGCTGGGGCAGGTCTGTTGGACCTCCCTTGTACTTGCCTGGGCTAGTGTTATTTCCTCATTTGCAGAGAAAGGCCCCAAGGCTGCAGCCCTGGTCTTTTGTCCACCCTCCACTTTCCAGATTTCACCCTCTCTTCTGCCATGACCTTGCTGGGGCACAGTGGGCGCGAATCTTCTGTTTGCTTTGGGACTGGGCCAGGTAAAATGTTCTCGGGTCTCCGTGTCCCAGGTGCAGGCAGGTGGCAGAGCTAATGGATGCTCTTCCCTTCCTTCCCCGTCCATGCTTTTGTGTTTGTGGTCCTCAGAGAAGCCTCTGAGTAAATATTAATAATGTACCGTTGTGTACATTGGCTAGAAAAGAGAATGAGTCACTTCTCACTCGACTCCTGGACTCAGAAGGAATTGTAACCGCGAAAACGATAGGGGTCGCCTGCGCAGGGGTGAAGGGCCTGGCAGATGGAGCAGAGGCAGCCTGCTCCACAATAGCCTCTGTCCCACAATGATTGAATGCTGACACCCCCTAGCCCCACCCCTGAACTGGGCCTGGACTTACTTCCATCAGCACAGAGGTGTGTGTGGCGGGGGGAGGGGGGGCAGGGGGGAGTAATAGGCAGGTTCAAATTCTCCCTCTGCAGGGCTCTACTGTGTAGCTACAGCCATGGTTTCCTCTCCTGTCTGTATGCCAGGTTCTGAGCTAGATGCCTCATCCAGCAGGCAGGCGGGACACTTCCACAGGCTGCTTACAGCACCACCTCTTCCTGCTGGAGGGAATGTTATTGTTTGAGACAGGCTCTTACTATATAGCTCAGATTAGCCGCCGACTCCTGAGCCTTCTGCCTTCGTCTCCTAAGTTCTGGAATTACAGGTGTGTGCCACCACACCCACCCTGAACAGCTTGCGAGTGTGGAGACATTGGAAGGAACACAAGTTTTCCTCCAAGGTGCTGGGGCCAAGAAGCAAACGCAGGCTGGCTGGAACAGAGCCCGTGTAGAGAGGCACAGGGCTTGGCAAGGCTCTGGCACCCTGCTGGTTCCCAGGAACATAACAGACTCATGCTCTGCCGAGCGAGTGTTGCCCCATCCTGCGGATGTGGAAGCTGAGACCCCTGGAGGGCATCTTCCGAAGACCCCATCACAAGGGGAGGGGAGAGGATCTGAGCCTGGAGTGAATGCCAGCATCAGAGTGAGATGGAGCAGGGGCAGAACAGAGTGCTTGAGGAGGACTTGGGGGCTGGGATGGAGGGAGAAGCCACTGGGCATGGCCAGAAAAGGGCAGGGCATGTGTGGATGGCACATAGGTAAGGTGAGCATTTTCTGTGTGCCCAGACCTTGCTACAGCCTGAAGTGTGTCTTCTCATTTACTCATCAGATGACCTGTGACCTAGCGCTGTCACGGCTGGTGAAGGGAACCAGGATCAAGCTAGAATCAGACCCCAAAGTACCCCCTGTTTGCTGAACACACAGCTCAACCTCTATACCCTGATGGAGCTTCTGCTTGAAGAACCGCCTCCACCACCACCACCGCACCCTGCTGTGTGGCCTATAACCAAGTCACTTAATGTCTCTGAGCCGCCTTTCCTTCGTTTATAAAACGGTGATGTAATATGCATAGAATCAGAGACAGGGGAAGGTATTTTCAGACATGAGAGTTCTATAGGGGAGAGCAGGGTTTGCCAGGTAGAAGCTCAGGTGGGCAGAAAGCAGACAAGATACACAGGAACCTGCTGGTCATGGGCTCTGCAGAATCAAGGTTCACTTTTTTTGGAGTCATGGGGGAGCAGAGTTGGGGTGGGGAAGATCTGGCACTCTCCCCTCTAACTTCACAGGCCTCCTTTAATGGGTGAATTAAGACACCTGGTGTGTGTGTGTGGCGGAGGGTTAGGGGCATGCACCTGGAAGAGAGACAGCTGAGCCTTGCATTTGGCATGACCTAAGAGATGCGGCCAGCATCACAGAGGGACTATGCTTTGGAGCAGGAGCCCCAGGCCTCGGCAGTGCATCGAATGTGGACCAGTAGGACTGGAGCCCATGAGATGCACCACCTGGATCCCCACGCCCACCTTGCTGCCTGGATGATGAAACCACATCTGTCCTTCAGAGGTCAGTCTTGCTGTGTTCAGAACTCTACCCTGCACAATTCTCCCCCATCAGCATCCTGTCACCCCTGCAATGGGAAATTTCCACCCTTTAGTGCAAAAAATCACCAAAAAACCCAAAACAAAAACAAAAAAACCAAAACAGCAACACACACACACACACACACAAATCAAGACCACATCCTCCTGTGTCAAGCAAGTTCACTGTTGTAGTTCCGTTTCTGTTGCTGTGATCAGCTACCCCGACAAAAGCAATTTAAGGAAAGAAGAATTTATGTGGCTCTCAGTTCCAGGTGTCCACATCCAGGGAAGTTACACTGATTGACAGGAACTTGAAGTCAATGGTCACAGTGCACACAGAGTTGAGGGCGGAGAAGTAAGCGACACCTGCAAGCTAGTGCTCAGCCCACTTTGTCTACTCTTGTGCAATTCAGAGTTCCCTGCTTAGGGAATGATGCCGCCCATGGTGGCCTGAGTCTTCCCATCTGAATGAATGTGACCAAGACAATCCTCTATAAACTCACCCACAGACCCATCTGATCTAGATAATCTGTCATTAAGAGTCCCAGGTGAAACCACAATCCCAGAGAACTTAGACAACAATAAGGATCGTAAGAGAGACTCACATAGATTTAATCTACACGGGAAGTAGAAAAAGACAAGATCTCCTGAGTAAATTGGGAGCACGGGAACCTTGGGGGAGGGTTGAAGCGGGGAGGGGAGCGGAGAAAAACGTAGAGCACAATAAAAAATCAATTAAAAAAAAAGAGTCCCAGGTGACTCTGTGCAGTATCAAGTTGACAATTAAAACATTATCACAGGAGGGACACAGGGTACAATTCCAGTAGTTGTTGGTTGCAGTTATCAGTACCAACACGACAAGCCCTGGGAATACCAAAGACTTCTGATTTTCACCACATCCCTGGAGGGGGTTATTGTTGGTGTTCCTATTGAAAAGCTGAGGACAAGATGTGCACCAGAAAGGGAAAATGGTTTTTCAAGGGTACATAGGAAGCTGCAAAATAGGCAGTTCTGTTGCCTTCGGAAATGTGTTTCTTGAAGACATTTCCCTTTCGCAACATCTGGAATCTTAGTTGTTGCATTAAAAGGGATTGTTACCTGTTGTGAAAATTAAACCACATCAGACGTAACTTGAGAATACCCCCACACCCCCTGCATTGCTTTCACACTCTGTCGATCCTGTCCTCTTGGTGCATAGATGATTGTTATTTCGATTTATGTCACCATGTTTTGAGGCCACTCTGAGGAACAAACCGGCAATGATCAAGCTCTAGTTAATTTTACCCCAAATTAAAGCCCACGCCCACTTTCCATCAGAGCTTCATGAATAGCGTCTTTGCAGAGGAGAGGGCGGGTGGTACTCCGTGGGAAAGCCCTGTCTTGCCCCTATCACATGATCCCAGTGCTTTGGAGACCCACTGCAGCAGGGACCGGATCTGCAGACCTGGATCTGGTGGACAGTGTCCCATCCCTGTCTCCAGCCTCCATCAGAGATGAGGCAGTGGCCTGCTGAGTGTGGAAGCTCAGACCAGGCCCCCAAGTGTCCTGCACCCTGCACTGCTGGCTTCTTTGTGGGCTGCCTCTCCACAGCAGGCAGGCACTGCCTCTGAGATCAGTGCTTAGACTCCACAGTCACCATCATTGCTGACCCGAACCAGTTCACAGTTCCAGAGCAGCCAAAGATGCCTCCCATCTGGGCCAGGAGACTGACATTTTTTTTTCTTCCCCAATCTCCCTTCAGCTCCAACTCTTTCCATTCACCAAACGTTGGTGTCTGGGATGTGACGATGGTGGGTTGTGGTTCTGTAGCCCCACCCCCACCCCCAAGGGCAGCCTGTTCAGTACAGGGCCTGCCAGCATCACATGGAGTCTGCCCTCTGGTTCCCTTCTTGTCCCCTAGCCCTTCCATCCTGTGTGACCATTGCCAAGATCCCCACCCTCTTTTATTTTCTCATCTCAGACCTGACCTAGCATGTCCCCTCAGAAAGCTGGTCACCCTAGACGGCATTCCTATCCTTGCTTCAGACCCAAGATCCTCACCAAGCCTTGTACAGAGGTCCAGCTCACTGCTGGTCCCTTCTATGGGAGCAAATGTGAGCCATACTCCTTGGGTTTCTTTAGCTCAGCAGTGACAAAGTGGTGGGAAGCCTCCTCCCCCCACCCAAGAAGGTGCTGGTCCCCATTAGTATGGACACCCATCTGCGGTCAAAGAATACCTCATTCTGCCTCTCCCATTGAGTGGCTTCCACTAAGCTAAGCAGATAAACATGGAGATATCCAGGGGAGGCCGGAGGAAAATCAATAAGTAATAAAAGTTAACATGGGAGCAAATGAATTAGCAGAGGGAGCCAGGAGAGTGTCTGCCATGCGAGGTATGCCGAGCTCTCAGGGGCACAGAGCCTGGTGGAGATTCTGCGCTGAGGACTGTGGGAGGTTCTGGGAGTTAGATATCGGAACCCCCTGCTGCCCAGTGGGCTCCTGGTAGCCTGGGGGGGGTGCTTTACCAGGTGCAATGGGAGATGGTGGGCTGGAAGCCTGGGAGCACTTCAGTATCTTAATTATTGGACCCATTCATTCACTCTGAGGCTACAACCTAAGCATTAGCCTTCTGCAAGCCAGGATGGTACCCGCAGTGTGAGCTGTTACTCTGTGCCTTGTGTTTGCCACGCACTAGCCGTGTGTCTCAGGCCACAGACATAACCTCTGTGCCAGCTTCTTTTGGTTTCTTTGTTTTGGTTTTGCTTTTTATCCAGGGTCTCACTATGTAGCCTTGCTCATTATGCACACTAGGCTGGCCTGGAGCTGTAGGAATCTGCCTGCCTCCACCTCCCAATTGCTGCACCATGGCGTGCACCATCGTGCCTGGCTATATCAGGTTCTCACATCTGCAAAATGGGACATGTTACTATAGGTGTTCTTACTGGAGCGGTTGAAGAACCAAGAACCCCAGTTCACACAAGGGGCTTGTGTGATGTGGGCACAGAGTCAGCTCTGGATAAATACTGAATAAATTAACTCTCTTACTATCCTGGACCCTGCTGGGACCAAAGGCATCTCAGCTTCTCCCATAGGGATCACAGAGCAGGAAGACACACTCATGGAGGTGGAGGTGGGCAGCTTGCCCAGACTCTGATCTTTGAAGTGGACCCAGGCACCCACCGCATATCCTTGTGCTTGCTCTGACATCCCACAAGTACCTCCCATCTTTTCGGCGGTGGACCATCAGCTCCACACTGACAGAGGAGGAGGCCGCAGCATGAGATGAAGACAGTGTCAGGTCCCAGCTCCCCAAAAATGACAATTTGGGCTCAGCTTAGCCTGGACTCTGAGAACCCAGTGAACATTCAGCACTTCAGAGACCATGCAAAGTGGGTTTCTGTTCGCAAGGAAAAGCCATCACTTCCTTATCTGCTCCTACAGCCTCCAATCTCTGGAGAGGGCTTCTAGTTCTCTATTAACTCAGAGGAGCCTCCAATAGAGCAGAGCCCCACGCTGGTTCCCAGGCTGTTCCAGCTAACCTGTCCCCTCCCACTGGAGCAAATCCCCTCATCACTGCCAGGACTCTCCCACCAGTTTTGCTATCCTCTCTACTCCCATAGCCCTGACAATTGGTACCTCCTTCCCACCTTTTCTCTCTGGTCCTCTCCCTGTCTCAGAGAGGTAGCCATGGCAGACTCCCTCTGATGCCTCTGGCTGCTCTCTCTCTCTCTTATTCACAATAAAAACCTCCCCACTCTAATAATGGAGTGGCCAGCTGCAATCTTTTTTTTTCTTTATCTTTTTTTTTTTTTTAAACTGCAATGCACCTCCTTGTATATAGAAAGCTTGGATATGCCTATGCCTAACCCAAGGTTACCCAAATGGTCGATGGAGATTTGAATTCAGTTCTGACTACAAGAGACAGAGAATCTAGCAAATGTTAGCTTGAAAATGCAGAAGATATGCGTGTGTGTGTGTGTGTGCGCGCGCACGTGTGCGTGCGTGCACAATCATGCTTTCATTTATTTTGCATTTTCTTGCCCGCAAAGAGATTCAGATGTGACGATTCTCAGCTGTGGGTTAGGAGTTCCTGACACTGAACAGGACCCAGCTCCATTTTCCCCTGACATCTTTAGTATGTGTGACTTCTCATCCTCAGGTTTGAACTGGCTGCTCTAGCTCCAGGTGTCAGGTCTGTGTAGAGTTTAGGAGGCAGATGAGCTGTCAGGAACAAAGGCCTAGGAGGGACAGTGGGAACAGGACACATTAGCAGAACTGAAAAGGTCCCTGTGGCCCAGGCAGACCCTCGAGGGGATGGAGTGATCAAGGACAGGAAAAGATGGAGGATGAATACAGAGGGCTCGGAGAGACCTTGATAGCTGTGTGGCTGGGTTTCACCTTGAACCTGAGCAGTAGGAAGCCCTGAGCTGCCGGCTCCAACCCAAACACAGCTCAGAAACGCCCCCTGCTGAAAAGGAAAGCGCGGAGCATACAGGTTAGTGATGGTCATGGCCGGCACTTTATTAATTAGGCGTCCCGAATACATTAAACCTGGGCATTTAATTTAGATTTACAGGGATAATTTGGATTTATGGGACTAGTTATCACGCATTAAGTACAGAAATGCCTGTTGGTTTCATAGGCGACATTTACTGAAGCACGTGAAAGAAAACTATGGACCATTTAATTACCTCCTGTTAGCTCAGAGTTGCAGGAAGTCTGGGGAGGGGTCCACGTCCTCCAAGTGTGGGTTCTCCTGGGGATGTAATCGCTCCCTCCTCTAGGTGGTGGTTTTACAGACACTGGGTGATGTCAACCCCTCCGGTGTCCCTGTACTCTGGGCTCTTGCTGCTGACAGACAGACCTGGATCTGGGTGGGAACCTCCTCAGTGGAAGTCTGCAGTCTGGTCCTGCCTAAGCTTTAGTGTCCCTTTAATGAAAAAGAAACACGGATGTTGCCAGGTAAATAGCACTCTGGGGGCCATGGCTGTGAGCTACAAGGCTGGAACACATGGTCATGCTTCTTAGTCCCATGTGTCTGCTAACTGCCCCTCCTCATCCTGCTGGCATGGCATGTTGGGGGCAGAGCACCGGGTGCACACTCATGGCAAGGCCCAAGTCGTACACTGCACAGCCTCGCTAGGCAGATATAAGGCCAGCAAGCTGCTTGCACGCATTGGGATACTGCTTGATGGTTCCTCTGTAAGAGGACAGATTGTGCTGACATATTGACTTGAGGGGAAGACATGAGGGGGTTAGAGCAGGGTAGAGAGAGAACACATACAGACTTCCTTTTAAGGACAAAGCCAGTGTTTGCAGCAGCTGCTCTGTGAGACTAAAACCATCCAAAGAAAGTGTGAGTGCAAGGCCTCTGACTGGCAGAGCTGGGACACAGGCAGTAAGGGTTCGTAGGGCAGCTCCTGCAGGGCACGGAGGCAGCAGACTCTGAAAGGATGCATGAACCGAGCACAGCGTTCTCTGGTAAATGGGGGTCACTGACTCCTGGGACCCCATGCCCTCATTCCAGTGTGGCCCTATCCCAAAGTGGGAGGTGGCCAAGGCTGGCTGGGCTCTCTTCTCCTCTAAGAGTTCCACACTGTATAGCCAAGCATGGTGGTCCAGCCTGCTCACTCCTCCGAGGATGGGACAGAGGCTTGGGATAGCTCCTGTCCGTTCTCAGGCTCCTCCCTCCTGTGTTCACCCTGGAAACATTTGCTCGCTGGCTCCACATCCAGCTTATGTGCTCTGTGTGGAGATGCTAGGAGGGACATGGTGGAGTGCCCAGGGAGCCATACACGGATTGGGCTAAGAAGCAGGGGTCCCAGGGCAGCCTGTGACGGCGCACCAGCATGTACCGAGCACTTGTTCTATGCGGGGTGCTGACACATGAGCTTTACATACGTGAGTTTTATATGTTCTGACCATAAACACTGTTCACAGGGGACTAGTGTTCTGGTTCCCCTTGAGCCCTGTCAAACCTGTTCACAGACTCACACAACTACTGGGTGACTTCTAATCACCCATCTAGGATAGACAGCTTCATCAGGGAACTGCCAGACACTGTCACCATGGCTCAGAGACCACCCTCAGTTAACACTGATGTCACTTATCCTGTCCTTTGCCTCTGCCTTCTTAGGATAATTTTAGACCTCTGCCCTCCCAAGCTCTGCATTCTCTCCTACTTTGTCACTCACTGCCGGTTATCTTTGCCCCTTCAGTGCTGGAAAAACTGAGGCTACTGGATATTCTGCCTTTTTCCTGATTGGTCCTGGGTCCTCCTCTGGTGAGAGCCCCAGCCTCTGGCTCCCATTGGACCAGTCCTCTGCCTCTGAGGCTACTGAGCTCAATCCCTTCCCAACCTTTCTATTTCTATATTGTGTCCAGCTCCATCATTCCACATTCCCAATGACATCCCACCTTTGACCTCAACGTAAACCCTTTCTCTTGACTCCCCAGCCTCCTGAACCCCAGCCTGCCTGCCCACCATTAGCCGCTGCTGATCTTTCTCTCCTCCCGCTCCTATCTCTTTTTTACGCTACCATCAGGAGCCTCCTCTTGTCTCCACCTCCCACCCCAACCAGGCCAGTCACCTCCTTTAGAATAATGTGGCAGAGGCTCCTGCTATCTCGTCCAATGTCCTTTGGACCCATCCTGACTCATCTTGCAATAGCACCTCTTTCTAACACACCTAGACCCTCCCTCCTTCCAGGCCCTCGTCTCCTCTCAAGCCCAGGTTTTCTCTGGCACTTGGACACACGCACACTCAATTGTAAGCAGTGACTGACGTTCAAGTGTGCACTGGAACGCACATCAGGAGTGACCCTTCCCCTTGGGTGGTAGTGATGCTGGGGTCCTGTGGAGAAGACCTCTGTCTCTCTGCTTTCCAAACGGGTGAATGTGACCCCCACATTTTGTAGACATCTCGGATGGGGGGTGGCTCTCCACCCTCAGTGATACACACCACGGATGCCTCCTCTGTTGGCTTTTGTCCCCAGCACCACACTTTGCTCCTTGGCAATGTGGTCCTGAGAACCACCTTCCAAGCACTGGCCTGGTGGAGTCACCGTCTAGGACAGACACCTCTAGACTTGCCACCATAGGAGCTCTTCCTCTTATTTTCTGACATCCACAGTCCTGTCAAAACTGCAAATATCTTGGTGACATCAGGTTCGTTTTACTCCTGAATGCCCACTGCCAACACGGTGCCCTGTGAGAGAGACAACAGTTAAATATTCATTGAGAGAGAAGGGAAAGGAGAATGAGCGCCTGCCCGGGAAGAGTCTCCAGTGTTCCTCGGCTGTCTGGTCAGACCCTGGGTAGCATCTTACACTAAGTAGTCTGTATGGCCCTCTCAGAGTTGGCACTCGCCATAGAGGATAGGATACATGCCTGGCGTATCTGGTGTGCCACAGCCCCCATCCTCCGCAATGCCATCTGTTCCTGTCAGCCCAGGGAGCTGTCTTCCCCTAAGGCCTCCGAGGAAGGAGGGATTCCCTCTGCTGTTAAATTTGAATTAACCTCCCAGCACGTGTCACGATGGGGGAGTTAGTGTTTCAGTTGAGGCTCACCTAGGAGGACCCAGAAAAAAACACGTGTTCGCAACTGATGAAAGTAGAGTGGGGTGAGGGATGATTACTTTTGCATTCCATGTTTGGTTCTAGTGGATCCAGGGCTCAGGGGCTCTAGAGAGACAGTTAAAGTTGTTGTTGCCTGTAATCTGAGCAGGAGGAGGTTGGTGAGCGGCATAGCCCATGCTGGGGTAGGGGGGCACCCTCGGAGAGTGTCCAGAATACTTGTGACACTCATCCATACTGTCCCTCTCCCCCAGATCGCCATTTTACAGAAAGGAAAAAAAAATAGACTTGCAGAGGGGGAGGGTGACCCTAGGCAGGACCTTAAGGTGAGTGAGGGTGGAGCCAGAAGGTGGGGTGAGAGTCTAGACACAAGCCCCCATTCCTAGGCAAGGAAGGCAAGGTGGGGCTCACTTGACATTCATTTCCCTTGAGAAGCCACTAGGCTTGTGTGGCCCTGTCTGCCTTTGCCCTTGCTTCTTTCATACAGGAGCCTCTGATGGAGACTAAGAGACCCAAGTGCACAGGAGCAATAGACACGCCCTTGGGTGACCCAGTACCTGCTCCCAACCTCTGCAGAAGTGTTCTGTGTATGCCCATGACACACCGCTGACCCCTGAAGGGGCTTATGGAATCTTCATGACTCAGGGCAAGGTGGCTTTGCCTCTGGGGGCCTCTGTGTCACCATCTGAGAATGGAGGGTAAAAGATGGTCCTTGTGAGAAACTGACCTGGCTTCAGTCTAGACAGTGCAGGGCAGATGACCCAGCCCTGAGACCCTGCCACCTCCCCAGTCACACCTTACCGGACCCTGCCCCTCTCAGACTGACCACAGAGCACACACTCAGGTAGAGCGTGATCTGGTCACCTGACATAGGAAAATGATCCCCAGACAGGGTGGTCCCATGAGAGAGCAGTCATAGATGGACTTCTGACTCCCAGCAATGGAAGGAGAAAGAGACTGATGTCACCTGCCAGGTGGCTTTTTTCCTAATGGTCCTCAAGGCACAGTATGCCGTCCATACACAGTAGGTGATCTGGGCCATTCTGGACCTCTGAGGGGCCCAGAGCAAGAACACTGATAGATGCCCACACACCATCTGTTGAAAAATTTCAAGTTATAAATCAATCTAGCACATTATGTCATAAAGTTACACCTCATTCTGCTTTCCTTACAGCTTCCTAACAGATGAGGTAGCCAGTTTGGAGTTTAGAATCCTTGGACTCCAAGAGTTCCACCCAGGGAACGTAGATTCTCAGGGGAAACTGACCATGACCTTCCCGATTCTCCTTGTCTTTCTACCCTGGATCCCAACAGCATCATGAGCCTTTGCTAACAGCTCACTCTCAGTCCACTGCCCAGAATGGGTACTCATTCTTTTCCAACATACTTGGGGAGGAGGGGGTTGGGCGGACCATTTGGACAGAGCGCTGCAGGGTCCCAGGCACTCAACTGAAGTCATAGAGAAGAGAGGTCCCAGGTTCTAGATGGGCACACAAGTTTTGGACACAGATTTTCTGTTCCATCGAGAGAGATACAGTGGAACAAAGTCAGATTGGGTTGGTCTGTATTGCTCAGATAACAGGGTTCAGAGACACATCCCCTTGCCAGACTGTCTGCTGCTGTTATTCAGTGGGGGATAACTAAAGAGGCCACAGCACCTAACCATTGGAGGTGACTCCTCAGACCTGGTGTCAAAGTCCTGGATAAAGTCCAAGACTAGACTAGCACTGAGCCACGGAGCCCCAATTATTCGTCAGCTAGAAACCTCTGGGCCCAAGAATGGGACATTCCTAAAAGAGGCTCACCATTCTCCTCCTGTGTTCACCACGAGAGACAGGAGAAGGGATGATCTGCTGGTTCTCAGGGAGTCCTGTATCCTTATCAGGAGCATCACAGTCTTGGGAGGGAGCCATAGGCACCACCAGGAGCAGGAGCTCACAGACACCATCAAGGCAACCCCCTCTGAGAAATGCTGTGGGCGTGCTCGCTCCAGCTCGGCACTGTTTCAGGTTGAACTCCACTCAGTTTTAAGAACCACATTTTCCTCGAAGCATGAACCTTCCAGATCCACCTTCTACAGATCTTTCTGGAGACAGCGGTGAGAAGAGAAACTACCATCTGAAGAAGAGAAAGGAGGGAACAGGGGGCAAGGGGCAGAAAGGACTTGTGTTTATTGTAGCCGAAGAATTTACTAGGGATAGAGTAGGGAAGGTTTGTAGCCCGAACTGTTCACAGTGGCAGAGCAGACTCCGACACATTTATGCTGCTGTCATTAAGTGGAAAAGGAGATCAAGGCGACGTCCTGTGAGTCAGAATTTTCACTTCCACAGGTACTAGGAGTCCGCCTCTATAGACCGCGGTCCAGCTCAACGTCCACTGTCAGGTCAGGAGACCTCTGTGCAGCATTCTGGAAGGGACACTCAGGGCAAACGGTAGTCGTAAGACTATCAGCTCTTCCTGTGTGTTCAGGGTCCCACCATTGGGAGGGTTCTTGGAGATCTCCTGCTTGGGGGATGTCACTGACTGACAGGGCACATCTTTTGTGCCATGACCTGTGCTAGCCACCGACCTGCCTGCAGGGATGGCTTCTTGGGTCCCACCTCCACTCGAAGTTGCCATCAGCTCCAACCATTCCAGGTTGGAGAATTGTTCAGGGTCTGGCAGCAGGGATGCAGGAAGACTGCAGAGCTGTGGAGACTCATATTCCTCTCCCATTCCCCCAACACACATAGTCCAGGTTGGCCTAGAACCCATGTATTGCTGAAGATGGCATCTGATCCTCCTTATTACCTCCCAAGTCCTGGGATTTCAGGGGTGCAGCACTGTACCTGGTTTACAGAGTGTTGGGGTGGAATCCAGGGTCTCATGTGTGCTAGGCAAGCACTCTACCGACGAAGCCACACACCCCAGCTCTAGTTCATAGACTTTTTCAAACCACTTTACAGCCCCTGCCTATGTGGCTCCCATCTCTCATCCTGGAGGTTAGGATGCCTTTGTGGTCCTGGCTCACCACTTGTGAGAGGTGAGGAATTACCAACTTTATACGTGAAGCTTTGAACGATTCTGAAAAACTCAGGGATATAATGACTCTGGCTGCTGTTCCCAGCATTGCTGGACGGAGTAATAAAGAAAACGAATGAGCTCAGGGAGTCCATTTCCCAGCCCCACGTGTGTATAAACAACCTACGGGCTTGGCAGTGTGCCCTGAAGAAGAATCTCCCCTCCCGCAGCCATACGGCTGAGGCTGCTGAACGCCAGACGCCAGACCTCTCACGCCCTTGCTGTCTTGCAGTGCAAGTTAAGTTCTTGGCATTGCAGGCTGCTGCAGTTGCATTGAGGGTGCTGATGAGAGAACAGCATCCCCTCAATTGAGACGAGAACCTGTAGGAGGCTGCCACAAGATTCCTAAATTCTGATGGGTCTATTCTGTCAGGGACATGGTATCCTCACTTTCAGTGGCATCACCAGCCTGAGGTACCAATCTTCATCAGTGCAGCTCCCATCAGACAAGGCTGATGTCCCCATGGACCCTCCTTGCATCTTGACCTCAAGAGCTACAGCCGGGATCTACAGCAGGCCCCTTAAGATGAGGAACATAGTGAGATGCAGAGGACACATGCTATGGGCCTAAAGAACTCAGGTTTTATACAAGCAGAGGTCTGTAGAATGTGGGGGAAGGGGCTTTAGGGTCTGGAGATAATGGTGAAAGAACATCAACTTGGATGAGGCTGAATTTATTGGTATGGACCCATTAAGTGGAGATTCTGGGTTTAATGTTGCGGCTCACAGAGTTAAAGAAGGTATTATGACGGATTGAATGAGAATGGCCCCCGGATACCCATAGATTTGAAGCTTGGTCCACTGTTGGAAAGGATTAGGAGGTGTGGCTTTGTTGGAGGAGGATGGACTCAAAGGTTTTAAAACCTTCCCAAGTTCTCTCTCTCTCTCTCTCTCTTTCTCTCTCTGCTTTTGGATCAGATGTAAGTTCTCAACTACTGTTCCCCTGCAATGCCTGCTTTCATATCCCTATCATGATGATCTAACCCTCTGGAATTGTGAGCCCACAAGTTAAATAATTTCTTGATCATGGTGTTTTTGTCCCAGCAACAGAAAAGTAACTAAGGCAGGTAATAGACAATAATTTGACTGGTTGACAGAAATGTGGATTGAGATGGTTCCCTGTGACTGAGCTGGAAATGCCTGATAAGCCAACGACCAAAGTTTGCTCTTGACAGAGGAGAGCCAAAAGTCTGGGGATACTTGAAGCTGGAGTAGGATTTACCCAGTAAGACTTACTCTACACACCGGGATCCAGATGTGCTGTGCAGGGTAATGGTAATTACCAGCTTCACAGAGTCTCCCAGGGGATACACCTCTGGGTGTGCCTGTGGGGGGATTTCCTTAACTTGGTGAACAGAAGAGTGAAGACCTGCCCACTGTGGGCAGCACCATCCCCTGGCTGGAGAAGAGGAGCTGAGCAGCAGGCTGCATCCATCCCTCTCTCTGCTTCCCAGAGGCTGATGTAATGTGACCAGTTTTCTCAAAGCTCGTGCGGACTCAGCTTCTCTGCCCCTGAGCTGTGAGCTGAAGGAAGCCCTTGTTCTCCCCATGTGTCGTCAGGGCAATTTGTCACAGCCAACAGGAAAAAAACACATTGTAACCGGAACTTGAGGAGACAGACTTGTGAGGAAAAGCACCCTTGCAGACTTCTGCCATTGCTCTCCTCTGTAGGACTAGCCTTACAGTCAGAGCCATCACTCAGGTGATAGTTGGACCCCAGAGTGGCAGAACCAAGGGCTAGCACTCAACAGTCAAAGGCAATGTGAGCATGCTTTTGGCATGGACAGTAGAGGCAAAACCATATTCATAATGGTCTGAAAGATCCTCAGTGCTCCCAAAAGAGACACAGACAAGAAGTGTACCAAATCTTACTCCGTCTATAGAAGCATCGAGGTCCTGGGGCAAGAGAATGACAGAACCTTGAGCCACAACCACAGTCATAGCTCCTCAGCCTATTCCTAGACTTGACCAGATTACTGAGTCCATGAATAGCAGGAAGTAATGCCTTCTTTAGGAAGGACCCCGCTCGATATCACAAAATTCTATAGTTAATCTTTCTCCCTTCCTACCCTTAGGCGAAGTGCAGTTCTTTGCAAGGGCAACTGGACATGGAGGAAAAGGAAAATCCAGAACTTTCAGAGACTTCTGGACATTGGCTCTCTATGATGATCAGTTTGGGAGAACCCAAAGAACTCCTTGCCTTCCAACACAGCACAGATTATGGAGGTCCTTTGAACACTAGATCAGATCCAACTCACAGCAAGTCCCATGGGTCCCTGAGCTCATCCAATGGTCACTTCTCTCGTCCCAGAACACATAGAGTACACTGGGCAGAGTCACCACGCTATTCTCTGGCCTGTGGGGTGAGGGATGTGATTGTGGGAAGATCTATATGGAAACCTGAGAGATGCCCCTTCCTGGGAAAGTCAGAGTCCTTGGAGAGCCCTTAAACACTAGCACCACCATGAAGGACCCCAAGATTCCACCATATCCCCACCTTAATTTGGCCCATGTGGAAGACAGAGTGGGTCAGAGAATGACTGCTTATGGTTCAATGCAGGGGTGACACCAATTGCAGCTGCTGTGGTGTGATGCGGGAGAATTGTCTGTATTCTGTCAATCATATTTTAATAAAACGCTGATTGGCCAGGCAGGCAGTATAGGCAGGAAAGCCAGACAGGAAGTAGAGGTGGAGCAAAGAGACTGGGAGTATTCTGGCAAGCAGGAAGCTCCCTCGGCAGTTCTGCCCAGACCACTGGAGAGGAAAGATGTAAGCTGCCCCACTAGAAAAGGTACTGAGCCATGTGGCTAACGTAGATAAGGATAATGGGGTAACATAAGTTATAAGAGCTAATAAGTAGCCTGACCTAATGGGCCAATCAGCTTTATAACTTATAGAGATCTCTGTGTGATTGATTTTCTCTGGGACTTGCCAGCTGTGGGGTACTGGGCGGGACCAGATACCCCAACAAGCCAGCCTTCATGATACAGTGGTGGATATGATTTCCTTGCTTGGTAGATTAACACCCCTCCTGGAACCTGGTATGAGGCTACTATCTGGAAAGTAGCATGTCCTTTGTCCTAGCTCAGAGACCTTAGAAACAGTCTGCTTTGGTGACAGGACCAGCAAGCAGTACACCTTCCCTGTCCTACCTCATAGGTTTGCCAAGACTCTAGCCCTGTGACAACCTAGGTTTAGGGCTCAGGATCACCAGCTTTTGTCACAGGGTTGTCATATTGCTCTACCATAGCGATGACATTACTCTGATTGGACCAAAGTAATCATAGGTAGTGGCGATGCTAGGCTTGATGGCAATGCATATGTACATCTGAACATGGGACATGGATCATCTGATCAAAATTCCAGGGCTTCCTACCTCGGTGGGATTTCTAGGACTCTAGGCAGATAAGGCATGCAGAGATATTCCTTGAAGATGATTTAAAAGATGTCCCTGGCCCTTCTTACCACCAAGGAAGAATCAAAATGATGACCGTGAAGTTAAAAGAGGCAGAGATCTCCACACAACCCAACAGAAGACCCAAGAAGGTGACTGGAGGCCACATATAATTATCTGGTGGGGAAGGAGGCTGCTTTCTGTTGAAAGCACAAACTGCTGAGCATGCCTCTTCTGACAGCCACCGCCTTGCAGATCGTATTAGTGATCTTCTCATTGCTGGGACAGAATGCCCGGCGGGAAAGCAGCTTAAAGATGGAAGTTCACTTTGTCTTGGGAGTTCAGGTTTACCTCTCTGGGAACTCCCTCAAAGACTCGCCCAGCGGAGTGTCTCCCAGGTGATCTCAAATCCAGCCAAGTAGACCACGAAATTGAATCATTGCCCTCACTTAAAACTTATGGAGATGACTTATAACAAATCATTCCTATTTAAAGTTCAGCAGTTGAGCATTTGAAAGGACACTTTTATTGAGATGTGACTCACATATAATAAACTGCACATGTAAAAAGCACACAATGAGTTAAATCTGTTAATTTTTTTGACAGATTTTGTTTCGGCCACACCATCATCACAGTCAAGATAATTGAATATAATCATTTTCTACTGACTCTTGAGGACCCATCCCTCATACGGCATCCCACCCACCCAGGAAGCCACTTATCTTCCTGATGATATGTGTGTGTGTGTGTGTGTGTGTGTGTGTATGTATGTATGTATGTATGTGTATAATGTATATATGTGTGTATATATAATGGCATTATTTACACAAGAAATCACTTCAAATGCCCTTTTTTGTCTGTGTTCTTCAGTACACCTAATTATTATGCAGCTCATCTGTGGTGTGTATCCATGGCTCATTGTTTTTACCATCAACATTTTATCTATTTCTAGAAAATAAGTGTTTAATTTTAGAGTGTCTGTTAGTTTTTTTTACCACTATAACAAATTAAATAATTTACAGAGAATTAGCCTATACAAATAATAGGTTTATTTTATCTTGTGGTTTTAGATGCTGAAGGTCATTAGGTTTCTGGTGGGAGTGCTGGGTGGTGGGAGTGCTGAGTGGCAGTTACAGGGAACATGTAGCAGACTGAACTTCTTGTCTCATGGCTAGAAGGCAACAGAGAAAAAGGGAAAGATTCTTTTGTGGACATGACCCAGTGACTAAGACTAAAGGACTCTCATTAGGTCCCACTTCTTAGTCTTACACTTCCACAATCCCAGAACCGAGTCTTTAGCATATGGACCTCTGGAAACATTCTGCATCCAGACAAGAGAAGTTTTTGAATTAGAGAAGCTGTGGAAACAACACCGCACTGAATGCTTCCAGACACTCACACTTAGTTCTTTGAAATATAGTTTGTATATTATATTTTGTTCATTTAAGGCTCAGCTTTAACGTGAATCCTGGGGATCTGAACTTAAGAGCTCATGCAGGAGGTTCTTTATGCACGGGGTCATCTCCACAGCCTTAAATCTTATTTAAAGTGCAGAATACAACTCCATAGGCTCATCTTGAACACATGGTCCCCAGTTGGTGGAACTGTTTGGGAAGGATTGTGAAGGGTGGCCTTGCTAGAGGGGGTGTGTGGCACTAGGGGTGGGCTTTAAGGTTTCTCAAGTCCGTGCCAGGCCCCAGTCTTTCTCTGTGCCTATTGCCTGTGGATCAGGATGTAAACTCTCAAGCCCCATGACTGCCTGCCTGCCACCATGCTTCCCATCACAATGATAATGGACTAACTCTCTGAAACTGTCAGCAAGCCCCCAGTTAAATGCCTTCTTTTACAAGAGTTACCTTGGGCATGATGTCTCTTCATGGCCACAGAACAGTAACTATGACCCAACTCTAACTGTAAAAATGTCCAATTTCTCCTTTGAGATCTTTCAGGCTTGTTTTGAAGCTCTGTTGTTGGGTACGTGCACATTTTGGATTGCTGTGCGTTCACCGACAATTACTCCCACTCAGGTAAGCCACGCAATAGAGGTTATTTCTTATTTTCCATGTTATTTTGTCCCACGATGAATCTAGACTCCTAGCTTTTAGTGACTTCAAGTAGATTTCATATCCCTCAACTTTCAACCCTTTGGTATTTTCATTCAGTCTGTTACAGGTGGGATATAGTTGGGTCTTGCTTTTCTATTCATCCTGGAAATCCATTGGTCCATTAACACTTAGTGTGATGACTGATTCGATTGCCATTATATCATCTTTCTCTTCAGCTAACAAAGTTTTCATGATTCAGTTTTGTTTCTTCTTTTCCTCTTGTAAGAACACTGCTAGTGCTTGCCATTTTGTTTATAATACACATTTAAATTAATCTGAGTATTTACTCAAATAATGCCATACCACTCAAGAATAGTGTTACTGCCCAAAAGTGACATATTTCCCATTCAACCCCTTTGTGCTATTCTTGTTATCTATCTCCATTTCAAACACACTGAAATCATATAATATATTATTGTTATTTTTATTCAGGCAGTAATTTATGCTTTAGAACAATTAAATATTAGCAAAAAATCATGTGGTTTTTATCTTCATTTATTTCATTTTAAGTATTCTATTCTTTTGTGTGGTCTTACATCTCTGCTGGTGATTCATTTTGCCTGGAGAACTTCCTTCTAAATTTAGTGTGTATGTGTGTGTAAGATCAGGGCAACTTTGTGGAGTTTTTTCTCTCCTTCCTTATTCACATAGGTTCCTGGGAGGGATTTAGGCTGAATCCTAAGGGACAAACACCTTTACTTTATAAGACATCTTGCTAGCCATGTCCTTTAATTCTTTGACTTAAGTAGGGTTCTTATTGCTGTGATGAAACACCATATCCAAAAGAAAGTTGAGGAGGACAGGGTTTATTAGGCTCACACTTCCACATTGTAGTCTACCATTGAAAGAAGCCAGGACAGGAACTCAAGCAGGGTGGGAACCTGGAGGCAGGAGCTGATACAAAAGTCATGGAGGGGTGCTGCTTACTGAGTTGCTCTTCATGGCTTGTTCAGCCCGCTTTATTATAAAACCCAGGACCACCAGCCCAGGGGAAACATCACCCATAGTTGTCTGGGTCCTCGCACACCAATTGCTAATTAAGAAAATGCCCTACAGGCTTGCCTACAGCCTGATAATATGGAGGTATTTTCTCAGCTAGGCTCCTTCCTCTCCAGTGACTTTAGCTTGCATCAAGTTGACATGAAAGTAGCCAATATATACATCTCTATCAGGGTAAGAGAGTGAGCAATAGACTCCTTCAGTGCCATTTGTCTGAGGAAATACTTATTTCTTCCTCATTCTCCAAGGATGTGTTCAGTTGAGTGTAGAATCTGGGTTTGACACATTTCTTTCCTTTCCCCAGAACCTGTAACACACTATATCACTGTCTTCTTATTGTCATGCTCTCTGGCAGGAATTCCACTGTCATTCTTATTCTTTTTTTTTCTTTGAATATATGTCTCATTTCTTTGGATTTCGTTAGAATCTTCTGAGTTTGTTTTTAAGCAGTTTGAATTTCCCTTCAAACAATATATGCCGTAACAAATAGCATAATAATCCAACTCATCACACTTTCATTTTTGTTGTCTGAGTTTTCTGTCCTGCCCAGTTCCCGCAATCGTTATGTCCCAAAGAAATCACACAGAGGTCCACATTAACTATAAACTGATTGGCCCATTAGCTCAGACTTCTTATTAACTCTTATAACTTATATTAGCCCATTATTCTAATATATGTTAGCTACATGGCTCGGTACCTTATTCAATGTGGCAGTCACATCTTGCTTCTGTGTTTGGGCCAGGACTCCATAGGAATATGGGCTTTCCTCTTCCCCCAATTCTCCTGTTCTCCTTAACCCGCCTCTACTTCCTGTCTGGTTGTCCCACTTATACTTCCTGCCTGGCTACTGGCCAATCAGCGTTTATTTAAAATATAATTGACAGAATATAGATCATTGTCCCACACCACATTTTTATGTGTCTATGTGTGTGGGTATGTGCACATTAGTGCAGGTACCAGAAGAAGCCAGAAGAGGGTGTCAGATCCCAGGAGTGGGTGCTGAAACCTGACCTAGGGTCCTTTGCAAGAATAGTAGGTACTCCTCCCGCCCAGGTGGGGAAGTGAGAGGCCGTGGCTTTCTCTCCGACTTTCCTTGGCTCTCGGGGTGGGATGCGCGCCGGTGGGAGCCACAGGCCTTGCTGAACTTCTGCCGGCCTGGTGGCGCATGCGCCGGCGGGGCTCTGCCTCGCCACACACAGGTCGGAAACCGGAAACGTGGGGGCAGCGGCCCGTGGGCACGTGTCCCTCCTCCAAGGCAGCCGAGTGCGGATGGCCATGTACTAGGCTGGGCTCCCTATGCGCCCCGAGAGCGCGGGCCGCCGCTTTCTGCCACCGCTTGCCTTGTCCACGCCGGTGCCAGAGCCTGAGCCCAAGCCCGAGCTTCAGCCCGCTCCAGGCCGGGGCATCGAGCCGCAGGCGACGCGGCCATGTGGGGCTAGTCCGTGCCACGAACCCTGCAGCGGACCGACAACATGGAGGCAGCCGTTGGCGCGCCCAACGGCACGGACCAGGGTGTGGGGCTGCTCGAAGATACAATGCCCATGGACACCTATTTGTGCAAACTAGGCTTGTATCGGAAATTGGTCGCCAAGGAGGGGTCGTGCTTGTTCCGGGCCATGGCCAAGCAGTTTGGGGTCTCCAAAGAACACCTTTGTTACACACACACATCCTGTGATGCTGAACGTCCTGGCTTAGATGCTGCAGTTGTCCTTGTCTCGGGGTTCACTGAAAGCAACTGCTGGATTTGGTTGCTGTTCCCTGTTCAAGCAGAGGATTTGATGTAGCCCTGTAAAGTCAGCAGAGCTTGCTTTAAAGTCAGGGACTATCAACTGTGGGACATAGTAGCATCGCAACCCGAGGACACGGTGCCAGCGGCTGCTGAATTTTCCCCTGTAGAGAGCCAGAGAAGAAAAACCAAGAAGAGAAGGCACCAAAATCTCGGCTTGGTTCGTTTTTTGAGCTGTTCAAAACTAATTTGTTTATGAAAATGTCCTGCATCTGTAATTGGAATAACTGAATACGATGGATCCGACCCCTGCTCATACTTTGTTCACATAATTTTCATCCTCGTCTAGGTTCCCTTGTGTTGTTGGAAATTTCAAAAAGTAAAGGCCCTTGCCCAACTCGCATACGGTACAGTGGTGTGAACTGTACCGAGGGGTAACACTGAATTGGGTGTTACAATTGGAGGCCCTGCTGGGATCAGCAGCAGCTACGTTCGGTGTCCCAGGGATCCTATCTCTGCCTTGCTAACACAACACAGGGACTACAAACATGCCCAGCTTTATACCTGTGCTGAGGATCGAACTCAGGTCCTCATGCTTGTGTGGCAAGCAGTGCTTATAGCTTTGTTAAGGTTGTGTGGCACCCTGACCCAAATACGTAAAAAATATGGGCCTACACCCTATGTGCAAGAGGCAGAGGAAGGCTTGTGCTTCGACTTCTTCCTCGCCATGTGGGATGTGTCAGATATCAGAGATATTTCTGAGCAAGTAAGACGTGTCGGATGCTGACAATCCAATTTGGATACCCGAGCGTCTGGTGCGTGCTGTGGATTTTCCTGTCCAGAAGCCTGAAGACAGGACAGAGCCAAGAGATCTAACAGACACTGGCTTGTCAACTGAAGAGTTGCTGGGATCCTGATGAGCTGGCTGTGATGGTCCAAGTGCCAAGGTTGTTCCTCTACCAATGAACCTATCCCATGATTTTGGCAGCCATTTCTGTGGCTGCCAGAGCAGCTAGAACTGCTGGATTTTAGTTAGTTGCTTCTTCTGGCACAATGGATACCTTCTCAGGGCAGGTTACAAATGCCTTGGCCATTCAAATTGAGCTAAATTTACAAATAAATATTGCAGTTAATTTTGCAATTGGTTATTATGGTTTATGACCTCTGCTAGGTTACAATAAAAGCTTATTGCTGTTATTCATGGACCCTGGAGTGCAAGAATTACAAATTAGCTAGTTAACTAGAATAATATCAGGGTTTCTTCATCAGTTATCCAGGTTCCTTCCATCAGTGCTGAGACCTTACTTAAAGGGCCCCAATGTGGGCAGACTTATGAAGGATTGAGCAGGCACAGTCTCCTTAAGGAGTGCTTATATGTGCTGGAGCATCATCTTCATGTTTTTATGATGTCAGAGCCAAAGGCAAGCTCAGGTCAATGTTGCCACATGACCTTGCTCCTGGGGTGCATCTTGAGGACAGTTTCTGGTCAGCCAGCTGAAACATCCTGTTTGTTCCTGTGCTCCCTCTGCCTTGCCTGGTGATTAGCTGTAGAGCATTGTTTCATCTTTGGTATGGTAATTTCCCACCTGCCTGGGTGGAAATCCTTATGCAGCAGTTAGGTTGAATAAACAGCATTTGGCTGAGAATAGTAGGTACTTTAAAACGCTGAACCATCGCCCCAGTCCCTGGCCTACATTTAACAACTCTGTTTCATTATTCATTTGCCTACTCTTAGTATTTAAGTTGTTTCATGTTGTTAGGGCTTCTAAGACCTATAGGTTAGTGTCCACCATTAATTTTAGAAAATTATTGCCTACCATATATCAATCCAATATCCTCCCTCTCTGGAACTGCAATTGCTTATATGTTATTCATTTTGCAGTTCCCCACAGTTCTGGGACCCTCTGCTTTTCCAACTCCATGCTTATCTGTTTGAGCTTGGGTCCTTTTGTTGGTTTTAGCTAGTGTGTTTCTTCCCAGCTACCCCAACTGTACAGAAGAGTCCATGGAAGAGACATCTCATCCTTGTTGCTGGGTTTTTGATTCTTGGCCTCTCCACTGGTTGCTCTCTTGAATCTTCTTCCTGCTGAAACTAGCCCCTGTGTTCGCATGCTGTTTAGTGTCTTGTGAGAACCCCTGATGTGTTCATCATAATGATTTAAAATTCTCTCTCAGGTTGATAGTCCCACAATCTAGGCCATCTCTGAGTTTGGTTTTTAGTTCTTTTCTCTCTGTGTGTATTTTCTTGTTTTTACTTTATGATTTTGGTTGAAAGCTGAACTTTTTTCTCCCCATAGGACATGAGATGCTGAGGTAGATTTTGGTTTTATGCACAGAAAGATTTGCAGCACACCTTTTCTTCAGTGAGATCATTAGTTGAGAGTACAGGCAGGAGTGTTGCCATGGTTACTCTCAGTACACTGCAGGCTTTGCATCCTTACACTGCTACTTTGCTTTCAGGTACTAGCTACACAGAACTTAGTCTCCAAAGTCTGATCCTCAGATCTCTGCCTGAAGTCTTTCTTTGGGGTTGAACACCAAGAATCGTGTATTATCAACACCTCCCAAACCCCACTGCTGTTTTCCCTTGGAGCTTTCTACCCTGGAGAGGCTGGCAGGCAGTGGGCCTCTGATGTGATGATGAGTTTTAGGTTCCAGGCAAGTGTAATATGTAATCATCTCTAGCACACACATATTTGTACCTGTGCCACTGTTATAACTACATGTTCCTGCCATTACCAGACTGATGCTTACACATAAGTATATACACATATGTATGTGAACATTTATGAGCATGTGTGTATGTACACATTTATGTCCATGTGTGGGAAGGTCAGAGGTCAATTTCAAGTGTCTTCAATTGCTCTTTACTTTACTTTTGGGGACATCCTCTTTCACTGAACCTGGTGCTTAAAACTTTAGCCAGGTTGGCTGCCATCCAGCCCCAGGAATCTTCCTATCTGTGTATCCTGCACTAGGATTACAGGTATGTACCACCATGCCTGGTTTTAACATGGACTTAGGGGATCCAAACTCAGGTCCTCATGCAAAGCTAGCCATTTGTCAACTGTGGTAGTTTTAATAAAAATGAACCTCATAAGCTCATATATTTGAATGCTTAGGGAAAGATCAGGAGGCATGGCCCTGTTGGAGGAAGTGTGTCACTGGGGTGTGCTTTGTGGTTTCACAAGCCCATGCCAGGCCCAGTATCTCCCTCTTCCTGCTGGCTGTAGATCCAGATGTGAAACTCTCAGCTACCTCTCCTGCACTGTGTCTGTCTGTTCTGCCAAGCTTCCCAACATGACAATAATGGACTAAACTTCAAAAACTGTAAGCCAGCCCTAATTAAATGCTTTCTTTTTTATAAGAGTTGCTATAGTCGTGTTGTCTCCTCACAGCAAGACAACACTGATTAAGATAGAAGTTGGTACCAGGGTATTGCTATGGCAGGCTAAACATGCTCCATGTTGGTGGAATATGGACTTTGGGGATTCAGATTAGGGAAACAGTTGAATGCTTTAAGTAAGGTTTAATGGGCCATCCTAGTAGAAGTATGGAAAACAGTGCTGAGGATGATTTGAAATATAGGGGTCCAGCTCAAGAGATTTCAGAGGGAAGACTATTAGTAAGTGACCTAGAGATTGCTCTTGTGATATTTTGGCAAAGAATCTGGTTACTTTCTGCCCTTGTCCAAAAAATCAACCTGAGGCTAAGTTGAAGACTTTTGGATTAATGACATTAGCAGAGGAGATTTTAAGACAGCCCAGTATTGACTATATGACATATGTATTAGTGGCTGCTCTTATGCATATCTATAATGAAAAGGAGCACACTGAGGAACGAAAAATAAAAAAATTGCAATGTTTGATGTGAGAAAGAGCACCAGGGAATGTAACGGAGCTAAGTCAAGGTATCGTCAGTGTTCAAGGAGGTAAAAGATTAAAGGAAAACCTAAGCTAAGTGGAACAGAGTGGTGACCCCAAGACAAGACTATACCCAGCTAAATTTCCAACTTGTGAAAAGGAATTAAAGAAAATTAAAGAAAGGAAACCATGGAGACAGAAAGCTGATGACAAGGGAGAAGAGCAAGCAACAGACCTCAGCAGCTTTGGCCACAAGGTTCTGACTTTAGAGTCAAAGAGACAAGAAAGTGTTGACAGTGGTTTCTGTCCCATTCAGTCCTGCAGCCATTCAGTCCCAAAGAAACACACAGAGGTCTACATTAATTATAAACTGGTTGGCCTGTTAGCTCAGGCTTCTTATTAACTCTTACATCTTAAATAAGCCCATAATTCTTGTCTGTGTTAGTCGTGTGGCTTGGTACCTTTTATCAGCGAGGTATTCTCATCTTGCTTCCTCTGTATCTGGGTGACGACTGCAGACTCAGCCTTTCCTCTTCCCAGAATTCTCCTGTTCTGGTTGCTCTGCCTATACTTCCTGCCTGGCTACTGGCCAACCAGCATTTTATTAAAGCAATACAACCGACAAATCTTTACAGGGTACAAGACCATTGTCTCACAGCAGGAAAGAGGTTGTGGAATCTCTCTCCTCAGCTAAATAAAGCCACGGAGCTCAGGCATGTGTCAGGGGTGCCCTTGCATGGAGACCCAGAAGCTGGGTTTCTTTGTAATCTCCAAGACGTTGGAGATGCCAGAGTCATAGGATACCTGCTAAGGAAAACTGCTAGCAGGGAGTAGAACCCGCCCAGGAGAGAGAAGTGTGCTGTCGTGAGAAAAGTTGAAAAGAGTTGGAGATCTGAAGAGCGCTTTGACATCAGACGTGGAGATGCAGAGTTTGGAGTTTGCCCAGCTGACTTTTGATCTTGCTTTGGTCCCGTATTGCCTCACAATGTTCCCTCTCTTCCTTTGTGGAATGGTAGTGTATATTCCGTGCCACTGCCTTTTGGAAGTATGTGATCTGTTTGCTCATTTTGATTTCACAGTGGGTTACAGTTAAGAGACTGCATGAGTCTCTGAAGAGACTTTGAACTTTGAACTTTCAAACAGTGTTGAGATGTTACAGACTATGGGACTTTTGATATTGGACAGAAAGCATTTTTGCATTATGATATGGCCACCAGCCTATGGGGACCAGGGAGCTGAGTGTGGTGGTTTGGATAAGAATGGTCCCTATAGGTTCATTTATTTGAGTGTTTAGGGAGTGGTACTATTGAAAGGGTTAGGAGGTGTGGCCTTGTTGGAGGAAGTGTATTACTACGGGTGTGATTTGAGGTTTCAAAAGGCAAGTGTCTCTCTCTGCCTGCTGCCTGTGGATGCAGATGTGAGACTCTCAGCTCCTTCTCCAGCACATTGGCCTGAGTCAAGGTAAGCCAGTCAGAGCACGCCTTAACCACACCACAGAGCTGCAGGTAGGCTGCCCTGGGCTTGGTATCCTGAGGCAAGAGCCTAAAGCATTGGCAGTCCTCAAGAGAAAAGAGCCAGGCTGACATAATCAGCCCCTAGACCCCTCCAGAACATTCTCAGTATACTCTATGGTCATTCCTGAGACCCAGGAGCAAGAAAGGGGTCAGTCCAAGGCCACTTGGAGAACCTCAGAGGATGAAGCTCCTGTAGCTTAGCTTTTAAAAAGTTGACATGTTTCTCCTTTGGAGCTGATGTGGCTTCTGTGTTGCTGACTCCAGCTTGGGCCATCCCTCTCCATAGGGCCCTGTCCTTTCCCAGCTCCCTATTGCCAACAAGAAAATAATAAAGCCCCCCTCCCCCCGCCATGGCATCTGCTGATGACCCCATTTCCTGTTTTCCCAGCCTGACAAGGTGCCACCCCGTCACATCTCCACTGTCCCTCTTGCTGTGCATGCCTATGCAAGCTCCAGCTTCTATGCGCTCCCGCACATGCGCATTCACATCTATGGCAAACACGCATACCCACCAGCACACCGCAGGCACAAACCCTTGGGAACACACAAGCCCGCATCTGGGCAAGTTTTCCCATCCCTTCTCCTTGGACCTTCCCAGTGTGAGGGCCGCCTCTCCCAATCTTACATCCACACCATCAGACAGGAGGCTGAAGGAGAGTGGGCCTGAGCTGTTTCATTTTCATTATCCTGGCAGGAAGCCAATGTCCCAGGTGATAATTACGATAATTAAAAATGTTGTTGAATGGCTGAGTAGGGGGGAGGACCGCTGAGGGACAGTGCAGGAAGTGGGTCTCGGTGTATAGTTCCTGTTGCAAGCCCCTCCTCCTCCCCAAAGGGAAGTCTTCAAGCTTCTGTGGGGATCTCTGGAGACAGAGAGGATGGGGTCAGGGAGCCAAGGGCCAGCTCTCCTAAGGAGACCCCCCCACCAGGCAGCCCACAACTGTTGGAAATGGGGCCTGTGGCAGAGTTCTGAGGGGCTGAGCTGGGCTCAAATTTCAGTCAAAGACTGCTGATCGCGTGGTCCTAGATGGTACAAAATGTAGTCTCCTGAGCAGGCAGGTCAGGTCCCTGTCTGCAGATGGTGATGAGGACAGGGTTGAACGTGGAAGCCCATGAAAAATGCACTACAAGGACTATGGGACTGTGACCCAGCCACTGGGATTTCTGACATTCATAACTACATGTCGAAGCCGATAGTGCTCAGTCTAGCCTTTCCTACCTGCACCCCAAGCAGAGCTTGTCCAGGCTAAGCAGAACATCTCTAAGTCAGAGGCGGCCTTGCCTGTGCCTGAACCCCAGGCAGAAAGAGCAGAAGAGTGAGGGGCTCTCTTCCCAGTGAATACGTAATGGGCCCCAGGCTGGGCAGGCTTGACAGTTGTAAAGAAATCGGTTCATTACACCCCTCTACACAGAGTCGCTTAATGAACATGCAGCCCCAGGCACTGAGGCCTCTGAGCAAATGCAAATGAAACTATGTACACGACCATTTAATTAGCAGGAAGCGGAGTCAATCCGAGAGGGAGGTTTCAGTGGGTCGGGGCTGGGAGGAGAAGTGTGTCAGGAGAGGGGCAGAGAGGGTGGGGGAGGACAGGAAGTAGGGGATAGTGGGGAATGAAAAGGGGAGTGAGCTGGAAAGGGGATGGATGCTGGGGGGTTGGGCAGCTTCGCCATGGAAGGTGAGGATTCCAGGCCCCTGTTTGTGTTACCTAAGGCATTGGGTGCTGGGGAAGCCACCATGGCAGACACACAGGATCGTGCCTCTGAGGGAGTCACAGGCACTCAGTAGAGCGCCAAATCAATGGCCCCTGTAAGCTCAGGTGAGCAGCGTGACCATTGTAAGAGTCTACTGAGGCTGGAATCATCTCTCTGCCACAGTTGGCCGCCAGCCTGCAGCAAGGGAAATACCTGTCTAGACCCTTAGTTCCTGCCCATTAAGTTGAGATCCTAGATAGCTGCCAAGAACTAATTGTTTATTAATAGATGTGGGGCCCTTGCAAAAGTGGCTAGTGTACAACGAGCGCCCAGTAAGCGTTCGCTGTTATCTTAAAAGCTATAAACGGAGGGGAGAGGTGGCGGGTCTGAGCTCGATCAGTACCTCAGAGCGGCTATCCCCTGGGTGCCATGAGAACTGAGCACTAAGATAATGGCAGAAGTTGGCCGTGTTGGTGTGTGTGTGTGGGGGGGTTCCCAGCAGCCTCTCCTCTTGCACCATCAATACATGCTAATCTCCCTCCCTCTTTCCTTCCCTCCCTCCTTTTCTCTCTCCCTCTTTTCTTCCCTCTTTTCTGTCTTTCTTTCCCTCCATCTCTCTTTTTCTCTCTTTGAGACAGAGTCCCAGGAAGTCTAGGCTGGTCTTAAACTCCCTCTGTAGTCAAGGATGACCTTGAACCTTTGATCCTCCCGTGTGCTGGGATCACAGGCCTGCACCATTATTCTCCACTCCAGGTTTCATGCGTTGCTGGGGATCTAACCCAGGGCTCTGTGCAGACTGGGCAAGTACTCTACCAACTGAGCAGAGCTAGCTCCCAGCCTAGTTCTTCTTGATTCACGCCATGCCAGCAGGGCTGAACCAATTTCTTTCTCCAGAGAGGACATGGGGGTGGGGGGCTGGGAAGCCCTGTACAGTACATGCAGATTGATATATAGGACTAGGAAGAAGTGGGTGTCTGGGGTAACGGACTCTGTAACAGGCCCCGGGGAGGGAGGGATAGCACAGGGCTGTGGAGTAAGGTAGTAACTTCCAGGCCCCCCAGCTGAGAATCAGACCACTCAGGCCCCAGTTTCAGCCCATCTGTCTGAACTGCAGCTGTTCCCCTGGGGAACCCAGGCAGCCATGTGACCCTCTCATTGACCCCAGCACCCCTGGGAGGTGACCTAGAGCTGGTCTGTCCCTTTCTCCTCTCCACATAGGAATGCTCTCTACTGGCTTCCCCCTACAGAGACACAGGGCATTAACCTGGGGACAGGCTCAACACCCGCCTCCTTCCTGATCCTGGCCTGGGGGTCTCTTGAGAGAAGCCTGGGGCCTCAGCTGCCCTCACTGTGCCTGATCTTCCCAGAGCAGAGAACCCCCTGCCCCCACATCTCACCATCCAATTAGTGCAATTAGAGGCAGTCAGGTTGTGGGGTCTGTGAACAGGGTGAGTGATTGGGAAAATTACCTTCCTGCAAACATCTCAAATTTAATTTCCTTCCGTAATCTACAAACTAAATAAAGAAAGATAAACTTTGTGCTTGCCCCCTTCCTCTCTTCCCACAGCCTCGCCAGCTGTCCTGAGGGAGTCACAAGACTGGGCTCACTCCATAGGACTCAGCATAGGCTGGTCATGGATACATCCCAACCTGAATGAACACACATATGAAGATCCCCTCTACACCTACGCCCCCACACATATGAATGCACAAACACGTCCATATATGCACACACTTGTGTTCTACATGTACAAACTACACACACACACACACACACACACACACACACACATACACACACACTCCTGCAGGGTTTCCATGTGAGTAGTTTCAGCTATTCCATTAAGAGGTTGCATGACCCAGTGTGCCTCCGTTTCCCACCTGTGACAGCAGCTGCTAAAGTCCATTTGGAGGATCCTTACAGCTGTCACAGGGTGGAGTCTGTTGCCCCTCTCTTTGAGCCTCCCTGTTTCTTTTACACTGAGGCTGCCTCACAGAAGAGAAAGTGGGGAGGGGAGCCAGGAAGAGAGTGGTGACCCTTCCTCAGGCAAATAGTTCACCAGGGGCCCTGTCAGGGCCCAGAGCTGAGCGCTGGTCAGCTGACAGTTGTTGGCTGTCCAGCCAGATGCCTCTGCGCCACTGTTCACACAGAGAGCATCACCACCAGCTTCCAGGGGCGACTTTAGCCTGGAGTGTCACTTTGGGCCGGGTCATTATCTGCACGGCCCAACCCCTGCCTCCACCATCTGGTCTTTAATTTCCCTCTGAGAGGGCAAAGTTGGTGAGGGCCTGGCCTAGGTAGCAAGAGAAGGAACATCTGGAGTGCGGGACAAAGGTAGTTTAGCACGCCTGGAGTTTGTCCTTCTGGGGCTAGGACCTGGGGTTGCTTTAAAAGCGAGGTGGCCAGAGGCTGGGAGGGGTCTTGAGTCTCCAGATGGAGACAGGGCCTTCAGGGAAGTCTGAGAGCCAACGAACTGGAGAAGTCTGTCTCTGTGGGTGACAAAAGGCTTGGAAAGCTACTTCCTGTCCAGGCCCAGTCCTGCACACTCCAGGAGGGCCCTGGCTTAGAGACTGACCCTCCCTAGCAGAAGGTTTAGAAGAGTTCTGGGCAGGGAAGCTGTGGGGAAGTCATTGTGGAAGTTAGCCTGGTTTTGAATCCCAGCCACTGGCCCTGTTGAACTTTCTCCTTCTTCCTGGGGGGCTTATTTTTCTGCCATACAGGACAGGAACCTAATTGCTGGGACCTGGGGTTCTAAGCTCTGTCCCTAATCAGCTAGCATCTCAGGACTATAGACAAGCTCCCTCCTCCCCAATCTTGCTGTCCCTGACTCTCTGATGTATCTACCTCTTGCCTCAATTTATGGCTTTCTCTGTTCTGTAGAACTATAAAACTTCATGACACTGCTTCCATGTTGGAACATAGAATTTGGGGTAACCTCAAATAGCTCCAGAATAAATTGTCTTTTGTTCCCTTTAAGGTGAGAGCTGTGTTTGTCCCATCGATGGTGCATTGGGGGTGGTCAGAGTCAGGGAGGGCTTCCTGGGGGAGGCTGGCCTTGGCTGGCAGGGTTGGGTAGAGCAGCGGAGACAAATGGGAGGAGAGGTAGCACTGGTGGGAAGGGCCGTGGTAAGACCAGGCACCCCTCTGCCCTCTCTACCATGGTTGTGGGTTAGACTTTGGGGTTTGTAAGGGACAGAGATAGGTTCAGGCTGTACAAGTCCCTAATCCCTTTGGAATCTCAAAGGTGTTGGTGACAACAGGCCCCAGTGTAGCCGAGGGACTGACTTGTGGGCTGGCACCCAGAGGACCTGGGTATCAGTAGCCTCTATTCTCTTCATTCATCCAGGCCTCCTGCTCCCCTCTGCCCTCCTGGTCACACAGATTTCAATAGGGCTTGGTGTGGGGACCTCAAGCTGCAGACATTATCACCCCCTCAGTGTAGATACCAGCTCTGCTTGGTGAGAAGCATGGATCCTTGAGGCCGGGTGGCCCTCCAGCCCTGCCCTACAGTAACCCTAAAAAGAGAGGTTGAGGCGGTGGCCTAGAGTCACCAGCTCTGGGGTGGGCATGGGGTGCACCCGGATATACAATCTCAGATTCTTCTCTCCTGCCATCCCCCTGCTTCACACCTGCTGGCTCTCAGGCCAGAAGAAGCCTGGAACAGGAAAAAGATCTCTGAGGGGTCTAGGCCAGTGCCCCTCAGAGCTGTCTCCCCAAGGCCTGGACCTCGGCTGGGCAGGGGAGGGTTAAGGCCAGAGCTGCCCTGGCTGTTAGTGTTGAACTTGCAGTTTCCAAAGGCCATGGGAGCTCCCCGAGCAAACATTTTCTCTCCTAATGACACTGCAGTAGATTAAGGAGGAGCGCGCTTCTGTAGCACCAGCGTTGAGGAACAGCCATCCATTATCCAGAATTGTCTGGCCTGGTAGCTGGATTAATTAGCCCACAGACTCTGGTGCAGAAAGGCTTTCTCCTTCCTGCCATCGGCAAATCCTGCCTGGTTCTCTTGGCCCAGGTTCTGTGTGGGGAGGGGGAGAAGGATGTCCTGTTCCAGTTTGGGAGGATAGATATTATGACAGCTTGAGGCTAGGTTCAACATTAAAAAAAAAAAAGATCTTTCAGTCATAGTGCGTTCCGAGATGATAGCCGCTATTGCATTAGGCCATACTGAATTAAATGATGGCTGGAGCATTGGAGGCTCTCTTCTGGGATTGAACAGGAAGAGCCTCTGGGTGCCAGCTTGAACACCCAAATGGTTATGGCTTTCCTTGCTCCATCCTCTTCCCGCATGTGGGCCTAAGGCCTGAATGCTTAGAGCATGCAACTGGCTTCATGGTTAGGGTGGGTCCCTATCTTGCCTCTGAGACTTTGGGGAGGTGATCCTCCTTACAGTGCCCACAGCTCCCACCGATCACAGCTCGAGTGTGCAGCACCTCATAAAGCAGCTTCCCACACAAGCCCCCCAAATCTCCACTGCAAACAACTACTGTCTTCATCATAGATACAAGAGCACACACGTGGAGAGACAGCACAACACGACCATTGTCAACTAGTGGCAGAGCCGAGATCAGGGCCGCCACCCCACCGTTTGTGTGATGTGCTGTCTGTGCCTCAGTTTCTCACCTAGGAAGCAGGGATGATACCTGTGACTCAGCATCTCTCATGAGGGGTTGGAGAGCCCTGGGACAGTGTGGCATGAAGTATGGAAGGCACGGGAGAGGAGGATAGATACGAATGTGCACAGACATCTATGTTGTACAAACACATGTGCACTCACCCTTGTGGAGAAGTCAGCACCTGTGCCTCTGGAACGCATGGGCTGGATCCAGGAGTGAGATCATAAACTGAACAAACTTCCTAAAGAGCAAAGTCTGGGTTGGGATACAGCTCAGCCGGAGAGCTGTTGCCTAGCATGCACGAGGTCCTGGGTGTGGGTCCCAGAACCACAGGAACTGGAAGTGTTGGTGTAAGCTTGTAATATCAGCGCTGGAGAGATGGAGCCTGAAAGTCATCCTGGCTACATAAAGTCTGAACTGTGCTCTCTCTACCCGTGTCTGAGACAGATTCTAAAATCTGCCCTGACACTTAGCTTGTGGGTGTAAACTTCACGGGATATGCCTCAAGCCTGAAACATGTGACTCATTCCCAGCATTCCATTATCAGAAGTATAATGCAGGCTGAGCACTGATGTCCACAGCAGCGTCGAAGACAACAGCGGATACTTGGAGAGAATATGGATGTCTGGTGTGGGAGGAGAAAGCTATCATGTGGCCAATATGAGCTATGGTTATGAAGTGATGTCACGACCCAGGACAAAAGGACCAAACCAGTCTCTGCACTAATTGCTCCTCTATAAGTGGCAACTTCGTTAGTTTTGTATTTTTCCAGAAAAGGTAACATTATGTAATCCAGACTAGCCTCAAATTCCCAGTGCTCCTCAGGCCTCAGCCTCCCAGGGATGGATTACAGGTGTGCCTTACCATGCTTAGCTGTTTGTTTTTCTGCATTGAAGCTATGCATGCCCTGACAGGTGTGTCCAAGTTACAGTTGGTGGAACACATACATCTCAGGAAAGCGATAAATGAGACCCAGCACATTTAGAAATGCTGTCATGGTCCAGTGTCAAAGGTTGAACTTATCGTTGACAGACAGTGTGCTCCTGAGGTCCCTGCCAGTGAAAGGGAATTATGGGGCAGAACCCAAGCTTGCTTCAGGTCTGGAACTGCCCTATCGCCTGTGTGTGTGTGTGTGAGAGAGAGAGAGACTTTGATCTCTTCCTGGGGACCTATGGCCTGAGTTTGGGGCCACCTCTCTTCTGGATCTCTTGATTCTGCTTTCCAGGTTTTTTCAGTCTCATGAACCCTCGCCCCCAGCCCATGTTCTCATTGTGGATGTATGCTTGTGTCCCCAGCTGCGGATGTCTGCATGGCTCTGAGTCCAGGTACCAATCAGGGCATTTCTTCAACTCCCTCAGACTAATAAAGGACCTGCCCTTGTCGTGTGACTTTGAAGAGAGGTCCAGTGTGTCAGAAGCAGTGATAGACTCAGGAAGGTTGCTGTCCAGGCGACTCAGCTCTGTCCCACCAGACCATACTCCGCTCTTTTTGTTTGTTTGTTTGTTTCTTTTATTTTTCTTTTTTCAAGGCAGGGTTTCTCTGTAGCTTTAGTGCCTGTCCTGGAACTAGCTCTTGTAGACCAGGCTGACCTTGAACTCATAGAGATTTGCCTGCCTCTGCCTCCCAAGTGCTAGGATTAAAGGCGTGCGCCACCACTGCCCGGCTCCTACACTATGTTCTTAACTGTTTTGAAGACCCCATGGCATACAACCATGGAGGTGACAAGCTCTCCCCCCATGCACACAGAGTATGCCAACACAGACCACATGTGGCTTATACAACTTACGAAGACATTTGAAAGCATGGGAACCATGCAGAGCATTTCCCTTGATTTCAGTGGAATGGAATTAGAAATCAATCACAAAAATGACACCAGACACCTCATACACATCTGGAAATTAAACAACATAGGGCTGTACAACCAGGGGATTTGTGTAGGAACCACAGTCAAGAGAAGAAGGCTGTTTGAACTGAATGATAATAAAAACACATCAAAATTTGTGAGATGCAGCCAAAAGAGTCCCGAGAGGGATGCGCTGGGGCTAAAATGATTAGAATCAGAACTTTGAGAAAGTTTAAAAAATCAATGATCCACATATCTTAAGACAGAGAAAGAATAAAGACTAGAAACCAGTATTATCAGCAGCGGGCAAACAGTGGAGAATACCAATGGGCTAGAGCTGGTTCTGGAAACGGTAATACTCACCCTCCCGCTACACGACTGGCAGGTCCTTCAACAACCAGCAACAAAAGGGGAAGAACAAACCTATGTCGGGAGAGTCAGCATGGACATCGCTCAGATAGCCAGTCTTTGCTGTTGCTTTGTTTTACGGTTGGTTTTGTTTTTTTCTGAGATAGTGGCTCACTCTGTAGTCCAGTCTGGCCTGGAACCCACGGTGATCCTCCTCAGTATCTCAAGCTCTGAGGTTACAGGCATGAGCCACTATAGCTAGCTTACTATAACCGTCGTTAGCAATACAGATAATAATAGTCATAAGGGAGTGGAATAAAGGCTGTCCTGGAAATGAGCTCAGCTGCTTCCATCATGTGAGCAACTTACTATGAAAAACACAAATTATGAGAGCTATCAGTGGAGCGTCGAACAGCTCTGTATCTCCTACGAAAATGGAATTTGTGACATAAAACCTCCCCATGATGAGAGCTACAGGTCTGAATGGCTTCCCTGTTAGGTTCTCTTCAATGTTTATAAACAAATTCTTCCAGATTTTTGAAGGAGAGAAGAAACCCTTTCTATGGCATCATAACTCATGATATAAAACCCTGACAGACACTAGAAATAAAAATAAGAAGCCAGGATCTAGCAAGAATATGGGAGCCGGGAAATTGCAGAGTGTAGTCCCCAGCACTCATGCAGAAGCCAGGGTTGATGAGGAGAACAGAGACAGGAGAATCCCTGGAGCTCATTGGCTGGCCAGTCTAGCCAATCGGTGAATTTCGGGTTCAGTGAGAGACCCTGTCTCAAGAAACAAGGTAGAGGAGTGGTTGAGGAAGAAATACACACACACGCACACACACACACACACACACACACATACACACACACACACACACACACACACACACACACACACACACAAGCATACATACAAGAGCATGAGGGAAAAGAGCAAATAATATGTACATATGTAAGCAGATATAAATCTGAAAACACCATGTTGAATGAAAGAAGTCAGACTCTGTGGTGATATTTTGTTTGTGATTTAACACATAAAGTTTGCCTGAAGATCAGAGTGCAGAGCTCACTACACCAGTTAGTCATAGAGGCCAGGCAGTGGTGGCACACGCCTTTAATCCCAGCTCTTGGGAAGCAGAGGCAGGTGGATCGCTTTAAATTCAAGGCCACCCTGGGCTATGCGAAATTGATCTAGTTTAAAAGAGAAACAGAACCAGGCAGTGATGGCTCACACCTTTAATCCCAGAACTTGGGAGACACACACTTTTAATCCCAGCGCTAGGAAGGTGGAGACAGGAAGGGATATGATTGGGCAGAGAGAGGAATATAAAGTGGGAAGAGACAGGAGCTCACCCCATTCAGTCTGAGGATTCAGTAGAGGTAAAAAGTCTCTCTAGTGGCTGGTTTCTTTACTTCTCTGATCTTTCAGCATTTACCCCAATATCTGACTCTGGGTTTTTATTATTAAGATCCATTTGAATTCATGCTACATCTACTCATGATCTCATGTCATGAGAACATAGCAGGTCAGCATCTGCCCAAAGGTGAGGTATAGAGTGTGTGTGTTTGGTTGGAAACTTACAGTACCTGGGTATCAGGACATTAATGATACCATGTGACTATAGAGTATCAGTTATTTTTCTCGTTATTTAAAGGGACTGTTGAGGTGGCTCGGCAGGTAAAGACACAAGCTTAACAGCCTGTGCTCAATCACCAGGACTCTTCACGGAAGGGCAGAAATGGCTCCACAGATGTGCCCTCTGTCCTCCACATGTACATTGTGAGCTTGCACACACATGGACTGACATTTCAAGATGAGGTTATAACAGGCCTGCAGCTGCCCCACTGGGTGCATCTCTGTCATGGCCTCTCTGGGAAGCCAGCTGCCTAGTCTACAATAGGACTTCAGAGAGACCCATGCAGGAGTGGATGGGAGCAGGTACCCCCTCACAGTCAAACCTGGAGTTGGTTGTGACCCTGATGAAGACCTTGGTCTTGATTGTAGAGTTCTGTGACACCCTGAGCATTGTGGCCAAGCTGGGCCACTTCCGTAGAGACTGGGAGACAGGAAATGCATCTGACGGCAGTCAGGCAATTTGTTTAGATGTAATCTGGGTATTTGTGCTCTGCCAGAGCTCCGAGAGGTCCTTGTCTTCTCCAGGGAGAGATCCACCTGCCTCTGAAAGGACCTGATGCTGTTGACCAGCTGGAGGCTTAGACAAACAGCCAAACCTGACCCCACTCCATTCGGCAGAGCAACCCCAAGCTCACATTAGGTAGGAGAGCCACTGCAAACTAAACTTAATGGGACCTGCACAACCATGCCAACTTTTTACACTTTCAGATGCATATTTTATAATAGAATAATCTTATTTATTTCTTTTTTTTGTGGTGCTGGGGATTGAACCTGGGACCTTACGCCTGCAATGCAAGCACTCTACCAACTGCATTAATTCCAGTCCTTAGAACCCCTCTCTGCTATGTTCCTCCAGAAAACCATGGTAGAGAAGGCTGCAGCAGAAGGACCACAACAGGTACCTGCAGTAGCCGGAAGGAGGTCTCAGGAACCCATTGGGGATCCTCTTGTAGGTCTACAGGAAGACAGGCTGGCTTCTGCCCGGGAGGGCAATTTCACTATATGTATTAAGTGTTTTGCAAATGTCCTCATCCACTAACCTGATGAGCTTAGAAGTTTATCATAAAAATGAAAACAAAGGTGAACGTAAAGATCTATGCCCAACGCTGGCTGGCATGGGGTCACTGCAGCAGCCGAGGTTGGGGCCACCTTCGTGCCCAGGAACAGACGGTAGATTTGCTAAATCAATTACGAGAGGGAAATGGCCCTGCAGGAACACCGTGCTGCCACACGGGACTTGAGTGATGAGTGTTATTTAAAATTGGAACTTTCAAAGATAATTTATGTTAAGAAAGGACTTGTAAATTAAAAGCTAAAGAAAAACAGCTTATAAAATCGGATATAGGGTACATTCCAATGCGGGGCCTAATAAAACTCAGAAGGACTTAGAAACACCAGCAGCTGTTACCTCTGGTGGGGGATTACCATTTCCCCTTAATTTTTCATGCTTTCCAAGTTTCTGCAAGGAGCACCTGCTACTAAAATATTATTTTAAGCTTTTAAATGGCTGCAGACTGGAGAGACCCTCACTGTAGCCCCTCAGCCTGCAGGGCTTTCTGGATTAAGCTCCAGGCTTGAACTTTGATCTCAGGGTCTTTGGTCTTCATTCAAGGATGCTGGCTCTGGTCGGCACACAGGCGGTGTGTGTCGTTCCTCTCCATTCTCTGTGCTGCTCTGTCCATATGTCCTGCGAAGGCAGTTTTCTCACACTCCTTCTGCTGATGGTGGAGGTGTGGGGTAAGGGGCAACGTGAGTGGAAGTAGTGAGAGCAGGAGCCGGGGAGCCCTCTGGTAGGAGCTTGTGTAACTGCCATGAGTTGCTCGCATCCCCTCTTCTCTATTCTTGTCTGGTAGCAGCTGTGACTGTTGATGCTCCAGCAGCTCCATTGTGTCCTTAAGACAGTGTTTCTGTGAAGTTGTGATGCCGATGATGGAGTCTTGTATGTTGATAAAATTGTGCCTCTACAATTTTCTTACATGAAAGAGAGATGTGATTTTAATTTATTTAAGAAAGTTTCAGATTCTAATTAAACAGTTAAATCCTGGTGTGGAACAATTCTGTATCTGTCAATTATGTTTTAAATAAATTGGCCAGTAGTCAGGCAGGAAGTATAGGCGGGACAACCAGACAGCAAGTAGAGGCAGGGCAATGAGAACAGGAGAATTCTAGGAAGGAGGAAGCCCATTCCTCCGCAGTCTTGTCCAGACACCAAAGAAGCAGGATGTGTCCTTCACCTCTGAAAAAGGTACTGAGCCATGTGGCTAACATAGATAAGAAAAATGGGTTAATATAAGTTATAAGAGTTAATAAGAAGCCTGAGCTAATGGGTCAATCCGTTTTATAACTTATGTAGACCTTTTGTGTGATTCTTTGGGAACCAGGCAGGACAGAAACCCCAACAAGCATGCCCTCATGTTACAAAATCTATTTCCAATTTTCTATTTATCTAGGGCCAAAGATAAAAGAATATTCCATAGGGATTTTTAATATGATTTAAAATAATCTCTCTAGAATCAGAGGAGGGGAAATCACGATCCTCATGACTCCAGGGATCTTATGACATAACTTGGGCTATCACCTGATTAGAATGTATGAAATAGCAGGAAATTTCAACAGAACTAAGAGTCTTAGTGTCCCTGTCCCCAACTACAGCCACCTCTTCGGTATCCAGAACTCATCAAGTTGAGGCAGGTCCAGGTCCAGTTTAAGACAGCCAGAGCCCTGGACTAGCTGCTGAGCTCCTTGAATGGACCAGAGGACCCCCAGAGAGAGGCAGCAGACCACATTATGTGCCATTAGAAAGCGAGTCTTGCCTGGTGGTGATGGTCACGTTTCGTGACCAGACTTCAAATCTGAAAGACGCATCAGCAGTCTCCTAGGCCAGCCCTTCCTCTCCTTGATGCCCGATGTCTCTCTTCAACAATTGCCACCAATAGTTACAACAAAATTTACCATATCAAAAACATCTCCGTCATCAGTCACCTCCATCACAACCCATCATCACAATCGCTACCACCATCATTGCTACCATCACTTTCATCACCCCATCGTGATCACCATCATCACAATCATCACCACCACCACCTCCACCACTACCACCGCCTCCACCACCACCCCCTCTACCTCTGCTACTACCATAACCTTCTCCTCCTCCTCCACCACCATTACCACCTCCACTGCTGTCAACACCATCCCTCCCTCCACCATCATCACCATCACCTCCACCACCTCTACCTTCACCATCTCCACCTCCACCTTCACTGCTGTCAACATCATCACCACAACTACCTCCTCCACCACCTCTACCACCTCCACCACCTCCTCCACCACCTTCTCCTCCACCACCCATCATTATCACCATTATCACAGTCACCACCACCACCACCACATTTGCATTCACCATCATCACTATTATCATCATCACAACCATCACCATCACTACTATCACATCATGACATTCCCAGCATCATCATTGCCTTGTATCACTGCCGCCACCCCAACCTTTGTTGAGCACCCATTTTATACCAGGCACAGATCTACCTTTTCATAACCTTAGTTGCATTAAATTCTCAGCACAATGCAATGGCACAGATAACAATCCTGACTTCCAAGTTGACAAACCAAGGCTCAGACACTGTGACATGGCCTAAGGGGATACAAGTGATAAGCAACATAGAGGGGTTCAGTCTCAGTGTGTTTGATCACAAAGACTAACCTCTACCTGCTACATCGTGTTGCCCTGAGGGGTGTCCTATACTCACTAGCCCACGCAAGAGAGGTGAGTGACAGGAGCGGACAGGAACAGCTTTGTCTTAGCGCCTGGCTTCCTTGCTGGAACTGCCATCTTCCTGGTTCCTTGGGATGCCACAGAACGCTTCTGATTTCTGGAATACACACTATCCCTTCCGAGGTTGGAGGGCAGCACTTGCTCAATGTTTCCCCTTCATCATCATCTGCTGTATACGGCCCTCATCCCAACCCCAGGACCTTTGCACCTGCGTTCCCATGACTCTGGCCTTCTGATGTTATTGGTGAGGCTCATTCCCTTCTCCTATTTAGGTCTCTGTTTAAATAACACCTCCTTAAAGTGATCTCTCCTGACTGTCCTCTTTAATGTCACTCTTCCCTAGTCCCTTCCCATTTGTTCACTATTTCTTTCAGCAGAACTTAGAACATACATTTATATCAAGGTTATATAAACTTGTGCCTGCCAGACAAGGACTCTATCAACTGTTTTCTTTCTTCAAAGAGAATATCACAGGTGAATCAACATCTTATGCAAAAGGACTTGCAACTTCACATCTGGGAAGCAGAGAGCAGATCTGCAGTGTGGGTACTGGATTACCATGGGACACCTGTCGCATAGCCAGACTGAGCCAACCGAACGGCCCCCACCACTGTGTTCTGAGGACACTTGCATGAAATGTTTGCTTGAGCTATGAAGATGGCTGAAAGCTCTGAGACATTTCTAAAGGTCTTGACATTCTGTGTCTTTTCCAGAATGTTGCAGTGGCACGAGAAGGTCACCTGGCAGTGGGGACACATGTTGGAAAGGAAGTTCTAAAGACGTGGACTTGTCTGAGGCCGTGTCAAGGCCGCGGCTGTGAGGGGAGCAGGGAGAGCCGTGTCAGCCTTGGGGACATGGTTCGAGCTGGGTACAGGGGAGAGGGTGCTGGGGGAGTGCTGGCATGCAGTAGGGCTCCTTCCTTCCACACTGGGTGACCCGCAGGTCTGAAGGAAGAAGGAGGCGGGAAGATGTAGTGAAGGCGGAAGTGACACCCGAGGCATGATGGTTAGTCAGGGAGAAAAAGTGAAGTGAGGCTCATCACTACCAACAAGAGAGACCAAGGGTGGAGAAAATGGTCATTAAAGACATGGGAGTCACAGGAACTTCCAGGCAGACCTGGGAAGCCCCGTCTCCTGTCAAGAAGTACATGATGGGGAGCTGGGGTGGAAGCAGAGCGCTTGTCTACTGTGATGACTCATCCTGGCTGAGAATTTGACGGAATCTGGATGGATTCAAAGGCAAGCCATTGGGTTGTGCATTTCTGTGAGGGGTTTTCTTGGTCATATTACTAGAAATGAAAGACCTACCCTAATGGAGCCTGGGTAAAGGAAAGATGGAAGGAGACTTTGCTTCTACCTGGCGTGTCTTCTCCCTCGCTGGTAAGTTGATCTCTTCTGTTGCTCCCACGGGCCCTTGCTGGTAGTTTCTTCAGAATTCCGATGTAGCCTGAAGGCCAGTAGCTCTCCAGGAATGCCCTGGGCCTTTAGCACCGGAGTGGGACCGCTGAGACATCCAGACTCATAGACTCAACAACTGGATTCTGGACTTCGTGGGTGTGAGACAGCTATTGTTGGGGTGTCCAGACGGGACTGTGGACAGCACGGTTTTTAATACACAGTCCTTCCAGAGTCTCTGGTCCCCTACAGAACCCTAACGCTTGCTCAGTAGCCTTGAATCCACGTGGGCTAAGTACGGCTTTGTCTCTCTCAAGGCTCTTCCGCTGCCCTTTGGTTTTCATGTGAACTTTAGAATCAGTTCCTTCAAACCAGGTTGTGGGATTTCGAATGGTGTTGTAAATCTATGGATAAAATTGTAAGAGACTTGTTGTCTTGGTTACCATTCTGTTGCTGTGAAGAGACACCATGACCAGGCAGTTTACAGAAGAAAGCATTTAACTGGAGGCTTCCTTACAGTCTCAGAGGATGAGTCCATGGCCATCATGGTGGGGAGCAACACGAGTCTGCCTATCCATGAACATGATACTCTCTGTTCCTTCAAATCTCTGTTGGTCCAGTCATGTAATAATCTTTCTCTTTTAACTTGACTGATGGGGACATATGTGAGCCTTGATATAATTTCAGTACCACAAATAAATAACTACAATTTCATCTTCACATTACTCAATATAGCATCTTTTAAAATAATGAATCTCCTAGCATGCATGATGCCCATACTTAATTGATTATATTTTCATGTACAGTGTTATTTCATTTTTTAAAAGTTTGATTCATGCGTGTTTAATGTGAGTGTGTGTTATGTGTGTGTGTGGGTGCCCACAGAGGCTGGAAGGGGCCTTAAGACACCTGGAGCTGGAGTTACAGGTGGTTGTGAACCATGCTACACGGGTACTGGGAACTGAACCTGGGTTCTTTGAAAGAGTAGCCGGTGCTCATCAGAGCTGAACCATCTCTCCAACCCCCATTTCTAGTTTTCATAGGCTACTTTCATGCTTTGACCTTCTGTGCCTTGTTACTTTTTTCTTTTTATATGATTGTCTAAAAACAATGATGACATCTACCCACATTCCATTTCAGGTCTGCTGGGGCTCAGAAAGACAGAACAACATTAGGTTGCTCTCTGGCTTCAGTATGTGTGCATGCACAAATGCACACACAAACACACATGCACACACATACATACACACACTTCTTACACACAAATGCACACATCAATGTGGGCAGGATCTGTGTGTGTGTGTGCATGTACACATGTTTATCTGTTGAATTTCTTGTGACTGTGGCTGACAGTGAGACTCTTCATACATTACTTCTCAGTCCTCCCTCCCACACACCCACACACCTTTTCCCACACACCCATACACCTGTTCCCAGACACCCACACACTCACACTTGTTCCTACACACCCACACACCTGCTCCCACACACCCACACAGTTTTTCCCACACACCTGTTCCCACACACCCACACACCTGTTCCCACACACCCACACACCTGAGCCCACACAACCACACACCTGTTCCTGGGATTTCAGCCACTACACACTGCACCTCTTGACTTGGTCTCCTTGATCACTGAAGTCCAGTTCTTTTGAAAATAGTCATATTTCCTCCCTGTGTTTATCTTTTGATAATTTCTATTCTGCTCCATAAATTGTACTCAATTTTATTCTACAATGTCTAATCTTTTGATGGCATTTTAGCAAAAATCTCATATCAAACAGTGTACTCTTCAGCTCTGGAAGATTTGTTGATGTCTTGAATCAATGTTTATTATTTTTCTGAATAGAGACAGTGTGCAGATTATGTTAGATTCATATCTAAGTATTCCCATTTGGGTGTTATTGAAATGGTATTACTTTTCTTACTTTAAATTTCAATTATTCATCACAACTATATTGGAAAATAACTGACTTTTGTATCCCGAGACTGTGTGGTGAAACTTGGAGATATTTCCTAGGGCCACGCGTTTTGTTCTGCTTTATGAGATTCTGTGGGAAATTACACAAATAATCATGCCATTTGCAAATAAAGACCGCTTTATTTTTTCCTTTACAAACTGCCCATTTCTCTCTCACCCCAGAATGGGAATGGAACCCAGGGCTGCTAGAACACTGGGCTAGCACTCCGCCAGTGAGCCACACTCCAGCCCCAGCGCTACACTTTTCTCTGGCCTTGCTATATCAACTGTACAATGTCAGACAGAGTGGTGAGAGAAGACATTTCACCCTATTTCCAGTTGTCGAAGAACACACCCATCCAGCCACTCTCTATAGGTGTTATCCACAAGTTCCCCACCCTGCTAGATGTTCTTTGTCAAGGTGAAGGAGTTCCTGATTATTCTTTGTTCACTGGGGTTTGATTGCGAATGGGAATTGGACTTTATCAAACTTATTTTCTGCACCAACAATATTCTCGTACATATTTTCTTCTCTTGCCCACTGATTTGGGTAGATTACAGGGATTGATTTTTGAATGTTGAACCAGCCTTGCATGCTTGGAGTAATTCCTTCTTGGTCACAGTCTATAATCATTTTTATGCATTCTTGATTTGATTATCTAGTAATTTTTTTGAGAATTCTTTCTGGCTATGCTTGTGAGAGAAACTATCACCCTGCCTCACAGTTCCTTGCAGCACTTTTCACTGCTTTGAACTTAGCGGTGATGGTCTCACCCTGGTATTTTTAAAGTACTATTTAATATCATAAATTAAGATTTCAGCATGTTGCACCATTATATGACACAAAGCCAGTTTTTAAGGCAAATGTAGGAATGCCTGGGGCATGCGCAAGAGCTCAGAGTTAGGCAATGTGAGCCGGGTGCTGTCTGTGCACCCTACTCACTCTAGCATAATGGAGCAAGCGCCACACACCGTATGTGTGCCCAGCTCACTTCACACACACACACACACACACGCGCGCGCGCACACACACACACACACACACACACACACACACGTTCTTCTTTGTTACTGCTGTTTTGGAATGGGGGTCTCATTCTATGACTCTGACTGGCCTCGATCTCATGGTGATCCTCCTGCCTCTGTCTCCCGAATGCTCAGAGATTAAGGACATGAGCCATTATGTCTGGTGGATACACACGTATTCCACTACCAGCCTGCTGCTCAGTGTTGGGGAGGAAGAACTGAGAGGTTCTGGGGGCTGCCGAGCTTCTCTCTTTGTTTCTTTTGTCCTCTTGAGCCCAAGAGACAGAGACCAGCACACATCAGGAAGAGTGTGATAGGGCTTCCATGTCACTCAGTGCCTTAGCAGGACAGGCCCACTCTCTGCATGGACCGCAGGTCCTGGATCTGACGGAAAGCAAGGCCTCTCAGGGCTAGCCGTGTCTCAGATCCCCAGTCATAGAAAGTGCATTCTTACCATGCTTTCACTTAAAAACTGTGATAAATATGCATGACACAGCACGTGCCTTTGAGCCACTTTCAAATGCCCAGCTCAGTAACACAAGCCCCGTTGTTCGTATCCTAATCTTGTCACTGCCTGCAGCCTATAGAGCTTTGTCCATCTTCTCAAAGAGACGCTGATTACCAGCTAAATACTCACGTCAGCCAGACTTGGTGGCACAGCCTGGTAACCTCACCTACTCAGAACTGCCTGGGCTACAGAGTGAGTTCAAAGCTAGCCTGGATAACTTAGAATCTGTCTCAAAAAGAAAAGCCTGGGATGTAGTTTAGTACTGCATGCTTGCCTGGAACATGGGAGCCCAGGGTTCAGTCCCTAGTGCCTCAAAAGAGACCAGCCCAGCAGCTGCTCGTCCCCTTCACTCACCACCGCCATTTTTCCTGTCTCTCCAGACGTGATGGCTCCCTGTGCCTGGTCTAAGTGGCTCCCATAGTATTGTCCCTGGAAGACTGCCTTACTTTATGGAGCATAGTGTCTTCAAGGTTTATCCTGCTGTGGCAGGGGACAGAACTCCCCTACTTCCTAAGAATGACAGCCAAGGGACCATATGTGTACTTCTGTGCTCCTCTGCTGAGGGCTGCTGGGATATGGGATTGCTTTTACTTGTGACCTGTGTGGATGGTGCTGCCATTGATTGCAGGGACACAGATGTCTGTTCAAGCCTTCATTTTCAGTGTTTCTAGGTCTCCAAAAGTGGAATTGATAGATTGAATGCTTAATCTAGAAGTTTTGTTTTGGGGGGGAACTATCACACTATTTTCTGAAGCATCTTTCCCTTCCCCCCATGTTGACCTTCCCACCAACAGTATAGGGTTTCCGGCTCCACCCCCCCCCCCCCCCCACTGCTTGCTATCTTCTGGTTTCTGCTTATTCAGGAACAGACACCATAATGTGTGTGCAGTGAGACCTCACAGGACCCCTTGTGTTCCTTTGAGCTCCCACATATTATGATCTAGTTTCCCACATATTGTTCTAGTTTCACCTCTGTTGCTGTGCTAAAAAAAAAAACCAACCAAAAAGCAACTTCAAGGAAGGGGGGTTTTATCTCAGTTCACAGTTCCAGGTTACAGTATTCTTATTGTGGCAAAATTCAAGGTGGAAACCCCAAACGGGTGCTCACATCACACCTACAGTCAAGACCAGAGAGAAATGAATATCTATACACAGCCTTGCTAGCTCGCTTGCTTGGGCTTGGCTTGATTGCTTCTCTCTGACACAGTTCTGAAACTCTGCCTAAGGAACGATGCCGCCCACAGTGGGCTAGGTCTTCTACCATCAATTAACTTACCCAGCCCCCACAGACAAGCCCAAAGGTCAGTCCAGTGTAGACAATCCCTTGTTGAGACTCTCCTCCTGGGTGATGCAATGTTGTGTCAAGTTGACAATTGATGTTAACTCTTATGAGTCCACTAGAATTCTGTCCTTAAGGGGCCATCATAGCATTGTATGTAAGTGTGCCTCCCGCAGCAGTGGCTTTACTCACAGTAAGATTCTTCTTTGGCTCACATGTATCCTCATTCCCCTATGCATGTCACCAACAAAGTACACGCTCAGAGATGAAATTATTAGAAATTATAAAGCAATAAGAACAGAGCCCTGAACCAAGCACTGTCCCATCTGAACAACTGCTCAGGCAGGATTCCAGGACGACTTCTACAAGTGAGAGAAGAGAAGTTAGAGGTGGAGTTGGGCCAGTGGGCAGTGAAAGGAGAGAACAGCTATGCAAAGTCAAGCTCTTTCTTGGGGGGTTCCTTTAGCCCCCGCTTTCTGACTGCCCCGCCATGCCCTCTGTTTAGCCCTTGGCTCCTTGTCATCAGTCACTGGTGTGGGAAGTCCTTCTGTCTATGTGTTGCTTTTATTGGTTAATACATAAAGCTGTGTTGGCCAGTGGCTTAGTAGAATAGAGTAAGGCAGGAATTCCAAACAGATAGAGGAGGAAAGAAGGCGGAGTCAGGGAGAAGCCAAGCAGCTGCTGCCAGAGACAGACGCCTGAAGCTGAATGGAACCTTACTGGTAGACCACAACCACGTGGCAATACACAGATTAATAGAAATGAGTTAATTTAAGATGTAAGAGTTAGCTAGAACTATGCTTAAACTATTGGCCAAGCAGTATTGCAGATAATATAGTTTCTGTGTGATTATTTTGGGTCTGGGTGACCAGGAATGAACAAGCAGTCTCCTCCAACAAGTCAAGTCTTGATGATTGTGGCTCAGAGTCTATGCCAATGGAAAATTTCCTTGAACATCCTGTCCTCAGGCAGTCCTTCCCAGGACTCTTGCAGCCTTTCTTGTGCACATGCATGAGCCCAGTACTAAACCCCCTAATCACCCTTGTCTCTTTGAGAGAGAACCACAGCTCTCCAGAGCAAGAGTAAAGGACTATGGAAGTATGCTTCTTTTTTAAATCACTATTGGTGCAAATGGTAAATTCTTTAAGTTCTTGCGAACATTCTTTCTGATCATCATCTGGCTGTAAGAGATATGAGTAGGTAAAGATGCTGGGATGCAGGAAAATCCCACTGCCTAATTGGCAATGGGCAGATGTTGGGCTCTTCTTTGCTTCCCTAGCTGCTCTCATCAAAATAACCGCTGGTCAACAATCTAGTTGGACTGTCCTTACATCAGCACCAACCATCTGGAACCTTCCACAGACAACAAGAGCAAACCACACAATGATCACAGTTGATCACTGCGGATCCTGAAGGCAAAGCCTCAGTCAGGGCTGCTTGAGACAGTCTGTGTCAGACATTTTGCTCTCAGAAGACTTCCCTTAGCTCTTCGTCATGCTACAACCATTTCCACTTCAGCCGGAAGAAAGCACCAAAGGCTGAATTACCACAGTGGTTAGTACTAAACAGAAAAGGCTGGTTCAAAACAAATGGCTGTAATTAATCCAAACACCCCTTCTCTAGCTAAATTAGTAAGCTTCTTGGGCTCATTCATTGAACTGGCCAGGAAACGCTCTCTTGTATTGACTACTCTGGTGTTGCTAGACCAGTACCAATTAAAGATTTCTCTTGCTCACTTCTCATGGTGTGGTCTGAGCTAATAACACAATGAAAGAAGTAGCAGAAATGGTAGGGTGGTGGTGAGGGCACAGGAGAGGCACTGGCAACAACAGCTGCACCCTCAGTAGGTCAAGCTGTGAAAGCTGCAAGATAGCCAGCTGATGGACAGCTGAAGGAGGGGCGGGGTGCCAGGGCAGGAAGAATGAGTGCCCAGGGCAGGAAGAATGAGGAGACAGCAAGGGAGACAGATGGCAAGAAGGGTAGAAAGCTGAGGCTGAGAGATAAAATGTTCTAAAAAGCTAGGGAAGAGAAATCATAAGTCCTAGGTCACTGGAAAAGTTCCAGAGTAAGTCAGGTCTTTAGGACCAATGGGAGCCGACACCCCTGGACAAGGGATGTAACCGCTATAGAGTTAAGTGACTGGATGGCTAAGGTCTGTACTCAGAACTGTGACACTGGAGGGTACCACCTGCTGCTGCTCCCACCTTGCCCACTGCCGCTCTCTGTTGCCAAACACAAGGCAAAGAAAATCTGCCAAAGATTTACTGAAGGGCTCCTCCTGCCTCCTCGTGATTTTACCCAGAGACCCAGCTGATGGGCACCATCTGAAACCAGATGCCCAGGCTCTGGGGGACAAAGTTAGTTCCTCCTGCCACAGTGAATACACTGCCAAGACTTGCATCTGAGCATCTCATTCCCTGCTTTTCCCTCACCTCCCTGGGAATCCTCCCACTATTTTCTGCATGTCCTTCTTACCTGAGACCTTTATCCTAAGAATGTGCTGTAACAACTGGGAAACAGCTCAGGGACAGGGCCTAGAGAGGAAGGATTTGTTATAAACTGTCTCAGTTTGGGTTTCTTTTGCTGTGAAGAAACACCATGGCCATGACAACTCTTGCAACGAAAGTATTTAATTGTGGTGGCTCAGTCCATTATCATCATGGCGGGACGTGGCGGCTTGAAGGCAGAGAAGTTCCACATCTTGAAGCTGAGAGTTCCACATCTTGCAGACAACAGGAAATGGTCTGTGACACTGGGAATAGCTTGGGCAAAGGAGACTTCCTAGCCCACCCTGACAGTGACACACTTCCTCCAACAAGGCCACACCTCCTAATGGTGCCACCCACTTTGGGGTCCATTTTCTTTCAAACCACCTCATAAGTGTAAAGATGGATTCTATTGCTAGAGGATGCCAAGTACATGGGGCCTCTTTCACAAGGATGGGCTCTACTCACTGAGAGACAAAGCCCAGGATTAGGGACTAACCGATTCTTAGGGTTTGGAGGACATCCAGGCGGAGGCTGGCTCCTGATAGATTAGCAAGGATTCCTAGGTAGTTTGACCTCTTTCACTCCAGCACCCCAGGTGACCAGGCGGCATTCTGGAAAAACGCAGACACCCCCACTCCGTGTTTAACAATTCTGGTTGTTCCAGTGCTTACTCTAAGCAGTGCTCCCTAGAGCTATTCACGTTGTTATTAGGACAGATCCTCCCCATGGGAGGGAGTCCCAGGGAGCCCCCATACCTCTAACTTCCCAGCACCTGACATCACAAAACCCAACCTTTCCAGCAGGGTTCTAGGAACCAAACCCAGGTCCTCCCACTTACTCTACTCACTGAACCATCTGCCCAGCTAGTTGATGCTAATTTAAAAGAATTGAGTTGGAAGTTTAAACTCACCTCCAAAGGAACACCCTATCATCTACCTCAAACTCCATGAAATGAGAAAAATCGAGATCCCTTCATGGCTTTTATTAAGATGTGATCATCCTAGTACCAAAACCCAAATAAGACTATCATGAGAAATATATAATTCAAATATTTCCAGGGGCCACGGCTACAGAAATCCCACCACTGTGAAACTGCTAAAATGCTGGTTAACTGCAGAGGTTGTTCTGCCTGCCCATCAGGTTTTCATTAGCCTGGGGATTGAAGCATCCATCAATACAGAAAGGCTGCCAATGACATTTGGCGATATTAACAGGAAACACAGACAAAACAATATTCAGAATGCTTTTGGAGAAAATTATTGCCAGCCAAAATGCAGAGAGACGCATCCCAGTCACCAACAGGAGGGGCTATCCCTGCCAAGAGAGCAGCCACCCTTCAACACATCTCCAGATCCATAACATTCTACCTAAAATTGTGATAGCCTGTTCCGAGGAACTTGACGTGCTGGTTATAGCAAAAAGAACTCAAGAAGTATCCAAAACACACCTGGAAAATAAGACAGGGTCAGAGCCATTTCAGATGACAAGGACAATGTGAGCCACTGAGAAAAGGGCTTTAATAAGGGCAGGAGCAGAGGGCTGTGGGGTGTCTATGCTGGCGTCACTGTAGATCACTGGGGAACTGCATTGCAATGATAAGATGTCCACATAGAAAAAAAAATAAAATCGAAGTCTAACCCAGAACTCCATGGAAATCAATTCCAGATGCATAGGGAAAATGCAAAACTTTAAATACATTAGAGGAGAATATAGACTATGTTCATGACCTTGAGGAGCAAAACACTTTGCTCCCAAAGTGCTGCAAGGGTGAATGGGGAAGGAAGAGGTCGAAAAAACCTGACTGTATCACAACAAAGATGATTCTAAGTGTCCACATGCTTCGAGAAAATAAACAGGCAACCTTAAATGGGGGAAGATATCACACTGCGGTCAATAAGCAGTCATTACTCTAAGTAGATGAGGGACTCAGGAAAATCAGCAGGATGGCAGCAAAGAGTGGAAAATTAGATACAAACGGGAGTTCTACAAAGACCTGTAATGACTTGAAATTAGGGAGATTTTTACTCATAACCAGGAATGCTGATCCCATGAGGAACACACAGATGAGCATCTTACGGCTTGGGAGGTGGTTCAATTGGTAATGTGCCTGGTACGCACGCATGCGGACCCGAGTTTGATTCCTATGACTTGGGTGTGTGTGGCATGAGCTTTTAAGTGTCAGCATTTGGGAGGTGGACACAGGCAGTTCATGGGGTCTGCTGGGCAGGCAGCCTGCCATGCCTGGGGAGCTCCAGATTCAGTGAGAGACCTTGTCTCAAAAAAACAAAAAAAAAAGGGCAGAGCCGGACCATGGTGTTCTACGTCTTTAATCCCAGCTCTGGGGAGGCAGAGGCAGGAGGATCTCTGTAAGTTCGAGGCCAACCTGCTCTACAGAATAAGTTCTAGGACAGCCAGGGCTGTTACTCAGAGAAATCCTGTCTCAAAATATCACGAAACAAAAGACAGGGTGGAGAGCATGGAAAGTGTTAGGGACACTGGATGGTGGGTGACTTCTGGCCTCTATATGCAGCATACATGTGTGTATTCGTGCGCGCGTGCGCACACACACACACACACACACACACACAGGCTAGTATCTTACGTTCACTCTCTGTCAACAACTCAGATACCTCAGGGACTCTAATCTGGATCCAAAGCTGTAAACCTTACACAGCTCTGCCGGGAGGGGCAGCAGGTGCAGCCACAGAGCAGAACAGTGTGTAACCAACCTGTGAAGTTGAACAAACACAGTCTCCACATGCCAGCAATTACCCTTCTAGAACATTCTCCCCAGAGAATCTGCTAGGCAGGTGCACCGGGAGTTTGTGTGGGAATGTTCAGTACTATCTGGTCTGCAAGAGCAGAAAAACAAGCCAGAGTTGCCCAGAGAGCGACAGTTAGGCACACGGAGAGCCTGTGGAGAGAACAGAGCTAGAGAGTGGAAGAATCCCGTGTGCAAGCAGCCCCTGCAAGGCGAATGAGCCTGGGCTGCCCATGTCTACAGAGCACACCGCAAACAGTGCCAAGAGAAAAGGAGAAACATGGCACAGAGGGCCTCATGGTGGGACCGTTTCCACAAAGGTCACACCAGCAAAGGCAAGCCGCATCTGCTGTGACCTAGAGACAAAGCCCTGTGACACTGAAGGACAGACAGAGGGACACAGAGTGCAGAGTGTGTCCTCTGGGAGGCTGCGTAGGGATAGTGCCTCTTGCTGCTTTGGAAATATCCTGGTTCCACAGCAGGTGGATTGATTGAGAAGATTTTTACGAAAATCCAACATAAGACCCAATTTAAAGTGATAAATGAAAGGCCTCACGCACACAATTGAGGTTGGCAGAGACAACCTGCATTCCCTCTGGATTCAGGCCCCACCCTGAGCCACACGTTTCCCATCTAGCCTTCTGCAGCTAGAGGCATCCATTTTGTAGGTGAAGACGTGGGCTTCCAGAGACATTACGCAGCTGGGCCTGGAATTAAAGGGGTGGGAATTTGGGGGCAGAATTCCAGGTCTCAGGTGAGGGGAGCCTGAGGGAGGAGAGTGTTGGTCAGCGGCAGTGTGAGCCACAGACCCTGGAGAGAGCTACAGAGTCCACCTTGAGGGTTCCTGGAGTCGCCTGGGCCTGTCTTGCTAAAAAGGGAATTAGCACAAGTCAGGAACGTTCTGGAAGACCTGCAGTGTGAGAGAAGACAAAAACAGAACAGCCTCAGGAGGCTGAGCAGTCAGAGACTAGGCTGTCCACAGCTCTGCCCTATGTAGGTTCTTTGCCACTCTGAGCCTCAGTTTCCTCCTCTGTGGAACAGGATCTGTGAGAGCTCTGCCTTTTGAAGGAAGAATTGAGCCCAGGGCTACCACCGCTGCTGGACTGGCCCCTCTCTCTCTGACTTCATCACTACGTTGTCCTCTGGGGAACATTTATAAACTGATACCCTCAAACACGCACTACTACCATAGCACCCTCAAATCCGAGTAGCTCCTCCCCTACACCCTTCTCCAGCTCTGACCCCACTATCTCAGCTCAGGGCCTTGGCTGAGGACGGGGACAGGGACTCATCCCTTGGAGACTTGCAATGTATACTTGACGTGGAGAAGCCTTTCACTTCCGCAGCCAGGCAGGAGGGCAAGTCAGGTCACTTGCCTCTTTCTAGGTCAGTTTCTTCTTCCCTGGAGAGAGACCTGCTTCCGGAGCCAAGAAGAAAATGGTCTCTGAGGGATTCTGAGTACCAGCGTGTGGATGATCCCCAGCAGACAGTGGATGGCTGGTGGCCGGTGTTTGGGACACCGCTATACAATGGCAGCCTAGGTTTGTGTGAACAATGTAGAGCCTGAGGAAGGGGGAGCCTCACCCTAGACATCTGCCTCCACTTCCCTGCCCATGGCCTCTCCTGCCTGGGCCTGCTTCTCTGCTCCCAACAGCCCTAGCACCCAGCACCAGCTGCCCGTGTGTCAAGCCTGGCAGCCTCTGTGTGGATGGGGGAGCAGGGTAGGGGCTGGGTCTGCCCTGGGTGACTATGCATGGCTCATCTCCAACCCTCAGCTAGGCTGCTTGGTTGGCATGAGGAGGACCCATGCCATGTACTGGGCTCCTCAGGGAAGGCTTGTATACTATTGCGCTCGTATTTCAACGTCTGTTTTTGGAAGGCTTCTGTTACAGTCAGCCCTGAGCTTGCGAGTGAATGACTGTCTGGCCACTCTGGGCCACTCCATCTCAGGCAATCATCCTAGGCTTACAAAACTCTAAAAGTCTTTGCCTGAGATCTGGATTCTAAGCCTTCCTGGATTCCTGCCACCCTCTGAAGACTACATCAGGGAACACAGTCCTTGCAAAGTGCCAGCTGAGGCCTTCCAGAAGAATCTCTGCCCTATGACTCAGGGTAAGTCCTGGAGCCCTGAGGTCAGGGCCCCTTCTCCCAGCCTCCCATAGGGACAACCCTAAGCTGAGCACCCAAGAACCATTTCCTGGACAGTGGCGAGCATCCTAACCATGGCCTCCAACCCAGAGACTCACTGCAGAGATTCTGATTTCACCCAGATGGTGACAACTTATTCCTCGTCCATAACAGCTGCTTTTGAATCAGGCTTCATTCCCCCTCTCTTCCTGCCCTCTGAACCCATACTGGCCTCTGACCCTTTGGTAGATTGCTCCCTGCAGAAAAACCTCTCTTTCCCTGTCCTTTCCAGTCCTCCACTGGCTCTGCAGGCAGACATATGGGAGATAGGGAGCATAGTGTTGGGCTCCTATCTTGAGTTTGGGGCCAAAACATAGAACATATCCATGGCTGAGGGCACGGACAGTGCCTCCCTCCCATTTCATGTGTCCCCCATCCTTTTTCACACAAGGAGAGAGCACACAGCCCAACACTGGCATTGAGACACCACCCACCCCTGTACCCCAACCACAGGGCCTTCCTTTCCACAGGACTGCTCAGGCCTCACCAAGGCCCTGCTGTGTTTACCCTCAGGTTGTATCATTAGCTCTGTTGCCCAGCTGGGTAGAAGGGAACCCGGGCACATGCGTACTGCAGGATGCCCTCCTCTGGGGAGGCTACTCAGGGACCACCCTTTAGCATCCATTATATCTGGGCCCTGCTCTGGTAGGAACTAGCAGGTCAGAGAAGCATGGCCAACACACATTTCACAGCTTGTGGGATGAATCCTGTGAGACTTACTGGAGGCACAGACTTTAGAATTGCTCTGAGAACCTCCCCAGCTCTCCCTGAGCCTGACTTCATTGCTCCTCAGTTAATGGACTAGAAGTTTCTGTAATATGTCAGCTCCATCATTTAACGTGTTGAAATTGCTTCACAGGATAAGTCAGACAAAATAGCCGCCATCTTCATGACTGACTCTCAAAAGTTGCCCTCTGACCTTGTTGATGAAATTTCTTCCCCGGGGAAGATGAAAACAGCATCCTGACCTCCTCCTAGGGTCATGACCACAAATCAAACTAAAACCCCACCACAGCTCACCCTGGGGAGGCAGTAAGTCTACTGGGGTTATTGACAGGACTGTGGCTGAAAGCAGGCAGACTGATCTCGTGAAGATGGCGGCCATTTTGTTTGGAGAATGGTATTTTACAGCACTCCACCTTCCTCCAGCTCTTTTATTCGTTCTGCCCTCCCTTCCATAATGGCGAACCTTAGAAGGGGAGACATAGATGTATGACTTCTTCTGTTTGCAAGAGGTCTCCAACCCTCCTGCCCTCGCACCCATTCCTGTCTTCAGAGCATGACTGTTGATGGGTGTCCATGCTATTCCTTCTGCTACACAGCACCAATGAGGAAAAGGCAGAGAATGAGAAAACGTCCAAATGGATGCTCACAGCAGTTTTACTATGGCTGTTAGTACAAACGTTAAGAAGTACCTTACCTGGAGCATCATTTACCCAGGCGGTAGCTGCACTTCCCTGGGGACCGTGTCTTCCTTGACCATAGGTTTCTGTCTAAGTTCCCAGTACCGGATGTTGGAGGGTCACCTTAAATCCAATCAGAAAACTATCCATAGCCGTTTGATCCACTATTGCACCAGCCAGCACTTCCACTATGAAGCATGCAGAATCTACAGCTTGTAGGGCTTTGGGCTATAATTCTCCCTAGCAACCTCGATAACACTTTCTAGTACTCTCAGGAGGGAATACTTCTAACTCAGTGCAACACTTGTCTTTTCAAGTCCTACAACCAAAGCGTAGAACATCTTTAATAATGGTTGGAGTCTTACCATTGAGTTATGGAATGCAACCGAACACAGTGGCAATGGCATTTATTGTTTAGGGGTCCCTAGAGCCTCAATAACCCGCAACTCCTAGGTCAGTGAGCCATCCCTAGCATTGAGATTCTCAATCAACAATAACCTTGGGGATTCTGGGAGCATCTGGTTTTATCCTTTGTCTATTCTGTAGCATTTACAGGTCCAGGTTACCACAGACATCCCCCATCACCTCAGTGGGTAGCATTTGCACCTTGCCCAAACAATAAAAGTCCCAAGAATGCCACAGCTGCACCTGGTCGCTGTGCCTCTGCCAGCTCGTTTCCCATCCTTGCTCCCTTGGGTGCACTCTATGTCTCTCAGATGGGTCTCCAAATCCTCAGGGCACTCAGAGGTTGGCATCATGACATCTATATATCAAACATTTCTACTGAGAATGAACAGGATGAAGACAAAGCCGTTACCCACAGCAGAACAAATGCCAGAGCCCCCTGCAAACTTATCTCTGGTTTTGTCATTGCCCTTCTGACCATATCCCATGTTGCTAAAATTCCTTCCCTGGAGAGACGTGAATAATGCCCAGTTCAGCTACCATTTATTCTGGGGACCACTGCAGAAGAGGTAAGATAAAAGAAGGCAAGAGTTGGAGGAAGCATAAAGTGTTGCAAGGGGCTCTCCTCTGAGCCAAAGTGCTTCCATCTTTGTAAGATCACATGCCCACTTGTGGGGGTCCACGTCAAAGGCCTGTGGTTTGTCAATAGTTCCTCCTAGAAGGGAGGGAAGGAAAAGTCACTGAACCCTCACTTGAGTACAGGCCACTTCTAAACATTTGCATGTTATTCTGGCCTAATGTCACCTGGTTTTGGGGTCTCAGGGAAGAGTAGAGTATATGATCTGGGGAAGGGTGAGGAAAAGAGGCTCCATCTATGTCGCCAAGGGAAGCTTTCTCCACGCTTTGGGGGCTCACCGCACTCTGTAAGTAAAGCCCAATAAGCTCATTGGGTCCCCAAGGTAAGCTATGGTGACATCACACTTTGGTTTGTGGTGAGGACCTTAGGAGGAGGGAGAAAGTTGTTCCCAGGAAAGATTATAGCAACAGACCTCCATGTGTGGCATGGCAAGCGTGTGCTTACACACTAACACACACACACACACACACACACAAATAACTATAAAAAATAATAAAATAAAACAGAATATTTTAAGTGCAATAAAAATGACCCAAAGACACCAAGGACACTTCACAGTAGATTTATGAAGTTGATGAGCATGGGACAAGACGGACCTTCCAAGGTTGAAGGGGTGTGTGACACAAAGTCTTTCTCTTCTCAGAGAAAAGAATGGACTGACTCAGACCATGCAGCTACAGGCGGGACAGAGCCTGACCAGTCGTGCTGCATCGCTAGGGGCAAAGCCAGGTCAGCCACCTCAAAAACAGCTTGGTAGGCTTAGCTAGACATGCATTGCCCGTGAGCTGAGCTTCTAGAAACTAAAACACACATCTGTAATCTGTGGGTCAATCACCAGTTTCATTTGTTTTGCCCCAAAGTGAAGTCACTCAAAATGCCTGGTTTTGTTTGTCTGGTTGGTTGGTTGGTTGGTTGGTTGGTTGGTTTTTGAGGTCTCTCTTAAGACAACCTTACCAAATAACTTACAATAAAGTTGCATCTACATCAACTGTCACCTCATCTCTGGCCTCATCCCTGAACCAATCCCTGGATCTTCCAGAAACATTCAATGCTTGAATTGACCAGGTCTCAGGCTCTGCTCACTCAGAAACCCAGGACCCTTTTAAGAACAGTGAGAAGTAAGAAGGCAGAGTAGAGGGCCCAGTGGAATGGTGCTGAGTGGGCAGGACTGTCACTTTGATAAAGTCAGAGTGGGGTCTGGGGTATCTCTTGCCGGAACCTGCCAGCACTCAGCTTCTCGCTGCTAATGGCTCACTGGCGATGTTCTGAGGGATACTCCGGCGGACCTCATCACTGGGGATGTTTATAGTTACTGCTAGTTAGCACACGGCTGCAGAAGGACTGGCTCGATGCCCTTGTGGGACAGCCATGAGGTCCCACATATACTCCAGCTTTCCTCAAATATCCCATACCCTTCCTGCTTTTCTCCTGAGTAACTAACTCTACATTAGCCCCTCCTTCTAGGAAGCTCGACCTCTGACACTCAAGGGTCCAGCTTGTCCCTGTGTAGGGTGTGACTCCTCCACAACCAGACCTCTGAAGTCCTGCTTCGATCCAAACTCCTGCCACTAACCTTAGCTTCCCTGCCTCTCAGATTCTCAGGACGTCACCATCCAGACCTCCTTCTGTTCCAGATTTGATTGACAGATGCTCCAGAGAGTGGGAAGACCAGGGTCCCCAGGGCAGCCAGTGTCTGGTAGAAAAATGCCATATCACTAGGCAACCAATAGATATTCCTTGAATTTGTGCAGATAGACAGAGCTAAGCTGATTAATATATTTTTCTTTCCCACATGAGGCCTAGGTCTCCAACGCCAGTCTTCTCACCCCCCCTGGTGAACCGGTTTTCAGGTCAGGACAGGGTTTTATCTCACAATGACAGTTCATTAATAGATTTACGAGGGGGCGAAGACGGCTTGGTCTGTCTAAAAGACTTGTTTTGCATTTCTCTTCTTTTAATTACACAGTTATCTCCCAGACCAAAGCTCTTTGAAAAACCGAGGGAAATAGACCCCCTCCCTCCATCTGCTCCAGTTCCAAGAATGCAATTAATGAGGGAGGAGAAGGGCGCTGTGCGGGGGCTTCCTGCTCTTCTAGACCACGAGCCGAGCCTCTTTTCCCGGGCTGCTGGTGGCTGGGAAGCTTGGTCACTGGTGTCACTGGTCACAATGGGTACATCGGCCTGGAAGGGGCTGCTCTGATCATGAGACTCGGTATCTGGGGACTTGGGTCAGGACAGCATTGAATCTCTAAGCAACCCTTTTTTGGGTAGCTTTCATGTGCAAGCAGGTATGCCCCACCTGTGTCCTGAGGGCCGCCCTCACCCTCGATAGCTATGAATGTGGCCCAAAACATTTTTAGATGACACTAACATGTTATAATGTCAAAAGGTTGGACACTTCTGTTAGAGACATTTCTAACTTAACCTTAGTAGCTATCTGGTTTTAGACCCATTTTACAGACAGAGGAGCAGAGGCAGACTGCTGTGTGCAGGGCCCTGGACTAGAGGTAGAGGACAGGTCCCGAATGCCGTGCAACTGTGGAAAGTGTGGGGTTCACCTAAGGCACCAGGGCTGGGATGTGATGTCAGACCTGTGATCATCACAGTTCCCACCGTTTCCACTCTCTCTGCTCCTACCTGGTGACTTTTCTGGACCTTAGTTGTCTTACCTGTGAAATGGGCTCAGCCCACACATGGGATAAGCATGTCTTGGGCTGGGGTGTGTGTGTTGAAAAGGGTGATCATGGAAGGGGGCACACAGTCTGTGTGAAGGGACGGGCAGCGGCAGGGCCTCTGGACTCCAGAACCAGGGTTGACTCAGACCTGATAGAGTTGGATTTATGTGCACATGGAGCATGTCACAACTTCACATGACCTCATCCAGTGATGTCCCAGGGACCTCTGCTTTGGAACAGATTTTGGGAAATAAGTAAGAATGGGGTCCCTGCCTCCTGATGGCTCATATGAGATGTCACAGTGATAGTCCCTGCTGTCTCCTCTGATCTCCAAGCTCCGAGCCTTGCAGAGCGTTGCCAAAATGAAAAAGGGACAAGATCGTGAAGCCTGTGGCACCCCAAATGGGGCAGTGCTGGGAGGTGGCAGCTGGACCAATGATGGTTGGTGGAGGAAGCTGGGTCCCTCCTTTTGAGCGGGAACTCTTAAATGTTTTCTGTAGAGACTAGATACTAAATATATTAGGGTTGATTTGGGGTTTGGAGGACCCAAAGAAAACTCTTGAATATGATGCAAGTGTGTTCAGAGAAAAAAGAAAGCACATCTCTACTTTTTTTTAAAAAAATGATAATTAAAATGCATAATCTAAAATGCATTCAAGGAGACTGAAGTCTGAATTTCATATAGTATTGATGTAGTATGGAAAACATCTCTTGAATTTCTTACAATCACTAAAAAAAGGGAAAATATCTTTTAGCTCAGGGAGTGAACAAAAGCAGCCACAGGTTACAGGGGAACAGTTAGCCACTGGTTGCAGACCATGGTTTATGGTTGCCTGGTGGCTCCCAATCCCACCCCAGGACGGATCTTCTGTGCTATGGAGTGATGCCTATCGCTGTCAGTAGAGGGCGCTGGAGGGACACCGTGGAGGAAGCTGTTTTACATTTCTTGCTACTGTTATTTTACTCCAGGGACCCGACAAGCAGTGGGGCACAGAGACTGCATGGCTCTTGGTGACTTCACAGTCCTTTCAGGAACAGGTGACCATGTCCCTGCCCTGTGATGAGTCTCATGCTTCCAGCTGTAGGGGCAAGAACATCCTTCGCTCTTGCCTGCATCTGGGAAGATATCTTCAGCCTGGGGTACCTACAGAACGGCCCCATCAGGATCAGTCAGCTCCTCTAACACTGTAGGCTGAGCTCCATCTTTGGAGCAGACCTTTCTCAGGTCTTCCTTACTGAATGTTGTAACCCTTATTCAAATCGCCATGTGGGGTGTCTCCTCACTAAACTGACTCACAGAACCTAGGAAGACGCAGGCAGTCTGGGGACAAGAGGCTCTTTATAACCCAATGGCAGCGGGGTGGGGGGGGCGGTGTCTGTCACATAGCTGTGACCCTATGGCTGCACCTCCCAAGAGCTCAGTTTGTCCACCTGGGAAGTGGGGAGCATTGTCCCCTCTCTTCTGAGACCCTGAAGTGAGTTGGGGCTGGTGTGGTACAGACTAAAGGCTGACAAGCTACGGCCTGCTGTCAGTGTCCTGGACAGCCAACTGTATTGTCTTGTGTCTAGAGGGTTACATGTATCCGTGTGTAAATATCCATCAAGTTCTACAGCCTGAGGAGGAGAGTGGCTCAGACCACAACCTCTCCTCTATTTTATTCTTCCCCTGGGAGTTCTCACCCTCAGGTCCATCAGCCTCTGGTTTCCCTCTTCAAATCTCCGGAGACCCCACAGGGTCTGAGAGCTGTGTCCAGGGCCGCCTTCTGTCACCTCATTTGTGTGGTTACTATAGCAGCCATCACAGCATGGACAGTGCTGAAGAACACAGGCAGGAACGTAACAAGGCCACATAGCCTAATCTGTCTTCTGTTGTCACGGGTACTGTCCTCACATCAAGGCTTGGGTTCCTGGGAAGAGGTGCAAGCTTCCACCAGGCTGCCTGAGACCCAGCCTTGAGGCTCTTGGGACTTCCTTTCAAGTAGCCCCACAATGGAGGGGACAGGAGACCCCAGGCTAGCCAGGGTTGTTCAGTGGTTCACACAGCTGAAGTCCTGAAGGCATAAACTATGGATCAGAGGTGGAGAAGGAGCCATTGCCTGCAAGTGGGGCCGGTGTACTGCTGCTGGGCCCTGAGACCCAGGCTTTCAGGTACTTGTGTGTGAAGCCTTGGAGTCTCTGTCCCACTTCTGTGAGATTGGAGAACCCCCTGCAGCTCCCAGGATGCAGTATGGACACAGATGAGCCCAGGCTAGCCAGAGTATTCCCAGAAGGATGCTAGGACACAGACAGGTGGCCTGTCCCACCTCCATGGCCAGGTCTGTAAGCTCTGGATTCAGGTTTTCTTCACAACAGCAGGTGCCTCAGGGACCCCACCTCAGGAGCTGCTGACGCAGAACTGAGGCTTGGGGGAGGGTCATTAAAATGTCCTGGAGGATCCCATGTTTGTCCTGTTCCCCATATCCCAGCCCCTCACTGCCTGTCCCTGGGAAATCAACTTCCTTTACACAGAGCAGAGCCTGACCCACAGGCCAATCCTCGTCAGAGCCCTGGAGATGCAGAGGGTCAGACTGTGGGCATGGGAACCCCTGTGGAGAAGCAGGTTCATCCTTGTGAAGAACAGACAGGCGCGCACAGGAGGGGGGGGTGGCTGCTCTCCTACTCCTGCTGCTTCTCGTCTGAGCAAGATGCACCAGAAAATTTCCACCCGCATCCAGACTGTGCCCCGCCTTCCTTACTGTAATTAATATCCCAGGGAAAAGATACGCTCAGCTGGCGCCCATCTGCCAAGGCTTTGGACTCGTGGGCTCTGTCCCTGGGGATTCAGGGCCCGTTTCACCACCGTGGGGAGTGGGCATAGGCATCCCTGGGGATAGATTAACCTCACTTAGCTCAGCAGACAGCAGTGCTGAGCAGTCCCACAGGCAGAAGTAGGGATGCGCAGGACAGAAAACCTGGGGTGGTGCAGCCCTGCCAGCAGGGGAGGAGCGGGGAAGGGGTAAGGGTGGATGAATCCCAGCGGCAGTTAAGAGACAGAGGCCCACGCCACAGGCCTTCCTGGGGACGATCTGGCTCCACTCCCAGGCTAACCAGGGTGGGATGGAGGTGAGAATGAGCGGGATTTCTGAGATGGCTGAGTCACTCCTGGAAGGGAGAAATCGGAATAACCTAGGTGAAGTCTGGGGAGGAAGCAGGGGATCCAGGACCATGAGTCTGCAAAACCTAAGGTCCTCGGCCTAAGCCACTCCTGAGATGCGGAGGCAGAGGGAGTTCTGAAAAGACCTTCCTGTTCTCCTAGGGTTTTCTGGCCCCTCTGTGCCTCCCATATGTGACATCCCAGAGTCTCAGCTTCTTTCTCAGGGTCAGACACACCTTTCTGAGCTCTTTGTTCTCAGCCATGCCTGAGCATCTTGATCGTGCTTTCTGGAATGACAGGGCTACCTGTGCCTCGAGTTTCACCAAGAGCCTCCAAGTTAAGGGACAGCTGGGAAGACGCAGTGTGTCACGTGAGATACACAGAGCAGGTCAGGGAATGGGTGTCCTGGGATTGTCATCTGAGTCCTGGAGTCTCTGTCACTACAGCCTGTGGCACAGAGGCCCCGCCTCACTGTGCTGTGAACAGTAACCAGAATTCTTTCAGAAAACAGGAGGTCAGCACCATCCGCGGCCACCTGTCCCATTGTAGGCAAGCTCTGGCTGCTGGTACTGAGCCTACGCTGGCCTCGTTGGACTACCCACACCTGTATTCTTGTCCCTCCTCCGTGAGATGCTGACAATGTAAAGGAATGACCAGAGCCCCAACCCAGGCCAAGCCTGGCTAAGCATAGCTTGGCCCTTGGCCAAGGGGTGTGACTTTCCTCAGTACAGAGCTGGCCACCAAGGACACTGGCTCCCCAGTCTCCTTTCAGTCATCAAAGGGAGTGAGAGGAGAGCCCCATCTGGGGCTCTCTTGAAGGAGGAGCAGGTCAAGGAGCTAGTGGGTGGACAGTAGGTGGCCCTGGGAAAGGATGCTTGGCCATGAAGTCAGAAAGGAAGAAGTGAAGCTTCCCAAGGCCTTGGTGAGAGGGTACAGCCCAGCCCAGCCCACTCTGCAGGGACTAGGCACAACAAAATAAGCCATGAGGTGCTCTAACCCTCAGCAACACACACGGGAAGGTCCACACCCAGGGTCTCTGTGCTGTCTGCAATCAACCACTTCTGCCCCTTGTTTCCTATGGTCCACCCCCCGGAGTGACTGCTGCATCCCCCAGGACCGGCCAGGAAAGGCTAGTGCAGGTATAGGGTGTGCCAGAGGGCTGGGTTGAGAGTCTCCAGCCAGCAAAGCTGAGCCCTGTGTCCTGCTCCTGCCTAGCCCCTCCCAGATGTCCTGTCATCCCCGTGAAGAGACCAGCTGACCAGCACCACAGAGGGGTCTCCCCATTCTCCCTATGGCTCAGCTTCTCATCTCTCGTCCCGGGATCTATCCCCCCATCCTCTGGCTGCTTGTCTGATGGGGTCTGTGCTAATACAGACTCCTCTCAAGGTCTCCCACACCACAGCTCCCTGAAAACAAATCCACACTCCAGACAGATTCTTGTCTTCCAGGGAAGGCTACCTGAATCCCCACCGCCAGCGTCATCCTTATCGCTTCGTGTAACAAAGGAAGTAAATCCTAATTAATAGGAGACAGCACCATTCCAAAGCTGTGTTCCTGTTCTTGCATATCACATGATCACCAAGGGAGCAGGGGAGAGGAGGAAAAAAAAGGAGAAAGCCGCTGTCTAGCTGGTAGAATGCGGGGAGGGGGGCAGGCTTTGAGGACCACAGTCAGCCAAGCCTCAGGTCCTCCCTGGCAGGAGATATCAGATGGCCAGAGTGAGACCCGTGAACCCTGAGTGACAGTTTTCATTTCTACATCCCGGATACACAGACACTGTCTCCCTTCTGTGTGGCGGGAGCAAACTGATTTGTTCAGGAGAAATATGATGTTCTCGTGGTGTCCTGGGTATAACCCCGGTAGGGTGTGGTTATGCAGTCCCCACACAGGTGTTGGCACGGAGACTCCAGCAGCCCTAGGGATGCTGGCAGGGTGGTGGCCACCAAGGCCAGAAGACTCCCCGCCTTTGTGATTAGAAGTAGATCCTGGGCGTCGTCAACGACTCAGCCCCAGTTCCTTCATCTTAGGAAGGTCATTCACAGAAGAGTTCCTCAAATGGGAGGGGCATCAGGCTTTGCTGGGACCCAGGTCCTGGTCCTCCTGTTCTGCAAACCTGAACCACAGCCCTCTGGCAAGGCACACCCAAGTCCTGGCCCTCTGGATCTGTGGAGTCAAGTCTCGGCTCCCTGGACCGTCTGCTGCTGTGGCTGCTGTGGCTGCTGTGGCTGCTCCTCATGCTCCTGATCATTTTCCCCTCCCCTTCCTCCCTTCCTCCCCTCCCCCTCCTTCTCTGCTTCCTCTTCCCCCTCCTCCCACTTTCTTTTCTTCTTCCCCCTTCTCTGCCTCCTTCTCTCTCTCTCCTCCTCTTCCTCTTCTTCCTGCTCTTCCTCTTCCTTCCCCTCCCCGCCTTCTCTCTCTCTCCCCAACTGTCTGCTTTCAATACCTGGAGCAGGCTAGTGTTTCTGTCCCTGAACACGCAATAGATCATTGGGCAAATTGATCTATGGCAAATTGGTCATTTGGTCAATTGACTGTTGGCTCAATTGATTTCTAGCAAATCGCTGCAGAAACTCCACGGAGCCTGTTTAAAGATTCAGGAGGTCACGCATGGACACGTTGAGCACACAACCGGCACCCAGCTGCCACTCACTAGGTACTTACATGTCACTGTTGGTGCTGCTTGAGTGACCGTCCCCTGGGGCTGATAAGTGAGGACTGGCCTATGGGTGGGCAGCAGAGTCCTGCTGTTGTAGGAGGGACCTTCTATCTCTGAATGAGCATTTGATGCAGTAGGGACTTCTGTTTGGGAACAAGACAGACCAAGGCCACCAAGAGAGCCCATCATGGACCTCAGAATAGGGCTGGGGCCAGTCCCTCATCCTTCACCTTGACTCCAGCGCTGTCCCCTCAGCACGAGCCCAGGAAGGACACAGAACCAGTTTGCCTTCATTGTTGGTGTTGTCTCAGGAACTAGGACACCACCTGGGCCATGGAAAGTGTCCTGCACCTGTGAGAGGGAGGAGGGGGAAGCAGGGGAGGATGGAGAGAAACAGAGAGAGAGGGGGCCGGCCCTTAAAAGGAACCATCTCCTCCACAGCCAGGGAGCCCCACACTGTCTATGCTGTGGTACTGATGTGAGTGACTGCAGCATCCTTGAGCCCACAACAGGCCTCACCCCTTGTCTGCACCCCCCCCACTCTTAGACTCTTACAACAAATCCCTGAATGAGATAACACTGATGGATGCCACAGGAAGGGGTACAACGTGTGTGTGCGTGTGTGTGTGTGTGTGTGTGTGTGTGTGTGCGTGCGTGAGAGAGAGAGAGGAGAGAGAGAGAAAGAGAGAGAGAGACAGACTCTACCCTGCTGGGGTTTAAAAGTATGGAACATCTGACCCCTCTAGGATTCCTTTGGAGTCTCCCAGCATAGCCCGGTCCCCTTCTACCAAGCGGAGCAGCAGGTGACTCACAGAATATAACGATTTCCCAAGACCCTCAGTTTCTCTCTCGCTGTCCCTTATTGTACCTGCTGGATTCTAGCAGAGCAGGCTGCAAAATGACAGAAAGCCAACATCTCCACGCCCTTTGCTCTGGCTTTCATCCACCTGATTGCATGTGGCTGGAGCCCTGGAGGCCACTAAGCTGGAGAAATGTCAGAACTGTATTAAATTATTGGACAAGAGTGAACAGTAAGAGAACACTTGTCACCCGCCGGCTGCTGGGTCCCCGAGGCTTCTGCACAATGGTGGAGAGCAGGCTCCTGACCTGCCAGTGGCCTGCATGGTCACCCACTTTTACTGACCTGCTCTGTCATCACACTTGTGCGGCTGGACCTGGAGGAGTCTGGGTGCATCCATTCACAACCTGTCCCAAGCAATGGTTATGCCTCAGCCCCGCTATCCCCAGTCAAGGCGGGAAGGAGGGCAGCACCCACAGAATGACTCATCAAAGGCAGTTCATATCTGGAGTCTCTCCCCTTCTTTCAGTTTTAAGAATGTATTTAGCAGCAGTATTGGGGTATAGCTGAGACCCTGTAAGCCACTGTTTAAAATGTGCAGCTTGAGGAGATTGACACAAACATGCATAGTTATGAATCCATCCCCACCACCAAGACAGGGAACAAATCCGTTTTCCCAAATCTCCCTTGCTCCCTGGAGCAATCCCAGCGCCCCACTCCACCCACTGCCCCTCTGTCCATCTATCTGCTGCCACGAGAGATCAGATTTTAATTTCTGGAACATTATATAAAGGGAATCCTACAGAGAATCCTTCTTTCTCATCCCATATCCTCTTAAATTTAGCTATGTTGAGGGTATCAGTAGTGTGGGCTATCTTTTTACATTTATTTATTTAGTGTGTGACACATGCCTATGCATCTGCCTATGTATGTTTGTACCACAGCGTGCACAAAAAAGACAGAGGGCCACTTGAGTGCGTTGGCTTTCTCTTTATACCACGTGGGTCCTGGAGACCAGTCAGCCTAGGTGGCAAGCATCTCTACATTCCGGATCATGTTGGAAGTTCAGAGCATGTATGATGTGTGTATGTGTGTGGGCACCTGTTTGTCAAGGCATGAGTGTGGAGGACAGGGCACCTGCAGGAAGCTGACTCTGTCCTTCCGCCATGCAGCTCCTGGGAACTGAATTCAAGCTCTCAGGCTTGGTGGCAAATGTCTTAACTGTTGATCCACATCAAGGACAAGGCTGTGGGTTTTTCTTGTAAAACGATGCTCCATTGGACAGAAACACAGCAACTTGGGTCTCTTGGCACACCTCCGAGGACACTTAGGTCATTTTCAGCCTGACGAAGCTGTTGGGAGTCTTTGTGTATGACCCTTTGCACACACATGTGCTTTTTTTCCCCTTTGAACAAACGTTACACAGATAACAAAGGAACCCAGTCAGAGTTGGGTGCCCGTGTTTAAGTTAATACTGTCTTCTAAAGCAGTCCAGGGTGGGGCGCCTGTGTGAGACTCTGTCTTCCTGCGTCTTTCCCAAACACTGTCATTGTGACACCCCCTTCCCTGAACCCTGACTAATTCATTATCTTTGCTTACCTTCCAATACTATGTCTTTTTTTTTCTTTTTAACTAAAGTTTCTGTTAGACTCTCTGGTCAAATGTTTAATTAAGCTGGTGTTTTTCTTGTTATTAACTTTCAGAACTGTTATCTATTGTCCCTTATTAAATGTATGATTTGCAAATATTTTCTCCCACTCTGGCTTCTCCTCTCATTGTTCTTTCAAGGGAGGTTTCTCATGTGATGAAATCTAGCATGTCATCTTTTCCCTTCTCCATATGCTTTTGGGTTCAGTTATAGCATCTTTGCTTAGCTCAACATCAAAAATAGACTACCCCATGCTTTCTTCTTACAAAATTTTGACTAGTTTCTACAAGTTCTATGACCTTTAGGTTCAGAATCTGATTTAATTATGAATTTTGAGTTAAATTCTATATATGATGGGTGAGGCAGAGAGATAGCTATGTTTAGTGTGGGACATCCAGTTACTTAGGTAAAGATGTGGGGTCTCTTCAGGTTTTTCAGAATCTCATACCTTTGTCAAAAATTAACATCCCCCCCCCGTGTGTGTGTGTGTGTGTGTGTGTGTGTGTGTGTGTGTGTGTGTGTACTTCTAGGCTCTCCAGGTCTTCTGATCAGTTGTTTACCCCACCTAACCCCGCAGCATCTCACTTACAGAGGCTGTCTAGAGAATCCTTGAATGAGTTGGTATTCACCATCTAGACTTTTCCTCTCTGCATTTCCACAAGGCTTCTAGCAACAGTTCATCAGATTCGAAGACTGTTGGCATTTTGCTCGTGATTGCATTTCATCTGCAGATTAGGGGAAGGCTGATAGGCTCACGTTTGGAAAGCTGCCTCTCTATTTCAGTCCCTGTCTCTTTAGGTCCTCGAAATCTCACTCCATAGTGTTTAGCGTTCGAGATTAGCACATCCTTTGTCAAGTTTATCCTTGCCTGTTTAAAATTTGTATGCTAGTATCTGTGATATTTTAACTCTTCATTTCTGGTTTTTATTGCTATTCAGTATTGATCTTACACATTGCAGCCACTCACTTTTCCTGTAGAGCCCATTAGGTTTTCTACGTAGGCAACCTTGATATTGATGTCCATTCCTTTTCCCCTTTATCTCTTTTTCTTGCCTCCGTGTTTTGGTTGGGACCTCAGGGGCACATGTGAACAGTCACTGTGACAACAGACATCTGTCTTAACTTCTTGACCTTAATTTCGCATCAGGAATGTAGTTAGCTTTGGCTCTTCCGTATACGCTTGCTTTGCAGCTGAGTGGGGAAGCTTCTAGTTGGCTGGTAATGAATTCATATTAGAATTTATTTAAATAATTGGCACCTATCTTGATGATCATGCTGTTTTCCTTTTCCAGCTCCTTAATATGATGAATTACACTAATTGATTTTCAAATGTTAAAACTCATCTTGCATTACCAGGATAAACCCAGCTTGCTCGGGATGTGTTCTTTAGAAGTAAGCTATTAAATGTACTTTATAAAACTCTGGCCTCTGTAATCATGAAGGGTATTTCTAGAGTTTTTGCTTCTTGTGTCTGTCTGATCTGGTGTGAGTGGTGAGGGATGGACACACTCGCTCTTCTATTCTCTGTATTCTGTTCTCTTATGCATGCTAGCTCCTGGAATCTGATAGTGACATCCCCAAGTGAAGTCGGGACAGGAGAATGGGAGAGGGTGTGGGTGTTGCTGGGTGTGAGTGTGTAGGGGTTCATTGGAAATTCTTTTTTTTTTTAGTTTAAAGTTAGCCTGGTCTACTTAGTGAATTACAAGATAGTCAGGGCTACATAGAGAGACCCTGTCTCAATAAACCCTGCACTGTCCATTCTGTTTGATATTCTCTTCTGCAGTTCACATATTTGGGGAAGGTCTCCCATTTCACCCAAGTCGCCCCGTTTGCTGGCATCAAGTCCACTGCCATATCCTGTCCTGTGTATTCAGACTCCCAATGTAGCGAGGCTTCCCCATCTGACACAAGTCATTTTTAACCTTTATCTTTCTATTTTATTTCTAAACCATCTGCCTAGAGTTATATCAACTTTGCTAACTTTTTTAAAAAGAACTAACTTTTGGTTCTATTGATTTTCTGATTGGCTTTCTGGTTTCTATTTTATAGATTTCAGCCTTTTCCTTGATTTTTTTCATTCTTCTACCAACTTATCATTGAATTGGTCAATTTCCTCCAATGTCTTTTAAAAGACATGCTTGCATGTGTACATGCAAGTGTGTGTACGCATGTGTGTGTGTAGGTCCTTACATAGAGACCAGAAGAGAGTATCCAATGTTCTCCTCTGTCACTCTCTACTGTTCTCTTTCTAGACACAAAGCTCCCGCTTTCTCAACGAGGCTTGAAGCCAGCAAGCCCCAGAGTTCCTCCTGAGAGCTGAGGTTACAGACATGCATGGAGCACCTGGCTTGTTACATGGGTATTGGGGGCTCCAAATGTCAGTCTTCATGATTGCATAGCCAGCACTCTTAATGGCTAAGCCATCTCTTTAGCCCCTGGTCCTACTTTCTTAATTTGAGAACTGGCACTGTTTGGATTTGAAATGTTCCCCAAATGCCCATCGAGTGAAGGACAGGTGTCAATCTAGTGTACATGGATGAAGGACAGGCCATGAGCCTGGTGTGCATGTCCACAAGGTGAAGGACAGATTGTCAACCTGGTGTGCATGCCCACAGAGTGAAGAACAGGTTGTCAGCCTGGTGTGTATGGCCGCAGGATAAAGGACATGTTATCAGCCTGGGGTACATGTTTCCAGGGTGAAGGACAGTTATCAGCTTGAGGTACATGTTCACAGATTAGCATACATACCCACAGACTGTGGTAGATGCCTTACAGGGTAAAACATAGTTATCAGTCTGGGACACTATTAGAAAATAGGGAGACCCTTAAGAGGTAGAGCCCAGTGGTAGGAAGCTAGGTCATTGGAGGCTTGCCCTTGAAGGCGTACTGGCCTTTTGTTCCCTTCCTATCTTTCTTTTTGCTTCTTGGTTCTCATGAGGTGAACAGCTCCTCTCTCCCAGTCCCTCTTCCCATGACTGTTGCCATCACGGGCCTGAAATGATGGGTCCAGAGACCCTAAATAGAAAGCTCTGGAACACGGAGCCAGAGTCGGCCTTTGCACGTGTAAGTTGATGGTCTTGGGTGCTTGGTCACCGCAGCAGAAAGCTAACACAGAACCTGAAGTTCTCACCTTGAACGCTCTCTTGTTCTAAAGACTCAGCTGTTTAACAATGGAGTTTTCCTCTCCGGAGCATCTTGTAAGTTTTGGTATTATTTCCCTGGTCGCTCGATTCAATAATTTAAAATATTGATTCATTCTTTGACCCATGGGTTATTTACACCTATCCTATTTAACTTCTAAATATCTTGGAATTTTCCCAGATATTTTTTTCTTATTGAGTTTTGCTACCACTAAGGTCAGAGGACAGAATTTGTATGTCTTCAACTGTTTACATATTGAGGCTCAGGTCTGGTCAATACCAGAAACTATCCTGTACTCCCTTGAAAAGCATATATATTAGGCTCTTTCAGGGTGGAATGCCAGATCGGGTCAAGCTTATAATGGTTTAAGTCTTCCAAATATGGAGTGGCTTTTCTAGCTACTTCATCAATAACGAAAGCGGGCATTGGAATGCGGTTATAATTCTGCAGTGGTCTGTCTTCAGTGTGTGACTTCTGGGTCATGGGCCGCATGTGTTCTTATTTAACTTTCTGTAGGCCTGGCAGCTACTCGCTCAGGGTGGCCGTGCTATTTGACCTCACTAGTAGCGGTGAGCAGAAATTCTAGCTGACTTGTTTCTTTGCAAGCCTTGGTATTTGTAGCCATTCGAACAGCTGTGTGCTGGCTTCTCACTGGGCACTTCACAGGCAAGTTTATTTATTTAGAGACAAGGTCTCCAGCTTGGGCTGACCTCAAGTTTGGTTTGTAGTCTAGGAAAGGATGGCCTTGAACCACTGGTGCTCTCGCCTCTGCTCTCCACGTCCCAAGAGCTGGATTGCAGGCTTGCACCAGTTTACAAGAAGTGGTCAAGTCTGGGCTGGAAACCACAGCATTCAAGCCCTTACTCTAGCCAGCGAGTGTCACTTCCTAGGGTCCTGTGACTAAGAAGCCGTTTACAAGAATGCGCCTTTTCCTCTAGGGTCTGGGATCAATATGTAGCCTCATCTTGCATAATAAGCTCATGTGATGGCCACTTGGGTGTTGTCCTGGGGACTCATTAGAGCAGTGGGGGGCCAGAACCCTCAAATAGCCCGGTGGCTTGAGAGGAACAGTTCCTGTCCACAGGCCTACCTACAAATCATGAAGACATTTACAAAAAAAACTTTAAAAACCAATCTAGGAAGAACAATGATGATTGCCCAGCTGGCTTCCGAGACTGTCACATGTGAAGTCACATCTCCCCCAGACTCAGACTCTGTGAGTTTCAAGGTCTATTTAGTAATCGATTTGTGAGGAAAACATATCTTAGCACCTAGTGTTAAGAGTGCATAAGGCTTTTGCCAAGGTCCCGAGTTCAGGTCTCAGTACCCACTTGGCAGCTCATAACCACTTTTCTGCAACTCCAGTTCTAAGGAATCTGATGCCCCCTCCTGGCCTCTTTGGGTATTGTGTGTGTGTGTGTGTGTGTGTGTGTGTGTGTGTGTTTGTGTGTGTGTGTTGCACATGAATATATGCAGGCAGTCACACATACACAAAAAACAAAAGGTGAACACAACAAATGCACTTCTCAGGGTAAAGACACATTCAGCATCCTACACACACGTGCCTTTTTGGGATCAGGTCTCACTGCATATCTCTGACTTACCTGGAACTCACAATGTAGACTAGGGTTGTAAACAGACTGTGCTTTCATTTCCCAGCCTCCCAGACCCAAATAATCCCACAGAAACTATATTAATTACAACACTGTTTGGACAACAGCGCAAGCATATTCCTAGCTAGCTCTTATGTCTTAAATTAACCTATTTCTATTATTTTATATTTTACCACAAGACTCATGGTTTGTTACTTCACATCTTGCTTCTTGGGCAGCTTCATGGCATCTGCTTGACTCTTGCCTTCTTTCTCTCTGCATTCAGTTTAACTTTCCCACCTAACTCTATTCTGTACTACCATTAGCCTAAACACATTCTTTATTAACCAATGGTAATAAAATAAATTCATAGCATACAGAGGGGATCCCACATCATCCCCCCTTTTCTGTCTAAATATAAAGGAAGGTTTTAACTTTAACATAGTAAAATTGCATATAACAAAACAGGTATCAAATAAGAATTATAGTTATATTTAGTCTATTTGTATCTGGCAAAATTAAAGAAAATATTCTATTACCTATTTTATACTTGTGAGTCTACAGTTTCATATCTAATTTATCTTTTATCATAACTAAGGAAAACTATAACTATAACTAACTGTCTTTCTGCTTACTTAGATAGTATTGTATCCTTCTGGGGTCTTTGATGGAGTTGAAGATTATCTAACTGAAATACATCTCTGTATATCTAGAAAATCTAACTAACATGACTACAAGTTTGACGATTATAAATGACTATTAATCTGTACTTTTAAATTATATATTACATTTTTAAATGAACTGTGTAAACATAATACCTTAAATAAGTGTATAAATATACATATAACAAGATTGACATTAAATTTGCATCAATTAAACCCAAGTCCAAACCAATGTAAAGTATCCATTTCTATATCACAGGCTGGCCTTGAACTCTCAGAGATCTGCCCCTGCCTCCCAAGTGCTGGAATTAAAAGTGTGTGCAACCAAGACTAACTCATTTACTCAATTTTTTAAAATAGATTTTACTGTTTAGGGTAGTTTTACATTTATAAAAAAAACTGAGCAGAAGGTACAAATTCCCTAAACTTCCTGTCCCCACAGGAAAGCAGCTTCCCAGATTACCAACCCCTACCTTAGTGACTTGCTTATGGTACTCAGCCTGCATGGCACCACCTCTGTCTCCTAGAGCCCAGAGTCAGCATCCTGGCTCACTCTGGGAGTCCCATAGTGATGAATTTGGACAGATGTGTAAGGACTTGTGTCCACTGTGGCCACTCTGTTTCATGAAAACGGATGCTACTGCCTTGGGGGAACCAAGTACCTGCCTCTCACCCTCCACAGCCAGTCATACAGTAACAGGAAGAAATTTCTGGATCTCTCGTGAGAAGGATATTGGTGGGTCTGGAACAGAGGGCTACCCCAGGGCTTGGACTACTGAGTAGGGCAGAATGTACTAGAAGAACAGTTGATGGCACCAGTCTCGTTGCCCCTTGCTTCTCCACCCTTTCCCAGGGCCCTGGTTCATCAACTACCCTTCCACATGAGATTCCCTGGAGAGCTCACCCCTTTGGCAAGGTCTTTGAGCTCCCCTTTCTCTGTTCTCAGTCCAGTGTGGCTTTCTCTTGCGCTTCCACCTTCAGATTCTTCAGGGGTCTCTTAGGCTGGTAAGATGGCTCGGCAGGTGAAGGCTTCTGATGAATTAGCCTGGGGACCTAGCTCGAGACCCACATACATGTAGGTGGGAAGAGAGAACTGACTCCCCAAGGCTGTCTTCTGCCAACCCTGGGGGACCCGTGCCTCATTCCCCACATCATAAGGACTCAAGCACACGTGATTGTGCACACACGTCAAAAAGAAACAAAAGAGCCCCTTGCCCAAGCATCATTCTCCCAAGAATCTCATTTCTCCCAGGAGAATGAAGCTCAGAGAGGCAGGGAAGATGTGCAAGTCACCCAGTCTATTGGGGCCAGTTCAGGACCACAGCTTGGACCACACGCTCCTGAGTCTCTTTGACTGACTCAGTTAAAGTGGGGTACCCTCGGCTGCTTGGCCTTGGGCACCTGGCATCGGTGCTGGGTGGGTCTTGGTGCCAAGCAGGCTCTTTTGTCTCTAATCTGGTTCCTGCTTCTTTCTCTTCATGGTTCCAATTTCAGAAGCAGTTTTTGGGTCTGTGTTTTTAATTCTCTTGTTTTTCATTATGCTTTCTCTCTGGGTAATCTGAGGCTTGCAGGCAGCTAAGTACGACGTGTACATTAAAATGAAATGCAATAAAAAATAATTGAACATATTTCTTTCATGTCTGAGTGGTGAATTAATCTCCCTGGCACATCCTGGATTCCTCTTTGTTCCTTCTGCTTTTTGTCTGAAATTTTGCTCCCTTCCCCCAAATCTCTGGCATCTGAACAGACCCGCCCTCCGCCGGGCCTCTGCACGTTGGAAACACATACACATTCCTGCCTCTGCAGCCTGTGTCCCATGGAGGATAACCTACGTCCCCGAGGCTTAGAAGAGGCTGCCAGTGTCCATATTGGCATGCACCCAGTGGGGGAGACTGCTAGGGAGTCGAGAGGCCTCTGTCAGTGACGAGTGAGGTGCCGTGGAACAGCAAAGGAGTCTTTTATTCTGCAGTAAGTCCTTTTGGGAAAAAAAATGCCTTTTGGGAGACTCTCTCTTCCATAATCAGTTTTACCTTCAACACTCCCCAGGGCAGGTCTAGGCTACAGGTGCACCACTAAGTTATCTTTGGAGAAGGGGATGGGGCAGCTGGCATGGCTTGTCCCCAGATCAGGAGGAGCACACAGGTGTACATCTGCGGTTGCACCTTGAGTTCAGAGTTTAAGTGTGAAAGGAAAGGGGGCATCCATGCCGCCAACTATCCTCAGTGTTGACTGGTGAGTGTCCCGGCAGGGTGGGGTCTGGGTTGATGGCCAAACCCAGAGGGGACGGAGCCTCACTCCCGAGTCAATGCTCCGCTCACCTCCCACTGGGATCATGGGATTCAGAACTACCAGATCTATCTGAGGTATAGCTGTTCCCTAAGGCATCTGCCACCCCGGGAGGTTGTGAAGGTGACATGGGGTCACATGGAGATGCCTGGCACATAGAGTGTCCACACTGTCCTATAGCGCAGTGACTCCACTCATCTTCAAAATGAGCTCATGGCCCTCGCTCCGTCCCTCCATAAGCAGCGTGGGCAAGGTCAGGAGTTCGTGCCTGTTGATCCTTTCAGAGTGTCAGAGCCTTGCCTGTGCACACTCATGTGACTTCCCACCTCTTCCAGGGGAGTACTTCTTTCATTCTTGTTTTACAACTGGAGAACCGAGGCTTAAGGAGGCGACCCCAGGTCCACTGAGAGCAAGCGATGGTCAGATTGCACGGCTATACCCTGTCCTTCTGTAGGACTCTGGGTGGAGCTGGATCACATAGGTGCCCAGGAACCTGTCCCCATTCCAAAGATCATCTGCATCCAAGCTGGTGCCTGGGCTTGTGTCTCACCCCTTTTCTCTGTCCCTCTGTCTCAGGATCCCAAGAAGCTGCCCGTGGCATGAGGAAGGCTCTCCTTCTTCCCCAGGACCGTAAATGTATGCATTCTGTGTCTTCAGTAGTGGGGATACACAGTGACCAGGCTGGTATCCACGTCCTGCTGGTGTTTCTTTGAAAAGCAGCACACACTTACACAGAAAAAAAAACATATGCTAATGATGGATAATTATTCTGCATATTCATAGACAGGTCATAATGTGTAAAACCCACTTCCCACGATCCACACCCACAGACAAACCACAGCTCTGTAGCTGCATGGAGACTCCTTGTTCTCTCAGTAATGGGAGCACTGACATTGTACACTGCAGGGGCCCTCAGCTGTTACTGTTGCTGCCCCTTACTGACCTGTGCCCGTTGCTTCCCTGCCCAGCTTGTCTGGCCCTCCCAGCTTCTCAGAGAGGCTGTTGAGTCACTCAGGAGAGATCAGGGGAATCGTGGAGAGCCGTCCTCCCACTTTTTAGACAAGGAAGCTGCAGCCCATCCCCCCTAAGTCACCCTACACTCTACTAGTCAAACAAATGTCACGGTGTGCAGGCTCTGTGCTAGGATCTGGGGAGGGGGGTCCACGAACCAACCCAAGTCTTCACTCTCACAGTCCTATTGCTGTGATAAAACACCATGACCAAAGCAACTCGGAGAAGGAGGGATTTACTCAGCTTACACTTCCAGGTAATAGTCTATCACTGAGGGATGAAGTCAAGGCAGAAACCTGGAGGCAGGCGCTGATGCAGAGACCATGGAGGAGTGCTGCTTACTGGCTTTAACCCCATGGATTGCTCACCCTGTTTTCTTATAACACCAAGACTACCAGCCCAAGGGTAGTTCCAGGCACGGTGAGCTGGGCCCACCTACAGCAGTCAAGAAAATGCACCACAGGCTTTCCCACAGACCAATATGATGGGGGTACTTTCTCAATCAGAGTCCCCTCTTCTCAAACGACTTTGGTTTGTGTCAAGTTGACATTAAAATAGTCAGCACAGGCCTGTAAATGCCAGGCAATGAGGGCCACCAGCAACCTTTCAGAGGGCAAGGGAAGAGAGTGGTATAAAGAGGCACAGAACAGCCTAGCAAAGACCCCTGATGGTCAGATGACTGCTGTGGTTTGAAACTCAATCCCAAACTCCAGGTATTGGGAAGTGGGATCAAGAGTAGCTGGAATTTTCTGTCTTGCCTGGTCCCGCAGCTGTTCAGTCCCAAAGAAACACACAGAGGCTTATATTAATTATGAACTGCTTGGTCTATTAGCTCAGGTTTATTATTATCTAGCTCTTACAACTTAAATTACCCCATAATTGTTGTTTATGCTTAGCCACATGGCTTGCTATCTTTTCTCAGTGAGGCATTCTCATCTTGTTTCCTCTGAATCTGGCTGGGGACTGACTCTCTGCCTTTTCTCTTCCCAGAACACTCTTAGTCTGGTTGCCCTGCCTATATTTCCTGCCTGGTTACTGGCTAATCAGTGTTTTATTAAACTAACGCGAGTGACAAATCATTACAGTGTAAAAGAGCATTATCCCAAAGCAGTCAAGTGGGTGGAGCTTAAGTCATGGGGCTCCACCCTCATCAGTGGATTCAGGTGAGTTATAAAGTGGGTGGGCTGAAGACTTTGCAGTTGCTTACTTGCTCTCCCCTTGTGATACCCTCTGCCCAGGCATGATGCAGCAAGAAGCCCTTCTCAAAGATGACCCTCGACCTTAAACTTGTGGCCTTAGGAGCCTCAGGCCCCACATGCTGATATTGCTTGTAATTTGCCCACTTTGGGCTTCTGCGACCACTGCATAGAATGAAGAGGCAGTGGGCAACATGCACTGATGGAGGGGAGGACAGACCCAGGAGGGCACTTGGACCCATCCCCACTTCCTGGCCGGCTTTCTGGCTGGAAGGCAGACAGCATAGCATGGAGAAGACGCAGAACAGAACAGAAGTATGGAGACAGAAGTGACCTCTCCAGGGCTCCCTCCACTGAGCCCGAGCCACCTCATGGCCAATCCTATGTCCCATGAGGCAACACGCTGGAGAAACTGAGTCACAGGGATCCCAGCTGTCACTGAAGCTCCTCACGGCTCCCATTCACTTGCCTATCCATTTAGCAGTATTTACCGTGTGCTGACTTGGAACCAGGCCAGAGTCTAGGCTGGAGGTACAGCTGGGCTAAAACTGGTGGGTACAGGACAACCTTGTGGGTACAACCTTGTGGGTACAGGACAACCTGCTGCTTGTTTTACAGCCCTCAGAATATCACGGCTGTGTGCATCTGCACCTGTCCTGGATCTGTCCCTTACCATGAGGTCCTCTGCTGGGTGCCTCGCAGCCTCTATGCTGTAATTTCTTCCCTGCTCCTGGAAGGATGCCTCCAATGTCCCCTTTGCTGTTAGGTACCCAAAGAGACATACAGCTCACAGTACCAGGTCTAAGTCCAGGCTTCTCCCCGACCTTGTCCTACACCCCTGCACCTTTTGTCCCAGTCATGTGATGGCCCAGAAGTGTCCCACAAGCCTAGCCTCCTGCTTGGTGGCCTTTCCCTGGTCACTTGGAGCATGACCTTCAGTGTGCCCCCATCAGCTTCCCTGGTAGAAGTCCTGTGTTACCCAGCTCTGGTCAGCTTGTCCCAGCTCTTCAGTGAGCATAGCCTTCAGTGAAAACTGCCTTGTCCCCAGCGTTCACCAGTCCCCAGCCCACTTCTCTCAGCGACCTGTCTGCACATTCTCTGTCTCCAGGACCCAGCTGAAACTGGACTTTACAGCTGTCACATGATATTATCGGCCATGATGGTGGGAATTAAGTGGACCATGTGGAGCCATAAATCTGGCTAATTCAGAGCTGACAAGGAAGTGAGGAGGCCACAGCTGCCCTCCTCCCACTCTGCCCCATGCTAGGCCTGCCAGGTCTCTACCCGGTGAGCAGCATTAAACACAGCTGCAGAATGGCTGTTTATGGACTCCTGTGGATGGGCACCGTTGCTCTCAAGCCACCAGGCCATTAGAGAGTTCTAGTCCTCCACTACTCCACTGCCGGTCTCCAGGACAACATCTAAGTGGCCATCTTGTGGGCCTGTCTTACTAGATGAAACTACATTTTGATCCCAGACCTTCGTGCAAAAAGCTTCATTCCTGTAAATGGCTTCTCAGTCACAGGACCCGAGGGAGTGATGCTCACTGGTTAGAGCAAGGCTTTGAATGTTTGTGGTTTCCTGCCCAGACCTAACCACTTCTGGCTAATACTTCTGGCAAGTTACTCAACCGCTTGGGGCCTCGTGAGTTTTCCTGCTTGCAAAATGGAAGTTGCCGCAATGACTACAATAGATTGTGCTGAGGATTTGACAATGTGAAGCAGCTGGAGGCAGATTCCTGGGCTCAGCTGACACTTACATGGTGTGTGCAAAACCCAGACAGACCCCTCTGTGGCTCAGGTCCTCCAGTATCACACCGAGGTACCACATTCTCTTCAGGGTGTTGCTGGGATGTCTGACACAGCGAGCCGTGGACACTCAGAACAGGCAAACTGGCAGGTCTCTATTGCTATTACTCTCCTGCTCTGAAAAAATACCATGCCTTGTCTATAAGCATCCTGCATCCTGCTCCCAGCACAAGGTCCAGGCACAATGGAAGTCTTGAGGAGCTGGGTTAAGCAAAATAAAATAATAAAATAAATAACTTGGGAACACTGTTTGGGTTCCAGTGTGACCTTAAATGAGTTTCTAAACTTCTCTGAACTTCAGCATCTTTTTCTGTAACATAGTGGGTGGTTGGACAGGACAGCCACAGCACAGCCTTCTGCTGACATAGATGTGTGAGGTGCCTAGGGAGGAACCCTGCACCCGGGAGATCCCACTCAAGGCTAACAGTTCCTATTTCCACCTGAGGGGAGCGCTGCTTGAAGAGTGCTCTGAAACCTCCGTTTCTGCCACCGCCTTAGAGTCCAAGATACTAAATTGCACATTTGGGAACAGACACAGTATGGCTGTGCTAAATTATGCGGGGCAGACAATTAGAGGACAAGCAATCTATAACAAAGAGCTAATGGGGCGGGGCAGAGGCCCGAGCGCCCCTGGAGCCGACAAGGAGGAAGGGTTGCAGAGGCTAGTGCTGCCCACTGGGAGCACAGCTGGGCCAGCGAGGTGCTCTTGTTAGCAACTTTGGGACTTCATTTTACGTGAGCAATGCACACTTCTTGTAAAACGCCCGGAACATGCAGGCTGTGCGCAAATCACGATCATCGCTCGCCCGTGTTAGAACGCGGGAGAGTGGCTGTCCAGCCTGGAGATGGTGGGTTCCTGTGGGAGGAGGGAATGCGCTTGCGAGTCTGTTTGAATGGTGCCAGATTAGCCCCAAGGTGGGGACTGGCTTGGACAACAGGCAGGCCGGTAACTGGGTGGATGGGGCACAAATGGCGGATCCTGGCGGAGACAAGGTGGCTGGTGGATTTGTGAGGCGTACTACACAAGCATTCGGATAAGATGGGCTGAGGCGATAGTCTCCCTGTCTCTAGAAACAGGGTCACCTGGTGATCTTGTTGCTTGTGTCTGAGGTCAGCAGGGAAGGACTGGTTCCTCACAGGGAAGCTCTCTGATGGAGGTGTCCCATCTTGATGTGTGCATCTGCAGGCTGCTATGGAGAAGAAAGATGGAAGCATGGTGTTTGGTCTGGCTCCAAGGTATTCCTACCTAAGGGGGAAACTCCACTTCATCCCGTTGGCCAACCCTAGATGAAGGCTGAGGGGGACATGTGTCCTCTATACCTGAAGGAGTATTGGATTCTAGTAACCCCAAATACACCCTCTGTATGCACAGATTCAGATGGGCGTCTGACCCCAAGTTCCACTATGATCCACCCCTGTCCCCTGATATGCTCTGGAAATTGTAGAGTGGTCCACACTTTACTTAAATTCCTAGTGTTAAAGTTTGGATGGCTTCAGTTGTTTATCTTTCTCGAAAGTAACATTGCGGTGACTTTCATCCTTGAATCTTCTATAAGGAGATAGCAAAACTGTCTGAGTCTTTAAATGCAAATACCAGCTATTCTGGGAGGGCACAGCCCTCCACGACTTCAACATAAACCGAGGTCTGTGATCTTCTTCGGGTCTCCAGCCTCCTGTCCCGTCCCCACTGTCTTCATTCTTGGACTCTCACAGTGGCTTCCTGGCTGGTGGCTGCCTTTCCTCCTACCTTGTCCCAGCCCTAGTTCTGCCCTCTCCTCCTTCAGCAGCCAGATTGATCCTAATGAGACTTAGGTCCCAGGGGCCTCTGCTCCTAGGTCCCAGGCTCCAGCCTCACTCAGGCACAATCTGCTGACTGCAGCCCTGTTCTGTGGTCTCCACCCCTCTTGCCTGTCAGCCCACCTCATCGTCCTTCCTCTGCCTCCTCCATCCTCTCCCCCTTGCTGGATACTAATCTGCAGTTCCTGCCCAGGCTTTGTCCAGCTATTTCCTCCAGAGCAACCTCTTCCTGGGTCTGCCTCCTCTTCTGCCCTTTCCAGTCCCGCCTCAGCGTCACCTGCCCTGAAAGCCCCTCATTGACCCTGGGACCCTTCTCTACTCCTCTTGGTGTCTTTTTATTCACGTGGGTCTTGTCCCAAACTCTGCCCCTGAAGCTCCTTGTGATGTTCCATGGTGTTGTAAAAGCACAAGGGACATAGCAGTGATTTTGTTCTGTGTGCATCCAGACCCTAAGGTAACTGTGTGTGTGTGTGTGTGTGTGTGTGTGTGTGTGTGTTTCACATGCCCTTGAAAGTGTGTTTGTGGGCCTTCTTTTCCTCTTCCCCAGACCACTCATCATGGCAAGCTGATCACCTCCAATCTCATAGATAGACAGACTCTGTCAGGTTCCAAGGTCTGGGCCCTGGCGTCTCCTGTCCTCGGTCTCATGAATATCCGACCCTATTCCAGGAAGGGCATGAGGATGTCCAGAAGTATCAGAGGACATCCCCACACCATGGTGGGACTGAGAGGATGGCTGGTGGGGAGGGAGGCACATGGGGTCTCAGAAGATTTGATGCTCCCTCCATGGGGCCTGTGTGCTCAGCTTGTGTAGCTAGCAAAGCTGGGGGCAGTTGTCCTCCCTGGTCAGCTCCCACTGCCTCCTCTTCCTGGTCAGCTCACCATCAGGACCCACAGACATCACCCCCTGCAGAAACCGAACCACCTACTCAGCAGGCACACTGGAGTCTGTAGAAGTGGCAAAGACTTCCCTGTCCTGTGCAGGGCTCAGTTGCCAGGAGTCCTCTGTGCTGGGGAACAGTGCCCCAAGCTGGTGAAGGTTCTGGAAAGAGGAGGGCCATGCAGGTTGGGGTTGGACTTGCCACCTGTGTTTTTCCCAACAGATTCTGGTTAGCGACTTCCATTCCTGCTTTCACATTCCCAGCCTGAAGGACCACCAGCTTACCGTCTTCTTCCTGGGTTTTTCCCATCGCCGAGGTGGTACCTCCAGTCGATCCTCCATCACCCTTTTGCTTTGACCAGAGGCCTGCGACTTCTCTCTGCTACCTTCCCCTCACCCTCCCCTCACCCCAATCCCACTAGTCACCAGTCATCAACATCATGCCCCAGGAATATTGCTCCGACCCCTTTCCCTGCCCCCTGACATGATGCCACTATGCTTGATGCCACATGGCTTTCTGTGTTGCCACCTCAATGCCCACTGCTGCTTCAACACCTTCATGACCAACAAGGCACATCTGGCACCTTGTTTGCTTCCTGCTGTGCGCAGAATAAATCCAGATGTTCTCCTTGTCTGGTGTTGAGGTTGTACAGTCTAGCTCTGTGCCCTTCTGAGGTCCAGGTCTCTGCTGTGTATGGACTGGTCATACCAAACTTTTCCGATGGCCAAACCTCTGAGCATGAGCTCTTCCCTCTGCCTGGAGTGTTTTCCAGGCGTCTCCCTGGGCTGCCTTGAGTGGGGTATGGAGTTTCAGGTTTTTCCCAAGAAGTCCACGTGACTTTCCCCACCCCTGCCCCGGGCATGCCCCAGTTGGTCCTCTCATAAGGTATGGGATTCCCTGGCGGCGATCACTTTAATGGCGAGAGTCCTACTCAGCTAAAGTCCACGGAGATGCATCTACTTTCATTACTGGTTCTAGACTTAGCACCCCAAATACATGTAATGAGAGTCAGGTCCAAAAGAAACTCAGAACAAATGGCTAACTACTGAGGTGCCCATTAGCATACCAAAGTTCACGCCTGGCCTCCAGGCTCCCTCAGCAAGTACCTGTTACACAGTTCATGCTGGCATCCTGGCTACCCTCAGCTCTCCTCGCCCCACCCTTACCCTAAACGTCTCCAACTCATGGGCTTCCCTTCCTCAGTTTCTTATATATCCCTACCATTTCAACCATGCACTCTCTTGGTCCACTTGTGCCCCCCTCTCTCGGTCCTCGCTCTTAGTCCTCTCTCTTGGTCTCTTTGAATCCCTCTCTCTTCTCTTCCTCTCTTACTCTTTCCCCTCTCCTCTCATGCCCGGTTCAGTCTGCTGATTATATTTGCTGATTATATTTAGTTCATGACTTCGTTTCCCTGCTCTGGACTCTTCCAGATGCACCTGGATGTTCTCTATGTCATATCTACAATTAGAACCTCCCCCTCAACCATACCTTGGAGTAGTCACGTTCTCATTTCATTCACGGGGGACCTCTATCTGTCTGGGGCCTGTTGAGACCAGAAGGGGAAAGGAAAAGGCCCCTGTGAGAGGAAGTGGGTAGCAGGGACAGGCATGTGAGCCAGAGTGAGTAGCCCATCAGAATGGGCTGGAGGATGCACCCATCTTTGGTAACAGCCAAGGATGGCCAACAGTGGTCTCAGCGATCAGGACACTCACTAAGGAAGAAAGTCACCCTGATTGGTCTAACTCCTCTTCCTTCAATTTGGCCCTACTCTCTGTCCACAGCCATAGTAGAAAGTTCTGAGCATGGTCAGTTGCCATAAACAATCTTAATTTTCTCTGTCGCTGGCCTCATTTTCCTGGGTAGGATTCTTGTGGGGCTAGGGGCCATAGCGCTAGACAGGGAAGTAACAAGCCCTGGATGTCCTCCGCATTCATGCAGGAGTCAGTGAGAAGGGACATTAGGAAACAAATGGACTGTGAGCTAAGTGGCAACCAAATGATAATGGTGCTGGAGCCGGCACTCTTCCCATTGCCTCCTCAGCACCGCCATTTCATCCCTCGTCCTTTTGCATAATTGGGAGACAGCATTTTCTTGGCAACATGATTCCATGAAGACCTTCAGAGAGATGAGGCAGGGCCGACAACAAGCTTTCACTTACAAGGATCAACGACGCCATTTCTCAACTGGCAAAGGGGGGAATGGCAGCTAAGACTCTCTCAGGGCCAAGTAATGTTGGAGATGGAAAGAGGGGTGGGTGACCCAGGCCAACAGGGGCTGATGCAGGGCTCACTCCACACCCTGCTGTTCTTTCTGGATCCTCAACCGTCAAGTCATGTCCTCAGCCCCACACTGTCAACAGTGCTGTTTGTTCTAAGCCGACCACTTGACATTAAGTTACATCTGCTCATGAATTTTCTCTATCTCCTCCTGCACGCGTAGCAAGAGGACTGACTTAGGCTATTTAGAAAGAGACCGAGTTGGGTGTCTCCATTTGTTGTGGGTTCTGGGGGTTAAACTCTGGTTGTCAGGCTTAGTGCCAAGTACTTTGACCTATAGAGTGATCTTGACATCCAGAAAGAGCTTTATTTAGCTGACTGGGAGGCTGAAAGATCAGCATGGTGCCTCTTCTGGTGAGATCTATGGCAGGTGGTAGAGCCTGGAGAGAGGAAATTACACACCTGGAAAGGAGGTGGGGAGGGGGAGAGGGGAGGAGCCAGGCTTGCTTTATAGATCTGTCATCCCTTTGCCTCTTTCAAGGGCAAGTCTCCAGTGACCCCCAAGGCTTGCCACTAGGCTCCACCTCTTAAAGGTCTGAAGGCGTAAGTCACAGACAATCCTACACCAGTTTGGAATTATGATTAATAGAATGGTTATTTATTCAAAGGGGAAAAAACTTACAGATTACCGTCCCAGACAACAGCCCCTCCGCGCGAACAGGAAAGGAGTCCAGGAGCCGGAAGCGGAGCCGGAAGCCAAAGAGGGAGTGGAGGACAGCCGCTGCTTTTTTTAAAGAGAGAGAGACCGCCCCAATGGGTTGGTAACTCAGCGGCGATTGGCTGAAGGAGCGGAAGGAACTCCCACAGCATCTCCCCCTTTTGTTTAAGTAAGAGAGTTCTAAGCCTACTACGAAATTATATACAATAAGTACAAACCTACGAAATTATATACAATAAATACAAATATCCTATTCTAACTAGCTTAAGTCTTGTATAACAAATAACTTGGCCAAGTCATGAAAGGAAAGTAATTACATTTATATAATCTTCAATCCCATCGAAGATCTGAGAAGGGAAATAATGTTATCTGAGTAATTAGGAAGTGCAATCAAACAACTTCCAGAACATGTAACAAATCGCAGAGACAACTGGCTACCTGGACAAACACCCAAAGTCACGTTTGCAGCGTTGAAGCAACCAACTTTGGCTAAGGCCTGATGCAACTGACATACCATTTTCAAAGGCAAGAAACTTCAAACTATCTTACCCTGTCTTGGCAGGATATGACAGTCCTGTTTTATCCATTTACGGATATTCTGTAACTCTGTCAGTAGTTGAGGTATGAGCATTTCTTTACCCAAAGGCCAGTTCTGCCAAGAAGAAAGGCTCCAGGTGGAGTGTCTTTGGTGCTCAACATTCTCTCGGGAATAGATCAGTGTTGCCAGGAGTGATTGTGTCTCCCTACCACAGGGAAAAGGCCATTTTCTACAGCTCTTTGAAGAGGTTGAAGATTATCTATCTATACTGAATATAATCTCTATGTATCTAAAGAACCTGATTAGTCTAATTATAAATGACAAACTTAGATGACTGTTGATCTATATAATCTCAATATCTATCTAACTTAAAGACTGAGATAATAAACAACTGTGAAATAAATGAGGACAATGTGACCTCCAAATATAAACAATGTGCAAGTATACATTGCAATATGGTAAATATATATATCAATACATAAACAATATATAAGTATCTTAATCAGAGGTAGAAGTGTACAATGCAATATGGTAAATATACATATATCAATACAATATATATATACCAAAACATAAAAATGTTTTAAACAGAGGTAGAAGCATGCATGCATAAAATAGTCAACATAATTTAACTTTGTATCAATATATAAGAATCGATACCAATATGTTTGTCTAAAAACAATAACTCACAAGTACAAATCTATTATCCCATAATCCAATTATCCCTCTTTTTTTTAAATTTTCCTGCGCTTATAAAATTCCTTCCCCAACCCTCAACCATATACTAATTATAACCAACCCCTAAATGATGACCCTAAACCCAAGGACAAACTTTACTGGGAGAGGAGACGTCGTTCTCTAGAATTACTTCCAGCTGTCATGGGGGCGATGTTCTTTCTGGGGGATCCTGTGAAAGTAAAATGATGGTTAAATTTCAAGATCAATGTCTTTTAAAATTGCAAATAGTCTCTGAGTATTTTGTGGAGGTCTGGCCAGAATGTTGTACAAGATGTGCACCATTTCAGCACGTTGGAACCGTCTTGTGCAGCTGGTACCCAAAACAGGTCTTGTAGTAGCGCTATCAGTATCATGACGTCATATCAACCAGGTGGAGTTGTTGTTATGGGGCCCCATCTTCTTCCTGGAAACTTCAAATGTCACTGAAAACTCATTGTTCATTGTGGAAAACTTAAACATTAATTATATAGACATATACAGAAATACATATATTCAATGAAAGACATGATAGATATATTTAATGAAGGTATGATAGATATGAAGAAAAGCAAAGATGTTTTCTAAACTCATATTTCTTTCTGTCCCATATCATGGCTCTTGACATGAGACAGAAACTCCAGAAACTCTGGATTTTTCTTTAAACAACAGGCTTGGAATTAGAGAGGGACTGAGCCAGAGTCCAACTCTAAAACCAGCTCTATAAATTTAGAAATATGATTTAGTATATGGTACTTACAGAACCTATTCAGTTTTCTTGATAGTCCCTATTGGGCCATTATTTTCCATCTGTCAGTATTCAAATATCCAGGGTCCCTTGAATTTTTCAAAGACAAGTGTTTTCCTGTGGAGATAAGAACAGAACCCTGCCCCCATTCTATATGTTTTTCTTACCACCTGTATGAATATCATCATTGTAGATGAGCTGTCATTTCTCCTTTCCAAGAGGTTTCTCCTCTTCAAATCGAACCTTTATTAATTTTGATGGTATCCACAATCTTTCTTCTCCTGTGGAAACAAGAGCAAAACCCCTTCCCCAACGTAGCACATCTCCTGGCTTCCATTGAGAGGTCAGCACATCTTTGAAATAAACAGGTTGGTTTAGTTCAGAAGTTTTTTCCATTATCCAATGCCTCTCTGCTGCTGTTGTTCCTTTCTCATTAGCATTAAGAAAATTCAAGGTTAATAAAGCATTATGCAATCTATTTCTGGGGGTATCTTTTGTCCCTTTCTGTTTGTTCAGCATATCCTTTATAGTACAATTTGATCTTTCTATAACTGCCTGACCTGTAGGATTATTTGGTATACCTGTAACGTGTTTTATATTATAATAAGCAAAGAAGCATTTCATTTTCTTAGATACATATGCTGGACCATTGTCTGTCTTTATTTGTGCAGGTATACCCATGATGGCCATAACTTCCAATAAATGTGTGATTACCGAATCAGCCTTTTCTGAGCTCAGGGCAGTTGCCCATTGAAAACCTGAATACGTGTCTATGGTGTGGTGTACATATTTTAATTTACCAAATTCCATAAAGTGGAACACATCCATCTGCCAGATTTCATTCCTTTGAGTACCCTTTGGGTTACTCCCTGCAGGCAATGGTGTTTGATTATAGAAAGAACAAGTAGGACATCTCTTTATAATGTCCTTAGCTTGTTGCCATGTAATGGAAAACTCTTTCTTTAAGCCTTTACTATTGATGTGATGTTTTTTATGAAATTCTGAGGCCTGCAGAATGCTTCCAATCAATAATTGGTCAATTTCAGCGTTACCTTGTGCTAGAGGCCCAGGCAGACTGGTATGGGACCGGATGTGTGTTATGTACATTGTACAAAGCCTATTCCTAATTATGTCCTGTACCTGGATAAACAATGAAGTCAACTCTGTGTCATCTGGTATGAATTCAGCGGTTTCAATATGCAAGATAACTCTTTCTGCATATTGTAAATCTGTAACTATATTAAGAGGTTCTTTAAAATCCCTTTGCACCATAAGAATGGCATATAATTCTGCCTTCTGGACAGAATTATAAGGGCTTTGTTCCACCTTACTCAATTCTTCCGATTTATAACCTGCTTTCCCTGATTTATTTGCATCAGTATAAAATGTCCGGGCTCCAGTTATTGGAGCATCACGTACAATTCTAGGAAGAATCCAAGAAGTTCTCTTTATGAGGTTAAGTCTATCACTTTTGGGATAGTTGCTGCTAATTTCTCCCAAAAAATTAGCCCAAGCTCTTTGCCATGGTTCATTATCTTCCCATAACTTTCTTATTTCCTCAGTAGTAAAAGGCACTATAATTTCTGCTGGGTCTATACCTGCTAGTTGACGAAGTCTCAGTTTACCTTTTATAATTAATTCTGAGACCTTTTCTACATAAGTTTTTAATTTTTTACTTGGTTTATGAGGTATAAATATCCACTCTAAAATAATATCTTCCCTCTGCATTAAAATCCCTGTAGGAGAAATTCTGGAAGGCAGTATGACTAGGATGGAACTAAGATTCGGGTTGACCCTATCCACATATGCCTCCTGTAATTTTTCCTCAATCATTGTCAGTTCCTTTTCTGCTTCAACTGTCAATTTTCTGGGACTATTCAAATCCTTATCACCATCTAAGGTTTTGTTTAAATGAACTATTAGATCAGGTGTTATCCCAACAGCTGGTCATAGACTGGAAATATCTCCTAACAATCTTTGAAAGTCATTAAGAGTCCGTAACCGGTCTCTCCCAATTTGTGCCTTTTGTGTTCGAATTTTCTCTAACCCTATTCTGTAGCCTAGGTAATTAATAGAATCTCCTCTTTGAATCTTTTCAGGGGCAATTTGTAATCCCACCTAGGCAAGACTTTCTTTACTTCTTCAAACATACTTTCCAAAATATCTTTATTTGAATCAGATAATAAAATTTCATCCATGTAATGATAAATTATGGACTTGGGAAATTGCTTATGAATTATTTCCAGTGGCTTATTAACAAAATATTGACACAATGTGGGACTATTGAGCATCCCCTGTGGGAGGACAGTCCATTGATATCTCCTAGTAGGCTGAGAATTATTATAAGTAGGCACTGTGAAGGCAAATTTTTCTCTATCCTTCTTTGCAAAGGTATAGTGAAAAAACAATCTTTCAAATCAATAACTATAAGAGGCCATCCTCTTGGTAATAGAGAAGGCAAAGGAATTCCAGATTGTAGCGGACCCATAGGCTGAATTACCTTGTTGACAGCTCTTAGATCTGTCACCATTCTCCATTTACCAGATTTCTTTTTTACAACAAACACAGGAGAATTCCAAGGGCTGGTTGATTCTTCAATATGGTTAGCATCTAGTTGCTCTTGTACCAGCTGTTCCAAAGCCTGTAACTTATCTTCAGCTAGAGGCCACTGCTTGATCCATATTGGCTTCTCAGTTAGCCATTTTAAAGGTAGGACTGTTGGTACCTCTAAAGGTTTGCTATTGGCTGTGTGTTCTTGTACAGCCTGAATGGCTGGTGACCTTTTTCCATAATACCTCATTATATCCTTCCCAGAATTGTGAGTTCCTGGAACTACAGGAATGTTAATCTGGGTATTCCATTGCTGTAGCAGGTCACGGCCCCATAAATTTATTGCAATATTGGCTATATATGGCCTTAATCTTCCTATTTGCCCTTCAGGCCCTATGCACTCCACCCATCTTGTGCTTTGCTTTACACGAGATAGGGTTCCAATTCCCAGGAACTGAACATCTACCTCATGAAGAGGCCAATTCGGATGCCAAGATTCTGGAGTAATTATACTTACATCCGCACCTGTGTCTAATAAGCCTTCAATAAAAATGCCATTTATACAGACTCTTAGCTTTGGTCTTTGATCGTTAATATATGTTTGCCAAAATATACGTTTACTCTGTCCTCCTGAATTTTTTGACTCATTCTCCACATGTAATTCATCATTTAGACCAGTATTACTTTTTACGGCAGACATTGGAGTTTTTAATTTTCTTGGTGAGACACATTTTCGACTGTAACTGGGAATGACTGGGCCACTTTTGGCTTGGGGGCCTGCGAGAGGCCCCTCAAGGAGTTTCCCAATGGTATCGGGTTGCCTTGTCTGTCTGTTGTTGACCTGCATTCGTTGGACCAATGTCGGCCTTTACCACATCTCCTGTATATACTGAAGGCTGAGGTCTCCTACTTTTGTCATTCCCAGAGGAGATATTATTCCTAGAATTTCTTTGCCTGCAATCCCTTTTCAGATGTCCTAATTTACCACAATTAAAACACCTGGTAGTTTGATGTCTCCTCATAGCTTTGGAAATCGCTTCTCCTACCCAGGATTCATCATTATAGCTAAACATCTCAACATTCATTGTATGCTGTATCCATTCTTCCATTGGTGCTGATCTAGATCTTAAAGGCCCAATTATCTTTTTACATTCAGTATTTGCATTTTCAAAAGCTAGAGATTCAAGAAGCATTCGTCTAGCTTCTGGGTCTGTTACCCCTATGTCCAGAGCCTTAATTAATCTTTGCACAAAGTCAGTAAAGGGTTCCCTCTGTCCCTGCCTAACCCTGGTATATGATTCGACCCTTTTTGCTGGATCTTGTATTCTATTCAAAGCATTCAAGGTTGCTTTGTGACATAAGGACAGCACTTCTTCGTCATAAAGAGCTTGGACCTGTGGATCAGCATATGCTCCTACACCAAGAATTTGATCTTGGGAAACCTCCACACCTTTTGCTCTTCCTTGCTGTTCCATATGTTTGGATTCTTCTCTGAAATAAATTCCAAACATCAAGGAAGGTCCATCATCTAAAACTGCAGACACTAGCTGAGAGAAATCATGGGGGGTAGCTCTGACATTAGAAGCCCAAGTCCTTATCATTTCCCTAACAAATGCAGAGTGCAAGCCAAAATTAATGACAGCTTGCTTAATTTCTTTTAAATCATTCATTGCTATTGGTGTCCATCTAGCTTCTTTAACTCCCTTTGAGCCTTTAGAAGTTGACCCTTTGTCAGAATAAATTACAGGGTATGTCGTTAGAACCCTGGGTAAGCCAGTTCTAACAGCTGGTGGTGGCATTGTATTCTGTCCTTGTGCCTTCTTACTCTGTTCACCAGCTCCAATAATTTCTTCAATCATTTCTAATCTTTTTATCATTGTATTCCTTAAATCCTGAATCTCCTGACCTACCCGTGTTTCTAGGAATTTCACTAAGGTATCAGTTTTTTGGTTCCCATTCTGGAGATACATTCCATCTGTTACCTTATCAAAACTTTGTGGTAACGTCTGAACGTCAAATTCAACAGCCTGTACCCTTTCAGGTAACTTCCTAGTACCCTTGGACATGGAGTCAATTTTGTCTATCATAGTATCCTCTTGTTCAGATAACCCCTGATTTTCAATAATTTTAATCCTCTCAACTAGTTGTTCAACATTAGTCTGTAAAAATCGTATCTTTCTTAATGATAAAATATTGAAAAGAAAACTGAAACCTAGTAACAAGTAAATTAATATATTCCCATAGTCATATAAACCTTGCATGACATAATCCATTGTATTAATAAAGAAAACAGTAAAATTGGCCTTGGAAACAAAAACTGCCATATTACCTCTTGTCTAGTTGGTGGCGCTGTTGCCAAGTTGCGACTAGAACCACTGCAAAGGTGACTTAAACGGGTCCTGTTTCAGTGTCCGCTTTAGTATTTGTTAAAAACTAGGAAATATAAGTTGCTCAAGAAAGAAAATTTAATTAAATCAATTCCATACACGGAACCAGAAACCCAGAATCCAGGGGTAGAAAAGAGCAACCCGGAAACCGCGTATGTCTCCACGTGACCGAGTCGTTCTGATTCACGCCACTAAAGCACCGCACTTACAAGGGAAATTTAAAAACAACTCAGAAAAGAGCAAACCAGGCTTGCAGAGATTGTCCCGAGCCTGTGGAGCTTGGGAGGCGTGGGGTTTAATTGAACTGCTGGCTCCACACACAGGGCACAGGCCGCAACTGAGGGAGGTCTCATGACTAGCCGAGCTGGTAGCAAGCAGTTGAGTGGGGGGGAAGAGGGGGTTCTACAACCAAACGTTGGGCACCAGATGAAGGCGTAAGTCACAGACAATCCCACACCAGTTTGGAATTATGATTAATAGAATGGTTATTTATTCAAAGGGGAAAAAACTTACAGATTACCGTCCCAGACAACAGCCCCTCCATGCGAACAGGAAAGGAGTCCAGGAGCCGGAAGCGGAGCCGGAAGCCAAAGAGGGAGTGGAGGACAACCGCTGCTTTTTTTAAAGAGAGAGAGAGACCACGCCCCAATGGGCTGGTAACTCAGCGGCGATTGGCTGAAGGAGCGGAAGGAACTCCCACAGCAAAGGTCCAACCATCGCTTAGTGCTATCACCCTGGAGACCTCTTAGTACTCTCCCTCCAAAGGGACCAAGGCCTTTAAATGCATGCACCTGTAAGGATGGGGGTGGGGGAGGGAGAAAGAGCAAACCACATCCAAATTACAACAGCAAGGCATGGCTGGAAAGCAAGCCAGCATTTTCTATTTTTAAATATTTATTTATTTATTTATTATGTATACAATATTCTGTCTGCACGCATGCCTGCAGGCCAGAAGAGGGCACCAGACCTCATTACAGATGGTTGTGAGCCACCATGTGGTTGCTGGGAATTGTACTCAGGACCTTTGGAAGAGCAGGCAGTGCTCTTAACCGCTGAGCCATCTCTCCAGCCCAAAGCCAGCATTTTCTAAGCAGCTATTAGCAGTGCTCACAGACACCCATGACTTTCCCCCAACTCTGTCCCCAGTAAGGAATTCCCTATCTGATCAGGGGACTGTTTGAATACTGTGACCACTTGTGCTGCTGTCATCTGTCATGGCAGCCACCGTCTACACAGAACCTGCCACGTGGTCTCACTGCTCTGAGGATCTCAGTTTCACACGTGTCAGCGTGTGAGGCAGGAGTTGGCCCTGGTGACAGATATGGACACATGGCATTAAGGATGTGCCCAGGGAACCAGCAAGTTTGGGTAGAATTTGGGCCCAGGTTTGTATGGACCATCACCTTCCCTGGCCTCTGACTCAAGGGTGTGGGATGTGAAGACAGGGGGAGGGGCACATTTGAAGGGTGAATAGCCGAGGCCACCAACTGCAGAGACCCAGAGAATCTAGATGGAACCCAAGAGAGGGGGACAAGCGCATCTGTCAGGGTCCCTGTCTCCACCAGACGCAGGCTCCTTAAGTTTCTCAGGGAGGCACGGAGTCAGCCCCCACCCCCGTTTTCTCAGCTTTAACTAGATAGCAGGCTCCCCTGTTACTTGGGAGGAGCCTGCGCTGATGCCAAGGAAACCTGTTTATTTTTAAAATCTACATTAAACCAGCTCCGCTTCCAGAGTGAGCGCCTCTTTCCGAAAGAGCCCTCACAAATAACAGAAAGGAGGCTTTTTGCAAACCTCCATGGGAATTAAACCCTCAATCCGGGCGCACTCTTGTTTAACAAGTGATAATTAACTGCTGACAATATAATTTCAGCTCAGAAGAAATGTGTTTTTCATTAAGAAGGAATCAAAGAGACTCCCACATGGGGAGTGGGTCTTTCCTGCAGGAGATTCAGCTCCTCTGGAGACACAGGTTTGGTTGACGTCCAGTATCTATTGGTCTCTGCCATGGGGCCATGTTCCTCAGATGTGACTCTGGAATTTCCTGTGTCCACTGTGACTCCGGGGGAGTTTCCAGAGGGGTTTGAGCCTGCTCCCTTGCTCCCCAGGGAGCCACACTCCTCTCCTGAGTGGTCCTACTCTATCCATGGGCTCCTATGGAGAGATGGGAGGCAGAACAAGAGAGTTCTATAAGTTTGTGGGCCGGCTAGATTGGTATATGCACGGGTATATGATGGGAGGGGTCGTCTCAAACAAAGTAGGAAACTGGGAAAATACCCGAGGTTCCCATCCAATCCCATACACAGAGAAGTCCTGCCTTTCATCTCACACACACACACACACACACACACACACACACACACACACACACGTTCTGTCTTCCATCACACACACACACACACACACACACACACACACACATACAAATCTTGCCTTCTAACTAACTAACTAACTAACTAAAGTTAACAATAATATCCACAATGCGCTGTTATGAAGCCGATCTCTCCTTTCCAATCCATGGACCAGCAAGGCTCCACCCTCTCTGAGTCCGTTGTCGGAACCAGAACAGTGACTTGGGCACTGAGATGGAGAGAGGCTCCAAAGTCCTGAGGTCGTGTCCCCGGAGGCAGCACGTCCTCTCTCTTCCGGCTGCTGAACTGAGACTCACCCGACTGAGGCCAACTACGGTCTGTGGGATATTGTCTCCATTTTCATCACTCGATCTTTCTGGGGGATTCCCCAGAGTTTATACCACTCCATGTCCTTCCACCTGTGCCCCCTGAACAGATAGCCTCTGCTCCTGGGCTTTGCAGCATTCCCAGACTCTGGTTACCAACACAGCGAGGCTGTTCTCTGTTCTAGCATTTTCCTTCCATTCCCATCTTAGGGTGAAATGCCTGTGATCAAAACCACCCCATTGTAAACAGCGCCTCATTGAGACACACTTCCTGGGGTGATTCAAGTCGATAGTCAAAGCTGACCATCACAGACACCAAGGTCACAGCAGAGAGGTGGAGGCAGCCATGGCCTTCGTGGGCAATGGATGTGACAAGTGGACACCTGACCCAGGCACGGTGAAAGTGAATTCTCCTGACAGACTGTGAGTCTGGCAATCTGGGGCCACCCTCACGTTACAGAAGAGGTGACCAGGGCCTACGTGGAGAGTAACTGATGTCCTAGGACGCAGGTCATATGAGTCCCCAGAGCTGAGCTTTGCCCCCAGTCTCCTTGGGTGACTACAGTGTTGATTTCCACCCGTCCTTCACTCCCAAGTCTCAGGAGGAAGCACCTCATGGAGAGGAGAAGGTGGCTCAGGATTGGCACTGAGTGTGAACTTTCCTGGTTTGGAGGCTCCCGCCCTGCCCCGCAAGTTCCTTCCCTTCGTGTTCAGACAGAGTGCATCACCAGTTCTCCATTCGTGGGTCTGTAGAATGACTCATTCTTCAGTGCCTTCCGTTTCCACAGCCATCCAGTTGCCTGTCCAGTCTCCTTTCCACTTGGCTATTATTTCGACTGTCCGCCAGCTCATTCAGTCTGTTAATTCGCCCCCTGTGTCACAGCGTAACTCATCCCCAGTCCCATTCTCACTCACTCACTCGCTAACTCAAGCATTCATTGACTCTCCTTCCCGTTGTCAGTCTGTGTGCTCAGCTTTTCACTGGGTTATTCTTTGAGACTCCCTTCTCCTCCGGCTCATTCATCCCTGAGCATTGCTCACCTCACCTCATTCATGATTTTATTCCCTCCCCCTTGGTTCATTCATGAAGTCCCTGAATCATAGTGCACTGGCCACAGCAACTCTGTCATTATGCTCTGAAGGTGGAGTGTCTACAGCGATTCCCGTCTCTGGCCCTCCCAGCATGCTTTGGGCACTGCACTGACTCAGGTTTCCCTCTCCTTCTTCTGCATACTTCTTTTTTAAACCTCAGTGTAAGGGAAGCCTGCAGTGACAGGTCACCAGCCATTGATACCATGCTGGTACAAGAGCCCAGGGCAAGCAAGAGAATGCTGCCTGTGTTGACTGACGCTAGCTGTCACGATGACAGGAACGGAAATCACCCAGGACATAAACTCTGGGCATACCTATGAGGGATTTTCTAGACTGAATTAATTGAGGTGGGTAGATCCACCTTAAAAGTGGGCAGTACCTTCTCAAGGGCTTTAAATAGAAAGAGTAAGTGAAGTGGGTACCAGCATTCATGAATCTCTGCCTACCAACGCAGATTCGATATGATCATCTGCCCCACACAGCTGTTGCCATGCCTTTGACACCACAGTGGACTGTAACCTCCAACTCTGCGCTTAAGCCAGATCTCTCCCTCCCTCCCTCTCTCCTTCCCTCCCTCCTTCCCTCCTCCCTTCCCTCCCTCCCTCCCTCCCTCCCTCCCTCCCTCCCTCCCTCCCTCCCTCCTTTCCTCCCTCTTTCCTTCGCTCCTTCAGTTGTCTGGTCAGGCATTTCATCACAGGGACAAGTCAGAACAGACTCACCCAGAGTGGTGACGCCTTCTGTATCTTTTCTCTGCTAGCCGTGTCGTCCCCCACCCCCCACCCACTGCCTGTGGACAGAACCTGAAACAAGATCAAAGTTTGCCTCTGGTTGGGCGGGGAAGAAAAGTTGGGGTGTAGAGAGGAGGGGTGGTGGGCTGTAGTGAAGGTTCTGTTAGGAATTGGTTCTGGGGACCCTGCTGCAGACACAGCTTCACCATGGCCGACAGAATTCTATGAGGTGGGCACTACACACCACCTGCCCTCTGCCATGGGTTGGGAGCTACTCCCAGCAGAAAAGTATCCATCCAGACACACAGAACAGTAAAATGACCGGCGTAGAGACCAGATAAAGTTCCCAGGGGAGAAAATGTGGCAGCTGGTGGTTAGAAAGTTGGTCTTGGACTAATGTGGTCAAGGCCATACTTTGAACACCAGCAAACTCATCGGGACCAGCCCTGTCTCCTCTCTGAAAATCTCTCATCATTCATCTGGCTCCCCTTGAACCCCAACCTTCTACTCTGAAGGGTCCACAGCAACCAACTGGCATGTTGGCTTTGCTTTATGCACTGGGGAAACTGAGGCCCAGACAAGGGCTGCAATAGGATCAAAGTCAATTGGGTCCCTTCTAAAGAGTCCATGTGAAACCAGCCCCCTCTTTCATCCTGTGTTGGTGGTGTGAGGGAGATGGGCTGGGATGTTTGACCTTGCCTACAAAGTCTTTGCTAGAACAAAGCCAACAGGCTGGATGCTGCTGCCTTTGAAAGTTCAAACTCATTTGCCCTGGGGAGTCTTCTCATTTCCGACGTCCCCCCTCCCACTCTGCCCCAACACACATACTTAAAAGGCACATCTGCTGACCCAAAGTGGCTGTCAGTTTCCCTCTCAAAGAGATGTGTGTGATCTTTTACCTGAGTGATCATAGTGTACTATTGATGTGCTCAGACCTAAATCCCATCTAGAGAGCACTGCAGGGGAGCACGTCGGCCTGGGGAGAACTCCTGTCCTTGCACATCATTATTGACCCTTAACAATTTTTAAATGAGAAAGAAACCAACCTTATTTCCTTCATTTGTTTTCTATTTGAGACAGGGCCCCATGTTCAAAGGCTGGCTTTGAACTTGCTATGAAGCTGAGGATGGCCTTGAACTCCTGAGCTTCCTACCTGTAAACAGAGTCTGCACTTTTGCTTCCTGGCTGCCCATACTCGATAATCACACAGAAACGGTATTAATTACAACACTGTTTGGCTGATCGCTCAGACATATTTCTAGCTAGCTCTCACATCTGAAATTAGCCCATTTCTATTAATCTGTGTGTTGCCACAAGGCAGTAAGATTCTGGCATCTTTTTGCTCTGGCAACTACATGGTGTCTCCTTGACTCCACCTACCCTCTCTATTTATTTCCTTTCAAATTTCTCGCCTGGCTTTACTCTGCTAAGCCATTTGTCAAAACAGCTTTACTCATTAACCAATAAAAGAAACACATATACAGAGGGACATCCCACATCACCTTCCCTTTTCTGTCTAAATAAAAAGGAAGATTTTAACTTTAACATAGTAAAATTACATATGCAAAACAGTTATTAATCAAGAAATATAGTTATAATATTTAGTCCATTTACATTTGGCAAATTAAGGAAAATGCTCTATCATCTAATCAATCTTTGTAAGTCTAAAGTTTTATATCTAATTTATCTTTTATCATAACTAAGGAAAGCTATAATTATAGCTATCTAGTCTTCAACTCCATCAAAGACCCTAGACAGATACAATATTACAAGGAAGAAATATGAACAAGTGACTTCCAAAAAAAATAAAAGAGAGAGAAATGACAGGAACAGCTGGTTGCCTGGACAGTCACCCGAGGTTCCTCTGTAATGTTGGGGTATCCATCTTCAGCCTACAGGCCTAGCATATCTGTCAGACTTTTCTGTGAGGCAGGATATTTTGTGTCCTACTTGTCTAATTAGGACAGCATACTGTCAGCAGTTAAGGCAAGGGCATTTTCTTGCCCAGTGGCTTACTTTTGCCACAATGAAAGTAAATTCCATGTGGAATTTCTTCGATGCCCATTATCTTCTCTGAAGTAGATTGGCGCTGACAGGAGCAGACATGTCTTATTGTCATAAAAAGGGAGAACCTAGGTTATTAAAACATTTCAAATGCCATATTCTGTAGATCTCTGAAGTGCTTGAAGATGACCTGTCTATCTAAAATATATCTTTGTTTGACCTTTAAAACATACCTAATGTGACTACAAGTTCAATTATACTGGGTGATTAACTACTAACCTATATTTCCTTATTGTCCTAAACAGTTGATAATAATAATTTTCAAGGACTAGAAATCTGCATTACATTGTTAAATGAGTTGTATAGATAAAATACCTTGAACAAGATTAGAAATGTATGTCCAACATGTTTTAACAAAATTAATCTCAAATTTGTATACAATATACAAAATTTCAATCTAATGTGAAACATTTAAAACCAGTAGTTGTTTTTTAAAAGTAGACTCAATAATCTACCCTTTTATCCTATCATATCTAGATTTTCTTTTTTTTCTTTTCAAAACAAGAAACTTGAATCTAATTCCTTTTGCTTAACTTTTTTCTTGATCATTATCCATAACAACTTGTAAGCAACATCCTAAACAAAGACAAGCATCCATCTTTTGGGAATGTGAACATAGTTTTCTAGGCTACTTCCTGCTGATTGGGGGTGCTGATAATCTTATGAGGACCCCAAAAAAATTTAGGATTATGGTCAAATCCTGACTGGAGTGTTCTGTGAGGCTGGATCATCTCAGCCAGCAGTCTTAAAGCTGTTCTGGATGTAGAACTCAGAGGAAACTGCAGCAGAGGTTCTCTGAAATGTTGGATCATCTGGGCCATCCACTCCTATCAGAGATTTCAGGGAGTCTTCTGCAATCAAACCTGACTTTTCTTAACCCAGAATGAAACCACAGCCTCTCATTTTCTGTGGAAACAAAAGCAAAACCTTTTCTCCAAAGCAATGTATCTTTTGACTTAAAATTTCAAGGCAAGGCATTTTCCAAAATATATAGGTTGTATTAATCCAGCAGCATTTATAAACAAATGTCTTTTAGCAGCTGTTGCTCCTTCCTCAGTCAAACAATTCAAAGACAGCACAATAACATACATGATCCAGACTCACTCTGTATTTTCCATTCTTTATGTGGCCTTAATTTTTTTTACTCTATTTCTTTTAATTTTATTTTTAATTTTTGACTTTTTGAGACAGGGTTTCTCTGTGTATTTTGGGCTGTTCTGGAACTCACTCTGTAGACCAGGCTGCACTTGAACTCAGAGATCCACCTGCCTCCATCCCACGAGTGCTGGGATTAAAGTCAGGTGCTACCACATCCTAACTACTCTCTTTCTTTTTCTTTTTCTTTTTCTTTTTCTTTTTCTTTTTCTTTTTCTTTTTCTTTTTCCTTTTCTTTTCCTTTTTCTTTTTCTTTTTCTAGGACTTTCTCTAATCCTTTTTCTGTTCTTTTCCAAGTCTACATACATTTCTAAACACGCTGTAAACTGTTTAGAGTTTTTTTTCATCTGAATCTGTCTTTACTGTATATCTCTCTTTTTCTGACTACTTGAGTCTTTAATTTGTTAAGCTGGGATTAAAGCCACAGCTTTGATAGCTGGAGTCGCCCCACTCCTGGACTTTCTGAGAGTTTAGCTTCATGGTGGAGGTACTGGCAGAATGTTTTTTTTTTTTTTAACACAACTCAGTGAAGTTTCTAGATCCCTGCCACCACCAAGAAGCATGCTGGTAGTTACTCATAAACACCATTTAAGTGTTTGATGGTAGAGCCTCTTTGAAGAACTGCAAGGTTTTTGCCCCTAACACTGAATTAGGAAGTCTCTCTTAAAGGAGATGCGCTTGCCTCTAGCAAACAGAGCTTACCAGAGAAAACGTTTTTAACAAGAAGTCGTGTATAACACTGTTCCTTTCATGTCTAGAATCCCTTCCCCACTCTCTCAGGTTTTATGTGGATGCAGTTGCCCCACATTGGTCACAATTTGAAAACAGAGCCTGTACTTTCGTTTTCCTGGTTTCGTTTATGGTACCCAGAAACCTTATTAATTATAACACTGTTTGGCCAATGGCTCAGGCATATTCCTAGTTAGCTCTTACTAATTAAATTAACCCATTTCTATTAATCTGTGTATCACCACGAGGCTGAGGCTTACCAGTAAGATTATGGCGTCCTTTTCCTCCTGCATGGAATCTCCTTGACTCCACCTACTTTTTCCCTTTATCTCTGTTCAGATATCCCACCTGGCTTTACTCTGCTAAGCCACTGGCCAAAACAGCTTTATTCATTAACCAATAAAAGCAGCGCATATACAGAAGGACCTCCCATATCACCTGCTTCTGTCTTCTGCATGCTGGGATTGCAGAGTGAGCCCCTATGAGCAGGCAGAAGCCTTGCTTCCCTTCAAATAGTCTTAGTGTGTGAACGCATGCTAAAGCAGGAAAGGTTAATAATTAGTCAGTATTTAAGCCCCCTCTTTCACCACATCTCTAGAGACCTTCCCTCCTGGGCTAGCACATACTAGCAAATTCTCTTTGCAACTGGAGTTTGCCTTTTTCCAGTCCTGGAGAGACCAATGACTGCTCTCTGGGAGGCTGAGGTTCCATTTCAAAAGCTTCAGCACCACTTGTGAGCTACAAAACAATCTACTATGCACTCTTCTGTGTACTAGGGTGCTGTGTTGAGTACTTCTGAAAAGACACTCATGATCTAAGTGGAGGCCCCTTTATCATCCCCCATCATTTCTTGCCCTGATTACCAGCAGGAATGCCCAATCAGGTCTTGCTGACTCTCAGCTCAGTCTACCTCTGCGTCCTACCTTACCCCTTCCCTGCCTGTGGACAGAAGAAAACCAGCTGACATCACTGGCAGAGTGAGTTGGGGTTGCCGAGAGAGCAGGATGGTGTAGAGAGGGGTCAGAGCCTCTTTGTTCTCTAATCTTTAGGGACCTGTTTTTGGCTATGAATTGTCATGGCTGGCTGGCCCCTCCCTGGAGGAAGGAGAGTGCTCCCTGACTGGTGTGCCTGCGGATGACAGTGGCTCTAAGTGGTCATATTAGTTACCTTTCTGTTGTTGCAATAAAATGCCATGACAAAAAGACAATTTAAGGAGAAAAGGGTTTACTTTTGGCTTATGGTTCCAGAGGGATAAGAGTCCATCTTGGTGGGAAGGCACACAGAAAACACCAGTTACAGCAGTAGTGTGGGGTAGGAGCAGGAAGCCGAAAGGTCACATCTTCAAATGCAAGCATGAAGCAGAGAGAGCAAACAGGAAGTAAAACAAATCCTTTAAACTCTCAAGGCCCACCCCCTGGTGACATACTTCCTCTGGCAAGGCTGCACTTCTTAAATCTCCACAAATAGCACCTCCAACACATACCTGAGCCTGTGGGGGACATCTCATCCAAACCGTCACAGTGCCCCTGATGTGGCGCTGATATGAGGGGACCCACTAGTGGAGTCACAAAAGATTGGCCTACAAGGAGGTCACCCATGGCGACCGGGTCATAGGACACTGACCACTGTTCACAATGTGTTTGGGATCCTGGATAGCTCTGCTCCCTGGACACCACCAGATCCTGTGAGCTATCAACCACCGTGGTTGCGCTTGCCCTTCTTGATCATTGGATGACAACTATGAGGGTGGCAGGCGTGAGTTGGGGACAAAACAGAGAAGCCCACAGAGCTGGTAAATAACAGAGAGGGGCCCAGAATCCTCGCTGGCCCTGCTGTCTCAGCTTCCACAGGAGCAATTCCCTGTGCCGTGGGATTCTGTCAGCAGCTGTGATGGCTCTCCCCCTCATAATCAGAGCAGCTGTGACTAACCGCAAGAGCCCCTCAAGACCAGGCCTGTTGCCGTTGGACAAGGTCACCAAGGTAGCTGCACTTACACAGTGATACTAGCATCTTCATGGAGGGGAGGGACTTGAGCACACAGAAGGAGGAGGTGAGGCAGGACATCAGACCCTCACCTGAGAGTTCAATAACTCCCTTAGCAAGCGCTAAGCATACGGGAAGTAGAAGAGTGAGCCATTGAAGAGGGGGATCTACCTGTGCAGATTTGGGGAGGTTGTCCACCATACCGGTGTGGAACTTTGCAGTGATATAGATGGTTAGGGGTCACTCACACTCCTGTGCGTAATCCCTAACCCATATCCCTACAAGTGAGCCTGTAAATTCTGTGTGTCGCCAGCCAGCCTCAGTTAAAACTGTTTCTTAGGTCTATCAACAGTACCCTGTCTGAGGTAGACAGGTGTTTGTTTATGCCTCCCCACAACCCTTCATGCACTGGCCTCTGCTGCTACCCACTGCCAGGCAAGCTCTGTCCACATTGCCCACTGGCCTTGGCCTTTCTTATCTGTGGAGCTGGGACTGGGCTAGGGGAGGGAATGGGGAGACAAATGGAGCAGAAATCACAAAGTCCCATGAGGATCCCAGCTCTTCCCCCAAGAAATGAGCCGTGTTACACAGATTTACTCTCACACAGTCCATATCCGAAGCAGCCACCACAGCTAGCGAGAGTCACTGCCTTAGTCAGCATGTTCAAGTCCAGCCTTAATCTGTCCGTCAGGAGCAAGATGCTTCCTTGGGAGTTTCCTAACTGAGAACAAATGCCTCATTACGTTGAACGCATTAACCCAAGAGCGGGGGCTGATGTCAGGCAAATTAAGTCGTTACAGGGAAGACACAATGGTCCTCAGAGGGACTGGCAGCCATCAGACACCTTGCAAATGCACTCAGCTATAGTGAGGTAAAAGTGGAATCGGGGGTGGGGGGCTGACTGCATCCGCGGTCACAGTTGTCCCTGTGATGCATGCTCTTTTCAGTGCCAATGTCCTGAAGTGCTGGTAGAGGGCTCAGGCTCACTGTTAGATAAGAGAAGCAGGGTTTAGCCTCTGCTTCCTTGTGAGGATGTCACACTTAAAAGTTCCCATGCTGGGGGCTGGGAAGCTGGATCTATGCTGGAGAGACAGAGAGCCTCGGGTCCCTGGAGCTTGTTGTCCAGCCTAACCTACTTGGTGAGCTCCTGGTCAAGAAGAAACTCTGTCTCAAAAACCAAGCTGGGGCCTGGTGAGTTGATTTAGTGGGCACAGTGCCTATCCCCAAGTACAATGACCTGAGTTGGAGCTCTAGGACCCATGTGGTGGAAGGAGAGAGCCACTTCCTGAAAACTATTCTCTATCTTCCATGGGTGCACACAGCAAGCACACCTACAGACACATCCACACAAAATTAAAGTGATAAAGTGTAACACTACACAAAAAAACACAAACAAGTTGGATGGTGTCTGAGTAATGACAGCCAGGGCTGTCTTCTGGCCTCCAGGCACACAGGCACTCAAGTGCACATGCATCAACATACACGAATATACACACTAACACATAAACACACAAAGTTCACATGGGGGAGGCTTAACTCCACAATTCAGATGCTTTGATTGGGATAGTTAAAGCTAGGTGATACTGTCAGAGCACCGCCCCTAGACATTAGTGTTGGTCACATGATGATTTGTGCCATGTTAGATCACAGCCCGAAGGTCCCCAGCAGGTGCTGGCACCATGCCCTTGGGCTTCTCAGCCTCTAAAACCAGAGCTAAATTAAGTTTCTGGTTTTTATCAGTGATCTGGTGTCAGGTGTTTGTTACAGCCTTACAATACAGACTAAAGTGAACTCTACAACAGGAGAGCGGGGAGGAGGAGGGGTAGGGGTCGCCTCAAAACCCCAGGTCCACCTTCAGGCCTTCCCATCTCCTAGTGGCTCAGGTCCAACTCCAACCGCTCACACCAAGCCGAGCACTGTGCCCAGCACCTCTGTGAGTACTGAGCTCATCAACTCTTGTGGAAACCAGGCAGATGGGGGAAACTGAGGCTAGAGAGTCAAGCAGCTTGCCTGAGGTCACCCAGCTTATGGGGATAGCAGAGACAGATCAGGTTGCCAATCCTGGTGGAGGACCCTCTGCCGCCCTCTGCCCCCCCCCAAATCCTGGCACTCTGTTCTCAGGTGTAGTGAGGAGCTGCGGGCAGGCCTGCTTTTCATTCCGCCCGGCTCCTGCATGGCTAGCTTAGCCCCGGAAATAACAACACATAAATTGTATTCATTTAAACACTGCCTGGCCCATTATCTCTAGAGAGTTAGTTACTGACTAACTTTCACATCTTGATTAACCCATTTCTAATAATCTGTGTAGCACCACGAGGTGGTGGCTTACCGGGAAAGATTCAGCATGTCTGACCTGGTGACTGGCTCCATGGCATCTGACTCATTGCCCTCTGCCCAGCATTCTGTTCTGTTTACTATGCCTATCTAATTTTCTATCCTATCAAAGGGCCAAGGCAGTCTCTTTACTAACCAATGAAAATAACACATAACAGAAGGTCCAACTACATCACTCAGGACCTCTGATTCTCTTGTCCAGAACCTAGGAGCTCATTTGCCAACAAAGCCAAGAGGTCAGAGCTCCCTCTTCCTCCAGGAGCAGAAAATTATGAGGCGGGCCACAGACCCAGAAGCACACAGACCTTGTTTGAAACGTGGTTTAGGGACAGTCAGGACTCACCAAAGAAAAGAATCTTTTCTTCGTTACCATAGCAATCTCTGGGTTTTCTGGTTCATCCAGCTGACCTTGGCCTGGACAAAGGGTCTGGAAGGTAGAGAACCAGAATGGCTCTTTCTCACACCACAGTTCCAGCCCAGAGTCCAGGCAGCCCCATGCCGTCACCTGCTCACACATCAGTGAGTTCATACCTAGGGTGACCTCAGAGCTAGTCCAGCCCAAGGAAGGATCTGGAGAAAGACTGGAGGGATGCGGAGGACACCTGTGCAGAGGGGTGCTTGCAGTGAGTCAGCCTCCCCACCCCCAGACAGAAGCAGAGAGTTGTATTAAAGTACAGGGCGGCCTAGAGGACTGATCCAAGGTTAAGATAAAAATATACAGCGGCCATTGAAAAGCCCAGCCCACCTCCTGTGTCCTCCTTGCCATTGATGGGGAAAGCACACATACCTGCCAGGTGAGCATATGGGTCACTCTTATTAAAGATTTGTTCTGGCCTAAAATTAAAACAACCACAGAGAGGTTGTGGCTAGCCCCATATGTCGGGGGCAGGAGGGGCGGAAATTGAGGCTCCAAGTTGCTGAGTGATCGGCAGGGATTCATACCACATGCACGTGACTTCATAGCCCTGTCTTAGGGTTGCTATGAAGAGACAACGTGACCATGGCAACGCTTATAAAGGAAAACATTTAATTGGGGCCTGCTTGGAGTTTCAGAGGTTTAGCCCATTACATTGTGAGGGAAGCGTGGTAGTACAGAGGTAGATATGGTGCTGGAGAAATTTCTGAGAGTTCTCCGTCTGGATCAGCAGGTGGCAGGAAGAGACAGTGACTCACTGGGCATAGTTTGAGCATTTGAGACCTCAAAGCCCACCGCTAGGTATAACTCCCTCTAACAAGGCCACACCTTCTAATAGTGCCACTCCTTATGGGGGCCATTTTTATTCAAATAACCACATTCCACTCCATGGCTCCCATAGGCTTGTAGCCACCTCATAATGCAAAATGCATTTGACACAACTTCAGAAGTCCCCATAGTCTATTACATCAGCACTATGTGACAGTCCAAAGTTCAAGGTCTCTTCTGAGATTTATACAATCTCTTAACTGCAATCCCCTGTAAAATCAAAATGAAAAAAACAGATCACATACTTCCAACATACAATACATTACCATTCCAAAAGGGGGAAAGGGAGCATAGTGAGGAAACACTGGACCAAAGCAAGACCGAAAACCAGCTGGAAAAACCCAAACTCTGCATTTCCAAGTTTGATGTCAAAGCGCTTTTTAGATCTCCAACTCCTTTCGGCTTTATTGACTAAAACACACTTCTTTCTCTTGAACTGGTTTCACTCCCTGTTAGCAGCTCTCTTCAGGAGGTACCCCATGGCTCTAACATCTCCAACATCTTGGGGTCTCCAACTCAATCAAGGCTTCACCTTCCCAGCTTCATACAATAGCCTGCCTTGGCCTCCATTCAGGGACACCCCTGACTCATGCCTGGCCTCAGTGGCTTTCCTGAGTTGTGGAGGGAGATTCCACAACTCCTTTCTTCTCTCCTTGACTCTAAAGGCAGAACCGTTCGGCATAAGCAGCCAGGTTCCGCTGCTGGCTGGGACTGGAACATGCCCATCTTGCTCAGTTACATCTTCACCAGCTTTTTGTTTTCTGTGGTTTCCTTCACTGCCTAAGCTTGGCTGTCCTGAAACTCGATCTTTAAACCAGGCTGGTCTCCAACTCAGAGATCACCAGTCTCTGCTTTCTAAGTGTTTCAAGGTGTACTCCACCACACCTGGCCCTAAGCTTTCCTTTAATTCCTTTTCATGAGTTAGAAACTTAGCCAGGTGGGGTCTTTTTCTGAGTTAACTCCTCCCTTAATTCCACTTAGCGCCAGGCTTTTCTTCAATCTTTTTATCTTCTTGAACACAGAACTTAGCTCCGTTCCACTTCCTGGTGCCCCTTTTCTTCTCAAATTGTCCAGTTTGTAACTTTCCTTGTTCAACATATTCTTTTTCATTATAGATCTGCATAAGCATGGCTACTAACAACTGTGCAACACAGTCCACACTAGGCTGTTTTGAAATCGCCTCTGCAAACACAATTAATCTAAATCTCTTCAATTTAGCCTTACGCAGATTTTTTTTTTGGGAGGGACAGAAAGCAGCCGTATTTTTTTTTTTTTTACCAAACTATCACAAGAGTAGTCTCTAGGCCACATATTAATATTCTTCTCCTCTGAAACCTCTTGACCTGGGTCCCCAAGATTCAAATCTCCCTCAGCACCATTGTCTTTAATGCTCCTATTAGGATGGCCCATAAAACTCCACTTAAAGCATTCAACTGCTTTTCTAATTCAAAATCCCCAAAGTCTACATTCCTCCAAATAAAAGCATGGTCAGGTCTATCACAGCAATATCCCACTCCTGGTACCAACTTCTGTCTTAGTTAGGATTTTATTGCTGTAGAGACACACCATGAACACACAATACTTATAAAGGGAAACATTTAATTGGGGCTGGCTTACAGTTCCAAGGTTTAGTCCATTATCACGTGGAGGGAGCAGGGCAGTGTACAGGTAGATAGACATGGTGCTGAAGAAGGAGAGTTCTACACTAGATCAGCAGGCAGTAGGAAGCGACAGTGACCCACTAGAAGTAGCTTGAGCATCTGAGACCTCAAAGCCCACCCCCGGCGACAACTTCATCCAACAAGGCCACACTTCCTAATAGTGCCACTCCCTATGGAACTATGGGGACCGTTTTTACTCAGACCACCACAAGTTCTAAAACTAAATATGGTGGTATATGCTTGTAATCCCAGCATCTGGAGAAATGAGTTCTTGCCCAGAATTCTAAAGTCGTCTGAGGCTAGTCTGGGAGGGATGAGATCCTCTCTAACTGGGAGATGTACAAGCCTTTAAGAGACAAGAGAGGTGAGAGCTTTCTTCAAAGACACAGGCATCGCCTTGAGGATGATCAGAAGAGAAACAATCGTCTCCCATGTGGTCCGAAGGAAGAACTTCTTAACAGCCAAAATGACCTAGAGACAGAATGGCTACCTGGATAGGTGGTAAGCTCCCCATCACTGGGGGTAGGCAAGCAGAAGTTAGGTTGTGCTACTATTCGTTGGGAGGTACCATAAGGGCAGAGTAGACTCAATGTCCATGGTTGCAGCTATAACAGGACAAATGACTTCGCCTCTGGTTCTCAGTTCCTTCTTCTATAACACGGAAATGCTAATGGCATTCACTACTCGGTTGTGACATGTAAACTGGGTAATTTGTGTGACTTGGCCTGTCCCTGCTACCCTGACATGGAAACAGCATGTCTTTGTCATCACAGTTCCTGAGGCTAGGAAGTTCAAAATCTAGATGCCAGGCACCAGCGGGTTTGGGGCTAGGTGAGGGCTTGGTCTCTGATGCATCTTGTTGTTGTGCCCTCTAGAGGGGACAGAGGCTGTGAAATGGGAAAAGCCCTTTAACTTCTGCTGTAGTTGCCAGTCTCTGCATGGCCAGGATGCGTTCGGCACTGCATTGCTTCCAGCAAGGGGAGGGAGGGGGTGGAGGGGGTGGTGGGCGGCCTTGGTAGCATTCAGCAGGTGAATGTAGAGGACACACTCAAGCACAAGGGCCCTGGGTACACTCACTGTTGAGGGCAGCTCAGTGTGCTCTTATTTCTACTGTCAATAGTTTATTTGAATGGAGGGAATTAAGGTGTCAAGAGATTTCTCTGACCTTTGGCCCTCACCGGCATTCAGAAACTTCAGAAATCACTCTTTATTTCCCCAAACCCACTTCTCTACGTTCTAGAATCAAGAAGTGCCTCCTTTCTGCTGGCTCTGAATCCCAGCTGGCTTCCCTTTTCTATGTTATGGATGTAGAGGTCTGTTTTGTTCCTTTGCCCCCTGTGCGCATGCACACACACAGAAGATCCATGGTGCCATGGTGCTGTGGGCTGTTTTAGAGGCAGTCAGGTAGTGTGGGGAACAAGGACCTCTAAGGGAGAAGAGAGAATGCCTCGGGACAGGGGAGTCTGTCTTCTGTGCAAGTCTGCTTTGTTCTTTCATGAAAGCCCCTTTTGGCAACATCTCTGAGTTCAGAAATGAAGTTTAACCTTAGCTACTGAGAGCAGTAAAATAAAGCAGAGACTCTCACACTGCCATGTAAATCCATTCACTCCCTGCGGACAACCCATCACAGTGCGATTAGTCAAAAAGGCCATGGTCCCTCCTTTAGCCAAGGTCCACTTCCCACTTGTTAATATATTTAATTTCCACGGGCTCTCAGCGTTTCTTTGGAGTGCACCTTCCTGTGAAAGTGTGCTTTGGAGATATGAAATAACCACCAGACAGCCTTAAATCAATTACACTCTAATCAAGCAGAGAAAAGCATCGTGCTTGGGAGGGAGGGGCATCGGGGAAGCGGGAGGTGTCTGCAGAGCTCAGTCCTGCCCAAAGCCTGTGCACACCAGGGGCCCGCTGTGGCACAGACTCAGTGGGTGGTTTTCCTCCTCATGTCCCTACTCCAACTCCACCCCACTATGTGAGAAAGGAAGTCCTGGCCTTTTTCCCTGGTTGGGTGAAGGAGAAGGGAAGTGGCAGGTCCTACCCTTCACCTGTTCCTTCGGAATTTCTGGACCTAGACAGTTGTACTTCCTTTGTCTGACCTTTGCTACTATCCAGCTCTAGGGCAGAGACTGCTGGTGGAGGGCCTTTGTGCTGTATACAACTACAATGCTTCTTCCTTCACCGTGTGTGTGTGTGAGAGAGAGAGAGAGAGAGAGAAAGAGAGAGAGAGAGAGAGAGAGAGAGAGAGAGAGAGAGAGAGAAGGGTTTGGACGCCTTGGGGAAGTGTGAGACGTTCTCATAGACCAAGCTCACCATGAGGGAAGAGAGCAGCCTGGATGCCAGCCCCTGGATCAGGGCAAAGAGGGTCCTGGCAAAGTCCCAGCTCTGTCACCAAGAGCTCAGACTCTGTAACCACTCTGTGGCCTCACGACCCAACTCTGCAATTTACTATAGGTGAGATCTTAAGAAACATCTTCTAGGGACCCAGTTTTCTCATCTAGATGGTGCTGTCTGAGCACCACTTGTGGTAAACCCATCTTGGTGAGGACAGAGATGACCCCACAGCACCAGGTCACAGTGACACAGTGGGGGGGGAGAGCTAGCCAGTGGGAAATTCTCGTGCGTGAATCCTAGAACACTGCCACCCCTGGTTAGGGCACCCTTGTGTGTCTCATGGTGCGGAGAGGAGACAGGAAGAGTGAGGCAGAGCAGAGAGATTACCTTGGCCTTTTTGAATGGAGGAGCAATAGTAGAGACAGAAGGTGACTGGCGGCTGCTCCCTGCTTCTCAGGTTCTTACCCCGATACCTGACTCCTAATTTTTTATTAATAAAGATTAATAAGATTAATGTTTTACAAGCCCACATAAAGATGGAAGAAGAGAACTGACTCCGTAAATCTACCCTCTGAGCTCCACATGCATCCCATGTTGTATGTGACCCCTACCTCCACATACATCATACACACATCATATAACATGCATACATACACACATGCATAACACACACATGCATACATATACACACAAATAAATACAATGAAAGAATATACTGGAACAAAGAGAGAATTAGTAGCTCGAACAGCAATGCATACAAAAGGTCAAGACTTTTATAGCACATAGTAGGATTTTTTTCTAGCTCAGTTGCATAGGAAAGGCTTCCTGACTCACGCTCTGGCTTTTACATGTAGCTCTTTATAAAACTCCATGCACTACTGATTAGCATCTTAAATCTCTACCCAGGGGTGTGACTTAATATTATAATGAGCCACAGATCCCCTACCTTCTGTCAGTCTGCTGGAGGGCCTCTGTGCCTGTTTGGTGGCCCCAGCCAGTTCTAGTCAGTCTCTGCAGGTGTGTGGGGGGCGGGAGGGGCTCCCAGTCTTTCTGATACCCCCACAGAGACTGAGTGAGGCATGAAATTAATCACAGGAGCAGGGTGTCTGTTTTCCTGCAGGACCTGGTCTCATTAGAGAGTCACAAGGAGAGTTATTGCCCAGGGGAACTCAGACACTTGCAGCTTCCTTGAGCCTGCCCTTCTCTGCTGAGTGATTTGAGGCAAATCACTTTCCCTCCTAGGCCTCAGAGTCCCCCGCCCCATGTCGGGGTAGTGATTTGGTCAGCCCCACCATCATTCAGGGAAGTTATGGAGATGAGCCACAGAAGTTGCATATGGGCACCAAGATGGGTGTAGGGGTGAAGGGGTGAGGGCGGTGGGGCGTGCAGGGCACTGGAAATAGACACAGGTGTTAGGTTCGGCCTCAAGCAGTGAGCTCAGGCAAATATCTCAACTGGAGCCCAATATGTCTGCCCCCGAACTCCCCACCCGAAGCTTTCGGCAACCATAAATCATGTTTAATAACACACCACCTTGTAATTACCTCAGAGCCTCAGGGGGACTGAGACACACTTCAGACACAGTGAACTCATTACTGTCAGGTCAGCCTGTCGCCCTCTGGGAGCAGGCTGGATTTCAGGCCCAGGCTCTGCCTGCTGCTGCCACCAGCTGTGGGCTCTAGAGGCCCAGTGTTGACATTTGCGCAGTGAGATGGATGGGATAAGGCAGGGGGGCAGGGAGACCTGGAAGGACTTACTCATGGGACAGCAGCGGTCTGCCTGAGGTCTCGGAAAGCCACATCCCTGCAGACTGGGGAACAGGGGCTTGTGTGTCCTTTGATCCCCCTCACAGAGACCTTCAAGTTTCTTAGAGTCCCAGTGAGTAACCTTAGTGGTGACATCACTTCTCACCTGTTCAATTTCTCATTATTCTATCTTTCCCTCACCCCCATCACAGGCTCTCCCCCTCCCCCTTCTCACAGGCCCTCCCCAGCTTCCTGACCTCCGCACTCTAAATTCAACACACACATCTCAAAATTGGAAGCTAGGATCTGTATACAAGGCAGAACATGTGGCGTTCGTCTTCATGGGCCTGGATTATCTCATTTAGTATATTTTCCACTTCCGTATTCTTGCAAATTTCATTTTCCTTTACAACTTAATAAAATTCCATCACGTCCGTGGACCACATTTCATTATCCATTCATCACTCGATGGGCATCTAGGCTGGCTCCATGTTCATATCGCTGTGGATTGAACAGCACGGACCGCGGACGATGGAGCGACTCTGCAGTAGGACATAAAGTTGTTTGGGTCCATGCCCAGGATGGTATCTCTGGGTCACACTGCTGTTCATTTGTAAGTTGTAGAGGAGTCACCGGGATGATTTCCATAGTGGCTGCAGTGATTAACACCCCGCAACAGTGGGCGTGTCCTCCTTTCCCCACCCGAACAGTGGGTGTGTCCACCTTTTCCCACATCCTCACTGATTAACACCCCTGCAACAGTGGGAGTGTCCCCCTTTCCCCACCTGAACAGTGGGCGTGTCCCCCTTTCCCCACCTGAACAGTGGGTGTGTCCACCTTTTCCCACATCCTCACTGATTAACACCCCTGCAACAGTGGGAGTGTCCCCTTTCCCCACATCCTCACCAGAATTTGTTGACATTAGTTTTCTTGATCATAGCCATCTGGCTGGGCTAAAATGGACACTCAAGTAGTAATTTGCATTTCCTTGATGACTAAAAATGTTGAACACTTAAAAAATGTTTACTATCTATTTGTATTTTTTCTTTTGAGGCTTCATTGTCCAGTTACATAACCCTATTTTTTAAAAAAATATTTATTTTATTTTTATTTATGTGTCTGTGTGTGTGTGTGTGTGTGTGTGTGTGTGTGTGTGTATGGGTGCCTATGAGACCAGAAGAGGGTGTCATTGAAGCCGGGGTGGGGGGATTGGTACAGGAGGGTGGTCAATCAGTCAATCACGATGGGACAATGTCTGTAATCCCAGCACCCAGGAGGCTGAAGGAGAAGGATCAGAAGGATCAAGAGTTCAGGGTTATCCTTGGTTACATAGCAAGTTTGAAGCTAGCCTGGGCCACATGAGACCTTGTCTCAAAAGAACAAAAAGTGGATGTGTAAGGACGGAGCAAACCTCGGGGAAGAGGAGAAACAGACCCTGGCATTTACTGTCTTCTCGGTGATAAACGACTTAATTACTCTTATTCCAAATCTAGAATCTTGTTGTTTCTGAGCTAGATGTATCTTTAAAACCAGGTCTGGCCCCCCAGCTTTGGTTTGTAATACTGGTCTTTACAAAAGGGACCAGGGTCCTCCGAGAACTGGCAGGCTCTATCCAGGACTCAGAAGGAAGCTTTCAGGATGAGTCTGGAACGTCTCGTGCCTGGAACACTGGAATGATAAGCAACACAGGGCGCAAGGATGTGATGAGCTCCAAAGATTAGCAGTTTCGGCAACAAAATAAATAATGCAGTATCGACCAGTAACCCAGAGAATAAAGATCATGAGTCTACAGTGACATAAATAAATAATTGAATAAATACATACATACATCAGGTGGAAAGAAACTAATCTTCCTGGCAAAAAAAACCTAACAAATAATTTATAATGCCCCCTCCGGAGCTAGAGGCTGACCTTGACCTTGGAGGAAAGACCTCACTTAATGCTCTGATTTTAGGAAATGCAGCAGGGGAGGAGCCGGTGGAGCTGGGGAAGGCGCTTGGGTTTAGAGGAGTCTGCAGAACTCAGTGAGTGTTGGGGGTTAAGGTAGGCCGGCCATACTAAATGGTGTACATAGCATAGCATGTGATGTTCACCTCCACGGGATTTTTCTCTTAAACCTGGAATACCAGTCTAATCACAAAGACACCCAGGGAAATCCAAGTAGAGGAGGATTCTACAGAACGGACCAGGGACTGTGAGGCGGCTCAGGGCTTGGCTGGCACACACAAGATCCTGGTTTCCATCCCCTTGAGTCCTGAGTATGCTGTATGCTAGTAATCCCACCACTCGGGAGGTGGAGACAGGAAAAAAGCTGTTCAAAATACCTGGCCCACATTTCTCAAGCCTTAGCAGTCACTGGGACTGAGAGAGGGACCAGCAATTGAGGGCAGAGATGGAAAGGGAGACATGACGGATGGACATACGCTGACATCTTTACGGGAGTCTGGAACAGGAAAAGGGTACAAGGGAGAAACTAGAGAAATGGAATAAAGGGAGGGTTTGTTAGTAAAGAAAGCATGAGTTATAGTTGTTCATTAGTTGTAGGTTTTTATGTTGTTGTGTGTGTGGTGTTCATGTGGGTGTGTACACGTGTGTTTCGAGTGCATATGTACATGTATTTGATCAGGTGGAGGTCAGAGGCCAACACTGGACGTCTTCTTTAAGCACTCCACTCTCTGGTTTATTCTTTGAGACAAGGTCTCTCACTGAGCCTGGAGCTTGTCAATTTGGATAGGTTGGTTTAGCCAGTGAACTCCCAGGATCCCTCTGTCTCCATTTTCCCAGCGCTAAGATCAAGATATGTGCAGATCTGTACAGCTTTTAAGTGGGCACTGAGGCTCTGCATGGCTCTGGCCAACTGAGCCATCCTTCAGACCTCGGGTTCTTTTATCATGGGTCTTAGCTGTCACCACGCGGACACTGGAGAGAGGGCTCAGAAGGGAAGTGGAAGTGAACTCTCCACAGCCGTTATACAGATTATCTGCAAATCTAAACTCTTCTCAAGGGAAAAACATGGTTTCAAAACTTTTTGGTTTGATTCTTTTATTTTAGCACAGGAACAGTGAGGTTCCAGCTATGCAGGGGGCTCATGGCTCATTTGCACAGAGTCAGGCACAGCATGGAAGACATTGGAAACCTGTCTAACAGAGGCACATAGGGGTGAGAGCTTTGTCTTTCAACCTAGGAAGCATGTGGGGAGGCGATGATGAAGGCCCCAGTACTCCAAATGCCATGGGAACCAGCCTTCTCTGCCGCGGGACAATGGTCTTGTACCCTGTAAAGATTTGTCATTGTATTGGTTTAATAAAACACTGATTGGCCAGTATCCAGGCAGGAAGTATAGGCAGAGCAACCAGGATAGGAGAAGAGGAAAGGCTCAGTCTGTAGTTGTCACCCAGACCAAGAGGAAGCAAGATGAGAATGCCTCACTGATAATAGATACAAAGCCATGTGGCTAACATAGACAAGAATTATGGACTAATTTAAGATGCAAGAATTAGTTAATAAGATGCCTGAGCTAATAGGCCAACCAGTTTATAATTAATGTAGGCCTCTGTGTGTTTCTTTGGGACTGAACAGGTCTGGGCAGGAGAGAAACCTCTGTCAACACTTCTCTAATTACCCTTTGCTGTCCTTGGTGTGTACAACTGAGGTCATGGCGTGATGGCTCCTCACTGGGTATGTTCCAGGTCCAGATGAGCAGACACTGTCTTCTCCAGGGTCTATTATACTCACAGTTTTCTAGGAAGCTTTCCCAGAATGCCCTGAAGCAGCTTCTGAACCCATTCCATTGGCTGGGGATATGTCACATGACCCAGGAGTTGTAGAGTAATATAACGTTTTCCTCTTTCATTGGTCGAAGTGTGTCATATGACTACAGAGGAGGGCATGAGAGATTTAAGTTTTAAGCTAGGGTGACCACTGTTCCCAGTTTAATAGGATTCATAAACTAGATATCTGAAGCCTGGAATGAATATGCACGGGCGGCCAGCAGCGCCTGCCCACCATTTCAGATCAATTGTCAGACTTCTTGGTCTGACCGGGAAGTGGCAAGTTGAGTCTTTTCCCAGAACCCCACAGGGAGCCATTTATTCCCCCCACCTAACAGCTGACACCTGTTCCCCCATGCACCCCCAACCCCCAGCTCTCCACATCTGCCCCACCCCATCTGGCACCCTGCTCTGTTGGGGGAGGCAGTTCAGGTCTGCCTCTTAGAGCCCTCCCGGCCATCAGGAATGAACACATCTCTGTTGAGTGCGGAAGAGGAAGGGTGTGATCCTTGTGTTTCTGACGCCACTTCAGAGCTGAACTCCACTTTAAACAGTCTTGTGAATGTGTCACACCCTCACCGAGTGCGAGCGGGAGGCTTCTCTGAAGTAATCTCTGTAGAGGACACTTAAGCAGCGCTGATCACGATTCAAGATGCACCTGTCTTTTGACCCAGCAATTTGATTTCTTCTAGAGGTTGATATTTCTGAAAAGCTCAAGGGTATGCATTTATGCAAAGAGGATTTCTCTGGCATTATTTTCAATAGGAGGGAAAAAAATGAAAAACAAAAAGAGCACATCGGGGAGGCAGACAGCCTAAGCGTCCGACAGCAGGAGATTGGCTGGAAAAATGATGGCGCTTCCAGACGACTACGTCGGAAGCAGCCATTCCCAAGATTGAGTTTGCTCTCCACACTCTGCCAGGGGTGGTTCTGTGTGACATTTTTTTGAATAGGGAAAACAAGAATGAAAAATATGAACAGCGTGGTGCGAAAATCAGCCATTCATCTTGGTTTGTACACAGATGAGTGTCTGGAAGGATGTGCACCTTTGCGGGAAGACCCGTGGGGACATCCATCATGTCTCCCAGCCTCATGTGTCTCTCTTTAAACCATTTGCACAGATGCCATCCTTCTCTGTCTGCTTCAGAGTATGGCCTTATAGGTTGCCCTAGTAACCCTACCCACTCTCCTGAGTTAGTCTGGTTGCCTGTCCTTGCGCTCACTTCTGTCAGTGTGCAAGCATGCTTCTATTTATTTCCAGAAACACGAAGGATAAAACATACAATAAAGTAAGATAAATCCAGGGCTAGGATAGCTTGGTTGGTCGAGTTTTGTCTGGCATGCACAAATCCCTGTGTTTGAACCCAGCATCATATAAACTGAGTGTGACAGTGGGCCTGGAACCCTAAGTCTCAGGAGGCAAAGGCAGGAGGATCAGAAATTCAAAGTCAACTGAGCTACATAGAAAGTTGTAGACTAGCCTGGGCTACATGAGACTGTCTCAAAAAGAAATTAAATAAAAAAGCAAAGTAAGTTCCCTTGTACACACACACACACACACACACACACACACACACACACACACACACACCCCACACTGTCTGGTTTCACCTTTGAGAGCCTTATCTGGACTCAGCATCCAGCCCTCTCCCATTGACTCCTCCTCACCTGCTTACACCTGGATCACATCTGCATTTTGTGAAAGTAGCTGGTGGCTGACCCTTTTGTCAGCAGTGAATGGGTTCAGGGCTATCTTATTCAGCCTACCTAGCTGGAATTCTGCTCTCTGTGTCAGGATCCTGCCTACCGTGGATCATCTTGCCTCCCGGGTGGTCCCCTCTGTTTCTTTGGCTGACTTCTCCTGGCCGCTCTACCTATAAGCCCTGATTGACCCTGGTTCCTGGTCCCATGTCCTCTTCTCATTCTTTCCTTCGGGGGCTTCACTAGCTGTGTGGTCTTTGCAAGTCATGCCTGTGCTGATGGTTCCCAAGCCAACCCCAAGACCTTCCCCTGATTCCGGGCTTGCACGTGCAACAGCACAGCCCATATTTCTACTCGGGGATCATTTGGGTTTCTCAAAGTCCTTCCACTTGCCTAAGAGCAGTTTCACATAATAAATGTCAACATTTCTGTACTCTGTAGAAGACCTTATTAAAAATGGATGAAAAGACAAACTATTGTGTGTGGGGGAGGAAATAATTCAAAGCACTTAATCTGATAAAATACCCATGTCTAGAATAAACAGAGAATCATCAAAACACAGCAGTCAGAAAAAATAAAAAATGGTTGGGAGGCTGGGCCTGAACCTGGGTCTTGTTTAGATCATGCATCAAAGCAGCACTTTGGGTGTGACCTGCAGTGACCTCTCCTTCCACCCTTTAAACCCAACCAGGGACATGCCAAGGAGCTCCTGCACCCAATCCCATCTGACACTCCTCTCCCAGTGAGCTGCTCCAGCCTCCAGATCAACAGCTCCACTGCCTTGTGGCCCAGGTAGAGTGTCACAGAGACGCAGGTGTCCGTGGCTCACCAACTGCTACGGCAAAGCTCTGAATCGGGAGCCTTTACTGGCCTCACTAGATTCACCTTTTTTTTTTCCCCCACAGCCATCTCACTGAAAGCCAATGGGCAGATGACGAATGGAATAACATGTTAACATGGCTAGAGAAAAATAAAAATCATAACCACAAATGCTGGTGTGGGTGTGGAGAAAGCAATTCTGCACGCATTGCAGGTGGGCGAGTGAAGTGCTGAGCTGGGCAGAGCAAGAGCCTGGCAGTGCTCCACAGCAGCACACTGCCCGAGTGACGTGTCACATCCTCCGTATAGATCATGGGTTCATGATCCTGAGCACCCCTGGTCTCCTTGAGGAGTATCCGACTGTCTTCTGTACAGCGTCTAGGACAACTTAGACAGCAAAATCACCACCAGATAACACAAACCTGTAAAGACATAATGCTAAATTGACCTCAGGAGATGCTGTTTGCAGGATGAGAGTCAAATAAAAAGGCTGGACCTCAGCTGGGAATGTGTATCTGGTACTCAATTTTTTCCTGCATCGCCAATGCCATGAGCTGGATTTCCAAGTTACAGACACTTTTCACAAGCAGGGAATTTCCTGAATACTGGCATTGTGAACAGTGGTGTGGATTCCTTATATATGTACACACAGGTGCATCATAAATGTGTGTGTGTGTGTGTGTGTGTGTGTGTGTGTGTGTGCGTGTGCATGCTTGTGTGCACATCTGTGTGTGTGTAGATAGAGATGGAGACAGACAGGGCAGGGATGACCCAGTGAGCACTCTGGACAGCAGAGAGCCGTTCTCTACTCTACCCCTGGTTCTGGGTCTGCAGATCACTTCCTTGAAGTGTAGCCTTTCCAGAGCCCACGGAAAGAGAAGGCGCTTTGACTTACTGTCCGTTTTTCATCCCCCAGCCCTTGCTTTGAGACCGGATAGATTCCCGGAGAACGTGGCTGACTCCTGCTCCATGTGGGCACCAATAAAGCAGCAGGAAGAAGACCCTGACTTAGTGACTGGGGGCTTCAGAGAATACTGTTGCCTGTAGGTAATGCAGAGAGATTAAGAAGTTATATATATATATATATATATATATATATATATATATATCTTCAGAGCTGCCACCCAGGCCCTCCAGCCATACCTTAGCTTTGGCCAGAGTGACGATACTACAGCCTTGTGTGGGGACAGCTACTGGTCGTGATTGGAGTCAGTTTACTGCAGTGTGGTTTCAAGCACACCACCCGTTCTTTAGGGCAGCGACTTTTCCGTGTGAGTTTACTAAGAAGTGAAAATAATGTTGCGTGTCAGAGACACAGACAGGTCCCTCTTCCAAAGCTGCCTCCTGTCCCCTTGACATAACTGGGTCGGGTGCTTCTGAGAACAGAGGGGGGCAGCCTTTGCTTGGCACCCAGAGGCTTTATGCAGAGCCCAGCCTGCAGCTGGGCCTGGCCTACAATGGGTATGTAATAATTGCTGTTGACACAGCCTGTGCTGGACTGAACACCTGCCTTCCGCTGCCATGCTAGCACCGGCAGGATAGGCAGGACCTATCTTGGGCAAAGCTCACACCGAGGCTCTGCTCTGGAAAAGGAAAATAGAAAAGATTCTCATTTCAAAGAGTAAATGTCACAGGCTTGGGGGAGGATCCCGGGGCTCTGAAAATAAAACAGCAGTGTGAAGGAAGGAGGGAGGGAGAGGATTGTGTGGAGAGTGAGAGCAGGCCAGGTTCCATGGTGACTCCTAGGGGACCCGGTTGGTACAGGGGCCTTGAGGGTTCCTGGGAGGTGAATGACTATGGGACCACGGGACAGAACATGGTCTCCTCGCAGAAGCCTTCCCAGTGCCCCAGCCTGCACAGAATGCCTTCCTTCTCTGCGTGCCTCTGCACCTTCCACACTACCCCTCCCCACCCACCCCACACTTCACACTAGAGCCACCTGAGTCCTTGAGGCAGAGCTTTCTCAGGATAGGATTGAGTGGTTTTGATTTTTTCCATGTCCCAGCGCCTGCTAATGGCTTGGCCCTCGCTGGATGTTTGGCTGATAGACAGTTCGCTTTCAGTAAGTTACTGCTTACCTTGAGCAGGGCTTCTCTTTTTAAATGAGGTAGGCATAGTACTCCACACCTGCCTCAGAGCAGAGAGGTGAGTAAGGTTATTTATTCCAAGTCAATGTATAGGTGGGGCCTCTGCAGGAGGGGAGGAGCTCTGCAGGGCCGGGGCTCTGTATGGTGGGTGGGGCTAAGCAGCTCTTGCTTTGCCCAGATAGTCTTTAGGGTGTGTGCTCAGAACCTCTGGTCCGCTTCTCACTTGCAAATGATGATCCTCATCCGGAAACCAACCCTGGGCTGAGCATCCCACCAGCATCTCCCCCTCTGTTGTCACAACATGTTGAACTGTTGAGACCCAGGTTCCAAATGAGCCCTGAGAAACCCAGTCCTAAAAAAGGGCCATGGTTATAATTTCCAGACAAAGTTTTCAGAGGAGAAGATGGGGTGGGGAGGTCAGCACAGCTCAGATCAGGAGATGCGTGAGTCTTTACTCACACAGCAGTAGCACGGACTGGATGTGAAGTGTCCCCAGGGATCATGTGTTTGGACACCTAGTCCCAGTGTGTTGGGAGGTTGGGAGGTTGATGAGGCGGGTCACTGGGGCGGGTCTTTGAGGGTCACAGCCCGGTCCTGCTTCCAATTCTGTTCCCTGCCTCTTATTCACCAAGATGTGAACTCGCCACATGGCAAGCTCCTGCCAACATGGCCGGAGCCATCGCTGCCACCGTGATGACTTGCACCCTCGAAACAAACCCATGAGCGGAAGAGAACCTTTTCTCTGTTAAATCACCCCTGGCAGGCCTTTGTCACCGCAATGAGAAAATGACTGACATACACAGAAAGGTGAGTTTCTGTCCACAGAGGGCAAATTCCAGCTCCTACCCACTGGCTCGACTGAACACAGACTAGCTGAGACTGGGCAGCATGCCTGTGTGTGTGCATGTATGTACATGACTGTGAGTATATAACGGGGGCCTCACATCATGAGTGTGCATGTTTGTGTGAGTATCCAGCAAGGAGCTGTCACCTCTGGGATTCTGATGGCTGAGTGACGGCCCCGGGGGACAGTGCTTCCTGGCATTTTTGGCTGGTGGTGGGTTAGGAGTTCTGTTTTCCCTGCTTGACTCAATCCAGAAGACCTAACCTGCCCGGAAGGAGCGTGACTGAACAATGAGATCTTCCCTGGAAACCAGAGCAAAGAAGTGGAAGGCCACACTGAGGTCAGATACTCGGGGCCTGCCCACTCATGCCTTCACTTCCCAGTGTTCACTGTGCATTGTCTATGAGCTGAGTGTCCCTGTTGGTGTTCCCATATCAATACTGTCAGTCAGGGAGGTGACTGCCACAGTCTCTGACTGGGAAGTCCAGTTCCCCTCTGGTTCTAATGATTTGGAGAGGACACATGAGCTCAGCTTTGTCTAACTCTCTAGAGTGGGGTGTGCCTTATGCCCTAGGAGTTCATTAGGCCAGTGGTCAAGCCTTCCCCACCAATCTTGCTCTCCAGATCTCATACTGATCTAGTCCCCACCCCTTCAGAGGTCATTCTCCGTTCAGCTACCCATGACCTTCACACTTTCTACCGCTAAACAGGGGATTGGGGCAGGAGCTCCAAAGGAGGCAAATTCAAAGAGTTCAGCCATGTCCTACTCTACCCCCTGCATGATCTAACTGAAAAGTCTCTCCACTCCAAGCAAACCAGAAACGTCCACTCGGACAGAGCCATGTACACACCCACATAAGCCCTCGGCTGTGCAGAACTCGTCTGAACATCCAGATACTTGCATGGGCTTATTGTAACCCCAAGTCTGTCAGAAATTTCTTGTGACCTTGGTCAAGTCACTTAATTTTCCTGGGCCTCTGTTTCCTCCTCTGTAAGGGGAAAAGATGCCATTGGACTACTTTTGACTCCATGGAATATGTCTTAATAGTAAGAAGTCAAGCCTCTTACTTGCTATGTGCAGGGTGTGGGCTTTATGAAACATCTATTATTTCTACCAGTTTCAGATGAAATGGTGGTTAATAGGGGTGAAGTTAAATGTTCATGATCACAGAGCGAATTCACATTAGGCCAGACTCTCCCTATGCTCCACTGGGTTCCACCCACTCCATGCTGGTCTCTGGCAACTCCTAAGCCTGCCCTCAGACATAGGAGACCCCACCCAAAATAACACAGGAACTGAGCACAGTGATTGGGGTCAGCATGGCTCTGACAGTGGATGTACTGTGCCGGCGAATCCAGCACTATCCCCAGATGCCTCCCTGTATCGGGATCTTCATGGTCCCTCACCAGCTCTTCTGTCCTGTTGCCGGTCAGTAGACAGGTACTGTGGGTCTTTGGTCAAATGTCTCCTCACGAAGCACACAGCCACTGTTGCTCAGGGAGTCATCTGTCATCAGCAGAGGAGGCTTCTGGGAAACACTAACCACAGTGTCCTAGTGAAACCCAACACTTGCACCCACCCCTGCTGCTCTCTGCCTTGACCTTGGCTTCCCAGCTGAGTCTTGGGAAATCCAGGCCTTTACTGCCTCACTGTGGTCAGAGCTGGGGGAAGGAGGGAGACCGGCAGCAGAGTGTGAGGATTACTCCAGTGGAGGTCAAGTTCCATGTGGGAACCCAAGGCCTGTGGCAGAGCTAACACCTAGTGGTGTGCGCCCATGATTGTCCTGACCTGATAGTCTCTGGCTAACCTACCCAGGCCTGGAACGTGCAAACACTGGTGCTAGCTCCTACAGCCATGGTGGCCCCGCAGATGGGGCCTGTCCCACCCTGGAAGGTGGTGAGCTTGCTTGAAGGCTTCCTGATGATAAATCCCGCAGGCAAATGACTGCATCTCTCTGGGACTTGGTTTCTCTGCTGTGACGTGGGACATTGGAGGTACTCGTGGTTCTGGGGACTCAGAAACCAATTGAAATTGTACTTAGAATCGCTGCAGATAGGATTTTCCAGGGCGAATCTACTTTTACTGTAAGACGCTATCAGGAGATACTCCATCAACTTAATAACAGCTTTGTGGAAGGAGGGGGGAGAAAACATAAGAAAGATGGAATTAAATGTCTATATCAATCCAAAGGATACATCTTATTGCAGAATGTAAATGCATGTCTCAGAATTGAGAAATACACTATTGCTATGAAGGCGTCAGATGCCCGGGGCCACTCCCTTACAGGATAGAAGCAGTTTCACGGAGTGACTGGATTAGCATTCACTCTGCTGTGAGCTAGCTGTCGACCCTAGGAAGGGCCTCCTCCTCTGGCATCTGTGTCCTGTGTGCTCACTGTGTGCACAGCGAGCAAGTGTAGTCACTCACTCCCCAGCCTTCTAGCTCTGGGCCTGGCAGAGGAGGGACCTCCTTCCCCCAGCCCCACTCCAGGTTTAGTGCTCTCCCATCTCCTGCCCTGTCGGACCCCCAGGCACAGTTTCTGAAATGCAGACTAATCGGATGACAGTCCCTTCTTTGCAGGAGCATCCAGGGTGGCCTTGGAAGGACAGGAAGGAGACGATGCAGGAGGTGGGAGATGGAGCACTGGGCTCAGAATGGGCCTGCTACACCCACCTGCTCCTTGATACCTTTAAATGGGATGAAATTACACTCGGTCCCCTGAGCCTCCAGTCGGTACTTTTCACAGAAAGGCAACTTGACATTGCAGGAGGAAAAATAAAGACTGTGTGTGGGGGAGGGATGAGGCAGCCTACAGCGATGCGGGTCTGTGTGTGTGTGTGTGTGTGTGTGTGTGTGTGTGTGTGTGTATGTGTGTATGCAGAGACTGCCTACCTATATCATATTATCACAAAACTTAGAAGCAGGACAGCCAGAGGTGGTCAGCCAGTGGTGAGCCAGGGACATTCAGCCAGGAAGGTCTGCCGGGGAGGTGTGGTCAGAGGTTTGCTATAGGGGCTTTGGGTAGCTAATGAGGGTACAAATTCAGGAGCTCCCCAAGAACCTGCAAGTGCTAACCCCGCTGGTAGGCTGGTCTCTTTTAATGTGGGCTCCTGATCATCTTGCTCCTGAGACCCTCTCTTGGACAGTTTCTCATTGGCAAATTCTTGCCTTGGCCTTGGCTCCTGACCTCTCTGCCTCCTGGGTCCCCTTCCTGCTCGCTCTCTGAAGATGTCTTCAGCTCTGTCCTGTAGTTCCTTGCCCTGGACCACTAAACTGCTCTCGGTGTGAGTGTAGTGGCTGTCAATCTTCAGATCCTGTAAGTATAGACAGGCAACAAGCCCTGGGCACCGGGAGCAAGCAAGAATAGAATACTGTGTTAAAAGATAAATGCGACTCGTGGCGGTTTTTTTAAAGATTAATGCAAGGCCTTAGAGACAAACCCCAGGCAAACTCCTGTAGATGCAGCGTCAAAAGAAAGGAGTTCTTCCGGTGTCCTGGTTCCAGGCCACCTATTGGCCCTGGCACAGTTATTCTCTCTCTTGTACACTCATACACTGCTACTGATGGCTCCAGTGGCACCCGGGACGGATGGTAAGCCTGTGGCCAACTACATTTCTCTACTTTTCAGCCCAGGGTGATCTAACATTCTGCTCTCAGAGGTATCCTTCCCTTGTCCTCAGCCCTGGGTCCCTCTGCTCCTGACCTCCCTGTGATCCAGTGTTCCTGAACTCTCAGCACATCCCAGTCACCAGGTTGTGGCTCAATGACAGCCTTTAATGCTTGTCCTGCAGATAGCCATGGCCTTAGTGGTGGTCCAAATGAGAAGTGCCCCTGATTTCAACACTTGGTTCCCATTAAGTGGTGCTGTTTGGGGAGGCTTAAGAGGTAAGGCCTTGCTGGAGGGATCATGTCTCCCTGTGCACCATTAGGCTGATGTCACACAGCAGGTGACGTGATCAAAGAGAACAAAGAGGGACTTGGAAGTAGACGTACCTGCTGCTTCAAATTCTGTTTGCTTCATTTGATGGCCATGCGACCTTGGGTGAGTTACTCCAGCCACACATTTCTCTACAATGGAAACCTTACATGGTTGCTTTGAGCTTGGTACAACATCTGTGATAAGTCTCCATGCATCAGGGCCACCTTCTCTGTGGCATTTCCTCTGCTGTGCTTTAATGGTCTCTCTGATGAGCTCACAGCTGGAGAGGCCCCCACCTGGGCACGTGCAGTCTGAAACATTATGGGACGTGATGAGACAGACTGTGGTTCTGTTCTCACTCTTGAGTTCCCAAGTTCAGGAGCGAGCTCTGTATGCCTGAGACACTTCCCTCAACTGTCTTTTCAGGAGTGTGCTTCCTGTTTCTCCTCCTTGCCCCTGCCTTCCATCAGCTCACTGGACTACGGAAGGGCCCTCTCTGGAGAAAGGGAGATGCTCTGGCAGAGACAGACCCATACCAGAAGAGCAGGGGCGAGGGGGGGAGCGGAGCAGAGGGTGTCTTGGCAGCTCCGAGAGCTGAGCTTCTCAACCCCGGGCACAGGCTGTACTCATGGCTTATCTGAGCCTTGGCCTCAGCCAGCTCTTGACGGTCAAAGCCAGGCATCAGCACATCTGACCTGAACAGAGTACCAGCTCCAGCCTTTCTAGTTTGTGCCCGCTCCTATTGGAGGTCACTCATTATCCAGCCCTGCCTTACCCCTACCCAAAGAGATGTTTTCCTTCTGCCCTGTACATCCCATTTGAGGTTTCTCTGGCCCAGTGGCTCTGCCTGGGTTTTCCTGAGGACTCTTGAGTAGGACGGACTCCTCTGTGGCCCTCTGCAGAAGACAGCCCTGCATGGGGTGTACCTGACTCCTGTTCTTTCAAGGTCTGTCTCATGCTGATTTCCCAAGATGTCTCATGTCATAGATGCTCCCTGAACCCAGTGCTAGTGGGAGGAGAGGGTGGGGTTTGGACACAGTGCAAGGACACAGGCCATCAGCCACACATCAGCGTCCATTGGTCTCTCTTAGTCACGTTCCCTTTGAATCAATATATGTTTTATTAGCTTAAATTAATATTTTTGGGGTATGATTTGAGAGTAGAAAAAATCAGTTCTATAAAAAACCACATATACATATGTACAGGTATATACACATGCATGTACACAGAGAGAGAGAAAGAGAGAGAGAGAGAGAGTTTTCTCCTTGTTTGTCATTGATATGGGCACCATGGCCATGGAACACCTTGGGCCCTTTTTCTCACATTTTTGAGACCTAAGGAATACTCTTGTCCTACTAGGGCTCTGAAGAGCATCCAAAGGAAATGGCACTATCCATACAGGAGCACTGCCATGGTAACCTGTATTCAGCTTCTCAAGATGAAGCAACACTGAATGGGACTCATTTCTTAGCCATGTATGCAGAAGGAACAGACTTTCCTCTATATGGTGTGTCCCTATCTGAGGTCTATGACACTGTGGTCTTGGACAGGATTAGTCAACAACCTGTCTATGCCAACTGAAATGAGAGTGGGACTCCTAAAGGTGCTCAGAGTTGAACCTGGTGGCAAAGACACTTGGGAGGTTGAGGAAAAATGAATGAATGAATGAATGAATGATTTTTTTTAAGATTGTCATTTCCTTCTGAAGTCTCCACTAGTAGTTCGGCCCACTAAATAGTCCAAGTGAGACATGACAACCTCAGGACAATAAGGAAGGCTGTGCTGAGGCCTCTGCCCTTCCCTCCCATGGCATGGGCTCTGGTCTGCCACCATGAAGTGCTTTGACAGAGCAGGTGAGGCACGTACTCACAAGAAGTAGAACATTCCTGACCGTGGATCCAGCAGTGCAGTAGTGCAGTAGCCGAGGTCCTAGGGGGTCACCCTACCCCTGAAGGTCACTGCCGCCGCAGGCCAGCTGCTCAGGATCCAGAGCAGAATCCACTGAAAGTCGGGCCCGGCCAGTGCTGCATGGCAGGGAGGAGTGGGTGTTTTATTTCCCTTTGTCCCCCTTTCTGTTTGGATCTGTGTGACTTCCGAAGTGGGTTTTCTGGGTCCCTGATGTTGATTCTGCTCACGCGCACTCCTTTTCATTAATGCCTCGCTGCGCTCCCCTCTTAAAGCATGTCACCTCGCTTTTCATCTCTCCATTCCGTGTTTCTTACCAGTGACTCTTTATTGAGACTTTCAGCTTTGATTCAGCACCCTCCCCTCCCATCTTGGGATCAAACCCAGAGCTCGGCAAGTGCTTCTCTGTGGAGCGCCAGCCCCAGCCTGAGATTTCGCTTTGTTTTGAATGCTGTCATCCCCTAAGCTCCTTGGAATGAGCCTGGTAGATCTGGTGAGGTTTCTGTGCCGCCATCAAGCCTGGCTCCGGTCACATTGGTGCCAGTCATGTAGGCCTGCTCTGCCTGCATCTGGTGTGTGTGGTGCTGATGGCTGCAGGCCTGCTCCTGGCCACATTGGGAAGGAGCATCTCTGTCCTGTGCAGCCCGGAGCCTGACTATTCTGCAGTTCTCATCAGAACCTGCTGGGACTGGTTTAGTCTGTTTTCGGAAATCTATGCCTTAGGTGTAGGCATCTTCTAGTGAAATCTCTGGTTCCCTGGGTTCTCATTCCCAGTTTTGGGGTAGGGAAATCCTTCTTGCGTATGTGAATGGTCCTGTCAGGGTCGGGAGAGCAGGCCAGGCCTAGAACCTCAAAATCAAAAAACAGGATAGGAGACTAAATAAGGGGCCAAGCGGGGCCAAGCTGAGAGCGGCATGCAGTTTGTCTTTGAGTGACCTTGAGGCCTCTCTGACCCTTCCCCAGGCCCACACTCTGCAAACGTTGCTGCTGTGTTTCTTTCCACCTTTCTCTGTCATCCTTTCAGGATGACCCAAAGTGCCTCGATTCTCCTGGCCACCTGCAGTCTGCTCTCCGCAGGGCAGTTAGTGGCTTCTCTCCTCTCACAGATCAGTTTCCACACAGCTTTAGCTGTTCTCTAGAATCAGTCACTGTTCTCTAGAATCTTCTGGAACTCTTGGGAGGTCCCTAGAACCACAGCCTCATGGAGGATGAACTGGGGTCTGTAACTGTTCAAGCAACTTTAAAGCTCCCATCTACTATGTAAACACACACACACACACACACACACACACACACACACACACACACGTGTATGAAATCCTTGATAGATATTTCCCCAGATTTGACAGCAGTTATAAAGATTTATGGGATAATATCAAAAACAAATTTCGAAGATGAAAATAAAGCATTCCTAAACCATCAATAATAAAAAATCAATTTCCATCAAACTGGGCTCCAGGCAAGCCTGAGCGATCTCCTTACCCTCTCTACAGAAAGTGCTGTTATGAAGTCATTGCTGCAGAAGATGTAATCCAAGAGGAGGGGCCACGCACAGGAAAACAGGGCCTTGGTACTGTGGAGGTGTGGCAGGAGCTGATTACTGGGTTCCATTGTGTGTTAGTCCTGGCAGTTTTCAGCTTTTTAAAAGTCTGTAATTTCCTGTGATTTCCTCTTCCAATCTAAATACGTGTCAAATTGGACAGCTGATTTGGTGCCTAAACTCTGGATTCTTCTTGTCTAAAGAGGTTGCTCCAAATTAATTGTTTCAGTTTTCACTGTGTGGAGTGTCTGCCAGCTCTTCAGGCTTCTTTATGATTTAGAATCAACTCTCCCCTCCTTCTCTGGTCTTGCTTAGCCCCCCTCTGTTCCTTTCCACACCCCTTGCTTCATTGCCACTGCAGACTCTAGAAGAAGTCACCACCTGGTGCTCCGATGACTTTGATATCAGCCTTTTCACGTTTGGCATTCCTATTCCTCGGGAGTAGAGTGGCAACCCCTGGTGCCCCACCCCTAGTTCCCCTTCTGGTCCCTGAGGCTCAACTTCAAGCTCATTTCCTCTGAGAATCCCTGTGAACACATCCTACTTAAAGTGGATGCCTCTGCCACCACGGGGCTGCTTTTCCCAGTGCCGGTCTCACCCTGCTCGCTCACTCACTTCCCACTACCGAGCATTAAAGCAGGTCCCTTTTCAAGAACTGTCCCCTCCCTTCACATGAGCCCCAGGAGGGCAGGGTCATGCCTGTTATGGCCTCAGCACACAGAACAACGTCTGGTTCAGAGTAAACATCCCGCGAGTAATTGCTGAATTAATAAACTGTTGTTATTGAGTCAGAATCTTCTAGATGAAATGTTGGCAGTTTGCCCCAGGAGCATTAAAATGCACAAGCCTTTTGACCCACGACTTCTAGTAAGGAATCCCACGACGTTATCGGAAAGATTCATGGAAGGGGAAGTTAACCTCCCAGCAAAATCGCGGGAATCCATCATCTCCAGGCTTCATCTCGGCTTCTCTAAGAAGCTGCAGGGTGACCCTAAGCAAGTGCTTGATTGATTATTTTCTGAGGGTGACCCCAAGCAAGCTCTTGATTGATTATTTTCTCATCGCTATGATAAACTACTCGAGGGAAACTAGAGGGGAGAGGTTTATTTTGGGTCACCATATCAGAAGGATTCCAGATTGTGGCTGAGGGAAGGCATGGCAGTAGTGGGTGGAGAGTGGGGGGTGGCGTTTACATGGTGGCAGACAGGGAATGGAGAAGACCGGCTGGACCCAGAGGCAGGTGTATTCTTCAAAGGTCCACCCTGCTGATCTACTTCTCCTGGCTCCTAAAGGCTCCTCAACCTTCTGCAATTCTTTGCAGCCTCTTAACCTTCGGAGGCAGACCTGTGACCAACCTGTTTGGAGCCACCAACCCCGGGTACCTGAGAGGCTCACACTTCAGTGGGTCACAGGGTGGTGGCTGGCTGGTACAGTGGCCATGTTGTTCTGGGAATACTCACATCTCACAAGGGCTGAAAAAGTCTCTTGGAATTGTACATTAGAAAGCTGGAACACTGAGAAAACTCAGAATTATCATTCTTAACAACTCTATGGCAAAGGAAGCCAGGGTCTGACTGGGTAACTGGTTCTACTTCAAATAGGGAAGACAAACTTTCCTACGCTGTGAGCACCTCAGTGTCTTCCCCAGAGTCACTCTGAACTCCAAGACTGATGCTTAGGCCTCTGTGTGGGTGTACCATCAATAATTGTCTCTGGCTTTCAAGGTAATATGCAGACATTCATTCCAGTTTGGGGCTGTGGTAAGCAGCATCCTATACATCAGATCTCTGTCCCCATCTCTGATTGGTTCTAAGGGTTAAATTTCTAGAGCTGGGATTTCTGGGTTAGTGCGTATTGATAGAGAGTTCCCTCTCTATCTCTGAACATCAAATGGTTCTAATCTGTATGTTGGGAGCGATTTGACATCCATGACCTTTACGATCCTCAAATTCCAACTTCCTGCTGAATTCAAATAACCCAGGAAGGAAGGACCCTTTGAGGTAACATCCTCCCAAGCCCTTAACACGACACAGTGGGTGCTGTTCATCAGCAGGGTGGGACCCAGAGAAAAATATGGGAGGAAGATGAGCCAGTCACTTGTGTTTAGGATCCCAATACCTCTCCCTCCAGGTCAGTTTTCATCCTGCAGCCTTACTGGACAAATTAGAATATAACACACAACACACACACACACACACACACACACACACACACACACACACACACACACACCCTGTCTTATTGAGCCTTTAAGGCTGCAGAGAAAGAGTACAAAGGGGACACAAGTCTTGACCTTCGTCACACATCTTGACAGCTCTCTAAAGGCCAGCCCTGCCTCTCTGGGGGAACTGAGACACTGTGGCAACCCTTCACTGTTGCCTAGGAAGCTAAGCTGCCTTCGCTGCTTCACTGACTTGAGATCTGACCTATGCTGGGGCAGTAGCTGCTTCACAGCCATTCCACACAATGAACAAACCCTCTGTAAAGTAATGGGAAGGGGAGGAGGGGCTAGGGTTTATCTGGGGCTGGTCCCCAGGGCTCTGCCTGAGTCCCCAGCAGCAGCCATGAGGAGTCAGTATGCATCCGATGGCTGGGTGTGGGGACAGATCCTGTTTCCCTTGGAGGACTCACCTGGGCGTGTTCAGATTCTGTGCAAAATGGGGACTCTGTGTGAGGCAGCGTGATTCCTAAGGCTGCTGTCCCCCGCCAGCTCTGCTCTGTCACCTGCAAGGACCTCATGAAGCTATCAACCTATTTGTGTAACTGGAGTTCAAACAAGTCTATTAAGTACCACCCAATTAAAGTCAACAGCCAGTGCTGAGTTTGCTGGCTCAAGCATTTCGGAGCCCCAGGGGCTGTAGATGTTACAGTCTGTGGCTTCAAAGGCCAAGGCTTGTTCTCCGCTGAAGGCTTCTGATGGGTCCCCTGGGTCAGCACAGAGTACCGGCTCTCCTTTGTGTCTTATTTGATCACATCGTGACCTCGGGCACTTCTGGCCTCTGGTTTCAGCTGAGTGGGGAGCCTCCCTCCAGGTGTAATGTAAATTATCTCTTACCACATCCCAGTGGTTTTACCTGTCTCTTCTGTGCACGAGAGGCTCCTCTGCTCTCTCAGCCCGTGACGCTGTCACCTCCATCCCAAGGCTGGCTCGGGTGTCACCCACTCCTAGAAGTCTCCCCTGATCCCTCGGGGAAGCAGTCTCTTGTCTTCAAGTCACTCTTCAGACCCAGGCTGTCGCATGACTGAGCCCTGTCATTGGTTTGATGCTGGCAGTCAGTTTAGCTATCAAAAGTCCTCAGGTTGTGATTGACACAGCACAGAGTCTAGATAAGGCAGCAGAGGCCTTTTTCTGTTGCAGCTGCCAGTTTGCTGGGTCTTCACAAGGCCTCTTCTGGGTGTGGCATGGGTTTGTGGGAAGAGAAAGGGAGTAGGGGGTCACTCTCATCTTACAAGGTTACCTTGGGGAACTGTTGCGGGATATTTTATTGTACTCTGAGGCTGTTAATGAAGTTAACCTTGCATTAGGAGGCAGAGTCAATGATAGCTGACTGGAATTAGTCATAAAAATTTTGGAGAACCCAAGATATGATATGATAGAGAAGCATAGGAGAGAGTAGGGAGGGGCTTACAAAGATTTTATTCTGGGAAGCCTGTGAGGAACGGGCCATCAGCTGGCAGCAAACATCCATTTTTTCTGAAGGGTACCTCCTCCTGGGCTAAATAGTGAAGGCTTCTTGAGAGTCTCATCACTCCCAGCTGATGAGAGAGAACTTGCTCACATCCTCTCTCCATTCCTGGTCCCAGGTAGACAGCGCACTGCCAGGGGACAGGTGTATATCTGTATTACCCGACTGCTTCTTTCTGGTCCTTTCCAATTGTGCACGGGGGTCTTTGTGACTGTCCTTCCTTGGGCCTGGCCACCCAGGACCTGCTCTGCAGCAGGGTCCTTCTCCTTAGGAGCTAAGGGAGGTTTAGCACATTGCCACTCTGGGCACAAGCTTGACTATGTGTGTGCTGTACAGGTGTGTGTGTGTGTGTGTGTGTGTGTGTGCAAATGTGAGTGTGTGCAGTCAGTTGACGGCTCTGACCTCTGTGTAGGCTTCAGGGGCTGTAGGAATATGGATGCTTCCTGAGGTCCTGGCTAAAGAATTTTTGGCGAGGTCCCCAGCTCCTATTTGTTCCTGTCTTACTCCATCCTTTCTTTCCAGCTTGGGACCTGGTTCAGCCCCACCCCCAGCCAACCTCCCTGTCACTCACTACTCAGTAGGTCCTTCAGGTTCCTGCACAGGCTCCTTTCTTACAGTCCTGAGCCCCTGGAGATGGTCATGCCCCTGCCTTAGATTAGATAGGCTCTCAGACCCATCAGCCTTGCCAGGCTTCTCTCGGGACAGACCTCACACAGCAGCTGCAGGCAGAGAACTCACCTGGTCCTTTTATCTTACAGACTGTTTGGCTCCATCTCTCTTGGATTTGACACGCTGTGTTTGGCCGATACATCCTCTGCGGTCTCCACGCTGATTTTCCGCTTTCTGATTTCTCTGATTGTCCTTATGATTGATTTATTGGCGGAACTGAGGGTTGCCCAAGAGTCCTCTGACCGATGCTGCGAGATGCCGCTCGGGACTCCAGCCTTCCCAGACCCAGAGGCCCAGCTAGACATGGGCATGGCTCCAGGGTAGACTGCGAATAACTTCATCTGGTTTAGACCAGGTTGGGCCATCAAATTACTTTTTAAATCCAGTATCATATGGGAAAGCAATATTCTTGTCCGGGAGCTTGGAGGCCTAGGGATTGCAGGTTTAGACTGAGAGATGATTCTTATACAATGTACAGGAAGGAGACAGGCGGTACAGCCAAAGGGGCACCACACAGGCCATGCAGCAGGAGGGCTGATACAGTCTGCTCTCGGGCTGGTGAAAGCACATGCAGGTTTGAGTCATTGTCCTAGATGGCTTCACTATTGCTACAGACCTAGTGCAGACATGGGGTTCTAATCCTAGCTCTGCCAACTCGGTTTCAGGCTTTTCCCACCTATGGGATAGGAGAAAGGCCTGGGCTTGGCTTCAGGGTCTCACTCAGGACTGGGAAGGCAGGACAACAGTGCATGGCAGGACCCTCAGGCCAGCCCACGCGGTTACATGTAGGGCGGGAGAATGTTTTCTTCTCCAGTCCAGCCTTAGCTCTGTCCTCACTCACAGGGCTTTGATAACAGGTTGTGCCACATCTGCAAGCTGTAGAAGCTCTATCTACCCAAAGCTAGCCCAACAGCTGTCACTTGCTTCCCTTGGGCTCTGAGGTGCTCCCCTGGAGGGCTTGCATGAATGTGTAGACAGGCTTTGGAGATCCATGCGCTTGGCAGTCTGCAGAGGCCTTGAAAGGAGCTAGGCATTGCGCTGGGGGACTCAAGACCTGGGCGAATGGGGGCGACCTCATGCCAGGAACACACACACTGGAAGATGACTCCAGTGGGGTTCTTCCACTGAGGGCTCATAACAGGCCCCTGGGGGAAGAGAAGCAGGGCTGCTATGGGTATGTACCACCTCCCTTCCTCCAATTGTCCCACTTCCCTGGGGTGACCAGGACCTTCCTTCACTCTCATGCCCTCCCCTGCCTCACTCATCTCTCTCTGCTCAGTGACTCACATGGTTGATGGAATGTATAGAAATCTCTGAAACAAGCTTCCCCTGTGTATCCATCCCTCATCTGCTCCTCGCACTGCTCTCTGAGCATTTTACAGCAAGGAGAGAGAGAGGCTCCCTGGCGTTTATTGAGATAAATGGCAGGAATCTGGCAGGGTGGATTGTACAAGATGCATCTTCGCCTTGCCAGTGAGTCCACACAGACGCAAAGACGGCTCTCCTCCATCTTCTGAAGCCAGGCAGCTTTCTCAGCTAGCCAGCCATTAAGGCTGTAGGATAAGCCACTACTGACTCCTCACATCCCACAGGCAGTGGGTCCCCAGAACTGACCCCAGGCCCCATTCACACTCCACTGTCTGTATAGTTGATGCATGCCTGACCAGAATCCTTGTGTTTGCTTTTCCTGTGAGTCCGCTGGAAGAGTGGAAGGGTGGCCTACACCAAGCAGCTGCTGTGACAGGCACTGGGTCTTCTCTGCGGGTTTACTGATGAACACAACAACTCCTCTGGGGAAAGCCCTAAACCTTGGGAGCCTGGGACACTGAACTCATGTATCTTCGAGAAATGGAAGTTCTGGTTGGCTTGTCTTGTGAGGCTTCTCCTGAGTCGGTGGCCTGCACTGTTGTTGATAGTTGACTTGGCTCTGGTCCATGGGTTCTAGCCTGGCGTTACTCACGTGGGATCTCATGGCTTTGAACAGAGACAGTCAGGGAGCTGAAGAGAAGGCTTAGTGAAATAATTGCTGCATATATATGCAGAAGGATTTGAGTTCACCTCCAATCGCCCAAGTAAATCCAGCGCTGGGGAAGAAGAGAGAAGAGGTGGGGACAGGCCGGCCAGCCTTAGACTAGTGAACAAGTCCCAGAAAGCCAAGGCTGAGAGCTTCTGAAGAATGATATCCAAAGCTGACCTCTGGCCTCCATGTGCACCTCCCCAAACACACACACTCACATACACACACGGACACACATGCCTGTATGTACAAACATTCACAACTTGCACACACACATAAAGAGACAGCAGGTCATGGAGAGAACTGTCTAGTCTTTGAGGTCTGGTAGGAAAATGTCATACATTCACTTCTGACGCACACTTCTGGTCACAGAAGTCACAGGTCTAGATGAGACCTGGGGGAGGATGTAAGAAAGCAGCTAGTAGGACAAGGTGCACCGTCACGTGGCTGAGAACCGGTGTATTGCATGGGCTCTCTCTCTCTCTCTCTCTCTCTCACACACACACACACGCACACACCACATCTGTTTCATGAACGACCAATTTGCACACTGCATCAGTCCTTATTCATCCGATGGATTGGTTAACAGACTCACTTTTCAGATGAAGAAAGTGGCTGAGAACCTTGCTTGTTTCCTTTGATTGAGCATAGCTGGGCACTCGGTGCTGGCTGGTAGCTCTGAGTGATGATACAGTCAACCCTGCATGGAGGAAATCATGATGAAGCTATGTGATCAGGGATGAAGATAGGATGGAATGGTTCTTTTTAAAGGGGCTGGGACCCAGGCAGACCTACACCAAGCTGCTGAGAGGTACAGAGGGGACTCCTTTGGGAGATTCTGAGCTCATACCAGAGAAGGGAATAGGGGATATAGAGGAGAATTGAGGAGACAGAAAGAACCAGCTCAGGGACCCCAGGCCACAAATGCATCAGGACAAAACAGGTCTACTAACCCAGGCTGAGTTGTGTACACACGGAGATGGTCTGGCCTCTGAAAAAAAGTTGAAGGAAGGACCACAGAGACCTGGAGGGACTGCAGTGCTCAGGGAGCCTCCCCCTCTGAAGCTGAGCCACAGGACAAGAAAGCAGCATCTCCTATGGAAAGATCTGGAACTCATCCCTGTTTGGAGTCTGCTCCAAGGAGGAGCCAGCCAGAAATCTTGCTCGGAGTCTCAGCGAATGAAGTGACTAGCAGCTCGGGATCTTTCTCATTGCATCCGAGCTGACACATACATCCCCATCCTGCATGGCTCCCTCCCCTTCACCACCAAGTGTTATGGAGTGAATCTGAGCTGACCCATACATCCCCCCATCCTCCATGGCTTCCCTTCACCACCAAGTGTTATGGAGTGAATCTGAGCTGACCCATACATCCCCATCCTACATGGCTCCCCTTCACCACCAAGTGTTATGGAGTGGATCTGCCTGTTGGGCTCATCATGGAGACTGGAAACGGTTGTGGAGGAAGTAAATGGGGCTGATGGAAAATGATGGAGGAGGGGAGGGGACCCTGGGTATTCAAGCAGGGGCTCCTCTGTTGCCTCTGTTCCTGACAATAGGGCACCCAGACCTCATTAAGGAACGAGGCTCAGACCATATTATGGAATGAGGAATATCCCCATTTCACAGATGAGAGGACCAATCCTGCAGACTTAAGGAAGGGGTCAGGCTGCACAGCGGCTACTCTGGACAGAGAGGTTGTATTAAACAATGAGGGGAGCAGGGCCTCACTGACAAGGGCACAGACCAAGTTCCACCTGCCAATCAGCCCTGTCAGCTGCACCATGACTCTACAGTGTCCCATGAACTAAGAACTGCAGGGTCACAGCATGTCCCTTGCACCTTCTCCATGTGAGTCAACGCAGCCCTGGAAGGACAGATCCCAGCTGAATCCACAGCGGGGGAGATCAGCCCCTCTCCTCCCAATTGCTGCCTAAGTTCATTTCCTGTTAGATGGCTTCAGAGCAGACCCGCCTCACTGAGCGAGAAAACGCCTGTCAGCTCAGCTGTGAGGGCTCTGCGTGTGTGCGAGCCTGGAATATTTTGGGAGCCAGATGTCTGCGTGGGCGGAACTGCTCAAGTCTGCACAACTCAGCGCCTAGATACTGCCGAGTCAGCAATTCCTTCCCTTCGGAGACCCTTGGCCTCCTCCCTGTGACAGGTATTTATGGATGCCTCTCAGGTGCAAACAGACCCTGAGGTAAGCAGAAGACTTGGGGCCTAAGACATATCCCAGTCATGGGGGATACTGTCTCAGAGATATAGAAGCTGATCCTATGTGACCCCTCGGGAAGTATTCACTTGTTTGTTCTGAGCCCTTACTGGGATCCTTCAGCCACTGTTTTGGGAGATCTGTCCCATGAAGTTCCAGCTAAGAAGGGAGCAGGCAGGATCTAGAATCCTAGAAATGAGTTCACAGTCACACACACTGTAAAGAAAGGCTTGTGGCTGGACGAATGTATAATGGGGGTCCCAAACCAAGTGAACAGGACACCCCAGAAACACCTGCTTCTTTCCACCCATCATGCCTAGTCCTGCAATGGTGCCATCTGATGGGGCTAGATTGGGAGCTGCCTCAGGGCAATTTTGAAGCTTCTTCTAGAGAATTCCAGCCCAGAGGCCTGAGAATCAGGTAGCAGAAAACCGTGTTGGACTTCCATCCTGAGCACTCTGCTGGCTTCTCTCTCGGCAGCCCTCCCTGGTGCCCACCGTCCACGTTCATGTTGGTGACAGGCATGGGTGTGAGCTGTTATGTAACCTTGGGCTGTTCACTCGGCTTCTCCAGGACTTTGCTTCACTGTGTCAAATGGGGACAGCTATGGTGGGAAAGACCACCTGACTCTGTGCCATCCCCATGCGAAGCAAATCTTCCCAGAAAAAAAGCTGTCTTTTCTGAGTCAGGCTAGTACTTGCTAACTCCAGCTGCACTCTCTCTGTTTCATGTTGTTGTATGCCAAGAGCCAGCCGACAAGTCAGAGATACAACATTGAAGACACAAAAAGCTCCAAAGTAAACACCACTGGTGGTTCCTGGATTAGGCTGCCCATCTGCCATGTTCTTGGCCCTGGACTGACTGCTTTGCCCAGTGGTGGGAGCAGGGCACAAAACAGGTTCATGGTCATAGATGCTATTCTATGAGGGTGATGATAACGATGGTGATAGCGATGATGGTGGTGATGGTGATGATGGTGGTGATGGTGATGATGGTGGTAATGGTGATGATGGTGATGATGATAGTAATGTTGATGGTGATGATGGTAGGGATGGTGATGATGGTGATGATGATGGTGACAGTAATGTTGATGGTTAGGGTGATGGTGGTAGCAATCATGGTGGTAATGGTGGTAATGTTGATGGTGATAGTGATGATGGTGTTGATGGTGATAACAGTAGTGATGGTAATGATGATAGTGGTGGCAGTGATGATGTTAGTGGTGACAATTGCCTGAACTTTCAAGTCATTAAGTACCAGCATTTCTTTACTGGCTCATCAAGGAGGATGCTTGCTCCTTCTAGCTTAGCTAATCATATGACCCACATGTACTGAAGCTGCCTACAGTCAGGCCAGAGTTTGCCACTTATACAAGATGCTTTTAACTGTCACATTTTTAGAGGTACACAGTAGAATGGTGGTCCCCAGGGTTGGGGAAAGGAGGAAATAGGTCTCTGTGTGTGTGTGTGTGTGTGTGTGTGTGTGTGTGTGTGTGTGTGTGTGCATTTGTGCAAGCACATGCATTTGTGTATGTGAATATGGGAATGTCCCTGCCACAGTGTGCACATGGAGGTCAGAGGTCAGACAGTAATCTCTGGTGTTGGTCCTTACCTTCTGCCTTGTTAGAGGAAGGGTCTCTCTGCTATATCTTCCCCCATGCATGCCAGGCTAGCAGCCCCCATCCTTTTCCCATCACTACTTCCCATTCTTCCTGCAGGAGTGCTAGGATTGTGGATGAATATCTGGACTCTGGGGATTTGAGCTCAAGTCCTCAAGAACGTTTACCACTGAGCCACCTCCCTAGGCCCGAGTTCTAGAGATCAGATGCCCAACATGCACACAGTGAATATTTGGTGTGGAGAATTGCCTGTATTCTGTCAATCATATTTTAAATAAATGCTGATTGGCCAGGCAGGAAGTATAGGCAGGAAGTATAGGTGGGTAAACCAGATAGGAAGTAGAACAGGATAATGCTGGGAAGGAGGAAGCCCATTCCTCCATTCCTGCCCAGACCACAGAGAAGCAAGATGTAACCCGCTCTGCTGGAAAAGGTACTGAGCCACATGGCTAGCACAGACAAGAATTATAGGTTACCATAAGATGTAAGAATTAGTTAATAAGAAGACTGAGCTAATGGGCCAATCAGTTTATAATCTTATGGAGTCCTGTGTGTGATTTTCTTTGGAACTTGCCAGCTGTGGGGTACTGGGCAGGACAGAAACCCCAACAAGCCGGCAGTCATATTCAAATATTATTACCATAGACTGCCCTGAAACATGGCTAAAACAGGAAAATTTACGGTGCATATTTTCAACCACAATGAAAAACAGATCCAGGTCTAGCAACTCAATTCTCAGGTGTTACTCTGACAGAATTTAGAATCATGAAGATGGTGAGGTACTCCTTAGGGTGTGTCTGCAAGGACATCTCCAGGAAAGATTAACAGAGGGAGGACCACCTGGGACTCTGATGTGTTTCCATGTATTTACTATGGAAGCCAGGAATTCAGATAAGGCAAGTAGACCAGGCTGAAAGTGCAGAGGGAAATCACATCCCCTAAGTCACGGGACCACAAGTGCATCCTGGGTATAAACCACAAGGTCCTCGGGAGAACCCACTCCCCAGGGTTAGAAGATTCCAGAAGCTGCTTCTCTGGCATCAGATGCCTCGGCATTGGACACACAGGTTTTAAGGACAAACAGCTCTCAAATGCCAATCTTAAATCCTCCAGGGTCACAGGTTTCACCTAATAGTCCCAATGCTAGAAAATATTGAGTTTAAAATCAGGATCTTCTCAAGTCTTATATTTTTATTTTATTTATTTATGTTTGTTTGCTTTAAAACAGGGTTTCTCTATGCAGGTAGGGATTGCCTTGAGCTGGAGGCAATCCTCCTGCCTCAGACTCCCAATGCTTGTATTATATGAATGAGCCACCATGCCCAGCTTAAATGCATTTCAGCATTATAATATATTACCCGAGAGGGCATCACAGAATCTGAGCTTCATGGTGAAGTGCAAACTCTTGGCATCTCCAGCACTGAACCTATCCACTTGCTGGGCACCCAATACACAGCCATGTTCCCTATGTGCTGTTCCAGCAAACCGTTACCAGACCTCAGCTCATACCCCAGGGCAAACTGCTAAAATGTCTGAGCTCCCTGGCCTGGTATCAGCCCTATCCCAGGCTTTCACAGTTCTGCCTTCTTGCCCTGTTCTGCCTTTTAATAGTTGTTTCTTAATTACACCATGTTTGTCTTTTGGCTCAGAAGCATAAACACAAGCTCCAGGGAGGCTCAGCTCTGCTTTGCTCAGCATTGCACCCCTAGCCCTAGGCCTGCTGCAGAGCAGATGCTCACCCGGTATCCATCAAAGGGATGACTAAATTAATGAATGAACTGGAAAGATGGCTGCCAGGATGTGCCTTCCTCCAGGTTATAAGGAAGCCCCCAAACCACAGCACATGCACCCCAAAGGCTGTGAGTATCCGCCTCACCCCTGGGTAGATGAAAGCCTGCTGCGTATGCAAGAATGAAGGGATGAGGTTAGATATTTGTTAACTTCAGGCCTCCCTTGGTCTGCCGGGGTTTAGAGGGGCTGAATGAGGTATCAGGGTTCAAAGCCACATCTTCCACCTAGGAACTGAGTAGGCTCTGACAGACCAGAAGCCTGACATAGGCAGGCACGACAGACCAAAGTTGATCAGTCCACCTTGCCCTTTTGTCTATGCACGAGGTGTTCTCAGGGGACGAGGAGACATCCAGCACAGACCACAGAACAGTTTCGGTCCAGGCAGAGAAGCTTTGTGTAGACAGATCTGATAGAAATTCAGCCACCCGCCCTGCTGGCTGAGCCTCCCATGTATTGTTTCCTGCATTCACTGTGCCACAGCCTCCTCTTGTCTACAAGGAGAATAACTTCTGCCTTGGAGGCTGGAGTGGGGCCAAATAAAAGGTGGGTGGGATAAGGCCCCCAAGAGTGCTGAATATGTTCCTTAGGTCCTGGGGTGCTAAGGCTTGTCCCACTCACACGATGACCCACCTGGTCATAAATGCCCACTCTGAGACTCCAGCTTCCTTCCTCAGATTCCCTGGCTGAGAGAAGGCAGGACACAGAGGACATCGATGCTCAGGCTGACTCAAACCTCCCTGACCCTCGGTGTCTTCTCTAACAAGAACGTGGCACCTTCAGAAGAGTGTGGGGCTCCTCGGAGGAGTGGGCACTGGTGTGCTGAACTGTTCAGCTCTATGTATGGGAGCTTTCTGACCTAAGTGCAGGACGGAAAAACAGAAGAGCCGGGCGTGGTGGCGCAAGTCTTTAATCCCAGCACTTGGGAAGAAGAGGCAGGTGGATCTCTGTGAATTCCAGGCCAGTTTGGTCTACAAAGCGAGTTCTAGGACGTCCAGGGCTGTTACACAGAGAAACCCTGTCTTGAAAAACCAACAAAACAAAGCAAAACAAAAACACAGGGGAAAAAAAGCCAGAAGCCTGAGACAGGACGCTCTCCTTTGCCCAGGCTCTCTCTCCCTCAGGGAAACCATGCACATTCGGGGTCTTTCCCTTCTTCTCTGTAAAACAGAAAACTATGCCCTCACTAGAACTGGGGCTAGGGTCCTTCCAGACTCCCCGAGTGGGAAGCCTGGCAGACGAGGGTCATCTTCCTCTGTGTCAGAGCCCCTATCGACATGCTGGTTGACACACCCTATCTGGGAGCTTATACTTGGAACTGATGGCATAGCCTGTTTTCTGCATTTTAAAATTAAAAAAGAAAAAGAAAAGAAGTAGCAAGCAGCCTTTGGCTTTGGGAAGGGAAAGAAGAGCATGGGCTGGCTTCCCATGGCCACAGCAGGAGGCCATGGTAGAGGCTGGGGGTGAGGGGTGTGGAAGCCGCAGGAGAAAAGACCCAGGGGCACCCAAGACTGGGTGTCATCCCTCAGGACAGCAAATACGGCCTGAGCTGGAACCTTCTGGAGGCATCAGATAAACAGCTTAGCTGGGGGAAGCCCCTAGATGGCCCCAAGTGACCCAGCATCAACTCTGTTCCCTGAGGACCCCCAGCCCTCTCCTCATCTGACTCTGCATGATCCTTTGAATGAAAACCTCTGTCCACATGGGAGGAACTCGACAAGGGAGGATGTGGATAAGAATAAGGGACAAGGAGTGTGTTGGGGAGGCTGGGAGGCCTGCTAGGAGGGTCCAGGGAGAGGTGATTCAGGCACCTCTGGGGGTGGCTGGAGAGATCCTGCAGTTAGGACTCGACCTGACCCCTTCTCTTCCCTCCTTTGTCCAGAGGCCTAGACTCCTCTTCTCTGGCAGCCTTGATTTTCAGCTAGCCAGAAACTTAGAACAAATGGTTCACCCCGGGCATCTCAGCTGCCCCATTTGGAAAATATCTGGAAAATACATCAATAATCCCACAGCCTCTTGGACCTTGGTGGTAAAGAAAAGTCTTTAGAAAGGGCAAAACCTGCATGCAGGAAAAACCCTCCCTCCTTCCCACCCCTCCCCGCCCCCCCTCTCTCACACACACACGCAAACAGACACACACAGGTGCACACACATAGAAATACGCATACGCAGACACTTGCATACCAACACATACAAAGATGCACACACAGAGACGCACACATGCTCACACACAAAGGCAAGCAACTCATAAATGCAACATAAATGCACACACACACAGACACACATATGCATAAACACATACAGAGACACACAAATGTAGACAGGCACACAGACATGTAGACAGCACAGACATAAGCATACAGAGAGCCAGGCAGAAAGACACAGACACCTCAGAAAGGACATGATCTGCAGATGCCACACTTCCTGGAAGGCTTTCACACCCCTCTGAGTAACCTCGAACCTAGAGATGAAATGTCCCAACTTTAGCCTGCCTCAGTTTCCCAAGCCTAGCAAATGTAGAAGGTTCTTGTCAGCTAGACCTGGGTTCAAACCGTGGCTCCGAGTCTCAGCTTTGTGACATGAGATGTGGTCTGTCTGTGCCTCAGTTTCCCCATTATATGACAGGGGGCCTCCCAGACCCTGAAGCAAAGCATGCAGCGTGCAGCATGGGCTCAGCACAGTGTGTGAGCTCTGGTCACCCCTCCCTCTCTTCCCTCCTTTTCCCATTGCTTCTCTCCTCCCCCATCCCCATCCTCCTTATCTTTCACTGCACACATTGAATTTTATGTAATTGGGATCATACAATTTATTCAGCTATTCAGGATTTTTTTAAGCTCACTATATATCATCAGCATTTCCCCACATCATTGAAAATTCCTCAAAAGCCTGATGTTAATAGCTCCGTAATTGCGCCTCATTTAGATGCACCATCGTTTACCCGCGTCCGTCCGCTGCTGTCAGATCCTCCGAGGATGGCCGGGTTTTTCTCACATACATCAGCTGACGAACCTTTCGGGTGTGTCTTGCTCAAGTCGCTGCCCTCATCCTCAGGATGGACTCCTGCAGAAAGGGGTCTGGCTTCCTGTCAGATGCTGGATGCTTCCTGAAGTTGTTCGGATTGCCTCTCTGCCAGCCAGCGAAGGCATCTGCATCCCCCACAAGAGCCTAGCCTGGAGTTCCCAGATCCCGGGATACCCATCCTTAGAATCTAGGACAAGGTATAGCTCATTGGGGGAGGGCAGCATGGGCAGAGTCAGAGGTTCCCTGTCCCACTGCCCTCATTGCTGCGCACTGCAATGCCCCCTCTGTACTGGCTCTCTGTTTGCCCATCTGTCTCAACAGCTTGCCAGCTGATATCGCGCTTCCCGACCCATCCAGACCCATCCTGGCACACAGTAGGTGTTTGGTGAAAGTGTGTTGAGGTGGAACTACAAAGTGCTCTTTAAACACACACACACATGAACACATGCATGAACCCTTGCATACACACACACGCACACATACATACCTATATAAACACACACATGCATAGATATATATACACACATGTTCAACCACACATATACACACATGCACACATGTGTCTACATATATGTGCAATGCATCTACACACATATACATATATCTATATACACATTTGTACCCACATACACACAAGTACACACATGTATGCTCACCAAGAGGCCATGTCATCTCCCCACCCCAATCCTGTTGCTTGCTTCTTTTCTCCCTTTACATTCTGCTGGGAACACCATGAAATGACGGAGAAGAAGACAGACCTTGCTTTCAAAGTTATGTTATCAGTGTCCCTCAGTTTCCCCTCATTGCGACTGGGATTGCAATGTCTCTCCCAGTGATTCTATGTAATGATGAACTGGGGCACTGGAAGGATTCCTGAAAATTTCTGACTTCTGAAGATTAGGAAATACAAGTCCCAAGTCCTGTTGTAGGAGCTGGAACTGGATAGTGCCGCTCTATCTGGATGTGACAGGTACCCACCAGTGAGGCAGAACCCTCTCATGCTCCTGTGCCTCTGGGCTGTAGGAGCATAACCAGGAAAATGAGGATTGGCTGCAATAGATCCTGCGTATGGAAGCCCGTAAAGCGAACCTCTGACATCATGCCCTCCATCGGGACCACCAGCACTTGGCCTTCGGGTGCAGGTAAACTATGCTCCCCAGTGTGGCTTCACTCCTACTTGGAGGACGGAGGATGGCATCTCTGCCCTCTGAAGTTAGCGGGGTCTGCGTGCCTGAGTGTCTGTCACGGGTGGTGAGAAGAAAAGACCTCTGACGTTTCTAACTGCAAAGCTTCATGTTAGCATTCGGTCCTCCCAGCACCATGAAGAAGGATGTCTGCTCTGATGATGAATCTGTGGCTGGAGCCCAGATCTCCGGGTCTTCTCACACAGCACAGCCGCCCCAGACAGCCACCCAGTCCTGAGGTAGGAGTTGAGAAGTGAGGAGAATTCGCAGGTCTTTTGGAGCAGGGTCTTGTTTCCCTAGCTACACTCCAAGAGGCACAGGAGTGTGTAAGAGGGTTTCTGTTGACTAGTGGGTACCTGGCACACGAGGTGAGGGTCCCATCCAGCTCCGACTCCGGCAACAGTACTTGGGGCCTGCATTTTCTAATATTCAGAAGTCAGGAATGATTTTAAAATTTCGAAGCTTTTCTTTATTATTGCATCAACAATTTTTAAACTGGGGGAGCCAAATAAATTCTGCCTGCAGCTTAGCTATGCCCAGCAGCCAAGAAGCAGGAATTCTTGTCTCCATGAACCAATATACCTCTTTGGCCTGGTATACAAAGCCCGCTATGATGTCGCTCTGGTTGACCTAGCCTGCAGTTTCTGACCATAACTCTGAGCTGTCGCCACAAAGGGCCCCTGATGGGCCATATGAGCCTCAGTTTACTTATCTGCAGCATGAGAGCTAATGTACCATTGTAGAGGTGCCCTGGAGTGCTACATGGGCACTAGTGTGTAGTACTGGCCAGAGAAAGTATTCCTTAACTGTGCCAAACTCCCATTCCATCTACACTGCTCTGGCTTGGATATCATTTGTCCCCTGAAGGAGTATGTGTTGGAAGCTTGGCTTGTCTGTGGTACAGCAGAGGTTGTGGGAACTTTAAAATATGGGGTTTAGTGTGTTCATTGGCCAGAACTGTCATTGGAAGAAACTGAGCACATTCTTATGGGACTCTTATCGTGCTGAGCCCTGGTGAGATAAACTGACTCCTTGCCATCCTCTGGATCCCTGTCTCATTATGTGATTGCCCTGCCACACATGTTCCTGCCATAATGCTATTTGCTGTGAGGTCACATGGGTGGGTATTCCTCTTCTGGGCCAGGTCACTTGGACTTTCTGTTGCCAACACTGTGAGCCAAATAATATGCTCTTTTCTTTGTAAGTATCCAAAGATGCTTCGGTATTCTGTCATAGCAATGGAGGAAAACAGACAAATGCAGTTCTAGGATGTGGGAAATTTTTGGCCCCTGCTCACTGCACTCCCCCTACTGTGGTCTAAGACATTCCACCATACCTCCTCTCCTCCCTCTACCCTTCATGGATATGGGGCCTCTGTGGCAGTCTGATGCTCTTTCTGTCTCCCCAGCCCCACCATTCGCCCCTCCATGTGATTTCCTATAATTAATCCCCTTTGTGTATAATCCTGCCCCTGGGTCTGCTCCTTGGAAGAGGCAGACTGACACAGGTCAGTGATCTGAGGAGTGAGCCAGGAAGACAAGTGACAAGATGGGGTTTGAGACTAAATCACGCACCCAGGCAAGGAAGGAATTCAGTGAGGACTTGAACATAGATTCTCCACGGTGTAATTGGTGGCTCTGCTGTAAAGGATCATTTATTTGTTCCTTTTATTTCATTTTTCTGTGACAGGGACTTACTATGCCGACCTGGCAGACCTGGGATGTGCTCTGAAGACTAGGCTGGCTCTGCTTCTCTATTAGTGCTGACATGACAGCCATGTGCCATCATGCTGAACTTGACAAGAGCATTTGAGGAACATAGGACTTAACAACCTACCAAGAACTCCTGGAAAAGTAATGGTCAGTCCTCAGTGATGAGAAAATAATCGAGATGCCTGGGCAAGTGGAAACTAGAGGGACAAGAGGCTGAATACCATCTGTAGACTGGGGTGGATTGTGTGTCAAGGGTCAAGGACCAGGGGGACACCATCCACTATCAGGAGTGTAGGGGTAAAAGGACACTCGGGCAACTAAGAAGTGCAATGGTGGCTCTCATACCAAAGTAGCAGTGGTGGCATCACTTGCCACCAGAAGCAATGGCCAAGATGACCAATGAAATCAGAAAGCAAATCAAGTGGGGGTGAGGGGAGAACCAATCTTGAAAGGTTACAGAGTATATGATTCTAGTTTCTCCTCTTTTTCTTCCCCATTTTTTCCTACCTGCCCTCTAGACATGTTCTCCCTATGTAGTCCAGACTGGTCTCAAACTTGTGATCCTCCTGCCTCAACACCCTGAGTGCTGGGATCCCAAGTGTGCATCATGTCCAACGTATACAACATCCTTAAAATGTTGAAGTTTTGTGTGTTTTGGAAACATCAGTGATTTCAATGGATCAGGAGGAGGTGAGATTGGGGAGGAGGGTGGGCATGGCACCGGAGACAGCAAGAAGACTTTGTAGTGTTGAAATGATTCTGATCTTGGTTGTTGTGTGGTTATAAACATCAACATATGTGACCACCATGGCCGAGTCGTGCTTACAAATTGCATTGATGTCAATATCCAGATGTTGACCCTGCCCGGTTGTAATCACTGGGGGAAGCTGAGTAAAGGGGACATGGAACCTCTCTACTATTTCAAAAGCCTCATGTAAAACTATAGTAATCAGAGAGCTGAAGCGGTGTAAGGAAAAGCAAGCATGGAGCTGGTGCTCACAAGATTCACGACAGCGGGACACAACAGGGAGCTGATCAGTGTCAGAACCTGGCATCTGACCTGGCCCAGTGGCCAGAGCTGCAACCCCTGAGCTGCCAGCTGGGGTCCTACACACTATGGAAAGTGAACATCTTGGTGATTCCCCATTAATTCTTCAAACATGCAACAACCAGACACCATGTAGGCTGAGATAACGGGTGTGAAAACAGAAAGGTCTAGTTGGTCTATAGTATAGTGGGTCCTGTGATTGACTGGCTCCACCCCTTTGGGCTTATGGTGAGGCAGTATATTACGGTGGGAGCTTGTAGAGGAGCTAAGCAGAGAGACAGAGAGGAAAGCACCGAGGTCCCAGAGCTACCCTTAGGAGCTCATTCCCAGTGATCTAAAGACCTCCCACAAGGTTTTACCTCCTCAAACCTCTGCCATCTCCCACTAAGGCCATGATAAATGTTGAGCCTTTAATGCATAGGCCTTTGAGGGAACCTTCCAGATCCTAACCATAGTATTTCCAAAAGCCTTGAGGAGATGAGGGGAGCAGGGAGTCTCCAAGGCAGATGTAACTATGAAGCCACGCTTCTCACCTCAAGAAGCCACGGATGACAGAGTTCATTCGGTCACCCCAGTGACAACTTTCACAGTCCAGTCTGTTGGGAAAGAGGAGGAAGCAGGAAGCCAAAGACATCAGAGGAGGCAGAGATGGGATTGGAAGTCATTTCTGTCATGGCTGAGCCTGGGACTTTCCATCTTAGAAGACGCACTTGCCAGCCAGCAATGCATTGCTGCGGCCATCTTGTCCCTGGGGGCTGCACAGGCTCCATCAACTTCTCCTCCTTCCTCCCATTTCTTCATCCCTGTAACAAACAGCTTCACTTAAAAAGCCATCTGGGAGGATGGATGGCCCAGACGCATTTTGTGGAATAAGTTTTCGGGGAAAAGAGCCAAAAAATTAAAGGCGCAGCACTTAGAACTCCGGTCTCATTAGGCGCTGTAACTCTGGCTGTGGGGTTGTGTTTCTGAGTTAGATTGTTTCTCCCCACCCCACCGCCTGACGCTGTGAGCTTGGTTCTTATATGTCTTCCAGAGGCCTTGTCCTGATGTCCCGGGTTCATTTCCTCATTCAAGGCCAACCCCACTGTAAGATATGAAGAAGATGCAAAATGACTTCCATGACAGTCTTTTAGATAGAGGCTTAGGACCTTTGGGAAGCAATAAAAGTTCAACAAGGCCATGCGGGTGGGACCCTAACCCATATGGGACTGCGGTTTTTATAGCAAGAGAAGAGAGCTGGGAACACGTCTTAGGAAGTTTGCCTAGCTTGCTCCAGGTTGTATCCCAAGTACAATGCAAACCAGGTATGGTGGCGCATGCCAGTAAACCAAGTCCTGGGGAGGAGGAGGCAGGAGGAGCAGAGGAGAGGCACCCTCTGTTGATAGTGCTGGCTGGACAGAAAAGCTGTCGGTAGAAATGAGGGTGGAGAGGCCCCGTCAAAGGCCAGGGATGTGCTAGAACCTTCTGGGAAGCAGAACCTTCTTACCAGTGACTTCCATGTCCTTGAGCTTGCGGGGGGGGGGGTGGTGAGGTGAGACTGTGGGTAGTGGCGATCTCCCAGCAGCCAAGTGCTCAGATGCTGCCTGGCTCCTTGGTGGAAGTTGTGAAGTTTGGGCGGAGAAGTGAGATTATAATGAAAAGAGCAGCGGAAGATAAAGTGGGGAATGCTCAGCTCGGCCATGGAAAGAGCGACAACAGGGAAAAGCATATTGAAGTTGTGGCCAGGTGACTGCTGCCTGCTGATCAGGACCCTCGTGGAATGAGGACAGAGGGTGACAAGGAGCACATCATTGCATTCTGAGTTACAGGGCCTAGTGAGACTGGAGTCTTAAGTGCCGCGCCTTTCATTTCTTGGCTCTTCGCCCTGAAAACATAGTCCACGAGGCATAGCCTTATGGGAACTGGAGAGCTGCATGGCCCAGGCACAGGTTCTGTGGCTGGGGGGGGGGGTCTCTGACATTTAGTGTCCCTTTTGGGTGAGAGGATCTAGGACAGTGACAGAACCTAGGTCATGAGGACAGTAAGGTCAGCAGTGCTGGCATGCTTGGTGGGGTGGCAGGATATGTCTGAAGGAGCATGCTTGTTTGGATACTAAGATGGGAACCAGAGGAGGTGGCATTTAGTGCCTATCGCCGAGGTGACAGCACATCACCCACCTGGTGGGTTTCCAGCTCACCTTGGCACTCACGGAGACTCAGGAGACCTCCTGCCTCCGGTCAGGCATCCTGTCTGCTATCTTCTCTGGCTCCTGACAGAAGGAAACTCCCCTCTCTACCCTCTACCCTCCCTTGTCCTCTCCTCTCCTCTCCTCTCAAGTAAAAGCTCAAATACCAGATCACACATGGGGTCACCTACAACTGTGCTACTTTGGAAACCTTGCGTCACCAAGTCCCACGGAAAAGGTGGCAAGAGCCCACGGGTCTGACTGCTACTTCCTCTACACCCCCACTTTACTCTCTCCTGTGACAAGTGACACCTCCCTATCCTCTGTGAATCCTTCAGCCACTCTTTCTCACCTCCAGTTCTTAGCAGGGTCGTCCCTACTTCCTAGATCTCTCTGCCCTTCTTCAGGTGGCTAACTCCTTTGAGGTCAAGCTAAGTACTAGCTCCTACTATCTTTCCCTTAGCTGTTAGTTCCCCTCAATATCCTCCCACAAGTCTTTTAGTACATTGTCTATCCCCATTGTAGAGGTGGTGACACATTTGTGTGACTCTTCTTTAAGAGGTCAGGTCCGCTCCTAACTCTGAACCCCAAGAGGGCAGCACCTTACCCAAGTTTTTGCTTCTCATCTTGCTCCCCGCATACTACTGACCACACAGTAAATGCTCCATTGTAGTTTGGGAGCAGTGTGTGACTGGCTAAGAACAACAGCTGAGAGAAAGAGAAAGGCCTGGGCTCTTTAAGCAGAACAGGGATAACGGAATGGTGTTGATTGTTTTTATTTGGGAGAGGTTTTGTTTTATCTTTTAATAACTCGCCGCATAATCAGCTGGTAATTACAGCTTCCGCCTCTGGTTTGTGCCTCCCTGACTGTGCTGGGCGGGTGGGAACTGGTTCATATTTAATCCGCCTTTGAGCGGGAGTGCTCCCTGGGGAGTGAGTTCTTATGGGGTGTGAGGTTTAATTCTCTGGGATGTTAATTAGAACAGAAAAACATCCGAGCTCCAAGCAGGGCTGCTGGGTCCCCGGTGACTAGATCAGAGACCCGCCTGCATGTCTTCCCTCCCCTACACACACCTAGCTCTGCATCATGCCAGCCCGGACCCCAGGTAGCCCTCAATTCCACCCTGGGACTGGGACAAAAGACTGGCGCTCTGTCACCTAGGATGCCTCTGCCCATCTGCCGGGAAGCCAGACAGCCTAAAAACCACAAGCTAAAGGGAACAGACAGAGCCAATCTCACATGCAACGGTTCTGCCTCGGACCTTCCAGGAGTGAGAGAGCAGGGTACGGTGAGAGAGAGAGAAAGGATGCTGTTGATGAGTCAACTCAACCCTCTCTCAGAACAGACGGGACCCATCTTTGGTCACCCCCCTCCCAAGCCATCCTCTCTGCTCTCCCCTGCCTGGGTCTCAATAGCCCCTGGCTAGGTTGAAGAGACCTACTTTGAGCTCAGAACCCCTCCACCTCTGAACCCACCTATACTATAGGGCAGAGGAGGAGTCATGTTCACTAATGGACAGAAGAATCCCGATCTCTCCCCACCCTACATGGGGCCCACTGCTTCCTTGGAATAAGCAGTTTATAGTTATTTAGGGGAAGCCCAGAAAATGAGGGCCCCTGAGACTCCCACAATGCAATGTGTACATCTCTGTACTGAGGGGAGTGGCCTGGGATGCAGGAATGAACAGCTGGGCAAAATGGGTGGTGTGGGAAAGGAGAAGACACAGGCAGGAGTCAGGCCCTGATCCTGAGGGTAGGGGGCAGGCAGTCTTGTGGAGAATAGTTGAGGCATGTATTTTATTATTTTCAATGTATTTACTTTTCATTTTATATTTTGAAACAAGGTCTTATTTTGTAGACCAGGCTGACTTTGAAGTCACAGAGACCTACCTGTCTCTGCCTCCCAAGTGCTGGAATCAAAGGTGTCCATGCAGCATCATATTTGTCTTAATATTTTAAACAATTTTCAAGAATTCCATATGTGAGTATAATATATTTATATCCTTCACATCTCCCCCAAATTTTCCTCCAACTCCTCCCTGTTCCCAATTCCCTCTCAGATTCATGATACATAGATACAAACATGCATACATACATAAGATTCATGATGAACCTACAGAGTCTGTTCCATGTTTCCTGTATGTACATGTTTTCAGGATTGGATAACCTATCAGGGAGAGCTTGTCATTCCCCTCTCCTCTGCCAGAGAAAGCTGATCCTCCCTCCCTTCACAGCCACTGACTGTTTATAATTTTTCATCTAGTGGGGAACCTTGTGAAATGTCCCCTGCCCCTGTGGGCCTGTTGACTGGTGCTGTCACCAGGACCCTGCATTTTAGAGCGTCGCAAAGGAAAGCTGTTGCACGGCTGAAACACACACTCTTAGTGTGGGAAAGAAGGGAGGCTCGTAATACACAGGGAGCTAATATGCAACTCTCGGGAAGTTCCTGAAGCTTAGGGGCCTCACAAGTTGGCATGTATGGGACAGAAAGGTGAGCACACTGTGGCAGCTGTGGCATAGCCTCTGCTGTGAGCATAATAGACGTGCCAAAGACTTGCCCGTGAAAGGGGAATTCCAATTCGGAAAAGGCATACAGAGACTGTCATCAGCATTAGCCTCAGGGAGGTGGGGGAGGGGGCGATGGAAGAGTTGGGTTGCTGTTCCTTACAGTGACTGGATGCAAGGCAAAGACAGCACTAATTAGATCTCTTAAGCCAATGCTGAAGAGTCCTTCCTGGGGTCCAAAGACTTAGAAAGAGAACAGCAGAAATGATAGCAAATAACCTATGGCTCCAGTCTTTAATATACTGGAAGGGAACGTCCACAACTCAGCACGCAGAAGTCAGGCTCATAAAGGCCCGCTACAGGACACTGAGATAATTAGGGCAAAATCTGCACCGACTGCTACAGTTGGGAAAGACTTTTAACCAAGGAATGAAGGAGCTTCTCTCAGCCTGGATGGTGATGCTGCGGAACACAGGAGTGGATCGTGTTAGTCTTACTGTGTGCAAACAGAAAAACTGAGTAATGTAACTGCTCACCCCTCCTGAGACCAAAACTGCAAACCAAAATCAAGGTGTGAGAAACTGATTCCTCCTAGACGGGCTTGTATGTACTATTAGGGACACCTATTTACCATGGTCTGAAGTCCTCCTGGATGTCAGGGACTGGAGAACAGGAATGGTAGGAAAGGCATGGCTGAGGCATCCTGGAATGAGAGAGGCAGTGTCTGATGCCCAGTTCGCAGGGATGGGTGGGACTGAGTTCACAGAAGAGCAAAGAAGGAGGTTGAGGGGCCAGAGAAATGGCTCAGTGGCTAGGAGCACTTGCCCCTCTTGCAGAACCTGGGTTTGGTTCCCAGCATCCACCTGGTGGCTCACAACCATCTGTGACTCCAGTTCCAGAGAACCTGATGCTTTCTTCTGGCCTCCAATGACACCAGACATGCACATGGTACACAGACATAGATGCAGGCCAGCATTTGTATACATAAAATAAACATAAATGAGTTTTTAAAGGGAAAGAGGTTGCTTCAGCAGGAACCTTCACCCTGGCATGGGGCTCTAATGGTTTTACTGGTCACCATATGGGGAGGAAAGACAATCTTTATGAGGTGGGAGGGGCCTGGAAAGACAGGAATGATTTAGACTTGCATATAAATTAGATTTATAAAACACCAAACCACCCAAGAGGAGAAGAAAGAAAGAGCAAAGTAGACAGCCGGTCCTGTCTGGAGAACAAATGTGTCAAGATTTGTGCTAGCCTGGGTTCCAGGGCAGGAAATTAACGGAAAGACAAATGCTGCCCAGTGAGCATTTGGAAGGTTTTAAAACCTCAGCAACAGTTTATGGAAGACGTAAAAGATAAAACAGTACAGGGGGAAAAAATAAGCTTGCCCTAGAGGGAGGCAGTTATTCCCCAGAGTATATGGCGTACATTTCTCCCCCACAGAAAACATCTACTGGGTGTCAAGACTGTTTGCTCAGCCTACGGTCTTTCCACGGCCAGGTATGGCTACCGTGCTGGCTCAGAGCCTGCTGGTACTATCAAGCTGGTTCCAATGGCAGGCAGTCACAGCAGGTGGGAGTCCCCCCATCCTGAGTTGGCCTAAGACAGCCCCACAGGACCTATTGGGGTGTGGAGGAACCTAGCAGCCCCATGGCAGTGGGAACATCCAGGGATGAGGATGCTGATAGCTTGTGAACAATGCCCGCATGATGGAATGGGGTCATGTATTCCTTCCATGCTACTGCACTCAGCATTGCTTCCTTGAGGAAGCAGTTGCCTTGAGAGAGAGAATCTCTTCACTCAAATGGACCTTGCCAGTATTTCTTTTTCACAGTCTCCAAAACAAACTGGCACAAATATATATATATTTCCATTCAAAAATTTCCACTTCTCCCCTCCTTCCATTCCCCTCCCACTCCCCCACTCATTCTCCTCCCTCCCCCTCCAGTCTTAAGAGAGTGCAGGGTACCCTGCCCTGTGAGAAGTCCAAGGCCCTCCCCCCTCCATCCAGGCCTTGGAAGGTGTGCATCCAAATAGACTAGGGTCCCAAAAAGCCAGTAGGTGCAGTAGAAACAAGTCCCAGTGCCATTATCAATGACTTCTCAGTCAGCCCCCATTGTCAGCCACATTCAGAGAGTCTGGTTTGATCACATGCTCCTTCAGTCCCAGTCCAGTTGGATTTGGTGAGCTCCCATTAGATCAGGCACACTGTCTCAGTGGTTGGACCAACCCCTTGCAGTCCTGACTTCCTTGCTCATCTTCTACCTCCTTCTGCTCTTCAACTGAACCTTGGGAGCTCAGCCCAGTGCTCTGATGTGGGTCTCTGTCTCTATCTCCATCCATCACCAGATGAAGGTTCTATGGTGATATTTGAGATATTCATCAGTGTGACTATGGGACAAGACCAGTTCAGGCACCCTCTCCTCTGCTGTCCAAGGACCTAGCATGGGACATCTCCGTGGACAACTGGGATTCCCTCTAGAGCCAAGTCTCTTGCCAACCCTAAAATGACTCCCTTAATGAAGATATCTTCTTCCCTGCTCCTATATCTGCAGTTCCTCCATCTCAACCCTCCTACTCCCCCAAGTTCTCTCCAATCCTTTCCTCTCCCTTATCTCTCCCCCTCTCCCCTTCCCCCAACCCCACCCCAGCCCCCAAGCTCCCAACTTTTGCCCGACGATCTTGTCTGCTTCCAATTTCCAGGAGGATCTATATATGTTTTTCTTTGGGTTCACCTTATTATTTGGCTTCTCTAGGCTTGTGAACTATAGGCTCAACGTGGAACACTCAGCCGTTGCTGGTGGGAAGACAAACTTGTGCAACCACTTTGGAAATCAGTGTGGCGGTTTCTCAGGAAATTGGGAGTCAACCTACCTCAGGATCCAGCAATACCACTCTTGGGAATATAACCAAGATATGCCCAATCATACTACAAAAGCATTTGTTCAACTATGTTTATAGCAGCATTATTTGTAATAGCCAGACCTAGAAACAACCTAGATGCCCCTCAGTGGAAGAATGAATAAAGAAAGTGTGGAACATATACATATTAGAGTACTACTCAGTGGAAAAAAAAACAATGACATCTTGAATTTTGCATGCAAATGGATGGAAATAGAAAACACTATCCTTAGTGAGATAACCCAGACCCCAAAAGATGAATATGGTTGTACTCACTCATTAGTGGACTCTATCCATAAACAAACTGGCATTTTCTTGGAGTAGAAAGTGGTAGCCTTTGGAGGTCCTATATAACCTTTGTATAAAGGCTTCTTTCTCTAATGTGAAACTTCAATCATTTTGTAGAAATGACTGGAAGAAGAGTAAGGCAATAGTTAAGGAGATTGAGCGAAGGCTCATTGTGTGAATGGGAAAGGACACTCCTAAGACCTGTAAGCTTGGTGAGCGAAACACCCAATCCTGGGGGAGGGTAAACTACCCACCTGTGAAATGTTGGACGTGGAGGCTCTTGGGGTTGGTCCCACACAACCATAAAGGTACCTGTCACTTGTCATAGATAGCTTTGGTTATCATCTTAACATGCCTGGGGAGCAAGAACCCCAACTGAGGAACTGCCTCCATTGGGTTGGTCGGTAGTCATGTCTAGGAGGCATTCTCTTAGTTGCTAATTGATGTAGGAGGGCCCAGCCCCTTGTAAGTGATGCCATCTCTGGGCAGGTAGATGGACTATGTAAGAAAGGCAGCTGAGAAACAGAGGAAATAGGCCAGCAAGCAGCACTCCTCCACGGCCTCTCCTTCAGCTCCTGCTTGCACACCCACTTCTTTTGATGGGTGGACTAAAAGTTATGAGAGAAAATAAACCATTTCTTCTCCCATGTTGTTTTTGGTCAGTGTTTATCACAACAGCAGAGAACCAAACTAGGACATCGTTGCTGTTGTTTGCATTTCAGGACTAGGTGGGAAGTCTTTCTTGCTAAACCCTGGTACTGTAAATCAGAACAAGGAACTGTGACTGGGTATGTCATAGACTCAAATTGGGAGGACACTGTTATTATTCTGTGCTTGCCAAATTCACTTGTTATTATTCATTCATTAGTTTGCTTGTATATTTTGGGACAGGTCTCATGCAGCATCAAATTCCCTGTGTAGCCAAGGATAACCTTGAACCAATGACTCTTCTGCCTGTGCATCCCAAGTGCTAGGATTACAGGTAAGTGCTGGGATTACAAAGATGAGCTAACATGTGTAGTTTCATGCAATGCTGGGGGATTGAACCCAGGGCTTTGTGTATGTCAGATAAAGACCCAAATGAGCTATACCCACAGTTCTCAAATTGACATTTAATCATTCATGTTTATGCCTTGATCAGTCATGAAGAGAAACTTTATTTTTGCAATTAGCGCTGTGCTTTGGGGACTCATTACTGCTCTAGATCTTTAATGCAAGTGGCTGTGTCACAGTGGTCCAATGCCTGACCATAGATGGAGAAAAATAATCTGATATCTGTAATCCTGTGAGGCTCAAAGGAGCGTCATATAAGAGGGAGAAGGAATGTAAGAGCCAGAGAGCGGGGAGTGTTGTGTCACTACCTCTTCTGTCCTGGAGGGAGAAAGGAGGTTCACAGGACTCTGGAAGCTCAACTAACTTCAAATGCTCTGGAAAGGGTGGGGTTCAGAGCAGCAGGGCTGCCTGCAGGCTGTGCAGGAAGCTCTGGGGATGCAGCTTTCATGAGTCATCACCCATGCTGTGGTGGGTTTTTTTTCAGTGACACAGCTGCCTTTGACTCACCCATCCAACTGCAAAATCAACCAATCAATCAACTTCTGTAAGCAAACCCAGGAAACCGGCAGGTTCATTAACTAAACGCTTTCTTTGGTCTATGGATGGTGCCCCATCTGGGGCTAATTGAGACTTGTTCACATCGACCCAGGAAGTGCCACACAATGCTGCTGCTGGTCCTGCTGCAGGGGGAGCTGTCCAGGGGACTGATGAGTTCACCCAGGTTGACATTATGCCCCCCACCAGGGGCAGGAAAAGTAGAAAGAAGAGAAGCACACTGATAAAGATATGGGAAGACTTTGTTGTCGTCAACTGTAGTGTTAGAAGGAGGGTAAGAGGAATGTGAAGACCACACCTCCAGGCTGGAGAGACAGTGAGGCCACCCACAGAGGCCTCTACCATCACAGCATTCATTTCGTAATAGGTTGCTCTGGGGACCAGGGAAGCAGAGACACCTGTGCTCAGGTGGGCACCTTAGGTCTCAGCTTAGGTCTCACCTTAGGCCTTCTGGTGGCCTGGAAGCTGGCTAGGGCCATCTGATCCATTTCTTATTCCCATCCACTCATGATAAAATAAAACCCCTTTGAGGGTTTGATGAGTGGCTCAGTGGGCTAAGGTGCCCACCATCATCAAGCCTGACGTCCTGAGTTCAATCCTCAGGACCCCACATGGTGGAAGGAGAGAACTGACTCCTGCTAATTGTCCTCTGACCTCACACACACACGCACACACACACGTACACACACATGCACGCATGCACACACATATGCGTGTGCATACACATGTGCACACACACGCACACATGCACACAAGCACACACATGTACGCACACACATGCACACGCATACACATGCGCGTGCACACACACAGGCGTTGCGGCACTCTATCCCATGAATGCACAGGCGCGCACACACATGCACACAGTAAGTGAATAAAATGTGATTTTTGAAGAGGAGACCCCCTTGAGGAGGAGAGTGGGCTTGAAGTAAACAGATCAGTAATGGGATGCGCTGCTCATTAATTACGTGTCGGCCTGTAATTTAGATTTATAGGGTTCACTTAGAAAGAAGACTATGCTATTACTTGTCAAGTGCAGAAAATGCCAATCAGTTTCCATAGGAGATATTTATTGAGGTAGAAAATGGGAAATGCGCCCCTGATTGTTTGCTTCAGCCAGCGGAGGCGGGGTGGGCACACCTAGCCTCCCAAGACGCTCTCCTCTCTCGAGGACCATAATTCTGCCCTGCCTTCACAAATTCATTTAAATAAAAACCAGACATCGCACCACGAAGGAGAAACACACCTAACCACGCAGCGGATGCAGTCTGGGCTGAGTCGCACCAGCTTGGAGGGAAAGGTCAAATGTGGGGTGGCAGGCTGTGGCGTCAGCCCCGGGTGGGGGTCTGGGGCCCTCAGCATGAGTCACTGATGTGCATCATCAGACTCCAGGCTAGGGGTGATGAGATAGTCTAACGCCCCTTCTGACTCTGAAGTCGGGAAACCTGGGAAGTGGGTGGACTTTCCCAGGAGTGTGGGGGCCACTCTCTTCTCTCCAGCTGTGGGTGCTGCAGCTAGAGTTCTGAACACCCCTCTCCTCATACACAGCCAGCGTCCCTGGATTCACAGCGTCCATGATCTGGGCAAAGAAGCAGAGGCCAGGCCTAGACTGAGTGCTTGTGGGCAAGTTGGTGGGGTCCGAAGTATGGCTCAGCTACCAGGAACCACTCTCTGTGGGGTATGGAAGGGTGTGAGGGAGCTACTGTTGATCGCTCAGTCACTCTGTTCTCAGAAGGAACTGGAACACAAGCCCGGCTCTCCCGCACTTCTGTTCCTGATGACAGTCGGAGGACCAGGGTCAGTGTGGAAGGTCACCTCTACACTTTTTTCCCCAGGGGTGGCTGAAGCCTAGGATAGTGACATACACCAACCTGCCCTGGCCCTCTGCAGCTCTGACCATTTCCAGGATTTGTAACCAGAACCAGCCCCCAGCAGGGTGTGGTACAGGGAGAACTTCCTCAATGACAAAGACAAGAGATGGCCTTCTGTCCTGCTCAGCAGAAAGTAGGTCCTGGATTCTCCTAGGCTTCAATGGAGCTGAGACCTCGCCCAGCTGCTAAGAAAGTCCCATAGGGACTAAGGGGCAGTTCAACCCACAGGACTGGGCACAGGCAGAGCACCCCAAGCTCTTTCTCCAGCCCCAGGCTGCTTATGAATGACTTCTCTGCTGATCGCTGCCTCCTCATGAAGGGAGCTTCAGCTGTGTTCTGTTCTGGCAGGTAGGCTGGCCTTGAACTCAAACTGGGGCCAACCTCACAGACAGCAGCCTCACTTCCAACCCCAGAATAAGTCTAACCTGCCATTCACGGGCTCACAGCCCTTCGCTGCCTGGCTTTGATTCTTCATCTCTCTCGTCATCTCTTTCCTTCCCATACACCAGGACACAATCTATTCTCCATGTTCACCCTGGGGCTCCAGGGAATCAGCACCCTGCTCCTGCAATGGTCCGTTTGGCAGTTACCATCCCTTTTTCCACTTGTGCCAACTCAGACCCCGGGGGTATTGTGGAGGGGGTGATGATTTGCTGCATCCCAGTGGGCACTGGCTGCTATTCTTCTGTGGTCACAAGGTTCACATACCACGACCATGCTCCATTCCTGGGGGTTTGTAGCATAGAATTGCTTCCAGCAACTGTGCTGTGATGTGCAGGGGTCACTTGGGACACCGTAAATAGACCACAAGCTGGCAGATTTCATTTTTGTGTTTTGCTAGTTCTCATTGTCTTTGAGAAGTTGAATCAGCAAAGTAGCTGAGATAGCAGAGAGGGTGACTTTGGACATTGCTGCCACCCCAGCCAGTGAGGACACTCAAGGAAGAGGGACTACAGGCCCAGGGCTACTTTCCTCTGTCCCCACACCTTGTGCAATCACGGTCCCTTACATCCAGAGTCATCCCCACTCCACTTCTGCTGGCCCCTCATCTGCTGCCAGGACCAGCACACAATCAGTTCACTTTCCTTTGGACCTGCCAGAAAGAAGAGAAAAAAGAACAATCTACAGCTACTCCCTCCTCTCAGTCTCCTCGCCAACCTTCCGGTGGCAGGACAGAACCAGAAGGTAGATGCCAAGGAACCCTAGAGAACATGGGTGCAGATAGGAACTCTTGGTCACCCAATACCCACAGCCTCCTTTGCCTCCTAAGATGGAGTGAGGGGCTAGGGAGTCTCCATGCTCAGTGCCCATATGTGGCACAAGATCCTGGAACTGGCATGTGACGAATCCGATTCCTTCCCAGGATGTCACTTGGAGAGAGCAGCGCTCTTTTCCGAGAGCCTAGTGGGAGGGTGTGAATGCGCTGAGGATGGCTGTGATCCTCACCCCTCCCCTGCATCTTCCTGAAGAAGTCCACAATACTGAGGGAGAAGGGCTCCTGGGAGAAATCCAGGAAAGCCAGAGGGGAGGTGTGGGGCATGAGGTGGAGGAGGGACAGGAGAAGAGACCCAGTGATGTCATCTGTTGAATTTCCTACTTGGTAAAGCCATTCTGGGTTGGGTCTCTGTCATTTTTAACTTCAAGGATCCCAAACAAACACACTTTAAACTCGTCTGCGTGTTGTCAAGACCAAATGAGATAATTAAAGAGACAGGCTTTAAATGGCGCACGAACATTGGCTGTCTCTCTGCGTGTGAATCAGCTTCTCAGCACAGCAGCAAATGCCCGAGAGAAGCGGCCTGAAGGAGGGAGGGCTTGTTATGGCTCCGGGTTTTGGAGGGCTCAGTCCAAAATTGGCTGATGCCATAATGTCCCCACTCTGGGCCAGTGGCTCAGCAGGACGTCATGGTGACAGGAGGCCAAGGTCATGGTAAGCACAGTTTTTGTTACATTTTGTTGTCTCACCCACCTCTGGCCCAGGGCACCTCTATCTTTACCCCAAACCTTGCTCAGCTCTTCACATGGTCTTTCTCACCATCACGCTTTCAGCATACATGCCTCTTCTGTCCAGAGTGTCTTTCTAATTGATTTGTCACTGCCCGGCCACTGCCCAAAGTCTGTCACTCATCTTAGGTGTCATGCTTATTCAGTGGTGATTTGGTCATTGCCTGCCTGCCCCTCCAGACTCTGAGCCTCCCATGAGTTATGAAGATGACCTGTCCTCTGTGCCTGACCTATTTGTATCAGTCAGCTGCTGCTGTGTAACAACATAGTACTATACACAGTGTTTTCGGCTAGAATGACTTTCTCTCATTGCTGGACCACAACTAGGTGGGAGGTCAGCTTCTTTCAGCTGAGTTTGGCATTCGCTGCTGCTTACTTCTTTGCTCCAGGATGGATGCAAGCAGGGTGCATACGCTGCTAACACAGGACCCACATAAAGTCCCGAGTGTCATTTATTTGAGCTTAAACCCTCTCTGGCCTTGCTTGGCTATTTGTTTCTGCACCACCTCCATGCTGAATCTGCTGTCAAAAGGCTTTCCAGACAGAGTCCTCAGTGGGGGTGCCGGATGTTCTGGGCCGTCTTTGCCTGATAGATTCTCGCAGAGGAGGCTGCCTGACTTGTTTGTGTGAGAGAACAGGTTGATGGGGCTCTTCCTCAAGGATAATGTGAGTCTAAACTCATCTCTGGTCTCCTCTAGGGCAGGCACAGGCATCTTCTGGGAAATTCCTCTTTCCACTTGTCTCAGCAAGGATGGCAGCTTCTCGGGCTCTGCTTATTTCTTTAATGCACTCTGTTGGAAGAGAGTTGGCTGGGTGGGGCTGTTTCCCAAGGTTAATCCCCTCATCTCTGCTGCAGCAGGATCCTAGGACACCTAGGTAGTCTGTCTCACCCTCCCCACAGCCTCCCGCCCCCCTATTCCCTCTGTCTTCCCTCATTTCACTCCCTCCTCCCCTCTCAGCGCTATCCTGAGAACCATCTGGCTACCAGGCACACTGAGGACTTCTGAGCACTTGGTGGGAAGACACACTACAGATCCTGCCTTGGATCCACCAACACCTAGAAGCTGTGAAAATGACCTTCTTCCTGGTAGAAGCCTGGCTGCCTTGGGTTCTAGGCTCCACCAAGGGATTGATGGGCAATGGGAGGAGAGGTCTCTGGATGAAAACCACTGACATCTTAATTCGCCTTCAGCTGCCCCACAGTATGTATCATCCCTGTGGGGTGACTGGATACAGCTTGTATGTATCATCCCAAGCAGAGGAGAAGCAGAGGGCTTGATGGAGAGTGTGAGCAGGGCTCTACCCAGGACCCAGGTGCTCTCTGCTCTGATCTGATGGGCAGAAGGATGGAAGCCAACCACATCTGGTTCCATCAGGAGATGTCTTCAAACTCCAGTCACTGTGACCGCTATCCCCAGGACTGCTCTGAGCTTGGAGTAGCTGCCAAGAGCACCAAGCCATGTGTGTAAGAAAGCACAGCCAAGGCTGAAGATGGTCAGTGATGGGGTGCTTGCATAGCATTTGAAGCAGGGTTTCTATCACTGTGAAGAGACACCATGACCATGGCAACTCTTATAAAGGAAAACGTTTAGTTGGGGAAGACTTACAGTTTCAGAGGTTTAGTCCATTATCATCATGGTGGGACATGGTGGCCTGCAGGCAGACATGGTGCTGGAGAAGGAGTTGATCTTGATCCACAGGCAACAGGAAGTGAACTGTGTCTACACTGAGCAGAATTGAAGCATAGGAGACCTCAAAGCCCACGCTTACAGTGGTGCACTTTCTCCAACAAGGCCATACCTACTCCAGCAAAGTCACACCTCCTTATTGCTACCCCCATGAGCTTATGAGGGCCAATTACATTCACACTACCACAAGTAAGCTCCATTTTGTTTCATGAAGGCAGAGAGGGGCAGGGCTTCCAGTCCTTGCCTTCAGGCCTCTTTCCTATGCTAACCTTGATGTCACTTCTCCAGCATCCATTTTCCTGCTTTCCTGAGCTGGATCCAGTCTTCCGGAGATGAATGGCGAGCTCCCATCCCCATGGACCTGCCACCCAACACTTGATGTCATCCAAGAGGCAGTAGTTATGACTACTAAGACAGTAAGTAGTACCTAGTCGAGGGCCGAAGACCGGAAGAGAATGACTTAAAAGAGGAAGGATTGACCCAGGCTCATAGTTGCAGAGGGTTCAGGCCTTGCTGGACCTCGTGCACATGGACAGAAGGTGGCAGGAGCACATGATAGAGGAACTGTTGCACATCAAAGTGAACAGGACACACTGAGAGGAGAGGGATGAGGACCAGGCACCATTAAAGTCCCAACCACTCAGTGACCTAAACCCCCAGCTAGACTCCACTTCCTTGAGTTCCCTAAGCCATTCTAAATAGTGCCACCTAGTGTTCAAAACTATGGGGACATTTCATAGTCAAGATGTAACAGACATGAGCAATCGAGATAGAAGTCCATTGAGTGAGAAAGTGAAGGTGTGAATGAATGAATGAATGAATGAATGAATCAATCAATCAATCATGAACAGCCTTTCTAGGGAGCCTCATATGGGTAGACATGCCCTGCAGAAGTTTGACTAATTCATTCTAATGGCCCCCCAGTTCCATCAAAGGCAGGCTTCCTCCTACAGCATCCAAATGCTTATTGCTGCTCCTTTTTTTTTTTTTTTTTGCTATTACATTCCACTATTTGTGACACCAACTTTTCAAGCTAAAACATGGCCTTAGGCTCAGCGGGAGACTCCAACGCCAGCTCAATAAAGGTGAAGGTGCAGAGTCGATGCTAAGCGACATAAGTAAATGCGATCCCGAGACAGAGTCACTCAAGAAACAGATGTGTTCCGGCTGGACCCCAGAGATCATTCACCATTTGGACAACTGCCTGTGATCGGCCCTCGTGAGCAGCTCTGTAGGAAACAATCATACACACCTCAATCCATGGCATCCACGGGATTGCAGCTGGAGTATTGGCGGCTTGGGAGCTCCGGAGTCATGTGGATTGTGTCTGCCTTTGATTTCCTTTAAGGCCAGGTGGGGAAGTACTTGAAACACACCCAGAATGCCCTGCAGATGAGAACTCAGTACTTCGCCCAGTAGGAGATTATTTTCCAGTGTAAACCAGGGCTACAGTATAGATACAATGACAGGTGTGTAGCTCTGAACTCAAATCTACATGGCTCCCATTCCCTGTGGCTTTGTGAACATCAGGATGGGGGAACCACAGTAAAAAGACACAAAAGTCATCCAAACCTGGGATCTATAGCAGACAGGGCTATGTGGGGCTGTGTAGCCAGGGTTGCAGTGCCTCTTCCAAGTTACTTTTTTTTTTCTCTTGGCTCATCCCTCATTAGTGCAAGGATTCTGGTGGTCTCTAAAGCTTCTGCCTCCAAAAATAGGCTTCCCGGGGCCTCGGATTTCTGTCTATCAAATGTTCCATTTCTCCAAATGCTGAAAATATCAGCTCACTCGTGTGAAATGCCCCCTGGAGCCGAATTAGCATGATTCGCACCCTGAGAGGTGATGCTCAGAGAGTCAGCCATATCGAGCTGCCAGCAGGAATTAAGAACTGATGTCGTCACTTGCCAGGCAGAAAGCAGTGAAGAGGAACTTCAGGAGAGGCTGTGGTGTCCAGGATCCCTGGAATCTTCCCTGTAGAATGGGAAGAAGACTACCAAGGCCCAACCTCCTCCTTGCTGTAGCAAAGCTAGTGAAATGTGACTTTCAGTTTCCTTTTGAATTATGGACTTGGAAGTTATGGGTTGTAAGAAAAGACCCAGAGATAGCACAGGAGGAAGACAGGCTCCTCTCTATGATGAAAACTGTCAAAATATGGAAGCTGAGTCTTAAGAAATATCTAGAATCAAACATTGGACTCCCCCAAACAAATAATAGATGAAAACATACTCAACTTCTTATCTGTAAAACAGAATGAGAATGCCACCTGCCTCAGTGAGGATAGCCAAAGGATCTGGTGCTCTGCCCCACACTGCCTGGGAAACAGAATGGCCAAGTGCAGAGAAGGGTGGCTATACAGGTGAGGACGGTTTCTCGTCAATGCTAGTGAGATGAGATAGATAACCAGGAGCCACTATTTGCAAAGTTAGAAGGCAAGGTCATCATTTAAAATGAGGGGCCCCACTCACTGCTATTTTGAAGTTTGGGTGCCCTTATGTCATGGGGTTTGAACCTGAATGCTTGTTTGAAAGGTAAAGAAACCGAAGCCAAAGACTTCTTGTGCATGTGTGTGCATGTACGCAGATGTGTGTGGGTTGTACTTGTTAGTGTGAATGTGTGCATATGTGTGTAATGATGTCACACATGCATGTACTTATAGAGACCAGAGGCTAAGAGCATCAAATGTCTTTCCTCAACCATACTCCATCTTTATCCATTTGTTTTGTTTTTGTTTTTCTAACAGTACTTGCTATTCCCCCTGGAACTTATAAATTTGGCTAAACTGGTTGGCCAATAAGCTTCAGGGATCATCCTGTTTTAGAACACCCCCCACCCTATCCCAGCCAGCACTTAGGTATCTTGGTTAGGGTTTCTATTGCTGTGATAAAACACCATAACCAAATCGTCATCCAGAGAAGTCAGGGAAGGAACTCAAGACAGGAACCTACAGGCGGGGCCTGAAGCAGAAGTCATAGAGGAATGCTGCTTACTGGCCTGCTCTCCATGGCTTGCTCAGTCTGCTTTCTTATAGCACTCAGGACCACCAGCCCAGGAATGACCCTCCCCATCGTGAGCTGGGTCCTCCACGTCAATCAGTCCACCAAGAAATCATCTCACAGTCTTACCCAATAGTGTGGGGGCACTCTTCCCAGATGACTCTAGCTTGTGTCAAGTTGACACAGAACTAGGTGGCACAAGTACACTGGATGACAGGTGTGTGAATGCCCAGCTTTTTATGTTGGTTCTGGGCATCTGAACGCAGTGCTTTATACTTGCAGCAGGCATTTTTCAGACTGAGCCTTTCTCCTGGGGAGATCTCTGTCCACAGTGCTGAAACAGTTCTCTCACTAGGAGTTCTCCCTAGTTGCAGATTCTGCTTCAGCCATTTGGAATGATGGAGACCAGGCAGAAACATGACTGAGGACTGGAGAGTATATCTCAACTCAACTTCGCTACGCTAATTTACAGACAATAACAAGCAATACATTTGGATGGGTCAATAAGATGGTTCAGTGAGTAAGGGCACTTGCTGCCTCACTGTGGGACCCCAGTTTTATCTCTGAAACTCCCATGGTGGAAGAAGAGAATGGTTCAGAGAATTGGCCTCTCTGACCTCTATGTGTGTTCTGTGGCATGTGTGCCAGGTCCAACATATACCAAAAAATATGTGAACAAGATTTAATAATTAAAAAATAATAACACATTTTAAATGCACAGCTCTGTGAGCTGCGAGATGTACTGGTGGGTACAGTAGCTAACGAAGAAAAGGGAAGTCTTTTCTGCCTCTCATCCCACCTCCCCCGTCCATATAGTAAGATGTAACAGGAAAGCAAGGCATGTTGTTGTATGCTTGTCTGGGGAAGCAGAGACAAGAGGATTCCTAGATCTGGTTGGTAAGCCAGCTTAGCTACAGGCCAATGAGAGACCCAGTCTCAAAAATCAAGAGGGGGTAGCTCCTGAGGAACGACACTCAAGGTTGACTTCTGGCCTCCACATCAGTGTACACACACATACACCTACCCACACATATGCATGCACGCATGAACACACACACCACACAAAGATGCGATGGCGACAGAGTGGACACAGATAACAGTGGAACCACAGGAAGGGGCAGTGAACTTCATGCTGAGACCCAAGATGGGCAGGCAGTCATCAGAGAGAGGTGGAAAGCAAAGTCTAGGTTACGTTTTGTAGGTGTCCATCATTATTATCTTAGTGGCTTTGGAGGAAAAACAAGCCCCACCTGTCTGGAGCCGCATTACGTTCACTCAAAAGCTCTTGCCTTCAAGTCACCTGGGCCCACAGGGTGTGTCAGGAAAAGCAGCCAACCCTTCTTCTCAAGGGCTATATTTGTGTTCTTCAGTGCTTACAACATGAGGAGAGGGTCCAAATCAGCCTCGTCCTCCACTTGAGGACAGAGGACTCGAGCCAGCTTGACAGAACACAGAGAAAGCCATATCTGTCACCAAAGACCCTGAAAGAGTTCTGGAAGAAGAAATTTAAAAGTTTTTTCTTTCTGATAAATCAAGAAGAATTGTTGATATATAAGCTCACACCTGCATACTCCAGAACATATGCTTAGTATATTGACATGGTTACCATATGCAGACATGAGTTAACACATTCAACGTGACCCCTGAACACATGCAGGTATGTGCCCGTGTGCTCCCCGTCTTACACCGAGGCTGTGAACAGATGGAGCACTTTATGAGGAAACCCAGTTCTCTAACTTTATTAACTGTTAGCTCCAGGCACAAATAAGCCTAGGAACTCAGTGGAGTCACATTTGCTCTGCTCCCCCAGGTTCCTCGGCTATGGAATAAGACTAAGAATGGATGTCAACAGAACAGGGTGAGTTAACTTCTAGGTCTTGCCTTACAGGAGGGGCTGTATTAGTTATTTGTCTTGATGTTGAAACAAAATGCCTGGCAAACGCAGCTTAAGGAAGGATGGGTTTAGTGGGGCTATAGTCCATTATGATAAAGCCATGGAGGCAGGTGTTTGAGGCCGCTGGTCACGCTGCATTTGCAGGGATGAAGCAGAATAGCAAAGGATGGCTCCCAGCAGGCTTTCCCCTTTTGTGCAGTCTGGGACTCTAGTCCACAGTATGGTACTGGTCACATCTTGGGTTTTCACACATCAGCTGACTTGATCTAGCTAATCTCTTATATGGTCCCTGAGGCTTGTCTGCTATGAGATAATGCTCTTGTATCCTGTAAAAATTTGTCATTTGTATTGGTTTAATAAAATGCTGATTGGCTAGTAGTCAGGCAGGATGTATAGGCAGGGCAAGCAGACTAGGAGAATTCTGAGAAGATGAAAGGCTCAGTCTACAGTCGCCACCCAGACACAGAGGAAGCAAGATGAAAAGGTTGCACTGCGGGACCGTGCTGGACAGAAACTTTCATCTACATTTGGCTCTGATCAAGTTGGCAATCCATGCTAATCACCACGGGTAGAGCTGTCTTCACCTGCAAAAAGAGGCTAGCACAGTGTCTTCCCTGGGTGAGTTGTTGGGACACTACACATGAGATACCTGGTGTAGGCATCGGCCCAGAAGCCTCTTGCTGTGGAGGAGGTTGGCATCAGCTTCTAGAAGTAGTTCTACCATTGAGAGGGAAGGAGATAATCACAGGCCAAGCTGGTATGCCAACTCTTCTTGATGTACTATCTCTTTGGGTAAGTCCTTCCGGCTTCCCAACCCCTGGTTTCCCCGCATCTTAGTGGGGCTTCTATCACTGTGATAAAATGCCATGACCAATGTCAACTTGGGGAGCAATGGCTCTTTATCAGCTCACACTCTCTGGTAACAGTCCATCACTGAGGGAAATCAGAGTAGGAACTCAAGGCAGGAACCTGGAGGCAGAAACTGATGCAGAGGCTGTGGAGAAACACAGATGACTGGATTGTTATCAGTCACTCACTCAGCCTGCTTTCTTATAAAAACTCAGGACCACCAGCTCAGCACCACCCACAATGAGCTGGGCCCTCCCACATTAATCATTAATCAAGAAAATGCATCACAGACTCCCCCCAACCAGGCCAATCTGGTGGGGAAATTTTCTCTATTGAGGTCCCATCTTCCGAGGACTCTAGCTTATGTCAAGTTGGCATAGAACTAGCCAGCACACCCGTCGATAAGAAGGGCATGGTGTGTGTGACAGATGGCCTCTCCCATCCACACTGATTTTTCACCCCAGGCTCAGCTTCTGCTAAGTCTTCGCTTCTTGCCTTACGCAAGTCTCATCTCTGTCTCTTGCCTCCTTGTTTTTGTAGTATCCCTCACAGGTACCACCCAAGATTTCTGGCATGTACGCTGGCAGCAAACACCCTTCCCTGATAAGCCTTGGCCACTGCCCTGCCAGGAGCAGTGAGTACTCCCAGGGCAGCCAATTATAGGCTATTGTCATGGAAACCCTGTGACTCTCCAGACATATTTTTGTCCCTCAACAACTGTGTTGAAGACTAGCTGTCATGCAATCAACAGTGTATATTCCAGTATACATTCAATAATGAAAAGAATCCCCAAGATAGAGCAGTGAACCATCTATCATGCCCAAAGTTGCCTGCATCCCTTTCTCTTTCCTCCCCATCTGTTATTTTACTCACCACCATCCCTGAGCAACTATGATATGCTTTCTGTCGTAAGGAATGAAGTTGCATTTTCGAAAGCTGGGATCCTCCAGAATGTGTCCTATCTGGCTTCATTCACTCAGTACAATACTTTTGGGGCTTTATTCATATGTTGTACATATATGATCCTTCATGGCTTTTATTTTGGAGAATATCTCATGCCTTGAGTGCAGCTATTGGTATCATGTCTGGATGGGTGTTTGAACTCCTCCAGATGTTTTGTTTATTGCTTTTATTGTTGTAAAACAGGCTGATATGACCATGTATACCCGGCCTTTTCTAGGGGCATAGTTTCTGTCTGTAGGTAATATTCAGTGTGGAATCACTCAATCATATAACACATGAATGCTTAACCTCAAAATGGTAGTATCATTTTACATCTTCATCATAAATGTGTGAAAATTCTGTTTTTTTCATACCTTCAGAAACAGTTAGTATTGTGTGGCTCTTTAATTTTAATGAGATAGATGACATTTTAGCATATGTAATGGTTATTCTTGGTTGTCAACTTGACTATATCTGGAATGAACTACAATCCAGAAATGGAGGGCACTTTTGTGATCTGGATCCTGAGGCGGGATGACAAACACCTTTAATCCAGATTTTGAGTCGGGAAGGCACACCTTTAATCCGGGCCACATCTTCTGCTGGAAGCCCACATAAGGACAATGGAAGAAAGAAGGGTTGTTCATTCTTTGCCTGCTGGCCCTTGCCTTGTAGGTACACTCATTCCCTCACTGGCATTGGAGCCTACTTCTTCAGGATTCCAGCACATCCAAAGGCCAGCAGAGACCCCCAGCCTCATGGGACTGAGCAACTACTAGATTCTCAGACTTTCCATTCACAGCTAGCCGCTGTTGGACTGCAGCCTGGAAGTCATTTCAACCAACTCATATATTTATATGTCTCTACCTCCTAAGCATCTGGGATTTCAGGAATGTTCCATACTAGGGACATTGTGGGTCTGATATGTTTTTTGTTATTTTGTGGGCTTATTTGCTGTTTGTACATCTGCTTTGATATAGTTGTTCCAAAGCATATTTATCTTCATTTTATGTGTATGAGTGTTTGTCTCTCTGTATGCATATACATCATATGGGTGCGTGGTGCCCACAGAGGCCAGGAGAAATAGTTGGATCCCCTGGAACTGATGTTGAATACTGTTTTGAGGCTCCATGTGGTTGCTGGGCACTGAGCTCAGGTCCTCTACAAGAGCAGAAGTGCCCTTTACTGCTGAGCTAGCTCTTCAGCCTGGTATTCAATCTTTCTAAAATTGAATTAACCTTCAAATTTTAAATTGTTTCCTTATATCAATTGTGTGTATATGTGTGTGTACACCTCTGTGTGTGTGAACCTCTGTGTATGTATGTGTCTGTGTGTTGGTGTATGTGTATATCTGTGTGTGTGTGTGTGTGTGTGTGTGTGTGTGTGTGTGTAGTGAAGACACATCTTTAGGAGACATACAATTTGTAAACACACAATTTGCAAATATTTTCTTTCAGCCTCCGTCTTGTCTTTGCTCTCCGACTAAAAGCATCTTTCTAAAGCGAAGGTTTTATTTCGATGCAGCCCAATTTCTCAGTCTGTTGCATTATGAATTGAGCTTTTGATATTGTGTCTAAAGAAGTTTGCCTCATCAACATCGGAGATTTTCTCCCAAGCTTTCTTGCTTTAAAAATATCTTCTATTTATTCTTTGACATTTTTATACATCTGTATAGTGTCTCTTGATCATACTCACCTCCAACTTCCCGTCTGACTTCTGAAGTACATTCCCCAACACATGCCTTCCCACCTCGCTCTCTCATCTTTATCTTGTTACCTTTCTTTTTCGTTTTTTTGGCAGTCCATTGGTTCCAGTCAGTGCCATCTGCTGCATTATTAGCTGATCTTGTTAGCTTGGTCCTGTGCAGGTCACCATGGCTTCAGGGAGTTCGTGAGTGTAACTACCATGTCATGACTAGAAGACGGTGTTTCTCAAACCTCCTTCTCCACCTTGCTCTTACATTCTTTCCAGACTCTCTTCCTCCACGTGTCCCCATCTTGGGGCTGTTTAACAGGTGCCCCATTCCGGGCTGAGAACTTCACAGACATTTATTTGTGGCACTTTTTTGGGAGGAGGAGGGTCTGTGTATTAACTGCTGTCCAGAGCAGAATGAGCTTCTCTGGCCGAAGCTGAGAGTAGCACTAAACTATAGGCAAAACCATGATTAGAAGGCACTTTGACATCACAGCCTGGGTCAGAGTGACAGCAGAGGGCTCTGCCAGGGTCTGTGACCACCTCAGCCATGGACTCTTGCTCAGGTTTATAGTACTCTTTGTTTAATACAAGGTCTCAATCTAGCCCTGCAACTCACTAGGTAGCCAGGATGGCTTCAAATGTAGCTTGCCTCAGCCTCACAAATGCAGCGATCCCAGACTGGAGTTGCCAGACTCAGTCCCTGTGTTTTCTTCTAGGGCTTACTGTTTCATGTTTTGGATCCGATATGATGCCAAGCCCATCTTTGTTTGTGCAGGAACCTGCAAGGGTCCCAGAAGCATCTGTTGCAAAATCTATTCTCTTTCAAGTCAAATGTTATAAAAGAAGAAAAAAAATATGATGTCTGTGATCACGGGGAGAGGATTCAGTTTAAAAAAAAAATGGTGCTTGCCATCAAACTTGAAGACCTGGGTTCAATCCTAGCAAGCTGGTGGAAGGAGGTTCTTTTCAGACCTCCACATGCAGGCTGTGACATGCACACCCATATTCTCATTCTCTACTCTCTTCTCCTCTCCCCTTTCTCTCAGATAAAAAATAAACAAACAACAAACTTTCACCACAATGCAGCATTCCGGCAGATACCTTCACAACCTTGAGAAACATTACCTCGGTTCCTAATTTTCATAGGGCTTTATCCGGAAATGTTGGGCTTTGTCTAACATTTCTTTCTTCCATGATATCATCTTACCATTTTTTTTCCTTTTTGTTTGTCATTACAATGAACTACATTAATGGATTCATCCCATGTGAAGTTGTCCCTGATCCTAGTATGAAGTCTACTTAGCCATGATGCCATCATGTTGTCCTAATGGGTTCATTTGACTTAGAACTGTGCATCTTTCCTGGTGACTTTGGATGCCAGAGATGAAGTGGCTAGAACTGGGAAGTGCCTCTTCTTTCGATAAGAGGGAAGGCTGAATTGGTATCATTCCTGCCTTGACTGATTGTTAGAACTCTCCAGGGAAGCCATGTTAGCCTAGCTTTTTCTTTGGAGGAGACACTTTTAACTGCAAGATTTATTAGACAGATTCACACCTATCCATCTTCTACACTTCTTCCCGAGGAAGCTCTAGGAGTTGAGGTCTTTCAAGGAACGAGTCCATTTCTTCTGGCTTGTCAAACACATCGACATGAAGTCGTTCCACACATTCCCTCGTTATCCTTTTAATATCAGTAGGACCCACGCCACCACCCCTCTCATTTCTGTTATGTGTAATTCGTATCTCTCCCTGATTGGTCTGACTCGAGGTTTATCAATTTTATTGATTCCCTCCTAGAGCTAGTTTGAGACTTTATTGCTTCTCTATGATTTTTTTTGTGTTTTTGCACCATCGATTTTCACTCTGATCTTTATTATTTCCTTCCTCCCTGTATTCTGAGTTTCATTTACTTTTCTCATTCTGGTTTCACGAGATTGAATGTGAGGCCACTGATCTGAGACCTCTCTCCTTTTCTATTATACGCCATTAGTGCTGCGGCAAAGGGCACAGGCGCTGGCGTAGTGTGCTCTTCCAACTTCTGATACGTTCTTTTTAACTTTGATCCCATGCTACATAATTCCCCTTTTGATTTCCCCTGTGGCTTGTGGGTTATTGAAAACTATGCTATTTTGCTTTAGACTAATTGGTGATTTTCCAGAGATCTTTCCATGATTAATTTCTGATTCAATTCCATTGTGCTTAGAGAATATGCTTGACCACAATGGGCAGACGAGGGGGAGCCCACAGGTTGATGGTGGTTGTGAACCTTCATCAGAGATGGGTTATGCACCAGATGAGATCATTGTGGAGTAGCCAGTGTAAGAAAAACTGCAAAAACTCTTCAGAACCTCTCCTGTGGCTGCAGCCCTGGGGTGGGTCTCTGGGAAGACCCATGTCCATCCTTGTCAGCATCTCAAAGATCGCTGATCCAGGGGTCAGAGGAGGTTCCCACACAGATGGCCCATGAAACAGCTCTGTGACATCTCCTTTGTGTCAGGACTGCCCTGGTCCCTAGGGTCACGGGAAAGAGCGGGACATGGCCCCTATCTCTGGGAAGCTCGCATCCTACAGTCTAATGGATGAGCCACAGGTCAAGGTCCCAAGATTGAGGGTGACTCAGTCCTGATGCCCACAGTCAGGCTGTGGGGTGGTGTGGGGTTGTGACAGAACACTGTCCAAGCTGCCAGTCATGTCCTCTAAGTGCCAGGCTGGGGTGATGGGATGGGATAATCTCTGGGGGAATATCTCACTTATTATTAATTATTATTATTATTATTATTTTACTTTTAAAAATACCAATCCAAATTCCCACTCCCTCCTTCCACACACCTTCTCACCTCTCTCCCTCCAATCCTAAGAGAGGACAAGACACCCTGCCCTGTGACAAGTCCAAGGCCCTCCCGACTACATCTAAGTTGAGTAAGGTATACATCTAAAGAGACTAGGATCCCAAAAAGCCAGTACATGCAGTAGAGACAAATCCCACTGCCACTATCAGCGGTCCCTCAGTCTGTCCCATCTCTCATCCACATTCAGAGGGACTAGTTGGATCCCACGATCGTTCACTCCCAGTCCAATTGGAGTTGGTGAGCTCCCATTAGCTCAGACAAAGAAGATCTCACTTTTAGGAGAATTTTGAATGAAGTAAAATTGACAGGGAGCCCTGTCGGATCTTCCTATCCAGCTCCCAGCGTCCGAGAAGGGCTACCTTTCTTCAGGGATATCCACTTCCCTCCTTGAGAGATCTTCAGAAAGCTCTTGATCTACCGTGACAGAAATGAGATGTGGTCCCTTGTGCCTTCACAGTTGTCTCTCTCTATGCCCTCCTAAAGGAAACAATCATCTGCGAGCCTCAGCTTCTCCCTCTAAAGAAAACACTGGCTTCGTAGCATAGTCCACAACATTGCGGATGCCAAGTCAGGGGGCCTGGTGATAAGAAAAGACAAGAGAGGGCCCAGCAGAATCAACTCCTCTGAATAAGGAAGATTATGCATGTAGGGGACAGGGAGCAAAGGGCAGAGGGGAAAGTCACACAAGAAGACTGCTGGACAAAGTTGGAAGCTTTGTTCCTGATGCAACGTCTAGCTTCAGCACCAAGGACTGTCAACAAAAAGTGGGAAGGAAGCCAATGTAGCCTAGCAGTCCAATTAGTCTTTAGGAAGCACGCGGTCTGGGCTGGAGCGATGGCTCTGCAGTTAAGAGTACTTGCTGCTTTTGCAGAGAACCTGGATTTGATTCTTTGCACCCACATTTGGCGACAAAACAATCTGTAACAGGAGGGATGTGGTGCCCCCTTCTGACAGCACCAGACACATACATGTCATATACATCACATACTTGCAGACAGAATAGCTGTACACATTCTAAAACTATTCATCTAAAAGGAAAGAACTGTGTGCCCATGCTGGCCAGGTGGCTCAGTGGATGAAGGCACCTGCTGCCAAGCCTGACAACCTGGGTTTGATCCCTGGGTCCCACAAGGTAGAAGGAGAGAACAGATGGAAAGTTGTCCTCTGACTTCCACATTCATAAAATAGCACGTGCAAGCACGCACTCGTGTGATATCTCTCTCTCACACACACATTGTGTGTGCACACTAAATTGATTAATTAAAAAATAAGTGCGTGGTCAACAAGCTTTCCTAGAAACAGAAGAACAAGAGATGCAGAGGAAACCGAGAAGATAGAGCAGTTAAACAAACCCTGAAACGAGCAAAGGCTTTAAAGTACTTCAGTCACCCTGTGTTGAAGTCCTTAGTTGCCAAGAAAATTGATTAAGATGCTTAATGAACTGAACTGCCTTTAAAATAATGTTAGAAGTGAACCCACTGGAGATGACAGAGTGTGTAGAACGGTCACTGGGGATCACTGGCGTAAACTTTACCTCAGGGAACACAAGAGTCACCCCACCATACACACACACACACACAAGGCAAATACTTAAGATTGAAACAGGGCACATGACAGATGCATGAACAAGCCCGACAGAGGAGAGCTGGCACAGCTGCCTCTTCTTTCCCATGTGAAGTAGGGATAATGGGTCAGGTTGCTGCACCTTGGGAACCTTTGTTCCTACTCCTCCCCTTTGAGGCAGTGTCTCCCCATGAAACAGCTGTGGATGCTTGCCTCTGTCACACGCCCTTCCTTGTGATGGAGCCAAGAACAAAGGTCTTCACTCCTAAACATAACCCAGTAGCACAGACACCAGGAGCAACCATTGCTAAATATGACCTCCTGAAACTGCGAGAAGCTCTGTAAAGCAGAGGATATGGTCAACAAGACAAAACGGCAGCCTACAGAATGGGAAAAGATCTTCACCATCTCCACATTGGACAGGGGGCTATACAAAGAACTCAAGAAACTTGACATCAAAAGAATAAATAATCCAATTTAAAAACGGGGTACAGACCTAAACAGAGAACTCTCAACAGACTGATCTCAAATGACTGAAAGACACTTAAGGAAATGCTCAGCATCCATCAGAGAAATGCAAATCAAAACAACTCTAAGATTCCAACTTATACCTATCAGAATGACTAAGATCAAAAACACTGATGATAACTTATGCTGGAGAGGATGTGTGGTAAAATGAACACTCTTTCATTGCTGGTGGGAATACAAGCTTGTACAACCACTTTGGAAATCAATATGGTGATTTCTCAGAAAATCTACATCAAGACCCAGCAATACCATTATTGGGTATATACCCAAAAGATTCTAAATAATACTACAAGGACATGTGCTCAATTGTGTTCATAGCAGCATTGTTGCAATAGCCAGAACCTGGAAACAACCTAGATTCCCCTCAACTGAAGAATAGATAAAGAAAATGTGGTACATTTACACAATGAAGCACTACACAACAGTGAAAAATATTGACATATTGAAATTTGCAGGCAAATGGATGGATCTAGAAAAAAAACCATATTGAGTAAGGTAATTCAGACCCATAAAGACAAATATAATATGTATTCACTCATAAGTGACATTTAGACATAAAGCAAAGAAAAGCAGCCTATAGGACTCAACCCCTGAGAAACTAGACAACAAAGAGGACCCTGAGAGAGACACACATGGATCTACACAGGAAGGTGAAAAAGACAAAAATCTCCTGAGTAAATTGGAAGCATGGGGGTCAAGGAAGAGGATGGAAGGGGAGAGAGGAGGAAGGGAGGGGAGTAGAGAAAATGTATGGCTTAATAAAAACAATTAAAAAAGATTACAATTCCAGAGCAGGCAGGATAATACAAAGATGGCCCGGTTCATAAAATGCTTGCCTTGCAAACATAAGGACTTGAGTTTGATGCCCCAGAAACCATGTGAAAAAAAAACAGGCACCGGAAGATGCTTGTAAGCCTGACACTAGGGAGGCAGATTCCCAAGATTCAGTGGCCAGCCAGCCTACCTTGAGTTACCAATTCCAGACCAATGAAAAAAAAAAGGATGGACAGTTACTGAGAAACAGTGCTATCTTTAGACCTGCACACATGTGCACACACACAGACACAGACACACATGCACGTATGCACGCATGCAGTACAGTTTCCTTAACAATTATATAAATCGCATTTTCCTTACCTGTTAAAAAATGTTCAAAATATTAGCACTGTGTTAACTATAATGAAAGCCATTAGATCCTTTCATTTCTAACGATGAACTTGTTTCTTCCTTGCTTCAAAGATCAAAACCAAAGAAAGAAGGGAAGGAAGGAAGGAAGGAAGGAAGGAAGGAAGGCAGGCAGGCAGGCAGGCAGGCAGGCAGGCAGGCAGACAGACAGACAGACAGACAGACAGACAGACAGACAGACAGAAAGAAAGAAAGAAAGAAAGAAAGAAAGAAAGAAAGAAAGAAAAAGCAAAGGTCTTGGGTTGGAGAGATGCCTCAGAGGTTAAAAACACAAGCTGGTCTTCCAGAGGACCCAGCTTCAATTTCCAGCACTCATAGGGTGGCTCACAACTGTCTGTAACTTTAGTCTCTGGGGATCCGATGCTCTGTTCTGTCCTCCTGATGCATGGATACATGCATAAAAAGTACACATACAATAAAAACAAATAAATCTTAAAAAATAAACACAAGGGTCTCGCTTCTGAGGACAGCACCACTGCCTGGTTTCTTTCTAGGGAGCATAGAGACCTATAGGGTCTGGAGTATTTTTTTGGTGACCCTAAGAAATATTTGTCAGTGAGCACCCAGAAACAGGCAACCTGGACCTGCCTCAGGCCTGACTGTGCTGTCACCTGAAGGATTGGGTTGGGAGCCTTTGAATCCTGCAGTCTCAGTTCAGTCACCCTCTGGCTTTTACAATGGTCCAGGACCATACCAGATTCACACTCTCTCCTAGTCTGCCTGCCTCTTTAACTGACTGTTAAGATTCTTGTCGTAATATCACTAAGTCCTTACGGAATCAGGCACCCCAAGGAATCCCGGGGTCTCCTTTGCAACCTTCTTAACCATCCTCTTCTTTATTTTGGTACTGGGAACCACGTTCCTTTTGAAGCTGTACGTCTAACAGCTTCTGATTATTCATTGCCTTAAGTTTGCAGAGCCAGTGCTACGTTTGTTTCTTTTTTCCTTTGTTGCAAGTTTGGCTCCATCAGCCTGAAATTGTTAATGTTTGAGGTTAGGAGCACATTCTTTCTCTGCGCCCACTGGCCCTGGGGTGTGATTGATACAAAATGGGAGCCACAAACATCTACCCAAAGAGTGCCCATGGGGTGGCTATTGGCAAAATGGAATACATTTATAGTTGATGGGTTAAAAAAATGATATTTTGGAGTAATGTCCCTTGGCCCCAATATAAGTGAGGGATCAAAGACAATGAGCCTTGAATGGGACATTACTCCAAAATATTGAAGAGAACCACTATATATTCAGGCTTTTAGACCTTTTTTCTCAATAACTAGAATGAAAGAAAAGTTATGTTTGTGTGGTTACTCCCTCTGAGGCCAAGCCTGCAGAATGAAGTACTTCAGATGGTCCTCTGAGCACTTGTTCCTATGTACCTGATGGCACCATCTATTTCCCGGGGTGTCTATGCCCCTTGGAGTTCTTCTCCCCCCAGCCCTCACCTACACCTCCCGATTCATCCCTATAGGCCTCAGCCCAGGAAGTTAAACAACAGCAGAGGCTGGATTGCTCCCAACAGGAGAGGTGACAAAGGCCAAAGAAATTAACTGCCTGCAGCCGTCCGCGTCGCTCACTGACCCGGCTTGATGCAGAGAAAGAGTTGGATGTTTTTTCAGGAAGCCCTGATAGACTCAGAGATGAATTCCCAAAGCTAAGCTAAGCCTCTTTCTTTCTAACCAGGGAGCGTAATAGCAGTATTGATTCGTCACCGTCTCCACGGCTGAGGAAAAAATGGGGAGTATTCTTTAAAAGACTGGAGAGGTAGCTAATGAAATCCTAACAGATGCTCCCAGCAGCCGTGCCCAACAGACCTGAGTGACCCTGCGTGCAGCCCTGACAGAGAGACACAGAAGCAAAAGATGCTCCATTCGGTGACATATGTGGCAGCGGGAATGAGAAGATGCCTGGTTAAGTTCATAAACTATGACAGATTAAGGAAGTAAGTCAGGAAGAGAGATGGATCTGGCTATGCTATTAAACCCGCCGTGACAGGCTTTCCTACACAAAGCTCGAATCAGTGGAAGGGAGGATCTTCCCCACCGTACATTTTAATACTCAGGCAGCTCCCAGCATTTGAAAGGAATTGTAAGATCACTTCTGACTCGTTTGCTAGCTTTGGTTCAGAGGGATGCGTGCGAGCATGCATGGGGAACAACACATGGGAGCCAGGAAGGTTTGAGGCTGTGGAAATGTTGAGGAGGCTGATTACGTGGTGTTGGATATCAGGAGAGACAGCAGAGAGAGGCGAGTGCTGGTGATCAGCTGGCTCCCAATATACACTAACACAGCAAACACTCCCTTTCCACAAGAGGACTGGGGGCACAGAGAGGGATGCTCAGATCAAGACAAGACAGAAATCCTGCAGAGCGAGCACTGAACCCAGCAGCCTGGTGACAGACATCAGGGGCTCTTGGCAGCTGTCACCTGGGTTCCAACAGGTGTGAGTAGTCCTGTACCTGGAGCTTTATTGCCTTGGGCCTCTACCTCATTGTTTATGTCCTTGCCAGCGACTGCCCTGTACTTCCAGCATCCTCAGGTTTCCATTGCAGCTCCACACAACAGTCTCTAAGGAGCCCCTGGCAGGGAAGCTCGCCCTGCCACACATCACCTGGCCTGGGAGCTTGCTGGAACCTTGGTGAAATCCCCTACTGTGCTCCCACTCTTATATCTATGCGTCTGCAAAAGCAGCAGATGGGAGAGACACCGAGTTTGACTCACTTTAGATGCAGCCTGGTCTGGGATCATGGCTGCAGCAGCCTCTGTATGTCCCCGTGTCCCCATGGTTGAATCTGGAAGAGGCTTTCTCTGGGCGTTCACTTCCCGGCAAAGACCCCCTGGGGGCTTTAACTTTCCAGCCACTTTCCTTTCAGATGAATGCTTTGATTTATTTAATGACTTTTTTGGTTTTACACCTGGAGCCTCCAGGCTGTGCCCTGGAAGTGTCTTTCCTGCTGTTCTGATCTGAGGTGTGAGGTTTCCCCTTAATTCCACTAACGTCGTTAACAATGACAGCCGCTTTGTCCAAACCTGTCCTGCCTCCAACCTTAAGCTGCTTCAAGCCTTTTCCTTGCTGAACCCCACATTTTTCACATCTTTCTGGTCCGCCATTGCTTTCTCAAACTGCAAATCTAGATAAATGAAGAAAGCAATAACTCAGCACAGCCTGTGCAACAGGCTGCCTAAGTGCTGTCCCCCATCAACGCAGTCATTCTTTTGTGTTGTGTGGGGGTTGTTGGTCCTTTTTTATTTCTTTATAGTTTATCTTTATTCAAATACATGAAACAGCCAATTCTTTTTATTATTTATTTTATTTTTAAAATAATTTATTTAATTTTACTTTTTTTAAATGTGCATTGGTGTGAAGGTATCAGATCCCCTGGAATTGGAGTTATAGACAGTTGTGAGCTGCCATGGGTGATGAGTATTGAACCCAGGTCCTCCGGAAGAGCAGCCAGTGCTCTCAACCACTGAGCCATCTCTCCAGCCCAAAGCATCCAATTCTTAATTCTACTTTCTTTTTAACAATATGCAACACAAATACCCTCTAGTATGGTTCTTGTAGGTCTTCACTTCTCTCTGAAACCTTGTGATCTGGGATTTCACTGTCCACATGTCTATTGGGGTTCTGGCCTTCAATATTCTGGCCAGAATGACCCATTAAGTTTGGCTTACAGCACTTTAGGCTTCCATAGATCACAGGTTCAAACTCTTCCAAATTCCTCCTGTGAGCCAAAGCTAACAAACCACATGACCAAACCATAGCAGAAGCTCCACGTCTCTATACATATCTTCACAACTGGTTACTTTTCTTCTTGTTGTTACCAAATGCCTAACCAAAAACCAACAACAACAAAAAGTAAAAAGCATCTTAAGGGAGCAGAGGTTCATTATGGCTCACAGTTCAGGAGAGCACAGTCCATTATGAAGTCAAATGGCACAGTGGCAGGCGAAGGTTCCATGGAAGCATAGGGTAAGCTGAGTTCTTGGAGTTGACAACAGCAGGAAATACTGGTGCCTGCCTGGCTTTCTCCTTTCTCCACCTTATTAATCCTGGGACACTAGACCGTTGGATGGTGCCACCCATATTCAGGATGGCTTTTCCCTTTCAGTTAAAGTTCTGGAAACTTCACAAGTCTCCTAGGCTAACCTGAATCTGGTCAAACTGACAGTGGAGATGATTTTGTTAATTGCTGGTCGTGCCTCATACAACTCAAACAAAACACTATTATTATTTGGACAGTTCTAGGTAATCAGGCTGAAAAATCTCACCCTGAAAAGAGCAAGTCTTCAAGCAACCGAATCACTGTGTGGGTTTTACCTGCACCATGGGGACAGGATCATGAGCAGATGACAGAGAAACAGCCCATAATACAAAAGTGTGGGAGGTGACTTTGCAGAGCAAACTGCTGTGACAGTGGCTTGAACCCAAGACCCAAATCCTGCCTCAACTTTATGATAAATGACAGAGCAGCCACCCTGGAGGGAGGGACCACTATCACTGAGGAAGTTGAAGAGGTGTTACTCGTTGTTATGCCGAAGACTCAGACAGCCCTGGAGCCAATAAGAAGGGACAGTCTGTCTCCCCAGAGACGAGAGGTTACAGGAAAGCTCTCTCTGTGATTGGGAGGCTTACAGAACTTGGTACGGAGTTTTCTCAGGCAGGAGCTCACCAGAAATGGTCCAGCAGGTGGTTCATCCTTTGAGTTATGCTATAAAAATGACTTTCAAACTCCTTATATACTACCCACCACTCTACTGTCCTTCCCGTTCAGAGGAAGCTTCTCTGACCCAGATTGGCAAGTGGACTGGCCCCAGGTGTCCTCAGCCATGGTGTGTAATGTCGTTAGTTTTGATGGCATTTTTACCGACTGGGCAAAAGTATTCCCCACCTACATGAAACATGCAATTGGATTTATGCAAAGGATTGTTAAAGGAAGCAATTCCTAGCTTTAGGTTGCCTTGATCATGCAGAGTGACAACAGCCTTCCCTTTATCACACAAATCATAAGCATGTTCTCTGTGGGTAAAATGTAACCTGTGCATTGGTTAGCATCCCTGGTCACAAGGGTAAGGGCAGGGAGTAATTCACACCCTAACTGCCCTCTCCCAAATTTTGTCAGCAACTCAGAGCCGTCTGATAAAGATACTGCCAATCACTTTGCTCTGCATGTGGATGGACCCACTAGGTACTACCAATTATGCTCTTATGAGATGAGGGTCTTTCTTGACTCAAGATGGGCTGAGACGAATCGTGTTGAAGTGTTTGGCTAACGTCAGACAGACCCAGTAGGAAATATGGGAGTACAGGAAGACCAAACACCCTTCTCTCGGCAAAGTGTTTTCCATCCTCTGTTTAGCTAAGAATGCAGATGATATTTCAGGCATAGGAGGAGGGGACACTGTAAGCCTAATTATCTGTGAAACAGAAAGGTTCTTTTGAAGTGCCAGGCTGTCTTTGTTAGGCTTTTATTGCTGTGAAGAGACACCATGACCATGGCAACTCTTATAAAGGAAAATATTTAATTGAGGTGGCTGGCTTACAATTTTGGAGGTTGGGTCCATTATCATCATGATGAGGAGCATGGCGGCATGCAGGCAGACAGTGCTGGAGCTGAGAGTGAGATATCTTCCAGGCAACAGGAAGTTGACTGACTCACACTGAGGGAAGCTTGAGCAAAAGAGACCTCGAAACCTACTCCCACGGCGACACACTTCCTTCAGCAAGGCCATACCTCCTAATAGAGTCTCTTCCTTTGGGGGCCATTTTCTTTCAAACCACCATGAAGGTCTACAGTAATCAAATGTAGGGGTGCTCCTGGCTGGGTGCATTTGTCTAGACAGATTTGTGGACCATTCAATGACTTTAACCCATTTCCTGCCAGCTGTGGAAAGCTAAAGCCATAGGTTGACTCTGCAGAGTCATCATGACCTTTTGGGTGCTAACCATGTAATGCCTGGTTTGAATATCCAATTAGTTTCAGCTGTGTCACAGACTTAGGGAAAGCAGGATGTGGTGACATTGGTGATCAGGCACCCACTCTAGCTCCCATGTAGTGTGTGTCCACTTTTCATACGAATAATGACTTGGTTCCCAACAAATTGAGGATATATATATATATATATATATATATATATATATATACACATATATATATGTGAGTGTAATATATATGCTATTTATTACACTCAGATATATTCACTTCTAATTTAGGAATACCCTTCCTTACATATGTAATCATTTAATAGAACTCTAAAGAGTTATGGGACACGGTCAGTCAATGGATGCTGAGTTTTGGACCATGCTTTAAATTACTCTCCCCATTATGAAAAATTCACCCATGCCTGGGTTGGTTTAAAGCATTGTCGATGATCCACTGACCAGCTTCCAAGTGAGATGTGTCTAGTAATGAACATATGCCCTCTTTCTGGTTTCATATTAGTGTTGGAAATTTTGTCCATTATTCCTCAGCAGAGAGACTTCAATCATGGCAAAGTAGAGATGTTAGCAAAGGGCAGAAACCACACGTTCAGCACACACTTTCTGCTGGCAAAATTTGCATCTTGCCAAAGACCAGTGCAGAAAGTTACAATCCTATGACCCCTGCCCTCCCCACAGATCCTGAAATACCTCACTTCTGTGCTTCTCTGGATCGGAGAAAGATTTTTCATGTCTTTCAGGCCTTGGACAGTGAGGGGTCACAGAAGATCTTTGCCTTTATCCGCATGTGTGTGTGTGTGTGTGTGTGTGTGTGTGTGTGTGTGAGAGAGAGAGAGAGAGAGAGAGAGAGACAGAGACAGAGACAGAGACAGAGACAGAGGGGTGAGGGAGAGAGAGAAGGTAGGAGTGAAAGAGGGAGAGGGGGAGAGAGAGAGCAAGAGAGGGAGAGGGAGAGAGAGAAATGGGAGAGGGAAGGAAAGACAGGAAAAAGGAAATGAGACAGTACAGGTCAGAACTAAGGTGTCAGAAAATTCTGGAAAGCCAGAAGTCTCAAGTTATTTATTAAAGAAAAATCATTCCAGGGGGTGGCACATGAATTTAATCCTGACACCCAGGAAGCAGAGGCAGATGGATCTCTGAGTTGGAGGCTAACCTAGTCTATAAAGCTAGTTCCAGAACAGCCAGGGTTATACAAAGAAACCCTACTCACCCCCCCCCCCCAAACAGATTTAAAAGAAAATCTAAGGGTTGCCTCCTTCTGAGGTGTTTATTCAGGAAGTCCTTGAAGCCCCCAGAACAATACAAACAACTGCCACCACTGTTGATTGCCCACAAGAACTAGATATCAAGGTCCTGTTTCTGAATATACCGTGTTCTCTGGCTAGAGATCACAGAGAAATCGTGCTAGAACTGAGATGGAAGTTTGTTTCCTGCTGGCCAGTCTTCAAAATGCCAAAATACAAAAGCTGTGCAGGCTGCTGGGGAGGATGGCAGTGTGCAGACACACCACGCTGGAGCAGTCAGCAGAAGTCTCACCAGCAGTGTTACTCTGCTGTGGTTCCTGCATGCTACACTAACCACCAGCCAGACAACATGCTCCCACTGGTTTAACAGCAGAAATTTTGTTCTGGTGACAGTCCATCACTTTCTGATGGGATTCGAAGCCCACTTTGCTGGAGGGAATTCACATCTGGTACCGTAAACCTCGCTGAAAGCCCGTGGCCAGGGAGGTCGTAGGTCCCAGTGTGAAAACCACTGCTGGTGTTTTGCTAAATGGAGATGATGGGTCCCAAAAATTGCCTTCTACGTGATGTGCGTATGCCCATTGATCAGAGTTGCTAGCAGCTGTGGCCAAAGAAAGTTCTTTTTGCAGTGGGCAGCAGTGAACACAGAGACTCAGGCTCGTCACTGGACAAAGCGCTGAGAAGAAGTGATTGCTGAGTGCTTAGCCGTGAGCAGGACGTCACATCACTCCCCCTGAGGCTCAGAGAACCGTGGATGACAAAAAGGATGTCAGAGCCAGAGGACAGGTGAGTACTGTCTCCAGACATGGCACGGCCAAAGTATTCATGAATCTGCACATTATTAGGCCCTGCCATGGAACAGGGAAGGGTTCATGGAGCCCCGTCCCTCCCTGAGGATTTATAGGCGATTAATAGGAGCACGCGGATCTGTAGGCAATTGGTGGTTGCTGGGGGAAGAGAGACATTTTCTTCATTGGCGTGGTACCCATGATCCTGTAAATAACCCTTCGCCTATACTGCTATAAGTGACCTGAATTAAACACATTAAGTCTCTCTCTCTCTCTCTCTCTCTCTGTGTGTGTGTGTGTGTGTGTGTGCATGTGTAGTGTATATGTGTGTAGGGGAGTGTAAATAGATATAATATATAAACTATATCTATATATGGGAGGAAAGTTTGGAACTAGGAGGGGACCAGTGAGAGAAGGCAGAGGAACAAAATGTATGCATATGAATGTGATTGAAATGCATTATATGCCTATACATATATAATATATATTTTGTATATTATATATTCTGGGAAGCAAAGAAAGTGTAAAAATCAAATTGTCTTTTAAAAACAACAAACTTACCAAAGAAAAGAACACCAAAACAAAAGTTACTAAACAAATTGTTAATCTAATAATGCTTTTAAACAGGCCTAACCTTTCTATATACATCAGGGTTAATTATCAATAAAATATATTAGAACATGAACTCTAAAATAATATCAGAGGCATGTTCCTGACGGTGACAGGCAGATGTTGAACAGTCACTACAGTGCGATAATTGTCACATCTCCTGTCCCACGGCAGATGCTCCACATCACAACCAGACATAGGAAGCCTGAAGAACAGCAGGGAGGCTCTGTGGGTTGTACCTGGAGTGCTACTCTAACATGACGGTGCTGCCAGACCAGGCCACACCCACCTGGGGACACAATCAAAACCCCATTCCTCCTTCCATCATCTAAGCAGTCCTTGGGACCATCTTTGTATTTAAGTATAAGAATAAAGGTGTTGTCTCTCTGATGGGGAGAGCTGACGAATCCATGGCCAGGTCCCACCGCGCAGCCACGCCAGGGGTGAGCACGGGCCTGCAGGAAGCACATTGCTCTTCCTTTCTGTTTTCTTTTAAAGGTGGAATAAGAACTGGCATGCTCAAAAGATGACTTTTCAGCTTGTATTGGTTGTTCAGGGGTAACTTGTGACATCTGGCAGGGCCCCAGGTTGAACACGGGCTGTGACGGGGTCTTGTGGAGCGCGTGTTTAGCTGGCACTCGTCACGCTTCAGGATAGTGATCCATACCCTAAGACTGTCTCAGGCTGCAACCAGAACACAACAGAGGGGAATGGAAATGCAAACGAGCAGTTTGGAGCTCGTTCTGTAACTAGAGAGAGGGTGGGCACAGAGTACCAAACATGAAGATTATTATCATATGCTTTAGCATCTCCATGCTTGAATACCTTCCCTGTGTCACCCAACCATGGAGCTTGACATGGAGACTGTCCCAGGGCCCCACCAGTCCCCCTCTGTGTACCTCAACGTCCTATTCTGAAATACGGGAATAGGGTTCAGACATGCATTTCACTTTTGTGATTGGACAGTATTTTTCCCTGGTTGTACAACTCCACATTGGCCATAATCCAATTCACCAGCCCTTGTCACTTTTCAGGGGAGTCTGCAGTCAGCCAAACCAGCATTTGCTTCAACACTGGCGTCAGTTTTTTTCCAATGGCTTTCAAATTTTTCCCATTTTTTTTTAAACAGTTTGACTATTATGTAACTAGATGTGTTTTTCTTTGAATTTGTCTAGTGTGGGAGGTCCTTCTGTATATGTGTTGCTTTTTTTGGCTAATGAATAAAGCTGCTTTTGGCCAATGGCTTAACAGAGTAAAGCCAGGTGGGAAATCCAAACCTGTACAGAGAGAGCTGTAGAGAGAAAGTAGGCAGAGTCAGGGAGAAGCCATGTAGCCACTGCAGGAGACGGATGCTCCTGGCCTCATGGTAATGCACAGATTAATGGAGATGAGCTAGTTCAAGGTATAAGAGCTAGCTAAAAATATGCTTAAGCTATTAGCCAGACAGTACTGCAAATAATATAGTTTCTGTGTGGTTATTTTAGTTCTGGGCAGCCAGGAATGAACGAGCAGCCTCCAGCCACATTGTCCTGCTTCAGTTTTGCTGCATTTCTTCAACCTCCATTTTCTAAATTTGGGGGAAATTTCAGCTAATATTTCATTTATTTTTTTCTTTCCTTCTTCCTTTCCCTCTCCTATTTCTCTCTCTCTCTCTCTCTCTCTCTCTCTCTCTCACACACACACACACACACACACACACATACACACACACACACACTCACACACACTCTTCTGAGACTACAGTTTCACACAAGTTGCATTCTTCTTCTGACAATCTGCATGTCTTCAAGACTTTTTTTTTCCATTCTTCCCCTCTTAGTCACAAGGTCTTCAACTGGAAATTCCTTTCTAAATATTTTCTTCTTCTTGATTCTTCCCTTTGTCCTCAAATTTTGATTAAGCCACTGAGTGCATTAAAATTACAGGTTGATTGCCACTCATTCAAATGTTAAGAACATGAATGTTTGGGGCTTCAGATTTTGGAATATTTGCATATGCATCATGAGATTGCTTGGGGATAAGACTCAAGTTTAAACACAAAATCTATTTATGTTTCATACATACCTAACTACACTTACCCTGAAGGTAATTTTACACATATTTTGAAATAATATTAGGCATCCAGCAAGGTTCACAGTGTGGAATTTTCCACTCAGAGTCTCAGGCGTGTGCCCAGAAAGTTTCTGACTTCAAGAAAGCTCATCTTTTGTGTTTTCCTGTTAGGGATGCTCAGCCTGTGTTGGTTTGGTTTTATGGTTTTTAATCTCCCTCTGCAGTTTCCCCTCCCTTTTTTGATGAATGGAAGCATGTTTGACCAGCCTGTGTCTCATGCATCTGATGTACCTTGACCAGGGTCACTCTGAGGCTGTTTGTCAATGCCTGCCCTTTTTATGATTTTGGCTCACACATTTATATTCTTCGTCTTTCTGGTAGTTGGAATTTTAGGCTGGCAATAATTTTAAGAGTTGCTTTTCTTTTTAGAAGGGTAAGTGGAATATTCTACTCCCAGTGGGAGACCTCTGTCTATGGGCTCAGGGGCAACAGCAGCCAAGGCTGACAAAGGCGCTTCCTTAGCCAGTGCCTACCTGACAGGTGCTGCTGCCTAGCTGGGCTCTCAGGTTCTAGTATTTCCTGTTGCCATGTATTCCCAATACATGGCAGCTGAGAAATCTCCCCAGAGCACAGAACTGCTTGTCCCTTCCTTTTTTTTCCTGGCCTGGTGTGCCTGACTCCATGTCTCCCTTTCTACAGAGCTATAGAATAAACCGGTCTTGTTAACAGACAGCAGTGTACAGTCAGGGAGGACTCCTTCCCTCCTGGTGGTTTCTGACATACTCACCTTTCTCCCTGCATTGATGTCCAAATATTCAGCCTTCTGTGGGTGACACATTCCTTCTCACCACAGGACTTTTGTGCGACTCTTCTTTCTACCCAGTTCCCATGGTCCATCTCTGACCCTTTGACCTCAGCATAGCATCATGCCCGACCTACAGTAACAAGGTGACATCCCTGTCAATATGGAGTCTTCCTGGAGTCTCAGCCCCCTCCTTTGCATAGTTCTCCACTAACTTCACACAGTTTCTCCCTGACCACCTTGACTGCCTGCCTCCCCTGTTACTCTCAGGTCATGTGACAGTCCCCAGATCTGTCACAAAGCAAGACCTCAGTCAATTTTTGCGGAGAAAGTGGGCAGTCAGGGGCTTTACCTCAGTGAGCATTCCCTGTCTTCTAGTTATTGGCACATGTCCCTGTAGAGATATGGCCTGGTCCTCTGGGGATGGCTTATTTTACCACTCACTGCAAGGAGCAGAACCCAAATCCCATAAGCATCTTTGCTGCAGCACAGAGGAAGGGCTGCCCGAGGATGAGGTCAGCACAGAAGAAAGGCAAGGAAAGAGATGGATGCGAGCAGTTAGGGCCCGGGCCTCTGGGAAAGAAGCGCGCACCCTCCTGTATTTTCAGTGTCAATGTTAGCTCCCTCTGCCTTCAAACTTAGAACATTAACTTCCACAGGAATAAATATCTGAGTCCATCCCTTCACGTTTCCAAGGTAACCAGAAGAAGAACTAAAAATACAATAACATTGGCAGAAAGGGAGACGTCTGGCAGAAGCAAGCCTCAGACTCACCCATCATGGTGGGCAGCTAGGAGGCAGCGATGCCAACACATTATTTAGTGTTATGAGGAAAGTGATGGGAGGGCGGGTAAAGGGGAGACAGTTGCCCAAAGCACAATAGATCACCTCTGAGGAAAAAGACTTGGGGCAAAAAAAAAAGGGTTCGAGGGGCCACTATTTCTCATTATCAGTCTCTCTGTCCTGTTGGCTTTAATGCCATATGCATGAGGCACTTTGCATAATCAAATCTGCAGCCACATAAGTCAGGCGCATAACATAATTTAAGTTTCTGAAATCGACTTGGCTGAAAGAGCCATTTACTTTTTGTTTTATAAAAATAATACTTCACACTCGTAACTAAGAATGCTAAACATTAAAAGCCACATTGCTTCCATATTATTGTCGGCGCTTAAAAATGGAAACCGTTCTCTGGAGTTTAAAGAAAAAATGGCTTGGAAAGAGGTGACCGCGGTCATCACAGCTGTCCCAGGGGTGCTTTTCCATGGAGGAGCAGGGATGGGTGAGAGAGGCTGGGCTTGACCACTGAACAGGGGTCATCTGAGATTCTGTTGCCTGGTGGCCTCTTCTGTGCCCTACAGAGAGGTCTCAGTGCCCTGGGGCTTGTGGTTTTGAACAGCAGCTGGATATTCCCAGCAGTGGTGGGCATTAGAGGTGGCCAGACCCCTCTGTGCTACTCTGGCCTGCTCTCAAAGGACTCAGGCAGGCCCAGGTAGGTCACCCACTCTCCCTGCCCTGTCAGTAGCCATCTGAGCAGGAACTCACATCGAGGACAGATCTGCCACAACAATGACAGCCATTTCAGTGCAGTGAGGAGACCACTCCAGAGGTAAGGGCCACAGCTTGCTGAGGGGACACTGCTTTCCCAATTTCTCCAAATCAGAATAACCTCCTCAGTCCACTTTCATTGGCCTCTAGCCAGCCCTCCCTCCTACCGCCCTCCCTCCCACAGCCCTCTCCCACAGTCAGCCCTCCCTCCCACATCCAGCCCTCCCTCCCACAGCCAGCGCTCCCTTCCACAGCCCTCCCTCCCACATCCCTCCCTCCCATAGCCAGCCCTCCCTCACGCATCCAGCCCTTCCTCCCACAGCCAGCCCTCCCTTCCACAACCAGCGCTCCTTTCCACAGCCAGTCCTCCCTCCCATATCCCTCCCTCCCACAGCCAGCCCTCCCTCCCACATCCCTCCCTCCCACAGCCAGCTCTCCCTCCCACAGCCAGCCCTCCCTCCCATAGCCCTCCCTACCTCAGCCAGCCCTCCCTCCCACAGCCTGCCCTCCTACAGCTAGCCCTCCCTCCCACAGCCAGCCCTCCCTCCCATAGCCCTCCCTACCTCAGCCAGCCCTCCCTTCCACAGCCTGCCCTCCTACAGCCAGCCCTCCCTCCTACAGCCAGCCCTCCCTCCTACAGCCAGCCCTCCCTCCCTGCCCTCTGTTTGCTGGAGCAAAAGAGAGGCCCTTCCCAAACCCTTCAACTTAAAGCTTTATGGTTCCAGGCCATGCTGTCTATGAACATGGAGACCAAAACAACCCCACTCAGTCCCATGTCCTTAGCACCCAGCACAGTGCAGGGTCTAAGAGAACAGTTAGAAAATTTTGCTAGAGGAAATCATACCATCTAAGATTCTCCAGTTTGCAGCCTCTGCAAGTCTCAGACTTTATATTTTAACTTGTTACCAAGGATCCTAGTCCAAAGGTCCATGGGGTCAGGCAGGAACACTTTGTGATAAATACGATCAACTGTACATGAGCACCCCAGACAGCAGTCTGGGCCTCTGCTTCCACCCTGCAACTGCAACCACAATGTCACCTGCCCCTCTTACCTACTGGCAGGTGCTGGGCTTGTCTCCTTCCTCTGCTCCCTCAGCCCTATCTCTTCCCCAGGCTGTGTGGTTCCTATCCTGTGATTCCCACAACTGAGCCAAATGCCACCAAGTGTCCACACAGCAGTTCTCAGGGAAGACTCTGATTGGCCGAGACCTGCCCTGGGGCATGGGGACATTGCTTCTTCACCACAAGTGTGTCTCCTTGCCTGGTCTACCGGGAGGGAGCTATAGGCCTACACAGTCTGACTCTCACAGAGTTGCTGGCCCTACCTACCTTGACCCAACGGCATGGATAATGTAATTGTAAAGTCTATCATAACCACACAGGTCTCCAAGACAGGCTTGGGCCTCGTGAAGAAGGCAGGAAAACCACAGTGCCCATCAGTCAGGAGTGGCTGTTGGAAGAGAAGGAAGAATAGGGGCATGGGTGAGAGGTGGAAGACAGAAGCCAGGACTCCATCCCTGCCAGCCACATGGCCCCAGTCCAGAAAATGCCTCGTTGGTCTTTGAACCAGTTTGAATGACTTATGAAGCTGAAGACAGGAGGACCCTATAGAAGTAGGTACTGTAAAATAACCCAGGGGTGGGTAAAGTTGTTTATCCTTGCCTGCCAATCAAACAGCTGTCTGTGGATGCGCCAGGCAGTTGACAGGGGGATCACATAGCGGCTGCCTTCAAGCTGATGCACCAATCGGATGACTTCTGCCCTCGCACCTTCAGCGGGAAGAGTCACTGCTGTCAACAGACAGATGAGCTGACATGGGGGTGTCTCCAGATCCCCAGGGATGTCCTCCAGGCAGTCACCGACCTCCCCCAAATGGAAAGGGTTCTATAACAATAAACACAGTGGCCCCATTCCCAGGGATCTCCTCAGCTCGATGCACCCAGGTGGGGCCTGAAGGACATTTCAATGTCGCGCTGGGACCTTCATGAGTCATGCGGATTGTCACGGGTGTCAAAATATTATGATCTCCCTGGAAGAAATGACAGCGCAGTCAGGTAGAATTACATATTTCTTAGCATCCTGACTGTGTCGCCATGGAGACGTGCCTGCCTTCTCTGCAGGGTCATCCACAGGCTAGAGAAGGAAGCGGGGACCCTGTCCCCAACAGCCACTCTCACTTAGACAAAACTACAACAAAGCAAAACTAATAAGAAGAACAAAAACCAACCTCAGTCATAGTGGAAATGGGGGCTCACAAATCTACATGGATTTTCATTTCTTTTAACCTGTGTTGGATCCCGGAACTGGATCCTTACAATTGACAGTTATATATTCAGCTCCCCTCCAGAATTTCTTGGTTCCTGTCTGTTGGCCTCTGTACCCCAAGCTGTTCCTGTCCCTGGAAGCGGTTGCATTTGTGTGAAAAGCCAGAGAAGAGTCAGCACCTCGTGCTGGAATCCATGCTATTGGGAGCAGTAGCCCTACTTTTTCACCCCTGTATAGTAGTCCACACATAGATGACCGCCGTGTGTCCATTCACCTACTTGTGAATGGACAGCTGGGTCCCTCACAAGTAAAAAGCATAATAAGCAAATGTAAACCAAGAATAAATTAATTGTTCCATTTCACAACCCACCTTCCACAAACAGCCCGTAAGAGGACTTGCTCCTCAACATGTGTGCAGAGTCCAGCATGACCAGCCAGCTAAAGTCTTGGTTCCCAGTCTGGTATTGTTGGGAGGTGGGACACCATTGGGGTGTGGTCTAGTGGAAGGTCTTTAGGTTACTGGGAGGGACTGTGGTTTGCACTGCCGCCCTTTGCATCCCCTGTGAGATGAGTTAGTGACTTTACTGCTCTGCAGTCAACGTGGATGAACGTCTGAAAGCAAGCCGAGTCTAAACAGGCCTTTTCTAAGTAGATCGTCACGTGTGTCTGATGGAGTGCAGATGTGTGCTCTAGTTAACTTGTCTGTGGCTGAGATAAACATCATGACCCAAAGCAACTTGGGGAGGAAACACTTTATTTGACTCAGTCTGCCGAATCACAGTCCGGCATCGAGGGAAGTCAGGGCAGGAATTCAGGAAGGAGTTGAAGCAGAAACCCCGAGGAATGCTGTTTGCTAGCCTGTTCCTGGCTTGCTCATTGCCTTATGCTCAGCCTTCTTTTTTATATACTCCAGGCCCACTTTGCCAGGGGTGCAAGTGGGCATAATACTGAGATGTTTGAACTGATGACGGAATGCCCCAGTGAATATGGACTGCCCTTTCCCATAGATCTGGGATGGCAGGCAGAGATCAGTGCCTGGGGTTCAGTGAGCTGAAATGGCATGTCCTCTCCACACACAGCGAGCTCAGAAAGGAGAGTCTGTCTGTCCATGAGCCAAGGCAGGAAACCCCAAGAGGGTTGGAACAGTTTCCTGCCTGAAGACATATGAAAGGAAACACATTGGTTTCCACAGCACATTTATGAATGCTTTCGGGACAGCACGATCATCTCTCTGCTTTTGCACTGACAGCAGAAAGTGAAGACTCTACCCGCTAAGGCCAAGCTTCCTCCAACTGTGGGTGCCTCTCCACCTGCTATGACAGTCATCCCCTCCTCCTTCCTCCAGAGCCATAGCTGGAGCTTTCAGCTTACGGTTCTGCCCTTCATAAAAATGAAAACACCTACACGGCCAGCCACACATCCGGCATACACTACTCCATCCCTTCATTCTGCAGAATTACCCGAGCCTCCTTCTCAACTGGCAATGACCAGAGGCTGGGAGTAAAAAACAATTAGGTCTCGGTCCAGCGCCCAAGGGAATCCCTGGCTGATGTGTCCTTTTGCTGATTTGGGGGGCTGTGGAAGACAGAGGTTACATGGAAACAAAAGCCTGATGAGAGGAGGCACAGGATGCCTGGGACTCTGTAACAGGGAAGAGCCAGCTATGTGGTGCTCAAGCTCATGCTAGAGACCTGAGGTCTCAGGGCAGAAGAAATGCTCCGCTGGAGAGCCCAGCAAGGCAGAGATTAGAGCCACGGTCAAGGGCGCACCTGTTGTTGCTCTGCAAAATGGGGGTCCCTAGCTGCAGAGGTTTGTCATTCATTAGATGCTTTATTGTTCATATTTGTTTGTATTTTCAAAAATTAACTGATTTGCTTGTTTGAGGCAAGGTCTTGCTGTGTAGCCCTGGCTGGTTTAGAAACTTATCCTGGTAGCCCAGGGTAGCCCCAAACCTGTGTGAATTCTCCTGCTTCCACCTCCCAAGGCTGGTATTACAGGCCTGAGACCCAGTACCCAGCCCATTCGTTTAATCTTTATAATGTACTCGGGGATGGTGGTTCCTTCTGTAGATTCATGTCTGGGGTCCCATGATTCTAAATATTGAACTTGAAGACGTGTTGAGGGTTTTATGATTCTCCTCTCCTCTTCCTCCCTCTCTCTCCCTCTCTCTCACTGAAAGATCTCTGGCAACTGACCTGGCTCTGTCCCTTCCTGCTTCCTGGGACCTCCGCCAGGCTTTAAGCAGTAGCTGTCTCTAGATGTCCGGTTTGCCCTGGCCAGACAGATTCAGCAGGAGGGACCTGGACTGAACTTGAACCTGGAAGGGAGGTCTGATCTAGAACCCACACAAGTCCAGCATCTCCTCTTTGTCTCCAATTTCTCCTCTTAACTGACACTTCCCTCTCTCTACCCCTTCCTCACCCCAAAGTCACCTGGCTGGACCTTGGGAAGTTTGAGGCAGGCCTGTCTAGGTGCAACTTGGAGTCTCCAGCTCAGCTCCTCCTTCATGGAGACTGGCAGGGAGGAGCCCAGGCCCCAGGCCCTCTGCACACCTGAGGATCCTCCAGCGTGGATGCTCCCTTGCCATGACCTTCAGGAAGGTGATACGATAGGTAGACCAACTGGTGCTGTGTGGGTGGAAAAAAGGAACAGAACATGTTCAAGGCATCCTGGCCTTGCCTCTTCTGTTATGAGCAATGATGGACCCATAGGGACTATGGGTGGGGTGCAGTGGGAAGATAGCAAGTGCTTGTGTTGCTGGAGGTGAGCTTATGCATACAACCTCCTCACATACGTCACCTAGAGTTCCTAATGACAGACAGACCCAGTACACAGAACAAGAGTCTTAGAAGGGAGCAGGAGGGGACCTCAGCCAGTGCCATGCCTGAGTTCCTGGCAGAAGGGACCCTGCAGTCCAGAGACTCAGACAGGCCACACACTCTGTCCTCAGAGCCTGTTCTCAGAAAGGCTGCCTACTCAGTGATCTTTCTAAGCCTACTGATAAATATTCCTAGAGCTTCACTTAGCAAGGAGACACTGTCTGTAGGAGGAGAGCTGTGTCTGGAGGAGAGAGGGCATGTCTGCAGAAGGGAGGGGCATGTCTGCAGGAGGGAGGAGCATGCCTTGCAGGAGGAAGGGGCATATCTGCAGGAGGGAGAAGCATATTTGCAGGAGGGAGGGGTATGTCTGCAGGAGGGAGGGGCATGTCTGCAGGAGGGAGGGGCATGTCTGCAGGAGGGAGGGGCATGTCTGCAGGAGGGAGGGGCATGTCTGCAGGAGGGAGGGGCATGTCTGCAGGAGGGAGGGGCATGTCTGCAGGAGGGAGGGGCATATGTGTAGGAGGGAGGGGCATGTCTGGCCCAGGAAATAGGTGGGTTCTAGGAGGCTACAGTGGAGCCCTAGGACTCAGCAAGGCTGGACCCTAGCAATTGTCTCTGTGCCCTGAGTCTCTGCAGGATAATAGAAGAGGGCTTCTGCAGCAAGAATATAGGAAGACCCTCAGCTCCTGAGAGAGAAGCCATGCCAGGGAAAGTCCACGTGATTTCCTGTATAGACAGGAAGTTGTCTGTCTCTGATGAAGCCTGCCCCTGTGTCAGCAGCACCAACGCGGGTCAGCACATGGGCTGCCTTGTCCTGCAAAGACAACCCACTGGGACAAGCTGTGCTTTCTACCCAATTAACAGTTGAAGAAACTGAGTCTTGTTCAAAGTCTCAAACCAGGGGCTGGGAGGGGGTGACACAGGGTCTAGAGTGATGTCACTATCTTACTTCATTACCATGACAGAGGTCAGATGGGAAGGACACTGCTGTCTTGGGAGCCCCTGAGCCCTGGGGAACGGCTAGACAGGGTCAGGAGCGCAGGAGGCAGTCATTACAAACCACCCGCCCCTTCCCATCTCTCCTGGAAACTCTGCCTCCTTTGTAAATGGGAAGCAGCTTTGCCCAGAAACTGAATGGCATCTCTTGATTCCACTCCTGGGTGCGATGTGCACCATGGCATAGGGCAGCATCTCAGGAGCACTGGAATGGAGTCCACTTCTGCTGCCCACAAGCTGTGTGTCCTTTGACAAATTGCCTCAACCCTCTGTGCCACATTTCCCCACCTGTGATGTGCAGCTGAGGTCAGTACCTTAGAATTGCTTTGATAATTAAAGGAGTCAAGGACAGCCCGGAGAGATAATAGGAAGGAGCCTGACTTGCCAAGTACAGGGGCTTCTAACTGAATCAGTAGAAGTTGGAGCACAGACTGAGAGACAAGTGCTCTTGGACCAAATGGAGGAGAAGTAAAAACGTGAAAGGGATGTAAAGCTACCCACTCCTGCTTCCTTGAATCTTTGCTCCAAGAGAAAGGACTTCCAGGGCTTGTGTATTCTGCTTTACTCTCTGGTACATGCCCAAGAGATAAACTGGAGGTCAGGTGATGTAGGAGGATCATCTGTCTATGTGTTACTTTCAGGGCTTGTGTATTCTGCTTTACTCTCTGGTACATGCCCAAGAGATAAACTGGAGGTCAGGTGATGTAGGAGGATCATCTGTCTATGTGTTACTTTCATTGGTTAATAAAGAAACTGCCTTGGCTTTTTGATAGGACAGCAGCTTAGATAGGCAGAGTAGACAGAACAGGATGCTGGGAGAAAGAAGCAGAGGCACGCAGAGGTGATGCAGCTCCAGCCCAAGATGGACATAGGTTAGAATCTTCCCAGTAAGCCACCACCTTGTGGTTACACACAGATTATTAGAAATGGGTTAATCAAGATGTGAGAGTTAGCCAGTAAAAGGCTAGAGCTAATGGTCCAAGCAGTGTTTAAATGAATACAATTTAAGTCTTGTTATTTCGGGTGCAAAGCTAGCAGTGCGGGAGCTGGGCAGGGCAAAAAGCAGACCTGCTTGCCTCATCACTACAGTCAGGCACTGTTTACCTAACCCAAACACTAACCCTAACCTGTAGCCTTACTGCATCACTAACACCAACCCTAGGCCTATCCCCAACCTAACCCTAAATTCAACCCAAACCTTAACCTGTATCCTTATCACAATATTGATCCCAAAACCCCAGCACAAACTCAAAGCCAACACAAAACACAATCCCTATCTTAACATGTATCCTTACCACAACAATGATCCCCAACACTAGCCCAAACTCCAAACCTAACACTAAATCTAACCTCAAACCTAATCCTAAACTGTACCCTTACTGTAACACTAACCCCAATCCTAGCCCTAAAACAAATCTAACCCTAAATCTAACCCTAACCCTAAACCTAACCATAGCCCCATCTAACTCTAACCCCAACCCTAACTCTAACACTAATCCCAACCCTAACCTCAACATTAACCCTAACCTCAACCCTAACCCTAACTTACAACCTCATCCCCAACCCTAAACCTAAATCTAACCCTCTAACCTTAACCCTAAACTTAACCTTAACACTGACTTGAATATCTGACCTATATTCCCAGTCTGTGTTTCTTGGAGTCTGGCCCACTTAAAGTGGTCTTCATTAACTTGGAGGGTTTTTTCAACATCATTTCTCCAAACATCCTTTCTGGTTTTCCATTTATTTTACCTTGAAGTCTTTGATTCATTTCACATCCGCTTTTGTGTATGGTAAGAGTGTCTGTAGTGGCTGATGTTAACTGTTAATAGAATCTAGAACCGCCTCATGCCTAGGCATTACCTTATCCTATTAAGTAGTATGGGAAGCCCCACCCACTGTGGGCGGCTTCATTCCCTGGTTGGGATCCTGGATTGTGCAAATGGAGAAAGGAAATGAGCTGCCCCAGCTTGGTGAGTGAGAATAAACCCTTTCTTCTTTAGGTTGGGTCTGTCAGGGTATTTTATCACTGCCACAGGAAGAATTAAAATGGCTGGATTCCACTATTTTGCATGTGGATATCCAGTTTTTCCAACATCATTTAAAAAAAAAAGGCTACCGTTTCCTCACCAGGTGGTCTTGGAACCATTGCCAAATGCATCTGACTGCATGTGTCAGGACATGGTTCTGGACTCTCTGCTCTATTCTACATTGTCAGTTCACCTCTGCGTCTGTCTGCACATGCGCACCACGTTGTTTTGATATTGTACCTTTGTACTAGGTTTTCTCGGGAAGTGTGAGACCTTCAACTTCATTCTTTGATATTGTTTTGGCTGGTAGGAGTCTTTTGAGATTTCATATCAATTTTAGGGAAGAATCTTCAATTTCTGGACAAACAAACAAACAAAGACCTCGCCGAGATTTGGGATGAGACTGCATTGACTCTGTTCTTCAAGCTGAACATTGCTGACATTTTAACACTGAAAGTTTTCTAGTTCATAAACGTGGGACACCTTTCTGTGAATTTGCATCCTTGTTTTGTTTTTGAGACAGGGTCTTACATGCCCAGGATGACCTGGAACTTGTTACATAGCCAAGGATAACCTTGAGTTTCTCATCCTCCTGACTCCAAGTCCTGGGTGCAGGGATTTCAGGACTGTGCCACCACACCTGGTGACTGGCATCTTCTTCGACGTCTCTAAGTGGTGTTTTGAGGTTGTTTGTGTGCATGTCTCTCCATCCTTGCTTAGCTAATAGTTTCTAAGCATCTAATTTTCTTCACTATATTGCAAACGAATTGCTTTCTCGGCGTCTCTTAGGTTTCTTCATTGTTACTGCAGAAATGCAAGCAATGTCTGTGTTTTAATGTCGTATTCCGTAACTTAATGAGTCTTTAATTAGTTCTGACAGCTTTCCATATCCCCGTGTGGAATTGTTAAGATGCTCTTCATGCAAGATCTTGTCATTTGAGAACAGAGATCATTTCCTGTCTCCTTTTCCAATTCAGGTGTCTCTCTTCTGCTCCTCATTTGACAGAAGTGGTGGAGTCAGGGCGACATTCCTCTCATCTTGATCTTAAAGGAAAAGATTTCATTTTTTTACTACATGTATGTATGCATGTGTATGGGCCCATGTGTGGCCAGTTGTGAGTATGTGTGTGTGTCCATTTGTGAGTGTGTGTGTGTCCATGTGTTGATGTATGTGTGTTTATGTGTGCTTTCATATGTGAGTGCATGTGTGTCCATGTGTTAGTGCACATGTGTGTTCATGTGTTCATGTGTGTATCCTCATATATAAGTGCATGTGTGAATGCATATGTGTGTTCATGTATTTGTGTGTGCCCATGTGTGAGTACATATGTGTATTCATGTATTTGTGTGTGTGCCCACATGTGAGTGCATATGTGTGTGTATCTATGTATGAGTACATATGTGTTTTCATGTGTTTGTGCATGTCAGTGCATATGTGTGTTCATGTGTGTGTCTCCATATATAAGTGCATGTGTGAATGCTTATGTGTGTTCATGTATTTGTGTGTGCACCCATGTGTGAGTGCATGTGTGTATTCATGTATTTGTGTGTGTGCCCACATGTGAGTGCATATTTGTGTTTATGTGTGTGTATCCATGTGTGAGTACATATGTGTGTTCATGTGTTTGTGTGTGTGAGTGCATGTGTGTGTCCATTCATATGTGAGTGCATGTGGGACCAGAAGTCAACATCAGATATCTTCCTCAATCATTGCCCACCTTATTTTCATTCTCATTTTTATTTTGAGGCAGGGTCTCCAGTTGAACCCGAAGCTCACTGATTGGGCTAGTCTCGCTGACACATCAAGCCCTCAGAGTTCCCTCTGTCTCTGTCTTCCCAGGACTGGGATCATACATGTGTCCTACCACCCCTGAGTCTTTCACATGGATGCTGGGGATTGAACTAAGGGCCTCCCACTGGTGAGGAAAAGGTTTTATTGGCTGAGCCACCTCCCTGTGTTTTCAGTACCAACTATGCTAGCCGTGATTTTTTTTTTAAGCAGAAATCCTTCAACCCTCTCTGCTTCTGAGTTTTCTAAGCCAGCCTGGAAGGTTGCTGTTGGCACTCACAGAGTTAATGGGATGAACCTGTCTTTTGGCTTTGTACAAACCCCAGTCTGCCTCCTGCCTGGGGCTCTGGTTCATTTGAACTTTCTTGGTGACATAATCTCTACCCTGGTGTTCTGCTGAGCGTGTAATCCCTGCCATTGCCATGGTGCTAGTAATTAGGTAAGATGACAAGGCAGAGGAACGTCGCATCCTGCGCGTGGGATTACACACCTTCGCCGAGGCTATAGAGTTGATCTTGCAGTTCCCATTGCGAGTGAAGCCACTGTGAGACTCCAGAGGGCTACACAAAGAGTAGCTTCTGGAATCACTGGGCCCTGGAGTGTGGCAGCCCCCATGACCAAAGAGAAGATGCATCTCCTGAGGGTCAGAGTGAGGCTACATGGCTTTGGATCAGACCTGGTTCCTGATTCTGCACTTATCTGGGGGCTCAGGCATCTGAGTTACTTCAGGTGAGCCTCAGTTTCCCCTCCACCCTGACGATGGTGACCAACACAGAGTGATATTCATCATCGGGTCACACTGTAATTTAGACACCTAAAGTGAAAAGTCTCCCCAACTCCTAGAGGGGCTCCCCCAGATACCCAGTATCCCCTTCAAACAGATTCAAGTTGCATGTACAAGATGCACTGTCCACCATTGGGGACAATGGGGCTCAGCACCCCCCTGAGAAAGGATCTCATGGTCTAGTCCTGGGTCTATAAGACCCATAGGCACAGGCCTGAATCCATCCTAGCATCAGCCCTACCAGTGATAAAGGAGGCTCTCACTCTGCCCCTTCTTCCTAGACATGGTGACTGGTTCAGGATCATGACCAGAAACACTGCTGTCATTGTGCTCCTATATTCCTGTCCTCACAGGGGTCCCTGCATGTCCCAGAAGCTCCTGTCTAACCACTCAGTCGTTTAATTGGTCTCATAATTCTATGAGTGGGTCAGAAGATCACGTCTACCTGTCAGATAAAAAACCCAGTCCCGGATATGGAGCTGTCCTTTGCTAGAAATGGAACTTAACAGTGGAGCTTGGATTTGGGGCTCAGCCACAGGGCACAGGAGCACAGGAGAGATGGGGAGGGCTGGAATACAGGTCCCAGGTATGTCAGATAGGGCTTCCTAAAGAGGGCAGCTGAGAAGCTGCTGTGTGTGAACCCATCAGAAGAGGCTTGGTGGGAGAGGAGGCCAGAGTCCCGTGCAGGTGTTCCCAGATGCAGAGGAGTCCAGAGCACAGACTGAGGAAGGGCCTCAGAGTCAGGGCTAAGGGCTATTGATGCACCAAGAATCAAACCCAGGAGCTTATAAAGGTGGGCAGACACTCTAGCCCTGAGCTGGGACTCAGATTTCTAGAAATGAAGAAGTTCCTTCCTCTCCATAGAACCAGCTTGTTGCCTTCATATTCCCACCCAGAGACTGTGGCTTTGGAAGATCAAAGAGCTTGAGGTGAGGTGACAGCAGGCGAGTTCAAAGGGGTCTTCCAGAAGGACCCAGCTTCCTAGGGTCCCTAGCAACTCTCTTGCCGAGGACTAGGGAAACTCAGAAAATGCCCCCGGGCCTCTCTCCACTCACCCCCCCCTGGGAGAATGTCCCACTGCTGATCTGATACTTAAGTCGGAAATGTAATCATCATTTCTGACGAGAAAGGAATTGAAAACTAAATTGAGTGTCAAGTGCCATATTAAGGAGGCTGGCGGAGCAAGATAGGGCCACTGCTGCTTCCAAATCCAGCCATTTCGCGGGCTTGAAAAATTAAGCAAATTTTTATTTCCATAATTGAGGGATCAAGAACTCAAGGTGATGGGGTTAAAGGCTAGAGGCCCTCGCATGCTGGAGTGGGCTCAAACCAGCCACAGAAGCTGTGCGTTAATGCTGGGGACGTTCTTAGGCCGCTGTTAAGCACAGACACTATTGAAAGTGATGTTATTCTAACACCGGAGGAGCCAGGCCTGGTGGGACACACCTACACACAATCCCAGCACTGCTTGGGAGGTAGCGGCAGGAGAAGCAGGTGAGCAAGATCATCTCTGGCTCCACAGTAAGTTTGAGATCAGCCTGGGCTACAAGAGACTTCGTCTCAGAAGTAAAAGCAAAAATCAGATGTAACGCACACTGAAAATCTGTGGTTCTTAACTCCTGTCACAGCTGCTGTCCACTCCATTCTCACCGTTCGGCCCTGGGCGGTGGGAGCACTCCATCACAGGTGGGACTCTTCTTCCCTCCCTGCCCAGTGACAACTCAGTGGCAGCTTGGAACTGTCCGTGGTGGACGTGTTTACCAGGGGCAGGGGCAGACACCTCCAACAGGGGCCAGGAAGTCTCCCCTAGAGGTGAGCGGGGAGAGGGCAGAAGATGCGAGGTTGAAAAGTTTGGTCTCCAACACAGCCCGGATCTGAGGTGTGTGGTCCATTAGCAGAACACCTGCGGGGTCAGGACCAGCAGCCACATGAGTGCTGTCAGGGCAAAGCATGAAACAGGAGCACCCCTCCAAGCGGGTTCCCCAATCCCTGCCTGGATTCTCATCACCACAGGGGACATCACCTGGACATTAGCACATGGTCCCTGCCGGTATGTCAACTACCAATGTTTTAGCATATTAAGTTGCGCATGGCAGGAAGCCCTGGAGATCCGGACCCTTTATCTGCCCTGATGCACAGATCGTAGCCTCACCTGTGGACCAACATGATGACATCTCACCCCACACTGCTCAGACTACAGGTGAGGAGGAGGGGCCAGACAAGGAAATTCAAGCCAGGAAATGGGAAACACAAGCTCCAGGTCCCAGCTTTGATCCTTGTGGCAGATCTGTCGTTGCACCCCAGAATCCATCCCTAGGGATTCTCATTCTGTTTGTTACCATCCTGCCCAAAGTGCTGCCCACCCTGTAGGCTCTGTGCACCTTGCTGCTCGGCCCCGCACAGCAGCTCCCTTCTCCAGGGACTCCAACAGCCATGTTCACAGCTGAGTTCTAGAGAGCCCTGGAGTTGGGCTTCCTCCCAGCCCTTATCTCCTGGTGACATCACCAGGGGAGAGGAGAGGCAGTAAAAGTAGAATCTCCTTTTTATTATCTGTGGCAGAGACCTGGTTCCAGCTTGAAGTTATAATTTAAAATACTTCTAAGATTGGCAAGGAGGAATGCAATGGGGCGAGGGAGGCAGGGAGTCACAGAAGGCTCAGGGATGCCCACTGCTCCCTGTCTCAGGTGACTCCATGGCTATCTCTGGGCAGGACAGGAGGGAGGGGCAGGGAGCGGAAGGTCCTGCGAGGGCTGTTTCAAATGGGTGGCATCACACACCCGTGTGACTCAGCTGACTGTGAGGGCCTCTGTATGGTCTCACGATCTCAGATGGGTGACTGCCCTCTCCACACTGCCTGTGTCTATGCAGTCAATGGGCATTTCCTCCGCTGGGTCCTCACTAAGGACATCTGCACAGCCCCACCCCCAAACCCCAACCCCTGCCTGGGTCTATAATGTCCAGATCAGGCAGCACCTGAGAGCTCCCAGGAAACATTACTGGAGAAAAAAAGAAGAGTTTCAGTCAAAATTCAAGGTGGGTAGTTCTGGAGGAACAATGCCCAAAGCTGACTCTGGCCTCCTGTGATTGCCTCTTCCCAGGGAAGCAGAATATTGAGATAGCAGGACAGAGAGAGGTTGGGGGGATGGATCTGGGTATGGGTAGGAGCCCCCAGTTCACCTTGCTTTCACTCTTGCTTATAAGGACAGTGTCACTAGCCAGGAGCAAAGACCGGAATGATTCCAGTATCCAGGCTGCAGGTTGTCTCTTTCAAGGTTCCCCTGTCTGCTTGGGCTCTGGGCAGGCACAGGGCAAGCACTCAGCTGCTCTTACCCCAGGGACCATCCTGTTTCACTGTGGGAAACGGTGGCCCCCAGAGGCCGAGAAGCCCATCCTAATTACTCCCTAAAGGGGGGCCAAGTCTGGCCTGGCATTGTCTCCTCTCTGCATGCTGTGTCTGCACCTGGCTCAGCATTTCCCCCGAGTCCTGGCAGATGTGCTCACACCTGCTCATCATGGCACTTAATCACCCAGTGAACCGAACGCTCCCCTGTGCTTCCAGCAGACATTAGTTTGCATTTTTCTCCTTCCTATAATGCCGCTCAGAGTCATCTATCTCTGGAAGCAGAAGTCTTCCAACTCTGGCCCCTTATGTCTTCTGGTTTCTTTCAGTCCCTCGCCCAGTATATGGAGTTGGGGACCCACTGAGGACAAAGGTGAAGCCTGAGCTCCCCAAGGCTCAGAAAGGGAGGTACTTTTTCTGGCCATTCTGCATGCAAAAGATTCAACAGAAGTCAGAGCCAGTGTTTGACTTCCGGGACCCTGCTTGTTCTGGAAGCTGTTTGCACCTGCTGAACCTCAGCTGAACTTACAGGATTTATTTGGCTATTGTGCTAGTCAGTTATCTGCCCCATAACAAAACATCTGAGTTAAATAACTTATAAAGAAGAAAGGTTTGTCTGGGCTCATGTTTTCAGAGATTCCAGTCTAAGATCACATGACTATTGCTTTAATCCATCATGATGAGAGCCCTGATGACCAGGATGTAGGGAGAGAGAGGGGCCAAGTTCTCAATATGCCTTTCAGTAGCATGCCTGCCACCCATGAGTGACACCTTACAGTACACCCCACTTTCTAATGGTTCTGTCACTTCCTGTGTTATCTATTTCATACTTAAAAAAACATAAGGAAGGAGGTACTTATTTCGGCTCACAGTTTGAGGGTACAGTCAATCACGGTGGGGAAATCATGATGACAGGGATCCAGAAGGGAACATAGTGTCTTGTATAAATGGAGCCAACTTCAGATGCTGCTGAATTCAGGGGCTCCAACTGTACCTCCACATCTTCTGTTCTCTTTATGTTGCTTGTAGAGTGCTGGAAACCCCTCATTAGGCTCTTGGATTTCTTCATCAGGAAGCACAGAGGGGAGACAAGGGGACTCATGGCACCGTCAGGTTTCCATCATCCCAAACAGTGACTCCAGCCATGTTTTGGAACATGGAGCCATGCTTTGAAACAGCAACTTAGAGAAGCCCAGGGAGAATGTTGAGGATGCTGGGGATGATGGAGATGCTGAGGATGCTGGGATGCTGAGGATGCTGAAGATGCTGAGAATGCTGGGGATGCTGGAGATGCTGGGGATGCTGAGGATCCTGGGGATGCTGGGGACACTGAGGATGCTGAGATGCTGAGGATGCTGAAAATGTTGGAGATGCTGGTGATGCTGAGGATGGTGAGGATGCTGAGGATGCTAGAGATACAAAGGATATTGGGGACACTGGGAATGCTGGTGATGCTGGGGATGCTGAGATGCTGAGGATGCTGAGATGCTGAGGATGCTGAAGATGCTGAGGATGCTGGGGATGCTAAAGATGCTAAGGATGCTGGAGATGCAAAGGATGTTGGGGACACTGGGAATGCTGGGGATGCTGGGGATGCTAAGGGACCAAACAGCATTTCCCGGGGCAGGGACAGAGCTACATCTGACTGATTCTCCAGACACCAGTTTCTAAGATTGAGAGGTGTCTGAGTACCCTAGTGATATCTGTGAATAGTCTCAGGATCTAATATCACTAGAGACTAGCTTTCCTGAAGGAGTGGTGGTACAAGGATCAGTTGCCAAAAGCTGGGAGTGGGAACTCGGTGTGGGCAGAAAGTGCCTGTCCCTCTAACAGTAGATGCTGATGTATTTTATTTTCTAATTTGTCTTTTTCTGTCTTTTTAACCCCTATTTCTTAAAAAATCTTATAATATGTATTTATTTCTGTGTATATGTATGAGTGTGAGTGTGTGTGTGTGTGTGTGTGTGTGTGTGTGTATTTGTGTGTGTGACAGCTCTTGTGTACCACCAAATGCAGGGGGCAGTGAGAAGACAACGTCAGGAGTGTTTTCTTCTTCCCCCTTTTGAGGCAGGCAGGGTCTCTCTTGTTTCTGTCATTGTGCGGCTTATGACACATGGGCTCCCGAAAGATTCTCCTGTCCCCCACCTTCCTGTAACCATGCTGGGATTACAAACATGGGCTTTCACATGGGTCCTGAGGATCCAAACTCGGGTCTTCAGTCTTGTAAGACAAGTGTTTCTACGTGCTAAGGTGTTTTTCTTGGTCCTTGTTTTAAGTTTTTATTAGCATTTATTAATTATACATCAGTTACCCATAGTCCTGTAAAGAACCCCTCACACACGCCCCTGTCAGCAATGCTAATTAGACACATGGGGTCAAAAAAAATTGACAGCCTAAGGGGAAGCAGACCAGTGGGAGATAGGGGTGATGGGAAAGAGATAGGATCACGACCTATTACAAACACACATGTGACATAAAGGTAGTGGTGACATTCTTTGTAACAGCAACATTAAGGAAGTTAACTGCTAATTGGCATAAATCAGCAGGTGGTAGGATACACCTGCATTTTCCTGGGCAAGAATACCTCTTGTTCTTGGCGCTGGGCGATGGTGTTTCCTATAGATGAGGGATCCTGATTTACCACCGGTTTAGAATTATGCCAGCTCAAAGGGGAGGTTCCAGGCTCAAACATTCCTGTCCTCACAGACCCACAGTTCACAAATCCACCTTTACAACAGAGTGAATGGAGGTTTCTCCTAGAAATTCTTCCCCTGGGGAGATATAAACAAACATCTGCCCCTCCTTATAGAGCACCAAGGACAACCCCAAATCCACCAGAGTCCAGCCTGGGTATCTGTGTTGATTTGCATAGGAATGGCTCCCATGGACTCATGTGTTTGAATGCTTGGTCCATAGGGAGTGACACCATTGTGACCTTGTTGGAGTAGGTGTGGTCTTGTTGGAGGAAGTGTGTCATTGCCGGGGCAGGCTTTGAGGTTTCAGATGCTCAAGCTACACTCAGTGTGGGACACAGTCTCCTTTTGCTGTCTGCAGACCAAGATACAGAGCTCTCAACTCCTTCTCCAGCACCATGTTGCCTGCATGCTGCCATGCTTCTCACTGCAACTAACTGGGCTAAACCTCTGAAACTGTAAGCCAGCCCTAATTAAACATTTTCTCTTACAAGAGTCCCTGTGGCCATGGTGTCTCTTCACAGCAATAGAAACCCTAAAACAGGATCCAACATCTGTATTGGGTTGTTTACAGAGCATGGGTGAGGGAATGTGGGTGACCCCAAAGCAGTCACCCCACTGGAAAGTCTCATGTCAGCATGGACCACGATGATCCCAGTGTTGCAAGGGTCTCTCCCTTACACTGACTTTCTACAGTGCGTACCTGGGCACTGCCTAATATCATAAGGCAACACAGCAAGGGCAGGATTATATATAGCAGTCTGGGAGGTACCCTAATATCATGAGGCCACACACAGCGAGGGCAGGATTATATATGGCAGTCTGGGAGGTACCCTAATGTCATGAGGCCACACACAGTGAGGGTAGGATTACATATGGCTGTCTGGGAGGTACAGGAGAGAGAGGCTGGAATCTCAGATGGGAGCAAGGATCATCTCCACCCTTCTTTTAAAGACATACCATCAACGGTCAACGGGCTCAGTCTTGAGGGTCTCTTGTGGGCTAACACAGCTGCTCTGATTAAGAGGATATGATATACTTGCATGATGGGAACCTACAGTCAGATTCTTCCCCAGCCCTCAGCAGGTTGAAAGGGCAATGCCTTGTATATTAGTCAGAACTGATAGGATATGTGTGTGTACACATTTTTATTATTTTTATTTTTTATTTTTTAGAGCGTTATATGCTGTGGTCTGACTAGCTGGGCAATGGATGTCTCCTGACAGAAAGTTCAATAATCTAGTGATTATTCAGTTCACAAGGCTGGATGATTCAACTGGTCTTCCATGCACTCCAGAATCCCGAAGAAGTGGGCTCCAAGGCCAATGAAGGAATGGACTTGTAGTGAGCAGGCAAAGATCAAGGGCTTTCTTCTTTCATGTCTTTTACATAGTCTGCCACCAGAAGGCATGGCCCAGATTGAGGTGGGTCCTTCCGCTCCAAATGATCCAGCTGATGAAAATCTCTCACAGGTATGTTTGCGCGCACATGCGTGCATGCACGTGCACACACACACACACACACGAGAGAGAGAGAGAGAGAGAGAGAGAGAGAGAGAGAGAGAGAGAGAGAGAGAGAGACTGGTATGCCCCCTGATAGATATCAGCCTGGAGACTTGGGCAACACTAAGGAGCCAAAGCCAATGATGTTGGACCAGTAACAGAAGTCCCCTGCAAAGCACAGACTCAGAGCACTTCCCCTCCCTACCCCACCCCCAAATCTGCAGAACCCCCTCCTTCCCTGCCAGCGGTAATATGTCTGTTTCATTTAGGCAAAGGCTTGGCCACATAGCTCATCAGGACTGGAGGGACTTCGAGAGTCTGAAGTCCATCTCAATTCTCACCATAAGGCAGAAAACAGAACCTGGAGAAGCCCAGACCCTGGGTCAAGGTCAGGCGTGAGACTGAACTTGATTCTACCAGTCTGCCATGAGGGAGGGCACCTTGCCTGCCAGACTCTGGCCTGTACACTCTCAAACTCTGTCTAATCCACAGCATCATGGTGGGGTGAGGTGTTAACCTTACTTTCTCACACACAGAGAGATGGCTTATATTCCCATCTCTGCTGATAGAGCTTCTGGCTGGACTGGGGAGCCGCTAGCCCCACGGACCTTTGGGGTCCATGGACCTATGATTGCAGCAATAGAACCAGACTCCAGAGCCTGTAGGGGGCAGTCAGAGCCCATGTCACCTACTCCAGACCCTGAGTGTCCACTTCTTCTCTCTTTACTCTTTCAACCTTTCAACCCTTCCAATGGTTTGGAAGAGCCCATGTGGGCTCTTCTTTAACACAATTCTTTCTGCAATTTCTAAGGCAGCTGCTCTCTGCACTGAACTGAAGCCCCAAGAATGGGCACAGCTGCCAGAAAACAGGCTCTCATGGCAAGCAGAAGGTGGGGGTAGGCGTGGAGTCACTGTTTGACTCAATAAACCTGGAACCTAGCCAGGATCTCACTTTAGACAGAAACCACAGAAATCCACAGTGTCTTCTGGAACAGGCCACCTGGGAAGTGACAGGCTTTCTTACCCATGGCTGCTTAGGGCAGCATGGAGGATTGCTAAGAGAAAATGGCCATCACTGTGTAGACTCTGTCCAGGTGTAATGCAAGTCTGAAACCAGACACCTGTGGAAAGCAGCCATGTTCCCCAGACCCAGAGAAGAAATGAACATCTCCGGTGACCACCTGAGGGAGGGGTCCACAGAAGATGCACTTGGATGCTTCTCATGTGACCTTGAAGGCCAGAGCAGGGGCCTTCATAAAATGGGTGTGGCCAGGGTTCATCACCCAAAGCTATCTTCTGAGCAGTTCACAAAGCTAATTGCCTTCAGGTCACAGGAGATCTTTGCAAGCCCAGAATCTGAGCCTTACCGTGCAGTCTGGCCAATGGAAGCCATCTCTCCATTCGATGAAGACATAGGAGTGGGAAAGGACAGGAGTGGGAGAGGTCAGACAGAGGCCTGGCTTTTTAAAAAAGTTTTTTTTTTTATTTTTAAGTATCTGTGTACAAGGGTATGTTCATGTGAGTGCAGTCCCTGTGGAGACCAGCAGAGGGAGTTAGAGCCCCTGGTACTGGAGTTACAGGTACTTGTGAGCAACCTAAAGTGCATTCTGGGAATTGAAATTAGGACCTCAGCAGAAGCAGCGTGCGCTCCTAATTACTGATATTTCTCTATCGGGAGGCCCAGTTTTGTGTGCACAGCCGCACAGACAGCACCACCTCTTCCACCAACAAGAGCTCTCCACGGAGAAGCATCTCCAGGTGTGTCACTGGGCCCTGTGAGCACAGCCTGACCTACACCTCAGGTGACTATGGAGCTTGTTTGGTTCATCTTGACCTGATGCTACCTGGGCTCAATAGGCAATACATCAGTCTGAATGCACAGGGGAGGGGTCAGTTCACAATCATTTGTACACCTGGAGGTGGGGACACTTCCCAAGCAGGTGGCAAGCCTCTGACCTCACTCACCAGTTGCCCTGCCACCATTCCCTTAGCCCACACTCCTGGCCTACAGTGGCCGTCTTCATCACGAGCTGAGTCAATGGCCTGTGGCTGCTGCAATGCATGACCGTGCAATGCAGCGACTGAGTAAGGCCTTAAGATTCTCAGTCAGGAATCCTCCACCTGAAGCCTGCTTTGAGTGCCTTCTCCTTGGGCTCTGGCATTGAGGTGACCCACAGGCCAAAGGGGGACAGACACAGGGAACCTGGGGCAGCTTTGTGGAGTGGCGTGAAAGTAAGCAATGCCCACAGCACTTGCCAAACTGCCCCAAATTCCAAGCTCCTTAACCCCATCACTCTAACACACAGTGTGAAGAGCAATACGCCTTAAAGATGAAATTAAGCTCAGAGTAAACAGATTAGGAGTGTTTATGTCCCTGTACTTCATTAATTAAGTGTCCTAAATACATTGAAACCTGGACATTTAATTTTAGATTTATAGGGATGTGTTAGATTTATACGGCCAGTTATTATGCCTTAAGTACCAAAAATGTCAATGGATTTTCACAGGCAGTATTTATTGAAGTATTAAAAAAGAAAGCTTTGTAAAATGTAATTACTTCATGTAGCTGCTAAGAGACGGCCAGGACGGCTGTAGGTGGAGGAGGGGGCACAGTCCCCACCTTCCCTTATTAGTCATCCAAATAACACCCAGACATGAGCGAGGTGTGCCCACAGCCACCCTGTGAGATGCTGTCTGGTCCACCTCAGTGGCAGCAGGGGGTGGGGCTGAGGGACACCAGGGCAGACTAGGGCATAAGGTGGGGTGAGGGGGCTGCAGCCTGGGCCCTTACCCCAACCTGAGCTCTACCTGCCTGTGCGACCTTGCCTCCCCTCTGTGTTTCTACATCACCAGAGCTTGGGAAGGGGGAAGGAGGGAGGCTGGGAGTGGTGATGTCTGGGTGCCTGCAGCGACCTGATGTTTGGTGAGCCTGGAGAGTTGGTATGACATATGGGCAGAGCATTGGGTGACAGGCCCTTTTCCCTCACCCCACCCTGTTGGGGACTGCAGACCCCTGGTCCCTTAACTTTCTTTGCCTGCCTCAGACCCTTTGTCTGCTGGAGTGAACTGAGCAAAGCAACTTGTTTCCCTGTGCCTGCAGCTGCTCTGAGCACGAGACCCTCATGAGCTTCTGATGGCAGGGGAGTGGGTTCTGGTGGGTTTTGCAGCTGAAAGATCCCAAGAGCTGGGGCGTGGCTATCAGTTAAGGATCCCTATATAAGCTTCCCTGAAGCACACTAAAGCTGGCATTCTTGGCGTTCTTATTTCAAGGATGACCCGTGTCCCCATGTCTCTGTCTGTGTGCATGTGTTTTTAAATCTCCAGCCTAGTTCCCGGCTTGTGAACCATACTGAAGTGCATAGCGTTAGGTTATAGGTGTAGTACCGTAATACACATAGTACAGGTGCCACAGGACCGTGGTACATGAAGTAGTACGGACGCTACACCACCCCACCCCACTTCACCCCCTAGTCCTGGAAAAGCCGCTATCTGGATTCTGTGTAAGTCACTTCTGCACCCCAGCAACAAAACAGAGAACCCAGGGGAGGAATGAGGAAGGCTGCTGATAGGGTACAGGCCAAGGCCCATTTTGAAGAAGATGAGCTGGCCTTTTTGACAGAAGAAAGCCAGTGCAAAAACATGGGAGACATCAGAGACCACAGGGGACCCTGGTGGCACAGACAGTAGGTGCTTCAAAGGTGAGTCTAGCTAGAAGAACCAGGAGAGGTGTGACCTGGACCCAAGCTGGTGATGTTGACTGGGAATCCAAGCTACCAGGGGTGGGTGGGTGCCTATTACCACCAATGTGGTGGTTTGGATAAAAATGGCCCCCATTAGTTCATAGGGGGTAGCACTATTAGGAGATGTGGCCTTGTTGGAGTAGGCGTGGCTTTGATGGAGAAAGTGTGTCACTAGGGGGCGGCCTTTGGGGTCTCAAAAGCTCAAGCTAGGCCTAAAGTGTTTCAATTTTTTCTTGTTGCCTTCGTATCAAAATGTAGAACTCTCAACTATGACGATAATGAACTAAGCCTCTGAACTTTAAGTCTGCCCAATTAAATGTTTTCCTTTATAGGAGTTGCCATGGTCATGGTGTCTCTTCACAGCAGTAAAACCCTAACTAAGATAGAAGCTGGTTCCAGAGATTGGTGTATGGCTGTGACAGGTCTGACCATGCTTTTGTTTGGGGGAATATGGATTTGGGGACTTTGGATTAGAAAAGTAGTTGAATGCTTTAAGCAGGGGGTTTAATGGGCCTTCCTAGTAGTAGCACGAAGCGTGGACGACAGTGGTGTTGAGGGTGATTTGCACTGTGGGGGACCTTACTCAAGAAGTTTCAGGGGAGAAGGATATAAAATGTGACCTCCAGTCTAGGCTTGTGATATTTTGGTGAAGAATGTGGCTGCTTTTTGCCCTTGCCCAAGAAATCTGCCTGAGGCAAAGATGAAGAGTTTTGGATTAGTTGCACTGGCCGAGGGAATCTCAAAAGACACTAATATTGACTCTGTCGTGTGGGTCTGAGTGTTCACTCTTACACAGAACTGTAATGAGAAGGAACAAGCTGAGTGAGGAAAAATAGATAAAGTACGATTTGAGGAGAAAGGGGGCATCAGGAAGTGGAAAGAAGCTAAATCCTGTGTCCAAGGAAACAAAGAGATTAAAGAAAAGTCAGTTGTTAGATAGAATAGGGGAGCAGTGACCTCAGGGCAAGACCCCATCCAGCTAAGTCTCCAACTTGTCAAGGGGAACTAAAGAAAAGTTCAGGGGGTGGTGGTGTGTGCCTCTAACCCCAGAACTCTGGAGGCAGAGGAGGCAGAGTCCAGTGGGTCTCTAAAGCTGAGACCAGCCTGGTCTACAGATCAAGTTTAGGACAGCCAACCTCAGGGAGTAAAGGAAACCAGGAAAATGGGAAGCTGGTGAAGATGTAACTGATCAAAGGGCCAAGGTCCAGCCCTAGCAGTAGCAGAACTAGGCAGCTTGTGACACATGGTTCTGGCTTTCGAGTCAAGGATAGAAGAAAAGGATTTTGAAGTTTTCCCCCATGCCTTAGGAAAGCCACTGAGGCCAGGCATGTGTCAGGGGTGTCCCTGCATGGTGGCCAAGAGAGGCCATTGTATGAAGCTGTGGCGGTGAAACCTGGATTGTCTGAGAGACCTCGAAAATTGGAGGTGCCAGAGCCTGGGGATCTCTGCCGAGGAAAACTGCTAATGGAGCAGAACCAGCCCATGAGAGAGAAGTGTGTCGCAGTCAACAAAGCTGACAGGAGCTGGAGATCTGAAGAGCACTTTGACATCAGATGTGGAGATGCAGGGTTTGGAGTGTGCCCAGCTGGTTTTCAGTCTTGCTTTGATCCAGCGTTTCCTCACTATGCTCTCTTCCCTGCACTTTGGAATGGTAATGGATATCCTGTGCTATTATATGTTTGAAAAATGTGATCTGCCTTTTTCATTTTGATTTTACAGGAGATTATAGTTAAGAGATTGCATGACTCTCAGAAGAGACTTTGAACTTTTAAACAAGTTTGATACTGTTATAGATGATGGGGACTTTTGAAGCTGGACTAAATGCATTTTGTATTTTGATATGGTTACAAGCCTATAGCGGTCAAGGAGTGGAATGTGGTATTTTGAATGAAAATGGTCCCCTATGCTTGCAGGGAGTGGCACTATTAGGAGGTGTGGCCTTGTTGGGGTAGGTGTGGTTTTGTTTGAGGAAGTGTGTCACTGTGGGGGCTGGCTTTAAAGTCTCAGAAGCTCAAACCTGGCCAGTGTGTCACTGCTGCTTCCTGATGCCTGCGGATAGAGATGTAGAACTCCCAGCTAGCTCTTTAGCACCTTATTGGCCTGCGTAGCACCATGCTTTCTACCGTGATGATAATGGACTAAATCTCTGAATTGTAAGTCAGCCCCAAATCAATGTTTTCCTTTATAAGAGTTGTCATGGTCACGGTGTCTCTTCACAGCAATAGACACAGCCAATCAGCAGCTGCTGTGGCTGATGGCACCAATATGGCTGTAAGGATCCTGAGGGCCACTTGCTCCTCCACTACTGATCTTGAGGGAGCATCCTCCTGGGTCCCCTGAGTCCCCATCACTGGTTCTTTTGAGGGGACACTCATACTCTTCTCAAGTCTCCTGATGTTGATTCTCTCTCTCCTGTCCCCTTCCATGTCCCTAGCTGTAGAGCCACTATCTGCTGCCTCTGGCTTCTCTGTCCTAGTGTCTGAGGCTGCTTGTCCTGTCGCCGATGCCCACTGACCAATCACAGGAGTTGCTGCAGGGGTTGAGCGGCCCCTCCTTTGTCTCCCTCATTTCCACCTAGACCCTGGACCAAAACGGTTGCCATGAAAGTATGACTCTCCAGATGAGATCATTCCAGCCCTGATGGGCCTTAAATGCCATGATGGGAGTCCTTAAGTGAGACTGTCGTGCAGAATACCTGGACACACAAGGTGGAGAAGAATATGAGAATATAGGAGACAGAGGTTAGAGCAATGCTGCTACAAGCCAAGGAATGCCAGGATTCACCAGAAATGGGTAGGACAAAATTGGCTGACCCCAGAGCCTTTGGAAATAGCCTGGTCTTAGAGCACCTTAACTCCAGAGTTTCAGCCCTCGGAGCTATGAGAGGAGAGGAATCTCTCTGGATCTCAGCCTCCTTCAGCACAGTAGTGGACAAACAAGGTCATCTGAGAGGGGGAGGGGGTGTCAGAATGGGGGAAGGTTAGTCCATGACTTATAAACCCTATCACTCCATACAGGTGATTTAACTTTTCCAGGCCTCTGTCCCCTTTCCTTTACACTGGAGGTGGAAACAACTCTTGCTCATGGGGCTGTGAGGACCCCAAGATGAGACTGTGGGTGCGATGTGCTTGATGCTGGGCAGACTGGGTTGGGTAATCTGGGGTGTCTGCATGCAGTTCCCAGGCTTGTGTCTCTGCATGGCTTTACGAGTGTTTATGAAGTTAAGAAAACTCAAACAGAAGGGTAGAAGGGAAGGAACATGAAAGTCAGAGGGATTGTGGCACTTATGTGACAGAGCCCTTGAGTGTCCTTCCCTGTCCACCATCAGGAGACTCTCTGCTGCTCTAGGTCTCCGCATGGCTTTCTCTAAGCACCTGGGAAAAGCACTGCAGGTACAGAAGGGAGACGGGGGCGTGGGCAGATGGAGGTCCTGCACTTGCTCCCTACAGATCATGACAGAGCCAGGAGGCACCGGGTGTCAGATGAGCACAGGGCACATGCTCCATCTGGGGCCTCATCCTCCAGAGAACCCTCCCTAGGGGGCTCAGCAGTCAGCATTGGCAGCAACAAGTGAGGGTCAGAGACGGACACAGGGGAAGGAGCACAGGGTTTAAGTGCCCTCTCTGGGTAAGCAGCACACGGGCAGGACATGGTCATCTCCCTGGCTGGGCCAAGGGGGCATGCATGGAGCATATGGGTCTTCCACCGGCTCAGCCCATGACCGTTCAAAGAAGTAGCCAATCTCATAGTGTTTGTCCAGTTTCAGCATCACTCTGTCAGAACTTCTAGACAGGCTGAGCCCCCGTGGTGACTGGGGTAGAAAGCACCATTCAGTGCTCTTTGCCACCCAAACGTTTTATGGGGGTCTTGGAGATTCAAACTTGGGCCCATATGGTTTTGGAGCAAGCTCTTTTGTTTACTGAGCCATCTCTGCAGCCCAGAAAATCAGGTATGATTTATACCACTGTTCTGCATATCAGGGGCAGTCTATACCACCACTCCAACCCTTCGACAATCCTATAACGCACTAGAAGACCCAAGGGGCATAAGTTTCTAGACTGTAGACTGAACACAGCAGGATTCAGACCAAATCCACTATCAGTCCAGATCAACCTCCTCACGTGTTAACCCGAATTCTCTATACAGGAAAGGAACATGAAGTGCAGAGAGGCCAAGTTAGATCTTTGAGGTTGCACAGCAAGTCGGGAATAGAGTTAGACTCATGTGTATGCAGCTTAATCTTCACACTGTTAGCTCCCACTTCCCAGCTTCTAGAAAGTGAAGGCAGAGCCACAGTCACGTATACATGTGAGTGCTGGATGGCTGGAACAAGGCCTGGGGTTCTGGAATCCTTAAGGGCTTCCTCTACTGACTGTTCCATGCAGGGAAGGGAATGGATTCCATAGGACAGACAGATCCAAACTACCAGCCTGGGCGGCCTTCTGGGTCCTGTGAGACAAGCATGGTTGGAAGTCAGACCACCTGACACTGGGGAGGTCACCTTTGCTTTGCTGTACGCTCTATCTCATGCTCCCCAGTGACAGGCCCGCAGTCGGAGTCCGTAAACACGCATGGACCAGCTGAAGAGATGGAGCAGGGGTCAAGTCCTGTGTGCTCACCCCTCCGTGCTCACGGGAACCCCCAGCCTCAGGATGTATGGAAACTGAGGCTCAGAAGGAAGAGACCTGGGCCAAAGTTTCAGAATGAGATCCAGTCAAGAAGCTGCAGTGCTGGCGGGGAGGGGTCAGGTGTCTCTCCTTCTTTCGGGAGATTGGTCCTAGCTGGTCACATATACACATATCAGATCCTGAGTTCTTCTCCATGCTAAGAGTAGCCTAAACCAACACTACAAACCTCTAGTACAAGCCTGGATGAAACTCACACAGCCATGAATAGACATTCTATTCTCTCTCTCTTTCTCTCTCTCTCTCTCTCTCTCTCTCTCTCTCTCTCTCTTTCTCTCCCTGTATCTTTGTCTTTGTCTCTCTGTCTCTGTCTCTGCTTCTGTCTCTGTCTCTGTCTCTCTGTGTGTGTGTGTGTGTGTGTGTGTGTCTGTCTGTCTGTCTGTCTGTCTCTCTGTCTCTCTGTCTCTCTGTCTGTGTGGATGTATATGTGTGTGGAAGCCACAGGTTGTCCCTCATGAAGCATCCACTGTTTTTGAGATGGTCTCTCATTGGCTGGCCAGTGAGCCCCAAGAGTCCCTCTGCCTTTGTCTCCCCAGGGCTAGGACTATGAGCATGCCTCCCTTCTATCTTTTTTTAATAGGGGTACTGGGGTTGAACTTAGATCCTCATGATTGCAAGACAAATACCTTCCTAATGGAGCCATGTCCCCAGCTCCAGGGTCTATCTTCAGACTCCTGTCCCAAGTGCTTATCTATCCTGAGTGGGGGCCCCTGCTTCCAAGCAGGGTCTGAGGACATTGGCTGGCCCAGATAGGTCCTGCTCTCTGCTCCTGAGCCCAGCCCTACACCCTGGCGTTATCAGGCCTAATAAGTTCCATTTCATCTAGTGTTTTCCAAGTTTAGCCGAGCAGATTTTTCCTCACTAATCTGCATTTAGACTTAAAGACAGTCACAGATGTCCTACCCCTTCTGACTCAGTTGGATGAACACGCAAAGGTCAGGGTGTTTTCATGACTAGAAAGCCCTCACCTCTCTCTCCCTCCTCCCAGGCTTCCTCCCATTCTCCCTGGACTCCCTCTTCTGCCTCCTCCTTCTCCCTCCTAAGTTCCCCAAGAAAGAAATAAAGTTGGTGATGACAAGGGGGAGGAGGAACAGACAGCTGAGTCACAAAGGGCCCAGCTTGGATGCCACAGATCCACCTGAAGTCAGTTGTAGCAGGTTCTCCAGGTAAAACTTGGGGTAGCCTATAGATATAACATATCTTCTCTATGCCTTGGTTTAAATATCAGTAAGCTGGCCACTGAATTGTATGGACCCCAAGGTTGTTACAAAGATGAATGAGAGAATAAGCATGGTGTTCTCAGGTGCCACAGGAACGTATGGGCAAACTATCCCACATCCCTGTCTGCTCAGGCTGTTAAAAAAAGGCTCCTGGGGAAGTCCAGAGACAGAATTCTGGGTCCACTTTGGCCTTGGCCTTGAGTTCAGTACATGAGCCTTGCAGGGGAGTGTGTTTTCTCACTCAGGGTAAAAGAAGATGTGGTTGAGCATCGTCAGAGGAGAACAGAGCTGGAAGACACCATGTAGTCACTCATGTAATAGACAGGGACACTGAGGCACACAGACATGGCTCACTAGAGAGAAGAGAATCCTATCCTAGCTACACCTGGGAAACATGGAGACTCTTGGGAACTAGAAGGGACTCTGGAAATCATTTTGAACCAAGTGAGAATGAAAGATAGGATGTGAGCACGCATGAGATAGAAGTGAAGCCCTGCTTGTGGGGGCAAAGAGAGTGGAGGACAGCTGAGCTAGGAAAGAGAAATCTGTGTCTCATCATAAACTCAGATACCTGCAGAAGAAACAAAAATAGTAAATAAATACAAAAGTGACAATAGTAGCAAATTAAATTCTACATAGTAAGAAAGAAGAAATAAAGAAAACAGATAGTGGTGAGATTTATCCAGAAAAATCAGGAAATCAAGAGCTGGTGTTCTGGGGTCAGTGGAATAGTCTTGAGTGAGTCAGAGATCGATGCGAGCACAGATGGCTCTCATCAGTCACAGACAAGAGAAAAACAACAAGCAAAACTCCCACCAGAAGAGGTGGAAATCCTGCACAGCCCTGGGGCCCCAGCACACCGAGTCCAAGCAGTTACAAGACTGATGCTGGAACAGTTGGCAGGCCACAGGCAAAAGGGTTTGGAATTTTGATCGATACCTCACTATAACTCAAAACTTAACTTCAACTGAGTTATAAACATAAATGTGATCCCAAATGTCTCTGGCCAGAGGGAGATGGCTCGGCGAGTAAAGGAGCTTGCTGAATGAGCCCGACAGCCTGACTTGGAACCCAGAACCTACAGTTGAATGGAGAGAACCCACTGACTCCTACAAGTGACACTCTGACACACATGACTGAAGAAAGAAAGAAATCTACACATTTATAAAGAAATATTCAAAAAATGAAATCATAGAAGAGAGTGTGTGTAATCCTAGGTTAGGCGAAGATTTCTGAGGCAGGGCACCCAAGGCAGAGCCTTGAGAGAGCAAACTGATAAAAATGGTTTTCACAAAAAGTTAAAACTTGTGCATACGTAATGACCTTGAGAGAAGGAGAGGACACACCACAGACTGAGAGGAAGTGTTGGAAAGCTGCTGAAGGAGTTGGATCAAGAGTGTACCCTGAGATCTGATAGCTCAAGGATAAGAAAGTAAATCACAGGCCAACGATTTGAACAATATGCTTCACCAGACAACACCAATGAACACCAAATAAGTCCCTAAAATGCAGATATGGGTAGAGATGAGGGAGTTAGAGAATAAACCCACTAGGGCTCCTCACCATCACTTACCGAAAAATTGAAGGCTAAGGACACCAAGTGTCAGCAAAGATGTGGAGCGACCGAACAGCTCCTGCACTGTTGCTGGGAGAACACCACAAATATGTGAGGAGACATATCTGGTGAGGTTTTTTTATAAGTGAAACTTGCACATACTGCTTAATTGTAATTGTCTCCATTACCCTGTAAGAGGCATGAGAGCCCATGTCTACACAAAGACTTGTATTGCATAAAAGCTTTATTATAACCTTCAAGAAAGTGGAGACAATCAAATTGTGATATGACCATGCGAAAGAATACTGTCTGAGCTAGGTCTGCACTCATATTCTAGGGTTAACATTGTAGCTGGACCTTGAAGGGTCCCTAGGGGCCATGTGTCAAAGGCTTGTTCCCTAGGGTGACACTATGGGGGAGGTGGTGGAACCTTTAAGAGACGGAATCTGCGGGAGGTCTTTAAGTCATTGGGGACTCTCCATTGAAGGGGATGTACACATTTATTGCACTTTTTCCTCATTCCGCGAGACTCCTGCCCTGCTGGGCTGCCTCAACATAGCCCTAAAGCAATGTGGTCAATCTGTCATGGGCTGGAGCCTCCAAACCCCCTTTCTCTCATTGCTTGCCTCCAGTATCTTGTCTTAATACCAGAAATCTAACACTGGACACTCTTTACTTTCACCCTATGTAAAACTTCGCTTGGCAGTCTGGCAAAGGCCGTGGAAATGCCAGTTGGGAAGTAGACTTGACCACAAATCTGTTTCTCCCTCATGATCTGATGGAGGGGTGGGGAGTACTCTCTGAAGCAGATTCCTTAACAGCCCTGGATTTCCCGAGTGCACGGTGGGGACAATGATTTGCAGCCTGTCCCAAGCACTCAACAGAAAGTTGATGAGCGTGGAGATCTGGAAGTGGAAATTGGTGAGTGCATACCAGTCATGCCTTTCCTCTTGTCTCCATGTCCTTCCCACACCCACTTTCTGTGGTTTGGATCAGTAATCACCTTCAAGCCTGGAATCCAGACAGACATCCTTAGTGGCGCTCATTTCTCCAATAGCCTGACTCTTCCTCCAGATCCCCGGCCTCCTGACCACTCCTTTGTCCCTCTGTCTAGTCACACTGCTCAAGTACAGCCCCAGTCTGCTAGTTCCTCCACACATGACTTCCTCTGCACGTGGCTCCTGTGCACATGGTGTCCTGTGCACATGGTGTCCTGTGCACATGATGTTCTGTGCACATGGTGTTCTGCGCACATGGCTTCCTCTGCACGTGGCTCCTGTGCACATGGTGTCCTGTGCACATGGTGTCCTCTGCACATGGCTCCTGTGGATAGGACTTCCTCCATGCATGGCTCTCTTCCTAGATCTCCTACCAACTATGCTTCAGTCTCCTCAAGGAAGTCTCCCCTAGCCACAGTGAACCCCAAGACCATCCATTCCCGTGACCCACACCACATAACTCGCAAGAAATTAGTTTCTTTCCTACCTCTGGTCTAGGTCTCAGCAAGTAGGGAATGTCTGCCTGTCCTGTCTGTGGGGCCCAAAACTTTGCACCTATTCCTATGGTCTCAAACAACGTCAGTCATGCTTCACTTTTGCTGTGTGACCCAGGTCAGTGTCTAGCCCTCTCTGGAATAGTATTCCCTGGGTAGTTTGATGAAGGGGCCAACAAGAATCTCTGGGTCTTCTATTGGTGTAGGAGGGTCTTCTTTCTATGTGTTGTTTTCATTGATCAAATAAAGAAACTGCCATGGCCTTTTGATAGGGCAGAACTTAGATAGGCAGGGAAGAAAGGACTGGATGTTGGGGAAAAGAAGGCAGTGTGGCATACGCCACAGCTCTCCTCTCCAAGACAGATACTTGTTAGACTCATGCAGGTAAGCCATAGTCAAGTGGCAATACACACTAATGGAGATGGGTTAAACTAATATGTGAGAGTTAGCCAATAAGGGGCTGGAGATAATGGGCCAGGTAGTGTTTAAATGAATACAATTTGTGTGTTGTTATTTCAGGGTGTAAGCTAGCCAGGCGGCCAGGAGCCAGGCGGCGGGAAGCAGCCTACCGCTCCTCATTACAACACTCTATTCACGGGCATCTCCTGGATGTGTGGAGATAGCCAAGCCTACAGTGTGGTGGTACAGGCTTGGTGTACCCTCCCTCCTTCCCCTTTGATGTAAGTGGCTCTATCTTGAGTAAAAGGATCACAGTGCCCTGAGTGCAGCCACAGAGGGTCACTTATACTCAGTACCTAGCAAGTCAAGGAGACAAAGGGGTTTTAGGTCTGGGTGGGAACCCTGGTCCTGGCAATAAGACACTGGTCATCTAAGAGAGATTCAGGGAAGGCCATACCACCAGGCAGGGTCTCTGCTTCCCGTCATGGGTGGCCTAATAGGAGAAGTCACCATGACTCAGAGAGTTCACTTATCCTGGGACCACTGCAATGGCTCAGAATGGGAAACTGGGATACCAGAGTCTGCGCTGATTGGTTAAACATAGTGGCATGTCCCTCCCAAGCTCACAGTGGCCCCCAATTAGTTAAACATGGTGGTGTGTCCCTCCCAAGCTCACACTGACCACTGCACGGCTGGCATAGAGATTCACTGAGCTCCCATCCCTCATGGGCATGGTGGGTGCCTCCCGTTGGGGTAGCTTGGGAGGGAAAACCAGTATACCTACCCAAACGCCTGGCTCAGCCTGCCCTGCTGCGGAGAGTTTGGTGGATCAAGGTGTTCCTGGAGCTGTAAGGGGAAGGCAGTTTCTACTCTGGTGACCCTGCGCAGGTGGTCTGAGCTTATCACGTTCTCTTTGCTGTGTGTGATGTGGGAGGATGGCAGAGCCCCCGGTCCACATACAGAGAGTAGGAACACAGTACTCAGCAGCATCAAATGACTTTAGGGCCCTGAACCAAGGTCTTGGATGAGCAGACTGATTAGCAGAGGCAACTCTGCATTCTGTGGACCAGCAGCTGGGCTCTCACAGTAACACAGGCAACCCGAGGACAACTAGGCAGCTTAGCCTCCGAAGGATGACATCCCCTAACTCCTAGCCTGAGAAATGAAATGGGCAGGGCTAGGCTCTTGCTGATGGGAGATGTCAACACCATACAGATCACCATCTGAGAGGCCACCCAGATAGACCCTGTTGGCCCAGGTTCCTGGAAGATAAAATCAAGAATCTGTCTGGGTAAAGCTGGGTGACTTTTTGGATTTTTTAAAAAAATATATTTTTACTGTATGTGTGTGTGTGTTTGGTTTACCCGCTCTCTCTTTCCAACCTGTGGATTCCAGGGTCACACTCAGGTTATAAGACTTGGAAGGTAGGTAGCACAGTGTGTGTGTGTGTGTGTGTGTGTGTGTGTGTGTGTGTATGCGTGTGTGTGTGTGCGTGTGTGTGTATGTGTGTGTGTATGCGTGTGTGTGCATGCGTGTGTGTGCGTGCACGTGCACACATGCAGGGGAACAAGCTTTCTCCTTTCACTCTGTGGATTCCAGGGTCACATTTAGGTTGGGAGCTAGCGTCTTTACCCACTAAGCCATCTTGCCAGCTCCTTGGAAGGCCTCCAGTTTCTGCTTTTCTACCCTGGTTTCACCTGTTCTCCAGTGGTGGATGAAATAGTATGATGGAGTCTTCTGGGTCCACCCCAAAAGCATGCACACACACACACCACACGTGTGCACGGGTGCGCACACACAGAAACATACACACATACCTGCAAACATGCACACACACACACACATACACGTGTGTATGTGTATGTGTGTGTGTGTGTGCACATGCGTGCACACACAGTAGGTAAAGACAACAGGAAGGACTCGTTATGGAACAGATATTCTAAAAGCATCATGCCTTACCATGATGCCAGACAACCTGGCCCAGACCTACCCACAGGGAGTGTGCAGTAGGGCATGGAGACAGCCAAGCATCAGTGACATTGTTCCCTCACACAGGAAGGAAGCTAGAGGAGAATCTGAATATCTGAATAAGTTCGGGACCAGGCCTTCCCTCCAACCCTGTGGGGCAGAAAAGAGGGTCAAAGTCAGCCACACAGAACGGAGGTGGCCAGGACAGGACACTGAGGCTCAGGTGTGACTCTGTGATAGTGTGAAAGTGGGCTCAGCCCCAAGGTGGTAGGGAGAAGGAGCTGTCCCATGGCTCTGCGACAGTGCTGGGACCCCATCAATCCAGGTCTCCCACTGGCTGCTCACATGATCTTGCCTATTCTTAGCCACATCCTGAGCCTGGGTGGGGGCAGGAAGTGATTCAGCCTTTCTTAGAGGGAATTGCACTCCCCAGGGGAGCCTGTTCCAAAGAACTGACAGCGAAGAGATCAGAATGACAGAGGGCAAGAATGGAGACAATTCTCTGCAGAGAAGGTGGGGTTGGTGGAGGCCCACTGTATGCCGTTCATCGATGTGCTTTGAGCGGGAAACCCTGTGTTCCACTGGTTCACTGGATGGCCACCCAGCCTATTTGGTGAAGGGACTCCAGGTAGACTAGGTGAACGGAACTCTAAGTAGGCTAGGCTGTCAGGCCTGCAAGCTCTGAGATAGTCTCTGCTTCTCCAGCACTGGGGCTACAGAGGCTCCCCAGAGTGGCCTAATTTCTCAGGGGGAGCTGGGATTCTTATGCTTGTGAGGCAAGCACTTGCCTGACTGAACAAACCTCACCAGCCCACTCTTTGTTCTCCCTGCACCCCCCCCAACTTCCCCTTTAGGTAGACACTCTTCTTTCCTCCTTCCTCCACAACTGTTGCCTGTCCATTCACTGAACTGGCCTAGTAAGGATACTAGACAGCCAGGTCCCTGACCCAGTCTGTGGAGTCTGTGAATGATACCCAGGCCACTGTGACTATATCCGAGATGGAAGAGCCTCTTTGCTGCCAGTTACTGAACATGAGGTTTGTGGGGAGACTTTCAGAATACAGTGTGTCTGTGCTGAGACTTGGAGGAGATGTGGGGAGACCTGGAGGAGGGAAACGGCTGGAGAGGATAGTACATTAGCAACCAGCACCCCTGGCCAGAGAGGGGAACTGGGTCCTGGCCAGTGGGGCGGGGGAAGGTCAGTCCTGCTTGGCTGGGGAGCACGGAGCTGGAGAGGAGGGAGAGAGGTGAGAATAGACAGCCGGAGCTCTGGTCGACTTATAGAAGGTAAGGGCAGCCGGATTATGGAATCCTGGGGAACCGCAGATGCGGGATGGGAGAAGCCCGCAACCTGTTCTGTGTTGTTGGAGTGCTTCGAGTGAGAAGACGACTTCTGCCTCCTTCCCTAGCATCTTAATGCCCTACTTCTCCTAAGTTCTCCCTGGGTCTCTCTGGACCGCTCCCCGCCCCGCCCCACTGCTCTTGGGAGAACCTGCAGCGCCACCTACAGGCGAGAGGCAGCATGGCCGTGGTGTCACCCACCCAGAGGGCAAGGTCAACCCTGACTGTCCCAGGCCTTTTCTCCACACTAGAAGCTGCTTCCAGCTGATGTGACTTGAATACCAGCAGCATCACCAGCCTCATCTGCTCCTTACTGGAACCAGATCCAGCACCAAGGAGTTTAATAGACATTCTTTCTTAGCCCAGCTCCCAAACCCTTCAAGGATATTAAGCCTTTGATGTCCTAAGAGGCGCCCCCTAGAGGCCATGACTATGTCCTGCATTTGGCATGATCCTTGAGTCACATTACCAAGAACCCAACACCACACTCCCGTATCTACCTGTTCACCAGTGTTCCCAGGGATACCCACTCATGCCAAGTTAAGTATTATTGTCACCAATACCATCACATCCACTAGCACTTAGAGGGGACTGCCTGCCTGCCTGCCACATGCAGGATTGATCCCTTGGATGTACTGGAAAAGCTAAGGTTTATACGTCCCAGGAGGCGGGTGCAATCAGGACCAAGGTTCATAACTTGTCTGCTGTCCATCAGCGGCTGTCAGCTCTTCCTACTTTCTGCCCCTACTTCCCGCCCACCCGCATTAGTTGCTTTTCTTGTAGCGTGACGATACACCTGGTAGAAAACAACTTCCGGGGAAGAAAGGCTTATTTGGGCGGACAGTTCAGAGGAATACCTACAGTTCACCCTGAGATGGGGCGGGGCATGGCAGCGACAGCAGTTTGCTTCGTGGTACCAATCATGGAATGTTTGTTGGGAATTACTTTGATGCTGTCCATTAAAATGAGAAGACATTCTCCCCTGTGGGTGGCACCATTCTCCAGACAGGGGTCCTGGGCTGTGTAAGAGTGTAGAAAGCAAGCTGAGTGATTCATCACTCTCTGCTTCTTGACAGTATGTGCAACGTGACCTGCTCCTTCAGACGCTTGTGGCTGGGACTTCCCCACAATGATGAACTGTGCCTTGGACTATGAACCAGAATAGGCCCTGTTTCTTAAGTTTCTGGATGAATGTGTGTGTGTGTGTGTGTGTGTGTGTGTGTGTGTGTGTGTGGTGTGTGTGTGTGTGTGTGTGTGTGTGGTGTGTGTGTGTGTGTGTGTGTGTGTGTGTGTGTGTGTAGGTGTCAGTGTCAACAGGAACAGAAACTAAATGGGAAAGTGGGTCTTTCCCATTCATATAAACCTCTCTGGAAAAGCTCTCATAGACGTGCAGGGCAGTGTGTCTCCTAGGTGATTCCAAACACAGTCACCTTCATGGTGGCAGCCCACTATCCCACCATTCCCGCTCTGAATGCCCACCTTTTTTACATTCTGCCTCCTTCCATCCTTTCCCCAGGACTCAGTGGCAATTTTCAATTTGGAAGAGACGTCCAAAGGATGGAAGAGGTGACTTGTCACTATGGCCATGATGTGCTGATGGTGGCCCTTAGGGAGATCCTGTCCCAACAGTTTGGAAAAGAGGAACCAGAAACCATGTACGCCTTGTGGAGACCTGGGCATCTCTGCATGGAAGGTGGTACAGAGGTAGGCACACCCATAGAGCCCCAGGCTTCCCTCTGAGCACTCTGGAAAGCAGAGGTCAGGGAGTTCAGGACCCTTTGAAAGCCTGGAGCATCCCCTGCTGCACAGAGTGGCTGTCTCCTTGTGCAGGACCACAGAACTTTCCCTGAGTGGATACAAAGGAGTTTTTAGCCCAAGGCTGGCCAGGGAGGAAGAGGACAGTTGACTGCTTCTAGAATTACCAGAGAAAGTGTGTGGGGTTTCTCTCCTATAGAGACAGGCCACACAAGTACAAAGGGGACTTGCAGGACCAGGAAACTGGAGTTATGGGAACCTCTCAGTGGAGCCTGTGAAGGCAGGACCAGAAGGGAGCACTGGCTGTGGGAGACTCAGGGAGGGGGAGGCTTGTGGCACAGCCCTCCTCTTGTCCTGCCCTCTTATGACACAGGTGCAGTGGTGCCTACAGTCTGGCCCCAATGACTCTAAATGACAGGTGATGTCAGTCTTGCCGGAATGTCCTCAACCTCCCAATGAAGGCCTGGCCAAGGCATCCTGAGAGCTGTGCCCCTCTTATTCCCTTTCTCCCACCACTTAGCGCTCTTTAAGCCCCAGCCCCACCCAGCCTCAGATGCTCCTCCCCTCTCAGCTCAAACACATTAAGATGCCCCAGAGCTCCCATTAAATTCAAATTATATGTAAGTCTCCAAAAGCGGGCTTGGGAGAGCAAAGCGAGAGACCGCTTGATGATGTTATACTTTGTAGACATTGGATTAAACATTTATCAGTTTCAACTTCACAGTTTCCCTTTTTATTTTGAAGCCAAATAAATTGTTTTCCTGGCCTTAAACATTTTCTGAGGCCCTTTAGAGCTCTGAGGCCCTGGCACCATGCCCAGAACTTAGCCTGTGGCTGCCTGTAGAATTCCTTCCCCTCCCACCCAGGCAGGGTCAGGGCCACAAGCCCTGATAGTCTGTGAGGCTGTGTGGAGAGTATCTGGAGCATTGCTCTCCTCCCTGTTCTTCCCTCGAGGCTGTGTTTGTAACCCAGAGTCAAAGAGAGAAAAAAAATACTTGCAATTCAGGTCATCCTTGAAGAGGAGGAGGTGGGGGAGGAAGGTGGGAGAGGCTGGGAAGTTGAAATAAAGAGGGTGGGGGGAAAGTAGGCAGAGAAAAGGTAGGAGGGGAAGAGGGAGGGCTTGGCACTTTCCACCTCTCTACTCCTATTTAATCCCCTCCCACCCCTTGTCATTCAACTGCAGCCACCTTGGCCTCTTCAGGCCCCTGGAAGGCACCAAGCTCACACTGACTGACTACAGGGCCTTTGCACTAGCTGTTTGCCTGGAAGTCTCCTCCCCCAGGTGTCGCTGTGTATCACTCCCCCACTTCATCCAAATCACTGATCAAATGTTCCCCTTAGGAAGGTGTCCCTCAGCCATCCTTCTAAAGGAGCCGCTCTTCCTTCCAGTGAGCCTTCCCAGAGGGCTGAGATGAAGGTGCTGGGGAGGAACCTAGGCTCAGGGGAAGGTCCGCTGTGTGCCAAGCCTTGTGTAAGCGGTCTTGTGAGCTTTATGGCGCTGTGAGGTAGGAAGGTGCCAACGTCCAACTTCCACTTTTAAGGATGAGATTGAAGCTTCAAGAGAAGCGACCGAGCCCTCGGCACGTAACTACACTGGCGTGGGAGTGGCCTTGGCTGCCGCTCTGCCTCTGGTCTCTGAGGTCCTAACACCTCCTTCGTCCCGCAGCCCCGCCTGCTGGCCATGCAGCGAGCAGCTCTAATTAGCAACTCAGAATTAAAGCCCACACTCTGCAGCTCAGGCTCCCCGGGGCGCCCAGCACTAACTCAGCTCAATAGGAAAGCGTCCTGCCCTGGGGGCCATGCCAAAGAGGCATAAACCAGAACCGGGAGCTGTAATTACCCGCTCCGATTAAACACTGTATTATAAACATAAAACAAAATAAAAACACTCCCCCCCACACACACAAACACGAAACAGTTTCACCTCGAGCAGTTTCTGTTCTATTAATGGCTGTCCATGCTGTTACTGCTTTTTCTTCTATTTTGAAGGCTCACCTGTATATCCAGGTCACTACTGGGCACCTACTATGTGACAGTTGTGTGCCCAGTCTAGAGACATAAATAGTTGTGACAACATGTCCATGTGGTTGGGACACCAAGTGGAAAAGGAAACAATGTCCTTCCTTGAAGGGGGAACAAAATATCCTCACCAACACACTTCAGGATGGGGCCAGGTGTGTCGTGTTTGGGAGGCTTCGCAGGGGCAGGGACATAATGAGAAGGACTAAGCCAGAAAGGGATCTTGGGAACTGATCAGAAGACTGGAACAGGGAGTAAAGAGATTTATGGAGATGCAATAGCATATGCAAAGGCCCTGGGGTAGGAAGGGGTAGGTGCAGGACTGGCGTGAGAAATGGAGGAGGGGGAAGCATCTGCAGGAGAGGCAGTAGGGCTGGGTGACTCAAGATTCCCTGAGTGGTGTTGAGAGATTAGATGTGAGTGGTCTTACACACACCTAGCTTGGGTTGGATGAGCAAGTAGAGGGTGGTGGCCGCAGTGGGGGCTGGGGAGCCGCTGTTTCTGCAAGAGGAGTGAGAGTGACTGAATGGGTGTGCTCAGGTTTCAGGACAGCAGGGACATTCCCAGTCCATCCCAGAGAAGGTGCAGAAGGCTTAATGTTATCCCAGGATAAATGGGAATGCTGCCTGGGTAACATCTGCCTAGGTGACATCCCCAGCCGGTTAGCTGTGATTCCTGGGGGAAGAAGGGACCTCTGAGGTGCTGTAGCGACCCTGGCAGGAGACAGGTTGGAGGCACTGGAGCCACTCCCCTGTCTCTACTGGGTTACCTATTTTGCCAGCTCTCAGCTTCTCCACAGGCAGAGCAGCCGCCTGGTGGTCTCCTTTGCTACGTCGTCTTTCTTCACGTTGTCTTTCTAGTTCCTTGGCCTGTGGATCCCTTCAGTGATGGAGACCTTTCTCCTGGGCTCTCTGATGGGAAGCTACAAGTGACACATGGGAAGCCGAAAGAAGGCTTATTTTTAAATTCTGACTCTCAGAGATGCCAGGACATCTCTCCATCAGCTCCTGCAGGTAGAAACATGGGTTAGCAATCCATGATGCGCTTGGATTGCACCGACACTGGGATGCAGGCAGCAGCCCCAGGCAGACCGTACCTCTGCTCAGCTGCCACCATGCCTGGCAGTGGGGGAGGAGTCAGGGAGCAAGGCAATGGCCACACAGTATGACCTCCCCATTCATCCCTGCTGTGTGCTGGCACTGTTCTGGGCTCTGGGGCTTCAGCTGTGAACATAGAAGCAAAATAAATCACCGTGTGGTGTGTGGAGCCCACAGGGAGACAGGGATCTACAAACAGCTCCTTATGCACTGGAGGGAAAGAAGGCAAGGGACGGGGGAGACAGGAATGGGGCACATGGGGACATCTCTGAGGAGAGAACATTGGGACAGAGACAAGAAAGTGAGTCATGGGAGTATCTGAGGGTCCCAGGAGGGATGCTGCATGTATGAAGGCCCCGCTGTAGCCAGAATTCTTAAGGAACAGTGGAACAGCAGTAGCCAGCTGGAACACCTCACATACCTCTGATGGAGGAGGTACAAGGAGACTGGGAGAAACAGAAGCAGCTCTTGAGGGTCAGGGTGCAGAGTACAGAGGGTGCTTGAGAAGCAAGAAAGAGCCCTCTGACGGGGGCGGGGGGTATGGAAAAGCATCGCAGAAATGGAGACAACTCGGGTCACAGAGGTTTGGGAGATGGTGGGTATGTTTGATGGAGGGATGTCTGAGCTTCAGGTCTGCAGTCACAGGATGAGGATGGGAGCATCCCAGCTACCAGGAGGGAGTTTGCTGGACCTAACACAGCAGAGCTATTCTCACTTCAGGGCATTTGCACTGCGTGTCCCCTCTTTCTGGAATGTTCTACTCAGGGTTTAGCCAGCTCTCCCTGTCTGAGCACCTCCACCCCTTTCCCAGGTTATTGTCTACCCTAGCCGACGGATCGTGACATCTCATACACAGATGAGTCTCAGGAGGCAAGCAGTACGTCTGTCTGTCTGGTGGCCAGTCCCTGTGATTGCCACGCCCCCAGAGGTGTGTGCCCAGAATTTCGGTTCAGTTTCTTTGCAATGGCCGAACCCAAGGCCTGATTCCTCATGCTGAGCATCATCGATGAGTCCAAGTGAGCTGGGGAGGCCACAGGCCAGGTACTAGGTATTAAAATCCTCCATTCAAATCCCAACATAGCCAGGCACATTTTCCTAATAATCTGAAAACCAGGCTTTGAACATGAGATTCTCACACTCAGATAAAATAAAAAGAGAAAAACAGAATAAAAGGGAAAGGAGAGGGAGAGATAGAGAGATTGGTTCTCACACTCTGTCCTGTTCAGCCTTGCACTGTGGATGTAGCTGAAGGTTGGCCCTAACCTCTGACCCCTGACTAGCCAGGGGCAGCTAGCTTCCTTACCCTCCTTTTGTTGGCTCAGCCCATACCATAGAATCCTTCAATGGTCAGTCTCCGGGTCTTCAGGCCCAAGCTCCGTCCATGCTTCCCCATGTATAGCTGCACAAATGGGGTCTAGGTGGGACATGCAAACTCAGGGCAGGTCCATGTGGGCACCGAAACCTGATGGTAGTCAGGCAAGGGCTTCTGAGGTTGGGATAGAGTTAGAGCACCCACAGGCTCCTGGGCATGCAGGGTAGATGAGGGCTGAGATGGCAAAAGGTTGGGATACTTGGGTCAGGGATGATTATCCGTCTCAGTCAGGGAGGGGAGGTGTATGCCTAGGGGCTCTGTGGGGTTAAGAAGGAGAGAGTGGTGAGCCCTAGAGGCCTATGTCACTTGGGTAACCAGGCACTGGGACAACAGAAATAGGACCAGGACTGAGGGGTGGACTATGTCCATGTTCTAAGTCACCACCCCTTCATGCCATACCACTGGGGGACAACTGTCAACATCAATTCTAGAGGGGACATGGACATTGAAGCCAGAGTGACCCCCAACTGCTAACACTATTGTGGGAGCAGGGAGGAGCATCAGCTGTGAATGGCGGGGACCCACTCAGGACACAGTAGGCATCAATGTGTTGGGAGAAAAAGAGAGAAGGGAGAGGAGGTGGCAGAATGACTCCACACATGCGTCTGGCCTGGGGGAAGCAGAAGTCTCTGTTGGCAGAGGGAAGTCACCAGGCCGCGCTGAGCTGTGACAAGAAGTATGAGGTGTTGGTGGGACCCCGAGGGGGTCCCGATGTCAGGCAAAGAGTGTATGCAGCCAGATCGGCTCCAAATGGTCCGGGACGAGAGGGGTCAGGATAGGGAGAGCAGAAGAGTGAGCTGAGGGTATGATGGATGCAGGGCCTGAGCCTGGGGTAGGACTGCTGGGTAGGGGTGTGGAGAGCTCCCCCATCTCCGCAGAGAGCCTCGGAGGAGAAGAAAGAAATCTATATCCTGGATAGTCTCATCGTCTTAAATATGAGACCCGAGCTTTGAAAAATCACCGAAATTTTGGATCTCAAATTGTCCAAGTGTCAAAATCTTGGCTGCCTTCTCCTGCTGTGAGTGGTGATGCGCGTTCTGCACAAGGGGCTGTGTACACATTATGTCCTTTTGTTTCCATGACAACCCTGGGAAATAGAGACTGTTTTTCTGCCTGATTTTCCAGATTGAAAAAAAAAATACCCAGGCTGAAGGTTTGCTACCTTGTAGACCCCATGGCCAGGACTCCTGCGGGTCCCAGCCTCTCTGTCATGGGTCTCTCTTCAGACTTGTGATTTCTCTGAAATGAATGGCCTCCTCATAGCCACCCAAACTTCAGACACATCTCCCTCAAAGCAGCAACCCATTGGCCCCACACCTGCATTAGGAGACCCTCAGAAGACAGACTGTCCTCACAGCCCTGTAGGGAGAGGGAGCCGCCAGCCGTGTGAGTAGCCGCAGTCCTGGAGAGGTGAGTGGAATCAGGAGGCACAAGAGAAAGATGAGTCCCAAAGGAGACAGGGGACAGGACTCTGGGAGACAGATGAGGTAGGATGGGGGAAAGGCGCGCAGGACTCCGTGGCAGCTAGGAAGGCGCAGTGCAGGGATGCAGCTCTCCTTCTGGATGCAGTTCCAGGCACAGTGAGCTGCCTCAACTCCCTGGTTTACAGCAAATAAAAGGGAGGCTGAGGCAGCAGAACAAGAGGGACAAAAGGTGGCCCGTGTGGCCGTGGAAAGGCACAGAGCATCAAGTCCCCATGGCAACAGGTGCCAGTCTGACAGTCCCCGGACCCCACAGCATATCCAGTACTGAATCAGCCTTTTAGATTCATTGGTTGAACAGACATTCCCTGTGCAACAGGTTCTGTGGCTGTCCTGGGTAATCCGTGGAGAAGTTCAGAGAAGTGCAGGCATTTGTCCAAGATCACACAGCAAAAGAGGTGCTCACTGGGGACGGGAACCCAGGCCTGTCAGGCTTTATGAGACTTGACTTTTTGTTTTTCTGTTTTGATTTCAGAGCTCTGGGTTTTTGTTTGTTTGTTTGCTTGCTTGTTTGTTTTTTTATAAGAATGACTACAGGTCAGAACTTCTGAGCTGGGCCCACTTGTACTTTTGAAGGAGCCACTTCACTTAATGTTGAGGTGTGGAACTCTGAGCTGCCCCAACCATCATATTCTGCAGATAGAGAAACTGAGGCCCAGAAGGCAAGGATAGGTGGGAATAAGAGATAATGCTTGCCAAGGTCGCCATACAAGCTGATGGGCTGGAGCTGTCCCCACACTAGTGACTGGAGGATTTTCAGAGCTGCTGACCGAGAACTGCCCTCCAGCTTCCCAGTGAGCCTGGGAGTTCCTAAATAGACTCACCCCACTGTGGTCCAATGTATATTTCTAAAACTTTGCAGTCAAACTGGGTGTGATGGTTCATGCAATCCCAGCCTCTGGGAAGCTAAAGCAGGAAGAGGGTCGTGAATTTGAGCTCAACTTGAGTTACACAATGAGTTCTGGGTCAACTTGGACTATGAAATGAGAACCTATCTCAAAAAACTGAAGTAATTAAATATAAAAATTAAATTAAAACATCCTAGAATAATATATAAAATGCCACAATAAATTCTTGGTCTGGGATTCCCTCTATATCTGGATGGTCCTACCCATCCAGGCTGCTCACTGCTGGCTTCCTCTGTTCCTGCCCTTGGCCTTGGCTGCTGGCCTTTGGCCTCTCCTCCCTTGCTTCTTCTGCTGTTTGAAATTTTCTACAGCAGTGGTTCTCAACCTTCCTAACGTGTCTACCCTTTAGTACAATTAGTTCCTCATGTTGTGGTGACCCCCAACCATAAAATTATTTTTGTTGCTATTTCATGACTGCAATATTGATACTGTTTTTTTAAGAAAAATTTTGAAAGAAATATTGTTACTGTTATGAATCACAAGTATCTGATACGCAGGATGTAAGACATGCAACCCCTAAGAAAGGGTCATTTGAACCTTAAAGGGGTCATGACTCACAGGTTGAGAACCACTGCCCTACAACCTCCCCTCTTTTGGTCACTAACAGTTTCTCAAGGATTGCTGGGAACCAGCTTTATGTGACCCTGGGGAACCTGTACAGGTCTCAGGAACACCATTTCCTATCTCCTCCCACCTCCTGAGCCAGTCTGTGGGTCATGAACAGTCAGTCTACGGTGCCGGCCAAGGAGGCTTGGACAAGGGAGGCTACTACCTCTGGGCTTCTTCCCTTCCCTTGCCTTCCTGTCCCTGGCTCCCACTCACTAGAGCATCCCTTAGATGAGGTAACATGAAGGGGCCCTGAGACTGGCCAGGACCTCTGACATCACTCTAGGATGCTAATTAACAGAATTTTGGAATGGACACCAGCGATCTGATTAGGCAATCCCATCCTTGGGTAGTATCCCAGGCTAGAGGCTCTGGTGGGAGACGGGCTTCCTCATGGGTGCAGGTTGGGAGAAGCAACTCTAAAAATTGAATTAGGTGATAAAGGCCCCGTGCTGTGCTGATACCGCTGTTGATGTGGATTGGGATTCAGGCAAGCTGAGCCCTGACGTTCACCTCTGACAGTATTTGCGGGGGAAGACTCCGCTATCCTCGGAGGATCTGACAGCAGCGAACGGACGCGGGTAAACGATGGTACATCTAAATGAGGCGCAATTACGGAGCTATTAACATCAGGCTTTTGAGGAATTTTCAATGGCGAAATGGGGAAATGCTGATGATATAACAGTTAGTAAGGAGTACTGAACACGGATAGGCCCCAATTACATAATATTTCAGCGTGTGCAGAGAGAAGGGCCAGATGATGGTGGTGCTGGTGATGGTGATGACAGCATCTGCTATCCTGAGCACTTCCTGTGTCATGGGGTCTCTCTCTTAGCTTATTTAACTTTGCAGTGACCCCATGGTATGAAGCCTTGTGGTCCTTGTTCTACAGACAAGGAAAATGAGGAACAGAGAGATGAAATGTCTTGTCACACAACTGAGAGGGCCGGTCTGGCAGCCTCCCCTACACTGCTAAAGTTCTCTGTCACTCCCTGAGTCTTCCAGGCTGCAGGCAGGTCATGATGTGCGATGAAAAGCGGTCAGCATAGGATGCTCTCTAGAAGATCACACCTTCGTTCTTGGCTTCTGTCCCCACCATCTCACTAGACACTAACTCAGGACATAGTTGGACTAGCTCTGGGGACAGAATCCGCCTTCTCTCCTCTGTGAAATGTGTAGGACTGTATAGGCTATATAGAAGGGACAGGTCCAGCCTTAGGCTCCAACCTGAGGCCTCCTGAACATTTCCCAGGGGCATGTGTGGGGTGCATGACTCTCACAGGGAGCCATCTGCCCAGGAAGTGCCCTGGAGACCCCACCTTAGAGGGTCTGTCCCTGGAGAGTCCTAGGTCCACATAGGTTCCCCTTTTCTGGGGGCAACTGGGAGAGGCAGGCAGCTCATGGCTGCCTTGTTACTGACTCTGGGCTCATTAGAGAAGCCTGCTCATTCATCCATCACCTTCAGCGGTCAGCAGACAGACACAGTGCAGGATCCGGGCCCCTCATCTGATAGAATGCTGACTCTACACGACCTTCCACCGTGAGCTGAGGGACAATGGAACTGCCTGAGGATCTGCCGCACACCCTCTTCAGCCCCCAACCCACAGAAGCTGCGTTTCCTCTGCCACATGTAGCCTTGCCTCCCCGGAACCTCAGCAGTGACGGCGGGTGGGCTCCCTCCACACACTGGAATCTCAATTGCACAGGTCACCTGAGTGTCGCCTCCTGCCATGAATGTGTGGACATCTCCCCAGCTGCGTGTGTGGCAGGGTCAGCTTGTTCTCTGAAAGGTCATGCAACCACAGGATGGAAGAGGAGACTTCTGCGAGGAGGAAGACAATTCCTCATTCCTCTCTTGCCCTCCTTTCCACTGCCTTCTGCTGTTGTCTCACTCCATGGGGTCCCTGGAGCTACTGCTTTCTCCCTGGCGTGCTGGCACCTGGGCTCTGGGGCAGCCTGCCTGCCGCCTCCATTTCAACAAGGACAGAGGCACCAGTCCCTCCTCTTCATGACTGTCAGCCTGCCCCACGCACCCATAAGCTCTGGAGCCAGATAGCAAACAACACTGAGCAATGTGTGCAGACATTGTGAGGAACACTGTGTCCCCAGAGAGCCTTGTTCACCCCATCTCCAGACCTCTAGAGCCTCAGGAAATGAGGAAACTGATTCACAGAAAGGTCTGGTGTCTCTCAGCTAGTTAGGGCCATGGGCTGTGCCCTGACCATGTACGGTGAACAGCATTGCTACCATACCCCAAAAGAGAAATCTCTACTTCCCAGCTTCTCTGGTAGAGGGGACAGAGAGGGGCATACATTAGTCTCAAGGCTAAAGTTTCCAAGAACAGACACACCTAACCAGTGCCTGAACCGAACCCATTTGTATAGGAGTCCTGGGAGTGTGCTGGCAGGGTCTCACCCATCTCGGTACAGCCCAGGGATAGCTGTGAAGAGCACATGCTTGCCCTATTCATCTCACACCCAGAGTGGCGGTGGCCTTGTGAACCCCTTCTTCCAGGAAGCCTCATTCATCCATTCATCCATCCATCCATTCATTCACTCACTTACTCCGTTGTTTGCTCATTCATTCATCCCTACTCTATACCAGGTACCCTTCTAAGCCCCGGGCACATAGTAGCAGCCGTGGTGAAGTGTCATTGTGGAACCTTTGGTTTCTTGAGGAAAAGGTAAGCAAAAAAAATTACCATCAGGCAGGCAGTGAAAACACAGTGCAGGGCCAGTGCGCGTAGGGTGTTGGGTCACTCTGGCCACCCCTTGGGAATGTTTATTTCTCTACCTGGCTCACAGGTTGGGCACACTTGTGCCAGGAAGCTGCAGCTGGGACTCTGCCCAGGATGCATCTGCCTCCTTGACACGTTGTTTATATCCCACCAGGGTTCCAGAGACAATAGATGGGGACTTCTTGGATCAACATAGGAATGTGGGGCCCCAGCAAAAGACAGGACCTGCAGCACCATCCTGGACCCCGCCTTCTCTTCCCTTAGCCACAGCTGAGCACGTTAAGCTTAACCGGTTTTGCAATTAAAGGATGCGGAGAACAGCTGTTGCAATTAATTCACAGAAATGGGTGGAAATGACGTAGCACCGTCTCACCGAGTCCTTACCTGAACCTAAGTTCAGTTCCAAGAGGGCCTCTCCTCTGCCCTGACACTCAGGAGAGAGTGCTGAGTACATGTGGTGTGGACACACATGTGGAGGTCAGAGGTCAACCATGTGGAGTCTCTCTTTCCATCCTTGCATGGGCTCCAGGGAGTGAGCTCAGGTCTCCAGCGTTGCACAGGAAGTGCCTGACCCACGGAGCCGTCTCACCAGCCTTCAGGTTGGTTTCCTGCATGGCACAAACCTCGCTGTATCACGATGTCATGTTACATTTTATCGTTCGTCACTGCCCAACATCGTCTTCACCAGACCAACAGGCCATGGGTCAGGGACCACATTTGTCCCAATCGCAGCTGTCCTCTTGCTCTGTGAGTGAGGGACTGAGTAAGATGGCTACAAACTGCAGGCGTTCCGTGAATGCCTATGTGAACTGACTGCACACAGTAGGCACGCAGAAAATAAGTGCCTATGCAAACAAACTGCGCACAACACGTACCCGGAATAAATGACCACGTGCGTTGGCTGTACACAGTAGGTGCTCAGTGAATGAAACACTGTGAGTTTGGTGTACATAGTAGGCCCTTGGTGGATCTTACTAGGGTAGTTGGTGGACTCTTACTAGGGCAAGAATTCTCAGAAGCTCTCTGAGCCCTACATGGGCCCTAGGTGGCCTGACACTCATCCTCCTGTTCACCACCCACACCCAGGACCTTTGTACATAGTCGAGTCCTTACTGTTGCTAGTCCCTGGAAAGCAAAGTGACTCCTCCTTATCCAGGGAAGAACCCGGGACCTTCCTCTACCTCCACGAACCTCACGTCAGTGTGTCCACACCTTGGCCCTCTCCCACAGTGCCTGGGTCCCTCTGATCACATCAGGTGCTGAATCCAACACATTTGTGCTTAAATAAAGCACTCATTGTACCTAGCACCTAGTCTTGAGTTGTCTGCCCCCTGCGCAGGGCAACCCTTTCCTTCTTCCCATCATGCCCTTAAAGTCTCTAGGGTGTCCCAGAAAGCCAAAGGTTTTATTACTCCTCAAACTCACCAAGCAACCCCCACCTCAGGGCCCGCATACCTGCTGTTTCCTCCATCTGGAATATTTTGCCTTTGTATATTTGAGAGACTGGAATACTGGCTGGGTGTCTGAGCTAGCTGATGGTTGATGGTCTCCAAATCCTAACCCTATGATTGTAATGCCCAACTGCATGTTTAACAGCTTACATTGTGCTGGCTAATTTTATGCCAACTTGACACAGGCTAGAATTATCTGAGAGGAGGGAACCCCAGTTGAGAACATGCTCCCATAAGACCAGGCTGTAGGCAAACCTGTAAAGCATTTCCTTAACTAGTGATTGACTTGGGAGTCCCAGCCCAATGTGGTGGGGCCTTCCCTGGACTGGTGATCCTGGATTCTACAAGAAAGCTGGCTGAGCAAGCCATGAGGAGCAAGCCAGTAAGCACATACCCGTTCATGGCCTCTACATCAGCTCCTGCCTCCAGGTTCCTGCCCTGCTTGAGTTCCTGTCCTGACTTCCTTTGATGATGAACAGTGATGTGGAAACAATAGCCCAAGAAACCCTTTCTCCAGCTTGCTTTTGGTCACAGTGTTCCGTCACAGTGACGAAAACCCTGTCTTTGACAGAACGGAGGAGGAGAGTAAAGACGAAGAAGGCAGAGTGGAGGACATGCCCATCTCTGGAGATTTTTCACCCATGGAGCCTCTGTTTCCAGATGGGAACATCAACACAGGTTACCATCCACCACTTGCTCTGAGGGACTTGCTTTTGACGGGGATGCAGTGAGCTTGGGGAGGTGGGGGAAGGACTGAGAAGGGCGGTGTCTGCTGAGGCTTCAGACTGGAACAGGGGAAAGGGAAAGAGGAAATAGATCCACAGGAGAGTCTACAAGGGGAGGCTGGGTTCCTTCCCTCCACAAAATCACCCCCATTTTGGCAAAGAGGAAATTGAACCCCCAGGGTTTTAGCCAGCAGCAGCAAGAACACAGCGGTTGTCAGTAGGGTCTTCCAGACTCCTGGGAGTAGACAGAGAAGCCCAGAGGCAGGCATGGCTGTAAAAGACCCTACTGTTCTCTGGTGTCAATGGTACGTTCTTGCTGCCTCTCCTTCTTGATGTCATGCACACACATCATCCGCCCTGAATGAGGACATACTGTTAATTAAATGTAGTTTTACTACACAGAGATGCATTAGACATCATGTAATCAACTCATAATAATGCAGGAGGAAGCCTGGGGTGCTTGTGGGTACAATAACCTTGCAAGCTGCCTAGGAATTTCTCACCCCCTGCGCTTGGAGAATGAGAAGATATTGTGCCGTGTGTGTGTGTGTGTGTGTGTGTGTGTGTGTGTGTGTGTGCGTGTGCGTGTGTGTGTGTTTGCAAATCATTACACACAGATGAACATTTTAAATTAATTGTCCCAGTGAAGGATAAAGGGGGCCTGGTCAAGGAATCTGTGGCCCAGCTGAGGCAGAGACTTAAGCTGGAGTGGAAAGGAAGCATCGGTTGTGGTAGCTACCTTCCGGGGTCACCTTTCAAATAGCTCTCTTGCGGTTTACATGTGGGTGGAACTCAGAACACCAACCTCACTCAGTTGCATGGCGGCCCAGCATCCACCCTGACTGATACCATCGCCTGGTCATCTAGAGAGGTCAACCTCACTGAAACCTGCTGGTCCCCAGCATCCTCAGTCTATCAGCCTGACTAGTATCCAGGTGCCAGGGTGTGGGCAGCATTTTCTCTCCTTCAGTATCTTACCCTGGGCTCTGCTCACAATGGAAGATGGGTTGAGCTTCTGAACCTGAGCCCCTCAGGTCTGCTCTCTTTCATTCCCACGCTGTTCTTCAGGCTGACTCACTCTTACCAATAAAACCCAGGGGGCAGCATGGTGTGGTGACTTGGGCCTGTCTTCCCAGGAGTTCAGAGGCAGGGGCAAGAGGATCACCTCAAGCTCTAGGCCAACCTGGTCTATGGAGTGAGTTCTAGGCCAACCTGAGCAGTTTCTAAAACAAAAGCCAGCGGATTTTACCTCCTCTAGGAAGCCTTTCTATGCAGCTCATCCTGGTTTGGTTTGTTTGTTTTTTTTACTATAATCAGACCTCCTGGCCAATCTCAGAGACGTTAACTGACTGACTTCAAGATATTTATTGCTTCTTTCTCTGGGGTCGGCTGTAACTTAGCTGGGCAGCTCCGCTGATCTTGGCTGGACACACATGCCCTGAGCCTTCTGTGGCTTCTGGCTGACCCTGGCTGCGATGGCTGACCTTGGCATAGGTGACCACTTTACTTGGCTCTATTTCTAGCATCTCTTGTGCTCCAGGAGGCTGGGAAAGGCATGTTCTCGAAGTGTTAGTGCAGATGCACAAGCCAGCCAGCCCGCCAGCCGCACAGTGGCATCACATCTGCTCTCAGCTCAAGACTTCTGGGGAGCCTTGTGAATCCATTCGAGGATGAAACCAGCCATCTTCCCACAGGGCTGAGAAGTTGTATAGCAAAGAGTCTTGTTGCAGAGAGGGGTGAGGACAATCCTTGTGGCACACAGGAAGGTACATTCAATAATCCCAGAGGTGATGACATTTTAAGCAGCTTTATTGCCTTATTGAGAACATACAATAAACTGTACGTATTTAAGCTACCAGCTGTTGACTTTGACAAACGTGCACAGCCATGAAATCATCATAGCTACTAGGATAGCAAATGTACCCACCCCAGATGTTCCTTCTGCTCCCATTCAGTCTCTTTTCCTCTTCTGCCCACAGTCCTTCTTTCTGTGCCCCTGGCTGCTTTCTAGGGGATAAAGTGGCATATACTGTGGTTTTATTCTGCATTTCAAAACATGGCTAAAGATGCTGAGTGTTTCTTGTTACCATCTTTCTTCCTTGGTGAAGTGTGTATTCAAAGAAAAACTCTTTTAGCAAACTTTTTATATTATTATTATTATCGTTAGAGGGCTCTTTTTATATTTTTGGATACTTAATATATGCAATTTGTTAAATAAATAGTTATTTTCTCCTAGGCTGTAGCTTGTCTTAGGTGAGACTTTAAAAACACACTGGTGGTCCCCAGATTCTTATCAGTGGTTATTAAGAATGTCTGTGAGTGACCAACGTGGGCAGGAAGATCAGAAGTCGATCCATTCCCTCCATAAGAACAAAGAAAAGGCCAAAAATAACAAGACAGACAACTTGAGCAGCCACATCGAGTCCATCTTCCTGTGGCTGTCCCTGACTTTATAGGGTTTTATAGGAATCAAAGTCGTGACAGGGGTGTGAGTGGCAGGTGGGAAGGTAATGGGGTCCAGAATCTCCCGCACAACCCACTGCCTCGTAGACAGGGCTTTGCTGATCCAATGTCGCCCTCTAATGGCTTCATTCCCCGGGCAGCCTCAGCACTCATTACCCCTGGGCTCCAACCAGGCACCAGAGGAGAAAGAAATGGCAGCGCCCACTACAGCTCCAAACTTTCAAAGAAAGATAGTGTTTCCTCCCCGAGAAAGTCTCTCAGTGAGGGCGGGTTGAAGCAGAAGAGCTTCACGGAGAGACTGTCGCACTCCTCACAGACACACTACTCCAGATGCAGCCGCTGCAACACGGGCTCACAGCACAGCACTGCGGGGCCCACCCATGCAGTGTGCCAGCAGCAGGACTCAGCCTGCAGCCCTGGGCACTGTCCAGCGCGGTTTCACATCCAGGTGCTGGGGATTTCAAGGTAGCTGGCCTCCAGTGCTTGGTGCTTGTTCTTCAACAGGATGCTCACCTGCCCACACCAAGCCCACTCCTGTCTGTCAGTCTGCAGCCTGTATGTCCTCTGTGCCTGTCACCCAAGCTCGGAAACCCAGCCAGCCCCCTCCACCTCCTGCAGAGCCACAAAAAGGAGGCGGTCGCCTGCTCCCTGCCTTCTAGAAGTGGGCTCAGGTGTGATGCAGGAATCAGAGCGTGGGTTGAGAACTCAGTAGCTCTCAACCTGTGGGTCATGACACCCATCCTGCACATCAGATATTTACATTACAATTCATAACAGAGGCAAAATTACAGTTGAAGTAGCAATGGAAATAATTTTATGGTTGGAGGGTCACCACAACATGAAGAACTGTATTAAAGGGTAGAAGCATTAGGAAGGCTGAGAATCTCTTCTCGGGTTGGCCTCTTCCTCGGCTTCTCCTCCTGCTTGCCATTGGGAATCGACCATTCTCTCCTCAGATCCTTCTATCATCCTCTAAACACCAGAGTCTCCCCCACTTTCCAGGGCTATTTCGGGCACCCCCAGAACCTGTAGCCAAGCACCACATCTGTGTTCACCCCCACACTTGCCTGACACCAGGAAGCAGCTGCATAAGCCCCCAAAGACCTCCACCCTGCCTGCCCTCTGTGCTCAACTCTAAGCTGTGACCTGTGTGGTTCAGTTCAGCCCAGAGGCCCAGATCTCCTAACCAGCCAGTCCTGGAAGACCTTGGACAAATGCCTGATTGTTCTGTGCCTCAGTTTCCCTATTCATGAAAGGGGGACTAGAAGCTTATGCTTCACTGACATTTGGAGAAGGTGCAGTGGTTGATGTGACATTTCTCACCGGTTTAGGACAGCACCTTGCGCGTAAGATGTGAGGTGACTTCCCCACCGTTCCATCCGCTTTCCTCCTCTTTTGGCTGTGTCAGATCCAAGTCCAGCAGCCCCCTTTCCCTCCCAGTAAATGACCTGAGAGGGAGGAATGAAAACATCTGTCCCCCCAGCCTAGAAAGTTCCAGTTGACACGGAGCAGGGGACTGACATCAGGGACTCTTTGCAGCAGCTTCTGAGGTGTGACCAGGAGGGGGTCCCTCGTGGACTGAACTATTAGCACTGTGGGTGAGAGGCAGAGGAGGGGCAAGTGTGGACAGGCAGACTCTGGTTGGGTCTGCTCTTTGGAGACTTGAGACTACACAAACTGTAAGACCCTGGAACTTGTCAGTGAGGGAGAGAATAAAGCTAACACACTTTCTCACTCTTTCCTTTTTGGTCAAAACACATTTCATTGAGTAACGACTCTGTGCTGGGTGGGTTCTGGGATCACACTGGGAATATAATGGCGGTGAAGCCAAAAGCGGTTTCTGCCTTCAGGAAACCCCACAGCCTGGACTTAAGATTGACATTAAACATAAGTATTTAATGAATTGATGGGGGGGCATCCATCCTCATGGCATGGATAGGAGAGGGAGGAGGCATCCTCTCAGCGGGAGCACAAAAGATAAGTCATTTAGATAACGTGAGGGCTCTCTCAGGAAGAAGGAAAATCAGGCCAAGACACCAGCATGTGTAAAATCCTGGAGGTAAGAGGAGCCATGACCTGCAGCCAGCGCTGCATGGAGAACCTGGGGACGGGTGTGTGCCAAAACCTAGGGCAAAGCCAGAATGAATAAATGTGGTTGGTCTCACGGGACCTTGAAAGCCCCGCCAGGTGCCTGGTCTTCATCTGAAAAGTAGGTGCTCGCTGGATAGGTGACAAGACTGGATGGCCTGAGTGGGAGTAGGAACACTCTCATGTGAAACACTGGAGCTACTTCGGCCTTCCCAGCAGTCACATGACCACTTCATCTACTGCCAATCTGAGAATTCAGGGGAGACCGTCGTCTGCCACCCACATAGAGGCTGTGTGGCACAAGATTCCAGCCATCAGTCCCCATACGTACACTCTACAGGGAAGATGTGACCATCCATCCCCATATGCAAACTCAGCAGTGAAGATGTGTAAGAGGCATTCTTTCCCATAAATTAACTTTATGTGTACGGGCTTCTTGCCTATGTGTATGTCTATGTACCATGTGTGAGCCTGGTACCTGCAGAGGTCAATAGAAGGTGTCAGATGCCCTGGAACTGGAGTTACAGTTGTGAGCTGCCATGTGGGTGGTGGGAATTGAGCCCAATGCAAGAGCAGCCAGTGCTCTTAACCACTGAGCCATTACTCCAGCACAAGAGGCTTAAATATAGTTACTTATTTTGTGTCAGGAGGGGGATTACATGTGTGCACCATGGTTCATGTGTGGGGGTCAGAGGACAACTTGCAGGGGTCAACTCTCCCCTTCCACTGCATGTATCACAGGGATGAAACTTTGGTCCTCAGTCTCCATAGTAAGAGCCTTCACCTGTTGCAAGATCTCTGAGGCCCAGAGCTTTTTAAGAAAGTGACTTTATCTGAGAACAAGAGCAGAGGGAGAAGCCCTGGGGACCTAGGACATGATGTCCCCTGCCCTGCTGGGTGGTCTTCAGTCAGAAGCACAGAGACACAGGCTCCTCAGTAGGGAGCTTGACCTCCCCACATGACTGAGGAACAATATGGCGGCACGTGGCTCCCAGCTTGCAAAGCTAGTTCAGAAGAGCCCAGACTGTGGTTCCCTGACAAATGGCACAAAGTTTTAAAGGCCAAGGCTTCCTAAATGAGATCCAGGGTGACTCAGCGTTCTAGGGTGGGGGACAGGTGGCTCCAGGAACAAAGGTCTCTTGTGTAACCAAGTCAGATAGTCCCTGCGCGCTGCCTGCTACCTGCATGGAGAGCACCTGAGAAGCCCTGAAGTTATGACAACTCCAATCACAGCCAAAAGGGCCACGGCGACTGCACCACTCTGCTGTCACAATCCTTCCAGGAGAGAAAGGAAAATTGAGCCAACAGAAAGAATGCCACGATTCTGTAGTGAAAGGTCTTTCTAGAAGCCGCTGGCAACATCACGCTGACAGATACAATGCCTTTCTCGTTTCATCTGGAGCCCATGCGGTTTTCTCTCTGGGCTCCCAGGGCCATGGCTCCAATCAGGAGCAAGGCAATGCTCACTGTGGCTCCTCAAGACCAGAGAGACCATGCTGAAGACTGCCAGCAGGTAGGGCAAGCTGTGGTCTATCCATCTGTGGGTTTCTGTTGGCCCCTGTTCATTTTGATGTTCTCTCTCTCTCTCTCTTTCTCTCTCTCTCCCTCCCTCCCTCCCTCCCTCTTTCCTTTCCTTCCTCCTTCCCTCCCTTCTTTTCCGTGTCTTTTGAGAGATATGGTCGTATGTATCTTAAGTTGGCTTTAAACTCAGAGGATAACCTTGAATTATTGATCCTCCTCCCTCTACTTTCAAGTACTAAGATTATAGACTTGTATGTCACCTGACTCAGTGACAGCTTCTTTTATTTAAAAAATTGGAGAATTATTTAGTTTATGTTTTTGTATGTATAGATGTTTTACTGGCATGTATGTTTGTACACCATGTGCATGTAGTGCCTAAGGATGCCAGAGAGGGCACTGAATTACCTGGAACTAGGGTTAGAGACTGTTGTGAGCTGTCATATGGGTGCTGGCAATCAAACCCAGGTCCTCTGCAAGAGCAGTTAGTGCTCTTATCCTCTGAGCCAGGCATGAACCCACCCCCTCAGTGATACATCTTGTTGCATATGATAGGAACAGACTTAGCAGTGACTTTGAGTTTTGGAAGGTGTGAGTTTTGAGATAGAACCCCTCTGGGTGAGAGATGGGGAAGGAGCAGGTCCTTGAGACCTGAGTTTGAGGTGGCAGGTTGAGCATCTCTTCCTTACCAAAGAGACTGGGCCACACTAGGACTGAGCTTATAGTAGGTGCTGTGCCTGCTGGACTGGTGTATCCATCAGGTGATGCTGATGCAAATGCTGATGAGGATGCTGATGCTGATGTGGATGATGATACTGATGTGGATGCTGATGCGGATGTTGATACTGTTGTGGATGATGCTGATGCCAACCTTCTTTCCTCTCCTGCTGAAAGGGTCTCCTCCACTGGAGCTTGCTGCTCACAGTCCAACTCCCTGTGAACTTCTGAGAGTCATACTAAATGGAAAGTGGTTTCAACTGCCTGAGTCTCCTCTGTAGAATGTCGTTCAGAAAGGCCAAGCCGCCCATGAACACTGCTACCTCTGCTTGCTCCTGAGGCCGCGGTTTCTTTGTGCCCTGAGTTCAGGGTAAAACAAGTGTCTGAAAGGCCTAGATGACTCATCCCTGCATGTCTCCATCCTACCTAGTAGTCCCCTGTCCTCAGTGGTGACGCCTGATGTGTTCCCATTGAGGTCCAGCTGTTTTACCAGGGGACTCAATTCCCTCTGAGGAGGGCAAACCTGACCTGCTGAGACAAGGGCCCTGTGACCAGACGCTTCAGAAAGGTTCAGGGCCAGGTGTTTGCAGGCCAGTTATCACTTTGCTCTCTGGTAGGTCAGTTTCCAGCAACTCAGTGGGGTTCATCACAGAGTATCAACCATGCACAGCTCTAGGCACAGAGAGTGTTTGGCAGGCTCAGAGATGAAAGAGTAAGTGATTGGCTGTCTTAGAGATGAGAGGATAAGTGATTGGCTGACTCAGAAATGAGAGAGTAAGTGATTGGCTATCTTAGAGATGAGAGAGTAAGTGATTGGCTGTCTTAGAGATGAGAGGGTAAGTGATTGGCTGACTCAGAGATGAGCACTCTATCTAGGTTCATTCAGAATTTCATTCGCCCTCTAAAGACACTGCCTCTTTCCTTTGTGGTTGCTAAGCTGTGAGGATGCACAGCCAGCCTCACCAGTGGCCAGCGAAGGGGGAGACTGTCTAGAAATGAAGTCAACTCAGACAAATCCAGGAGAAAAAGGAAGAGAAACCGAGAGAAAGCAGGGCAGACTGGATGTGAGACCAGCAGACTCCGGACAGTGGGGCTCCTTGCTAGTCAGGTAGGGCCAGAAGCTGCCTGTATCCATCGGTGGCACCCGCCTGAAGCACACACAGTCCAGTCTCCTGAAGTGATGTGCTTCTTTCTCCCTGGGTCAGTGTATTCCTTTCTTCTCTAAATGCTGTAACAAACCACTTGACAAAAGTAACCTGGGTAGGAAGGGGTTTGTCTTGGCTCACAGTCTGAAAGTATGAGCCACCAGGGCACAGGAGCTGGGGTGGCAGGAGCTTGAGGCAGCTGGTCATGCTGCACCTGATGTCACAAAACAGAGATGACTGACTGCGCTCGGTTCATCTTTCCCTTTTCACTCAGTTTAGGACCTCGGCCACCCTCGGCATTGAATGATGCCACCCACGTTCAGAGTGGGCTTTCCCTCCTCAGTTAAGTCTTTTGGAAATTCCCTATAGACACAACCAGAGATGTGTTTTCACGGTGATTCTAAACAACCATTCAATCACTGGTCAGGTTGGCAATGAAGATGAAGCATCATGATAGAATACATTTGTGTAAAACAAATGGATTCAAATGCAGCTTTTTACAGGGAAGAAAGGGAGGCTCAGGGAAGTCATGTGATTGACCCAAGGTCGCACAACTGCACGGCACAGCAGCTGAGATGCAAGCCTGTGTCACTGAGGCACAACCACTGTCCCTCCAGCACTCACGCCCAGCAGTCTCATGCTCCGTGTCTCTCCCACTATGAAAGACTGTGCCTTCAAACCACAAACCCAAACTGCTTTGGCAGAGTGGAGGGAAAATGGACAGACACTGGGCTGTCCCCGTCCTCCCCACAGCTTTCCCTGGCATTAATGAGATTCAGGGTCTTCTTAAGTGGACTGAGGTCCTCTTAAAACTCAGATCCTCCCCCATGGAGAGCTCACTTGACACTACCTGATCCGGAAGAGAAGTCTCTAGTGAGCTTGGGCAGCCCCTGACTCTGCAGGGAAGATCTGGGAACCAATACCGGCCTCCTCTGAGCCTCCAGAAGCCAGGGCTCAGGTTGAAGAGGGCGCTGCACCCCCAATGGTGCCTGCATTGCGGTCCACTCTCTTTACTGAACTGCTGCCATCAGGAGGCCAGACCATGGGGTACACAGGGGACAAGGGAACAAGAAGGTACTTCTGGCCATACTTTTACCATGTGGCAGGGATGTTAGGGTCATTTGCAGATGGGGACACTGATACTGGGAAAGCCAGGGTTCATATCAGGGAGTTGGGTCTGACTGCAAGTCTGGACCCAGCCCACAGGCTTCATTCTTCTTCTGCTGAGCCTGTCAAATTTCCCAGGAGGCTCCCTGCCAGGGGACATTGGGAGAGGTAAAGTAACTGTCACCAATAATGATGAACAGTCATTTGCTTATGCGAAGCCAAAGCAGAACTTGTTCTGTGTTCTGTTCCACGGATGAGCTCAAGTTCCTGACCCAGAAACAGAGCCCAGCATTCTCAAAGGGCCTTGACCGTCCCCTCCCTAAGGTCATCCAGGTTCTGGATACTTCCTGGGAACAAGGGAGGGATGGAGGGGAACCTGGCGGGGAGGCAGGGGCTGAAGTCCTCCCAGGAGGGAAGTGACCAGAGGAGACTCTCTATGAAAGTGAAGCCTCTGAGTCAGTCACTGCTGCACCCTGTGCTGATGCAGTGGGAGAGCCCTGCTGGTATAGGCATTACTGGCACCGCCACCCTCCCCGCCCTGGACTCCCTGACAGTCACTGCAGTCTCTCTGAGGCCACCTGGGCTCAGGGCCTGAATGCAGGTGCTGTGACCATGACATTGTCATGTGACCTTGGAAGAGACACTGGTCTCTCTGGCTGACCTCTAAGTGGGTCCCCACCTGGAGCCAAATGTGTATACACTTTGAGAGAGAGAGAGAGAGAGAGAGAGAGAGAGAGAGAGAGAGAGAGAGAGAGAGAGACTGGATCAGAGATGACACCGTGTGGCAGGTGGGTTCTGGGTTCAGTGATTCTGCTGCTAATGCTGCTCCTCAATGGTCCCCTGGCCTGAGGCACAGGTGTAGAGGACAGCACCCACCCTCAGGTCTCTTCAGCTACCCAAACCTGGCCAAAAGGACCAAGAGGCTCTAAGAGGCAGCTCAGGGCCTTTGGGTCCCAGGGTGATGTCTAGAGGGCCACTGTCTGGTCAAGTTGTCCCCTCTGGCTCTGTAAAATTGCACCCATGGAGTGAAGTGTGTGATGGAGCCCAGGTAGAGCCTCTTCACAGCAGCCTCTCTTACTCGTGTAAGGACAGATATCACCTCCCCTTCCATCCCTACCCTAATCCTGAAGACTCAGAGGACCCCACCTGACCTGTGCCCTTCACCAGCTCCGCCCCTTCATCTGTGCCTCCTCCGACTCAGCAAGATCCCATTGTCTCCTGCCTTCGTCATTGCAAGTGAGGTTATAAGAGGGGCAATGGAGCTTCACTGGGCCCCGTTAAAAAGGCTGTTTCCCATTCAGTCCCGAGACCCTTGCCACACTGTGCTACTCTGTAAGCAGATGACAGCAGAGCAAAGAGAACCGGAAGAAAAAGAGACATGAAACCAGGGCCCCTTCTTGAGATAAGCAGGGAGTGTTTGAGTGGAGTGGGAGCCATGCTTGCTGTGGGCCGCTGACAGGAGGGAGACTGATAAGCCTCTCTTATCTCCCCTGGAGCTCTCCATGCAGAGGGGGCGCTAGCCCCGCTGCTTCAGCCTGCAAGAGGCACCCCTTCTTCCCCAGCTCAGAGGGAGACACCTTTCCCATCAGCTGTTTCCTGCCTGGTGCGGCTCACGGGTGTAGGAGCCTACCGAAGTATCTGTGGTTCCCATTGAAGGAAGGAGGCGGTGACACGCTCAGGATGGGGCAGTGACAGTTCACTGCGCCTGCAAACACAGGGTGGTCCTTCAGGCTCCAACCCTCCTCACCTCTCAGAAGCACCCTCTCCCTAACACCAGCTATCTTTCTGTCGAGAGCTATGTATGTAGAGACAGGCATGGCTCCACCCAGACAGACATGACTCTCCAAGTCATCCTGGGGTCACTGAGCTGATAATGACATTTGTGCTCCTGTGAAGTTTGCCTCTGATGCCTCATTACCGGAGAGGGTGTCGGGGCAGATAAGAGAGGAGGACCTTTCTTTCCCAGACTGCTACTCAGCAGGGGACTCTCAGGTGTGGCCCTACAGGTGTGGACTGATGAAGCATTATGTCCCTGGGACTGGCAGGGTATGTCCCTGAGTGGGGTGCAGTCTAATGACTATCAGGGCCACCTGTGATGCCTAGGTCTCCTCACTGCAGGTGTGCCTCAGGCTTACCTGGATCTCAAAACCAAGTGAGCAGGAAGTTCCAGGAATTTCTGCTCCTTCCCACTCAGCACCCCCACCAAGGAGCCACCCTCCCTTGTCCCTGAAGGCAATTCCACCTGTAGCAGAGGGGACTGCCCCAGGAACACCTTGAAAACCTTTTTCTGGAGACTTCTAACCCAGAGGCCTGCAGATCTGAGAGCAGTGAATGTGGCTGGCCCCTCCCTTCTAGGTGTTCCGTCCTTCCAGCCTGTCACCCAGACTCTACCGGGCTTCCTCAAGGGGGCCCATTCTAATGTCTCTAGCTCACAACGGTCCTCTCCTCTCAACTCCTTGGTTTTCATTCACTCTAGGGCCTCACCCCAGAGGATGGTATAGCCCACCTTCACGGTAAGTCTTCTCTCCTCAGTTAACCTTTCTGGAAATGCCCTCACATATGCAGGTAAAGGTGTGTCTCCCAGGGAACTCCTAGTCCAATTTGACACTGGGGATGAATCATCACAGGATGGAGGCAGGATGGTGGACACGGGTGCAGGTACAAGGCTCGCATACTCTCCTGGTGATTGGTCCCTGATCGAAGCAGAGAAGATGGACTCACAACCAGGTAGGAGAAGGAAGGAAAAACAACAAACCAGATGTGCACAGAGACTCAAAGGTGATGATGGCTAGTAACTCCCACTGGCCATCTCCAGCTTGCTGGGGCACTGGGGCACTAAAAAAGCTCATTGGTCATTTAGAGCTCCCGAGGCCTTAGGCTTCCAGGAGCTTCTGATGCCCTGCACTCCCTGAGATAATGTATGGGCCAGGAGGAGGCAGAAAGCAGGAGGAGAAAAACCGGACATGCAAGGCCACCCGTGGGAGCAGGATGCTTATCTGGGACCAAGAATAGAACTGTAGGGTGCACACGAGCACAGACAAGCAGTCCTCGCTCTCCAGCCTGTCAGCACTGGGGAGTGATTAGACTCTTAAACAGCCCTCATTATTTCTCCCAGGGCTGTGACGCCCTTTGGAAAAATGGATGTTTGCTGCCAGCTCATCCCCCGAAGACACGTTTGTCACAGGCTATTGTGTAAATCCATGTTTGGCCCATTTTTAAAAACTGTGATTTACCCAGTTGTCTCGTCTTCTCTAGACCCTAAAATGTGGCTGTTATTAGGAGCTCAGGAAGGAGCCAGAGAATGTCACAGGGGAATGGCTGGCTCTGGTCTTCTCTTGATACGTAAATAAGGCCTCCTGAATAACCAGAGGGAAGGAGGTGATTGTGCCAAAGGGGAAGAAAACGATTCCAGAACATTGTAAGGAAAGAGCTTCTTTGGATGCTGGAAACATCCACCTTTATCCTCATTCGGTACAGCAAGTCTCACTGAGCCCTACTATGTGTGAGCCTGGTGATGCAGCTAGGGACGAATAGCCCTCAGTCCCTGGGAGTCAGTGTGCTGGGCTGGGAGGGAAGAAGAGAGAACCATTATAACCAAGGCCATCACAGGGAGAATGGTTCTGCAGATAAAGCCACACAGGGTGAAATCATTGGGTCTCTTCAGGGGCAGGGATGGACAATGACCACTGTGTGCTGTGGGGACAGAGAAGGACTCTCTGAGACAAGAAAAACAAGGACACCAGAAGGGATCCAGGGAAATGGCTCATCGGGTAGATACTTGCTATATGAACCCCGGAAACCTAACTTCAGTCTCTGGAGCCCAGAGGAAGGTTGGAGAAGAGAGCCACCTCTATGGAGCCACCTCTAATCACCACACACATGCTATGACATTTGCTCCCACCCCCAATAATAAATAATTGAATGGTGGATGAATTTGTCTTGGGAATGCTGAGGTACAGGCTATGAGCTCCAGGATGGGACCAGGAGAGACACTGGCAGGAGGTGGCATCTGATAGTCCCTCCAGGTGGACAGAATAGGAAGGCTGAGTTTCAGATTAGCACTGGCCAGGCAGGCCTAGATCCCAGCAGGTAAGAACATACTGGAACAAGACTGTCCCACGCAAAAGTGAACGCAGGGAAGTTGCCAGTATCCTGGGATGCAGGATGCAACCACACCCAGCTGGCCCTGAGGAGGGTGGGCTGTATCCTAAGACAAGAGATCTCAAGCCTTGCAGGTGTTTGGCCTTCGGAGGTTCCTTCCAGCTGCAATGGGCAAGCGGCCTGCATAGCCGACTTCTAATTCCAGGAAGAGAAAAGTGAGCATAGGGTTTATCTGTCTTTGCCCTCCCCCAGCACACCAATGAAGGGAAAGCATCCATGTTTAAAATACTGAACACAAACACAAGCTCCCGGCCATGCCCACTAAGTCCTGAGGGAACTGGGCTCAGGTTGGGGAAGACAGAACTTCAGTAACCTAAGCTCTCCCTCCCATGGGGACATTACACAGAAGGACACGTGCAAACGCCAGGGTTTCTGCCCTCCTTTTCCAACTTTTCCACTCATCCCTGCCCAGCCTGGAAGTGCAGGCAACACCCCGACCTCCCCCACTTCGGGTTAGCTACTTCAAATCCTACTGACCCCCTCCCTTGAAGGAGCAGTCCCCAAAGGCCAGCCCCACATAACCAGCCCAAACCAGGCCAACTTCCTCCACTCCTGTTTCAGACTAGCTCAGCTGTCTCCCCGGGGAACCAGGGTTCTCATTTGCTCCATTATTAAATCATCAGGACCTGGTGACTCCCAGAAGGTAGATTCTGGAAAAGTTTTGGGGACTGTCAGGCTCTTTGACTAGTACAAAAACTGGGTCACTGCCCGGGCTTCCTGGGAGCTGGAAACGGTCGCAGTCAGCACCACACCGCAGGTCTGGGGCTCTACAACCCTCTGGAATGTAATCCCACTGTGGACAGTAGACACAACGTAGAAGCTGCTTTTGCTCAGACTCCTCACTTATGCCCGTAAGGCAGGGTTCAAAAGCCTGGTATCTCTGCCTCTGTTTCTCTTTCTCCTTTGCCTTTGGCCACACTTCCTGCTTGACTCCATTCAGGCAAGTTCATCACTTCTGGGGTGTCTGCCTACGTGACCCCTTCAGGCCTGGAGGGACAGATAAATCACAGCCCTAAACTTGCAGTCACCCTGGATTGTAGGAACAGCAAAGTCTCAGAGGAAAAATCTCACTCATAGGAGGGCAATTGTTCCTGACAGCAGGCCTCTACCCCTGAGCGGGGGAAACAGTCTTCTGAGAGGTGACCAGCTGTCCCTCAAGCTACAAGGGCTTCTTCACACCACCTTGCAGAGCCAGAACTTAGACAGGCATCAACTAGGCCAGGTGTCAGGCAGGACTGAAGAACTGTGCATGACTCTTGTCTCTTGCCCCAGCACTTTCTCTGTTTAAACCCAAAGCTAGTTTTGGTAACCCAAGGGTGGAGACGAGGTTCCAGGACCCCTTTGTCTGTCTTCCCCACACTGGTGACATGTGCTCCCCTGCTCCTCTCATCTCTTCTCTTTAGCTCTATACTGGGATATGTGGTTGAGCCCAGCCTTTGGAGGCTGCTAGAATTGGGGCTTTGATCTTACTGCTCTGCTCATAGTTAGGCCCTCTTGTGCCAGTTGCGTTGGACACAGGGAGAGACCGTAGCCACAGCCTCGCCTGTAAACCTCAGTCCCAGCCTGCCCTGCTCTAGCCTGCCCACTCCTTACTTCTTCCTCATCTGGAAGGAACCAGGACCACCCTGGTCAGGACTCCAAGAATCCCCAGACTCTGCCTGTTTTGGGGATCAGACCCAAAGGCCTGAGCTTACTCTGTCACTGCTCTGGAAAAACAGGGACACTTCTTTTCCCAAGGCCACAGTTGTTGGTGGCAGAAGGGCAGCCATGTGTATATATAGAAGATGGGGGACTGAATCAAGCTTCTCTTGAGTTCTGGTCAAGTCTGGTTTGGCTAGCTGCTACCAACTCACCTGCCACAAGCAGTGGCTTCCACGGGGCAACTCCAAAGTGGTTTCTTGGCTGGTTGGTACCAGCGACCAGATGAGGCCTGAGTCAGGCCCCTGAGGAGGAAGCTACAGTTGGATACATGTTCCTCATCCTTCCAGACTGCTCTGTTGCCTTCTTTGCATCCTTTGACATTGCAGGCTGCTATGTGGGAGACAATTCCTTTGCCAGGCATGAAGAACTGGTCACATTGTCTGCTTGTCAAGCTGGCAAAAGGTAAGGGGTGCAAGAGAAATTCTCAAGCCAGAAATGAATGGCGGCCTCACTTCTGCTCACACAATATTGGCTGGAACATAGTCACCTGGTCCCAGCTGTTGCAGGGGAAGCTGGGAAATGTAGTTCTGATATATGTCTGGAAGAAGCAGCAGAAACACAGCTGCCCTCCAGCTGCACAATTTGTGCCACATCTGCACCGGTAGAGTGATGTCATAGAAATTCAATGGGTTCATAACAGAGCCCACCACAGAGGGAGGCTCTCATCCCTGGGTCCCTGGTCTTCCCCCTTCATGTAATGTCTGTCATACCAGAGTGCAGCAGGATCTCATGGTGGCCAGTGGGGTCACAGCAACAGGGTTCCCTGAGAAAGGAGCAAGAGGCTCAACGGGTCCCACATCCATCTGGGTCATCTAGAGGGCCAATAGGGAAGGGACAGGATCCTGGACACCCACCTAGCTCACCTTCCACTTCTCCCCGGGGCCTGCCCTTCTAATGAACAGCTCCCATTGCAACATGTTAAGGACGGGGTAGGATGTTGGCTCAATGGGTCTCTGCTTCCTTGGTTATTTGAACTTGACAGCAAGCAGTGCTATGCCCAAGTTTCTGGTCCCCCGATGAATTTACAGAGCTGGATTTCCAATGCAAATTACCTGAGGGTTTTTTAAAAATAATATTCAAACTCAAGTTTGGACCAACACCTTTCCAGCACCCCAGCGTGGTGGGTGCAGAAGGTGTGGCAGGGAGCCCTAGGTGGGTAGAACTTTTAAAGGGGAAACGCCTTAATCAGGGGAGTTCAGGACATCTTGGGATTGGGTAAGGTGTACATAGGATAAGGTACTTTCTGAAACCATGTGTCAGTTTTTGGGTGCAAAAACCTAACAAAGAGCCATAAATTACTGACAAGGTATCTTCAAGGACAGGATGCCTCCCAAGAACATCTGGACCTCGTTAAATTTTATGGCCCTGCTCCCTGTCTTCTTAATTGGCCATTTTTAGGGTATTGGTTCAAATTTCTGCTGTGGCAGCACATTTCTGGATCTCAGTATATGGCTTAAGATGAAGCCCCTTCTTTAAAACGGAGTTTGCAAAGTCAGGTCCTCACAGCAGGAACTGGAGGATCACACAAGTCCCAGAGGTTAAATCTCTCCCCTCATGCAGACGAGCACAATGATGTTCAGAGATGGAAAGGGACACTCCCCAAATCTATAGAACACCAACCTGAAAATCCAAGCTCTAGAAGAACCTCTAATGCCATCAGAGATGTGTGTGAAGATCTACTGTAGAGGGTGCGGCTCATCACAACCCCAAACTGGAATGAATCTCGACATGGTACCTTGGAAGCCGGGGAAAGTTATTGACAGCACACCTGCACAGAAGACTAAACAGGGAAAGTTATTGACAGCACACCTGCACAGAAGACTAAACACTAATCCCACAGTTCTGAATGACTGCATACATGGAAAATGTCAAGGGAGGCCAGAATGACTGTGCAGACACTTAAGATCCAAGGGGAAATATAAACACATCTATGCATTTAACCAATGTCAGCCCGAAGGTACTTAGAGGAATAGTGTCTTCGTTACTGTTCTGACACCTTGACCAAGGCAGCCTTAAAAAAAAAAAGCATTAATTTGCAGCTTTAGAGGGTGACTTCATGATCATTGTGGTGGGGAGCATGGGGACAGGCAAGCAGGCAGAGCCTGGCACAGAGAGTGAGACAAGGCCTATGTAGACTTTTAAAATTTCAATGCCCTCCTGCCCCCACCCGTGCCCCACCTCCTCCAACAAAGTCACGCCTCCCAACCCTTCCTCAACAGTTCACCAACTGGGAACCAAATATTCAAATATAAGCCTATGGGAGTCATTCTCCTTCAAACCACCACAGATGGCATTGGCAGAGGGGCTTTCTCTTTTTATTTTTATCTGTTTTTTTTCTCTTTAACAATTACCTACATTTTTTTTCATAAGAAGAAAGAAAACATCCTGCCGATGAGTTAGTTACACTGTGTTGACCGTAGGATACAAGCATCAGCCAGGGCCGTACCATTTTGAAGAATCTCCATTTTTGGTTGAACGGTGGCAATTCTAGCGACTTCAGTAATTTGATTTCCAGAACTACGGTACCATGCGTCTCTAGGTCAGTGGTTCTCAACTTTCCCATGTTGTATTTTCTTGACAGGGTTTCTCTGTGTAACAGCCCTAGCTGTCCTGGAACTTGCTCTTGTAGACCAGGCTGCCCTCAAACTCACAGAGATCCACCTGCCTCTGCCTCCCAAGTGCTGGGATTAAAGGCGGGAGCCACCACCGCCTGGCGTGCTATGACAGCGACACCCAGTCATAAAGTTGTTTTCATTGTACTTCATAAGTGCGATTTCGCTACTGTTATGAATCATAATGTAAACACCTGATATGGAGCCCCTGTGAAAATGTTGTTCGACCTCCTCAAGGGGTAGTGACCCCCAAGTTGAGAGCTGCTGCTCCAGATCCCTGTCTTCCCTGCCCCACCTACCACAGGAATAGCAGACCAGGAAAGGTATGTATGGGCCACGTGATGTCCTATAATTAGGTGCTCGCTGGTTACTCCCTGTGACAGCTGACTGTCAGCCAAAACAAAATAAGCTCCAACCTTCTCCCCCTCCTCCCTCCTCTGAACTCTATCAGAAGGGACCCTCAAGCTACCAACTGGGTCTGATTGCTCCTCAGAGTGCCCAATTACTGCTGTCTGACTGCAGGCTAATGGCATTAATCTCTCCTAATTGATGTCTTACAAAAAGGGAAACCTGTCTCAAAGTTTCCCTCAAATCCCAAGTCCAAAAACTTTCACTGAGGTCTGACAATTATGAAGCCCCGCCTCCCATCTTCACCTTTTGGTGAGCCCTCTTTCTGTGTGCCTCCCCAAGACTCCTTCGTGATTCATGTCTAGAAGTGAGAGCAGAAATCCTGCCTGCTTTGAGACATCCAAGACATGTGTCCAGCAAAACCTCCAGAAAGAAAAAAAATCCATTTAAACAACAAGCATCTGTGTGTTTGGCCAGGGTGTTCATCTGCTGACCAGTCAGCCTCTGTGCTGGAGACGCCACTGCATGGAATTACGGCCATGTGAACTGCTCTGCTAACATGTGAGGGCAGAGCCCAGGTAGAGGAGAAAAGCAGTCACCCGATGTAGAGAGCCACGTGATGCCACGCCTTACAGGTGGCGCTGATTCCCGCCTTCCACCTTTTCAACGGTGAATACTCTCAGATGTGTAACAACTCCATATATGGCTAACGCTAAGATCTGGCTTGCTTCCGCGTTTCTGTCCCTATCTGCGTCTCCCACGTGGCTTGCTGGGGTTGGCTACCCAGAGGTTATTTAAACTGCAGGCTGGCTTTTCCCCGGGGCAAGAGGTTGTGAGAGGTAGCGAAAGGATGAGAAGATTATTTTAAGGGCCTGAATAAACTGCAGTTAAGAAGAGTCCGGTGTTGCGTTCTTCCTTGCTGGCGAGGCGGGCGCGACAACCTGAGTTGTCATTGCTCTCAGGCCTGAGTCCTGGACACATCTTCCTTTCCCACTGCTACTACTTACCTGGAGCTCACCAGGTTGAGGATCAGACAGGAGTCAACTGCTCTGAGAAGCAGCCTGCCCTGCCATTCAGTAAGAGCCCAACAGACTCACCACTCAGTGTAGAAGGAAGTTTCTGTCCGGCCTGGTACCACAGCCATTCAGTCCCAAAGAAACACATAGAGGCTTATATTAATTATAAACTGTTTGACTTATTAGCTCAAGCTTATTATTACCTAGCTCTTACAACTTAAATTACACCATGATTCTTGTCTATGTTTAGTCACGTGGCTTGGTACCTTTTATCAGCATTCTCACCTTGCTTCCTCTGCATCTGGATGGCAACTGACTCTGCCTTTCCTCTTCCCAGAATTCTCTTAGTCTGGTTACCCTGCCTATACTTCCTGCCTGGCTACTGACCAATCAGTGTTTTATTAAATCAATATGAATGACAAATCTTTGCAGTGTACAAAAGCATTATCCACAACAACTCAGTCTCCCTGTGGGCTCATGTCAACAACCAGAGTATTCCAGACATGAGCTCAGGCCTGAAGACCAAGGAGGTTCCAGGCAGGGGATAAAATATGGTCACCAAAATGAAGCTGAGCTCAAGAGGTAGAACTGAGAGCTGTCCTGAGAAGCTACAGGTAGAGAGGGGGGAGGGAGAAGTGGGAGGTGGAGTAAGAGGTGACAAAAAGGATCAGGGAAAAAGAAGATGCCCTCTTGACAGACCTGGCAGGGACATTTGGCTCCCTCATTTTGACTTTTGTTGTTGAAACCATGGGTCCCCAACAGTAGCATCCCCCCCCCAAAAAAAAAAAAACTTCACCTCTGGAGGAAAGTCTAAAGCCTGAGCCAGGGCTGGTATCTTAAAGGCTATTGATTGAAGGAGTTCCCACAACAGCCAGCCAGAGGTGAAAGAGATTTGTCAGACCAGCTTGCCAGAGAAGGAAGCCTGGAGTGATGGGTCACAGATAGTCCGGGCCACTCCTTGACCAGGACTGCTTAGCTATGAATGACTCCAGCCTTTACCTAAGCCCAAGCCTTATATCAGTCTCACAGGGATAGACCGCAGTGGGGGAGGCTCACTGGGCCTCCTTATCCTTTTTCTTAATGTGGCCCCATTGAATAAATTTCCTTTTCTGATTGTTTATTTGCTTTTGTTTTTCACTGTTGATTTGGCTATTTTAACTGGATTATTAAAGATAGATGGCTGGCTGAACCTGGTCTGTTCAGGGCACAGACTGTGACCCCAAGTCTAGTAAGACCTGGAGACAGCACAATCAGGTATTGTGCTTGTGAAAATCAGACCATCTGGGACGTCGTGTCTGTACGTGCTTATGCACATGGGTGCTCAGGTGTACCATGCCTCAGGAGTGGAGGGCAGAGGACAGCTTTCAGAGTTGGTCCTCAGATTTTCTCCTTGTTTGAGACATACCGTCATTTGTTCAGCCAATCCTTTACCCACTGAGCCATCTTCCCAGCTTCATGCCACCCTCTTCTAAGAAAAGCATGTAGGGCCAGGGAGATGGCTTGGTCAGGAGGGCATTTGCCACCCAAGCACAAGGACCCAAGTTCATACCCCCAGCATCCATGTAAAACCTGAGCACAGATTCAGCAGCGGTGGCACACACCTTTAATCCCAGCACTCGGGAGGCAGAGACAGGAGGATCTCTGTGAGTTCAAGGCAAGCCTGGTCTATAAGAGCTAGTTCCAGGACAGCTAGGGCTGTTACACAGAAAAACTCTGTTTTGGGAAAAAACAAAAGCAAAAACCTGAGCACAGCAACAGACATCTATTATCCAGTGTCAGGGTAGGGAGAAGTCAGGGGCTTGCCAGAGATAGGAAGGTTCTAGAATTTTACTGACAAGTCCATCTAATAGAGCCAGTGAGCTCTAGGTTCAGTGAGAGACCTTCAAAAATTAAAGGTGAACAACTGAGGAAATCATTAACATTGATTTCTGGCCTCTACACACACACACACACACACACACACACACACACGAACACATACACACCCAAACACTGCACACACAAGAAAAGCACAAAATGTTCAGATTCAAGTTAAATATGCAAATCAATATTTACTTAAACTGGGCAACCAAATCATGATAAACTGTACATTTTTAGCAATCAACCATTGACAGTGTGGAATTGAGGCAAATCCCACTTCACCCTGATGTCTTCTGGGCTTTGTCCCCTACGCTCTTTGGGCCACACCCTCCCAACCTGATATTCTCAGCTGAATAGAAAACAGGGCCAGGCTCTCCTCCAGACAGTTCATCAGAACCAGTTTCTGTCATCCAGCCTTCCAAGTGTCTTTCACCTTCAAAATGCATGGCCAATGACGTCATGGGAACTTTCGGAGCTGCTGTCAAATTTGGGGAACGCTCTGTCAAGGATCCTTTGTATGTGGGCTGTGAGATCTGAGGGCCCGGCAGATTTTCTTTGCTCTTTCTAATCCTCATTAATCTTCGGAATCGACAACGCTCATTAGCTATAGCTCTTGGGGCCCTAGAAGGAGCTTCAGAGAGCCCCAACCCTCAAGCATAAGCTTCCTTAAGCTTTGGAAAAGCCACCAGTGTCTGGAAGGTTCTCATGGGTTGGGAGGTGGTAGACACATGGGCTTCTGGGCAGGGAAGTGTCGGATAGGAGCAGAGAGGGAAAGCTGGGAGCCACGGGGAGCCGTGTTTAGCACGGGCTCTGGGAGATCACGGCAGGGAGAGAGATACAGACAAACAGGGACGGAGTGTGGCTTGTGCAGAGCTCTGAGAAGAAAGGAAATAATCCTGAGTGACTATGGTCGGGCCTGCTGCCTTCAGCTTTCTGTCTCCATGTCTCTTGGGACTGAGACCTGGGCACCCGCCTAGTATCTACCTGCTCCCCCTTACACAGAGCCGAAGCCTGAATACACCAGAAACAGTCACCCACCCGGCCCTGACGGTCCCACAGTGCCTCCTACCTCACCTTTCCATGGGGGGAGAACTGACAAGAGCAGTTTGATCACCCTGTGTGGGATCATCTCAGACAGCCTGTCCAGGGCTGGCCCTTCACATGGAGCCAGACCCTCTCATACTGATCATTATTCAAGATGATACTCCACAGACTTGCCTATAGACCATTATTATGGGGGTATTTTCTCAATGAAGAGTCTATTCTCTTTTCCCAGGTACATTTAGGTTTGTGTCAACAAAAACCAACCAGCCCAGGTGTGAAGACTCTGACAGGTAGGTGTCCCGACAGGGCCAAGGAGCTCTCAAGAATAACAAACACGTTCCCTCAAGTACCTTTGGCTCCAAAGCCAGGGCTATCTGCAAGGTGAACACTGGGACAGCCTTTGGACCAAGAGCTGGCGTCCTGGGTGTGCTTAGAATTCAAGAGCACAGACTACCAGGAGATGAGGAGCAGAGAGGACAAGCAGCCAAGGATGAGGAAGGATGAGTTGGCTGAGGCTGGGCGAGCACTGGGAGAGCATTCTGTACTGGAGAGAAATGCGCTGCCTGTGGCTGCAGCTGGCCTGGAGGCTTGCCACCCTGCTCCGAGAGCTGCAACAGCCATCAGCACCACCATAACCCGCAGGGTGAAAAAATGGCAGTGCGGACGCTGCTGGGTGGCTGTCGGAACATAGCATCCCAGCAAGCTGGATGGAGGCTAGCCCTGAGCCCCCAGAAGTTCTCTTGAAGGTTCCCCATCATTTAAAATGGCAACAGCATATAAACTCCCTTTCCAGAAGTCCTGGGATGGGGCTTGAGCCTTGTGCCCTGACCTGCTTTGCCTGGAGTCCTACTCTGTGGTATGTGGGTCTCCTGCCTTGGGTCTGGACCCCTACATCCTGTGTCTAATACTAAGTAGTTTGAGGAGGTCTGAGGAGGGACAGAGGGGAATAACACTCGCATGTTAGAATCAGTGGAGAAAGAGACTGGGGGCAGGGAGTAGAGACAGCCAGTGATGTGTTGGGCACAGATAGGGAAGAAGGTGTCGGGGGACCTCCAGCTCAACGATGCTGGGGCATGGGCTTGGCATTGAGAAGGCCAAGTGGGCAGCGGGGTGGGGCAGAAAGTGATTGGCAAGAATTGGGAGTCAGATTTCAGGGTAGGGGCCTGAAAGATCAGAGGAACAGGGGAGCAGCTGCCAGTTGCCTCCTATACCTTTGGGTCCTTCCTCTAATAGGGTCAAGATCCTGTCTCAGACCCCCCTTGCTACTTCCTGTCTCCTCTGTCCACAGTCCTTCACACCTCTATGGTTAATTTAGTTAAGCTAATTAAATAGTTAATAGTCAATTTGGTTAAGCTTTATTAGTCAGAACACAATCAAAATATCACACAACAGCAAGAGGCTAAGGAGCAGGTGCCAATAGCAGAGCGAGTTCGACTTCTGGTGTGGGGCAGGCACCGCTCCTGCGACAATCCTCCAGGCCCTGATCAGCCAGCCTCTGCGTCGTTTCTCAGAACACACAGCGCAGGGCACAAGCCTATCCCTCATCTCCTTTCCTCCTTTGTCGACTTCTCCGCGCCTCTGTGCTTCTAGAACACCATCCTTCCTCTCACTGCAGAATCCCGCTCCTATGATTAGACGAGACCCTCACAACCACCTGGCAATCAACACCTTCATCTTACAGTCAAAAGAATCTAGGACTGGGGATGTAACTCAGTTGGTAGAGTGCTGGCTAGCATGTATGAGACCCTGGCCCCACCCCCAGTGTTGAATAAATACAACTGGGATTGGTGATGCATACCTGTACCCCAGGGATATCAGAAGTTCAAGGTCACTCTGAGCTACATACCCAGTTTGAGAACAGCTGAGACACACAAAGCGTTCTCAAAAAGATTAAGTCAACTAAGAGGCAGAGACGCGGGAGAGATGTTCACAAGGTCACATAGTAAGACGAGGACAAGGTATGCCAGGCCATCGGTGTCTGGATTCTACTGCATATAGCTAACTCAGCAGCTCAAGAGGGCTCCCAGGCTCCCAGAGTTTCAACCAAGCCTGCAGACAGCAGCAAAGGCTCTGCCCGGCACGGGTACACCAGATTCCAGACCATTGCTTTGGATCAGATCTAGTCATGAGTCTCTTGCCGGAGGTCCAGCAAGGACCATGTCTCACAGGGCCCGTGGAGCAGCAGGAAAGTCAGCCCACACAGCTATGAACCAGATTCTCGTCTGCTAGGTTCCATCAAACCATAAGGTCAAGCTCAGGGGAAGGAGGCTGGGAGACAAGTCACATGGCACGAGGGAAGGAAAAGAGAGAATTAATTTCTATCTATTTGGTTTCAATAGTGAGCCCCGCCGAACATGAGTGGTAAAACTGTGCCCGGGGAAGTGATTTTACTCGGGAGTTATGTGTGTAGCCCAGCTGCCAGCCGTCTATCAGAGAGATACATTCTCAAATATGCAAGGGCTCAGAAAGCTCCGCTCGCTCTAAGCCTCCGGTAGAATCTACCTGAAGACTTAATCCAACCGACCAGAAGATAATTCAAAGAACTCACAACAGCCAAGTCTACAGGGTGCTGAGCCTGGCTGCCCAGAATAATATTAAGAATGAAGCCGAGCCAAATATTGTCATAATGGTTACAAAATAGGATACAATTTGTGTGGGTCTTGAAAGAAAAGCTGTACAATGTAAAATAAAGGTTTGAAGATCCTCGACTGAAAGGTAAATCCCAATGATAAAAGGAGAGGCTGGGTAGAGAAAGGCAGTAGTAGGCTGTTAGTTGTCTCTGCTTCGTGGTGGGTGACAGATGGGGGAGGGGGAAGCTGGTTAACTGAGGGTCAATGAGATGGCTCAGTGGACAAAGGTGCTTGCCACCAAGCCTGATGGCTTGAGTTCAATCCCTGGTCCCCACATGGTAGTTTGTAGGAAACTCTCACAACTTATCCTGTGACCCCTGGCCTCATGCCAGACCATGTAACCCCCACCTTCCCACAAACAATAAATAAATTTAATAAAAACGCTTTAAAAGTCAGCAAATTGAGAAGCACAAACTATCCACATCATTTAAAAGAACAGAAATGAAATTTAAACCAGAGTGTGTGTCAACACAGCATCAAAACACGGTGGGATCAAAGCCATAAAACATAAAATGACAGTGGGTGTCACAAAAATAGGACATACAGAAATGATTATCACCAACAGAAAATAGCTATTGTAAGATAAATAAGGCTAGTAAAGGGCTCTCTCACTGAGAGGTGGAGCAATGGCTACTCTACAAGAAATACCCAGGGAGATGGGCATCTCCGTCACTGTTCTGTGGCTGTGAAGAGACACCATGACCAAGGCAACACTTATAAAAGAAAGCATTTAATTGGGGGCTTGCTTGCAGTTTCCGGGGGTTAGTTCATGATCATCATGGCAGGGAGCACAGTGGCATGCAGGCAGCAGTCAGAAAGAGACACACAGGGCCTGGCAGGGACTTTTGAAACCTCAAAGACTCCTCCCAGTGACACATCTCCTTCAACAAGGCCAGACCTCCCAACCCTTTCTAAACAGCTCAATACCTGGTGACCAAGCACACAAACATATGAGCCTCTGAGCTAATTCTCATTCGATCCACCATAACAGGTGTGCAACAAGCACTTCAAAACATCAGGGCTGGGGAGATGGCTCTCAGCGAAGGGCTAGCAGGGCAAGCTTGAGGACCTATGTTAAAAACCCCAGCACCCACGTAAGAAAAGCCAGGCATATGGCAAGTTTCTGTAACTCGGTGCTTGGGGATGGAGACAGGCATTGGGTACTGAGTCCGTGAGGTCCAGGTTAAGAGGGAGCTCAGAGGGAGCCCGAGTTGATGAAGAATGTCCTTCTGTACACTGCAAATATGTGTTGCTTCTTTGGGTTGATGAATAGAGCTGTTTTGGCCAACAGCCAGGAAAAGTGGATCGAGATGGGAAGTCCAAAAAAAGATACAAAGAGAGAGAAGGCAGAGTGAAGGAGACACCATGTAGCCCCTGGGGAAGCAAGATGTGAGGTAACAAGCCATGAGCCTCATGTTAAAATACGAACTAATAGAAATGGATTAATTTATAGTTAGAGCTAGCTAGTAAGAAGCCCACGTCATTGGCCAAGCAATGGTAACTGATATTTAGCCTCTGAGTGATTATTTCATAAGTGTCTACGGGAACCCAGTAGGCAGAGGGAAACTGACCGAGGGGGACCAGTGTTTGAGAGAACACTTCTAGCTACACCGTGTCCCAAAAACTAAGCTGCAGAGACTAGAGAGATGGTTAAGAGCACATGTTGCTCTTACAGGGAACCCAGGTTCAATTCCCAGCATCCACGCAGTGGCTCACAATCATCCTTAACTCCAGTTCCAGTTAGAGGGGTTTCAGCACCTCCTTCCGACCTCTGCAAGCACCGAGCACTCAGGTGATGAGCACACACACACTTGCAGGGAAAACACTCACACATGCGATAAAATGAATAAATCTAGCAAAAACAAATGAATAAGGTACAGAAGTGATTGAGGATAACACGGGGCATCAATTTCTGGCACTCCCGAGTGAGTGCACCTGTACACACCTATCGCACCTGCACACACACATATATAATACACACACACACACACAGAGTGGAGGGCAACACCTAAGAAGGGCAGAGTTCAGTAAGAGAAGATGAGATCAAAGGAAAAACCAAGAGAAAATTTTGGTACTGGGGTTGGTGCCCAGGGCTTCAATGTGTTAAATACTCCACCACAAAACTGGGTCCCTAGCCCTCATTGTGTTTTTTGTTCTAAGACAGGATCTCATTAAGTTGCCAGCTGGCCTAGAACTGACTTTGTATCCCAGCCAGGCCTTGATCTCGTAATCCTGCTTCCTCAGGGATTTCAGCTGGGATTACAAGCCTTCTCCACCAAGCCCAGTAACAAAAGAAATCTAGTGGGATAGATGAGGTCATTTTTAAATGATTAGCAATGTAATCACCGTAAAGATAAAACAGTCTTTAATCAATATGAACCAATTACACACCATTCAAATATATGAAGTAGAAATGGCAGGAAATGCAAACAAAATCCAACTGAAATAAACTGTCTGTGGGAACTTGAAAAGACTCCCTTGGCCAGCTACATAACTAGAAAAGATTATTTGAGGAGATGAACAACACCTCTGATAAAATACATGTTAGGCAACCAAGCAACTCTTTGCTATTCAATAATAAAATATGGATATATTATTATTATTATTATTATTATTATTATTATTATTATTATTGATGTGTATGTGTCTCTGTGTATGTACCTGTGGGTGTAGTACCCAAGGAGGCCAGAAGAGGGCATTGGATTCCCCTGGATCTGTAGTTAAAAGTAACTGTGAACTGCCCAATGTGAGTGCTAGACACTGAACTTGGGTCCTCTGCAAGAACAGCAAGGACTCTTAGCAACTGAGTCATCATCTCTTCAGGCTCCTGTCTTTGTCTTTTTTAAACGTTTAGCTGCTAATTGTAGCAAGCTGTACGTCCAAAGCAAAGCCCAGTCAATTTCTGAAGTAGCTCCCACACTCTGCACATGCTGACTGAGGTGGTGTAGCGGCAGATGATGGGCAGGTACTGTAGCGGGTTGGCCTCTGAGAAAACAGCCATCATCTTCATCAGAGTAACTGCAACTACTTCCAGGAGCGCGGGCTGGACTGGAGAGAAGATGCAGAGGTTAACACTGTGCACTGCTCTTGCAAAGGACCTGAGTTTCCCTCCAGCACCCATGCCCAGCAGCTCATGAAAGCCTGCTACTGCAGGTCCAGGGGATCCAAGCACCTTCAGGGGTACCATGTGTTCATACCCGCCCACAGACATGAGTGCGCACACACTCACTTGCTCATACCCACACACAGACATGTGTGTACTCACACTTATGTGCTCATACCTGCACACAGACATGTGTGCACACACACTCATGTACTCATACCCACACACAGACATGCGTGCACACACATAATTTCATCAAACAAAAAGACTGGGCCTGTTGTCTGTTCATATTCCCTCCTAGAGAGAGGACGAGGGGCCCAGCTAGTTGTAGTAATTCTGCCCTAGACTGAGTGACCTCACGGTCTCAGAGATATCAGATGACAGAGTGTGGAAGATTAACTAAAGTGAGGACTCCATTGATGAAGCTATGGGGATGTTGTCATCCATCCTGGGGTGAGACTTTCTGGTGGTGAAGCTGCTTTGGGGTCACCCATACTTTTGTAAGTAACCCTTTATTCATGCTTTGTCAGCGTGCCTGATAAACCCACTGACAGACTTCCTGCTTTACTTTGTCATTGGTGCCCCAGGGAAAGAGTTCCCCTAACAGCAGAGAGTGGGTGGGCAGGCTAAAAACTTTCCCACCAGTTATCTTAACTGCACATGGAGGGACATGGAAGGGTGGGTAGGAAAAGTCCCCGAGGGGAGGTTAAATCCTGCTGATACCAGTAGATAGTAATAGATTTCAGAAGTCTGCAGTAACGGAAAAGCTAATCAATGCAACAGATGAAAGCCACAGACATGAAAGCGGTTTCAGAACCCTAGCCAGCATCAAAGCAGGGGGAACACGCGCTCACACATTGAGTGTGCCCAGCATGTGCAACCCATCTGTGGATTTCAGTGCCATGGGGAAACATGAATCCTTGAATGAGTTTGGCCATGACAATGGACCGGGCTCTTTGAGACACAGTAGACTGGAAACCGCTGGTAGAAGTGGGCTTTCTTCTAACCCATTCTCAGTGTGGAACAGGAAGTGCATCTCTAAACAGGCCATGGGGCTTCAGGGATTCACCCCACAGCCCAGGATAGCCATCATGTTCTTCTATCACTTATACGAAATCTGTGTGTGACCCTGCAATCTTGAAGTTATAGGTTGGACCTTTTAGATTTCATGTGTGGCCCTAGGCAAGAAATTGTTGCCCAGAAAATCCAAAAGTTTGGATACCCATGTGGAATTATAGAGGGATGAACTAGACATACAATCAGAAATTTGCACATGATAAACAAACAAAATAGGAGGAGGAATGGGGAGCAAATTTCTGCAGAAATCAGGGTGGCTTTATTTTGGCAGAAAATGGGAGAATTTTAGTCAGCGAAGTGCTTGCTCTGCCGGCACAAGGAGTCGAGTTCCAGTTTTAGACTCCCAGTATAGACTCAAACAGTCGAAAAACCAGTCATGACAACATGCTCTTATAAGCCTTGTCCTGGGATGGGAGGAGCCAGACAGACTCATGGAGCTTCTCTGGCCAGCCAGGCTAGTCAATCAGTGAGCTCCACGCTCAGCAAGAGACCCTATCTCAAAAAATAAGAAGAGCATTTGAGGAAGACACTCGGTATTGACCTCTGACCTCCACACAGGCACAGACATGAATCTGAACACACATGTGCACATACAAACATATAAAGGCACGCACAATCACACTACTCAAATACAGTCATCGCTAACATTCATGTCGATATTTTTCTTTTCTCTCGATGCCAGTAAATGGGCTCTTGGCTGGTGCCCGCTTTCCATTTCCCCACAGTGGGGCACTGTGGGGGGCAGTCTTTCCCCTTTAATAGCTGCGGAATTGCCTCATTCTGCATCATTGTATTATATTCTGCTCCGTTTTAAAGATCTATACCAATAGGTACCCCCGGCCTCCTATTCATGGGTCTTTGATCTATGAAGCAAACCTGGCTCCACGGGAGCCCTGCTGTGTGCTCTCTTGTTAACTTGTGTGACCGCTTCCATCAATACACTCCCGGGACTGAGATGATCGGGATAAAAGGGACGCTCATTTCACATCCAATACCTGTCACCGAGCTGCCTTCCTGCCAAGGCAAGTCCATTAGCACCAGCGTCGTCGGTGCACCAGGGTGCCTGGCTCTCCAGGAGCTCTGTGGGCTTGCCAATCCTCTCCAACTTTATCTACCAGCTAAGTGAGCTCACCCTCTCTGGGCCCTAGCATTTCCTTGGTTAGGAGGGAAATTAAATATCCATTCACATGCCTGCTGCCCGTGCACATCATGCCCTGTGGCTTGGCCCCCTCAGGGCTTAACACATGAATCTTTGTGCTGGAAGGGAGCTTTGCACGTCAGCGCGGCTGCATCTCAGCACCGTGAATAGCAGTGTGTGTAATGTGCATCCTTCTTGGTCATGTGTGTGGCGAGAACCTGCTGTTCAGCTTTGTTCCTGATTTTCCCTTTGTGTGTTTGTGGGGGGGGGGCGGGTGCATGCACTCATGCATGTGCAGGTGTGCAAGCGCATATGTGTGGAGGCCAGAGGTCAACACGAGGCATCTTGGCCAATCACTCTCATCTTATTTTTTGAGACAGAATCTCTCACTGAGACCAGGGTAATCGTGGATCCTCTGCTCACACTTTGGGGCAGTCACACACGCACATTCTGATACACAGCTAACTCCAAGCCCATGAGGGTTCCAGGACAAACCAGCATTTATCCAATGTTTCCAATGTTGTAAACATGTCACATTCTTCAATTCATTCCATCGCCATGGCCCCCCCTGTGCTGAGAGTGTAATGGTTTACGAGGAAACCGAGAGCAGATCCATTTAGGACTTGCCTAGGATCGTGAGGTTTGTTCCTAAGTGATGGAGCTGCGGAGCTCTGCCTCCTTCCAGAGCTCCAATAAATGTTCAACGCGCCGAAGAATAAATCCAGTAAACTATGTGAAAGACCTTTAAAGAGAAAATTATAATGCTTTACTGAAGGACGTAAAAAGAAAACCAAATTGGGAAGGGGGGGGGGTTGGAATGTGCTTATAGACAGGAAGAACTGACATCCTAAAAATGTCAAGCTCTAAACACAATGCCATTACAGCTTCCCAGAGTCCCAGGAGAGGCTCCTGGGGTGTGATAGGCTGGTCCAATGCTCTCCTGGAAAATCACTTTGAAGGACAAAGGTGATTTATGAGAGCACCTCAGTCACGGAGTTCACACTGTTGGCTCAGTGCAAAGTGAAGAGGCTGTGGAGCAGAGGCTGCTATAGGTGGGAACTCAGTCTGAGGCGGAAGAAGCGCCAAAGGCGACAAGAGGCATAGCACTAAGAAGCCAACCCTGTAGAGGGCAAAAGGACCTCTGGTCTCTACACACATACACTTCTGCACACACATCTGCCCACAGACACATACAAATATATGTGTGTGTGCATATATGTATACACGCACATAAAGCTACAATAGAAATCTTGCTATAAAATGATGAAAAATAAAATGTTTTTATAAATTAGAAAACAGTGTGTACTGTTTATGGCCTTGAAGTAGGAATTTCTTACTCAAACAGAAATGCATAAAACATCAACAGGCCTGGATGTAACACACTGACTGTACACACAGGGCAGGACATGTGGCACATCCACATGCCCAGATGTAACACACTGACTGCACACGCAGGGCAGGACTCATGGCTTCCTGGTGGTAGAGCACTTGTCTAGCATGTGTGAGGCCCCAAGTTCTAGCCCCAGCACCAACAAAAAGGAAAGAACAAAAGCAAGACATGGTGAAAGAAGATATTTGTGTTCATATACTCAATAAAGGGCCAGCGAGATGGCTCAGCAGGTAAAGGGGCTTGTTGTTAAGTCTGATGATCCGAGTTCAATTCCTGGAACCCACATGGTGGAAGGAGAGAATAAATTCCCCAAATCTGTCCTCTGACCTCCACACAGGCACTGTGGTGTCTGGCAGGTACTTAAACATGCACACACATGCGTACACATACACACACACACACACAATTTTTATATATAATTTTTAAATTCAAGAATTTCTATCCAATATGTAAGGAATTCCTACGGCGTATATGAGAATGACAACCTTTTGCAAGGGAAAACTGTGGAGAGAGAAACAGCAGCAAGTTCTCACGGTAGAGATGCTCACTCCCCTGGAGACCAACCCGACAATCACATTGTCACCAACGCAAATGCCAGAGAGGGGACCGAGTCGTATCCAGCTTTCCCTTTTCTCCCTCCCCCTCCCCCCGTCTCTTTCTATCCGTGGACGCTGCAGTTCCTCCTGTGAGTCCATCTGCTTGTGTGGTCCCAGGTGAGAGGTACAGTGTGGAGCGGCTGTGTACACAGAGGGATATTTGGTTTGGTGAGCTCACTTCTGGGAGATGCTACTACTTCAGGGATGGTCATAGTCCATGTTTTTCATTTCTCTAAACTAAGGAGCACGTGCTCCACAGCCTGCACGGAGTGTCCCGTGTGGCAGGTGGCGTGTTATTTCTGGGAGTCGGAGTCGGGGGTCTGGAGACTAGTGCTAGGGTCACAGATGAGTATAGTGGATCTGCTGCTCAGTGGTGGGGCTCCCCTCGAGTCCCCTGGGGCCTAGATACCACAAAATGGAGCAGGCGTGCCTCTATTTGTGCTGAGGCACCCTCTTTCCTGTCCTTGGCAACCAATGCTCCCAGTCTGAGGGCCTTCAGCCCTCTGCATCCAGACCCTTGGCCCCTTTCTTCCCAGAAAGCTGGTCCTAAACCAACGTATACTTCTGCTTGCAGAAAGAAACGTGTGGGACCGCACACACTTTGCTCAGCTTGGAGGCTCAGCATCATGCATCCATAGGTCGGGCCTCTGGTCCCAGTGAAGATGGAGATGCTGTGGGGAAAGGGAAGAGAGGAGATGCACTCACTGGGGCTGGCAGGCTCCGCACTGCAGGCAGTGTACACATGCACAGGAAAGAAGGATCAGGCTGCTGCAGAACTGAGAGGATAAAGGGTAAACCCGGCGCCCCACGGTGATAGTCTCACAGAAGCTCCCCCAGTCTGGGGGGAGCAGGTGTCAGGCCGCCTTCTCAGCCCATCTGCCTCCATTTCCACCAGGGAGGTCTGGAGCCCAAGACACGAGCTCACAGGCGTTCTCCACCCTCCACTTTCTACACGATATCCTGTGCTCTTAACTTTCCCATATTTTTTTCTCTTAAAAATGTCAAGTGGAGCTTCTCTAGAAGCGTTTAGTAGAAACAGCAGAGAGGAGGAGGTAATTTTGCCTCCTGTAAGGGGGACATGATGCTAGACAGAGTGAACAGACCCTCTAGAGCCAGCTCTGCTCTCTGTCCTGAAAAGTAAGGCAGGAGCTCACCTCTGGAAGCCATACTGGGGGACCCCAGCTCCAGCATGGACCTAGCCTCAGCTGCACCATTGGCCAGAAGCTTCAATTGTTTGGGAAAAAAAATAAAGAAAATGGAAGGCTCTTAGGTTTAGCAGAGGTGGTGACATCTCTTAGCTTCCTAGGTCACAGGCACTGTAATGTCACCAGAGTTGATGACAGGCTCTGAAAGGGCTTCAGGTAAGGTGAACAGTAGGGAGAGAACGTGTCCACTGATGACGTCAAACAATAGTGCCCTGTGCTCTCAAAGGGTAACTCCTCCTACAGAAGTGATTCTCAACCCGTGGGTCGTGACCCCCTGGCAAACTGTTATCTCCAATATATATTTACATTATGGTTCATAAGAGTAGCAAAATTATACTTAAGAAGTAGTAATGAAAATAATTTTATGGTTGGAGTTACCACAACATGAGGAACTGTATGAAAGGGTCACAGCACTAGGGAGGTTGAGAACCTCTGCGTACAGAGTGCCAGGCAGCAGCCACTTAAGTTGAACCCATCTACTGACTGGCCAGGATTCAGCACCCATTCTGTCTCATTGGCCTTGGAGGCTGTTCTTAGCCACCGAGCCTGGGTAACACGGGCATTCACACTGACATGTCTGCCCTCAGAGGATCAAGGTCTGGTGGGAGACACCGGACACAGGCAGAGACAGCTGATCCAGATGGATAAGCTGTGTGGTGAGGTGAGTGGGTTTGCACTTCAGCACTGAAGCGAGTGAAGGCTTGAGTCTGCCAGCACAGGACTCACCAGACCCCAGCACTCTGGGCTACTTCCACTCCTGAACGACCCTCTGACTTCCCGTCTCTACAATGGGATTGCATTGGGATGGTGGGGAATGGGCTCATTCATGCAGTTAAGTATCTGGCCCAATGCCTGGTGCAGAGCAGGTGCTGACTAAGCATCAGCTCTTGTTTATGAATCTAGTGAGCAGGTGTTTGGTGAGCACCTGCTGGGGGCCTGGCCCTATTTGAGAACCTGAGAATTCAGTACTGGGGGAAGCCAGGTTCTGTGTCCTTGTCTAATCGTGAACAGAAGCCAGTTCTGAGTGGAGGGTGGGCCTGTCAGGGGTCTCTCTGAGCAGGTTGCAGGTCAGCTGAGAGGGGCAATAATTAGACAATTACTGTGTGGACAGGCAGTTGGGCCACCTCTTTACTCTGAGTCTCCCTCAACCTCAGACTCAAGGAGCCATGACAGATCCCCCAAGGAAAGAAAACATCGTAACCTTAGCAGTGATATTCACATGTGTGTTACAACTGCTAGGATATCACGTGAGCTGAACTTTGACCTTGTGGTCCTGGTGAACCATTGGGGTTGGAATTCATCCTCCTTCCCTTTTGCAACTAGAAAATGAATAAGCTTAAGAAACAGTGGCTCCTGGACATGGGATCATGGCGGTACAGGAACGTGATGTCAGAGGACACCGGGTGAGCTGAGTCACTAGCTTCCAGGCTGCAGCAGGAACTGCAAGAGATCCACACAGGAAGAGGGAAAGCATGAGGTCAGAGAAGGCCCCAGAGCCGGAATGCTGAGTACGGACAATAGAGAGAACAGAGAAAGGGACCACAAGGAATGCCAGAAGGGTCCTGTTGAGAAACTGGCAGAGGAACTCCTGCACGTAAAGGGAAAGAAAGTACCTCAGTCCAGGGAAAGAACTACCAGAAGAGAGGACACAGGGGGATTCCAGAAGCGTCTTCAGAGCTAGGAACTTGAGTGGCAGGATAGCCTAATCAAGGAGGCATGACATTGTGAGACACGGGCAACACTAACAATCAGTAAATATGCCCTTGAATCTCAGGGCATATAAAAGCTCTGCAGTAAACTCCAAAATTATCCAAATGACCCAGAACCACCTAACTGCTTTTCAAAGCAAAATCCAACCCATTTAAAGAAAAGTAACACAATTCAGTAGGCAAAAACACACAGCCGTAATTGTCCAGTATCTAATAAAAATTGCTAGGTGTGCAAAGAAAGATGAAAATATGATTACAACCAGAAAAAAGCAATAGAAATGGATTCAAGAATGTAAAGGATGTTGGAGGCACCCTTGGAAAAGAAATCCACTCCAAAGTTTGGAAGGAATGGGGACTGAGAAATTTATGTTGGCTAAGTAATTCAGACCTCCACTGAACACTAATAGCAGAAAAATGTATTTTAACAAATTGCAGTAGAATTAACAGCAGATCTGATCCTGTGAGGAAAAATAGACTTCACAAACCACTGGGAACCAGAGTCTACAAAGGGCACAAAAAGGGGGAAAGTGAGCGAACAGATAGGGTATTTGAATGCATAACTTACCAGTCAGAATATGTGCCCGAGCTTCACTCTGTGCTGTGATAAACAGCATGACCCAAAGCTACACAGGAAGGGAAAGCTCTTTCTTTTCATCTTCCAGGTCATAGTTCATCACTGAGGGAGGTAAGTGTAACATGAGGGCGGACCTGTGGGGGTTTCTGTCCTGCCTGATTCCTCCCCTCCACCATTTTACTCCCAGAGAAAATCACGCAGAGAGTCTGCATAAGTTATAAAACTGATTGATCCATTAGCTCAGGCTACTTATTAGCTCTTGTAGCTTATATTAACCCATTGTTCTTTTCTATGTTAGCCACATGGCTCGATACCTTTTTCAGCGGGGCAGGTCACATCCTGCTTCTTCCATGGTCTGGGAAGGACTGGGGTAAGAGCTTCCTTCTTCCCAGAATTCTCCTGTTCTCATCGCCCCACCTCTACTTCCTGTCTGGTTGACCCACCTCTACTTCCTGACTGGCCAATCAGCATTTATTTAAAACATGATTGACAGAATACAGACAATTCTCCCACAGGAATGTGAAGTAGACACTACGGAGGTATGCTGATGTCTGGCCTGCTCTCCGGCGCTTTTCCTTACTCCTCCGCAGCCAGCTTTCCTTCTTTTTAAATAACATAAATTCTTTATTGATTCTTTGGGAATTTCACATCATGTACCCTAAGTCTGCTCACCTCCCAGCCACCCATATCTTTCCCTCACCCCTGCAGCACCCGCCAAAAGGAAATTCAAAAAAATCAAATGAAAGCAAAGCAAAGCCACCAAACAAACAAAAATAAGAACAAAACAAAAAACAGAAAACCTCTTTGCTTCTCTATCTTTCTCACCTCTCCAACACCTCTTTATTTGTCCTGGCTGCATTGGGAGCACTATGTTACACTGTATACTCTTCTGTCCAATCAGCTTTGCTAGCAAATGTTCCTTGCAATGAGTTACTGGTCTGGTTCAAGGCCTCTGGTTTCTGGTCCACCATCCTCACTGGATCCTCGCTGAAACTCCTCTGAAATATTCTGTGACTGCTCCGAGTCATGGAGACCCTTCAGGTCTCCTCCCACGGTGCCAGTTCCTTTGTGAGCTCCAGCAGGTCCTAGATGGGGCAGATATTAGGGTGGACCAATCCAAGCCTGGCTGTGGGCCTGGGTGGTAATTGATCTGATCAGTTCAGGCCACTGGGACCACCAGGGTCACCTGCCTCAGGCGAGGGGTTGGAGTCAGCTCCCCTACACCCATGTCATCAGGGTCAGTTCTCCCTCACCTGTGGTGAGAGATGGGGCCAGCTCTCCAGATGCAGAGGCCAGTTCTCCTATGAGGGTCAGGAGCCAGCTCTCTTGCTGTGGTGTCCAGCAAGAAGCAGGGCCAGCTTTTCCAGGGCCAACAAAGAGTGAGCTGGTTCAGGATGGCCCTCTGATTTCATCAGGCATGTTTCCTCTGGCCCTCTGAGATGACACAGGCCACTGACACCAGCACAGACCTCAGCTGCTGCGGGACCATGGATTAGACATGGCCCTCAAAAGCAGCTCAGGCACAAATGACATCCCATCTGTGGGTGGAAGCATTGCCACTCAGATCATGATGGTTCTGGAAGCAACATGCCCCCCATGGCACCACAGGTTGAGGCCCCAACACTGGGCTTATGTGTGACCTTTGGTGGTAACATGGCCTCAGACTTCAACACAGACCCCAGCCACTGTAGGATCAATGAACGCAGACATGGTCCTCATTAGCAGCTGAGTCCTGATGTCATCATTGCCCCAGATGGGAGTACCACTCAGATGGCCATGGCCCTAGTTGCAGTGTGGCCCTCAGACACCAACATGGCCCTAGACTTTGGGCATCTGCATGGCCTTTGTTGGTAACAGGAGCCTTGGATACCAATGCAGACCCTGACTGCAGAGGGTCACAGACCTAGGCATGACCCTCAGCTGCAGCTCTGACCTGGACGTCACCATGGCATTGGATAGCAGCACAAGCCACTCAGATCTGCATGGCCCTGGCTGCAGCATAGCCCTCGGACACCAACATGGACTCAGGTGGCTTACCTGACCCGGGGCATCTACAGGGTAGCAACAGGAACCATGGATGTCAACCCAGATCCTGGCTACTATAAGGCCACAGACCCAGACATGCATGGCCTTGGTGGCAGCTTGGACCCAGATGACACTTTGGCCCTGGGTGACATCACAGGTCACCCAGATCTGTATGGTCCTGGCTGCATCATGGGCCCTCAGTTAGCCAGCTTTCTTATACAGCTTAGGATCAGCTGCCCAAGGAATGACATCACTCACAGTGGGCTGAGTCCTTCTGCATCAGTTAAGGTCAAGACAATCCCCCCAGACCAATCCCATCTAGACAATCTCTAGTTGAGGTCTCTGATGACTCTACATTGTGTCCGGTTGATAATTAAAGATAACAAGGGCAATATATAATGACAAACATATATTCAAAATCTACTGAATGGCATTAGGCACCGGGGAAATAGAACTAAAGCCACAGTAAGATGGTATCATAAAAATACAAGAATGGCTAAAATTGAAGAGCTTAACAGTAAAGGAGGGGAGGGCTGCTGATCCCCTGGAACTCCCTCCCAAAGTGCGGTGGGAGCACAAACTGACATGGAGACTTTCCAACTCTGTTTAGCTGCATCTTAGGACATTAAATGCATTCACAATCCGATCCATCCATCCCTCCACTGGGTGTTTATTTACTAGTGAGAGAAAAAATAACCCATATCTTTCCACCTAAAGACATGTGTGAAAATATCTGTCACCCCTTTATGCATGTGAGCCAAGCACTACAGAAAGTGTTCGTCAATTATTGAAGAGACAAAATACAGCACCTCCACACACCGGAACACTACACAGTGATGAAAACGTTACGAGCAACTGACATGTAGCAGTGCGGGTGTAGCTTTAAGGTGTTATACCAATTTCCGAAAAAAAGCCGAGAATGAAAATTGTCCAAATTCATCTATGTAAACTTTCAAAATGGCAAAAATAAAGTTACCGAGGCCAGACAAAGGTGGAGGGAAGGATTTGAGTGCACAGAGACTGGAGGGAATATCTTGGGGTTAATGAAATGTCTGCACTGTGGCTGCAGGAGAGAACAAACACCTGTGGGCACCTGTCAACACGCATCAAACTGAACACCCACAGCTGCATTTGATCACAGCTACATTGCAACAAAGTTGATTTGAAAAATGTATTCCCGATGCAGGGGAGGTAGCTCGGTGGGGAAAGAGCAGGCTATGCAAGTGTGAGGACTGGAGTTCAAATCCCCAGCTCCCAGGCAAATGCTGGGTAGGCAATTCCAACATGGGAGACTGCGGCAGGGCTCTGCAGAGGAAGCTGGTTGGTCTGACTAGCTTCATTGGCAAGCTTTGGGCTCAAATGGGAGACTCAGCTTCAATATTTAGGCTGTAAAGTAATGAGGACGACTCTTGATATCAACCCCTGGCTTCCACACACATGTAGACATGTGTGAGTACATATATACGCATGTATGCACACCACAGACACACACAGAGAGAGAGAGACAGACAGACAGAGAAACAGAGAGAGAGAGAGAGAGAGAGAGAGAGAGAGAGAAGAGGAAGAGGAAGAAGAGGAAGAAGAGGAAGAGGAAGAGGAAGAGGAAGAAGAAGAAGAAGAAGAAGAAGAAGAAGAAGAAGAGGAGGAGGAGGAGGAGGAGGAGGAGGAGGAGGAGGAGGAGGAGGAGGAGGAGGAGGAGGAGGAGGAGGAGGATGTATACATTAAGTGCTTTGTACTATGCTATGCATCTTGGATCCCAGAACCCTGACTGGTACATCCAGAGACAAAGAAAAGACAGACACACTGACACACGCACAGAAGAGCCAGGGATTGGGTGACCCTGCACACTCTCTTGGAGTGGCGCCAACTACTCCATCAGATTGGAACCTCAGCGAGTTTCTCATGTACAGGACACAGGGAGGGATGAGACAGTCTTGGCGTGAAGTCTCTGTAGGTGAGAAGTCTCAGGCCTTAAACATCCAGGCAGAGGAAGCTGTAGTCGCGAGTTTGGCACAACATTTCCACTCAAGGCTTTGCCAGTTCTGAGCCTGTCCCACATGGGGAAGGCTTGGCTAGTCTCCCATGTGTTTTAGGCATTGGTTCTACACATGGCTGTGCCCATGTCAATCATACATGTCCACTCGGGACTTCATCAGACCTTTATACATCCACTCCAGGCTTTCTCAGCTGCCAACACTTAAGTGGCAGGCAAAATGAGCTGAGACTCTGGATGGTGAACATAAGCTGATGGAACCTGCCATTTCTCAGTGTTTCAGACTGAGCTGATTAGAGGGACCTCATCTTGTCTTCCGGGTGACACTAAAGCCAATTTTTCTTCCCCGTGTCTCCAGTGACCACCGTCTGAAAGCAGCTGGACACACAGAGGTTGCCACTGTTCACGCCTGCAGTGCCAGTCATGCCAGGAGAACAGGTGCCTCTCCCACTGAAGCACAGTGTGTTCCTCCTCTCCCTCCCTCCAGGCTCTCCCCAGCTATATCTGCTATTTGTTCAGTGGGCAGTGGGGCCCTGACTCTATCATCTCCCAACAAAACCATTATATCATGAACTCACCAAGGAATGAATCCAATCATTGGTCTGAACCCCCAGTCATTAAATACTTGACTCAGGTGACTTAAAAGAGAGATCACTTATTTATTTTTAATATTGTTATGTTTAATATGTGATTATACATGGTATTGTGCTACATATGGATATTTTCATAGGAACGTATGTTGGCGTACACACAGTATATTCTCCATATGTCCTCCCTTCCCCTTAGCTATCTCCCTCCCCCCATACCCCCTTAATGATTTCATTTCTAATTTCATGTTCTATATACACATACACATACTTGATTTTATCTATATAAAATCAAGAAACAAATGAATGAAAACATATAATATTTATCTTTCTGAAACTGACTTAAAGTATCCAATATGATTATCTCCAGTTGTGCCCTTTGTCTGAAAATGATACAACTCTACCCTTTCTTCTGACTGAAAAAATATTCCGTTGTGTTTTGGTACTATTTTTTTAATCCATTCTTCTATTGATGGACACCTGGGTTGGCTCTTGTGAACAGCATTGTAATAAATACTGATATGCAACAATCTCTGTAATGTTTTGGCTGTGAGTGCTTTGGATAAATCCCTACAAATAATACAACTGGGTAATACATGGTAGAGCTATATTTAGGGTTTTTTAAGCTTATTTTTTATTTTGAGTTATGTGCATGTGTGCTAGTCTGAGTGTGGGTATGTGCACATGATTGCAATGACCTTGGAAGCAAGAAGAGGGCAAGAAGAGACCCTAGAATTGGAGTTAGAGGTGGCTGTGAGCCAATATTTGGGATCTGGGAACCCAGTCCAGGTCCTCTGCAAGTACTGCAAGTTCTCTTAACTGCTGAGCCATCTCTTCCGGCTTCTCACTGTTGCCCTTGGCTGTCCTTAGTGAAGCACCCACTGTGTGTCAGAGATCCCTTGGTGACAGGCTCCCAGAAGATTCCTGAGGAGCAATGTCGCATCAACAGACAAGGGAAGGAGGGGACAATGGGAGAGGTGGGGTGACAGGAAGGGCATGGACAATCCATACCTCAGCAGTTTGGAGCAAGAATTGGATTAGGAAGGCTGTGTCTGAGTGTCAGCAAGTCCAGTGACACCAGGGGACCAGAGGTAAGTGTCATGAGGCTGGAGGAGTGGCTTGTTTTTCTGTCTTGGTCCATGCTCACTTGGCCACGTACACATAGGTGGTAAATCACATCAGCAGTGGGAATGCAGGGGAGCGCTGCTCACTTCGTCAAGAACAGGAAGAAGAGGAAACAGGAAGGAAGAGACCACATCAAGCTACAATCCCAAGGGCACACCCACAGTCACCCACCACCTTACCTAGCTGGTCCCTTCTCCAACACTTGACCACTTCCAGTAAAGCTATCATATCATGAATCCACCCAAGGATTAATCATAATCAATTGATTAGACCTGAGCCCTTGAGATCTAATCACTTCCCCAAAGGCCATCAGCTCTCAATACAGGAGACTCTGGGGGACAATTCATATTCAAACCACAAAGTCAGGCTGTACATCCCATCCAGGCAGACCTGAGGCTGCGCAAGGCCAAGGGTCTCCTGGGAGCCCTGCTATACCCTGCAGTGCCCTGAGCCACTTAGCTGAGCCACTGAGCACTGAGCTCCAAAGCCGAATGAAGCCCCCATGCAAATAAGCGTTAATTCGATGCAAGAAGTCATGGGCCCCTGAGCTGCGCACTGGTGCAGAACCAGAAATACCTTTAACTTCCTATTGATGGCTCTCCCCCACTGCTCTGTGGCAAAATGAAACAGTAAAAGACATCGATTTTTCTCTGGCAGGGAAAGGGGGTGGAGGGCTTGGTCTTAAAATGAAATTATGGTTATTGTTCTCCTGGTAGCATTTCTTCTGTGCCACCATGACAGATGGCTCTTTAAGTGACAACAGATTTGTATTTCATTAGGACACTTTAGTCAAAAGATCAATGGTGCTTCTCAGAGTCTCTCGCCATCCACGGGGGCGGATGAGCAGGGCCAGAAGCCTGCAAAGATCCGGCTAAAATTAGGCAGCTGCTGACAGACGTTGGAGCAGCAATCACAGAGCATCGATCTCTGGAGTGATGGGCAAGCCCGAGGAGCTTTCCTGCCCAGCTTGCTCTGTCTTCACCGGCAGGGCTCTCTCCAGCGAAGTGGATCTGCCCAGGAACCCAGCTCTTCAGGATTAATGTGGGACAGAGTGGGGGGAAGGGTGCAGAGGCAGGGGTCATCTGGGTCTCAGTCCGGAGCCTGGGTTGTCATTGTTATTCTTGGGTGGCCTCGGTGAGGCACTCATGGTGTGTCAGGTAAGGAAACCCACTCCCATCCCATGGGGACAGGTTCCCGTTCAGGATCCTGAGAGGGAATTCCACAGCAGCAGACAAGAACTAAGAGCAGGCGTGTGAGAACTGTGGCAGTGATGGCCAGGGATGGGCTGTCCAGGCTTCCTGCAACTCAGTGTTTGGAACAGCGACTCGGGAGGCCATGGGGGACTGGGGATTAGTCCGTGTCTCCATTTGCCAAGTGGGAAAGGGGAATGGTGGTGGAACATGGGAGTTCTAAGCAATAAAAACCTTTAGAGATGAAAGAGCGAAAGGCAGTCACTTGGTTGGGGCTCAAACAGAAGCCCTTTTGTTCTTGCGTGTGTGTAGGTGTGTGTGTGTGTCTGTGTGTCTGTGTCTGTGTGTGTGTCTGTGTCTGTCTGTCTGTCTGTGTCTGTCTGTCTATATCTGTCTGTCTGTGCATGTGTCTATGTGTCTCTGCGTGTGTGTGTATCTGTCTGTGTGTGTGTGTCTATGTGTCTGTGTGTGTCTGTTTGTCTGTCTCTGTGTCTGTCTGTGTCTGACTATGTGTGTAAGTGTCTATGTGTCTGTGTCTGTCTGTGTCTGTCTTTGTCTGTCTGTGTGTGTAAGTGTCTATGTGTCTGTGTGTGTGTGGCCAAAAGACAGCCTCAGGTGTCAGCCTCCGTGTTTGGGACAGCTTCTTTTTGTTGTTTGCCAACGCCTCCATTTCATCTTATCATATAAGCTTTGGGAATACAGATGACCGTGCCTGGATTCCCATGGGTTTTGGAGGTTTGAACTGAGGTCGTCACACTTTTCCTGGAGGTGCTTTACCCACTCAGCCACCAGCCCAGCTCTGCTGTGCTTCCTTAGCTAAGGGACTTGATCTTTCCATCTGGTGATCCACCCAACAGAGCCGATGCAGAGAGGGGTGACATCCTGAGGGTGCAGTGTAGGGGTTCGGTCTAGCTGGAGAGCCAATGGACATTCATCCTGGGAGCAGAGCCTGTCAGTCATCTCTGCTTGCAGAGCAAGAGAGATGGCTGGTGACTCAAGAAAGGATGTGGGGAGGGAAGAAAAATAACTCACCGCCTTCCTGCCCAGCTTGGTAAACATCATTGATTTGAAGCAGCAGCCACTTTGGGACTGCAGACATATTGACAGATGGGGCCTTGCGGAGGGTTCTGCGCTGCATACGCAATCGGGGCTGAACCCAAACACCAGACAGGGTTGAGATGAGGCACAGGCAGGGGCAGGAGAGGCAGGAGATGAAGCCGTGGCTGGGAGACTCCAGGCTAGACCCCAGATGGGACATCCTTGTTGCTGCCGTTCATCAACGGCTTGTGCCTAAGGGTCATCCTCGTACTGAGTAGCAGCCGCAGAGGCATGTGTAGGGCTGGGCCTGGTCCACACTGAAGGGGAGCCTTCTCTGCCACAGAAGCTCCTCGGTGACACAAGACACTGTGTCTTTATGGTGCACAGCTGTGGGAAGTCCACCTACCCACCCTGTCTCCTGGCTACCTCTCACAGTGCCATCTGTGACCAGTGTCATCTTGACACTCTCTCATTAAACCTGCCTTTGAGGACCCTTATTCCAGAGACCTCAGATCCTGAGAGTAGATGTGTGTGTGTGTGGTCATCTGACCAGAGAGGCAAGAAGTGGGTCCCAGACTGACTGACTGACTGCCTGCCTCTATTCTTGGCCTTCTGTTGAATCTGCCAGAAGGAGATGAGACAGAAAACATGTTTAAAGATTCATTTCCCACCTCTGCTTGTCAACCTCTGTCATGACGGGCAGGTCGGCTTTTGGGACTCTGGTCACAGCATCTCCTTGGTGTCCCATCATCCCGAGACATGAGGGGATGACAGTGAACTGGAAGTCCAGAATCCCTGGAGTGACCAGGCTTCATGCTGCAGAGGGAGGGGCAGTCTGCCTTTCTGTGAATGACCCACATGGCTTTAAGTGGCTAGTCATCCCTGAGGGTTGCATGTACTGGTCTGAATAATAAAAACTGCAACAGTAATTGAGTTCTAATAATTAAAGGAAGAAGGGAGGACCACCTATGGATGATTTGGGCCTATTCCCAGAATATCATACACACCACAGAACAGTGAACTAGATGTCATGGCCACCTCCTGTGTCAGAGGAGGCTGGCCCAGAGAGGTTAAGGTCACACAGCAAACTCACCCAGTTCACAGAAGATATCCCGTATCTCTAAGGATGATTTCATGTCTGCCCTGCAGGCTCTCTACTTAGCTCAGATGGAAGGAGGGGCTGCAGCATACTGGACACCACCAGACCCCTGGTCTTTCCTGAATGTGACAGAGCTGGAGTAGGGTGCACTGAAGATATTCCTGCCTTGGGAGTCATTTAACAGACCCTGGGCTCGAAAGTTCTCCAGCTGCTTGGCCTGCTGGTGAGCAAGGTTGGAAGTCCTGCAATGCTTCATTGATGGCCTCAGAAAGCATCACTTGTCAGCGCTAAGCTGGACTGGGTCCTGAGCACCTGTTACCCTTCCTCCTCTCCCCCTTCCCTTCCTCCTCTCCCCCTTCCCTTCCTCCTCTTCTCCTTCCCTTCCTCCTCTTCTCCTTCCTCCTCTCTCCCTTCCCTTTCTCTTCTTCTCCTTCCCTTCCTCCTCTTCTCCTACACTTCCTCCTCTCTCCCTTCCCTTCCTCCTCTCCCCGTACCCTTCCTCCTCTCCCCCTTCCCTTCCTCCTCTCCCCCTACCCTTCCTTCTCTCCCCCTTCCCTTCCTCCTCTTCCCCTCCCCTCCTCCCTCTCCCTCCTACCTCTCCACTGTCTGCTTCCTTTGCTCTATCATCTCTCCCTCAGTCTGTCTAATCAAGTCTTCTTCTCTGTCCCCCTCTCCTCTAATTGCCCTCCTTCATCATTCTCTTCTTCCTTTTCTTCTTCTCTCCCTTCACCCCACCCCCTCGTCTCTGTCCCGTTCCCATTCTTCTCCCTCTGGTAACCAAACTCCTTGGTAGTTTGCCAGGCAACCCCTTAAGGATTCTTGGTGAAACACACTGGCTGCCGCTAGGCTTGCTGCCAATACAAACAATACCCTCCTCCTCCCTGCTCATTAGCCACCGCCCTTGGCTGTTTTGGCTGGGTCTGTGTAACTCTTTGTTTCCAAGGGGACTTGCTGTACCTTATGGCATCCATCTGTGAGGCACCGCAGTGTCTGTCCCCACAGCTCTGCATTCACACATGGTCTTAATCACTCTTCTATTGCTGGGGAAAAAACACCATGACCAAGGCAACTCGTAAAGAAAGCATTTTTCTGGAAGCTTGCTTACAGTTTCAGGAGGTGAGTCCATAACCATCATGGTGGGGAACATGACAACAGCCAGGTAGGCATGGTGCTGGAGCAGTAGCTGAGGGCTTGCCTCTTGTCTGAAAGTTGGTAGGGAGAGAGAGACCGGGCCTGGAGTGGGCTTTTGAAACCTCAAAGTCCCATGACACACCTCGTCCAACAAGGCCACACCTTCTAAGCCTTCCCAAACAGTTCCACAAACTGGGGACCAAGCATACAGGAGCAATCCTCATTCAAGCCACCTCACACGTCATATCCGGGTCTCACAGGAACCTGAAGAAAGAGAAAGCAGTCACTGGGCCACAATCAAACTCATTGTGTAGCCTAGGGTGGCCTTAAACTCCTCATCCTCTTTGCCTCCTCCTCCTAAGTGTTATATAAGTGTGCACCACTATAGCCATCCAATATACTTGTTTACTGTGAGCTTTAGAAACTTGTTAGTAAGTTGACAGTTGTGCACTGTGGTGATTTGAATGAGAATGGTCCCAATGGACTCACGGATTTGATGCTTTGGTGGAACTGTTTCGGGAAGGACGAGGAGGTGAAGCCTTGGAGTTGGAGGAGGGTGTCACTAGAGGCAGGCTTCAGGTTTCAAAAGACCCCTACCATTCCCACTGTGTCTCTCTGCCTCCTGCTTACCAATCAAGATGTGAGCATTCAGCTGTTTCTGCCACCCTGCCTTTGCTCCACCATTGTGTATGTTAGCCCTCTGAAATCACAAGTCCAATCAAACACTTTCTTTCCTGAGTTGCCTTGGCCGTGATGTTCAGTCACAGCAACAGAAAGTAACTAAGATGCGCACCTTGACAACGATCGACTTAGGGGAAGTATACACATCACCCCACAAAGAATGGGCTGTCCCCACTGATGGTCCCCACATCCAGGCTCAGGGAGTACTCCTCTTCCATGGCCTTAGACCCGCCCTGCCTTGACATTGTGTTTGATGTCGCCATGCTGTGAGGTGTTTGCTTCTGACTTCTTTGCTGAGTCAGGGCTGTCTTGGGCCCATCCACACCAGAGCATTTCTCGGGAGCCCTTGCTTTCTCCGGCAATGTGCATTCCACGGTGTGTACTGGGTTTCTGGTCACTGGGTTGTCCTGTCTGCAGATCCTGCCAACATCACCTTCCCTACCTTCCTGCCCCTGGTGTCTTCCCAGGATGTGAGCCCTGTGGAGTCTGAGCACACCTCCTGCTGAACAAGGCAGGCTCCAAGCCCGGGGCCATGTCCTGGGTCCAAATGCAAACACTATAACCAGCTCTCAAGGCCCCTTCTTTCCCCATTGTCTGTCCCTTTTATGATTCTGTTTCCTTAGCAGCCCAAGAACAGAGGGGAGACATTTTGTCCCCATTTTTCCTCTCTCCCACTATTCATGTCACAATTCAGAAACCTTAGTGCAAGGGACACCCTGTGGCACTTGTCCTCTCTCCTCCTCACTTCTCACCTTGTCTCTGCTATAGGACACGGGGGTCTTCTCAGCATAAACCTCTTCCTGCAAATGGATTCTTCACAGCCAGAAATTCCTCTTCCTGTACACGAAGTACATATCTAATTACTGCCCCTCTCAACTGACCTGCCACCTGCTCAGAGAGACCCCTGCCAGGCCCACCCTCCACTCAGAACTGGCTTCTGTTCACGATTAGACAAGGACACAGAACCTGGCTTCCTCCAGTACTGAATTCTCAGTTTCCCAAACGGGGCCAGGCCCCCAGCAGGTGCTCACCAAACACCTGCTCACTAGATTCATAAACAAGAGCTGATGCTTAGTCAGCACCTGCTCTGCACCAGGCATTGGGCCAGACACTTAACTACATGAATGAGCCCATTCCCCATCGTCCCAATGAGATTCCATTGTAGAGATAGGAAGTCAGAGGGTCCTTCGGGAGTGGAAGTAGCCCAGAGTGCTGGGGTCTGGTGAGTCCTGTGCTGGCAGACTCAAGCCTTCACTTGCTTCAGTGCTGAAGTGCAAACCCACTCGCCTCACCACACAGCTTATCCATTTGTATCTGCTGTCTCTGCCTGTGTCCGGTGTCTCCCACCAGACCTTGATCCTCTGAGGGCAGACACCTCAGTGTGAATGCCCGTATTACCCAGGCTCAGTGGCTAAGAACGGCCTCCAAGGCCAATGAGACAGAATGGGTGCTGAATCCTGGCCAGTCAGTAGATGGGTTCAACTTAAGTAGCTGCTGCCTGGTACTTTAGGGATACACACCCTAAAGTAGGCATCCTTGTGCCAGCGAGTAGCTCAAGCTCATACAGGGGTACCTATGATGTGGGATTCCTCTCTGTATGCTGTGAATATGCTTTAATTGCCATTGGTTAATAAAGAAGTTGCTTTCAACCAATGGCTTAACAGAGTAAAGTCAGGTGAAAAATCGAAACAGAGATTTAGAAAGAGAATAGGTGGAGTTCAAGAGACACCATGTAGCTGCCAAAGAAGCCAGACACCAGAAATTTACCTGGTAAGTCACATCCTCATGTCATTACACAGATTGATAGAAATGGGTTAATTTAAAATTTAAGAGTTAGTTCATAGGATGCCTAAGATATTGGCCAAAGAGTGTTGTAATTAATATAGTTTCTGTGTGATTATTTCGGATCTGGGCAGCCAGGAATGAATGAGCAGTCTCCACCTACATGGGTGGGCACCTGTGCTGCTGGCTCCTGTGAGACCTCTATTCCCACAACATGCCCAGTGGCCCATGTGCCTACGCCTACATGTCTTTCTCTGGTGACAATTACTGGCTGACACAGTGGGTACCCTTTCCTAGTACAACCTACAGGACAGGGGGGATGTTGGGAAAATCTCACCCAGCAGTCTCACTCTGGGAACCAGAAATAGAAAAGATTCTCATTCTGAAGAGTAAATGTCACAGGCTTGGGGGAGGGGGATCCTGAGACTCTGAAAATAAACATGAGTATGAGGAAAGAAGGGGGGTAGAGGTGGGGACCAGAGTGAGGAGCAAAGAGGAGATGGGGGAGCAAGGGAGCGCCATGGAGCCTGCATGTCTTCTTGAATGTGCCCTACGAAGAAAAAGGCCATGTGTGTCTGTGCAGATGGTAGGCTGAGCCAGGCTGTTGTCTGAAGGCTTTAGGCCTTCTACAGATTTGCTGTTGTTTTTTTCCTCATGAAATATTTCCCCATACTGGATGGACTTCCAGTGATTACAAATTTGTCTATTCTGCACAGAAATGTAAATGTCTGGCAGCGTGGGAACTCTTGCCCTGCCAGCTGGCCGGGGCCAGAGGCTTCTGTGTACCATAGCCAGCCTGCGTGTCTCCCTGTGCCATGGCCCCTTTGCCTGTCACCCTCGACTCAGAGGTCCCTACATAAGCTCCTTGGACGTTCTGCTTGCTTATTTACTGTGTTGGAACATATCGACCATTCCACCAACTTCTGGAGGATTCCAGGTGACCCTGGACCAGAGGATCTGCCTCAGAGGTACTCATCTTTCATACTGCCAGCCCCAAGGTGGCTTTCCTATACACCACTTTTTGGTGAGTCAAAAGTCAAAGACCAGACCAGCCCTCCCCTTTCCATCTCAACGGGGCCGTGAGTGGGTCCAGGCAGGTGGTATCACTGTGGAGCCTCTTTCCAAAGAGAGGGGATAAAGCAGGTGGCTCTTCTCTCTTAGAGGTTTGTTATCACACCACCTCCCTGCCTGGCACGTACCTCATAACAACAAACACAGACGAGTCAAAGCCCTGGCTTGACAGAGGACAAGACTGGCACTTGGGTTGGGCAGAGACAGCCCAGGAGCCCATGTGCTGGCTTCCTGTCACTGCACCAAAAATATTTGAGATAAATAACCGTAGAGGATGAAAAGTTAATTTTGGCTTCAGGGTTTTAATCTGCGATCCCTGGACCCTGTCACTTTGGGCCACACATCAAGGCAAGGATGTCTGGTGACACAAAGCCACCCCACATCATAGTGGCCAGGAAATAAAGAGACACAGCAGGGGCTGGGGTTGCAAGATCCCCTTCGAGGACTTGTGCTCCAAGGCTTCATTTTCTCCTAGTAGACCCCTCTTCTTAAAGGTTCCCCCATGACTCAACAGTCCCACAGGATGTCAACCAAGGGGTCACCATATCAGCATTTGGAGGGAACTAAGAACCCAGACAAGAGCATCATGAGTCCCTGTCATGAAGTCTCAACCTTTAATTTTTTCAAAATTGCTGTTCTGTAAGGGTCCAGCAGATTAGGGCTTGATCTCTCTGTTTCCAAGATGGTACCTTGAATGTATCCTCCAGAGGGGAGAGAGCCTACATCTTTCTGGGGCAGATGAGTGGGGAACAGGTGAGCTCTGTCCATCTGGAACTTTTATAATATCTTCAGTTCATTCCCTAGGGCAGAATCCTGGGGCCTCACGCAGTTGGAGACTGAGCTATGGCTCGACTGGAGATGAAAATACTCGCACCATAACTGACTCCACAGGCGGAGTCAAAAACTAGATTCTGGGGAGACGGCTCAGTGTGCAAAGGTGCTTGCTGCCAAGGCTGATGACCTGAGTTTGAGCCCTGGGATCCTCATGAGGGAAAGAAAACTCAAATTCCCCAACTCATCCTCTGACCTCCACACATATATGCCACACATACAAATGCAAGCCCCACCTCCATCTTTGGGCAATCAGGTTTATTTGCATAAAGCTGTTCATAATGCTCCCTTAAACTCATTTAAATATCTGTGAGCTGATTGGCAGTGGTGTCTTCTCTCGTTTCTGAAGCAACCATCTCCTCCCTTTGTCCCTAGCCACTCTGTGTGTGTCTTTCTCTGTGCATCATCTCAAGTAGCTGGGGTTTTATTTTCATCTCTCTGCGTTGTTTTTTATTCCTGTGTTAATAATTTTTGATCTAATCTTTATTGTCTCCTTTCCTTTATTTACTGTAGACTGAGTTTACTTTTCTAGCCCTCAGCATAGAAATTGAGGCCATTGGTTAAGGCCTTTCTCATTTGCATGTTGAGTATTCGACATGCAAATATATCCTGAGTTTTGATTTAGCAACAGACTGTAAATCCGACTTATTTTTCTGTCCTCATTCAGTTCAGAAAGTTTCCTAATTATTCCTTGATTCATGTTTTTAAGTTTACTTGTTTATAAGTGTCTTAATTCAATGTCCAAACAGTTCACAATTCTCTGTCTCTCTGCTTTTGAGTTCTGATTTATTTTATTATCAACAAACATGTTTTTTTTTTTTAAGGCCGGGATCCTGTTAAATTACTGAGACTTAGTTCATATATTCCAACTTATTAAAAGTACCAGATGCCTGTGAATATAGTGTGTGTCGTGTTTCAGTGCTGCCCAGAGCTCCATCAATGTCAATTAGAGGCAGTAGTTTAATGGCGTGTAGTAGAATTCTCCACCACCCTCTCTCCCATCCCATCAGCTGCTGTGAGGCGACAAGGAAGTCATCTGTGGGTCACAGTGGCGCTGTCTACTTATCTCTGCGGTTCTATCCAGCTCTGCTTTCTCCTCTTGAGACTCTTAGATGCTCTGTTGTCACGGGGACAGACCTGTCACTAGGAGCACCCCACTGCATCCCTGGTAGTAGAATTCCTGAGTCAGAAAGCTACAACGATGTGGAGGTAGCCATTCCTGCTGTGTGTGACTCGTTCTAGACACGCTCCATCATTTTCCTCATTGCCCATCTGTCTTCATACTTAAGAAGGGCTTCCTGTGACTAACTTATAGTTGTATTTTCCCAAACCCTGTGACACCCCCCACATGTATTCTTGTATTGTCCGCATTTAACATGATTATAGACATAGTTAGGTCTTACATATAATCTTTGTATCAGCCACTTTTGTGATCAAAATCCCTGACAGAACAATTAGAAAAAAGAAAGGGCTGCTTGTTTCTTGTTTGTTTGTTTGTTTGTTTGTTTGGCTCATGGTTTCTGAGAGATCTGTCCTGGTCATTGGGTCCCAGGTGCCTGAGCACCATAGCAGTAGGACTGCTCACAGGGTTTTTCACCTCATGGTGCAAAGAAGCAGAGAGAAAGAACACAGGGAGGGGCTGAGTTAGAGGCTCCAAGGACACACAGTGACCTACTTTCTCCATCTAGGTTTAATCCTTTAGAATCTCCCAAAAAAAACCCACAATGCACCTCCAGACTAAGAATTAAGTCAGGAGCCAGTGGGAGGCAGTTCATACTCATTCTGGTTAGATTTCAGCAACTTGACACAATGTAGAGTCATTTTGACAGAGGGAACAAATTGAGAAAATGCCCCAACCTGGTTGACCCATGATACATTTTCTTGACTGATGACTGAGGTGGGAGGTCCCAGATCACTGTGGGTGGTACCACACCTGGACAGGTGGTCCTGGGTGCTAAAATAAAGCAGGTTAAGAAAACCACGAAGGGCAAGCCAGTCAGTGGTGTTCCTCCACTTCTGTTTCAGCTCCTGCCTCCAGGTTCCTGCCTGAGTTCCTGTCCTGACTTCCTTCAATGATGGACTATCATGCGGAAGTGTATGGGAGATAAACCCTTTCCTCATCAAGTTGCTTTTGGTCATGGTGTCTATCACAGTAATAAAAACCCTAAGACAAGACTCAGGTAGGACAGCCCTGGTCCTTGCTTTTCTGCGTCGCATTTGTTTCTGTTCACTGATTCTTCTTCTGCTGCCTTCGGTTTGAGTAACTACTATCTGGATTCAATTTTGTTCTCCTTTTGTCTTTGAACCAACCCTTTGCATAGGTACACAGACACCTTAATGGTCATGTAGGGGCTAATATCACAGCTGATTCAAAGCATTTCACATGTAAGAACCTTTAACCATGTTTCTTTTAGCTCTGGGCTTTTTGGCTGCTGCCCATTTTACTTCTGTTACCATGTTGTTAGTATGTTGTCAGCTCAACACTTCACTATTATCAGTCTCTAAGCAGACAATAACCCTTTAAAGATATTTAATTAGTTAGAGGACCTACAGGGTATTAATGCATATCATTACCATTTCTAGGGCTCCGTTCCACGGCAAGATCGTATTTGCACAATGTCATCTCTCTTCCGCCTGAGAGACTGCCACGTTCCTAACGGAGCTAAATCTGCTGGTGTTTAATTCTTTCAGGACAGAGAAAAGATGCAAAAAGAGAATGACCAGAAATTTGCCGGTTCTGATAAAAACAGAACAAAGCAAAAATAGGTCTAAGAAGTTTCATAAACCCCCAGCATCCACCCCTCCTCCCAAAAAAAGATGGAGGGGCTGAAATCCCATGCTGACACCATAGCAGAAGGGCTCAAAGCCAGTGATTAAGAGAAGGGCTTTGGAGCAAAGGAAGGAAAGCATGTCTCATACAGAGGGACAAGCACAAGAGTAACAGCAGGCTTGGTCTTTAAAAACAAAAGATAATAAAGACACTTTCAGGTACCAACACCTGGATTATCCTGGAGCTCATACTTCACTTCTTATATTTCAAGAATCATAAGGTCCCTTTTGCTGATACCTAGTATCTGGAAAGTTCTGCGAGGTTTTGCTTAACATTTTTGTTTCATATGCTTTGTCTAGTTTTGCTTTTGGTGGTTTTTTCAAGCATAAGGGTGTATCTAATCGCTATTATTTTGGCGATCTTGACTTGAAGTAAAGTCATCATGCCTGTTGAGGTGTACCATGGTTGTCCCATGGTAGGAAGAACCCATTTCTGTCTCTGCTCCCTGCTCTACCCTTAGCACCCAGCATAGAACCTGGCACCGAGTGGGCGCCAAGGACTAAATTCTCCAAATTTTCCCAGAGGCATCAGAAGATCCAGAAAGCACCTTTAAAATTTTTATTTTATTTTTCAAAGTGTGTGTGTGTGTGTGTGTGTGTGTGTGTGTGTGTGTGTATGCACACGGACCTGTGAACATAGGCATGTGTGCAAATGAGTGCAGGTGCCTACAGAGGCCAAAAGAGGGCGCCAGATTCCCAAGCGCTAAAGTTAACTGATATAATTGCGGAACCCAAGCTTAAGTTCTCTGCAGGAACTTAACCTCTGAGCCACCCCTCCAGCCCCCAGAAATCACTTCTAACTGCAGGTAAGAAAAGAATCACATGCCAGAAAAGAAGCTGAGAAAAGACACCCAAGGAGGAAGGCTAAGGCACGCAGGAGAATTAGACAACAACACAAGTCACCACTCACCTCTACTTCATTCCGCCTCCCGCCCCTGCTCCACGCAAGTGTTTTTCTTACCCATATACCCAACTGTGACCAGCAACCAGTTCCTGTCTGCTCCCGTCCATAAGTTATCTACTTCTTCCTTTATTAGAAAGCCTCACATTGAAGCTGCACAGAATAAAACTACATTTCCCAGCTGCCCCCTGCATCAAGGTGCAGTGAATGACTAATGTCTACCAAGGGCATGCAAGTCATCAAGTGTTTGGTTTCCAGTCTGTGTCCTCCAGTTCTTCCTGGAGGAAGGAACGTGGACTTGGCATTGAGCCATGTTTTACAAAGTTTACAAGGCTACTAAATGAGAGCAATAAGAACACAATGGAAGCATCGTGTCCCCAACACTGTAGACTTGCCCTGTGAGGCCCTGGTGGTTAATGGTGGAGCTGTGGTGCGACAGGGTAGCAGAGTTTAACCTATTGTAAGCTGTCATTGTGCTGAGTCTTGAGGCTCAACGGCACCCAGGTGGAGCACTTGTCTGGTTTTTGTGGAAGCTGACATTGCTCAGAAAAGCCTTTTGATTCTAATATGCAGCTTTGGCCCAGTAAATTTGCTCAAAAAGAGCTTCCCAGGGGCTGAAGAGAAACCTCAGGGGATAAAATGCTTGCGCACAAGCATGAAGGCTTAGCTGAGAATGAGGGCTGGCGGGAATGGCCCAGTGGGTGAGAGCACATGCTGTGCACGCGGGAGGACCTGACTTCAGATACTGATATGGAAGGCCAGGCATGGCTGCACCCACGCCTCTAACCCCAGCACTATGGCGGGAGAAGGGGCAAGTCATTGGGGTTTACTGGATGCCAGCTACCTTCAGGTTCAACGAGAGACCCTATCTTATAGGACAGGGTTATAAAGCTGAACACCTGACATCCTCCTTTGACCTCCATGCACTAACAGGCAGGTGAACCCACCCACACATGCATCCATAGACCATCCATAAGCATGGTAGCATGCACCTGTGACCCCAGCACTAAGATGCTGGGTCCTGGGGCTCAGTTTAGCCAATCAGTGAGTTACCGGTTCAATGAGAGTTCCTGTCTCAATAAAAAAAAAATGTGAAGACTGATAGAGAAGACACCCAATGTCAATCTCTTGCTTCCTCATAAGCACACATGGGTGAAAGCATCTATACACACGTGTGTGTAGACATACATGCACATAAGGGACAGGGAGGAAAACGGGAGAGAAAAGGAAAAGGTCCCTTGCAATCTGTGAGTTTTGTTGACTGCAACAGAACACATGATGAGAAGGATGTTGAGACTGGACAGAGAAAGGGATCATACTGGTGGCTGTCCCTTTCTGTGTATCCAGAACGATCATGCTCAACCGTAGCCTCATCCCACTGCATTGAGTTGGACACAGCCAGTCTGCAGAGCAAGGGAGCGGAAAAGGAAGAAAAATGAATGGCACCACATTGATGGGGTTGACGGTTATGAATGACTGGCTATCCAGCTACCCACCCATCACACCAGGAAAGGGCCCTCTGGGCAGCTGGGCTCAGGGACCGAGTCCCTCTTATTGCAGAGCAAGCTCTGGCTCCACTGCCCGGTCTTAGTGGAGCCATCAAATAAATCCAACATTTAGATAAGAGGGGTCTGCAGAGGACACTTTCCTGAAATGCAGGGGTAATAAAAGAGAAAAATGGACTGGCTAGCTCAGATAACCGCCGCTGGAGCAGTAATTACGCTACTTCTGGTCCCGAGCCAGGAGGCTGGTGGCAGAGTACCTGCCCAGGTGATCCATCAGCCCCAGATTTATGGACTTCTCGAGAAGCGCCCGCACAACCCTCCCCTACGGTTACCGGAGACACTTTTATTTAGATTTTGTCAAGGTTATTGATGGTCTTTCTCGGCCGTGTCTGGAGCCGGGGAAGTGATGCTGCGCTGGGTGGTGCCGTCCAGTATGGATCTGTCGGTAACGATCTGGAAAAGGACGGCCTGCTCAAGCAGGCCAATTGTCCCAATTTCCTCAGCAAACCCCTGAGTTCTCAGCGCTACGGTCAAGATGATCAGGGAGACCACAGCCCTCACTGAGAGGGATGTAGCAAGGGCTGCCCAGTGCACAGGTGATCCTGTCTCCGCTACAGAGACACAAACCGAGCAGAAACAGATGACATTGGGGTTTTCCTGGACCTTCCAGCACACTGTCCTGCTCTAGGGTTGGGAGAGGCATGGTCTGACTTCAGTGCTGAGTCTGCTCAGCTATGGGAAAAGAGAGAGAGAGAGAGAGAGAGAGAGAGAGAGAGAGAGAGAGAGAGAGTCACTAAGCAACAAAGGTGTGAGGCTCCGTGATAGCTGGAAGCAGCAGCCACAACCACTCAGCCACCATAGTGATGCCTCAGCTTTCCCACTCCTCACATGCTGGGCTCAGCATCAGCACCACAAGCTTTGCATTACTGTTTCATCTGCCACAATCCCATGAGGGGCTGGTCCTTTAGTTGTTTTTAAACTGCTTTGCTACTGTTGTTGTTGTTGTGTCTTAGGAAAGATACCCCATTTTAAACAGTTTCTGTAGTAAACAGACTCATTTCAGGTATAAAGAACAGGATAAAATTCAGATGTGGCTGCAGTCCTGTCCTGGTGGCTGTCGTTGCCTTCCTGCTCTCATCAGTGACAGAGATCTGCTAGCAAATTGAGCTGCAGGGCAGCTTAGGGCATGCAGAACTTGAAAGGACACCCTCCATCCCACCTTCTCTGGGTGTCACTGTCACAAGCTGCCTCCAACGACTTTCATTCATTTCAAAAAATCTATCCTGTGTGTAGGTTCTATGGTGACATTTATTTATTTATTTATTTATTTATTTATTTATTTTTCCATTCAAAAATTTCCACTCCCTCCTCTCCTCCCATTCCCTTCCTGCTCCCCCACTCACCCCTCCCTCCCCCTCCAGTCTTAAGAGAGCAGGGGACCCTGCCCCTATGATGACTTTTAAGATAGTCAACCTGACTACAGGGCAAGGCCAGTTCAGGAACCCTCTCCACTATTGCTTAGGTTCTTAGCTAAGGTCATCCTTGTGGTTTCCTGGGAATCTCTAGTGCCAGGTTTCTTGCTAGCCCCATAATGTCTCTCTTAATCAAGATATCTCTTTCCTTGTTCTCCATCTCTGTCATTCCCCCATCTCGGCCATCTGGTTCTCTCCAGCTCTCCTCCCCCCTCCTCTTATTCCCTCCGCCTCCCCTTCTCCTCCCACCCCCATGCTCCCAATTTTCTCAGGAGATCTTGTCTATTTCCCCTTCCCCAGGGGCTCTATGTATGCTTCTCTTAGGGTTCTCCTTGTTACTTAGCTTCTCTGAAATCATGTATTATAGGCTCCTACATCCAGCAACTGATGGAAGCAGATGCAGAGAGCCACAGTGGAGCATTGGGTTGAGCTCCCAAAGTCCAGTCGAAGAGAGGGAGGAGTAAGAATATAAGCAAAGAGGTCAAGACCATGATGGGGACACCCACTGAAACAGCTTGCCTGAGCTAATGGAAGCCTTCCAACTCCGGCCTGACAGCGAGGAAACCAGCATAGGACCAAACTAGGCTCTCTGAATGTGGGTAACAGTTGTATGGCTGGGGCAGACTGTAGGGCCACTGGCAGTGAGACCAGGATTTATCCTTGCTTTTTGGAGCCCATTCTTTCTGGAGGAATACCTTACTCAGCTTAGATATAGTGGGAGGGCCAAAGTCCTTCCTCAAAACAGTGTGCTAGATTTTGTTGACTCCCCATGGGAAGCCTTACCTTCTCTGAGGGGTGAATGGGGTGGGATGGTGGGGAGGGGGTAAAGATGGAGGGAGCAGAAGCAGAGGGGGGAGTGGGAAATGGATTTGGCAAATAAGAAAAGATAGATTAAAAAATAAAATAAATTTTAAAAATCTATCCTGATCCCTTTGTGAGGCCTAACTGTGGGTTCCTCACAATGGCGGTGGTAACAGGGAAATCAGAGTTTCCACATTCCCTTCACCATTTTTGCCTGCAGTGGAGCCCTGGCCGCCTCTGCCTTCTGGACATCAGAGATGCTTCTTCTTCCTGTCTGAGCTCTTGGCTGGATGGATTTTTTTGTTGTTGTCTTTGTTTTTGTTTTTCAAGACAGGGTTTCTCTGCAGCTTTGAGCCTGTCCTGGAACTAGCTCTTGTAGACCAGGCTGGCCTCGAACTCACAGAGATCCACCTGCCTCTGCCTCCTGAGTGCTGGGATTAAAGGCCTGCACCACCACCGCCTGTTGGCTGGATTGACAGACAGTGCAGACAGTTCTGGATGCCAATTGTCTAGTAGCAGTGTCTTAGGGTTTCTATTACTGTAAAGAGACACCATGACCATGACAACTCTTATACAGGGAAACATTAAATTGGGGATGGCTTAGAGTTTCCATGGTTCAGTCCATTATCCTCTTGGCAGGAAGACATGGCACTAGAGAAGGAGCCGAGAGCTCTACATCTTCTTCAGGCAACAGGAAGTGAACTGACACTGGGTGTAGCTTGAGCATAGGAGACCTCAATGCCCACCCGCACAGTGACACACTTTCTAATAGTGCCCTGTCTCCTAATAGTGCCACTCCCTCTGAGCTTATGGGGGCCAATCCCATCTAAACTACCATGAGTAACTATTGAAAAATCCTCCAGAAGCCCCTGTGAGAGAGTGGGTGGGCCAGTTCCCCGGGTCATCTGTATCCCTGCTCATCACTGTGCCTAGACTCCTGTCCCACACAGCCCTGACAGAGAGGATGCTCTTTGCACTGGACAGACCCAGAATGGAAATTGAGCGGGGCTGTACGAGGCATGCACAGGGTGTGTGTCTCTAAGAGAAACGCCAGGGGGATGGGGGTGTGATTGATTTGGTAGAGTGCTTGCTTAGTACACGTGAAGCTCTAAGCTTGGTCACCAGTGTCACATTAACCAGATGAGAACAGACACCTATAATCTTAACACTCAGGACCTGGAGGCAAGAGGATCGAGTTGAAGGTCATCCTCAGCTACGTGAAGAGTTTGAGACCAGCCTAAGCTGTACAGGACTCAGAAACAGAAGGTTCTGTGGAACAGGCCTTCACTGGGCCATGCAGAATTTGAAAGGACACCCTTGCAACCCCCCATTTCTCTCTGGGTGTCACTGGAGCTTGCTGGAGCTTGCTGTCACACATTGCCTCCCACAACTTTCATGGGTTCCAAAGTTTGTCCTCATCGCCCTGTGGGGCTCACCTGTGGGTTCTTCATAAGTGGTCTTTCTGTGGGTCCCAGAGAAGACAGGTTTTCAGGAAACCTGTGGAAAAGCCTTCTGGAAGCCATGGTGTACCTTCCTTCTGAGAACCTTTCTTCTCGAGGCTGGATCTCAAGTAAAGGTCACACATGACACCGGGAGAAGTAGTTGTAATCACACCAGAAGGGAACACACAGTTTTAAGGCTCCCCAACAGTCCCCCCTTCCCCAGCTCTCCAATACCCCCACCCATAGCATCTGGAGTGTCAGAGGCTGCTGAGGTTCCAGATAACCCCAGCTCAGCCCCCAAACAGACTTTGGACCAGTTTTCGGAAATCACAACAAATAGAAAAACAAACTCCAAGACACAGAGACAAATGCCCTCTACCTACTTTCTCTGGGTAGGTATGTCAGCTTTCTTTGGGAGTGTGCTGGGGTTCAGGGTCCTGTAGAACTCAGTACAGGGGCAGTCTGCCCTTCACAGCGTGGTCAGCATCTGAGTAATGACAGTGGCCCCCACCCCACCATCTGCTCTGTGCCAGGAGCTGAGTCAGGGGCTCGGGGCAAACAATAGAGAAAGGATTGAATTGGTCAGTCATCTGCGGATGGGTCATCTGTCAGGGCCACTGACAGTGAAGACAACTGTGGGGTGTGTCATGCACCAGCATGTATGGGGTGAGAGACAGGGTGGCCCTAGAGGTGCCAGAGGAGTTAATACCGCTGGAGCGGTGTCTTAAGAAGGACCAAGCAAAGTTGAAGAATGGAAGGCCAGGCACAAAGGCCTTTGAGCAGAGCAGACTTACAGGACCAAAGAGAAGCCTGCGGGCAGAGCAGCATGTAGTAGTTGCTCAGGTGCTGAGTGTAGGGCTTGGCTCCCAAAGAAACTGGATCTTTTTATTAAACTGCTGCTGCTCTGTGACAAGCGCATCCCTAGGGCGAGGCAGTGGCTGTGGGGCCGGGCAAGAGAGGAGGGGAACGTTTGGAGACTTCTGTGAGAATCCAAGAGAGTCAGGACTGGTGGAAGGGCAGGAAGGCAACCAAGGAGACACCAGGAAAGATAACGGGGTGGGGGACAGCTGGGGGAGCTCAGAGGGTCAGGAGCAATGAAAGAGTTTCCTGGATCCACCAGGAGGGAGGGCTTTAGAAGCTGTGAGTCCTTCTCACATTGTCATAGAAGCCTGACAGACAGGGCTTACGGGAAGAGGGTATAGTGGGGCACTTGGTTTCCCAATGGGGAAGGACGGCACAAGGTAGGGACTCTGTCCTTGGAGGAAAGCGTACCAAGTGACAGGCCTCTGCTTACACAGACCTGAGAGTAGAGAGCAGTGGCCGGCAGCAAAAGTCAGCATAAGTTCCCCAAACCTCCCTCCAACAACAGACATCCGCCAGCCAGACCCTGCCTTCCCACAGGTACCACAGTCTGTCAGAAGAGCAGCGCCAGCTGGAGAGGAAGTGTTTAAACCCTTGAGCTGAGGGGACTGTATTTCACATTCACACCGTAACTGAAGCCACCGTTGCTAAAGGCCCGAAGCTCAGAAACTGCTGCCAGTCAACAATTCACCATGAGACCATTGGTGACGTTGACAAAACAGTGCAAGGTGAGGGCATAAAATCAGGGCCAAATGAGAGTGTGTGTGTGGGGGGGTGTCTGTAATAAAAACAAAAAGATAGCAGCAAAGGGGTTGTTTCATTTCTCTTTGTGCTCTATGCTGGTTCCCAGAGACTAGAGAATAAAGGTGTGGCGATCCTCTGCTGGGCATGGCCGGGGGAGAGGAGAAATTGGCAGTGCAGGGGTGTGGACACTGGCGACATCCCTGAGCAGCAATCGGGATGCAATGCTATCAAGGCAGCCCCAGTTCTGTGAAGAATTTCTCTCCGGGTCCCTCCTCCAAGATATTTATCTGAGCTTCTACAACATGATGGAAAATGGTATTGGAACAGCAGCTTGCCACGCATGCATTTATCAGCCATTTCCATTCTAAACATGATGGACAGCCTTCTGGGTCAGCGCGGAGGGGCCCAGCTTGCTATCTTTTAATGGCTGCTGGAGAGAGGGTGTCATTTCCGTTATCCTTCTCCTAGTCATAGATACAGAGGATCTTGTTTTTGCCGTTACGCTCTGGCAACTGAAGTGAATCACTGCTCACATTGCAGCGTGAGAGGCCCTTGCATTTCAATTTTGATAGGCATTGCCCCAATGGCCACTCCTCAGGTGACAAGAATGGATGTCCCACTGCCAGGATATTAGAAACCCTTGGACAGGGAGATTTTTCTTGTCTGAACTTTCGACAACAGGTTGTTGAGTTTTTTGCTTGAAAGTGATGTCAGAAACACAGGTGATGGGCAGGTGCGTCCTCCTCACATCTGTACAGATGTGCTAGGAGCTGGGGAGGCCAAGGCTTTGGTCAAGAAGGAGGTTGGCAGGCCAAGGGGAAGGAGGGGAGATTTAGGGAGTGCTTCTGGATTCATCAGACCAGGCCTTAGATGTCAGCAACTGCCAGGAACACCTCTCTGTAGGAACCTGAGTTCAGCCCCTCACTGCCTGGAGTCACAGAATAATTCTCTCCCAAGGTAGTGCCACTCAAAAAGAATGCCAAGGGAGTTCACAGGTGTTCTGGCAGGGTGCAGGCTCCTCACTGGTGTCCATCTTCTCTGTCTGCACAACCTCTATTCTATACAAAAATGGTAGTCATGTGGCATGTCTCTCCAGCCAATGGGAGCAGGGGATGCTTCAAGGACATTCAAAGGTCTGCAGTCAGTTGGTCGTTGTCTGACTTGATACAGAACAAGTGGCCCAGCAGCACAAAAGCCATGTCATGACCTCAGGGCAGTCTCCACATGTCACAGACACAGAAAGGAAACTGAACGCCCCACTGGCTCCAGGGGCATCTTGGAGCGGCTGGGCTTTTGTTGTGTGAAATGCGTGTGACAGATAGGCCCTCTCCTCCCCACACTGCAGGATTCCTTGGGCAGAATGCCATTGCTTAGTGTTCAGGTAGCAGTGGAGAACGAAGTAGTGGGACACCACACTGGACCCCAGAAAACATTTCCAAGCCCCACTACACCACTGGCAAACTGAGTGCCACAGCCAAGGTGGCTGGATCTCTGAACCTTCTTCCCTTAGTAGGAGCGCCAGCAGCCTCAGTGCCACCATCTTTGTTGGGATCAAAGTAGGCTACCATGATTCTAATCCTTCAAAAGCCTCTGACCTGGGTACTGGGAGTCAGGTCATTTGTCCTGACTTCTGACAGGTGGAGCCCCCAACTCTGACCTCTTGGTACCTCACTGTTAAACAGCAGAACAGCTTCACCTTGCAGAGGATGACATTGTTTGAGGGAGGGGTTGTCATTGTGTGAGCAATGGGTTTCAGGATGTTGAGGGCCACAGGATGACTGGCTCAGTGCTCTGCAGCCAGTGAGACCCATGGTGGGGAGCTTAGCCTGGGAGTCAGCAGCCCACCCACCCTGCTGGGTCTGCCTCAGAGGTCCCCTCTCTGGTCTCTGTCTTCTCTGTAAACCGCAAGGGTTTCCCAGGCTGCCAGGAAGCTCCTCCCTAGCTCTCATACTCTGGGAGTTTGCCTGGTTGCCTTTGAGAACCACATGGGTCGGGTGAGGTAGGAGGTG